>NC_141698.1:977650711-979036545 GCF_964263255.1 Lissotriton vulgaris | reverse complement strand
GTTTCTGGCATTTCAGCCTCTTCGGCCCGGCTTGCTTGAATCCTGATGGAGCAGTGAGAAAGGGACTCATGGCACAAAGGGGCAGATATTAACAAGAACCCCAGGCCTCTCGGCAAAGAACCGTTTTCAACTTCTTCCTGAAAGGAAGAAGGGCGTACTCTTTACACAATGTCTCTGGTAGTTTATTCCACAAAGGGGGGATGGCAATGGAAAAGGCTCTACCGCCTTTGGTGACAAACCTGAAACAATGACACTTCAGTAAACAGGCCTCCGAGGACCGGAGCGCCCGATTCGGAGTGTAAAGTGCTAGACAATTTTTAACATACAAGGGGGCTTGACCATAAATGGCCTTTTGCGTAATGCAGAGGCCCTTGAACTTGGCTCTCTGCTTTACTGGAAGCCAGTGCAGGTGTTGGAGGAGAGGGGTGGCATGGGCTCCTCTGGGCAATTTTAAAATCAACCAGGCAGCATCGTTCATGGTGACCTGCAGTCTGGCAAGTACCTTCTCTGGAAGGCCAATGTAAAGGGCATTGCCATAGTCAAGGCGAGAAATTATCATTGCCGACACGATCAGTCTGAGAGCAGAGAGGCTCAAAAGGGGAGCGAGCTTGCAAAGCTGTCTCATCCGGCCGGCACAGGCTCCCACTACTGTAGACACCTGTTGAGTCATAGACAGTTCAACATCTACCTTAATTCCCAGGCTCTTCACAACCGTAGCTGGGACTGGGTCAGTGCCCAGTTCCTGAGGCCAAAAGAGGTTGCTCGACAGATTGGAGACAGTGGTAATGGGCAGAACCTCCGTCTTATCCTGATTGACTTTTAAAGAGTTGGCTGTCATCCAGTTGGTGATACATTTAAGAATGTTCTCTGTCTTAACATGGGAGACTGAGGAATTGTCCATCTGGATGATAAGTTGGGTATCATCCGCATAATTATAGATCTGGCAATCCATGGTGTTTAACGCGCCTATTAAGGGCTGCAAGTTGGCATTAAAGAGAAGAGGGGACAAAGCCGATCCCTGCGGGACTCCACAAGAGAGACTACCCGAAACAGACATATGAGATGACAACTGTACTCTCTGTGTCCGGCTGCCAAGGAAAGATGTGAGCCATTTAAAGGCCGTGTCCTGGACTCCAAGATCATGTATCCGTGACAAAAGAAGGCTATGATTAACCGTGTCAAATGCCGCGGACAGATCCAATAGGACCTGGGCAAACGTCCTTTTTTTGTCAACTTGGAGCCGAAGATCATCCAGCACTGCAAGCATAACCATTTCAGTGCTGTGATGAGCCCTGAAACCTGCCTGGTTGTGCTGCAGGAGGTTATTTCGTTCAAGATGGTAAGAGAGAGATTTCAGCACTTGCTCCAACACCTTTGCCAAGAAAGGGAGTTGGGAGATAGGTCTAAATGTTTTTAAATTCTTCACAAGTGGGATGACTCGTGCTTCTTTAAAGTTAGCCGGAACAGTGTCATGTGCCAGGGATTGGTTAAGAAGTGAAAGCACCTCATCCTCAATCCCGGGTAGCGCCATCTTAAAAATAGTAGGTGGGCATGGGACTGCCGGAAAGCCAGACTTAACCCGTCCTATTAGGTGGAACAGAGTCTCAGCGGTCAGAGTCGGAAAGACAGTAAGTGGTCTCGCAATCAGAGGTGCCAAGGGAACAGGTGACAAAGAACAGGGTATAGTAGAGGTGGTGGTAATTACATTTAGTAAATCCTTGACCTTGTCGAGGAAAAAGGATTGCAACAAGTTGCAGTCCTCTGGACTATGTACCGAGACCATAGTCTCTGTTTGCCTTAACTCAGAGAGTACCCGAAAAGTTTCTTTTTGAATATCCTGAGCTGAAGTAATCCTATGTTCATAGAATTCTGCTTTCCTAGTCAGGATGGCTTTTTTATAGGCTCCAAGCGCTAGCAGGCACTCCCTGCGGGAATCTGCATTATAAGATTTCCGCCATGCTCTCTCCTGTTGGCGGAGCCGTTGCTTCCGGGCTCTTAGGGAATCATTGAACTATGGAGCCCCTTTGCCTTTGTCCCTAATTAGGACTCTCTGCTTGGGGGCAACTACGTCTAACGCCTGCTTCAACCTAGTCGACAGGGCAGTGCTGGCAGCATCCAGATTTCCACCAATAAACTTTGAAGAAGCTGTATTTTTTAAGTTGTTAACCAGATCAACTGTTTGGATTTTCTTCCAGTTTCGCAGTTCTTTCCACTCAGGAGCAGTGTTAGCTTAGTAGATGGTATCTGGACACTTATTAGATAGTGGTCTGACCAGGCACAGGGACTGACGTCTGTTGGATGAACAAACTGGTGCAAAGTCCAAACTAAATCGAAGGTATGACCCTTTTCATGTTGGGGAACATGTACCACCTGCTTAAGTTCCAGAGAGGTCAGTGCTTCGTTGAGATGGAAGGCCTGACTATCCATGGGAATCTGATCTCAGTGGAAGTTAAAGTCTCCCAATATTAATAGACATTGGTAGCATGTACGAATATCTCGTACAAGTTCAATAAAAGCCTCCACGAACTTGGGGGGGTGTATGCGGGGGTCGATATATTACAAAAATGGCTAGGCATAAAGTTCGAAAGCAGAATTTTGCCCCCAACACATCTGCCCCTCAATGCTTTCAGCACAAAATATTTCGGCCTTTAACTCCATTTTGTATAAAATTGCTACTCCTCCCCCCTGGAGCTGCCCGGTCTGTTGCGATAGACAGCGGCATCGTTGGGAGGCAGGGAAGCAACAACATCAGGAGTAGAGGACTCCTCAAGCCAGGTTTCCGTAATGCCAAAGAGGTCCAAGGTGTTATCCTGCAGGAGGGATAAAACCTCAAGATTGTGTGATTTTGTAAAGAGCGGATGTTGAGGGAGGCTACCCTGGTTCCCCATGGTGCAGGAATTTGGGGTAACTTAGGACGACGAACATTGGGCCTGTGTGCAATAGTTCCCCTTTGGGCTTTGAATAATTTGTGGGATCTGAGTATATCAACAGTAGAAGCATTGAGAGGCACAGTGTTATAGGCCAGACTCCGTAGGTCTTCTGAGCCATACCGGAGCCTGGGCCAGGGGTCTTGGCCCCCAGCCCCCGGCCCTGGTCGGGCGCAGACGGGCTTGCCTTTGGCGCGCCTTCAACGCATCGTGGGCGGCGTGTGCCCGCTGCCTGATTATGTAATAGGAGGAGGAGTAAATGGCCATTACATTGAATCTGCAGGGTAAAAACACTTAGAGTCTGAACCAAATCAACTAAGGAGGTTGTGCTGAGAATTTATAGATACTACTAGCAGCAGAGATGTGAGTTACTTCTCACACTTTGAGCCGTCATGAAATTATTTACACTATTACCATTACTCTGACCCCCACCCCTCCAAGTTATGTACATCATTGTTACATTGTCAACCAATTAACTTGGACTGACAATGATGCAGAGTAGTGTGTGGTGAAAATGGCTTGTATGTGGTGTACTTGTGTTCATCATTAGACCTACCCTACCTAGCCCATCACCTTCTGATTCAGCTCCATGTGGAACTAATAATCTAGTACCAGGATAAATAAATGGAATGATTCCTCTAAATGTCACAATGACAAACTTAATTGGCCACAGATACAGCAAGGTTTGTGGTATTTTATTCTAACTGGGAACTGTTTGTTTAGGATTTCGTAACAAAGGTGGTCTATGGGAATGAGTGACTAGGTTGATAATGCTACACGAAGAGCATTCTTCAGAGTATTACAAGAACACACATCAATGGTTGCCACAGCTATCACACACACTTGAAATAGGAATGGTGTGTACAGAAAGCACAGCAGATGTGACACAATTTCAAATATAAATATGTATGTATGCAATTGATTAATGAGTGGTAAGTTGCCAGCCAAATTAGTTGTTTTGTGTAACAAACTTAGGAGTTACTAGATGCACAAATGAATATACACTTGCACATACTGTGATCAGTGAACACGGTACGTGTGCATGAATGATGAAGTGGGCGAGCCGTGTCAGCTCATCTCTGTTGATGAAACCTTGTAGATATAGTGCTCTGACCACAAAATTACTGGCTCATATCTCACTGGGTTAGGGTTTAAAATCAGCAGTTGTGTTGAGATTGCAATGAAGGTTCTGCATTTGATGATTCTTTACCAAACAGTTGGCGGCTGTGCATTTACAACTGAGAGTCAAGATCTAAAAAGTTACACTCTCCCCCACAACCGATCTGGGATACACAGAAACACAGAATTCCCACAAACTACAACAAAACATCTGTTTTTTTCGGGCCTTTCCTGATTCTCTTCTCTTTGCTTCAATGGTGTATAATATATATTGTATCTTGATACCCCCTTAGATTGGACCATTACGGTGCATCTATAAATGGAAGTTATGATGCACATGCTCTTATATTTGTGATGTAATGCACATATTGCTTAAAACTTAAATGACTTTATGATTATAGTGTGTAGGCTGCGCTGTTTTACAGGAACCTCTTAAACGTTCTCGGTCAGCATCAGTCTCAAAGCACCATTTCACTTCACATGAGCTGAGCGAGTGTAGGTGTTAATCGCTAAATAAAGGTTTCACGGCTGGCTCCGTGGCGTTTTATGCCCTTTCAACTGCACAGGATGCGTATGTCACTTTGATAATAAAATACCCCCTCCCTGACCTCTGACACACCTGGTGACGTGTTGCATCCCGGGGCTCTCCCACATGGGGAGGGTCAGTCTGCCGGGCAGTGTTGAGAAATGGCCTCTGCGCTCCGCTCGGAAGGGTCCGGAGGGCATCTGGAACTCATCGCCATTAACAAGGAAACAGAAGCCCGTTCACTGAGGTGGTAAAGTGATCGCTAAAGTCTGAATTACGGCCGCAGACTTGCGAGGTGTCAAAGCCCCCGCCGAGCCCATGTGCTTCTAATCCTGCCCCTGCTACTCGCCGAGTGCTGAAAAGGTGCTCATTTTAGCCCTTCAGCAGCCATCTCTTCCCATTAATGTCCTCTTCTGTGCTTACAGTACACAGTGGGAGGGGTCCCGGTGAGGGGGGGGGGGGAGGGGCGGGGGACAGGAGAGTCACTAGTCCTGGACCTCAGGCTCTAAGGGGAGACTCAAATTTGGAAACCTGTTAAGATTGCTCAGTTGCTGAAGCTAGAGGGGATTCAAAACCGGAAACAGCATGGGTCTCTCGAGACCCTTGAGCTGGTCAGTGTGTGTGGCAAATACTATTGACACAAAGACTTCTATATCCTCCTCCCATAAGAGCGCGGCACTCACTTGAGGTATTAAGAATGGGTCTGAGGATCTCTATGCTAAAGGGACTAAATATGTATTTGCATCTCAAACGTGGAAACCCACAGACATCTTTCATAAATTATGTATTCGTTGATTTCTTTCGTCCTATCAGAGATGCTCTTAAAGGAGTCACATCAGTGAGGTCCATGATGCCTTATTATAGGGACTATTTATCATACTTTTCCTTAATCTTCAACTTGAATGTGTATGCGACCTACTGAGGACCCATAGCCCTGCTGCTCCACTTGCTGACAATAAAATATGCTGGAAGTACATCTGAACTGAGTACAACATAACACTATTTTGGCTTACCAGTAGAGTGTGATATAAAACTGAACATGGGAGTCATCCTATCCAAAATGTCTATCACATGTGTTTACAACCTAAATATGTCTTCGGCGAAAATTATCTACAGAGAAGATTTCTGGAATGTGGAGTTAAGTTTTAGTGTGAATTAAAATGCTAAGAACTAGAAATTATGGTTTAATTGAACATATTTCATTAGCAGTATATTTACCTTCCATCAAATGTAATTATGTGAGGGTCTGTGAACGAATAGCAGAAAGCAGTAGGCACATCCTTCACTGTAATCTGTAAGAGAAATGGTTTTCAGATAAGAAAAGATATGCACTGATGAACAGTGAGCATTTTGCCAAATGAAGGAAGGTAACAGATAAGCGTAAGTTATCATTGGGTCCGCAGTGCCTCACAAGTGATCTCTATAGAAATCTGAGAGACCCTGTCACAGATTACAAGTGTTCTTCCGAAGATAGTGGTAAGTATTGTTTTCCAAAAGAACCCCAAAAGAGATGTTTTAATGAGTTGAACAATCCATTGGGAAACCTCAGGGGACAATAAGAGGCACATGACAAACATGCACCAACCATGAGTAGTGAGGCCTTGGCTGTCTTGTGGTACAGAGGACATTCCCAATTTCTACCACAACAGGCATGAAAACTTCTGTTGGTTCCAACAGGAGCTGTATCAGTTGCTTTACTCTAGGTGAGGGAGTTAACCCCCCTGGAAAACCTAGGAAGGTCAAAAAACACCCAAGCGCCATGTCAGTATTCAAGGATGAATAAAGATGGGTCTCTTTTTTTTCTTAGGTGAGGGACTTACTCGCAACATGGTCAAGATCCACCAATCAGGAAAGGGAAGTTGTAGAAGCAAGGCAGTACCATTGTCAGCAGACCCAATTACCGGTGGGGAAGTTAGAGAAGGGGTGTGGCTTCAACCATGATAGGCTATAAAAGAGGGAACAGGAGAGCATTCGTAGAGGAGAAACCGAGGCTGGGCCCTGATAGAAGCTCTCACTCTTCTGTTCACTGCACATCTTTGAAAGAGGGGGAAAAAGACTTAGATACCAAGGGTTAAATGAGAGTGGGTGAGGAGACACTGGAGACCGGATACTGATTGAAGGTCTCTATTCTGTTTACAGGACTCAGAGTTAAACGGAGACATTATCAGTGGAATGTAAAACTTATGGCTTGAAACTGAGAATTATATTATTAATTAACCGTTGAATTTTGGATAAGAAGACTATTGGGTAGGACATTAACTTGTTGAATATAAAGTGGAATATCAACATTTATATGATAATAATACGTGGAAGAAAAATAAATCTTATTTCACATTCATGTCAGTCTTTAAAATCCTCATTTGCAGTAAGAATGTACATTCTAACCCATTCATCCATGGCAATGATAACATCTTTCATCATTGATCATTCATTCATGCAACAGTATTAACCAGTAGGGAATATGTAATGTGTGACAGATCAGTAAATTTTCTTTATTACCAATCGATCAAATACATGTCAGCTTAAAATACACACTGGGAGAATTAAAACATCCACCATTTTTTAGTGTTTAAGAAAGAATGGGTTAATGTGAACACTATTTAATAAGAACAGTTATTGTTAACTCATCCTTTCCTGAAAGTTTGATGTTCAGTTCAAATTTCCACACAGAATGCAGCCAGGTTAGAGTGCTAAATAAGTTGATGTCATTGTAGCTTTTCCTTTTGGCAATGCGCTGGTCTGGAAGAAAATCGCGAGGCCATTTTAAATTTGAGCATGGAGGGAATAAGGCCACTGGTTCTCTTGCTTGTGCAGTCTTCGTTTGCAATAGGAGTGGCAAGTCCCTTGCCCCTTTACAAGGAAAAATGCATCACGTCTGAGTTTTTTTGCTGCACTGAGACACATGTTGTACAGTAGGACACACGCAGCTGCTCATGGTTGGTGATGGGCCAATTCGGACTTGTCATACTGTTTGGATGGCTACTGATTCAGCAGATTATTCCTGCGGGCAGTGATCTGCGTTTCCAAAGCCTTCTGCGACGTGCATGAATATCGAAGCAGTATGGCCCTGCACCAGTAAGCAGGCATCCAAATCCATCAGGACATTAAACCAGCTTTTCCTGATACATGTTCCCTTTAACATGAGCACATAAATGTGCTTGGTCTCCTTGCGGTCAATATACCCCAGCTTGCTTCTTTACAGTGGCCGGTCTCACATTCGAGATGTCAATCCTCACGTTTCTCCCAATTTAGCTAGTGCCCAGGCTACATTTTGGTTTTCTAGAATTTGTCATATGAAACTTTTGCTGTCCAATTCGGTTGAACTTAAAGGTCTAGATCAAACCTTGCTATTCTGCCCCAAAAACATTGAATCTACAGGGAATGTAAAGAAAACTGATCAACATAAATGGACCTTTTTAAACCTTAGTGAGTTTTTATATTGTTGCTTGTATTGGTCTAACCCTTACTCTTGCTCTTGATATTCGCACTGTTCATATTCATTGTTAAATTCACCATCATACAACACACTCATCCTACTACCACCGAGTGGAAGGGATGTTTTACTGACGGCTGTTGCACCCTGATGTGCAATTTTCACTGGAATCAAGAGAATAGGCAGTTTTTATTTTGATCAAGTGTGCACTGCACTTCATTGCATTTGGACAACCTTCTTCTACTATCATAGATAATGTATCTGATAATTTTTCTCAGATAACTTCTTATGAATTGATAACGGATACAAAAATATGTGGCCCTATCGGACTGCCATATAACCCTTGTCAATGTAGAGGTCTAAAAACAGTTCAGCTTTATTTGAAGACAGCAAACGTAAGACAGTAGCTCAAGAAGCCATCCCAATACCCAACAGAGTTGCGCATTTTTTATCACTACTAATTGCCATACCACTGCATCTGAACTACGAGCACACATAGAAGCAAATTATATTCCATTTCTATTTAAATTTCAATTAAGGATCATCTCCACATTAATGGTACTGGTGGATGGTGATGGGGGTGATGTATCATGGATTCTTTTGGAAATGTCCATAGCCTTTCAATTCCTCAGTCTTCCTTTCCTTCTACAGAGCTTGCTGCACTTCTGCATCAAGAATACTGCTCTAAAGGGTGGTAGGGGCCCGATTTACATTTCGGCGGATAGGTCACTCCGTCACGACGGCAACGGATATCCAGTTTGCCGAAATATAAATCTCATAATATCCTATGGAATTTATATTTCAGCGGACTGGATATCCATCACTGTTGTGACGAAGTGAGCCATCCACCGCAATTTAAATCAGGCCCCAAGTCATTCTTGACGAATCAAGACCAGACAATAACACTGCACCCTTCAACTTTCGTTTTTAATCTATAAGTGCTACTATTTTATATGCTGGAAGCATATATCATACATATTGATGATATGCAGATATTGCATTGTCAGATTAAATCCGCAAGAAAGGATACCAAGCCTACCAATAGATGATACAATGGTCGATGTCAATTAGCATCATGAAGCTTAACCCGGGTTCCTAAATGCTTGATAAAGCAGCTTGGGATCCCTCTGTGCACTTAACAACTAATATAAAAAAACCTAAGTCAAATGCAACACTCCAGTGTTTTTATTAAGTTTTCTCTTGACTGATAGGTGACTTTTATACTGAAGTGTTTTCCCATTACATTTGGTAGCACCTTGAAACCCTTAAAGGGTGATATGTTAACGCGGTACAAATTGGCATTATTATGGTATGAAAATAACTTTCAGTTTGGTTTATTGTAATGTAAGACAATTCATGCCTTGAAGATGAATATAACTGAATGGTGTTACTTTCAGAGAACATACATAAGGTACCTTTTTGTAATTTTTCAAATGACCAATGAATATGAAATGCCGCTCACAGCCTTGTTACTGCTCTTGAGACTGTGGCTGTGTTCCAGAACGCATGGAAAAGCTGAACTCTGTTGTGCCTTGCCTGAACTGCGTGGATTGCACGGGGAGGGATTGAAGCCTGCTTGGTCAGCGAGGGCGGGACTGCGAGTCCCAGCAGGAGTAGCGCGCGGACATCAGCGCACCTGCGACTCTTCCCGCCCTCCCTCCTCCTGTTTATATCACTCCACCTATCTACGCGCACGCGGGACGCGCGCAGGCCGAAGCCCGGGGCAAAGCCCGGGCAAAGGGCGGGCCCTCTGAGGCCCTCGTAGGCCGGAGTAGGCTGGGCTGGGCCCACCCTCTTTTTCCTGCCGTATGTGTACTGGTTCATTTCTGCTTTAGTCCTTGACACAGGTATTAGATATGCCATCACCGGCTTTGGAGGGAACTTCTGTGAAGGCGGGGGGGAGTTAGAAACAGGACCCTGGACAATTATTTTTCCCGGCCATTGGGTGATGGGGATAAGGAAACCTCTCTGGCGGAGCGCAGGGTGGAGCGTCGTCGCTCTATTGAGAACCTGAAAAACAGGCCCCTTGCCGATATTTCTATTCCCCAAGAGGGAGGCACCTCTAACATTAGCGAGGAGCTATTATCCCAGGACGGCGTCCCGCTTTTGTTGAGGGATTGCATTCCTAGCCCCTGTCTATCTATTGAGCAGGTCCCTAAGGTCACCCCCCCCCCAGTCCCAGCTGTACGGCTGTTGATTTAACTACTCAGCTGTACAGCTGTTGATTTAACTACTCAGCCTCTCCCAGCAGCTAAAGCTAGGAAAGTTAAGCCAAAGCAAGTAGTTGTGGCAGAGATGCATGGCCCTCCTCCAAATAAGCGAAGAAGGAAGATGAGGGGAGGGCAGGGTAAAACTAAAATCCCCCACTCTGATTTCAGGAAAGTCTCTAAGCCCCCCCCCCCAATCCCCGATAGGATAATGGTGGATGTGCATAATTCTCCCCCCGTTAAGGGTATTAATATTACCGATCTTGCTGATGCCCCTGGGAATAACCCATCTAGTGTATCACCCTTCGTTGCTCCTTTAGGGAACCTAGAATTTTTACTTAGGTCACTGCTCCTGCCCATCAGTGAGAGCATAAAGAAAGTAGAGATTAGACTCACTATCCTGGAGGCTAAAATAAGTAGTATGAAATCCTCGGTTATCACCCAAGGTAGATCCTCTGAGTCTAATCCCCCTTCTATTATCCACCCTATCCCCCAAACCCTTCCAGCTAACCCGGGACCCCCTTTGGTGACTACTGCTGTTCCCCTTCTGCAACCTCCTATTGCTAATTTAGCCTCGACTCAACATAGCAAATCTATTATCAATCAATCAATCAAAGACATTTATAGAGCGCGCTACATACCCGTAGGGTCTCAAGGCGCTGGGGGGGGGGGGGGGGGGGTGCCGCTACTGCTCGAACAGCCAGGTCTTCAGCTTCTTCCTGAAGGAGAGGTGGTCTTGGGTCAGGCGCAGGTCGGTCGGGAGGGAGTTCCAGGTCTTGGCGGCCAGGTAGGAGAAGGACCTTCCTCCTGTAGTCGCTCTTCGGATGCGGGGGACGGCGGCGAGGGCGTGGCTGGCAGATCGGAGGTGGCGTTTGGGAGCGTAGAAGTTGACTCGGCTGTTGAGGTAGCTCGGGCCTTGGTCGTGTAGGGCTTTGTGTGCGTGGGTGAGGAGGCGGAAGGTGACTCTCTTGCTGACGGGGAGCCAGTGGAGGTCTCTCAGATGTCCGGAGATGTGGCTGGTTCGTGGGATGTCGAGGATGAGTCTGGCCGAGGCGTTTTGGATCCGCTGGAGTCTCTTCTGGAGCTTGGCGGTGGTGCCGGCGTAGAGGGCGTTGCCGTAGTCCAGTCGGCTGGTGACGAGGGCCTGGGTGACGGTCTTCCTGGTCTCTGTGGGGATCCACCAGAAGATCTTCCGTAGCATGCGTAGGATGTTGAAGCATGACGAGGAGACGGCGTTGACTTGCCTGGTCATGGAGAGGGAGGAGTCCAGGATGAAGCCCAGGTTGCGTGCATGGTCTGTCGGTTTGGGTGCGGTGCCCAGGGCGGGAGGCCACCAGGAGTCGTCCCAGGCGGAGGGTGAGGAGCCCAGGATGAGGACCTCCGTCTTGTCTGAGTTCAGCTTCAGGCGGCTGGTCGTCATCCACTCGGCTACCTCTTTCATCCCTTCTTGTAGGTTGGCTTTGGCGGCGGCGGGGTCGTTGGTCAGGGAGAGGATCAGCTGGGTGTCGTCGGCGTAGGAGATTATGCTGAGGTTGCGTTTGCGTACGATGGCCGCGAGGGGGCTCATGTAGACGTTGAAGAGGGTGGGGCTCAGAGAAGATCCTTGGGGGACGCCGCAGATGACTTCGGAGGCCTCTGACTTGTATGGTGGTAGGCGGACTCTCTGTGTTCTACCGCCGAGGAAGGAGATGATCCATTCTAGCGCCTTGTCCTGGATTCCGACGTTGCTGAGGCGCCGTACTAGGGTGCGGTGGCAGACCGTGTCGAAAGCCGCGGAGAGGTCTAGGAGGATGAGGGCCGCTGTTTCTCCATTGTCCATCAGGGCTCGGATGTCATCGGTGGCGGCGATGAGGGCGGTCTCGGTGCTGTGATTGGCTCGGAAGCCGGACTGTGAGGGGTCGAGGGATCCGTTTGTCTCGAGGAAGGCGGCCATCTGCTTGTTGACGGTCTTCTCGATGACTTTGGCTGGAAACGGGAGAAGCGAGATGGGGCGGTAATTCTTGAGGTCGGTGGGGTCCGCTGTGGGTTTCTTGAGTAGGGCGCTGAGTTCGGCGTGCTTCCAGCTCTCCGGGAAGGTGGCGGTGTTGAAGGATGTGTTGATGATGTCTCGCAGGTGGGGTGCGATGACAGCGTCGGCCTTGTTGAAGACGTGGTGAGGGCAGGGGTCAGTCGGTGATCCGGAGTGGATGGAGTTCATCGTGCGGATGGTGTCTTCGGTACTGATCGGGGTCCAGGCGTGGAGGGTGGTGGTGGGGGGTGGTTGTTCGGTCATGCTGTGCGTTGGTTGGTTGTCGAAGCTGCTGTGTATGTCTGTGATCTTGTTGTGGAAGTATGAGGCGAGGGAGTTGCAGAGGTCTTGCGATGGGGTGATGTCGTTGTTTCCTGCGCTGGGGTTGGAAAGCTCTTTCACGATGTTGAAGAGTTCCTTGCAGTTGTGTGCGTTGTTGTCCAACCGGTCCTTGAATGCTGTTTTCTTGGCGGCGCGGATCAGCTGGTGGTGCTTCCGGGTAGCAAGCTTGAGGGAGGTCCTGTTGTCCGGTGTCGGTTCCCTTTTCCAGACTTTCTCGAGGGCTCGGCAGTTCTTCTTGGAGCTCTTGAGTTCGTCGGTGAACCATGGGGCCTTCTTGCTGCCGGGTCTGCTGGGCGCGGTCCTCAGTGGGGCGAGTTCGTCCGCGTAGTTGCTGATCCACTTCGTGAGGTTGTCGGCGGCCTGGCTGGGGTTCGCTGAGCTGGCAGGAGGGTGCTGGCTCAGGGAGGTGGCGAGCTGGTCTGCTGTGATCTTGTTCCAGCTTCTGCGGGCGGCCTGTTGTTGGTGATGGTGGGTCGGCGTTCTCTTGAAGGTGAAGTGGACGCAGCTGTGGTCCGTCCAGTGAAGCTCTGTGGCGTGGCTGAAGTCGATGTCTGTGCTGGATGAGAAGACGGCGTCGAGAGTGTGTCCGGCAAGGTGGGTGGGGGTGGACACCAGTTGCTTGAGTCCCAGGTTGGCGAGGTTGTCGAGCAGGGTGCTGGTGTTGCGGTCGTTGTTGTTCTCCAGGTGGAAGTTGAGGTCTCCCAGGAGGATGTAGTCAGCGGAGGGGAGGGCAAGCGGGCTGACGAAGTCGGCGATGTCCTCGCTGAATTGGGTGCGTGGTCCAGGGGGTCGGTAGATCAGGGTGCCTCTGAGGGTGGTGGTCGGGTTGGTGTGGATCTGGAAGTGCAGGTGTTCGGCGCTGGTCAGGGTGTTGTCGGTGCTGGTCGTGAGACGGATGGTGTTCTTGTGGATGATGGCGATGCCTCCTCCCAACTGGTTGGCGTTTCGGTCCCTCCGGACGATCTTGTAGCCCTCTGGGATGGCGATGGCGATGTCGGGAGCGGAAGAGGCGTTCATCCAGGTCTCCGTGAGGAAGGTAACGTCAGGAGCTGTGGTGTCGATGAGGTTCCAGAGTTCGATGGCGTGTCTGTGGACGGAGCGGGTGTTGAGCAGGATGCACTTGAGGTGGGTGCTGCTGGTGTTCGGCTTGGTGGGTGCGGGGCAGGATCGGATGCATGAGAACTTGCAGGCGTGGCAGCTGAAAGGTCCGTTGGTACGTCCAGGAGTGGCTTGATGGCATTCTGGGTGTCGGCCGGTGTTGAGAGCGCTGAGGGTGGCGGCTGAGTACGTCAGGCGTGTAGGTCGGGGTCTTCGTGGTCCAGGGGTCCTGGCGCTGGTCGCGATCCGGTCGCGGACGGGCGTAGACGGGCTTACCTTTGGCGCGCCTTCGGCGCACAATCGGCGCGCCCGCTGCGCGTGACCGCTGCGCGTTCGCACGGTCGCCATATAAGGCGAAGTGCGCGGGTGGGCGGGGCAGCTGGGAGGCGGGAGCGGGGAGGGAACAGAAAGAAAAAAGGGGCGTGGTCAGCGGTGGTGGCGGGAAGCGGGGAGCGGGGAGCGGGGAGGGAAGACGGCGAGGTGGGCAGGCAGGCAGGAGGGCGCGAAGGGCTGAAATAGACTCGAACAAAATGCAGGCACAAATGTCAGGAGAAAAAAAAACAGTTGACACGGGGAGAAAAGCAGTTTAAGCAAGCACAAATTTTTGACAAAACAAGCGAGAACAGACGCAACGAAAAAAACAGTTAACACGGGGAGAAGAGCAGTTAAGCAAGCACAAATTTTTGACAAAACAAGCGAGAACAGACGCAACGAAAAAAACAGTTAACACGGGGAGAAGAGCAGTTAAGCAAGCACAAATTTTCGACAAAACAGGCGAAAACAGACACCAGCGGCGTCAGCCGGCAGCGAGGCAGAGGGCAGGCAAGGGGGCACACACAGCAGTTGGTGGCCGTGCGGCGCGGGGGTGTCCCACAAGTGGGCCACCCCCGTTCACAACCAGTAGGCCCATTCCCCCCTGTAACAACCTCCAATGGGGCTACATTCTCTGACCGTATTGCTCCATCCCCCCTGAGAAGCCTGCTCCCAGACCCCGGAGACCCGACCTTCCCCCTGAGGCTAATGGCTTTATGGTAGTTATGGCTGGTGTTCCCCCTCTTGAAGTGGGTGAAGGTGAGAACTTTCGCTCACTTAAAAGTAAAGTTATTAAATGGTTGAACTGGAACAGACCCCTCCCAGCGCATCTTAACAATGAAATTATCATGGTGAGAAGGGTACCCTGGCTGGGTAAAACTAGAAAATCAATAACAGGGGATTGTATCATGGTGAGCTTTCGAGATCCAAGGACTGTTCTTCATATATGTGCCGGGTCGAATAGATCTCTCAAATCCACCATTCGGACTCTGTCAGTGTCTTTTTTCTTCCCCCCTACCCATATGTACCATGATCAAGTCCAAGGTAAATGGACGAGGGTTGATCGGAGGGGTAGACATCGTGGGTATACAGCACAACCGGTTTTCCAACCCCCAGCGACACCTTTCTATGACTACAATCGATTTAGCTGTCTTAACGGACTGGACGGTGTTGATTGACTGCCCCCAGCCGTAGATTCCACCGTACCCTCTTCTGACAATGGGTTTGTTGTAACATCTGGCACTAGTCCCTCCCTTATTCCCAACCCTGTAACGCCTCTTTTTATTGTCCCGGTGCACTTACCCCCTCAGGGAGTAGGAACCTCAAATATCAATCCAGTTGCTGATTTGGGCCAAAGCTTGGTAGTTGTATCATCCCCCACTCCCTCTCAGGCGCATACAATTTAGCAGGGAGCTATAACAAGTCTCCCTCCTGTTTTTCCTGCTCCAATGGTTTCCCTAGTTGCCAACAATCCCTTAATTACCCTTGTACCAGCTTCCATTAAACCTTCCCCCTGTCTTCCTGGTTTTAAGTTTGCTAGTTGGAATGTTGCAGGGTGGAGTCTGCAAACGTCGTCCCTAGGCTGGAGTGAAACCCTTTCTGACTTTGACATTTTATGTTTACAAGAGACCTGGGTAACTACTGATATGAACCTTGATGGATGGATTTGTGTCATATAACAACTCGGCACAAAGGACAGGTATGGGTAGGGCTAAAGGGGGGTTAGTAATCTTACTTTCCGTGAACCTCCCAGTTTGTATGAAATCACACCAGCCTGTGGGTCACCACTCCCAAATTTTAATATTAGAACATGTAAAGGGCCATGTAATAATGGTGATTAACCACTATAATAACTTGCTTGATGCATCTAATACTTCAGTGGTTGAGGAATTGGGTTCTGCCGTGAGCAACATCCGAAAAGGCATTCATAAATCAATTGATATCATCTGGGGAGGGGATTTCAACTTACGTACCTGTCCCCATTCATTCACTAGAATTTGTGGATATGACGGGGATAATGGGGAAAATCGGGCACATTTTGTTCACTCACCTTATGGTGACTCCCTTAATTCCCTTATGTTAAGCATGGATCTTATGATTCACCCCCCGGCTGCAGATGCTGATGGCAAACCTGTCCCAACCTTTGTAGGACTGAATTCAGCTTCTGTTATTGACCACTTATTGGCCTCTACGCATCTTGTTCCCTTTTGTACGGTTCCCATTGTTGCCGACCTTGGAAGTAGCGACCACAATGCTATTACCATGTTGATTTCTGCTTGGGAGTTACCAGCTAATAGTCACCACTCGATAATTGAAGATATCACCCCCTGTCGACAGAATGGTATCCGTATAAAGTGGTGCCTGGACAATTCTTAGAAGTTGCAGGTTAAAATCATAGAAGCTGGGTTTGCCGCTATATACAAATGTTTAGATCCAGAGGCCCTCTGTGAGTGCATTATAGCTAATTTTGTGGAGCTCGGCACTGTTATAAAAAGATGTCTTACTATCACCAAAGCCGGAATTAAGAAGGAAAATGTGGGTTGGTTTGATAGCATGCGTACCAAATCTCTGCGGGAATTTAAGCAGGCCCTAACTAAACATCCCAGAGACAGGGAGGCTATTAAATCCCTTAGACTTACCTACAAAAACAATCTCATACGTAGGAAGCAAGAGCTAAGAGAACAAGCTTGGGATGCTCTCAATCAAGCATCTGTATTGCGTGATAGTAGGCTTTTTTGGTCTACGGTCAATAGTCCCTTTCTTGCAAAAGAAGATTTCCCCATACTGTCAGCCCAGGTTAGTGAAGCAAACTGGGTTGCCCACTTTTCTGGAATTTTTAACCCGCCCAGGGAGGTCTGTGCCAGTTTTCCTACCCCGATGCCTGAAAGGAGGTTACCCCTGGATATCACTCTACCAGAGGTTGTCACTGCTATTAGTCGGAGTAAAGGGGGAAAGGCACGGGACCCGACGGGGTCCCGGTTGACCTGTATAAATCCAACCCGACACTTTGGAGCCCACTCCTAACGCAGGTGTTTAACGCTTCAGTCCTGGAGAGTACACCACCTACCTGGAGTGAATCCATAATTTTACCCATCTACAAGAAGGGAGATAGAGGAGAGGCCAAGAACTACCGCCCTGTCTCCCTTCTTGATTCCTCCCTTAAGATCATGAGTAGGGTTCTTCTGATGAGGTTGGAGGAATGGGCGGAGGAAAACAAAATTTTGGCTGAATCCCAATACGGCTTTCGCAAAGGACTGAGGACAACTGAGCAGTGCATTAATCTTGACCTCCTCATTGGAAAGTACACGAAAGCGAAACAGGGCTCCTTATTTCTCTGTTTCGCTGATCTTTCGAGTGCCTTTGACTTAGTGGACCATCATTTGTTATGGTCCACTTTATTGGGTATGGGTGCTCCCCCAGCAATTATACACTTCCTGGCCAGACTCTACAACAAGTTATCAGCCCAGATCCGTTCTGGCCAGGCAGGTGAATGCACAGAGAAAATTAAGGTTAAGTCAGACATAAGACAAGGCTGTGTGCTGGCCCCCCTGCTATTCTCCCTCTTTATAAAGTCTATAGAGTCTGAACTGAAGATGGTACAGGCAGATTCTCCGCAGGTTGGTGGCCACTCTGTGCCAGTCCTGTTATATGCCGACGACACGGTATTACTTTCGCGCACTCCAAATGGGCTTCGAAAATTAATGAATCATTTTTACAACTTTATTAACGAGAGAAAACTGAAAGTTAATAATTCCAAGACATATTATGGCCTGTGGTAAACGGATGAAACTTCTAAAGCCGTTCCATTTTAATAATCATAAAATTGAGGTGGTGGACAGATTCTGCTACCTCGGAGTAACTTTTAATAATAAAGGGACTTGGGCACAAGAGATCCTAAATGTAAACGCTAGGATGGCTAAAAGCTCCTCCGGAGTTTTTCGATTTGCATCTAAGCTAGGTAGTCGCCGTATACCAGACATGTTAGATATCTATAGGCAAAGGTGTGTATCTATTGCTCTATATGGCTCTGGTATATGGGGCTACTGTCAGCACAGAGAACTGCAAGTCACCGAGAATGGGTTCCTTAAAAGACTCCTTTGTTTACCCCCTTCGGCTTCAAATGAATTGTGTCATAGCGAGGTGAGCATGTATCATCTAACAGACTTGATGGGAATGAGACCTTTAATGGTATGGAGGTCAATTTGGGTTAAAGACGAGACTGATTTTACCAGGCAGATTATTTTAGATTGCCTTAAAATGGACAAAGCCTGCAAGATTCCCTGGTTAAACTATGTCTCTTCTTCCTATAGTGATGTTTATAATCTAGACATTGTTAATGACCCCCATAGTGCTGTAACTGTATCTAAAAAGGAACTCAACAATGTCTTTATTGGGACTAAATCGGACTTACGCAGGGCGAAATGCAGCTCCATGTCTACTCATGTATTTTTTTTATTCTAATATGTTGGAAGACAAGGGCCTATGTACCTTACATTTATAACCAAGCAATCGCATCAGTTTGTTCTTACGAGGTTAAGACTTGGTATCGTACATAACCTAGTGGCCTTCCCAGTGATGAAAATACATAGCCAATCCCCCTGCCCCTGTGATGGCCTGTCTAGGCAAAGCACCTTGCACTTTATGCTTATCTGCCCTCTTTATATGCACCTTCCCCGTTATTACCTTAGACCTGTGTTTATAAAACACTCAGCGTATACTACAGCCCAAGCTCTGAAATTGTTATTTGCACTTGATTCCGTAGATATCTGTTTTTTTACCGCTACCTTTTTACTCAAAGCTGTTTCGTATAGGAAAAGTCTGGTGTTTTAATACCTTTTAAATTCTAATACTGATGAGTTATTGTCCTCACTGTAATGTTTGCACCCTGTGTTTTTTTATACTGTGTGCTTTTGTGATTGTTTTTAATAATCGAATAAAGCTTTGAAATAAAAAAAAAGAAGAATATGAAATGCTTTTCCTTTTGTAGTATCCGGATGAAAATGGCATTATCTCTGTAGACCACTAAAGTGTGTCAGTGTTTTTGCAGTACTCACTTGAGCCATCTTGATGTTGTTTTGAAGAATATTGTTCCTAAGTGCTGTCTCGGTGGGGTGCCCTGGTCGGATATGTGTATATGCAATTTGGTGTAAGTTTGTAGTTCGAGGCATAGGGAAGTGATTTGCTCATTGTATAACCTAAAAAGGAGAATGTGTATTTGTACTACTGCCCTTATATATGAATAAGAAATTATTATTTTTATAATATAAAAATAAAAATCAGGAAGTTAAAGTATGGTTTAAACTATGAAAACTTAATAACCGTAACAGATATGTGAATGATGGCCCAAAAATAATAGTGGAAGAAATATATCCACAAGTTTTAAAATAGCGGTGTACAGTATTCAGAGATTTTCTTAGTATAAGCTGTGTACATGATGCATCTAGTCTCCACTGTTGCAACTTTACTATGTGTGTGCAAGAGTGTTTGCTCATCTCCTTACATAATTTTTTTTGTATTCAATGTATCTCTATATATCATCAGTGTTGACAGGTCCATTGAACACTAACCTTACCTAGCTGGATGTGGTTCCATTTGAGGATGTCTTTATCTACAGTACTAAAGGTCTGATCTATAGCCTGGTGTGCACAAATTGCATTTGTCAAGATTGTAGAACATCCACACAAGCCAGGGTGATGGGAGAACGTCTGGAATGTCAACAGACCTCCCCACTCTCAGGAAAGGATTCTCAGCATCAATTGTTGAATCCACCTCCAGATGGTCCTGTAAGAGGATAATACTATGGTGACAATCGAAACTATGAAAACTCTGAAACATAAAATCAACTGCCAGAATTTGCATTAGCAAACCTGGGTCCTTGAAAGGTACTCACAAAATGGAGGTTAATCACCATTGTTTGCATTCTAATCTCCTTAGCATGTAGGGACGAGCTTCCTAGCATGTTCAGTACACAAACCTTATTTGTTTTCTGTGCTCTTGTACAAAGGATGCCCTCCTAGACTTTAGGGGTGATTAGTTACACATCACCATCAACTAGAGAGATCTAAATGTGGCAGCTGCTGTTGCTCTCTTGACAGTTTGTGCTCCAAAAACTTGCACTGCTCTTAAAAACTTTAGCTGCAGGGCAAAACAAACACAGAGCTTGAGAGTAAACAGTGTGCCCTTAGCCCAGACCGTAGGTAGAAAATAATTGCAGTGGAGAAATGTATCATAGAGCAAGAGGCTCAGACTGGTTATGTCATCACGGATCAAGGGGTGAATGACGTTACTTTCACTACCCGTAATATTTTTATTAGACATTTAATCTGGCACCATATCAACGGAACTCAGGATGGTAGCAACATTAGAGAAAATCATAATTGGCAGTTATCCTCTTAGCATCATGTAACAGTCATACAGCTATATTGTTGATGAGTTACAATAAATCTCCTTCTTTAATTCTAATTCAAAGTAATTTTCAAAGGTAATCGATGCATATTATGATAATGTTCATCCTCTTAAGGTGTACTGTGTTATCAATTTAGTAATCAGTAACCTAAACTCAAAATGTATTGCATTATTTTTATGATTTTTCAGAATTCAATGTAAATGTGATTCCTTGAAACCTTTTTGGATATAATGATGGTTGTTAGTGCTAATGCTGCTGCATGGCATATCGTATTGCACATGATGCTATCTTCAGGATCTAGGTTGTAAACATTTGATGCAAAAGGTGGAGGGGTCGACTCATGTGGTAGGCCACCTTTTTCACCCAGTCATCAGTAATGAGCCCAGTCTCATCATTAAGGTTCCTCACCAAATGGCTTCGACCGTTCATGGTATCATCTCTTTTACTCTGGCATGGCACCTCTCTCGGGTAGGTGCTAAAACACCTGTCCATCAAGGCCGGAAATGGCTAAAACTGAAGAAAGACCAGCACTTGAAACTGATCCACAGGTGTCCAATCACACGGTAACTAGGTGGACCAACTAGATTGGAAATAGAGACTTAAATATGACCACCCTACAAAACTTGCCTATCAAGCAGAGACAAAAAGGGTGCAAGCAGCATACTATGAAGAAATACTAGGTGAGGCAGCCAATGCTCCTAAAGAGGTATTTGTATTGTAAAATCTTTAAATGATCCTAAAAGCAGGAACTCCCTGTCTAACCCCTCATAAAAACACTGTAATGAACTAGCAGCATTTTTCCAAAACAAGTAACGGACAAATACAGTGATCTACAAAAAGCAAGGGGGGATCTTTATACAGGGCCAGAGTGTCTGTCACTGCCAGAAGGGAGACAAAATGCCTTCATAACTATTCTCTAATCATGAAGGAAGCCTTTCTTGACATATTTGGGAAAGTGAAATCTGGCTTCCCACTATATCCAGCCAGCCCCACATTCTGGCAATGTGTAGCCAAGAAACTTTCCCAATGATTCAGGAATTACTAAATCTCCCAATCTCCACTGGAATAGTACCACAAGAATGGAAGCATGCGGTTGTCAAGCCTTTGTTGAAAAAAATCATGACCCCCACATGTCCAGGTAACTGCAGACAGATATTAATGCTCCTGGTGTGCGGGAAAGTCTTCAAGAAACATATCAACCAGCAGGTGTCCGAACATCTGGAAGACAATCGGCTCTTGAATGACTATCAGAACGGATTCCATCCAAAGCACAGAACAGAGTCTGGGCTATTTTTTGATAGCTTAGTAGTTAAAACTAATCCTAGACAAATGAGACATGGCAACCATTGTTCTCCTCGACCTGAGTGCAGCATTTGATAGAGTCGACCACAAAACTTTGGCACTCCGGTTGAGGGAAATAGGCATAAGAAGTTCTGCTTTAGATGGGCTGCTGTCCTTTTTAATAGACTGAGCATTACAAATGTGCAAACCCCCACTGCTACTCTGAGACGGTCCTTCTAAAATATTGGGTTCCACAGGGATCAGCACTCAGTCCCACTCTTTTTAATATTAATGCGAGACCGCTGGCCTTGTAGTGTGGTTTATGGGCCTCTTTCTGCATGCATGTTAAGTTAGCATGGCTTTTTAGGAGTTTAAACGCCATTTTCCCTTTTGCTGATTTTTTGCACACATCACTGCTGAGCTGTTTATGCAGAGTTAGCTTTCACAAAGGTCTATATATGAGAAAAGGTTTGTTTTTCGACATCTCTAGACATTAACCTTACAGTTTCTCTATTTTACTCCTGTTGTGGACTGGTATGAATGTATAACAAAAGAGTGTTCTCACTTCCATCCATTTCTGAAATGGTCCTAAGTCGCATGTTCTAGGTTGTCTAATCATTGGTTTCTTTTCTATAGGACGAAGAGCTAATGCAAAACGGATTGCTAGTCTGGTAGGTGATTTTGGGTACTAAGGTGAGTTTTGGCACACCCTAATTCACTGAGGTCCGAAGTCTCTATGCACACTTCCGTGCCTGAGCAGAATCCCTGTAACAGCCTCTATTGTCAAATAATTTGGAGTTTCAATTGTGTCCTATTCTGATGACACACAGCTTTTGGTTTCCCTCCCTTCAAGGTAGGGAGCTCACCCTCAGTTAGGCACTTGCTGGAGAAGGTGGTGGACTAGGCGACAAGGTGCTCTTTGAAACTAAATGGGGACAACATGGTTCAAGGGAACAATCCTCCCTCAGTGCCATATTTAGGCTGGCCAGATAGTCTGGGGGCTCGGCCAGTTTCGTCCTCCCAATAAAAAGTTTAGGGATGTGGCTGTTTCCTCCTTCACAATAAAAAGCTTGGGGATGTGGCTGGACAGCTCTCTTTCAATGAAAAGAGAAGGCAAAAAACTCATCAGTGCATGTTTTGTCACACGGAGGATTTTGGAAGAAAATTCAGGCACTACTGTCAAGGTTATGCAGAAGATTGTTAGCCCAGGCCTTGATTTCATCATGCCTGGACAATGAAAACTCCCTACATCTGGGCTCCCCTAAAACAATCTAAAAAATAGTCTCCAGATGCTGTAAAATGACGTAGCCAGAATCATTTATATAATACCTACAAATTGTTCTTCTAAAAAGCCTTGACCTCCTTACAATGGCTTCCCATGAAGCACAGAATCAAATTCAAGGCTCTGTGTCTTACAAACAAGGTGATAAATGGCAAAGGCCCTCATATGATTAGAGCCCTATTGACCTGTTATGTCCTGAACAGGATGTTAAGATCCTCTTACACAGGTCTTTTGACAGTCCCATTGATATATAAGGCCAAATGGGGTGGAAGATTGTTCGCTTACCTCTCCCCCAAACTGCGGAACTCAATGCCAATCAGTCTGAGGATGGAGTTGAAGGAAGTCACACTCAGAAAGCATCTTAAAACTTGGCTAGTCCCCAAGTAAATTTAGGCATTCTTTAGTCCCACATGCATTAGCTAAGTCTCTTGCAGCGATGGGAAGGCTTAGGGTAGCTATGCTCTTTATAAGTCAAGATAAGATATGATAACAATATTGTTGGAAAATATTTTAAAGTCTTGCAGCGGATGTTTGATTGTTTATTATAAATATAAAAAGGAAAGGATGCAAGTCCCTTAACACCTTACATATTTATTTGCACCGGATGGCTCTGAGGTATTTTTAGTAAAGGTATTTGTATCTTTAAATTTTTGTAATTTGCCTTAGACTCATCATAAATGAAGAAATATTGAATACATTTGGGAGTATGCATTCATTGACTTCTCTGTTTTTAATTCCTGAACTTTCAATTTCAGTGCTGGTTAGAAAACTCGCGGAACATTGAAGTGATTGCTAATTTATATTGATGAGAATCATAGTCTCTGACAGAAAACGTGTCTTTCAGTGGTTCAAGGAAGATTTATCTTCCACATCTTTTAATTTGTATTTATTCATTAATTCACACATCTTTTACAAACGTTCTCACAATGTCCATGAATCTCTATTATCAATTCAATGAATTAATTATACTCTTGGATGTTAAAGTAAGAAAAATGACAAATATATCTTATCACATCAGTTATGTGGAGCACATTTATTAACCATTGCCAACCTGTATTCCTTTTGGAGCATATCCATTCCAGAGGAAGTTATCACTAACAATTGGTTCCACCAAAATATTGGTTGCTCGGTCCCCATCTCGGGTGAAGTCTGTCACAGCAGTGAAATGGAGACTGGCATGACTGCAGGTGGCGTTATGGCAAGACATTTGTGGGAGAGCCACTTGACAAGAAGAAAGAGCCAGATTTAGGTCCAGCTGCTCCTCGTCTGTGTGAAAGAAAAAAATCAGAGTGATCTTTTCATTCAAGAGCAATTTATGGCAATAAACACTTCCACATAATTTTATGAGAGGAAATATTTAAAAAAAATTGTATGTAACCATCACCCTAGGCTGTTTGGTTTCTTGCAAGTGGATAACCTGCTGGGCTATGGTTAAGGTAGACTACATCCCAAAATGTTTTCTTTTTTCCCCTAGGTGCACAGTCATGCCAACCTCTTTTGGCACTAAAATTAAATTCAGTTTGTAAATGATGTACTTTTTGCATTTCCAAAGGTTGCCAGCTTAATTTGCATGCCTAAAAGTCTGCAGATACACAATCTAACAATCAGAATCTGGAATTTGAAGTGGAGTACTGCACAAGTTAGGTATGTAAAGTATGTTTAAATAGGGGCCATACTGCTGTTTAAAAATATAAACAGGTCCAACCTTCAGCACCTTTAGGCAGCAGAGCTTACCGGTGCTGTAGTTTTTATTTGCTTGATTACTAAACTTGTAATATGAACTGTTGATAGGAAAAGTAACGAGTGCACTCTACCATTTGAACAGTCAGTAGACATTAAGAACCTAATTACAACTTTGGAGGTGTGGCTGTGGGACTGCCACGCCGCTGCCACGCTCCCACACCGCCAACCGGTGGGACTACAGTCAAACACTTTGCGAGTTTTCTTGTGTCTGGCGGGGTTTTCTTTTGGTGGTTCCACAGCGGTGCTGCTGAAAAAGGGCACTGCAATGGGAGCATCAAAGGTATTTCCTGTACGGCATGGATTTTGCAGTCTCTGCTATGCAGGAACTGGGGTGCATGCACACATGGTGGGCGCACACAACATGTGGCCCCTCATGGCCATGAGACAATAGGGGGACCTGAGGCCCCCTTTGTATCCTCTCCGCCACAGTTTTTGAAAACCATGGCAGAGAGGAAACTCGTAAAATGCTTGGCAGTGCTGCAGTGGCACAGTCATGCATATTGCGACCTCAATATCACTGCAACACCGGGAGGGATCTCTGATCCTTGGCGGTTGTGGCAGTCCCATGGTGGTCCACCCGCCCAACTTGTATAGGGTGGACTGCCGTAGTCATAAACAAGGTATAAAATATTAGGCGCAGGATTCATTTCATCTTCTACCTTGGAAGAATAAAAGGCTGTGACCCAGATTACAAGTGAGTCCGATTTTTCCAACCTGTTTGTGCAAGGATTGGAATTCTAGGTTGGATGGTATTTACCTCATCGGGTAATTACTGAGTATGTCAAATATCTAACACTTCATTAAATGTTGGCAGATCAAACCAGCTAATCGTCACACCTGATCAATAATGTGCCACAGGGTAGTTATCCGGTGCAATAAATAACTTAATTCTAAAAAACTCGTAATGATGGCCTTCTTTACGGCCTGGATTCGAACCTGTTACCTTCAGATTACATAAATACCTCAGCAGTAGACATAGCAGTCCATTGGGATAGCTTATAAACAAATGGTGAAGGCTTCCGATCAACCAACTTTAGCTCCATAAAAGTACTGATGAAAACATGCCCTGAAATACCGCTGTATAATGAGCGACACAAGCAAGTGTTTCTTTCGTCTGAAGAAAATAGTTTTTAATGATCAAACCTGATGCTCTTGTACAGTACCTTGGTTGACTGTTTGAAGCTTCAGCAAGACCCCGCAGTCGTGTTCCACCTGGCTGATTTCCGAGCAAGGAATGGGCACTGTGCTTTCAATGTTCAGTCTGTACTCTCTTCCGTCTTCGGAAATACTAAACGATTCAGGGATCAACTTTAAAGAAATAAAAAAAAATAGTTGAAGGAAAATGCAACATCTGTTTTCTTAGATGACAAGTTGAAGAATTAATAACATGAAACTGCACATGCAAAATCACTCATTTAACTGCTGATTTGTGTATTTTGCACACTCATGAAAATGAATGTTCTGAACAATACAAAATATGCTTCAGACTGTTATGTTGGCAGAGGGACTTTCAGACAGTAGAACCACTGTTTCTCTTCCAAACCTTTGGTTTAAAGAAGTGGACGCTATTGCGCTTCCCTTATTACCAGATATCGACAATTGGATCTCTATTATATGTTTGAAATCTTGCATCTAAAAATGAAACAAAATATTTTACCCTGAATATGGAAACTTGGTGGCAACCAAAAGTGGTCTTGGAGGGGACACGGATAAGATCACCCTGAATTTGACAAATGTAGTACTATTCTTGAAGCGAAAAGCTCATGCAATTAGTAAGATGCAAATGCTACCCCTTCAGAATGAAAGTAATATTGTCGGTTTTTTAATAAATAACCTCCAGAGAAAGAACGGTTTTATGTAATGGTAATAGTAAAACAATCCGGAAACAATTAGAGCTCAGCATAAAAGAAAACTGAGGTATAGAAATCATCGGAAGAAAACAAAAGAGACCTAAGATGAAAAGGCTGTGTGTTTTAATGAAACATTATGTACTTTTGTTGAAATTCCACAATACTGGTGTTTGACTAAGGGCTCTATTCTTCCATCGTAGACCCAGTTGACACAAATCTTGCACAGATGTGATACACAATTAACAAGAGGATTTCACCATCATGTGAGACTTTTTTGGAAGCTTATTTCAGAATAATCGTTTTACCTTGACACCAGCAAAGAATTCATTGCTTTCTATACTCCGACTCTGAAATTCTGGCTGTTCCAGGAAAAAGCTGGAACAACTGCAAAAAATCTGTAAAACAAAAAGTAAATAATTAGTAATTAAAAATGTTAGGTTCTGGTGGCTTCAATTGCAGTCCATTTTTTTCTTTAGCAAAAAAGGTGTAATTTAAGATTTTTCTAAACGGTTTACAATTAAAACTACACCAGTGTGTGCTTATGCGTGCCATTCGCACTGACATTTTGAAATGAGTTGGCAACCTTAGGAAAGGTTATCTGTAAATTACTCAGGAAAGCATTCAATAAACATAATGGAGGCCAGAAAAATGGATTAAAGAATTAAAAAGTAAAAGGATCAAAGATTAAAATAAAAAAAACCTTGTAGCAATGTACCATCTATGAATGAGTGTAGAAATATTTTAATAAATATTTTAATAAACAGATAGGGCATCTGAGCAGACCTCTGGCTACCAGGACTCATTCTTTTTAAATTAAGCACTAATCAGCACTTGACTCAACATTTAATAATCTTACCCTGCCTAAACATGTGGCATGGTGTTTCATGTGCTGTGGCCGACCCACTCCCCCAGACACAGGGAGCAGGAGCGAGACCACTGCCATTGGGAACCCAGAGATGGCTTCTTAACCCCCTTTTCTCTTTGTTGATGGGGTGGGAGGGAGGTGTGACACCGATCCCCTATGTCCTTTGGGGAGACGCAGTGGCATAACAAAGGACCTTGCAGTCCCTGCGGTGCGGATGGCCCCTGAGCTCAGGGGCCCCCACCCCCCCTGGCACTGGTAGGTGCCTGGCCAGAGAGCTTCGGACTGACTTCAGATCGTTGAGGGAAGGGGGGGCACTGCATGTACTTTGCAGGAGGGTTCCTCACGTTGATGTTACGTCACTGGGGAGATAGTTACCTCCAAGAAAAGATGTGGGAAGGAACCCTCCTCGCCCCTTTGGATTTGCATCACTCCAGCTAGGTTTGTGATATATAATACCAACACACACTTCTTTTTTGGGGGATTTCAAAGTATTTTATAATTTTTTTATAAACAGGTACATTAGCATTTCTGTTGCGACTCTGGGCAATAGCTTGCTTAATCTCCACAACGGCCCCTCGCGGTGGGATGCCTGGCTTTCACCTTGTGGATACCCTGCCGGGGTTATCTCACAGGGGAATACCAGGACGGGTTCCCTAAGCAAGCGCTTAGATACCGGGTCGGTGATTTGTGCTATATAAATACATGTACATTTACATTTACAGGGTTTAGCAAAACTTAGCTTGTGTTGCAGTAAATACAGGTACTTCGGTATACAGGTTTAGCTAATCCCCTCTACATTGACTTGCTAAGAAATTAGGCAAAAGATGATAGAAAGAGAGAGAATAGGAAAGAAAGGGTGAAGAGAGGATACAAGAAAGGTTCCATAGCGGTGATCCCAGTTTGAGTGTATAGCCCTGTGTCAAAGCCGATACCCCACTGGCAACAGCTTCCTTGGAAAAGGTCAGTCTAAGATAGCAGAAACGCTTCGTCATCTATTTTTTTAGATGGAAAAGTTTCTAACAGCGCTTAAAACTTAATTTGTCTACAAACACGTTTAACATGATCAGTATTTATAACTAAAGCGCCAAGAAGAACAAATCTATGGTATACATCGTGATCTTCAAGTGTGTGTGTAAAGGGGACCCCAGACTGCTATTTTAACCAACCACGCCTCCTTTCGGGGTCAAACGGAGTTTAAGGGGTCATTACAACATGAAAGTAAGCTGAAATATTATGACGAGCAATAATCTGTCGCTGAGCTCAAAGACTGCCCATGTGTAGAGCGGGATCAGGAACAATTTATGAGGCTCGCAGCATGAACACGGTATCATTTTTACTTGCATATTAGGCTAAGCTGAAAAGAAAATTGCTTCCCATGTTATCATTCAGTGCAGCCATGTGTTTAAATAATTGATACGGTTACAATTAAGCTTATTATGTGCTCGTAATTTCTGTATTACATGTTTACACAAGGCTTTCAAAGAAAAAAGATCTGTTTTTTATTGTCATTTATAAGCCAGACCCTTTCGTTTTTCCAATGCCAATGTTATAAATTAGAACACGATACACCTCTCTATTAAATCTTATATAGTTTGATGCAGCCTGAGCTACACAGTGGGGATTTAGGCCCCTGTGCACTGCTTGATACGTATGCTGCTAGCCAGGACAGGGTACAAATGCTACCATTATCTCAACTGCACATGAAGGCCCTTATATTGCTGTAGACAGTCACCCGCCTGGCACATATATCACACTTGTAGCGAATACTTGCCAGGTCTGGACTAAGTGCAAAGACTTAAGCCAACTACACAATTATTCAACAGCACAGCAGTTGCAAAATAAACCAAAAATTACAAAGCATAACGTATTTTTACAAAAAAATGCACTTTCCATAAAGTACTCACTCATACCAGCTTCATTCATATCATCATGCACACAACACATCCACACATTTAAAATCACAATATTCAAAAGACAAACAATAATATTCAGAGATAGCGGATGGATTTTTACAGGAGCTAATCAATCTTACTCCATGTATGTTAGAACGGTTCCAAATATTTTGACTACTACAACATTGGGTGGGACTTTGTGGACTAATGCATCCATTGCAGGGGCTGTTTTAGACCTCATGGTCACAGGTTCAATTCCCAGCAAGTCCACTCAGCCTTTCATCCTTTCCAAGGCCGATAAAATGAGTACCATTGAGTTGGGTAACAATAAACATCTGTTATTCAGTGCCAGGAGGCCCCTTTGAGGTGAACGTGCGCTTTACAAATACACATGTTATGTTTTGTTACTGTTGCACTAGTTAGTAAAGAGGCATACCCGCTCCAGCACATATACTGCAAAGCCACTTACAAAATGCGGAGTGATAATTTACCAACTAGACCAGAGCGACCCTAGATTCATATGTATTTTATACACCTATTTTTATTAATATCGCCATTAAAAAGGGATAACGTAACTTACTGCGCAGCAATACTGAAAGTGTTTACTCTCATAGCAGGTATTTCAAACATACAGCACAACAATGGCACAACCAAGCTTTATACACCCTTCACGGGGATTAACCACATGCAATGCAGCAACACAACAAGCGTGTTTTATTACTGTGCAGCTAGACTGTACAACTGGTTTTGGGTGGCAAAATTCAGAATATGTATTATTTTGCTGCGTGAGTTCAATCCCTGTAGGATATGTGCACGATAAGATGTGAGATACGGCATAATTTGATTTCTTAGCGTAAAGCATGTTTTAAATCTATGCTCTCAGAAACTCTAATGTATGGATTTGAAGCAATGAAGCTGCTTGGAGGTGTATACAGGTGGACAGTCAGAATGAGGGGTCCGTGGAATTGGCAGAGTCTCATTCTGCAGAATTACATTAAAATGATGTGGCATTTCGCCACGCAGCAGAGTGGGCACTGCAACAAGCAGCCCATACCCCTCGGTGCCCTTACTTAAGAATGCAACTGCATCGAGGGGTATTCAGTGCACTCCAGCGCAATGTATACCCCTCTGTGCTCTTACGTGAATATGTAAGAGAACCAAGGGGTATCCACTCCTAGATGCCCATACATAATTACATAAGGGCACCAAGGGGTAAGCAATGCACTGTAGTGCAGTTCATACCTCTCGGTGCCCTTACATAAGCATGTAAGGCACCCACAGGTATTCACTCCAATGCATACCCCCTCGGTGCCCGTACTTGTGTGAGGGCACCGAGGGGTATGGGCCCTGCAGTGGTATTTCAAACGGACTGGAAGATGGAGCAGTCCCTCTGTGTTTAAGAAACTCTGCAGGTGGGGTGGGGCCTAGCGGAGCATGGAGTAGTTCCTGTCCGGTCTTAGCTCTGGACCCCCGTCGGCCTTCCAGTGCCATCTGAGGAACCAGGACCATGTTCAAGAGCCATAATCATATAGGGGTGTCTGCCCTCCCCAGTCTCACTCGAGGGGTTGTTTTTGCACACAACACAGCAGTCTCGGCTACTGGCTACAGCGACTTGGGCCCAGGTGTGTGCCTATGTCAGTCGCCCCAACCCGCCATCTTGACACTAGGTGCTGGCAGACTGCTCGGGCTGCTGACGGCAGAGCCGGCGGGCTGATCAGGCCCCAACTCTTCCCTTCCGGAGAACAGGACTCTGCTCATCTGCTACAACCACATGAAGAGAGCCTCAATGGTGGCCGAGTGGTTCCGCAGAGCCATTGAAAGCAGAGAGCTCACCATTTTGGAGCACCTGTGGCGAACACCTATGCACAGATGTGGAATACCCTGCACCCCCTGTGCTGACTGGCCTTCTGAGAGGGCCAGGGAGTGGCGAGGCAGTGCCAGAAACATGCTTGCCTCCCTCCTGCACTGACCTGGGTCTGATTGACAGCAGACTCCTAAAGAGGGACTCAGCCTGTGCACAAACAACCTCTGCGGCGAAGGGCACTGCGTGACTCTTGGCACCCACCTTAAAGCAGCCGATCTCATACCCCAGTGATCGCCCGGCAAGTCAGTCTACAGGTAAGCACTGGCTGATTGGAGGTACCTCCACCTTCCCCTTACAGAGCCCGCTCAAGCTTGCTGGCAAGAGAGGTCAGGGCCGGCTTTAACACTGGTGACGCCCTGTGCAATATTATCTGTTGCCCCCCCATGACCACCTCTGCCACGGATTCCCTCACCACCGCCCTTTAACAGGGCCCCTCAAGTCTTCATAACCACTGGCTCTCAGATTCCTTTAGTTTGATAGCACAACTCATACCAGTGTAAGGTGTCAGAGTACTTTACATCACACACACATTGCACAGAGCCAATAAAGTGTGTGTTAATCAGTGTATAGGACATGTTACATCAGACAGCAAAACAAGGTGCAATGTAGGAGTAGCATGTCATCGATACTGTTAGGCAATATAGTTTAAAAGTCCTTATTCTTGAAAAGTACAAATTCAGAAAGAAAGCCGAGTGAATTAAAGTCTCAGTTACATGAAATAAGTACTGAAACCCAAAAACAAGGCAACCAATCAGTGCCTGTTAAGAGAGACATATAATTGTCTTGATAAAGATGGAACAATAAAATAGAAACATAGAAACGCGTCGACGCTGCATTCAACACAATCCGTGGGAACAGCTAATCCTACAGATACAACAGATTGCATCTAGGATTAGTGTTCAAATTGTTTGACTCGGATGTGTTATCAAATGGAAAATTGTACTGTCTGTTTTTGTCTCTCAGTTAAATTGTCTTGTGATACATACATTTTAGGCACAGGGTCGTCTCCTTTCTTTTTGCCACAGGATTGGAATCAAGTAGAATGTTTTTACATTTAGCTCCTCAGTGAAACATGATCTTTTTCGTGTATATGTACAATATATGTTTTTATGGTATGTTAAATTGATTTTAATGTGATTGTGACTTCTATTGTGTTTTTTTAATTGCAAACATTATCGATTAAATATTTTTCAATATATACTCTACATGTGGCATGGTTACATTCAGAACTGTGTATGACCTAACAGATGGGCTAACATTTTCTTTCCTTTGCGGGGAACTTTGAGAACCAGTATCTATACAAATTTTCCACCAACGGAAACGTTATTTCCACCTGTTAGTAGCACCCTATTCCCCTGGCTTGGTAAAAGGGGTCTCTCTCATTTCTTCTGCTATTTACAATATATCTGCGTAGTACACGTTCTTAGCAGCAGGCACATTAACCCTCTGTGCTACCTTAGGACGAGTCAAAACTTACACTAGACAAACTTCCGGTCTCTTTCCAGGAAGATGATTAATCACAGGAGCTATCTTGACATTTTAATTGATGCCTGATAATTGCTGGAGGCTGGGCCGCAGCAGGTGCTTTTAAAAGGTTAATATCTTTGCAAAAATGACGCTCCCAAGTCAGCGCGAGGTGCTGTGGCACCGATCGTACCGCCATAGAGCCGGCCCTGAGAGAGGTGAGTGAGTATGCCAGAGGGGAAACAGGGCCATAGTAATGCTGGGACGTGCCCTGCCCTCCCACTCTGGCTCCGCTCCAGGGCAGTGACATGACTTGAGGTCCCTGAAGGACAAGGGCACACCAGTTGGCATTGGTGGACCCCCAGTGGGTGGAGGGGGACTGTGTCCAATAGCCCCTTGCGTAGGGAGGCTGGCTTGGCACATGGGGACTGCCACTTGCGGAAGGAGCGGGCTGCGACACATTTGCCAATCATAATCCCTCATCTGAGCCCCGGAAGGAAGTGTCAGCAGTTACCCTGGGACTCCTCGGCCGGCGCCTCAACCACAGGCTGCAACCTCTCTAAGTGCAGTGACTAACTAGACTAGAATGACTCTGCACAGACGGAAATGCCCCCGCCCAGTGTTCTGGCTGCGCTGGCTGGAGGCCCTTGGATGGCGTGGGAGGAAGGGTGCTTTGGCTGACTCGGACAGCTTGTCCCACTTTGTTGGCCCTAATGGGAGCTCCGGGGTGACTCTCTTCACGCCAAAGAGACATGGTTTGTGGGCCCACCACGTCTCTCAAGCCGGCCTGCTGTGGGGCCCCCGCGGCATGAAGCGAGGGGAGCCTGGTGGGTGAAACAGTGCTCTTCTTGCCCCCACCCATCAGACACTACATCGGAAGTGCCCCAGTGCCTGTTTTTTGTCCTCCCCATCAGCCCCTGCTTTGTACCACCTGCACGGGGCACTGTTTAAGATCTCTGATAAGCATGGCCTCTGGGTAAAGCATTGAGGCCCTAAAGACAGAGTGTGACCCTGGGTACTATCGCAGAGCTAAGTGTGGGGACCCCTGCTATTCCTAACCACGACAGGCTGAAGAAACACTGGGGTCACCCTCTTCTGGACAGGTTGGGTTTTGGGAGATTCAGCTGCATCCTATGAACTCCACACTGGGTGCTCCACCAATCCGGGGGAAAACTATGAGATAACAACCCACCTTTGCCTACCAAGGGTTCTGCGGCTGCAGGCAGCACCAATCATTGATGCTACTTGGTGGATCCAGTCTTCTAGTTGGCATTTGGGCTCAAACTGTGGGGCTTGGCACCTAGATGAAACACCCAAATGTAGCCCCTGTGGTGGCCCCCTGTCCTCCCTTGGAAGCCACTGGACTGACCCCTTAAGTGACATCTACAGCAAGAGGGCACATCACCCCACCTGCACCCGACATCGGCAATGACCCCACTCCTGTGGGTTTCTGCATCCTCAAACTGGTGAGGTCGACATTGTGGTAAAAGCATCATTAGGGCAACCTGTCTCCGGTGATTGACAGGTCATGCTACCGCTGCACCCAGAGTCACCGAGCAAGGTAGAAGGAATGAAGCTGTTGAGCCTGGGTTCTGGGACCCCCAAGTGACCGATTGACAGCTCCTGTGGTGATTGACAGTTCGAAGCTACCTCTGTACCCAGACTCAACTAGCAAGGTAAAAGTGAACTGGCTATTGAACCTTGGTCCTGAGACCCAAAAGACCTCTACCATGCAAGGGTGAGAAGTAATTTAATGGAGAAGTTACCATTTGTCACAAGAGTCTTTTTACCCCCATTGACCGTAATGTTAAAAGCCCCGATTTAAACCCAATGACAGTTCAGAAGTTCCCTTCCCGCCCGGGGTCCTTGAACAAAGTACAAGTAATCTGACTGTGAAAACCAGGTTGTGGGCCCCCAAAGGCCTCTACCGCGAGAAGGTAAAAAGTAACTCAATCCCGAAGTGACCATTTGTCACTAGCAGCATTTCCCATTGACTGCAATGCTACATTTTTGAAGTATTTTATGCCTTTATTTGCTAATTTGCTTATTTCATATTTCCGGTTATATGTATGATACCAAGTTTGTTTTGGTCTCTAAATGTATATACAAATGAGCTTTATTTTTGTGAATTGGTGTACAATTTCTTTAGAGTCGTCTCAGTACTTATGCACTATAATGGTTCTAAAAAATACTTTACATATGTTGCTCCAGTAATGCCTGACTGCTCTTTGCCACAGTACCAGGTCTGAGCTAAGGATTATTGTTGTTGAATCCAAGGATCATCTCTGTGTATTGTGAGCATATTGCATGGTAAAGTCTCCCAGCCATACCATATAATATTCCACCTTGCAACAATAGCCCTCTAAGGAGGTATCCCTCACAGGCAGGATGTCCTTGGACTGTCTTGGCACATCCAAGAAGTTTTATTCCAGTGCTGGTCTCAGTGCTGATTTTATCATGAAAATTCCTCACGGAGGTAAACCTGTGGTTTTGTATTGCTGCTGATTTTTTCCAAGAGTGGATAAGTTGCATGAAATTGACAACATGAGATGAATTTTTGAAGGATGTTAAATTGGTGCTCATATGGTCACCAGAGATCAGATATCTGGCATGAAAGGTCCGAACTAGAGGGAGCCTAGGTAATGTACCAATTGAAACAAGGGGTGTTCCCATTAGGCTCTTACCTAGTACTTGGTGCTAAATGATTCAGTGTTTCTAGGCTTGTACAAAATATGCTTATTAGACGTCAACAGCTTGGACTGGTGCAACAAAATTGTAAAATCAGGTTTCTGGGAGGAATCTGGGGATTACCATTATTAGCTTCACACAAGAGATAACGCTTCCTGAACAGAAAATGCATGTGTTAGCTTTAGAAGCATCAAGACAATAGTAAAGCTTAGATACGAATCAGATAAATTTCATTAAATTGAACTAAATTGGATGGGGTTTTAAGTGTTGATATTGTACTAAAATGATAAAAATCAGTGAGGGGATCAGAAATAAAAAATAAAAAACTTCCAGAAAAGAATTAATGAAAACCTAAGTCATTTGCATCTGATGAAGCGAACTTTTAGAATTAATTACATTTTTATTCGCTGAATTGAACTTCCATAATTAAATAATAATATTAATGAGTCTTGCATGATTTTGTATTAATTCAACCTAGAATAATGTGCACCTACACAAACACGCGGGTTTAACATGATGTGCTCTTGTTGCATTTGCCAGTACGTTTAAAATAATAAATTAACTTAATAGCATGTGCTTATTTTTAATGTGCTTTTGTCTATGTCGTGTCTTTAATGTGGCAAAGGTTTGTTGCATTCTTGTGCTTTAAGCTAGGTAACATAAACTAATGGGTTAACATTAGTAAAGGGGGTGGGTAGCAGAATGACTTTCATTACTCAAATTAATTGATGTTTTGTGTTTCCTTGCATATTAGAGCTTTGGAAAAGAGGCCTGAGGCCTAACTTAAAATGGAGGTTTTTGAAGTCCTGTCATGATGAGCCGTGCACAGCAAAGCATGAATAAAAAAGTCTGTCGTTTATAATCTTCAAAAAACAAATATGTGAAACTGAACTGTGCAGGATGTGCCTCGTGTTGTATAATTTTGCCAAGGACAGGACACGGCAGAAAGGCCAAAGCTGAGGAAGCAACGAACTGTTATTCAATAAAATGTTGCAAAGATCCTCGGAAGCTAATGTCACTCGTAGACAATGAACAAAGGCGCTAAGGAAAAATATGATTCTGAAAGAAGAGGCTATGATCTCACATGGACTGACAGTTGTCAGCCAATCAATTCGCAGGATGGCTTTCTAAATGTATTCTTTTAGCTAGTTTTAGATAGAGAAAAGGTATAAAACTTGGCCCCTTGGGAGGAGCTTTGCTGGCTCGTTCCTGTTATCGTGAGATGCTGACGGACTTTTGACTCACGTAAGAGAAATCCGAACTTTGCTTTTCCCTTTAGGTTCCATTTAATTTAGTCAGGAAAATAGGGTTTTAGGGACTGAGATTCTTTTGCTTAAATACTCTTCTTGCTGATTTGATTTGAACTGACAGTCTAATGTGCGTTTACTTAATTAAATGATGCTTAATCATTGCTAATAAAGAAATAATATCTTGAAAATGCTCTTTACTTGATAATAAAGTTAATAAAATAGATTTTGAAATGACAAGCTGGTATTGATTATTTCGAGTCTAGTTACCATTAGTTAATCCATTGCCTAGGTGGCTTAATTAAATGTACATTTCATTAAAATGACAAAGATAAACTGCAGATGTATATAAATATAAATAGTTTTGTGAATACTTCTGATTAATTAGGTCACATGATTCAGTTGGTCAATTCTTGTCTCAGTTGTGATGAATTTATAAATTATGGTGAGTATCGTGGTGTAGAGTAGTGCTAATGAGACAGAATTTCTTTGGGCCCGATGGATCAATTCTCTGGTAGCAGAGTTCGGTTACTATGGTAACTGACATGTTACATGGTAATTACATAGGATACATGTTTAACACATGTTAAGTTTGTCTAGTTGTTATATCTAGTCAAAAGGTTTTTTCCAGCAGTGTGAAAATTCCTGGTTAAGTTGCTGGTAGTGTAGTGTGACAGGTGAAGTTACACAGTTCATTTGTTCTGTTTCAGATAGTGGTATTGAACATATCACTAGTGTTGTGGACGTACAGCACAAGTTTAGGGATTTTAGGTATGACAGGTTGTATGTATAGTGAGGATTGCCTATGAAATTGTAGCTTTGAGTATAGTGACTAGGAGCCCGTTTTAAAACTCGCTGTGACAAAAAAGTAATAGGATTTTTCCAAGCTTGAGTGAAGGGTATGGAAGCGTCGTCTATTCTTACTGGCGATTCTGGATTTCTATTGGTTGGTTATAGTCCTGCCAAAGATTTCATGTATACATGGACAGGTTTTCCGTTTGAATGCGTAAAAATGATTTTGTGAAAACTATCACTTTTTTTAGCGAAACAGACAAATGGTTTGTTTTTCTGTAGTTATTAACTGAATTTCATTGAAGAGAATTGTTTTTAAAATGGCGCTGTGAAAATATTTTGTAAAGGAGGGGTGAGTTTGCGGAGCGGAGACAGTGAAGCTGCGGCGGCAGCATACGTCACAGGGTTCGCGCTGCGATTGGTTGACATACGTCACAGCAAGTGCACTGATTGGTTCACGTGACCAAAAACGAGCTGTTAGCTGATTGGTCCTTTCTGAAAACAGTATTTTCAATGGTTGAGCAAGGTAGTGATGTGGCTTAACCTGATTGGCTTGTTGGTGAGTTCGCGCACGGATTGGTCAGAGTAGCGGAACAACAAGGAAATACTTACGATCTTTTCTAAATTAAACAGAATAGTTTTAAATCATGAGTTATTGGTATGATAAAGGAGAAAAGAAGCCTTCATGGTTTCAGAAATTTAAAAATGTATTTAACCCTGATAAGAAAATTGAAACGTGTGGTGGAAAATTACTTCATAAGTACAAAACACCCGCAGCATACATGGAAGGTGAATATGGTTATCATACTGTCCTCTGGTTTGAAAATTGGATGCGATATACCAAAGAATATGGTGTATTAGCGTGGCCGGAAGACGGATCATTTAATGTTAAAGTTTTGAGAAATCTGAGAGAAAAACGATAGCTCTCACGCCAAAGCCTAGACCCACTCAATTTGAAGCTTTAGTTGAAGGGGAAATTGAAATGATGGAACTCGAACGAGAAAACAGGGGAATATCAAGAGGCCCAAAATTAGATATAAATAGGGAAACTCATCAAGATAGAGAGCGTCGTTGGAGAAAAGCAGACATGTATGATGGTTTGTACCCAGTTAGGGAGATGGTTGTTGAAACATCAGGTAAGAAGAATTCCCGAAAGAAAGGTCATCTTGATGAAGAATTAGATGATGCAGATTTAGAAGAAATTCTTACTAATCCACCACCTTATCAGCCAAGTTGTTCACAGTCTACCCCAAGAGTTTCTTCAGGAATCTCTCCTAGTGCACCTCCTAGAGAAGCTGATGAAAATTCACCCAGATTTTCAAAATTACCTGAATGAGTAAGGTCAAGAAGTAAATCTAATACCCCAAGAGAAAACAGAAATTATCCAGAAATTCCAGAGCAGAGAAATGAATTCCCGAGAAATGATAAAAGAGCAGAAGTACCTGAAAATATACCAAATATTTCAGAATATTTAAGAGCAAAAGGGGAACTAAACACGCAGGTTTAACATTATGTGCTCTTGTTGCATTTGCCAGTACGTTTAAAATAATAAATTAACTTTGTCTTTTTGTTTTGTCAACATTAATTGCGGCTGTTTAAATAATAGCCTGTGCTTATTTTTATATGTGCTTTTGTCTATGTAGTGTCTTTAATGTGGCAAAGGTTTGTTGCATTCTTGTGCTTTAAGCTAGGTAACATAAACTAATGGGTTAACATTAGTAAAGGGGGTGGGTAACAGAATGACTTTCATTACTCAAATTAATTGATGTTTAGCGTTTCCTTGCATACTAGAGCTTCGAAAAAGAGGCCTGAGGCCTAACTTAAAATGGAGGTTTTTGAAGTCCTGTCATGATGAGTCGTGCACAGCAAAGAATGAATAAAAAAGTCTGTCGTTTATAATCTTCAAAGAAGAAATATGTGGAACTGAACTGTGCAGGAAGTACCTCGTGTTGTATAATTTTGCCAAGGACAGGACACGGTGGAAAGGCCAAAGCTGAGGAAGCAACGAACTGTTATAAAATGTTGCGAAGATCCTCAGAAGCTAATGTCACTCGTAGACAATGAACAAAGGCGCTAGGGAAAAATATGATTTTGAAAGAAGAGGCTATGATCTCACATGGACTGACAGTTGTCAGCCAATCAATTCGCAGGAAGGATTTCTAAATGTATTCTTTTAGCTAGTTTTAGATAGAGAAAAGGTATAAAACTTGGCCCTTTGGGAGGAGCTTTGCTGGCTCGTTCCTGTGATCGTGAGATGCTGACGGACTTTTGACTCACGTAAGAGAAATCCGAACTTTGCTTTTCCCTTTAGGTTCCATTTAATTTAGTCAGGGAAATAGGGTTTTAGGGAATGAGATTTTTTTGCTTAAATACTCTTCTTGCTGATTTGATTTGAACTGACAGTCTAATGTGCGTTTACTTAATTAAATGATGCTTAATCAATGCTAATAAAGAAATAATATCTTGAAAATGTTCTTTACTTGATAATAAAGTTAATAAAATAGATTTTGAAATGACAAGCTGGTATTGATTATTTCGAGTCTAGTTACCATTAGTTAATCCATTGCCTAGGTGGCTTAATTAAATGTACATTTCATTAAAATGACAAAGATAAACTGCAGATGTATATAAATATAAATAGTTTTGTGAATAGTTCTGATTAATTAGGTCACATGATTCAGTTGGTCAATTCTTGTCTCAGTCATTTATGGGCCTTGTGATGAATTCATAAATTATGGTGAGTATTGTGGTGTAGAGTAGTGCTAATGAGACAGAATGTCTTTGGGCCCGCTGGATCACATCTTATAAGATATGATAAGTCAGATTGTAAGACCTTTTTGTGGTTAATAGGGTTAAGCAAGGAAGGGTTGGGTGAGTGTTGTAGCTTGCTCCGGTTTTACCTTCAGAATTTTCAAAGCTCAAAATCCGTCTGAAATGCAAGCCTCGATGCTGTGGCTAAACAGGGCTCCATGACGTTGAATCCCTCCTTTTCATAGGCCTGTGAAAGCATAAAACTTTGAGGCACATGTATTACAAAAAGATTGAGAAAGTAGCCAGTGAGGTTGTATTTTTTTAGTAGACCTTGCACCTTATTCCAGTGCTCTGGAAGTCCAATCCAAAATGTAAGTTCCTTTGGGTCCTATTGATTTTCTCTGTCAGTTTGCTGTCATCTGTTCCTTGGTACTTCACTTTCTTTCCAGACCTGGCTAAAGTAGTCCACAGAAGTAAGCAAATAAGGGTAGGTCCAAAATTCCCTTTGCTCTTCTGGGATTCAAGAACCATTTATACGGTCACAAAAAAATAGATCTTAGAAGCAGACATTCAACAGAAAACAGAACTACATAACTTTACCATCCTCCTCCACAAAGGCAGAGTCCCTGTTGCTATTCTTCTCTATTACAGGCAGACATTTAGATTCAAACAAGAACTAGAAGAAAACTAAATTATGCTGCGTATGTGTAGTTTAGGAAATTGCGCATTGTGCTTCTTAGCAAAATTATGCCCCTCCCGCCACTGTGTGTAAATATGTGGCATTTGTCATTAAATGGCATGATCATGTAAAAAACGCAATTTGCAGTATTTCGTGGTAAAGATTTACAGTAAACTGACTGTGTAATTTACATGTCATTTGCGGTGAAAGTTTACAGCAAATGTCTCAATTTGCAGCAATTCACTGTAAAAAGTAACTGGGAACCCACGGGCAGAACAGAACGTGAGCGGCTTTTGATTCTGATGCTCTTGTTTATGTGCATCTTTGTGCAAAAATTGATGCAATTACGCATTTCACGACAAAATAAAGAGAGAAATGACAGGTTGAAATTTTGCATAAATATGTGTCGTTTTGTGGGATTGGTGTAACTTGCATAATTATGCAGAATTACTCAAGAATAGGGTGAGATGACGCATCCAAAATGAAAAGAAAAAGTGGTAAATGGAAGAGAAAACAAATAGCCACTGGTGCTCGCTAAATGTGCTCTTGGGGTAGCATTATACCCGAGCCTAGAATTTAGCATAATTTTGCCATAATTTCACATCAATATGTGAAAGCAAATTAGACGGTTTTTGCATACTCCCAATTCACAGTTACAGGACCAGAGTTTTGTGATGATGTCCCTAACAATTGATTACGTTCTTTAAACCTATCTATTACATTTCCCCAAAAAAGTGCACCTGCAGCACTCCTTGAGTTTTCTGCCCGAAACTATCCTGTGAAGCATTATTCTTTTAATTTTCTGAAATGGTTGCAGAGACATGATGCCATGCCTCTTACCCGACCTCTCTGTGCCTACCTCAGTCGAACCACTATAATAAGGGCCAGCTTTCTCCTGATCAGTTAGAGTCTCATACCTCCTGGATGTCTATCTCTAATGTTGTACTTGGAGGAAGGTACCATGTTATGAGATGTGTTAAATTGGGATCTTGGGACCCGATGAAGGTAATAGTGAAATACCAAATTCTTAATACCGAATTTTACAGATTCGGTATTAAGAAATCGGTATTTCAGATGTAGGTAAGAATTCGGTAAAAATACCGAATACCTACCCATTCATTCCTATGGGCCTGGAGGCCTATAGGAATTAATGTGAAGACATTCGGTATTACCCATTCGGTATTACCGAATCGGTAATACCGGGAGGTATTACAAGGGTGCCAGGGTGTCCAAAAGACACCGTGCTGCACCCCTGAAATGTGCATGTGTGCACATGTGACACACATGCATGCCCAAAGGGCATGGATGTGTGCCACATGGAACTCCAAAAAAAGCAAGAAAGTGCTTTTTTAAGGAATTCGGTAATTACCACCAAATTACCGATTCCTTAAGGCCCAAAAGCACTCTTATGTGCTTTCTACATTGCATTTCTACATTGCATTTAAGGAATCGGTATTACCGATTCCTTAAATGCAAGGCCAATAAGGAATGGGTATTAAGGAATCGGTATTTACCAATTCCTTATTACGGATTCCTTTCCTACATCAGGAATGGCTAAATACCGGTCGGTAACGGTGAAATTTACTGAATATACCGACAGGTATTTGGCCACCTACATCGGGCCCTAAGTACCTTTTGTGGGTAACACGGTGAAGCAATGAAAGGTTGGCTGAGTTGTCAAAATAGTACCTGGTCAACAATTTTACCTTTTGGCTTAGAAACTTTCAGATTTCAAAATGCTTCAGAAATGCAAGCCAATCACTATCAGTTTCATAAGAACTCTCTACAGTATTCTGCATTTGAGGATGGGCTCAGTATGATAATGCCTTTCTTTGAATGGTTGACTTGGCAAACATTCTTTTACAAAGTGCTTGCCAAACACAGGGCAGTGCTCATCAGTCATTACCCTTTTGTGTTGTGATCTTTCATCATGGCACCTTGCCCTGGCTGATAGTAGGCTTTCAGCGAGAAGCACTGTGTTACAGAACCCCATACTGTCTGGAACACCGTTAATTGGCCTGGGAGATCATGCCTCATACACCTCTCCTTTGAAGTCAGAAGCTAATTTAAATTCCCAACAGGAAGCCCAAACAAACAACCCCACTGATTGGAATGGTGTTAACAATAGTTCTAAAAATACATTTTGACATGTGTCTTAAAAAGTCAAAGCTCGACAAAAACATCAGATTTTGTTAGTTAGTTAAACGTCGCAAGCATTATGATTTTATTGTGTTCTAGCCAGAGCTTTGGAAATGTGCTTTATAAAGACTTTTCTGCTATTCCCATGTAAAAAGTCACAACTTCTGTGTTAATAGAGTCTTTCAATTATGCACTCTAGAACAAATTGAATAATGTTTAATCTGGACATTTTCCAACCGGAAGATTTATAGACATATTTATTGTTGATTTAACCAGATTTATTAATTAAATATAAAAAATATTAAACCAGCATTTTAACATTGAGGGTTCCTGCAGTGTTAAAGGATATTCACATATATATTTATTAAGTTGTTGATGTAAAGCACGCTTCACTGTTTGGCATGTATGCCAGTTGCACAGCTCCTGTAAAGATTTACCATGGACTTACATAAAAATTCAATAAATATATAAGTGTTTTCTAATTGGCTGCCCTATTTTAGAGTGGAAACGCAAGTGAGAGGATGGCTAGCTGTCTCTGACTGCCCAGAAGTCCAACATGTTAGGTAGCTAGGTATCTAGGTCCATACACTCTCCACAGTACATTAACTATGACTTACCCCTTCCCCATGTACCACCTATACCCTTGGGTATTACCTAAGTTATAACATGTGAAGTTATTGCAGTAAATAAAACACTTATGACATCAGAAATTATACTATTAGCCTGAACACAGTGCATGGTACAGTGACAATTTATAGTTAATCTAGTGTGGGGAGTGAGGTTACATGACTATGTATGGACTTGTCCAAGTGATATTAATTAAACGGTTGTGTGTAAGTATAAATGTGAGTTGTATGTATGACATAGTAATATTATAGTGTAACTTAAGTTACAGTTTCAAAAGATAACTATAAGTTGTAAATGTGTTATACTTGTGTAGTTTAAGGTGTGTTTGGCACAAATAATGAAGAAATAAGTGCGTAAGTGGTGCATAAATCATAAAATTAAGAGATAAGTATAACTGTAGAATTTCTAATGGTTGTGAAGCTTAATTTGCGTTTGTATACCAAACCTAAATAAAGTTTTTCGGACTATAATGACGAGTAACCTTTGGTTTAATTTGTGAATAGAGTTTTATTAATTAAAATTATAGTTAGGTATGCTAAAATAAACTTAGCTTGAGTTAAAAAAAAAAACATTAAAATTCACAGAAAAAAACACTTTTTTAATTAACCATTTGCAGTTTACTGAGCAACTAGTAAGTATAACTTGTACCCTCACCATACAATACTTATGACCTCACATATTACATCACTAATGACATGTTAAATGACATCACTGGTGACTTCGCAAATTACATTAGTGATGACATCAGCAATCACACCATAGACATTAACAGCATGGAGTTATTGCAGCCCTGATTCACAAAGGTAAACATACACGTTTGTGCAAGTTTACTATGTTTTGGAATTCACAAGCAACTAATTTTCTTTTTACTAATAGTAGTTTTACAATTGTGGAGACTCCGCAGTCAGGGCGGAGATCTCTGCATATAAAAAGATAGCTATTTAGAGATATGTGTTTTTGTGTGGGGGGTGTAACTGGACACAAAGTATGCAATGCTGTTTTATCATGTGCAGAAATTATAATGAATTGTATTTAACTATGAATTGAAGCAGTGAATGTAGTGGGGAATTACCTTTTTCACTCAATGGAAACCAGGCACAACACATCAATGGATGTTTATAATTGCTATGTGAAGTCAAGACAACTGTGTCATATTTTGTAGTGATATCTTTGTACTAGACTACTAAAACCACAGCATCCTGCGGAGCAAAGGGATTAAATGTGATTTTACACTGTGTAGTATTGCCATTTAGCTAGGGTGTTAGTAGATTTGCAGAATGTGGAGGAAGATGGAATTAAGAACCTGCCTTCACACTGGGGTTCACGTGAAAGAATACTAAACAAAATGCCATTTAATATTTTTATTAAAGCCCATAGGGCTTGTTGAAATTGGATTACTGGTTGAGGGGTGTGAAAACCTACTGAAGCAGCAACCACAATTTCTGTCAGGGTGAAACACAAGTAGGCCTCATATTAACCTGTGCTAAACCCTCTGGTAGTTTGGCACAAAAAGCAGTCAGGATTAACATAAAGGCAATGTGTAAAGTATTTATGCAGCACTTCAAACAGTAATAAAGTGAAAACACCACACAAGAAAAATCACACACCAATTTAAAAAATAGAGTAAAATGTCATCAACTATTTGACACCAAAGGGCGTGGCTTCGCTGTGCAGCAGAATGGCCGTACATTAGAACGACTCCGCCGTCCGATATCAATGAATCCGACATAAATCCGCACAATACACACAAGACCGTAGTCCAGGGGACCAATACAAGAAAGAGCCAGGAGTCCAGGGACATGCTTTTTGGCTGCGGCGGAGAGACCGGCGAGCAGAGGAGCCGAATCAGAGAGAGGCCTGCCCGTGAGGCCGCCGAGCAAAGCAGGGACCTAAAGTTTGGCCCGCCCCCGAGCACGGTGTAAGGACATTGGGGGACTTGTGCCGGAGATAGTTGTACCAGCGAAGAGGTACGGAGGCTGGCTGGCATGCGGGCCCCAAACTCAAAGTGTGGATCTGCTGTGGGGACTAGAGCTCCCTCAGCTCTTAGGGAGTGGGTGGCTGAGCTGGAGACTGATGGCGCCTAGCTGTGAGGTGATCTTAAGAGCGTCATCGGATATGGAGCCGGGTGAAGAGGCTTCAACTGCTACATGGGGCATAGCGCGGTGAAATGGTAGCGCTGTATGGAATACGTTTACATTGACTCGAGACATAATTCGAAGGTGAGCGGATGCCCGGGCCCAGACTTTTTAAGGGCACAAAGAGAAGTTCGTCCGCGTCGCCTCCATTTTGTGAGGCGCAGCGGAGATCCGTGTGGATGGATGGTTTGGAGCCTTAGCCAATGCCGGCTCCTACAAGTGAGCTCTATCAGAGTGAATTAGACCTGCATCTCCGGGAATACTGGCTGGGGCGTGATAAGACTGCTAGTCATCGGGATGCCACAGAACCTAGATGTGCAATGCGCGGTCACTAAGGATCGCTGCTTTGCCGTGGCACAGATGGCTTAATGTACGGGAGTGATCGCTGCTTTGGAGGGCGAATTGTGATGCAACCGGACATCAGCAAAATATGGTGACAAGGAGACCTCCTGGCTTGGTGTACGGTGGCCAGATCGGGTACTAGAAGAAGAGAGCAGAGGCGGGTACAACAAGCTTGTGTGAGGCGGCCTGTACGTGAATACCAACACTGCACATAGAGTCGCAATTGACGAACTGTAATTGCGTCAAGTTATTTTGAGCAGGTTAGGTGCAGTGGGCGGCGGATAATTAGAGCGGGACCCATTATTTTGACCACGGTGAACCGAAGCACATTACCATTGCAGAAGTGTAGCCTGAATATACTAGTGTGTGCTGTGAACATACCAGTGGTGGCCAGGGCAGAGAGGTGGACAATTTCAATGCTTGCAGGGTGAAGGGACAGGGGTCTGGTGGGAGAGGATCCATGGCGGAGTGCCCCCATCTGCTGATAGAATGCACCAGAAGAGAAACGCTTCAGCGGAATATGAAGACAACGGAGAAGAACTTCTGGGCGATAATGAGGATACCTGGTCAAGTGGAGGACCGCGTACGGGCACCCTGTACAAGTGCAAAGAGAACTGGCCTGAGATATAGATATTGCAACGTACATGTTAGTAGGCGCAGAGGTTCGCAATGGGGAAACCAGACACGCGCCAGCCAAGAATAAACTTCTACAAGAAGGCAAACAAAGCGGCAGACAGTGACACTGGCCAGCAAGAACTGTCCAAGGAAAGCACCACGAGCCAACCACCTTAAGAGGACATTCGGGCAATGTTTAAAGATCTGAAGTCTAGTCTTCAGGGCATAGACTCCAAAATGGACTAACTGGCAGAGAGAATGGACAGGATAACGCAGCGTGTGGAGAAACAGGAGGGCTGCATGAGCGTACTGGAAACAAGAGTGACGGAGACGGAAGAAGGACAAACGGACATGGACAAGAAACTGCGGGACATGGATGGTGTACTATTTGCAATAAAACAGAAGAATGAGGATTTGGAAGTTTCATTGAAGATAAATAACATACGAATCAAGGGGATTGCAGAAACGACAGATATCCAAAACATGGAGAAATACATTGAGACAATGATGACAGACCTCTTCGGGCCGGACCTGTCCGCTTTGTTTCTAATTGAACGAGCGCATCACACGTTAGGACCACGGCCAAGACCGGGCGCACTGGCAAGAGCTATCCTGGCAAGAGTACTTAATTATAGAGATCGTGATATGATACTCCGATTGGCGAGGGAGAAATGAGACATACAATACAAAGGTAATAACATTGCTCTGTACCCAGACTTCACACTCCACGTTCAGGCGGCCCGAAGGGAGTTTATTCCTGCAAAGAATATTTTTCAACAGCTTGGAACCAAATACTCTTTAATATACCCTACTAAACTAAGGTTTCAAGGACATGGTAAGCCCACCTTTTTCACGGACATGAAATCTGCTCTGGCATACGCGAAACAGATGGCAAAGGAGCAAAAACAACGAGTGACGACGAGTGACTCACAGACTGAGAATAATCTGAGTGATAACGATTGATGGACCTGGGCCCGAACACTGGATGTGCAGATAAGTGTTACTTACAGATCACAGTAGTATTGCACATTGCTGATCCTCTGCAGAAGTTGTTATGTCGGACTGCAATAGATAAGCATGTTGCTCAGATGTTTGTTAACTAAGATATTTTGACTGGCACATGTAGATATGTTAAACTGGTTGATTCCATGGACCATGGTTGCGTGTTCTATACTCTGCCACCCTGCCACAAGTGCAGGGAAGTTTTGCTGGTGGCCTCACGTACCCCCATGGGATGATTCCTTTGTGTTCACTGCTGTGGACCATATGTTTACAGTTATTGGGGAATGGGAAGGGTATTTCACAACCTGCTTGGAGGGTTGTGTGGGTGGGGGTGGGGTTGGGGAACGGTTCTGTTTAATTGGCCAGCTGTTTCAATTACAAAAATGTATTCCTATTGGCCGACCAAACCAAAAAGACTGACTTCTTGTACACTGCCATCGCTTCGCACACCTCTGCCCACACATCAGCTGCACTTGGGAGAGTTGTTGACCACACATATATGTTTCAGATGCACTGCTCATGACAGACCTTACGTGTCTTTCATGGAATGTTAGAGGTTTAAATGACCGTAGGAAGGTTGGCTGTTCCACTCTTATCTCTTGAGACATGAAGTAGACATCTGTTTGTTACAAGAGACTCACTTAACATCCACGGCTGTGACTACTCTTAGACATAACAGATGGGGGGAGGTTGTGTAAGCCGGATACTCGAATTATTCCAGGGGCATAGCAATTCTAATACGAAGAGGACTGCAATGGAAAACATATCACATGATAACAGACAGGGAGGGTGGGTATATTCTGCTACAAGGTACACTATACAACACCCTTATGGTGATCATAAACACTTATGGCCCGAACACGGATAGCCCAGCATGCTTTCAGCACATTTGGCCGAAAATCCAAGCACTGGGAGACGTAGCGGTACTGTGGGGCGGTGTTCTCTCTCCAATGTCAGATAGACAGGGAGTGTCTCGTGAACACCACCCAAAGGCGGTGGACTTCTGGAGAAAATTACATCCTACAGTTAGGGAAGGTCCATGCGTGTCCCATCACTGTAATGCTTGGTCCAGACTGGACTACTGGTTGGTCTCCAGAGACATACACACCTGGGTTAAAGAAGCCACACACTACCCACGCACCTTTTCTGATCACGCGCCCACTCAGATAAAATTGCAAATTCCACCACAATACATACAACCTTTTACATGGCGATTTCCATCCAGAGCACTGTTGCATCAGGTCTTTCGGGAAAACTAAGGGGAAAAATTGTCGAATACTTCAAGTTAAATGAGGGAACAGTAGATGCGCCGGGAACGCTCTGGGAAGCATTCAAAGTGGTCATTAGGTGAATTGCATAGCACTTAAAATGGGGGTTCTCAAGGACATACGAAACACATTACATAAATTGGTACGCAACATTGGAGAGCTAGAACGATCAATCCAATTAACTCCAGAAAGAGGTGGAGAGGGAAACTACGTGTATGCATAAATATGTACAGGCAAGGTGCTATTGAGAGGGGAATCAAGTCGGGAAGACGCTGGCTGGCCTGCTTTGGTCTCCGAGGGGATCTAATTACATCACCAAACTGCATACAGATGGTGGCAAGGTGGCCAGAACTCCACAGGACATTCTACAAACAATGACCCAATTTTAATAATTACTGTACACCTCCCGTACTATACTAACCCAGCCCAGGCATGGTATAACAGAGGTGCCCGAGAATATATGGAACTGCCAATCACAGTAGACTATGATTGGCAGGTGACAAATGGCATGCCAGCTGACAAGTCCCCTGGAGCGGTCTGGCTTTTATTAGGAATATGTGGATATTCTTGCTTCCCGTTTATTACCGGTATATTTGGAGGCAATGGACACAGGCTTCCTCCTTCCCCACTCTTAGAGAGGCCACTATAATCACCTTATTAAAACCTGACAAAGAACCAACTAAACCAGATTCTTATCGACAATTGTCGTTAATTAATCTTGACGCCAAGATTTATGCCAAACTACTTGCGAACAGATTGCAACCGATGCTCCTGCAGATTACATTGCCAGATCAATCTGGGTTTATACCAGGGCAATTGACCGCCCATAATTTAAGAACGATATTCGGTCTCCTGCATTATCCGGCCCCCCATGTCCGGGCAGTGACCGCTACTGACCCGGAAGGGACTTAGCCCCATATTTATTAAACAAATACAAATAATATATACAAACCCGACGGCGAGAGGAAGGGTGAATGGACAAGTGTCGGAACAGTTTGTCATCATGAGAGGGACGAGGCAGGGCTGCCCTCTGTCGCCTATACTTTTTGCAATTGCTACCAAACCATTGGCAGCCAAGCTCCGACAACATCATACACAATGGAGCACAGGCTTCACATCTAGGGTCTACTGATATCAATGTATGTGGATGATATGACAATATACTTAGTGAATCCCAGAGAAAATTTCGACATAGTTATGAGGGAACTGATTCGGTATGGAGGACTAACAGGGATACAGATTAACTGGGCAAAATCAATGATGTTACCACTTACAGATGACACTACCCCATGTGAAACAGAATTTCCTATCCAGGGGGCAGCGGGTGAAATAAGTTATCTAGGTATTTGGATGAGCAGGTCCGTACAAGAAATATGGTCAACCAACTACGGGAAAGTGATTGACTGGATAGAAAGTAAGATACAGTGATGGAAACAGCTGCCGCTATCCCTGACGGGATGTTGATACTACCCTAACTCTTATACTTGTTTGTAAACCTACCTATGCCACTGAACAATCATTTCTTCAAAAGACTCCGCACGAGCATCCTTGAGTTAGTCTGGGAGGGCTGACAACCTCGAATTTCATGGAACTAACTGACTCTTCCATTTGCTCAGGGAGGCCTGGGAGCCCCAGACTTCGAGCTCTATGAATATAGCGCACAGGCACAATACCTTCACTTCTGGCAGCACCCGACCCCATATCAACCTCACGTGGCGATAGAAATAGATAAAGTTGGACGCACCCCACTGAACGCGCCGGTATATCATCCTTACAAACTACCTCACTTGGAAATAGACACTGGAAATAGACACTGTGGAAACAACACGTTGGGCATGGAGAAATATAGCGAAGAGGGCGGGTCAAAAAGAGTTACATGCTCCATCTCTGCTACTGGGGGGGCAATCCACTTCTGGCACCGCTGACAGATAAGGCCACCTCAATGAGGGTTAGGGCTCATAAACTAATGATGGGCAGCGATTTGTATCTTGACAAATCATTCATGTCCCTTCAGCAGATGTGCAAACTACAAACCCCCTCAGCATTAGACATGTTGTTATATTACCAACTTAGGGCGGCATGTAAGGCAAGATATACAGACTTCCCCCAAGTACCTCCCACATTGCCAGCATTGGAGAATGCATTGTCAAACCCATCTCCTCGTAAATTGATAACGCGTATTTCTAGCATAACAAAGTAGGCATCCCCTATTATTTCAAGTACATCAAAAGTGGATTGGGAGAGAGAATCTGGTACACATATCATGGACATACAATGGCAATTCTGCTGCTCATAACTAGAACACCTCTCACCAAATTATAGATTACGGCTTATACACTTCAATTTTCTTGCCAGACTGTATCGTACACAGTTTCAACTACATCACATGGCCATACATCCAGACACAAGATGCTGAGGTGTGGAGCCCAAGATGCCACTTTCATTCACTTAGCTTGGCACTGCATACCAATAGGGCAATTGTGGCTGGATGTCTTTCGACACATTGGTAGCATCACTAACACCCAACTACTGATTACACTACTGGTAGCACTGCTAGGCTTCATGCTTGATATTCCAAGGGGTTCCCGCAAACTCACATCCATGTTGCTGTTGCTAGCAAAGCGTCAGGTGGCCATACACTGGAAGAAGCAATATCCTCCTATGATCGCAGCATGGCTAAATGCGGCCGCATACTGCAGAGATCAATTATCAAATTATTGGGAATTGATGCCTAGCAGATCCAGACCTCTAGACATATGGGGGCCCTTTGTGAGCAGGCTAGAACCGGGAGGTGCTGACCTCCGGGGCGATCATAACACGTGAAAATCCCGGGATGGGGTCCCAAGGGCAGTCTATGGCCGCAGGAAAGGCCTCATGGGAACAGTCCAGCCCGAACTGCCAAGCCATGTCTTTCCTGGACCGGAAACTGCTGTTTTTGTATTTGTCACCCGAGTGGGATGGGTTTGCTCAGATGTGAGTCCCATGCGCTCCACACCACTGGAGTCAAGCTATCCTGGCTGAACACGGCTGATAGCCAGAAACCGGTCCTAGGATGCTTGATTCCGGTCCAGGAAAGACATGGCTTGGCAGTTCGGGCTGGACTGTTCCCATGAGGCACAGGGTCAAGGCTGATTTGCATATGGCCATGTCTGAACTCGGGTGGTGTGGACTTCAAAAAAACGATGGATTTAGGACCAGATCTCTGTACTGGGGTGAATGTACGACATTGTTCTGCATTCTGTCCATCAACTGTTGTTTTTACATTTAAAAATTGTCCTTTACAAAACCTTTGAAATTCACTGAAAAAAACCATAGGTTTGAGGCCTGTTTTAGTTAGGAATTAGCCTTTAAAAAACCTTAGAAATTCACTGAAAAAAGCATGGTTTTTAGGGCGGTTATAGTTAGTTGGACATCAGACAAATTCCGCAAAGTTACGCGAGCAGGCAGAGTTCTATTTTACAATGCCAACACTCAATCAAATAAAAAAATAATAATATACAATCAAAGGGGGGCAAACATTGAAATCATGACTTTTCATCACTAGATGGCAGGGTTGAGATGTTTATGTCAAAAACTGTAATGAGATGTACAACTGGAAAGGATTGCATTTTTAACTGTGCTAACACCACCCTTGGCACCATTGAAGCCAGATCCACTGATGGCCAGTGCTGCTTCTAGCACCCTTAAACACCAGGACTTAAGCTCCATTGTTACCATTCCCTGTGCCATGGCACTGGAGATTCACACACAGTGTCCAACCCGCACTGGGTACCAAGGCAGACTTGGCCCACATGGGCAGCCACGTAACCACACCTACCGATGCCAGGCACGAGACGCAGAGATCCAGGCTTCACCCACCCTTTGTCAGGAGCACCTAGGCCACCACTGCTCCTGGGACCCATGCGTAACAGACCCCCAGCGACAACTGGTGCTCGAGGCCTGCGCCATGGCACTGAGGCCTCACGTCTGTATCCATAATGTTTAGTAAGGTGGGGGGGGAGCACCTCCCTTGTCCCGCCTATGCGCCTCAGAAAACGAAGTTACAATATTCTAGAAAGTACCTGTTTCTAACATCTCTCACAGACGCAGACTAGTCCTTCACGACCTGCTGTAGCGTGCAGAATCACAGGTCATCATCATCAGACCTGCAGTGCAGAGCGAAATCTCAAAGATTGAAATACCTAGCCTAAGAAGCAAGACTTCCCATGCCACCCTCCAGTCCCAGCACTGTAACCAAAGCAACAAGTCACTCACAACCCATGTCACGAGTCAGAAAGACAATCTGGAAGATTTTCATGTAAAGAAAGGCGCCCTAAATATGCCCCTTCCAAATACTGAATCGTTATTTATTCTCATTTCCAATTTGGGTTTTCGAGAACAGATTACTCAACCACAATTTGGGATTCATACATTCCAAAGGCTTTTTTACATTAGCAAACAGGCAGATTCTGCGATTCGACAAGTTTGTGAGCACAAAAAATATTTATACATCTGGCCAATAGTAATTTAGAAATATGTTCATGCTTTTCAAAAAATTACATTTCTGATATCAATACATTTTAGCTCATGTACACGTATTTAGATATTCACAATCGTTTACTAGCACTTTCATCCCAATGAGGGTCTCTGCACACAGCTTACAAAATTAGATTTTCTTTAAAATTCTTGCACTTGGGAGAGTCAAGTGCTGGCCGGTCCCACATAGGGAGAGTTTTCTGGCCTTTGGTATAATGTTTAGACGTCATTTATAACTGCTGATGTTGTACACTACCATGGGAAAGACTGTGTTCTAGGCCACTGAGGCTAAGTAGAGATGAAAACGTGCATACCATAAGATATTGTGGACCGTAAAAAAACATTTACTGCATCATTTACTTAGGCAAAGGGTATAACAATAAACCTGCAACAGATCTTGTACACAATATTCTCCTAAACTGCAGAACAGGACTTCCAATTTCTTTTAAAAAAAGTTCTGCAACAGAACATTTCTATTGAATGACTGATAAACGTACCAGATGTGGAACCACAGTGAGCAATATCCAGGCACCATTCCCAACACAGCCAGAGGCAAAAATAATATTATCCTCGTGCCTGAAAGCCTGTGAGAGGATCTTCCAGATGTCTTTAAAAAACATTAGTCATTTGATGGCAGTCTGTTTTTAAAATTTAGCTTTCGTATTACCTGCCAACAAAATAAGATGTACCGAGCATGACATAATTCATCAAAACAAACTCAGCATGTGAATGCAGAACACCTTTATGCTGCAAAACTCTCTAGTAAATGCTTCTAGCAATCCTAGTAGCACAGCAGAGTGGTGCAGTTTAGTTTCAAAAGCTGTCCCAGGACCGGACAGTGGAAAGTGAAGCAAGCCTGATTGCAGCACTCAGTGTTTAATGTAAGCTGGTGGTTGCATGTGGGAACCACCGACACATTTTTTAGGCTCAGTTCTTTTTTTTCCTCATCAAAATTTGATCCAGAGCAAGAGAGAAACACTACAAAAGGGAAAGAAGAAAGAATTGAAAGATGTGACTAAGAGATAATGCAGGTTTATAAAAAAAACCTGCAAGACTAAAAGAGTCAGAAAGTGGCTAGCCAGGTAGCTTAAAGATGCAGGAGATGGAATCCACACTAACTACAGAGCTTGATATTTAGCACTGTGACTTCCATACACCTTCTGTGGCTTCTGGCAAAATGTCTGGACGGGGTCTTATTCTTGCAGCCAGGATGGGGCACCTGTTGTGGCCAGTGGAGAACTGTTAAAAGAATACCATTATCAATTGTTAGCAAGTAAAGCTGGTGCAAAGCACATGCAAATATGCCGCTGGAGAAAATGTATGCCCACAACGTAATGGAATTAAGAGGTGGTGCATAGCAAGCACCTTCAGTGTTTAGATTCTTTAGGGATTCAAGGAAAACACAATGATTATTTACCAGTATGAGTCGTTTTTCAGCTTGAAGAGTTCCTGAATTCAAATGCTGTATATTATTCTGCCATCTAGTGGTTGGGTCTGAAATCTTGTTAGTTTATTTTCCTTTTTCCCCTTTTTGTTGTGGGCGTCTTCGACCACCATTTGGTGGTATGTCCATCCCCTGTGTGAATAGTCGCGGTTAGAAATTGGGTGTCTGGTTGGCAGAGGTATGCACCCTGTCCAACTGGATCCACAATTCATGTCAGGGTATATGTAGTACACACTAAAAGTTCACCTGTGCTTATTTTCGCGCCAACACAAGTTCAAGTTCCAACATTTGTATAGCGCACTACTCACCCAGAGGGTCTCAAGGCGCTTGAGGGAGGGAGGTGTTTTACTTATCGAATATCCAAGTTTTTAGTTGCTTTCTGAAGGAGAGGTGGTTCTGTGTAATGCGGAGGTGGGTGGGGAGAGAAGTCCTGGTCTTGGCCGCTAAGTAGGAGAAGGATCTTCCTCCCATGGTGGATCTCTGGATGCGCGGAATTGCGGCGAGGGCTTGATAGGATGATCGTAGTTGTCGGGAGGGGGTGTAGAAGGATAGACGCGTGTTGAGGCATTCGGGTCCTAGGTCGTAGAGTGCTTTGTGTGCGTGGGTGAGGAGACGGAACGTTATTCTCTTGTTGACAGGGAGCCAATGGAGGTCTTTCAGGTGGCTGGAAATGTGAGCTTGCCGACGGATGTCCAATATGAGTCTGGCTGAGGCGTTTTGGATGCGTTGGAGTTTTTTCTGTAGTTTGGCTGTGGTTCCTGCGTATAGGGTGTTTCCGTAGTCCAGTCGGCTTGTGACCAGTGCGTGGGTGACTGTCTTTCTTGTTTCGGTGGGGATCCAACGGAAGATTTTTTTGAGCATTCGTAGGATGTTGATGCAGGATGATGAGACGGCGTTGACTTGTCTGGTCATTGAGAGGGAGGAGTCTAGGATGAAGCCCAGGTTACGTGCGTGGTCCGTAGGTATGGGTGCGGTTCCGAGAGCCGGTGGCCACCATGAGTCGTCCCAGGCAGAGGGGGATGGCCCTAAGATGAGGACTTCTGTTTTGTCCGAGTTTAGTTTTAAACAGCTGTTCTTCATCCACTCGGCTACTTCTTTCATTCCTTCGTGTAGGTTGGTTTTGGAGGTGTTTGGGTCTTTGGTGAGGGAGAGGATCAGCTGGGTGTTGTCTGCGTAGGAGATGACGTTGAGGTTGTGTTGGCGTGCGATGGAAGCGAGGGGACTCATGTAAACGTTGAAGAGGGTAGGACTGAGTGATGATCCTTGTGGTACTCCGCAGATGACTTCGGTGGCCTCTGATTTGAAAGGGGGGAGGCGGACTCTCTGGGTTCTTCCGGTGAGGAACGAGATGATCCAGTCCAATGCTTTTCCTTGTATTCCGACGTTGCTGAGGCATTGTATGAGGGTGCTATGACAGACTGTGTCGAAGACTGCGGAGAGGTCAAGTAAGATGAGAGCAACTGTTTCTCCGTTGTCCAGTAGTGTACGGATGTCGTCTGTTGCTGCGATGAGGGCGGTCTCGGTGCTGTGTTTGGCTCGGAAGCCGGACTGTGAGGGTTCGAGGGATTTGTTGGATTCGAGGAAGGCGGCGAGCTGACTGTTGACGGCTTTCTCGATGACTTTGGCAGGGAATGGGAGGAGCGAGATGGGGCGGTAGTTCTTAAGTTCAGTTGGGTCTGCCGTGGGTTTCTTCAGAAGGGCGCTGAGTTTGGCATGTTTCCAGTTTTCCGGGAAGGTAGCGGAGTTGAGGGAACAGTTAATGACATCGCGGAGATGGGGTGCGATGATGGAGTCTGCTTTGTTGAAGATGTGGTGGGGACATGGGTCGGTTTGCGATCCTGAGTGGATGGAGTTCATCAGGCGGATGGTGTCTTCGGTGGTGATTGGGTTCCAGGCGCAAAGGTTGTTAGAGTGTGGTTTTGGTTCGGAGAAGGGTGGAGTGGACTGGTCTTTGGACTGGTTTTCAAAGCGGTTATGTATTTCGGCAATTTTGTTGTGGAAGAATGAGTATAGAGAGTCGCAGAGGACTTGGGAGGGGGTGATGTCGTTAGTGCCGGCGGAGGGGTTAGTGAATTCTTTGACGATGTTGAATAGTTCCTTGCTGTTTTGGGCATTGTTGTCAAGTCGATCCTTGAAAGCTGATTTCCTGGTGGATCGGATCAGTTGGTGGTGTTTGCGGGTGGCGTTCTTGAAGGTGGTTAGGTTGTCAGTGGTTGGGTTTTTTCTCCAGGTTTTCTCGAGAGTACGACAGAACTTCTTGGATTTCTTAAGGTCATCATTGAACCAGGGAGCTTTTTTGCTGCCTTGCTTGGTTAGATGGTTTTTCAAGGGTGCTAGTTCGTCGGTGCTGTAGGTGATCCATTGTGTGAGGTTGGTGGCTGCTTGATTAGTGTCCGATGAATTGGCAGGGGGGTTTTGGTGAAGCGATGTGAAGAGCTAGTCGGTGGTGATTTTGTTCCAATTTCTTCGGGGAATAGGTTGTGGGGGGTTGTGGGTCGTGGATTTCTTTGTAGTTGAAGTGAACGCAGCTGTGGTCCGTCCAATGGAGAGCTGTGGTATGATCGAAGGAGATGTGCTTGCTGGAGGTGAAGATAGGGTCAAGCGTGTGTCTGGCAGAGTGGGTGGGGGTGTCAACGAGTTGTTGGAGTCCGAGGTTGTCCAGGTTGTCCAGAAGGGTGGTGTTGTTGTTGTTTTTCTTTTCCAGGTGGAAGTTGAGGTCTCCCAGTAGAATGCAGTTCTCGGAGGGGAGGGCATGTGGGCTGATGAAGTCAGCGATGTCTTCGCTGAATTGTGTGCGGGGTCCTGGGGGTCTGTAGATGAGGGTGCCTCTGAGTGTGGTTTTGGGGTCGGTGTGAATCTGGAAGTGAAGGTGTTCGACAGTAGCGATGTTATCGTCTGAACTGGTCGTGATGCGGATTGTGTTCTTATGGACGATGGAGATGCCTCCTCCTGTTTGGTTGGTGCGATCTTTTCGGATGATCTTGTAGGTGTCCGGGATAGCTATGGCGATGTCGAGGCTGATGAGGCGTTCATCCATGTTTCTGTAAGAAAGGCGACGTCCGGCGATGTAGTGTCGAGTAGGTTCCCGAGTTCGATGGAGTGTCTGTAGACTGAGCGGGTGTTGAGCAGGAAGCACTTTAGTTGGTTAGTGTTGGAGCTCTGTAACACAGTGAAACCATCACAAAAGTACTCCACACAAGTTTAGATAAATAGCTAGTATTTATCAGTCTAAGGCTTGGGGATAATGCGTTGAAAAGGAGGGGATGTGTTACTGTCGAATGTGTTGGTTCCAAAGTAGGGCAACGCCATTGATGCAATGTGAAGAGCCCTGTGCGTCACTTCCTAGGGGTTGATTTAAAACTGCTGGGCCATAAGCGATGCATTGGCAATAAGTCATGTAGGGCTGGGAGTCAGGGCCGGTGTAGTGTAGATATCGGTGATGGATTGTCTGACACTCGCGCAGCAGCAGTGATTCATTGCTGGTGCATCAGCGAAGTAGGGGCTGCGTTGTAAATCAAGGTTATTGAATCGCTTAATTGCCGAGCAGTGGCCACAGCTTTGGTGCAGGCAGGGGCGAGGTGTTGAAATCTCAGGGAAATACGCCAGTTACAAACGATGCTTCAGTGTTGATCCTTTGTTTTTTTGGGTTGCAGAACTAAAATACTCACTTCCAAAGACCCAGATCTGAATTTGGCACCATTTGGCAGAACAGGACTCACAGTGGCGGAGCCCAGGTGCTGGTAGCAAGATGTAGCTGAAGCCTTTTGATATCCCTGAGATTTCAGAAACAGGAGGAAAGCCTAACAAGCCCTTGGAGAACCTGTAGAGATGCAGGCTGTAGAGAGTCCTGTCCAGACTTCTCACTCCCAGGCCAGAAGCAGAAGGCATTGGGCCAATACAGCAAAGGGAGCAGCAAAGTGGCAGTCCCTCCTGGAGGCACAAGAAGATCTCCTTTTTGGTAGAATGTCCTCAGTTCCAGAAGTGTGCTAAGAATATGGTGTTAGAGGTCCAGTACTTATACCCATTTTAGCTTTTGAAGTAGGTACACTTAAAAGAAAGGTCTTTGTAGTGCACAAGACCCTGCACTTTCACCACCTGTCCAACCTGCGAATGGCATATTGAAGATTGAGGCTTGCACCTCAGGTTTGTAACCTAACACTCGGAGCCAGGAATGCCGTCTTAATGTTGTTCCTGTGCACACGTTCCTACTAGCTATATCTGCTGAATCTAGTACCGACTTGAGGCAGTTATTAGAAATGTTTTTCCTTCTTGCATTACTGCCTTGGCTCTTTTTCTATACTCCTCTTGGATATGTTGCATGAGGGACTCCATCTTATCCTATTGCTGGTAGCCATATCGGTTCAAGAGTGTTGAAGTTAGCTGCTTCTCTTTCTATTTTCATTCCTAGAAAGTCAAGTCTCTTACTCTCGTTTTCTGGAGGTGTATCTGTGGATGTGGGGGGAGTTTTTCTTCTTCCTGATGGTATCCACAATAGTTGAGCCCACGGGTGTATTGCCTTGGGATGTATTTAGGTTCCTGAGTGGAAGGCTTGTACTTTTTTTCCCCACTCTTGGTGTGACAGTGCTTGAAGTGGAAGGTTCATGGAAGGCCTCCTGACCTTGGTCCTAGATGCTAGGGAGCATGGGTGGATAAAGGGTTCCCTAATGTGAGGGCATTAATGTTTCAAGGATGAAATATTAGTCTCCTTTTTTTCTACTCTAGTTGTACCCCATATGTCTCTGCAGCCCTCTTGACGAGGCTGTTCTAAAGGGATAGGTTGTCTGGAGATAATCTTGAAGGATAGCTGTCGCACCCCCTCCTCTGGAAATGCAGAATTGAGAGTGATCCATGCGTCCTTGAACTGGTTCTGGCCACCAAACGCTGTTGTGTCTTCAAGCTCCTCAAGTTTGTAGAACTCTTCTTGTTCCCCTTCATAAGGATCTGGGTGTTGCCAGCGCCTCCATCTCAGACTGGTTGTCTTCGACTTCAGTGGCCGTCAGAGGCGTCATGGGAATAATGAATTCCCTTAAGGAGTTGTCAAACTCATTCTTCTTCTGCAGGAGGGCAGACATTTCGGCCTTCAGCCTTCTCTTCTTGCACTCAACCTCGAGTGGTTTTTGTTCAGGTTTGAGCATTGATGTCTGTCTCTTTTTCGACATAGATGGGTCCACTGTCCCCCAAACTTTGCCTTTGTCTCTTGCTCCTGCTCAAAAGGATGGTTGTGTTGAGGGCATTGACTGTTTTGCCTCCATCAGTATCCCTTGGTAGGAATACGTGTCGCTCTTTTTGTTTCGGCTGACCTTCGGTCGGCGAGTGCTTCAAAGCAGAGTATGTGTTTTGGGGCTTACTGTCTGAGGACTGAATGTCTAAGCCTTTTGGCAGTTTAGTCATGTTCGGCTTCTTTTTTTTGGTGTCCTTTGCTGCCTTTTTGCCGCTTGCCTCTTTTCAGTGTCGGATGCATATATCTAGGCACCCGAATCTTTCTCCATGAGTTGTTTTGGCCTCCTCAACATATTCCTCCTCGTCACTGGATAAGCGAAGGTGTTTGAGTGATACCTGCATCTTCTAAGTTCTGCCCATGGTGTCGTTATCTAGCCTTTATTAACAATGTACCTTGAGAGTCCTGGGTACATACTTGGCACATGCCTCTCTTCTTCTGTGTAGTCTTTCAGGACAAAAAAGTTGCAGACCTCGTGGGGGTCTCTCTTGGCAAACTTGTGGTGGTAGTTGGGACAGAACTTAAAAGGGGTATTCTCTGTAACCCTTACCTGCCTCTCCTTTCTTCATTCACTGACCATGTATTTGTTAGTGATGGGGTCCCCATCAGCATAAAGGAGGATTCTCTTGTCTTGTCATTTTTCCCGCTGTCTTCAGGAATTTGGTTGATCTTCTTAACTTTCTCAGTTTTTTTTCACAAAAACTTCAGAGTTCCTCTGTTGTACTTCGAGACCCAATGGCACAAAAAAAAGAATCTGAAGATTGTGACGACTACGCACAACCACTTCCTGGGTGCCTTCTGACATCACATATGGGATTGACATACCACCAAATGGTGGGTGATGATGCCCACAACAACAACAAAAAAGGAAAAAGAAACAAAAAAGAACGATTCCGGACCTAAACACTAGATGGCTAAATAATGCACAGCATGTAAATCCAGAAAAGTATTCATGCTACAAAACCACTATTTTACAAACAATTATGAATCAAATCAGTGTGTGCCCCGAAACATGCCGGGCCTATTCAGGAAACACATATCTGGGAGTAATGTGTTATTGAATGCAAAGAAAGGCATGAACAAGGGTTAATGTGTGCTGAAGCTAGTGAAGAGAAGCCAACACAGTGTGTAGGGAGTTGTAAAATAGTCCTTCTTGCATTGCAATGCAAGCACTACAGTCGAGGCAGGAAGATCATATAGCAAATAGCATTAGGTAAGAGAGAACACTCTTCTGGGCAGAGCCAAAATGTGATTGGTAAAATCACAAGTCAGTAGCTGAAAGAGACTGGGCAAACAAGCATTGGCAAAGCCATTAAATCTTGACTTTGTGACAGATTGACTTTGCCAATGGATTTAAGGTACACTGCAGAGTATGTTGTGCAGCGTAGCGAACGTTAAAAAAAAGTCTTTGATGCAGCAGCTTGTGCATTTTTTAGGCATGCACAACTAAAAAATGACTCGGGGCTTTTCTTTCCTTTCATTACCGATCTGAGGTGGATCGGCGTTTAAAAATAAAATCAAATAAACAAATGTGTTTCTTTAGCAGGTGGACAGGTAAACAGAAGCAACATCGGAGTGGGGTAACAGTGAAGCAACACAGGAAAAAGTGGGAGGCTAATAGCGAAGTAACATGGGGGAGGGTGGGAGGAGTGCCAACGCAACATGGGAGAAAACAGAAGAGCAATGGGGCGGACTGGAGGGGACGATTAAGCAACAAGGTGTAGGGTGGAAGAAAAAGCAACATGGGGTTGGAGAAAGTACATGGAAGCTGCGAGTGTGGGGAAGCAATGGGGAGAAACACACGGGCAAGTGCAAGGAGGAGGAGGAGGGCATGGAGAAACAGTCGGGCAAAAAAAGAGGAACATGAAATGAGACATACACTAGAGAGATGGCTTAAAACCACAAGCTTTGTATTGGATGACTGCAAGAGTAAACAAGCATTTGCAATGCAATAGGTCTCGCATTAGGAAAGTTTGAGCGATTGGTCTTGTAAATGACCATTTTATTATTTGTGTTGGTTTTGAAAATAGCTCAATTAATAGCTTTGTCGTTTACAATGCCAATAGTTATAACTTTCGCAAATGTGACAACTATAACCTGGGGTTGCGCTGAATGATGCTGTGGTGGTGCTGTGGTGGTGCAGAGTGGTGCTGTGGTGGTGCAGAGTGGTGCTGTGGTGGTGCAGAGTGGTGCTGTTGTGGTGCAGAGTGGTGCTGTGGGGGTGCAGAGTGGTGCTGAGTGATAATGTGGTGGTGCTGAGTGATGCTGTGGTGGTGCTGAGTGGTGGTGCTGAGTGGTGATGTGGTGGTGCTGAGTGATAATGTTGTGGTGCTGAGTGGTGCTGTGGTGGTGCTGAGTGGTGCTGTTGTGGCACTGAGTGATAATGTGGTGGCGCTGAGTGATAAAGTGGTGGCGCTGAGTGATAATGTGGTGGTGCTGAGTGATGCTGGGGTAGCGTGAGTGATGATGTGGTGATGCTGAGTGGTGCTGTGGTGGTGCTGAGTGATGCTGGGGTGATGCTGAGTGATGATGTGGTGATGCTGAGTGGTGCTGAGTGATGCTGGGGTGGTGCGGAGTGATGCTGTAGTGTTGCTGAGTGATGCTGTAGTGTTGCTGAGTGATGCTGTGGTGGTGCTGAGGTGGTGCTGTGTGGTGCTGTGGTGGTTCTGTGGTGGCACTAAGTGGTGCTGTGGTGGTGCTGAGTGGTGCTGTGGTGGTGCTGAGCTGGTGCGGAGTGATGCTGTGGTGGTGCTGAGTGATGCTGTGGTGGTGCTGATTGGTGCTGTGGTGGTGCTGAGTGGGACATGGGGAGAAGGAGAAAAAGGAGAGGAGGGAGAGGGTAAAGAGAGGAGAGAGAGACGGAGACGGGGAGAGAGGATAGAGAAGAGAGGGAAAGGGAAAGGGAGAGGGAAGTGAGGGAAAGGGAGAGAGGGAAAGGAGAGAGGGTAAAGGGAGGGTAATAAGAGAGGGGGAGGACGAGAGCGAAGGACGGAGGGGAGAGAGAGGGGAGGGAGGGAGAGAGGAGAGCAGGCAGAGGGGGAGATGGGGAGAGGGATAAAAAAAGAGCAGGGGGAAGGTAAAGAGAGAGAGATAGGAGAGAGAGGAGAGAAGGCAGGGCCTGGAAATCCGGGAATGCAAGTTGCTATAGGCTAAAAAGCCAGGCGTCACCGATGACTTTGGTTTCTAAGTGCTTTGCTCAACACTTTTAGGATAGGCCTTGCTGCCTCTGGGCCACATATTGGTACTGTGGAACGAGGACAGATGCATGCTGGGAAGAATGTGCGGCAAATGTGGAATGTGGGCGGGTGAATGAGGAGAGAATGGGCCCCAAATGTACCTGCCAATGACAAACACATCTTCTCTGCATGCAGAGCACACACACCTTCACTCAGCCACAAACCACATCCCAGCTGGATGCAGCAAACACTGCTAACCATGCCTCCGGCTTTGTTTTTGTTGCCGAATTTGTTTATACCAGTGAAAAACTTTAAAAATATAGATTTCCCCAGACAGATACGTGACCCTGCCTAGTGAGAAAGTATAAATGTGTTACGTGACAAACACATGTTGTTATCTTATGGTTTCTAAACTCACATAAATATTGAATTGCCTGTGCTTGAAAGCTGATGATACGCACACATTAAAATTACCTCTCAAGTTTCAGCATGCTTTCACTGTTAGAAATAGGCGTTCAAAAACCAACGTGGGGTACTAATATTTTAATGCTTATTTAAATGAACAGGCCGTTCACGGTTTGCAGTATTTCACATTAGGAAATTTTTCTCTTTTAAGAAAAAAACAATAACATACGAGTAATTCCAATTTAATTTATAGCCTCGAGAAAGCCTCAAGATTTGTACACCAAGAGGGAAACGTGCACGTGTACAAGCCAGTGCACCACACAACCTAAAGCAACATTTTAGTGGGCAAACAACAACTAAAAACATTACTGCTTGGCCTGGACATGGACTTGGAAGTTTGTTTAAAATCTGCTATGGATTAATTTTTAAAATAATCAAAAGGCGAAAGAGAGGCAACCAGCTTACTCTTCAAGGCAGGTTCAGGCTCTGTGTTCACTTAATACCTAGAATTCTGCAGAGGAAATCGAATTTTAAGTGGCAGCTGTAATTTAGTGCCTGCGTCTATTTAAGAGTTGGTCTCCTCTTTAAAAGAAGTGCTGAATCAGTGACACTGTGATGCTCACAAGACAGGGCTGATTAAAATCAAGATACGCAGAAGGAACAATGAATAATTAAAAGGTTCAGGTATGAATCACAGTCGAGGGCTACGAGACACACTAGGGAACTAGATAATAGGACGGAGGCCCCTGAAAGCGAAGCAGGGTGCGCATCAAAACTGCTGACGTGTGCAAGGTCATCAGCTCCAGGGCATCCTGCCCACGGTCACGCAACTGAAAGGCACTGCGAAACCAGAGTGGTGTGGGGCAGAGTGAGTCAGTAAGATCAGGTATCAGGCACATTGCGAGATCGCACAGTATCCAAACGTCTAAGTTATGTTCAGCGAATGATATCGCAAGACTTGTGGCGATGCAGGAGACAGAGAGGAGCTTGTGATGATCGATAGACCGAGAAAGAGGAGCTTTAGCCAACCATCCATGTGCTGTACCTGTGTGACTGGATCTCCTGGGTAGTAAATCATGCTGGCAGGCCAAAGTAGACTGTTGGAGGTGCAACAAAAAAAGTTAACCTGCTGCCCCCTACAGTGCACATGGTCGAAAGAACTAATAATGAAAAAAACGAAGACGCAGCTAGCGTTGACCCCAGTCATAGCACTTATTTTGTTCTTTACCTCATGTGCACAACAGGCCGCGCTGAGGAAGGTGGGGAGGGAGGGAGCAGGACGGACAGCTGGGGAGGTGGATGGAAGGGTTGTGGGGATGGTTGGCGGGGGTTGGGGTTGGGTGGGTAAGGCTGCATGAAGGAGCCAGAGGAGGCAGGGAGAGTGCAATCAAGAGGAGACTAAGTAGAAAAAAAACACACACACTTATATGGAGTGGGCTGATGAAAGTAAAATAAATAAACTGCACCATGAATTCGAAAGGAATGGCTGAAATATTAAAGTAGCTCTGGGGCCGGCACAATCCTGTCTGAGGGAAATGCCTAACGATCAACTCTCTGCACACTTAACGATAAGGTCTGTTATCAGCTCTTCCCCGCGTCCCTTTGATCTCCTAATTGGAGCTTTAGCGAGTCCTGGAAGCAAATAGGCGGCGCATTGTGCGAGAGGGAGGGGGCCACGGAAAGAGAGAATGTGTGAATGGGAGTGAGGGAAAAAAGCCCGCATTGGAATGAGGCTCAAATGCATTCTTTCCCCGCAAAATGTTTTGTGAACGAGCATAAAGCCAAGTCAGAAGTGTTTGTAGTCGCTTCGGAGAGGAAGAATGTCATCAAAGGTTAAATACATCAGTTTGCTGATAATCAAAGCTTGTCCCTTAAAATGGGGTGTTTGCGTGCGACAGCGGCTCTTAGCAGCATCGGAAAGGCCTGACCACACACTGAAATAATATAATAAACAATTTATTTCTCTATACCATATTTTTTAAGACAGACTTCAGAAGTTTTTAAACGGCTTTCGTAGGTGATATAATTAACGTCTCTATTAGAACATATGTGGCCGTGAATAAGTGACGGCGGGGGCGGGGAGAGGTGGCAGGAACGAAGGAAGGAGAAATGTGAGTCACGGCGGCCGTGAAGTGTGAAGCAGATCCCTTTGAAGCTCTGCCAAAGTGAAGTGAATAATTAGGGGAGGAGAAATACCAGAGGCCGGCCGAGCGCACGCTGGGGAAGCCTTTGATGTGGCCTGGCGGCCGTGGAGAAATGCTGCTGGCAGTGGGAGGGCTGGGCATGCTCGTCCACAAGGAGTCACGTGCCTCTCGTGCACTGTCCAAAATCCTAGGAAAGGAATTTTTGGGGTTGACAACAATAGGTCCGAGTTTCACTCGACCTAAAAAGTAGTGCTTGAAAATCAAGCAGAGGAAGCTGCCATGCTTGCCATTCAAATAGATTGTAAAAAGGCGATGCTCCATGGGATCGATGAACACAAGATTGACAAGGTGATATACAAATAAGAAGCAGGTAAATGAACATGACAAGAAAAGTCAACCAATGGTAACAAATGGGCCTGTTCGAAAGACCCCCTATGTTCTTGGTAAGCCACAATATGCCTCACAGCAGACAGCGCATGCACTGTAAGCTTGACCTAAAAAGCCTATGATTAAAAGTAGTGGGCTCAAAACCCACAGTTTGAACTTTAGAAACAAGTCTGCTTAGACAGGTGCTCTGTCAAGCCCACACCCGAAAACACTGTAGGAAGATCTACTTCATAGCCTTGGTTGCCTAATTAGGCAGAATGTTTAAATTTGCTCAAGGGATATGTTTCACCAAAGTTCCACTTACAAAATAGAGTTTCTAAAATAAGATGCCACCGAAACCAGCACAAATAGCCATGATGTTATCAAGTAGGCTTTCTCTGTGAGAGCTGAGCCCTGTAATCATCCTGATATCAGTCTAAGAGTGAGGCCTGCACATGCTATGCCTATTCTGAAACAGTTCTTTGGAAAGAATGTTTACTCATGTAATACATTTGATGAAAGCATGCTCTCCTGCTTCCAATGCTCAACCTGCTCTGCGCCCTTTTGTCCATCCTTTACAAATTGTGCACGTGCATGCCTTCAGGCATATATGCATTTGTGTGCATGTTTAACCCAGGCTATTAAGAACCAATTGATCTTCAATCAGATTGAACCAAATAAATGTAATCTGTGTAAGCACTGAGTTTTCTTGAATGCCTCTGTGAGAAGTGTTCACTATCTTGCCTGGGTGTGAGCTGGATATGTGACTTAACATGACATTTCTGCAAGGGAAGTTTGCACTGCATGTGAGAGAAGTTTGAACTCCTCCTGACCTGCTGTGCATGTTCTGTGTGTGGAAGTGGAGTTTGTGCTGCTACTTGCTATTCAATAGCAGGTTTGTGTAGATAAGGACTCCTGCATAGGCCTGGGTGGTGAACTCCGCAACGTTCAGAGAGTTGACAGAGTTTTCCGTACTCAACGCAACACACAAAGTGGAGCTTTTTCCTTAAGGAAAATCAAACGCTAAACCACCTCCCAGCGAGATTTCTCAATGCAGTTGGTCGCGAATAGTTGCGACTGCTCGCGTTGAAAAAACATTAGTTTGTGTTGAGAAAGCTGCCGCTCAAGTAGAAAATCTACTCGAGCGGGAGAAAGAAGCAGCGCGCTTTTGCGCTGCGCAAGGTGCTGTTCACGCTTATTTTCCAGTGAGGGACTGAGACCCAGCTCTAAAAATCAGTGCGAATGGCGCAATGTAATGTACTCCACTGCTTGAGGAACTCCGCCCAGTCCTACTCCTGCATTGCTTCACACTATGCTGCACTTTTATTTATGAAAGTGATGCTTGCGCCGCCGTTGTGTTTGTGGTACATCTTATGTTTGTCTTGGTGACGCATTGTACTGAGACCAAAATGACTGGCTTTCCCAATGCATTCATCCTTTTAAAATTAAATGTGAAATAAAGGACAAAAGCAGATCATTACTTTGAATCTCTCTCTCCATGTAGGAAAGAATATTTTGAAACTCACCTGGTCTCCAAGCCGGAGGTTAATGCCGTCCAGTTCTATAAGGGAGAATGCCTGCACGGTCGTCTCTTGCCGAACCTCCTCTTTGAGGCCTTCAGAGAGTCTGGACCAGGTCACGACGAACCCCATCGAGCTGTTTGTAGAGGCGGCTTCAAAGAAGCACTTGAGGTAAATGTTCGTTCGAGACAACTCGGCCACAATTTCAGGGGTCCGCGGTGGTGGTGGTGCTTGTGAAGAAGCTGGTGGTAATGATGTCAGCGCTGCTGAATACTTATCTGGTAAGACAAGCATGATTTTAGTATTTTGGTGGAGTGGATGCAACAATTGAAATGCTAAGAATGATGCATTACAGAAGGCAGAACAGAGAATACACATCATGCCCGGAGACCTGGTTTTTTCACTGCAATCATTTGAGATAACAGTTTGATTGTCTATATTTGTTGAAAGGAGTGTTTCTAGATCACAACACCACCCCCTTTAATCCAATTCTAGTGAAATACTACACAGATGTCCTTGGAATAACAGGGAAAATACATTTAACCTTAGTTAGAAGTTTAAACTATACAAAGTCGTGACATTCAAGCTTGGCAACATTTCCCTGTTATTACTATATCCATTTAGTCAATACAGAATTAACTTCCACATTTACGGACAAGCATGTGTTGATGTTTTTCATGTGGCAATCAATGTACTGTACATTTTTGCAGCAAAAGGAAGAGTTGCAGTGACTTTATTTCTAAAAAACTGACACAAGCTTCTAGCAATGTCATTCCATCTAACTCATAAGCGTGATGGGGGAAGCATCACATGCAACAAGACCAATCGTGACATAGAAAGCAGAGAATGCATCTGCTCCATCTATTGTTTTGTATTTAACGCTCAGCATTTTACTGAACAGTGACTAACAACATGCATGAACAAGTGGTAGCAAAGCATATTGGCTTGGCTTAATGTGCGAACGCATGTAAACATCGTTTTTCAATGCTTCTTACATGCGCTCCATGCCCAAATGCTGCTCATCACATTAAAATCGGCCCTGTTGGTTTTGCAAATGCTCAAATAAAAAGTAGCAGATAAGGAATGTTTTCTGTATAGAATGTATGTAGGAGATTAGTATTTGAATGTGGCAAACTGCGTAATGGCTGTAAATTAGTCCTATGTGAATTTCAATGGAAGCACTTAATGGAAGGCAGAATGATACACCAAGTAGTAGGGAGCATGAAGAGAGTGTTTGATACTACTTTGCGGTGAGACAACCCACTCTATGTATGTTTTATAGACCTGGTAATAATGCTCATTTCATACCGCTGCACTGTCAATCCAGATCTGAATAAGCACTGTGATACCCAATAGCGCTCATCTATAAGAATCTATAAGACCATTGACTTTGCTAATGTTTTCTAGCCATGCTGCATATACAGCATCCACGGCTGCTGTGTAGCATTGCAAAAAAAAAAAAAAGGACGTGATGATGAGACTGGCAATTTATTTTTTAGATGTGCACATGTTTTAATACACATACGCAACCCACAAAAGGACACAGGTGTTCTTACTATTTATGAATCCGAGATGGAGGAAAGAAAAGTAGCACAAAAGCACTGATTCAAAATGTAGCGCGAAAACGCTTAGAATAATTATTGCAGACCGGGTTGTATGAGCAAATTGGGGAGGTGGTGGGAGTGAAGTAAAGCGGCTGGGGGAAGCATTACGGTGGGTGCAGGAAGGATTAACAAGAGGGAAAGAACATGTGTGAAAGAGAGAAACATGGAGAGCGGGGAGACAGTGAAAAATACATGCACTCTCATGCACTAATTAAAGGAAAAGAAAAAAATTGTTTCCTAAAAGCGAGCAGAGGAAGCAGAGTAGTCAGCCAATCAAACCGATGGTAAAAAGGTTGTGCTTCATAGAAGGGACAAAAACAAGGGCAGGCTGAAACAAGGAAAGCCATTCAATAGAAACCGAACAAATAAGTGACAGTGACAGTAAACTTAGCAAACTGCAAGCAATGGGCGGGCAGTAGGTGCTGGTAAAGTCACAGTAAGTCTGTCGCAACCAGACAGCTTACACTGTCTGTTAAGCTCCACTTCAAAGATATCAACAGTAAATTGCATATTTCCTTTGAGCACATCAGTGGCTTTGTGACAGGAAATCATGCTTCCCACATGGCTGTATGCTCCAGTGAAAGAGGTTTATAGAATAATTATATGGTGCTGTTAATATGATCCATTTGGCTTGTGCTATGTCTGCTCACTGGCAGAAGAGTCTCACAGTGGACTCAACCTGGTGCAGCAAAGAGAAAAATACCCTATCCCACTGGCAGAGTCAAACCCATAAGTCCTCACCTCAAAGGGCCTACCATAAAACTGCAATGGTGTCCTAGCTGTACTGTCCAAAATCAGATCAGAGCAAAATCAGTCTGTAGTTGAATCTTCATCTCTTGCTTCCATTGTGTGTTAAGTCAGAGGCATTCTCTGCAGAAGGAAGGGCCTAAGACGACTGAGTCAGAGTTTGAGACCATTTACTAAGAAATGATTTTATCTAAACAATTTCTGCTAGCAGGGAGTGCACTGCAGCATTATCCAAGAATGCGATTACTGAGACCTGAAACTTAACCAATCATTGTGTAGCGGGTGGTATGTAATACGGGGCCAGAGGTCACGCTGATTGCATTTTAGACCTAAGAAACAATGTTACCAGGGTGACTGGACTTGGTAAGTAAGGACTGGCCTTGTGGACAGCAGCATCACAGGTACAATGCTCAAACCCATTTTCAAGAGTCAGAAGCTTCTTTCCAACCTGAAACAGGTTTATATCAGTGCATGCTGACTCATAAATAAAGAGGGAGAGTGAAAGTGATTGCCACGTCCAATTTATACGTCACAGTACTGTGTGCAATGATGTGCAACCCATCTTGGGTTGGTAAACATTTTCCAAATCAAAGCGTATTAAAGCATCCCATGTGCCTTTAAGAAAAATGGCTGATTTGGTTTTTAAAAAAAAATCTCTTCTATGGAATAGAAACATAGAGGCATTGACATCTCCAGTCTGTTGAGGCCCTTAATCCCTGTGTTTGCACAGGATTGCAAAATGCCCCCTGCCCCCAAAAAAGTTAATGAGGTTGTGACCTCCTGTGACTGTACAGTTTGTGATGTGGCTCATTTGGTGATCATTCCCAACATCAATCAATCAATCAATTTCAACTTCATTCGGATTCAGCGTATAAAACCATAAAGGTTATCAATACATCAATATTTCATAAGCTGAGACATCCACTCACAAGTCCACACAATTACACATACCCATTCACACAAATATTCACACACACACACTTACAAATGCAGCCAAACACACACCAACCCACTTAATTAAATACCCACTCACAGACCCAAATAACCACTCATATACCCAGCCACTGACCGATACAGCCTCCCACACTTCAACACACTCACCAATACAGCCACCCACTCACCCAGACTCACATACCCACTTATACACTCCCTCATTCACACCCATACAGCCAATCAGACACGCACTCACTCACAGATACAGACAGTCACACAGCCACCCCCATAATATATGTTAGAAGTTTAATCACTTAGTAGTAGACAAAGTATACTAATTTAACTTTTTCAGTATGTTAGTATATATGTTTGACACTCAAACCTTTAGAAAACACTCCCAATCACTAGATGATGGTATCAGTGATGTTATTTGAAATGTCAGTGATGCCACTGACCATGTCATGAGTAATGTCATATGTTAAGTCATAAGCAGTGCAGTGCATTGCAGGGATGTAAGTTATAATTAGCTCTGGCAATTAGAACCGCTGTATTTTACTATTTTTGTACAAGTAACCAGTAACTGCTCTTTTTAAATGTTTTTACATAAACAATAAATAGTAACCTGGCCACAATATTTGCTTTAGTGCTTCTTCTCTGTATTAACTATACTATGCTTGTTTCATCTGCCCTCCTTTCTTCCAAGTCTGGAATGTGCTATCCACATTACCTCCGGTCCTTTAATTTAAACCTTATAAAGGGAGTTCACAGAAGGCAACCTCATGGTCACCTTGAGCAACTCCTCATGGAAAGGGGGCAAAGGAGTAAAACCACCAAAGGAAGATAAAACGGGCCACATTGACAGAGGAGTTTTCTCTTCCCCGTCTGAATTGTCCAATTGCTAGCCTTCTCACTGCAATGCAACTTGCTGGAACTGGCCCTTGGTTACAGCCTGGCTGTGTCATATTGGGGGGGTTGAGAAGACAGTGTCGGCCCTGGGCAAAATTGTGAAAGTGCAACCATTGCATTGGTGTTTTGTTTGTCTTGGAGCGAAGCCTGCTAGGAATGTGTCTTGCTGGGCATTGGAGGCATGGGGATATTCCAGGGATTAAACAAGCCCATGGGGCCTCAAGGAGCATTGATGTTCCCAATAACTAATTTTCCTGAGTTGTGAGCTCCCTTCCTGATGAAAGGGGAATCACAGGGATTTCAATAATAATAAAATATGCATGTGTGGTGCAAGGAAAATCATCCCTTTCTGTGTTGCATATTTGTGTGATTTTGGCAAAGGAACTCTTGGGATTCTGTGTTTTATAAAAAATACATGTGCACCTGGGGATAATCTAGGCCTGGGCGTAGTTCGCTGAGTTTAGCTATGGGGAACTCCGCAAAGTTACAAAAAAATGTTGTGAAGCTCCACGAGTGGCAGAGTGCTGTGCGAATTGCAGTTTGTGCTGGTATTCCTGCATCTCGGGTAGAAATTGTCCCCCGAACGGCAGCTCGTGCTTGCGAAGAACTTACCATTCGCGATCTCGAGCGGGGAAAAAACTCTGCTGCACACCGCGAAGCGGAGTTTTCTGCACTCTGCGAGAGTGCAGCAAACTCTGCAAACGGAGCGAAGTTCACCGCTCAGGCCTAGGATAAACAATCTTGGAATTAGTAAGATGATCTGAGATGCAGGGATGATGGGATGAATCTCCCATTCCCCAGGTCTAAAGGAATCCCATCCAATAGCAGTTGCTTTTGGTCCCTGGTGGTTGGGGCCAAAAGACAGACCCCCCACCTCCCCCCCAAAAAAGAGCACAAAAAAACTAACCTGGAACCACCGGCTGTCCGGCTACCACCTCTCCTGTGTCCTCCGTCAACTTCCTGCAGACTCCCGGCAACAGAATGCACCCATCAGATAGGCTACCCTGAACCAAACACAATGTTGCAATGCAGCGTTGAGATTGGTCTGAGTGCCTTGGATTGGAGCTCAGACTGGAACAGGGAGCCTGTGCATGTTCATGTTCCTGACCAGGATGTGTAATGCAGCCTGGTGGAACATGCAAAGAGCGCATGAACTTTTTGGCCCACGACGGCCGTGCAAACAATTAATGCGCGCCTTGGGAGTGCACAGCACTCATCTCCTGCTCTGGCCAGCCCTGCCCGCCCCACCCGTGAGCCACTGACAGCTATAGGCAAAATAACATGATAATAACAAGAGTTAATATGTTATTTTTAGTTTTGTTCAGTGGGACAACGCTCCTCTGTCTTAGTGGAGGAAACTCCACTGCCCGAATCTCCTGAGTCACGTGGTGCGGAACACAGGTATTACTGCAGTGTACCTGTTGGGTGTTTGTGTCCGATGCTTGCATTGTGACTGCATATACTGACTTTCTTGATGTATCTTCTTCGTGTGAGAAAGCCCACTCTACTGAGACAGTATTTGCACCAGTTGTGTTCGTGAACACCTTTCCCTGCTGCTGCCGGGGCTGCACCTGTTCTGTGGGAGAGAGAAGCTTGCACTGCTGATCACCATACTGCAACAGGGATCGGTCTCAGTAAAACATGAGAAAACCTTTTCACTATTCAAAATCCAAAATAATGTGCTGTTCAGAGCTTGTTTTGAAATTGTAGAGGTCTTTGAGTAGCAGTGCCTGATCAGCTTTGCTCCGAAGAAACCAGTGCGCATTTAGACTATACTTCCAATTAAGGAATATATACAAGAAATGTACTTACTGATGCATGCTCCCCCGACTTCAACTTCTTCTGGGCCACATGTTGGCGATTTGGTTTCAGGAACAACTGTAAACAGTTATTTCGAATTAAGTAATAAGCAGAATAAAAGAGCTTTCAAATATAAACATGCCACTCTGTAGAAATGAGAGGATAAATCATCAGCACGGTATATGGTTTTGACCAGATAATTACTAACTGTAAAAAATACATATGTCAGCTGATCACTTCATACCACATATCTTTTCTGCAGCCCTTTATGAGTACCTTTTTATTCAGTATTCTAGGCATACGCAGAAATGGATCCTATCACCCTTTTCAAAGAAGGCTTCTTAATTTAAATTAGTAGATTCCAAGCAAAATCATATTATTGCATGAAAATGTCACATTCTAAACTTACGGCATAGTTTATATTTTGGTGGATGGGATACTACATAAGGCATAAACTACCCCCATAGTACATTATAAGAATTTTGCAAGTCACCAAGGAGTTCAATAACCCTATAGAGGAACAAGGCTGAAGACTTTCTTTATAAGGTTATGTAACTCCTAACGGCTAGGGTGCTCGACCTCGGACCTGGGGATCTGGGTTCGAGTCTCGGTAACGACGCCAAACATCCTGTGATTCTGGGCAAATCACTTAATCTCCCCATGCCTAACAAAAATGAATGTGTGTCCTCATGTAACATAACTGGTGCTATGTAAAGCGCTCTAATTCCCGATTCGGGTCAAGTTCGCGCTATATAAAATTCTGCATACATACTTGCAATCTTCATCATGTACGCCATGGGGTACTATATCCATTTAATACAAGGCCACATCACCACCTTTCCCACAAACCACTTAGAACCTTGGTGGGTAGCTCCTTCATATGAAAGAGCCAGCATGTTTGCACACATGAAGAATAAAAATAAAACCTCTAGTGCAAAAGTAAACACATCCGAAATTTCTTAAATATTTGTTGCAAACCGATATTAGAAGAAGTTCAATACAAGTCAGTTTAAAAAAAAAGTTGAAAAAAGGCTGCAGTAGATTGGAAGATGTAAAAATATGCAGAAAGAGTCAAGTTTTTATCTATATAAGAAGTGCAAAAAACTAAACATTCTCTCTACTTGTCAGTGTTAGCTAATAAAATAGAGCATAAGAAAGAAAAGCACTTTCATGTTTTGCTTTAAACAGCTGCTTTAATTATGCTCAGACTCTGGGATCAGGCATTGTGATGTCATAACTTGACATGAAATAACCTTATGTTAGTCGAGTTCTAGTATTTTTGTTCTTTATAATTAGGGACTTGGTGCACCACAATTTGCTGATTTTAAAGAAATTGGGCCCAGATGTAGGTAAAATAGATTTACCGAATTTTAATTACCGAATTCTACCGATTCGGTAATTAAAAATCGGTAAATCTTAGGGGTGGATATGTACGAACATCCAGATGTTCCTTTTACCGAATCGGTAAATATCTGTATTTACCGATTCGGTAAATACCGACCGGTAATGCCCCATTCATTCCTATGGGCTTTGAAGCCCATAGGAATGAATGGGGCATTACCGGTCGGTATTTACCGAATCGGTAAATGCCGATTTTGACAAGGGTGCAGGGGGTGTCACTTTGACACCCTCTAGCACGCCCAAAAAAGATTCGGGGGCCATGTGGCAGGCATACCTGCCCTAAGGGCAGGTCTGCCTGTCATATGGCACAGGTGTGCATGCACACATGTGCATGGACACCGTAATCGGTATTTTACCATGAAGTTGGATTTCATGGTAAAATACCGATTCTGTAAGGCTTGTGGGACTCAGAAGAGTCCCACCTACATCTCATTGTTACCGAATCGGTAAAAATACCGATTCGGTATTTTACAGATTCGGTAAATTTACCGATCGGTAAATTTACCGAATCTGTAAAATATGTGGCCCTACATACCATTTTGTGAATCTCGGTCGGTAACGGCCGAAAATACCGATTTTCGGCCGTTACCGACCGACCTACATCCGGCCCTTAATGACTGCAATTTATACAAGAATGACAGCATCCCATGTATTATAAGTGCATTTTGTCCTATAGCACTTGTAATATGGCTGATAGCCTATCTCTCAAGTTTGAGATGGAGAATCTTATCCACTGACATATAAATCAGGCCTTTAGTACCATGTTAAATGGGGCAAAGTCACTGGACCATTTTATTCTGCAGCTTATCAGCATTATGTAGTTTGCATACTGCAGTCCGGTGGTTGCCATCTCCGGACTCTCAAACAGGGACGCCAGATGGTAACCCGATAGAGGATACGACTGAAGTCCATTGGTCCTCGAGGATGACATGTCAGTAGCCCAACTGGATGAATCAGCAACCATGAAGGTTAGCGCATCAACAAGAGGATCGCAGAGAGCAAAGGAGCCCCAACTCCTGAGAAAGAACAACAATCAGAAAATGCCTAAGAAAACCTGCAGCAGGGAGCCAGAGGAAAGCCACGGACCAGGCAGAGACTTCGAAGGACCGATACCAGGAGGGTCGCAGCCACAGGCAAGTCCTTGGGCTGGGCAACAACTTTAAGAATCAATCAATCAATCATTTGTAAAGCGCACTACATACCTGCGAGGGTCTCAAGGTGCTGGGAAGGGGGGGCCGCTACTGATCGAACAGCCAGGTCTTGAGTATCCTCCTGAAGGTCAGCAGGTCTTGGGTCTGTCGTATGCTCAGTGGAAGGTGTTCCTTGTCTTGGCGGCGAGGTGGGAGAAGGATCTCCTGAAAGTGTTTTTTCTTCGAATGCACGGGACTGTGTGCCGGTCTTGTGGATTGCTTTGTGTGCGTGGATGAGGAGCTTAAAGGACATCCTCTTGTTGACGGGGAGCCAGTACAGGTTTCTCAAGTAGGGGGTGATGTGGAAGTGTCGTTAAACATCAAGGATCAGTTGGTGCCCAGGCGTTTTGGATGCATTGTACTCGTTTGATGAGCTTGGTCGGGGCTACCGCGTAGAGGGCGTTTCCGTGGTAGTTTGCTGCTGACGAGGGCCTGGGTGACTGTCTTTCTTGTATCTGTTGGGATCCATTTGTAGAGCTTGTGGAGCATGTGGAGGGTGTTGAAGCAGGAGGAGGAGACAGCGTTGACTTGCTTGGTCATTGAGAGCGTTGAGTGGAGGATGATTCCCAGGTTGCGAGCGTGGTCAGTGGGTGTCGGGCTGCCCCTAGTGCCGTCGGCCACCAGGAGTTGTCCCAGGCTGAAGGGTTGGAGCAGAGGATGAGGACCTCCGTCTTGTCCGTATTCAGCTTCAGACGGCTGATCTTCATCCAGTCGGCGACGGCCTTCATTCCTTTGTGAAGGTTGGCTTTGGCGGTGATGGGGTCCTTGGTGAGGGAGAGGATCAGTTGAGTGTCGTCGGCGTAGGAGATTATGTGGAGGTTGTGCAGTCGGGCAACTGGGGCGAGCGGGGCCATGTAAATGTTGAACAGTCTTGGGCTGAGGGAGGATCCCTGGGGTACGCAGAAGATGATCTTGGAGGCTTTGGAATGGATTGGGGAGGCGGACACTCTGCGTTCTGCCGGAGAGAAAGGAGGTGGTCCATTCCAGAGCCTTGTCTTGGATCCCTGCGACGTGGAGGCATGCGCGTAGAGTGCGGTGGCAGACAGTGTCGAAGTCGGCAGAGAGGTCTAGGAGGATGAGTGCTGCGGTCTCACTGTTGTCGAGCAGGGTCCTGATGTCGTCGATGGCGATGATGAGGGCAGTCTCGGTGCAGTGGTTGCTGCAGAACCCTGACTGGGAAGGGTCCAGGATTCTGTTTTCTTCGAGGTATCAGGTTAGCTGTCTGTTCACAATTTTCTCGATGACATTGGCTGGGAAGGGGAGCAGAGAGATGGGCCGGAAGTTCTTGAGATCTCTTGGGTCTGCCTTAGGCTGTTTGAGTAGGGCGTTAATCTCGGCATGTTTCCAGCTCTCAGGGAAGGTTGCGGTCTCGAAGGAAAGAAAGATGACGTTGTGCAGGTGGGGTGCGAAGGTGGTGGGAGGTGGGTTGATGTGCAAAGGAGTAAACTGGGAGGATGGCACAGCATGTATTGTAATTGTATTTATATAGCGCTTACTCCCTAACAAGGCGTCAAATCGATTTTCGGAAAATAGCACGCTACTCCAGCACCCCAACAGGATTAGTGGTGAATTAGTTAATGAAATCCGAGTTAATTTGAGCGGTGGACAAGTGAGTTTGTTTATTGGATTGAAAAGGAGAATGGGGGGATAGACTAAGTAAGAGTCTAGAAAGTGTTTATTGGGAGATCATAGAAGTAAGATGAGTAGATCAAGTCCACAAAGATAAGACACTACACATCTACATCTGATCGCACAGTGAAACAAAAAACGCAAAATACCACAATACCAGGACCAATAAAAACAGGAATTAACCAATGACACATTACCACATACCATATTCCAAACACACAACAAACAGGCAACAAAACGGTTCAACTAGAAGAACAAAATAATAAATGTAAGAATATGTACAGTAATAATAATCTAACGTCACTTGTCTATCCGGTAGAGAACTAATAAAGTAATCCATCTACTTTTATGGGCAGAACACGATTGGCAAAGTAGCAACTCTGTGGCTCGTGGGTAGGGACCAACAACAAGGAATCTACATCCCTCCTAGCAGACCACAATAAGGTAGGAATAGGCCATACAAAAGGCATAGAAATGACTAATCACAAGTCAGAAATTCTAGCCATGCTTCATCAATAATCACTACATTTTTCCAAAATAATAGAAGCCCAAACAATTAGCCTTCTGGTAAATGGCCCTAAAAACCTGCAGAGACTGGCTTTATGCTGCAACCTAGCCAGACACCTTTGTTTATTGTTTGCTAACTTGATTCATCAATGCTCGTTCAAATGCATGAAGCATGGAAAAGAATTATTATGAAGCAAGGCCCAAGAATGATAAATGCACAGAACCCCTCATTGAGATCCTCCAAACTCACCCATGTGCACTTCAGGAAACCTTTGAAACTGAACTGTTCAGACTCTTATCTAAAGTAACTGACATGCTATAACAGGGGCTGCAGACCATCGGGGAAGGACATTCACACTGCACCTTATCTCTTCAAAGTGCTGTTATATTCCTATTTCAACTTGCACAACACCCGCATATGCAAATAAACATACCTCTCCCACAAGCGATCCCGCAGGGCTCAATTCTTAGCCCAACCCTTTTCAACATTTATATCGGAACCCTGGTGGAGATTGTGGAAAAACACAATGTCACCATGGTGTCACATGCGGATGACATGCAGCTTGTTGTCACTCTATCCCAAGACTCAGACGAGGGATCCACCCGGTTTTCCTCCTGTCTAAAAGACCTAGCTTCCTGGATGTCAAGAAATTGCTTGAAATTAAATGGCAGTAAAACAGAGGTTATGGTCATGGAGAAGTTCCCCTCCATCTGGAGTTCAGCGTGGTAGCCCAAGAGGCTGGGACCCATGCCCATTCCCAAAGAAAAAGTTAAAAACCTGGGAGTTTGGCTTGACTCGAAACTATCCTTTGAGACCAACACCAGGAAGGTTACGGGGAAATGATTTGTAATCCTCAAAATGTTCAAGACTCTGGATATCCTTCCCATCTCAGCCGGATAAACCCTAGTCCACACCCTCGTTACATCGCAATTGGACTATGGAAATGCCCTTAACTTGGGAGAAACAAAAAAGTCTCCAGCGGCTACAACACATTAAGAATGCAGCAGCACACCTAGTTCTTAATTTACCTAAGAGCCTCCTTGGTGAAAAACCTAGATACCTTTCACTGGCTGCCCATTGACAAAGGAATCCTCTTTAAAACCTTGTGCTTCGGTCATCGGAGTCTACAGGGGAAAATAACCTAGCTACCTGCATGATCTCCTGACCCCCTACAATCCTACACATCATCTGAGATCAACAGGAGCCCACCTGCTTAAAGTCCCAAAACGTCAAAGGGCAAGAATGAGTGCCCGCTCATTTGGCTATTTAGCAGCAAAAAATTGGAATACACTACCTCCCTCACTCAGAGCTGAATTATCTGAAAAGGTCTTCCGGAACGGCTTGAAAACCTGGTACTATCAGATGTGAGCTCCGCATGCCATTTCTTAGCCTTGCATGTAGCGGTTTCTAGCGAGGGGAGACACCAGCCGGTGTAACCAGGCGCTTTATAAATGTTTATTATACCCACTTGTTGACCAGGCTCTCCTGCTGCACTGATGAGGTGGAGTCAATGAAACTTTCAATACCATGTTTAGCTGTAAGATATGGATACAGGAAGAGGTATTTCATGCGGGAGGAGCAGTAAAATGTGCGTTGAACTTGATACAGTTCACTTTCCCTGTGTTTATTTAATTAGTGCTCAAAGAAGTTGCCATATTTGCGTATAGAGGAACTACTCCATCCACCATGACTGGCACTTTAAAAAGTAATGGCTGAAAGGATCTGAACTAAAGCAACCAATGGCTTAAGTTCGCCTACGCAATGCCTCTCTCTATATATCTTTTGTGTTGATGCTTCTAGCTTTTGCTAAATGTGTCTTTGTGTCAGACCTAAAAATAGAGCAATACATATCTACCAAGGAGCACCAGAGCAGATTCAGATATTTAAGGAGTGCATTTTCTAATTCCTAAAGGAGCATAGAGAACGAACACTGGCTGCAAAAAAGGGAGACCAAAGCAACCCTCCAAATACCAACAAATTAACAATTAACTTATTGTGATACCTGAGAGTCTTGTAAGTATTTTCTGAGATATTGGTCAATGGAGAAGATATTGATGTTTACAGGGCTTGGCAGAACCCCTTTCAGAGGGCCACTGGGCAAGCAGTGGTTACTGGGCACAACAGGGGGGGGGGAGGGTTAAGGCCATTTACTCCTGATGTCACTGGACCAGACACACTATGGATTAACTGGGCCAAGTACCCTTTCTGCACTTCACTTTTAGGATAATGTGGTCCGAGCAGTCGCAAGATTATAAATGAAACAGCAGCAGCAATAAATCATTGTGCATCCAAATATTCACTTTTATGGAACAAGATAAGTATTTTATGTTCAACTCCTATCAGCATAAAGGAGAAATACGACATTCTCAAAGAATCGCACAGTCCCCCTTGAGGTTGTCACGCTCTTATTTCAGTGGCAATTCCCTGTCCCACTCCCTCCTCGGGTTAGTAATAATGGTTATTCCCCATTCACTATTGGTAACATCCAGGGTATGCCCCACTAGTAGTCAGAGCCTCAAGAGTCCTATTTGACTCTAATTTAAAGTCAATAACAATCACAGTAAATTAGTGACAAGCTCCCCTGGGGCAGACAGGCCTGACAACAGTCTTACCCGCACCAGCAGGCTGGTACTCCAGGCTCCAGGGTGGATGGTTTTAGCTTTCTTGGGTGATGTCCCCTCACTGAGCAAGGAGACTAGCTTGCCTTTGCCACTATTCTTGGTCATAGACAGAAGTCTTGCAGAGCGTCCCTCCTCACACAGCTTGTCTGGGTGCTTGGCAGATTTTGGGGGTCACAAACTCTGCTTCTTATAGTCCATTTCCCAACACCAAATTTGATTTAGGGTCATGGTCTTTGAGGTTTTCTGTTGGAGTCTGCTTCTTTGGAAGTGTCCACTGCTCTGTTCTCTTTTCCTCTATATATGTAGCCTGTCACCGCAGGAGTGACTCTAATGTCAATAGTCCCACAACACAGGGCATGAGATTGCCTAGAGTTCACACTTAGATGTCAGCAACAATGATTTGTTATTCAAAGGTTATCCCTGGGTGTCAGACCTACTCTTTATTATTCTAGTATCATCCCCCATCTCTTTCCAAAGATGTGCCCAGGCCCCTTCCTTGTGAACTCTCACTGAATCAAAGAGCACTCTTTGAAGAGTACTGGGAAAGCCTGGCTCTCCCCTCTCCAGTGTGTATCCCGACCAGCTTGCAGGAATGCAGTAATACACAAACCTGTCTGGAGGATTTCTCAACCTCCTCTCCATGTTTCACCATGCAGCCCTGGGTCTTCCAAAATGGCCTCCATATATTGTACCATCCACAGGCACATGCACACCCTGTGCACGTATACAGCATGCACACAATGCACAGTACTTTATCCTCCCTGTACAACTCATAGGCACACATACATCGAGCACCTGCATTTAGCTGTCATGTACTGTAGAGCACTGTATCCTTTATGTCATGGGTACTCACAAACTTTCTCTCGGGGGCCAAATTTACAGTGTGGTATGTGTCCGAGGAACGCACTGGTGGGGGCGGGGTCAGTTGGGGAGGGGGCGGGGCTAGCGCAACAAGAAAAACTGTGACCATGAGGTTGGACACAGGTCCCTGCAGCGGAAGCCTTCGTCCACCGAGCCACCAGACCCGGCATACACACATTTCTCTCACACATTTCTCTCACATATCTCTCTCTCTCTCTCTCTCTCTCTCTCTCTCTCCCTCTATCTCTCTCTCTCCCTCCCTCTATCTCTCTGTCTCCCTCCCTTCCTCTCCCTTTCTCTCTGTCTCCCTCTGTCTCCCTCACTCTGACTGTCTCATTCCCTCCCTCTCTCTCCCTCACTCTGACTGTCTCACTCCCTCTCTCTCATTCCCTCTCTCCCCCTCCCTCTCCCACACTCTGTCTCACTCCTTCTCTCTGTCTTACTCTCTCTCTACACCTCTCCCCCTTTCTCCCTCCCTCTCCTTCCCTCCCTCTCCTTCCCTCTCTCCTCACATCTCCCTCATTCCCCTTCCCTCTCCCTCACTTCCGTTCCCTCTCCCTCCCTCCTCCACTTCCCTCTCCCTCCCTCATCCCCTTCCCTCACTCCCCTTCCCTCACCCTCACTCCCCTTCGACCTCACCCTCACTCCCCTTTGACCTCTCCCTCCCTCCCCTTCTCTCTCTCCCTAACTCCCCTTCCCTCCCTCTCATCCCTTTCCCCCTCCCTCACTCCCCTTCCCTTACTCCCTCCCCTTCCCTCACTCCTCTTCCCTCTCTTGCTCTTCCTCCCCCACTCCCCTTCCTTCCCTCCCTTCCCTCTATCCTCTACCCTCACTCCCCCATCCCCCACTCCCCTTCCCGCTCTCCCTCCCTCCCTCACTCCCCTTCCCTCACTCCCTTACTCCCCTTCCCTCACTCTCTCACTTCCGCCTCCCTCCCTGACTCCCCTTCTCTCCCTCCCGCATTCCCTCCCTCACTCCCCTTCCGTCACTCCCTCCCTCCCTTCTGCCTCCCTCCCTCTGCCTTCCTCACTCCCCTCACTCCCTCCCTCACTTCCCTTCCTCCCTTCCTCCCTCCCTCCCTCCCTTCCCTCACTCCCTCACTTCTGCTTCCCTCCCCCGCCTCCCTCACTCCACCTCCCTCCCTCCCTCCCTCTGTCGCCCTCCTCCCTCTGTCTGTCTCACTTTCTCGGTCTCCCTGTCTCAGTCTCCCTGTCTCAGTCTCCCTGTCTCAGTCTCCCTGTCTCAGTCTCCCTGTCTCAGTCTCCCTGTCTCAGTCTCCCTGTCTCAGTCTCCCTGTCTCAGTCTCCCTGTCTCAGTCTCCCTGTCTCAGTCTCCCTGTCTCGGTCTCCCTGTCTCGGTCTCCCTGTCTCGGTCTCCCTGTCTCGGCCTCCCTGTCTCAGTCTCCCTTTCTCGGTCTCCCTTTCTCGGTCTCCCTTTCTCGGTCTCCCTTTCTCGGTCTCCCTTTCTCGGTCTCCCTCCCTCCCTTTCCCTCGCACTCCCTCTGTCTCCCTCCGTTTCCCTCCCTCCCTCCCTCTGTCTTCCTCTCCCTCCCTCCCTTTACCTCACTCCCTCCCTCTCCCTCTGTCTCTGTCTCCCTTCCTTTCCCTCCCTCTCCCTCCCTCCCTCCCTCTGTCACCCTCTGTCATTTATTTATTCATGCATTTTATAAATTAGTTCTGAAAGCGTCTTTGGAATAGAAGAGATTTGAGGTCTGCTTTAAAGATCCGGATAAAAATGGTGACAGGGAGCGATGGAGGAAGCTAGTTCCAGATTCCAGATTCAGATGCCAAGAAGGTGCAAAAAGCAAGTGGAAAATACCCACTGTGTACCCATGGGACTTCAATAACACAGTTTCTGTTCTCAATTATACACAACCACCATAAGTCTCTAAAAAAAACGGTATTAGATGTCAGCAATACCTCCCACAACAAAGGATACCGAGCCGGCCCCCAGGAATCAGTAAATTTGAATGCTAGAAACAAAACAATTCTTTCCAATAATGGCAAAACAGAAGAAAATCATTTGTTTTCTGTTTTGTTGGCGATGAAAATCTTACGGCTGGCAGGGGGCACACAAACTTGTTTTTGGTTGATGGGAACTGAACACTGTAAACTTTTAATTTCTAAAATAGAGAGATTATGGTAGGCCTCTGCGTTTAAACGGGCTGACCAAAATAATACAAAACGACACTACTTTTACAAAGTCCTCATTTCAAGAAGGATTGCCAGAAGAGACATATTGCAGACAAGTGAATACAAAAACAGCTAACCCCTTATAAAATAAATCATCTGTTACAAACCAAAAACAACAACACACCTACCCTGTCTATAAGAGGCACTGCATTTTTCATCAACCGGTCATTCCTCTAAATGACCAATCAGAACAGCTTCCATATTGTTGAGAATGACTGTTTTTGATACAGAGCAAATGCTTTCGTTTTTGCACTTACCCCTCTTCTGCGCCCAGCCTTCTTTGACAATAGTAATGTCAGTCATGGTAGCTACCCTCTGCGCCCCCAACTTGAGGAATTTCTTGCTGCAGACTTCGGAGCTTTGGGGCTGCAGTCCTTTTCCCTCTGCTAGACGGATGCTGCGAGCCCTAGGTTCAGCGATGAGTCAGCTTGCGACAGGAACGGCATCTCACTCTGTGTGTCGCCCAGCTGAGACAGCTTCCGGGCACACACACACACAAAGCCGCGCACTTCACAGGTCTTTAAAAGACCATTTGCATGTTAGTGAGGCTTTATTGTATTTCACCTCTTAGGCCCCTGCAGCTCCGCTCTGCATATCACCGGAATGAATCACCCGACCCCCACAGAGCAGCAGAGTCTCGCTTCGGTTGTAGATACTATGATGTCTGCAAGGTCCGTGGGCCGCCAGGGAAGGCTTGCCCGGCCGCTGGCGGCCCGCGGGCCGTACTATGAGTACCCGTGCTTTATGTACTGTATCACTCATAGGTACACATACACCCAGCACATGCATTTCATACACATGCACTGCACCCTTCACTTATTGTACAATTCACAGGTATATATATACACCCATCACATGCATTTTTTTTGTTTTGTTTTTTAGCTCGAACTTGCCCCGAAGTTATCAGAGTGCTACATGAGATCCAGTTGCATTAAAGATGGACACATTCATTTTGTTGGGCAAGGGGAGATTAAGTGATTTGCCCAGAACCACAGGATGTGGAGCGTTCCTGCCGAGACCATGCTAGCCGCCCACAGCACTGCATCCTTCATCTGCTGTACAACTTCTAGGAAAACATACATCCAGCTCTGGTACATCACTCCTGCACTGTGCAGCACTTCACACCAAACCGATTTAGGTCAAGGATGAGTTACACACAGCAGTGAAACTTTAAAATGAGTGAGCCGAAAGGCCTTACTTAAATTAAAAATGACCTGTTCACATCTACTGATTACTACATGGCATGCTGCCACCACTGTGTTTCTGCTGCTTAACACCTGGTGAAGGCAGTTGCCTTCCACCTCAATGAGGGTAGCACTTTGGGTGCTTCTCTCGGTCCAACAAGACTGTAATCCGCGAGATTGGCCTATGTCATGGGACTAATGAGTGATCTGTGTTTGCCTGTCATAAAAAAAAATAATATCAGTATTACGGATCCAGACATCAGTACAATTAGGAACATAGGGCAGGGGTGCACGTCCATTACCATGCAGAGAACTTTTCCATCCCAACTGCGCTCCTTTGAGTCAAATGTTCTATTTCCTCACCTTCGGCACAGTATCCCATACATCCTTGAGTGGGCTGTAGCAGGTATACAAAGAAACCACCACAGTTCCGCACGGTGACGGGAATTCTGAAGAGGCAACAATCCTTTGAGCTGCTGAAGAAGAACTGCCATGTTGCACAAGCTGTAAGTTGCTTGATCTCACCAGGTCCGGGAAGGGATTCAGACTCCCTCAGAGACAACCAGACAGGTGCTTGGGTACCACAGTGGTTCATCTGCATGAACGAAAAGAAGTTAGAACGAACATCAGTAGGGAACTCAGATATAACCTTTATGCCATTACGTGTTCCTGACTTTTACTATAGTATTAGAAAGGAAAAGAGTTTCAGAAATTCCATATTTCACTACCTAATTTCACCAAACAGATACATAAAATTGGAGATGTTCCCTTCTGACAAGAAAACAGGATAAATATTTTCAGTCCTAGATTAGCCCCTGCTTGACCGTGCTGCATCCAGTTGTCTTCACCGTACAGAGTCTACAGACAGGAACCATGCCTCTACCTTTCTGGCTTGGTCTGACCATATCAGAGTCAGGAGCCAAATTAATTCCACAAGCTGGGTCCGGCGTGCCGGCTCCTTCCGCTCTCGGTCTCTCAGAAACAGAAGTGGAGGCATCGGTAGTAGGCAAGGCATTAAAGGGGTTAGGGGGAGGGGACTGTGGATGAAAAAGAAATGAGTGCAGGGGAGAGAAAGAGCATGGTAAGATAGATAACTTGGGAGAAGGAAAGACGAGTGAAGGAAGGAAAATGATATTGCTAAACATAGGCAAGGGAGATCTTAGGAGTCTGAAGAGAGACAATGACATTGGAAAGAGAATTGATAAGGTGGGGAATGCTGAAGAGATGGGGACACTGCTGAAGATGTGATTTGAGCAGTAAATGAAAGACAAGGGAATAAGAGGAACGATGATGCTGAGAAGAGGCAAATAGAGGAAAAAAATAGACTAATTGGAGTCTGGACAGAGTGAGGAGAGGAGACCCAAGCAGGGATAAGAATAAGGAGACAAGGATTAGAGAGAAGGAGAAGAAAGAATGAGATGGCAGAAGAATGATGAACATTAATGTGATGGATAGAAATATTTTCTGAAAGATTACCATGAAAATGAGAGTGTTGATGAACTACAAGCACAAGGTTTGTGTATTTTGGCACACATGAACCACTATGTATTCACCTAATCTTGAAATATACATGCCAGCTTCACCCACGTTCAATCAATTTAAAACAGCTCTGCATGATGATTAGAACTCACGTTTCCCATTAACTTCTCGAAACTTTTATTATAGTGAATCAGTGAAGATACTGTTCTTTTCTCCCACACACCAGAGTGGAAGGCTGGACCTTCCTTGCTGATGAAAGAGGACACTCACACAGCTGTTTGGCACAAAAGGATTTGGATTTTGCAATAATTATACATTGACAGTACTCCAGGTACACAGTTAAGTTGAGTGGGTTCGGTGCAGGTTCAATTGGCTAAGGAATTTTCTCACTGAAGTGGAGTGGGTTCGGTGCAGGTTCAATTGGCTAAGGAATTTTCTCACTTGTTGGTACCAGAGGAATAGTTCTGTAGTTGACACCATAAAATGGTACCTTCCCTTCTTCAAACACTATTTGCAAAAAGAAGTTAAAACTAATCAGTTAGGGTGCTTGTGGTACATCATCTTTAACTTAGCAAATCTCTGAATGTGTATATTCTCTTGGAGATTGTGTAGTGTAGTTCCTATATTCCCAATAGGCTCTGCGCATTGGAATAATACATCTTGCAGCTTAGACGTAGGACTTAAGTGGACTAGCTCTCTGACGAATATATCAGACTTAATTGTGAGTGCCAGCTAGCTCAGAGTTCACTAGAAACTTTCTCGAATAAACAAGAAGGGATTAGTTTCTGACAACCGTATAACATGACAACTTTGTTTCCCCAGAATGAAACGTATCTCTAGAGTCGCGGAAACAATAGACGGCTATTTTACTCAGTCAGATGTGCATAGTTTGTTTCACCAGAGTTGCTTGGCAATAGAGAGACGGGCGTTTTCAATAAAAGTATTTATTGAACAGTCTTATTTCTTAAGCATAAGAAATGCACTGCTACAATTGAAATGTTAGTTAAGAAGTACAATGCATATAATACGAACAGTATTATAAACAGTACTGTAAGAGCATGATATGGTTTCTAAGCCATAAACATAGAATACATAAAATGCATAAAATACATACATTGATAAAATAGTGGCTAAAAGTACTCAACTGGTGCTTCTAAAATACGCATACACCGGTGTACCTAACCTAAGTCTAGTATGAGGGAGGAGTAAGTGTGGTGTAGCTTAAGTCAAGTAATTTTCTGCCAAGAATCTGTTCCAAGAATTCTCTATCTGCCAGATTCATCATAGTCCCGTTTTAAGGAATCGCTATTAAGGACTTTCAAAACGGGATTCATGTAGGAATCGCTAAATAAATTGCGATTCCTACACATTTCTTATTTGCGATTAGCAAATTACTAATCGCGAATAAGGAATAACTCCCCATTCATTCCTATGGGCCTAAAGGCCCATAGGAATGAATGGGGAGTTATTCCTGATTTGAGATTAGCAATTTGCTAATCGCAAATAAGGATGCGATTTCAAGGGTGCAGGGGTGTCCAAAGGACACCCTGTAGCACCCCTGAAATGAAAATGTAGACTGATGTTGCGCACACACATGTCAAAAGGACATGTGTGTGTGTAACATACAACTGAGAAAAATGCACAAAAGTGCATTTTTCTCAGTTTTCACTATTTACCACGAAGTCAGACTACGCGGTAAATAGCGGCAAAAAATAGCTAAATCCCAATTTTTCAAAGGCTCATGAATAGCATTTAAGGAATCTCAAATTGAGATTCCTTAAATGCGATCGCAATTTGAAAAATCGCAATTATTTGCGATTTTTCAAATTGCGAGTTCATGACACATTAATGAATTCCAAATGCCATTTTTGCGGGCACAAACGGCCGAATTTAGCGATTCGCACCGTTTGCACTCGCAAAAATGCTGGATGAATCTAGCTGTATGGGTCTAATCAGCTCCGTACCTTGGGTTCAGAATGATAGAGGTTTTGTATCTCACTCTCAGGACTCGATCTCCCAGCAACCCGCAAGGGTTGCCTGGAAACACCGGAGCTGGATTTCTCAGCAAGAGAAAAGACAGCGTCTTCTCAGTGCGTCAGTTGGAGGGTCGTCTTCCTTCGGCACTTGCAGCTGCAGGGCGTCGGTCAAGTAGTTAGTCGATCTGCTCCTAAACCACCGTGTGTTTGACTGGGCAAATGTAGGCATATTTATACTTTGAAGGTGTTGAGTTTGACGTGAGATTGGACATAATATTGTCACTAGTGTCTCAATTCCTTGAAAACTCCAGGAGTTCTTCGATAAATTAGTATCAAGCAGGGGGAAGTCCCTGACTGCTGAAGGCTGGTTTTTCCAAGAAATCATTGTGGATTCTCGGAGTTTAGTGGAAGTAGCCATGCCGTATTTGGGCTGCACAGGCTAAGACTAACTAAGGCAATGATTTCTATGCCTATATAAGGACTGAGTGAATTATACGTATATATGGGCATGAATCGGGAAAATTACACTAGGGTCCTAGATTCCCACATAACAATTGCAGATTGCCTTTTAACTATCACTTACTTGCCCTTGTCTTTTAAATTATTTACTGTTTTTAACTTTCTCCAGGGGTTCTCACAGCACACTACATTGCCACCCAAGGCTGGTGAAGAAGGGTGGGCTCCCAGCATGTCCAGTTGAAACAGATGTGTCTCTTGGAGTACAGGCTGCACGCTGACACCAACCACTCATAACATTTACCCTTGTTGAGGTTTACTCTCATTTTTTGCCGCTATGCTACATAGAAGCCAGGGCGTCAAAGCAATGCATCACTTAATCATGCCATCTTGATATTCAGAGAATGTAGTCTGCTTCAAGTTATGTCTAGTCGCTTAAACCTAGAAATCAAGTGGCCTCCACATCACCTACCTGAGGCCATGGCTGCCAAGACTAGCCTTTGAAATGGGAACCAAGCAGAAGCCCTAGAGCAGGGGTCTCCAAACCGGTCCTGGAGGGCCGGATCCATGCCAGATTTTTTAAATTACTACATGTATCTCAATGGGGATATCCCCAAAATCTGGCATGGATCCGGCCCTCCAGGACCGGTTTGGAGACCCCTGCCCTAGAGAGATACACCTACTTGGCGACCAAGTGATCACCACTACTTTTTTAACATCTCTCAACAACATTATGGTGAACTGAAAAAATATGGAGTGCAATTAATGGGATAAAGGCAAGGATGCTGGTATCCAGTCTTCACTTCGATTTGCATTCCTGTTGCACCCAAGGATCCTGATGAATTGAAGAGGTCTCCATAAAATAGTTTGAGCCCACAGATTAAAAAGGGGGATATTTATAAATCAAAAGGTACCATTCCAAAGACAGTCAATTTCTTTATTTTGATATATTTCATATAAAGTATAGTAACAAAAAAATTACCATTGAAATTCAACGATAAAATGTATCAACTGACAGTAAGAACTAGCAGTAAAGCTCAATAAATCGTCTTGCATTATTAAAAAAAATCTATCATCACTAAAACCAATCATCACAATTACATAATCAGTAAATCCTAAAAAATGGATAGAACCTCTAAGAGCGGATTTCATAAAGTGTCCCAGCTCGCCTTTTCTTCAGTGCCGCCCAAAGGAATGGCCCCAATGAGTAACACACCAAAGGATCACATAACATTTATAAAAAGTAAAGTGCATGTCTACAATTCCTAAAATTAAACTTGAATAAAATGGGAATTAAAAATCTCTTCCTCTGGGCAATTACCATTCCAAAGACCAAAAACACCACTTATCCCACACATACAGTCATTCACGCAAATCCCGGACATGAGGATGACTAAACGCCCCTGTTGTTGGAATCTTAATGGGCCTTTTACAGGAGAGAGCTGGTATGCAGTCATCCCACAGGGGTGTAGGTAAAAGGGTGCCCTTGGCTAGAACGACCCTGCCTTCGCCATTGGTCCCACATAGCCCGAGTACAATGGCAATAGTCAATTCCACAAAGTAGGGTTCATTTTGGTGACTCCTGACATCAGAGCCCCTCTCCGACGTCGAAAAAGAGTATAGTTAAAGGAAGAGCCTTCAGAAAGGATAGCAGATTTTTCGAGATCCATAAGAATAAACAGGCACAACGCTGCCTAGAAAATGTACATTAGCATGGCGGCGCACCTTTCCAAAGGCATGATGAGAGTAGCCAGATAGGAAAGAGGGAAGGGATGTTATCGTAATATCCTATATGCTCTTTAGGAGAGGAAGTAAGACATTAAATGTCCACACATTGAGTTACTTGGAGACATCAACAATTGAATATGGATATGCTGTATGCAATTCAAAAAGGTCGGTCATCCAGATCCAGAACGTGTGTTCTATAGAAGTCACAGAACTTTAAACCTCCTTGCATTGCATATTTTCAAGGCTAGGAGTGTTACTAAAAGTTTATCGGTTTGGGACTTCTGCCTAAAAACAGCAGATCTAAACAGTGGAGGCAATTTTAGTTGAGAGAAAGCTAAAATGAGTCTGTTTTTAGCTTAAAATTTCAGGAGTCAAAGTTTTTGCCACGCAGCCAGCCAACAGCTTCCTGTAGCCACCACCTCGAGAGCTGCCCTCTGCTTACCGGATCACCTAGGGGGAAACGAAGGCAGCAAGCAGTCGCAGACTTCCGGGACTACAACTCCCGGTAACACTAGCGGCACTGACACGCCACGGATGCTGAAACTACGCACCAGGAGAAGCACAAAAGGCCAAACGGGATCCCGGCCCGCGGGTGGCGCCGGGCAAAGCCCGGGCCAAGGGCGGGCCAGTCCTTGCCCGTCACTGCCCGGAGGTGGCTAGGCTGGGCCATTCCCTTTTTGCGATGCATCCATGGGTCTAAGGCAGAGGTATTCAAACTTTTCCAGGCTTAGCCCCCCCAGCTGAATTCCCCCAGATGTTGGGCCCCCCACCACCCGACCGAAACCTCGGTAATCCGGCACACCACATGATCGACTGCAACGCGCACACCACAGCCCATATCCGGCAAACAATGCTCAACACAACAAGAGTGCCTATCAAACTGCAGGTCTGTGAGTGGGTGTGGCAAAACGACAGAGGCGTACCACACAGCTCAAAACACAATCCTCCAAGGCAAAGGAAGTCATCAAAACCCTCCCCATCCGTCATGTACACCTGGTCATCCACCAACTCCCCCACCATTCATTCCTTCCCTCCATCTGTGCCCCATCCACATCCAAACCCCTTCAACCACTTGAAACCCATCCACCATCCATACCTCCATCCATCCATCCTCTCACCCATCCATCCCTCCATCCACCCCTCACCCATCCATCCATCATCCATCCATCCCTTCACCCAATCCATCCCCTCACCAATCCATCCACTCTTCCACCCATCCATCCACCCACTCATCCATCCAACCACTCGCCCCTTCACCCAAGCTATCCTCCCACTCATCCATCCACTCCTCCATTCATCCATCCACTCCTCCATTCATCCATCCACTCCTCCATCCATCCATCCATCCACTCCTCCACCCATCCATCCACTCCTCCACCCATCCCCCCACCCACTCATCCGTAAATGTAAATGTAAATGTATTTGAGCTTATATAGCGCACAGCTACCCACAAAGGGTTTCCCGGCGCTTGCTTAGGGAACCCGTCCTGGTATTCCCCTGTGAGATAACCCCGGCAGGGTATCCACAAGGTGAAAGTCAGGCATCCCGCCGCGAGGGGCCGTTGTGGAGATTAAGCAAGCTATTGCCCAGAGTCGCAGAGTGTGAACCCGTGAGTCGAGAAGGCACCGGAGCGAGAATTATCGAGTCCGTGGAATTTTTGAGCCCAAGACCCGCCGAGGCGGGGAATTGAACCCTGGTCCAGGGCCGATCTCAGCTTCCGGGTCTGCCGCCTCTAACCCCTGAGCCACACTTCTCCATCCAGTCACTTATCCGTCCACCCACTCAACCCCTCACTCATCCATCCACCCACCCATCCATCCCTCCCGCTCTCCACCCTCCCCCCACTCATGCATGCTGTTGGACCCGGCCTCGTGGCGTGGTCCTCTCTGATCCCCCGCAACCCAAGGACTACCGGTGGGCCTGACCCCAGCCCGCCTAGAACTGTACATGACCCCTCTACCCCGGACCTGAAACGATCTCCAGACCGCGTGCCTGCCACAGTGCACGTGACCATCAGACTCCATGTTTGGCCACACCGGCCGGCCGGCCGCCTTCTTCCCTTTCGGCAGCTCGTGGTCGACCCTGGCTGCAGACAGGCGTGCGCGTCCGGCGCGCCCGGACCCGCCCGGGGGCGAAAGACCCACCAAGTACCCGAAACCAAGGCTTCAATCACACCTCCGGCCTCCTCCCGAGGAACTGGTTCCCCTCACACCTCTGAACTATCCCTGGGGGCTGGTTTTGTTCACACCTTTGGCCTCCTAGCGAGCTGGCTCCAAACCTTGATGGGCGTCTGGGATCCCCTGGACGCATGGTCCAAAGCATCAAAGAACCAGCCGCCAAGACAATCGGCCGCCTGGCCCTCGGACCACCGGCCTCCTGCCTCTGAGGGTCCGGACATCAAAGGGCCCCTGAACTATAAGACAGCCTGCCTCCCATCCAGCCGGCAGTTGTATCCTGGACAAGAAAGCCCTGCTGATCTGATCGCGGCTGACCTTGAGGAGAACAGACTCTGACCCCCCGAGCCCTGCTGACGCTGTTGCGGCTCATCCCTGAAGCTACGGAACTGAACCACCGAGCCCTGCTGACGCGGTCGCGGCTCATCCTCGAAGCTAGAGGAAGACTTGAACCATCGGAGCCCTGCTGACCTCGTCGCGGTCCACTCTTGTGAACAAGAGACTCTTGCTACCATCCTGAGCCCTGCTGACGCTGTCGCGGCTCCCCCTGAACGACGAACACTGTGGTGCACTCCGGATCGAGCCCTGCTGACCTCGTAGCGGCTGGAGGAGTCCCCTGGTCCGGCTGGACCATCAATGCTACCCTCACAACAACCTCGAACCGAAGTGAGTAGGACAGCAAGTACCATCGCCAGCCTCCGTACCCCCCAGTTCGAGGATTGAGAACTGTGCGCAGGGTACGCTACGTACTGGCCGGCCCTTTGAGACTGTCCCGCTTCCCCATTCCCTTGTCCTACGAGACTTTCACGACCCCTCGATCGCTGTATATTGCTACCCTTTTTACCTTGATAAAGTTCATACTTGATAAAGATTCACGGTGTGGTGTCCGTTCGTAAGTGTGGTATGCCGACAGTGTGTACGATCAGTCCTCCCCGGCGGGGACCATCCCTCGATAAGACTCGGCAGGAATTGTGGGAGAAGAGGGTCTCGGGTGGTTAGGAGAGCAGTCTTGACCCCTGAGGTCACCCCCTTCCAACACATGCACTCTCTGACCCATCCATCTCCATGCTCCTCTCCTCAACCATCTATGCACAAACCTGCCCATCCACTCTGCCAATCATTCATCCATGTCCTCACTCATCCATCCATCCTCCCCCTCTCTCTCTATTCCCCTCACCCAGCCACCCATCCCTCCATCCACCCTTCACCCATCCCTCCATCCACCCTTCACCCACCCACCCATCCATCCATCCATCCATCCACTCATCCACTCATGAATCCATCCATTGACCTCACACCCACCCCTTCACTCCTCCATCCTTCCCCGTCCATCCACCCTCCTCAATCACCCATCCATCCCCACATCCACCCCTTCACTCATCCATCCATCCATTCATTCACCCCTTCACCCATCAATACATCAATCCATCCATCCATCACCTCTCTCATCCATCCACCCACCGACTCGTCCACCATCCAGCCCCCATCGATCCATCCACCATTTCACTGATCCATCCATCCCTCCACCCATCCATCCATCTACCCTTCCAACCATACACACATCCATTCACTCCCATCCATCCCTCCATACATGCATCAATCCTCTCTCCCACCATCCATCCACCCCTTCACCCATCCATCCATCCATCCCCTCACCCATCCATCCATCCATCCCCTCACTCATCCATCCACCCCCCACCCATACATCCACCATGTTACCCACACATCCACCATGTTACCCACACATCCACCATTCCACCCATCACTCCACCCATACATCCACCACTCCACCCATACATCTATTTACCCACATGGCAACATAATGGACATCTGGTGGCCGGCTCCACCCGACATCCCTCACACATTTGATGTTTCAAATTCGAATCTGCAGACCAACATCCCTGAACACAGACACTTCGGTGCCCCACACAAAGATCCTCATGAGTTGATGACCGCAGGCCAGAGCCCACCGTCCAAATTCATGGCCCAAACCCAGATTGCAACCTCTCCCTCCCTTCCCAAAATAACTGAAGGACCCCCGCCCCCACCCTCTCCCCCTCACTCCCACCCCCCTTGAAAGGCTGGGGCCCTGGGCCGGAGCCCACCCCGCCCGTGCCTCAAACCCTCTAGGGAAACCTTCTCTCCCTTCTGGGAAGAGCTAACTCTCCCAGGAAGTGGCCAATTCACGGAGTCGACAGCTTTAGCTGCAGTGGGAGGCAAGGGGTCTCCTCTGCTAAAGCTGAAAGCTTGTCTGTTTGTTTGCTTTCGTTTTTAGCATAGGAGACTCCTTGCCTGCACTGCAGCAGACGCTGTTGACTCCATGAATTGGCCCCCTCCTGGGAGAATCACCCAGACAAAGGAACGGGCACAAAGGGAAGATAGGAGTGGAGAGCGCGCCCCCCCTGGGATGGTGCCACGCCCCCCCAGGGGGGCGCGCCCCACAGTTTGAAGAACCCTGGTCTAAGGTAATTACACAAAATTCCTTCAGGAAATGTTCCCGCTCGCATCCAGGGGAAACGTGTATGTGCGATAAAACTGACTCGCCCACACTCAGACAGTCCCTTGCCTACCTGCCTCAAGCTATTGACTTAATGCTCCAGAAGGCAATTGGGGTAGTTACCTCGGAAATTGAACTTACTGAAAGAGCTTTATCCATTACCCCTGATTTTCCTCCCTTGGCATCGCCGACCCTAGAAAATATTGTAAATTCCCCGGAATCCCTAGTCCATGGAAAGACCCCCTCACCTGATATTCTGCTAACTTCTGTACTTATTCCAAAAAACCAGTGTAGAGGGCAATGCTGCAGTGCCTAGGAAAGCTAGAAAAAGAAAGTAGGGGAATTGTAGGGGTGTTAAGGGTAAAAAGGCAGAGGGGGAGAATCCGAAAGGTATGAAAAATCGATCCAGCACAGAAAACCACATGGGCAATAACCAAGCTTCTTTACCACTCCCTCCTTATCCATTATGGGCTCAAACTTTTCTCTCAGATATTCTTGCCCAATGTAGAATTATTGTGAAGGAAGAGGTTGCTCCTATTCTTGACCACATTCAAAAGTTAGCATCTATTGTGGGTAAAGCACAGGTACTCCTCCAACAAAATCCAATTTCTAGCATACCATCCTTGTGCCAAAAAACGAGGCCCGAGAAATGTTCAGAATTTAGCCGATTCACGGTTATTCCAACTAAATACAGAAATACGGACCCTGACCAAGCTAATTGTAGTAAGCCAGGAGTTAAGACCAGAGCTGTAGAAAATAATATTTCTAGACTTGATGGGCAAGCCCAGTTAGGACCACAGGGTCTGACAGACTCTAATTTCCACTCAGGGAGGGAGGCCCCAATACAAAATCGGTGCACAGGGGCAAATATAATCAGCAAAGTTGCATTGGCCAATACACCGACTGAAGAGAATGGCGGCGCTGGTCCTTCACTAGGAGAAACTCAAACGTTCCCTCTCCCAACTATTAACCTACCTCCAGCGGCAGTACCATATGTGATCATACTGGCCGAAATTCCTGAACTCAAGCATGGACAGAAGGAATAACAGCTAGACCTTAGAAATAAGATTTTGTTTTGGATGGCTACATATAAACAATTCCCCTACTACAGGGCTGGTGAGATCTTTATGGTACCGAGGGTGGAGTGGGTGGGTTCTACAAAAAAATCAATACCAGGGCACTGTGTTATTGTTAATTCTAATCATCCAGAGGTTGTTTATAGACTATTATCTCAAAACTCTTACCCCTTGGAACAACAAACAGTCATCAGAGTGTTCATGTTGGACTTTTTCTATCCCTCCTCCCGAAGTATGGGTGAAACTGCTTTGGACTGTGGCAGGTGGTGAACGCAAGCCTATAAAACTCCTACAATCCATTCACACTACTCGTCCTCATTCAATATTCCGGTATCAAATCACTTTGGGCCGTTGGAAGATGTAGATAGACTGGGAGGGCCTGAAGTTTTCAAATATGATAAAACTGGATTATGGGCTCTGACGTACCACCCTATCCAAGTCAGATTCCTCAACATTTTACACTCAGTAAACCCTGGCCCTCTGGGGGGGGCAGGGAGGGGGGGGGAGCCAACCTCGGTAAATAATTTTAAAGTCTTTTCATGAAATGTGGCAGGCCTATCAAAAAAATGTGCCTGCCCTGACTGGGGGGTAATCATAGATCAGTTTCATGTCGGTCTATTCCAGGAGACATGGGCAAGGGAAGAGATAGTAAGGTTGGGCTTTGCGTTCTATAACAATATGGCATCTATAGGAGAAAGCGGCAGACCCTATGGGGGATTACGGATATTGGTGGCTTCCCATCTGGGCTGCACATTGACACAATTAAATACTCCAATTATAGATCTCCAATGTGTCACACTCAAGTTCCCGTCCAGCCTAAGGAGGACTTTTATAAATGTCTATTCTCGCCTGGTTAGGCTGGAGAGTGAATCCCCCACTTTGGCTTTGTTGGATACTTTTATTTCCACTGTTATGGGAGAGAGCAGACTCTTTATTGCGGGGGATCTTAACTGCCAACATGAGCCTTTACCTGGCATTGGAAACCTACTTACTAGAGAAGAAGATGAACAATGGTCAATCCCCGAGCTTCAGATTGCCCCTATTAAGGTCTGGTCACCACTGGCTCGCCGAGTAAATTCTCTAACGATGGCCCATTCTTTGAGAGCCTGTAATGGCCGAGCCCATTTAGATCGGGACGGGAAAGCCACGTTTAATCGTGTTGGCCAGTCCTCCAGGATAGATTATGTCTTGGTAGAGACAAGGTCATGGTCTTGGGTCACTGATTTTGGAGGTCCTCCTACGTCATGACAGTGACCATAATGCCCTAGCCCTTGTCCTAAGACTTCCCAAGACAGGCATTGCTCCAGGGGAAAAAACTAGGAAGGAAAACGCTTTGATTGTTTCCAATGATAGAAGTAGGCTTAAATGGCCTATGGTAAAACAATCCCCAGATAAAATGTGGGCTCTGTACTCAATTGTCCAAAATTATCTTATGGAAATGAGTGCTTTTATTGAGCTTGGCCAGGAAACGATGATAGATATAATGCACAATCTACACGCAGGACTGGTGGCTGACCTAGCAGATCTACTCAATCCAATAGTGACCAAACACAGGTCGAAACAGAAGACCCAATCCTGGTTCGACTGCAATTGTAAGAAGGCAAAGTCCTTATTAATTGAGGCAATTAAAGTGCACGACATGACCCAAATTAAAACTAGGAGGCAGGATTTTAAGCAGGCTATTGTAGAGCCTAAACAAGAATGGGAAAACTGTAAATGGGACAGTATAAAAACTGCTCTGGGGATTAGGAACATGTGGGAATTTTGGGCAAAAGTGAGAACTGGATGCGGACACGGTCAAGCAGCAGACGATCCGAATATTGTGCCCGAGAAGTGGATTGAACACTTCCGGCTGCAGTATTCAACTGAAACGGCTACATCCATTGTGCCGACTATCTCCAACGTAGAACATACTGGTTTCCTGTATAGCCCTGCGCATGCTCCCATATTGTCCAGAACGGAAACTGATGTAGGTATAACGATTACCCTATTGGAGGTGGAGGGTGCGATCAAGAGACTTCCGGTGGGCAAGGCACCGGGCCTTGATAAAATCCCCGGGGATCTCTTTAGGGACCAACCAGTAGTATGGATTCCATACTTTTGCCTGATGTTTAATGCCATACTCCAGGGTTCCCCTATACCAGAAACCTGGCGGGGGGCTGAGATTGTACCTGTGTTTAAAAAGGTCTCTCCATTAAACCCCGCAAACTACCGTGCGATCAGTTTGATCTATGTTAGACAAAAACATTTCGCGTGGATTATCCTCGATCGACTTCAGGCATGGATGGAGGAGCATGAGATATTGAGCCCATACCAAGCTGGATTTAGGGAAAAAACATGCACCATAGACCAACTGCTTAGATTGCAACTTTGATGTTGGAAAACGGTCAAAGTAGAGGGTGTCAGCCTCTACTTGATTTTTGTTGACCTTAAGACGCCGTTCCATCTGGTACCCCGGTAACTCTTATGGGTGGTATTGGAGGATATGGGGATCCATACCTACCTTTTTGATATTATTGAAAGATTGCACTTAAACAACTTTGCACAAGTCAGGAGTGGTAAAAGTGGTATTTTAACACCTTGGTTTTCGGTCAATATAGGTTTCAGACAGGGGTGTGACATGGCACCCTCCCTTTTTTGTCTTTTCATAAATGCCCTAATTGTCCATCTTAGGGGCGTCAAAGACATTGATGCCCCGAAAATAGGAAATGAACAGGTAGAGGCACTGATATTTGCCGACGACACCCTTCTATTGTCGAAATCCCCGATGGGAATACAGCGTGCCCTAGACAGTTTTGCCAGTTTCTGTAAGAAAAGGGGGTTGGAAATTAATACGCAAAAGACAAAGTACATGGTCTGTAATCCACCCAAGACCACTGGTTGCAACCCCTCCTTAAATGGCACTACTCTGGAAAGGGTAAAGGTATTTGAATATTTGGGTGTCACCCTTACAGATCGCATGGAATGGGGCCCCTAGATTGCTAAGGCCAAACTCAGGCTGGCACAGATAAGGGGGGGTGTCCTAAAATTGCACAGGGAAACTATTTGCTCTATTCTTGAAATCTATAAACCCCAAGCCAGAGGGGCTATAATTTATGGGGCGGAACTGTGGGGGCACTCTTCATCAGAATACATTCTCGAGGCAGAAAACTGTTTTTTAAGATCTTTAATGGCTCTTCCAGCCAGTACTCCCCTTATTCCCTTGAGAATGGGTCTAGGAATTAGACCAATAGATGAAGAAATCGGTCTACGCCCACTAACATGCTGGCGCAGACTGTGGGTTACCCCAGAATTGAAGAACTTTAGATCCCTTTTTGGATATGATTTTGCCCAGTGTAGCGAGGAAACTCTGAACAATTTAGTCATGGCACATTACCACTTCAGGTTTTTTCTCATAAATGGTCCCAATCTAGGCTCCTAGATTGTCCAGCATGTAGTGAACTGAGCCCCATGTTTTCTTTTTCTTCCCATACTACAAGCTTATTAGGCAGCGAAGGCTGGTCCAATTATGTAGAAATTTGGGGGTGAAACACTATCAACAGGCACTTAGAATCCTGAAATGTGAGACCTCTCCTCCTGTTGTATTTTCAGTTTCCCGCTTCTTGCTCGCTATGTGGCGCAGGCGCTGGTCACTCATTAATAACATCTCCAGATGAAACTGTTATCCCCAGCCCACTTTAGGTGTGTTACATGTGTCTTGCCTGCTCAGTATTTGTTCTTGTTGTTCCTCTTTTTAACCTTTTTAACTTTTGCACTTCGTCTTTTAACCATCTTTTTAGATTTGATGATCTCTATTGGAGTACTTCTTTTTAATGCTGTTGTACACTGTCGTAATGATGTTTTTATCAATTATATGTCTGCATCTTTTATGGTCCATGACCGAAATAAGAATCATTTGAACTGAACTGAACTAAAGTCTTAATTGATCTCTTTAACCAGAGGACTTATATGTCGGGTCCAAGCTGGATTGCGAAGCGAAGATGAAAGCTCTACACACTTCCACTGAACAACACCTGGAAGACTTAGTAGCACGTGCTCTCAGATAATTGTTCCTTAATAGTGTGGGGAATAAACCAAAGAGTGACCACCACTCTTCCCCATATGATGTAACTGGATGTTCTGTAGTGAGGAGAATCAGAGAGGATGTCAGTTGTAATAAAAGAAACAGTCTAATAGAAGCTTGAATTCATAAGGCAAGGAAACGTTTTACAAACATTAATGCATATAAAGCGTAGTGCACCACTCATCCTTTTATGATCTAATGAGGCCGGTGAATTCTTCAGTAGTAGTCTCCAAAAAAATATCTTCATGTAGCACAATGACTCATAAATGAGGAGACAATGAGCAGGATCGCTCTCGTACAAATCTCCTCTCAGCAATAGGCTGGGGATTAGTTGGTGATATAAGGGCACAAAAGGGGTTCAGAGAGCAGATAAAGAAAACACGGGATAGATTCGTTCTCAGAGGAGCAGAGTGTCCTAAAGAAAGCAGTCAGGGTGTTCGAAACAGCCTCCAAGAACTGCAAGTAGGGATTTACGTTCTCGTAATGGGCACAAAAATTGAGAAACGTGCCATCCGGCCCCCTGAGGAAGGAGAGGGCTGAACAGTCACTCGCTAGCGAGCGAAAAATAATGCCAGTACAGTCTTCCTACTCCTAGTGTGGAGGAATGTAGCGACCTATTTGTTACATCGTAAACAACAAATAAAAAAACCCGACTTGCAGTCCGGTCTCCGAAGGAGTGGAACCACAACGCACAGTATAAAGAAAAACAAGGTCTGCCGTCAGGTCTCGAATGAATACTGAGAGCGGAACGGGGAGACATTTGTAAAACCAGGCTTGCAATGGCCCAGAATAGTAAGGCTTGTCGTCCGGCTCCGGAGGGGGAACGAGGAGCGGAATACACAAGCCCTTACCGGCGCTAGAAAATGCTTGCTCGTGGGCGACTTCAGGAACAAGCCACTCGAAACCGCTGAACGTTATCAGCAACAGGAAATTGCTAGAAAGGGAATGGGGGCGTGGTCACAACGTCGCAGCAAGTAAGCGAAGCACTGCAATACGAGAGAACACCAAGTCCTTGGCACTCAAGACAAATATGCACACAATGTGTTAAGTAAATGAAATGGCAAAGCAAAATACGTCCCACGTCGGTTCTGGAGTTAGTGTTCTCCCTTTCAATAGGTCATCAAGTAAGAGATAATACACAGGCAGCCAACACGTGTTTCGTTGTAGACATGCAACAATTTCTACAACTCTTCAGGGCTCACAAGCTGAATCCTAGTCCTAGTGACGCCAGAGTAGCGAGGGCGATTCAGCCGCATTAAATTAAAATTGACACGCACCCGTGTTGATCCCGGACACCATACCGGCATTCCTTTTGACTCATTGCTATATCATACGTGAGGCGCATGCACAATACTTTTGCCTTTCCTAATGCTGATGCAATCTGGTGTTCCGCTACGAATATAGTAGTAACCAGATATCGGCTTGATATTGGGTTGCTATCTACATTCATTTACCTATCATTGAAATTGAACTTGGTTACCTTTCCGGGTTGGAATTATCACCGGAACTGGGCCTTTCCTTCCTTGGATTCAGCCTTTGAGCCCTGAAGAGTTTCAGAAATTGTTGTATGCCTACAAAGAAACACGTGTCGGCTGGCTGTGTATTATCTCCCACTTGGTGACCGATTAAAAGGGAGAACACTAACTCCAGTATCGACGTGGGACGTATTTTGCTTTGCCATTTCATTTACTTAACACATTGTGTGCATATTTGTCTTGAGTGCGCAGGACTTGGAGTTTTACTTGTGTTTGTGTGACTTGCTTCACACAAAATTTGAGGGGTTTTAAGGGTCTCCCCTCCCTGTCAGCACCACAAACTGATCTTGTCATTAAGCATGGATTACTATGTTAATATTGCTTGAGCGCCCATAATTCCCGTATACTTAAAACCTGTTTCTTTTGAAAACTGCAATATGAGAGAGACGCCCTCTTACGTGACTTAGGGACCATCTGCAAATTACCTCTTTCAGTTGGCAACACCTCGCAATGCATGCAACAATGTTCGTCTCCTGCCTTAAACATACACTCATTTCCTAACATTATACACTCTAACTGCAATACATACATTTGTAATGATCTCAGCCACACTGGATGCTTGGACATGGCCTGTCAGCTGTCCTCAACAGGCTGCACTGACCGCACAAGGCTCCTCGTGCTTGTCTCTTCCTCCTTGTTCCACTGCTTGTCTGGCTCCGCTCCTTCATGTAGATTTAATTCTTCCCATTGTGTCCTCACAGGATGTCCAGGCCAGGTAAACGTGTGCAAGGAGGCAATATTAAAGGCAACTGTGAGAAAGGGACCCTTTTTTGGTGGTTGTAGGAAGGTAGGATCCTTCTGCATGGTTACCCACACTTTTTGCCTTGTGCTGTGATGTTTTCCGACTAGTCTGACTGGGATCCTGCTAACCAGGACCCCAGACTCTGTTATTTCCCCTATATTGGTCTGGTAAGTACTTAGGTACATCCCAGATTGAACACTGGTGTATCCTTATCAGCCCCTATCATATGTTACTAAGGTACCCAGGGCATAGGTACACCAGGTGTCCCCCATGGGCTTCAGCATGTATTATGCCACACATGGTAGGCCATTGCCACCTGTGTAAGTTGGTGCTAGCACCACTAACAAAAGATATAGGTTTCCTACATCGAAGGTCACTGCACTTCGAACAGAGCACCCTGCCTTCATGATTGAAAGGCCTGCTTTAGGGGTGACATAGGTTTTCTGTGTGAGGGTGCCCTGCATGAGCTGGACACCACTGCAACCTTCGGAGTCCATTCTTCTCAGTTGTAAGTGCAACACTGACTACTGATTAGCGTGTTTCTTTTTCAAGGTACTTTTCTGCTAAATCCTTAAAAATCTCCAAACCCCTTCATTTGATTTTTGTTGTTTTGGTGTCATTTGGTTTATTACATTTTACTCTACTTTTTATAAATTGCAGTGGGATTTTAATTGTGTCATATCTTTTTACCTTTTTAATGTTTTGGTACCTCTAAATGATTTAGAAATTCTCTTTCAATTAACATGGTCTGCTCTGTGTGATAGCTATCATGGGTTGAACGCAAGTTTACATTTTTTAAACAATTGTTTGGACCTAACAGGTTATGACTTTTTACTTGCTAGACTACTATCCACCCCAAATAATAATTTACTTTCTTTCAGTGTCTTTCTGTGGCATACTTGTTTTTGCTTAGAAATGCATCGCATGAGTCCCTTCTTTCTTGTCTTCATCCTACTTTCTCCTAGATGCCTTAAATAGGCGGGGCCCTCTGTAACTCCTGTGTTGATTCTGTCTGCATTACACTGATGCCTCTAAAGAACTGGCCCATGGTTACTTCTTGGTTGTTTCAATATACCACTCTCCTGGAGGTCTAGCAGTGCATTAAAAAGGTGTGCACTCCGTCATTCCTTTGTGGTCTTTGGGTCTTCTGTGACCTCATGGTGGACGCTGTAGAGAATTCCTGGTGCTTTGAGGCAACTGTAACTTGGGCACCTGGTATGAACAGTGGTGTCCTCAATGATGCAATGTCAGATATTGCAATGATATCAATGAGGTGATATAACAGGTCATGTACTAAATGAGGTAATTAGCAGTACATGGTGAGGGCACTAGTTATAGCTACTTTAGATCACTTGAGATAACTATAACTGGTGGATTTCAGTAATTTTTTTCATTTCAAAAGGGATGTTTTGACATTTCCACATAACTATAAAGTCAGTTTAACCTTGCTTTTTTTGTGAATTTCCAAGGCTTTTTTTTTAAAATGTACCGTAACATATTATTACAATTCTTACTTAGAACGTAACTTTAGCCTTTGTTTTAGTGAATTTCTATGTTTTTTTAACTTAAAATAAGATGTTTTTCGCCACGTGCAGAGTGGGTTTGGCTGTAGCCTGACCATATGATGTTATAACATGAAGGGTGTTATTTTATGTAAGACAGGCTAAATGACTTGTCAAAGGACCAGAACACCAAACTATAAAATGCGTATTGACTTTATCAGAGGGTCAGCATATCAACATATATAACGCAGATCTATTGTCTTTGTAAAAAAAGCACCAATAGTTATAATTAAATTTATATTTCAGGATTGTATGCATTGCAATGTTTCATAAAAGTGTTTGTCATAAAAAGATTATAAAGTTTATTTTAAAAAAAACATATTTTTGAATCTTTCTTTTAACATTTTGAGCGAACAAAATGCAGCCATAAAAACAACCTCAATAGGACTGTGCACTTCACCTGCAGAGTTTAGTGCTCTAGTGCATAAAAAAAATGCTAAACTCTCCTGGGCTCATGGATTTATTGACCCAGGGGACTCACTGCTTTTTTTATAAATGTTGCTGGGGGTCTGCTAAATTCCTGAAGCACCACACAATAAAAAAAAAATCCTGGCATTCTAGAGGACCCCAGGATTGACATTTTTTTTATTGAAAATCCCTTGCAGAGCATTTTGGGATTCTCCATGCCAGAGCAGTGAATAATAAACAAGCAGCTTGTGCCCCTCATTAGTATTCTTTTTTCCAGAGAGGCTACATCCAAATTAGGAGCTTATCATTTGCACAAGGATAAATATAGATATATATCTATACTACTATTATAAAGCGAGAACTGGGAACTTTTGAGGCGAGTAAACTCCCGAAGTACACCACCAATCACAACACACAATACAGCGTTGGAAAGGGGAGGTCCAGGAGATGGACATAGGCTATACATTTGTACAACATATACATTACAAAGGGCAAAGAACATTCGGGCTAAAGTAGTTCCTTGTGGGCGTTGTTCTGCTGTTAGGGAGTAGCATGGGCGTGTCAAACTAATGTGGGCGGTAACATTGACAGAGTGGCATGTCCCAAAATGCATCACAATTCAGGCGCTTACACCTTCAACCACACAGAAAACACAGCCCCTTCACAAAACACAGTGACTTCATTAAGAATCACTGGAGACATAAACACAGTTTTGTACACAGCGAATTAAAACACAAACCGGCTGACAATGGTGACAAAAGCAGCATTTTGGGCATGTTACTGAGGACCGTGCAAATACATTAAGATAGGGGCATGCCTAAAAACATTACAAGTTCACTTACAAGTTCACTGTGTGGCATGGGCTGGGTACTCACTTCACTTACAACATCGCTCACAGATTCCGCGCATTCACCAGGGTTCCGATCCGACATAAACAAAGGGGCGCGGCTTCCTAAGCAAAAGGTGCGCGGAGATAGGGGCATGGTACCACAAGTCACAGCCCACTTCACAACACGATCAGTGTCAGTCAAATGAGACCACACCAAAGGGGCGCGCCTTACCCAAACAACCAATCACGCTACATTAAATACAAGTAGCACAGTACTTCCCCAAAAAAGTTTGCTACACTTTCACATATTGGTCCAACACGCATGTGACTACAAAAAAAAACAAGGATTGGTTGAAGCACTCGGCACATTATTGCTAAACTATGGACAAACGCGTAAGAGGAAGGGAGCACTGTATTAGCTGCGCAAAAGCCGACACAGTTTAACAACGGAGCGCATTATTAATGTCGTAGGACAAACCCGTTCACGGAGTGCTCAATTACAGTCAGGCAACAACGCGAACAAAATTGCACAATTTGTATGACATTAAACGTTCACACAGGGGGCGCGCAGGAAACCAAAAAGAAGCCGAATGAAATAAGCCTGATTTACATTGCCGAAGAGGAATGACGTATGGCCATTGACGCCGCTTTCCGTTCGAGAGGCCGAAATCAATAACCCTCATTTACATTGCCCAAAGAGGCTAAAACGTTCGCTCACTCATAGGTCTCACTGCAGCATCAACAAAAAACTAACGTCTCACACTTCAACATAATTCAAAGGTTCTCGCAGGGGCTTGGAAAAAGGCGTACTCGGAGGCCTCACTGTAATTGCTCCGCAAAGACAGACAGACTTGCCCAATTTGCACTACATCAAAGGTTCAACAAGGGGGCTTGCAGTCAAAGCAAAACAAGCCCATTTAAATAAGGGTCCTTACACTTGAAGAAACAGACGTCATGTATGATCTATCACGGACCTTTCCCTAATACCACTGTTCTGTAAAAACAACAATAACAATTGCTTCTCAAAACAGACAACACAAAAACAATCTCGTTTTTTTTCTTTACTGTCCATTAATTGATGACTTTGTATGTATGATTGGTTGGTAAGAGGATGAAAGTATTGATGGATGGATGAGCGCAATGATGAAAGAACTGCTGTGCGACCGAGTGCACGGAGGGATTATTTGACTGAATTGATTGATGAGTGAGTAATGAATGAGTATGAATGCATAAATGCACACAGTGAGAGTGAGCACATAGATGGCTGTGGGAAGTAGGGTAATGGTTGCTTTGGTCTCTTTGCTGGCAGGAGGCAACTCTCTCCTGTCAATGTACTAATTCATCCCTTCATTTATACATGGAATCACTTATGCATCAATTCATCCACCCTTTCACTGATTCCTTTATTCATCCACTCTCCGATTCACACAACTTCACATACAAAAACATCACAAGTCAAGGCACTTTCTTTAACCCTTTGCATGCTGATGACGGAACCGCTCCGTCATCAGCTGCAGTGGCGCTGTGCTGATGACGGAGTGGTTCCGTCATGGCCCGCCTGACGCTCCTGCGCGGCGCGAATTCCGCGCCTGCGCTGAGCGTTCTATTGAGCGGGCGGGGCCATGACGGAACTGCTCCGTCATAAGCACAGCGCAACCGTTGCTGGTGACGGAGCGGTTCCGTCACCAGCATGCGCCCGCCGCATTTTCGCCCCGCCACCTTAGCACTGCGGCGGAATAGCCGCCGCAGTGAAGGGGTTAGACAAACCTAACCCTGGTTTTGGCATGCATGCAGTACTTTTTTTTACATTCTTTTGCCAACATATACAATATGCAAGACAATTTAGCAAATCTTAAAAAGTAAGAAATTGCACAGCAGCTCAAGCACACCTGCCCTGGCACTGAAGTGCACTCCTTTTCAGGCAGCTGTGCACATGTGGTCAGGAAAAATACTGTCACTCAATCAATCAATCATTCATTTGTAAAGCGCGCTACATACCCGTGAGGGTCTCAAGGCGCTGGCGGGGGGGGGCTTCTACTGATCGGAAAGCCAGGTCTTGCTGAAGGCCAGCAGGTAAGACAATGCAGTGACCAACTTACTCAGCAGCAGCAGCGGCGGACACACAGGTGGGGATGTGCGCCGGGGGAGCGACCTACCAGGTGGGTCAAGGGTCGCTCAGAGTGTAGAAGAGCCGGTGATGGGTGAAGGAGGCTGACACATTGCCCTGTGCTGTATGCTGTGGTGGGAGGAAGCAAACTGTGAATGACACTTGAAGTGATTTATGGTTGAAGCAAGGTAACCAGAAGCCCCCCTTATGTGTGTTTTATATTATGATTTTTGGGAAAAGACAAGGTTGGCATGTCAGTTAAAGCTGTCTCAAGGGCAGACCTAAAAAGCTCAGCTTTAACTATCCACAACGAGGTATTTTGGAACATGACAGATTGACATTTTCTGTTAAAAAAGCTCTTAGCCTCCTGGTCCCAGATGGTCATGTCCTGGTCCTGGTTCGGGTTTGGATAGCGGTCAGACCACACATCGCACTTGAGCAGTAGGAAGCATTGTCAATGCCTCACAATGCATAGGATCTCACAGCGGCTCTACATAGGGGTAGCAAGCGCTATGCAAATGCTATAATACAATACAGTACTCGCAGACACAAACAGATCCGGCGAGTCAATACACCTCTGCTCCATAGTCAACCACTGGCACCAGTTGACTTTGAACAAAGGGACTTCATAGCTCTCAACCACCCCCTAGCCTGACAGGGATGTATGACGTTACAACGCATACTTTTACAACGCATACCTTTACAACGCATTTTTTACAACGCAACATCCATTACAACACATTCCATTACAGCTAATATTTAAAAACTACCTTTACAACGCATTCCATTACACCGCATAACATTACATTGCATGTATGGTAAGTATTGGATAGTGTAGGGGTAAAAATTACTATTTTAACTCCAGGTGGTGCAACAGTAGGGTAAGTATTGGATAGTGTAAGGGTACTATGCGTTGTAATGGTATGCATTGTAATAGTATGCGTAGTAATGACTGCGTTGTAATGACATGAGTTGTAATTGTATGCGTTGTAGTGTCATGCGTAATAATGGTTAGGTTGTAATGACATGCGTTGTAAGGGATGTTGCTTTGTAATGACTGCGTTGTTAAAGTTGCGTTGTAAAGGTTGTTTCCCGCCTGACAGTGCTATCCAATCAATGTGACTTCTTGAGCCACTATGCATGCTGGGAGTCGTGGTTTTGCCATTGTAACAATGGCCCTCCAAGTCACAGGATGCCAAGAGCTGAACATCTAAGACAGGCTAAAGGTCACCCACATTGGCAGGTGGCCAGTTATGTCCTGCGGACAACTATGTTGTAGAATTGATTGGTGTTTTTACTTTGAAGATTGCTTAAATTAAACAACAAATATCTGAACACTGAAAGTGAGTGCTGTCAGCAGAACAAACACAGATTCCCATTAAGCCAGTTATGTGCTGCCATAAAATAACATTAATTACACTCACTACTTTTAAAGGCATACATAGGGGCACACAGTAAAAACAATACCACTACAAATTTAACTTACCTTTCAACATCTATACTACTATCTATATCTATATCTATACTACTGTGTCCTTTGAGCCAGGTAAACCCAAAAAGTACACCACCAATCCAAACACCCAATACATCTTTGAAAACGTCAGGGCAAGCAGATGGACATAGGCTATATAAAAATATATATATATACGTTGTTTAAAAAATTTACGATAAAAAAAGCAGTCCCTTGGAAGTAGCGCAGGCCGCGATGTGCGTGCTGACATCAGGAGCGTGGGGAGGAGCAGAGTACAGGAGCGCGAGGAGGAGCGGCGGGCATGAGCGCGGGGAGGAGCGGTGGACAGGCGGGGAGGAGCGGTGAGGAGCGGCGGACATGCGGGGAGGAGCGGTGAGGAGCGGCGAGGAGCGGTGAACTCAGGAGCACGGGGAGGAACGGTGGCTAAGGTAGGTGAAGCAGCCACGGGTTCGCTCCGGGGGACCCACGAACAACGTCGGGGCGGGCGGGGGCCCTGAATCCTGATTGCTCCCAAGCCTTTTGCTCCCGGACAATGTCGGGACGGGCTGCTAGTATTCTATAGAGAGATATATTCAATTAAGAAACCACAGGTTGCAGGGACGTTATAGTTAAGTTCAGATTTCACTCTTACAAAACAATTGAATTTCAGCAGTTATAGTTACCTGCGCTAACTTTAACACATGCCCCCCACAATGTGCTGCTTATAACCTAATATATTACATCACTCATGACATGCTCAGTGACATCACTGATGACATCTCAAGTTAGTGTGTTTCGTAGATGTTTGAGACTTACAGATATATACTAAGCTAGTGTATATGTTATATTACTATTCTTTTCGTACTACTGAGTGATACTCTTCTAATATCTTTCCTTTAGACACCCCGGATGCGACATCCAATTTCCAGGCTGTAATGTTGCACATCCAACAATGGATGATATCTAATCAGCTTAAACTAAATCCGGAAAAAACAGAACTCCTACTGCCTTGCTCTAGTTCCGCACATTGGGGACCCCAATTCTGGCCAGCTGAACTGGGCATTGCCCCTACTCCCTCGAGTGCAGTAAAAAGTCTGGGTGTCACCATTGATAAAGACCTCTCCCTGAAAACCCACGTTGGAGCCATCATCTCTGCTAGTATGTTCCAGCTTCGCAAAATTCGAAAAATTACTCACCTGCTCTCTCACGAAGCCTTGGTGCAAATTGTCATCTCCCTGGTTCTCTCCCGTCTCGACTTCTCCAAGTCCCTCTACTGGGGCCTTTCTAGGTCCCTGCTCCACCGCCTTCAGATGGTGCAGAACCAGGCAGCCAGACTTATCTGTAAAGTCCCCAAATGGCAATCTGCTAGACCTCTTCTGGCCAAGCTGCACTGGCTGCCCATTGAACAAAGGGCTGCCTTCAAAATTGGATGCCTAATCTACAAAGCACGGCATACCAAATGCCCGACCTTCCTGAAATCTCTCATTAACCCACACTGCCAGACCCGCAACCTCCGCTCTGCCCATCTTCATCTTCTCACCTCCCCAGTGATCAAGCTAAAAAAATTGGGTGGCCGGAGATTCAGCTTCCTTGCTCCCAAGCTGTGGAACTCTGACACCTTACTGAGCTTCAGAAAAAGCCTAAAGACCTGGCTCTTTTCGAACCCCCATTAGCTCTTTCTCCTGCCCCAATTTCAATCACAGCGCCAGGAAACCTCCGGTGTCAGTGCGCTTTATAAATGTAGCTTAACATTAACATTAACATATATGATACCTGAGTGGTACTGTGAGTGTCTAGATGGGTGTATAAGTGGGTGACTGAGTGGCTGTCAGGGTGTGTGAGTTTCTGTAAGACGAATACATGTTTGTGACTAGCTGTATGTGTGAGTGAGTGAGTGACTGAGTGGCTGTATTGGTGAGTGAGTGGGTGTGTGAGTGGCTATATGTGTGAGTGAGTTTGTGTGAGGGTGGCTGTATGGAGGACTGAGGAGATGTGTGAATGGCTCAATGGGTAAGTGACTGGGTGTGAAAGAGGATGTATGGATGAGTGGGTGAGTGAGCGGCTACCTTACACAGTAAGCATCTGTGTGAGTGACTATATAGGTGAGTGAGTGGGTAAATAAATGCTTCTATCGATGTGTGAACTGGTATGTAAGTCGTTTTGTGGATAAGTGAACAGATGTGCGCGTAGTTGTATGGGTGAGTGAGTAGATGTGTTAGCAGATGTATGGATGAGGGAGTGGCTGTAAATGGCTGTTTGGGTGTGTGAGTGGTTGTATGGTATGGATGTGGGTCTGTGAGGGGCTGTATGGGTGAGTGAGAAGTTGTGTGAGTGGCTATATGAGTGTGTGTGTGTGTTTGTGTCAGTAGTTGAATAGGTCTTTGAACGGGTATGTGATTTGTCGTATGTGAATTGAGTGGCTGTATGAGAGGTTGCATGGGGGTGTGAGTGGGGGTGCAAGTGGTTCTGTGGATAAAGTCCATCAGTTATGTCATTTGAGATGTCACCAGTGATGTCACCGACAATGAAATGAGTGATGTAATCAGTGAGGTCACAAGCAGTGCTTTGCAAGAGCTTAAGCTCAGGTAACTATAACTGCTGAATTTCAATGGTTTTACATGAGTGAAATCTGAGGCCAGCTATAACTTCCTTGTAAACTTTGTTTTTTCATGTGAATTTCTAAAAAATGTTAACCCCCTCGGCCGCGGCGGTAATTCTGCTGCGGTGCTGGGTGCCGGGGGGGGGGGGGGGGGGGGGGTCACGCGACGCCGCCATGCTTGTGACGGAACCACTTCGTCACAAGCCACGGGCGCGCTGTGCTCATGACGGAGTGGTTCCGTCACTGCCCCGCCCGCTCATTAATTCAGCCGCGCAGGCGCAGAATTGATGCAGCGTGGGCGGAGCCGCTGCGGCGTGACAGAACCACTCGTCATTAGCACAGCATGTCCTTGGCTCGTGACGGAGTGGTTCTGTCACGAGCACAGAACAGGTTAAATTCTATTCCCAACTATAACTTTCCAGTAAGCTTAGTTTTTTTTCAGTGAATTTTTAATGTTTTTTTAATGTTATTTCCTAACCATAATGTCCCTGTAGCCTGTATTTTTTCAGTGAATTTCTAACTTTTTAAATTCTGTTCCCAACTATAACTTTCCTGTAACATTTTTTTTTTTCTTTTAGCGAATTTGAAATATTGGTTTAATTTTATTTCTTAACTGTAAGCTTTAATCTTTGTGAATGGGTGGATAGTATATATATAGCCCAAGGCAGACTCCTCATGTTCAAAAACGATTGCCTTTTTAAATGTAACCTTAAATTCGCAGTGGATCAGTGGATCCACAGTAAAACATTTTAGAAATACCCACTGGTGGGGGTGTTGTCACACATGCAAATGCAGTATCCCCAAGAACAAGAAGTAGACGAAGGCAGTCTTGTTTGCCGACTTATGTATTTGTAGGAGTGAAGGAGCGATCTAAGGAGGCTGTCTTTGCACTGAACTTGGTGACTGTTTCATTTAAATCATTTAAAAAATATTTTAAAGAACTGATGATGTGAAAGTATTTCTATGGGTTATGTGTCAGTATGCATATGCAGTCATTTTAGAGCTTGCATTATAATGATCATGGAAGATGCATATTCATGATTAGTTACGTTTAGATGGTTGCTTAAGGTGCCAAAAAAGAAAACGATTTTAGGGTAAGGTTAAAAAAGCATACTGCAAACTTAACTAGAATAATGCCTTGAAATGAAAATTGTGATATATATTTCTAAGCAACGAAGTTATTTTATTTATTGCTTTCACAAATGCTGCTCAAATAATTTGGACACATTTAATTTGTTTACATTTCATTTGCTCTTTGCTTTGGGGTTTGCAAACGCTCTGCTGTTACATTTCAAACGAGGCTGCTGATTTCAGCTTGTGCTTTTTACAGTGGACCTCATTTTGGAAAACTGTTAATCTTATTAGCAAAATGTAAGAAATGTCATCTAAATTTGAAAAGTGAGTTCACAAAATGTAAAGTGATGCTGTTTAAACTTTGAGCATGGCCACCCCGTGCAGGTTACCTAAGCTGGATAACGGAACTGAGGCGTCTGATAGAATCTGTCAATCAGACCACCTGCTGTGCAGGGAAGTTGAGGTCAAGTTGGAAATTGAGTTTTTGCAGATCAGGACAGCAGGAGGCTCGGCACATGAATGAACAAGAGGAAAGAGGAATGCAGGCAGCAAATTTAATAATGGCTGCCACTGAGACGTGCACCTTTTTAAGCAGGAAAAGGGTTCCTGTTGCTGTACTGTAAATGCCTTTCCGTAGAGTTTACAGGCAACATTCTGCGTCTCATTCTGCAAGTATATGGTGATTTGCATATAACTAAGCATCGACGTAAATGCAAATAAAGTTCTTTCTAACGTTCACTCGAATTAATTTTTGTGCCAATGTTGAGGCTCTCATATAGTAGACTCCCCCAGAATAAATCAGAAAACGTGAAAGATGGGGTTCATGCTCTTACATTTTTGCAACACACTTAAATGGGAACACCTGGGTGACAGCCACCCACTCGGATCTTACAACTTGTAGAGCGTTTATCTCCCCCCCTCTGCTTACCTGTTCTGCAAACAATGAGCCTTTAGATTATAACTAATAGCAGAGGCTTTTTAAGGGTGTGTTATAGTTTCAGTAGCAGGCAGCGTTTAAACTTTTTGCATGTTGTAAAGTGGTAAGTGAGGCCTACCACGTGCTAATATACTGCAAGCAATAATGATACACAGACACGATATGATGGTTGGCTGGAAAGACCACGAGCGGACTTCCGCCCGTTTATTTATACCCCGGCGCGAGCCCGCCCCGGGGTTGTGCGTGCGTGCGTGGGGGAAAAGAAACATTGTAGTGGAGAGCCCGAGTGGCTCTCTACATCCCTCCTTTATTTTAGTTCTTTCCGCCACTGGACATTCTGAAAGCAGTTCACGGAGATGTCCATGCAAAGTCTCTCAGCCGTTGGCTGGGCACCGGATTGGGCCTCAGGCTGTAGCGACGACTCCGGATCCCTGATGGTTCGGCAGCCCCGGCCGGGGTTGCTCTGGGATCTTCACTTACGTCCGAGGCTCGTGACTGACTCTGCTCGGCGCCGAGGCCGGGTGGCATTGGCCTCGGGTGACTCTCTCCGCGTGCCGGTCCGGGCAGAGGACTAGGGGACCTGGGGCCGCTTGCCTCTTCCAGCACCAGCTCTTCTTCCTCCGCTTCCTCCGCTCGCTGGTGCCCAACGGCTGCCTCGGTTGCCTTTCTGAAACACGATACGTTTCGTGTGACGGTCTGCCCGTCTCTCCTGGCCGTGACCATTGTCCCTTGAACTCTTTCAACTCTCCACACCTCTGGCTCAAACGGTGTTCTAAACTTCCATCCTGGGTAGCGATCTTTGACAACCACTGCATCACCTTCTCGGATGTCCGGCTCTTTGGCGTGGCGATGCAGACTGGCTTTAGCGTTGGTGACTCGTCTCCTTGCCTGCGTGGCCTCTGCATCTCTCTCGGCCGGCATCCATGCGCTCACCGTGGGTATGCCGTCTCTGGGGGCCCGTTTGAACAGTACGTGAGCTGGGGCGCACTTTGTCGTCGAGTGCGGCGTTTGCCGATAGGCTCCTAGAAACAGATCCAGTGCTATCTCCAGATCTTCCCCATTGTCCACCGCTATCCGAAGGGCCCGGTTTATTGTCCGCATCAGCCTCTCCACTTCTCCGTTGGCTTGAGGCCATAACGGAGTGATCTTCCTGTGAGTGATTCGGAGAGATTCTAGGTACGATTGGAATTCTCGACCCTGGAAGGGAGGTCCATTGTCCGACTTAATTTCCTCGGGGAGTCCCATGGTTGCGAACACTCGGTTTAGCACCTTTCTGACGTGTGGGAAAGCGGTGGATGCTATGACTTCCACGATGGGGAACTTCGAGAAGGAATCTACCAGCACCAACATCTGCCTCCCGTCCGGGAAGCTGCCAAAGTCAATGCTGAGTTGGGCCCATGGAGCCCGGGGCGCGTCTTCCGTGATTACAGGGGCTGGAAGGGGTTCACCCCCGGTGATCGTGCATGCATGACAGGACCTTATCATTGCCACTACTTGGGTGTCCATCGCTGGGAACCACACCTTGCTCCGTAGGCGCGCTTTCGTCTTCACCATGCCTTGGTGTCCCACGTGAGCTAGGCTTAATGCGCGCTGTTGAAGGCTGTCCGGCATGACGAGGAGGTGTCCTCGCAGAATCACTCCTTCTTCACCCACGCTGAGTTCACTGCGAATGTGCGACAGCTGCTGTCTTGCATGGCTGACCTCCGGACGCAGGCTTGCAGCGCCATCTAGGAAGCGGGCCCATTGGCTCTCTTCCAGGGCTCGGCGGACCTTCGTGAGGGTTTCATCCCCCGCCGTGGCTTCTCCGATCTCCTTGAGGGTCATGTTTTCGGGACACGCGGCCTGCGTGACCATGTGCACGATTTCTTCTACTTCCTCTCCGTCCTCCGTGGATGGCAGTTGCGAGGCAACGTCCGGGTGCCGCGACAGGTAGTCGGCGGGATTGTGAGCGCCAGGCCGGAACACCACTTTGAAGCGATAGCCCTGTAGCTGGACGGCCCACCGCTCAATCCGTGGAGGAGCTAGTCTTGAGGTTCCTGCAAAAAGGGGTAGGAGAGGCTTGTGGTCTGTGACCACGGTGAATTCCTGTCCGCAGAGGTAAAGATGAAAGTGTTGGCAGGCCCATTTGATAGCCAGGGCCTCCCTTTCTATCTGTGCGTATCTGGTTTCCGTGTCTGTCAGCGCCTTGCTGGCATAGGCGACTGGCCTCCATTCTTCCGGACCGTACTCCTGCAAAAGGACTGCACCTAGTCCCACGGGACTGGCGTCCACAATCAGTTCGGTTTTTCGTCTTGGCTGAAAGTAGGCCATGGTGGTATTATCCAAAAGACCAGCTTTGACATTTTGGAACGCTTTGTTTGCGGCCGAGGTCCAGTCCCACTTCTGATCGGTGCGGGTGAGAGCTCGGAGGGGTTCCGCGATGGCAGCCAGGTTCGGGATGAACCGGCCGCAGTACGTGGCCATGCCCAAAAAGCTGCGTACTTCCGTTGGGTTCCGAGGTGTGCTGGCCGCTTTAATCGCCTCCGCTTTCTTTGGGTCCACTTTGAGGCCTTGCCTGGTAAATGTGTATCCGAAGAAGTCCACTGCTTCCTGGTAGAAGGCACATTTGGCTCTATGTAAGGTCAATCCGCTGTCGGCCAGCCTCTGCAGGGTCGCCCTCAGGTTGGTGTGATGCTCTTCTAGGGTTGAAGAATAGACAAGGATGTCATCGCTCAGGTTGATGACACCTGTTAGTCCTGACAGTACCTCCCGGATCGCGTTTTGAAAAACCTCGGCCGCCGAGGATACGCCGAAGCTGAGCCGGGTGTAGCGACGCAGCCCCACGTGTGTCGAAAACGTGGTAATGTATCGGCTGGCGGGCTCCAACTCTAGCTGGTGGTATCCGGAGTTGAGGTCCAGCTTCGTAAACCACTTTGCCCCGTTGAGGTCCGCTATGATGTCCTCCATGGTGGGGGTGATGTGCCTCTCACGCTTAACGGCCGTGTTCGGGAGTCTCATATCCACACACAGGCGAATGGCTCCTGGCTGCTTTGGTTTGGGGGCGACGACCAACGGGGAGACCCAGGGTGTCGGCCCCGACACTTTCTCAATCACCCCCAGCTCTTCCAGCTTCCGCAGCTCCTCCTCTACTTGTGGCCGGAGGTTGAAGGGCACCCGCCTATGCCTGAGTGCGACGGGCCTCACGGTGGGGTCTATGTGAAGTTTGAACTTCCGCCCTTTGAGTTTGCCGAGTCCTTTAAACAGTTCTGGGAAGTCTTTGAGCATGAAATCCGCGTGTGCTTGATGCACCTGGTTGGCGAAGAATACCAGGCCGAGATCCTCCGCGGTGTGACAACTCAGGAGGGTGCCTTTCTTGCCTTCGGTGATATGGAATTTGGTCTCGGTGGAGTATTCCCCATTGACGACAGTGGTTTGTATTACCCCCTGGAGAGGGAGCGGTTCCGTGCTTCCATAAGTGTATATTCTTGCTGTGGACGGTGCCAGCGTCGGCTTCGGGGACATGCGGTCGTATTGCTCTGAGTCCATGACGTTGACAGACGCTCCGGTATCAATCAACGCGTTGACATTCGTCCCGTCTACAGTGATGGAGCACATGGGCGGCGGCCTTCGCTTTGTAGATGCTCGGCTGACGTAGGAGACGATGTATACCTCGTCATCTTCATCGTCCTCGTACCTGGGCCGACGGTCTTGTGCTTCGGTGTCCGGCGGGGGTCGCTCCTGGTCAAGCGATAGCTGATGGATCCGCTGCGTCACCGCACGAGCACGTGGTCCTGCTGATTTGAATTTGCCTCCCCGGCAGACGGCGGCAAAATGGTTGAGGCGCCCACATTTGAGGCACGTCTTGCCTCTTGCGCTGCACGTGGCGGCGGTCGGGTGGTCTTCTCCGCAATACCCACAGCGGTTGGTCCGTGGCGGGCCTTGTCGTTGCCTTACCGGTGGGAATCGCCTGTGAATGGCATCCACTCGCTCTTCCTTGATGGTCGGGGTTCGCGCCATCGTTGGAGCAATGACCGGAGTGCGCAACGCCACCTCCATCTCTTCGGCCCTCGCATCCGACAGTTCATGCGATCTGGCCAGGACGAGGATCTCGTCGAGCGAAATCCCTGGTTGCCTGAGGATCAACTTTCTTAGCAGCTTCGACTTGCATCCGACAATTATTTGATCCCTTATTTCTTCCCTGGGGTCAGTGAACGGGCAAGTGCTCGCCAGTCGACGGAGCCGAGCATAATACATGTCGACGGATTCAGATTCAGTCTGCCAGGCGCGCTTGAACTTGAATTTCTCGAAGTCGTTGTTTAGCTGCGGATCAAAGTGGGCGTTTAGGGCCGCGACCGCGGCGTCGTAGTCGTCCTCGGCACCGGTGTTTGGGAGCGACTCAAATAGGTCGTAGATTTCTTGTCCCCCATAGAGGATGAGTAGTGACCTCTTCACCGTTCCGTCAGTTTCTCTGGTACCCTTGAAATATAGATTGAGGCGTCCGACCCACGCTCTCCATCGGAGGGCGGCTGTGGCTGGATCCGACGTTTCGCTGAATGGCGGGATGGGCGCTGCGCCGGCGTGCAGGTGGGCAGGCTGTGCAGGAGTAGTGGGCCCAGCAGGAGCTTGGTTCCCCGCCTGGGCGTTGGCCTGTGGGGGAATTGCAGGTGGCGGAGGCTGGGCAACGCCATCTTGAACTGCGCCGGCGTCCTGACTCATTGCGGCGCTGTTGGAGAGGAGGTATGGTGCTTTCCGGGGTCGTGGTGGTGCGCAACGTAGTGTGACAGGGTTCTGTTGCTCGCAGGTGTCCTCGGGTGTAGTGATAGTCTCTAGTGTCCTCCCCTCGCTTGCTCAATTGCCTTTTCCACAGGGCTGCAGGCCTTTCAGATACCCCTCATCAGAGACAGGAGCGGGCCCGAAATGCACTGGCCAATGCTTGTTGGCTGCTAAGTGTCCTGTATGCAGGCAGAGGTAGGCCGGAATTGCAGCTGCCAATGCTTGTTTCGTGGTGCCGAGGGCCAGAGCGTGATGTGGGAGAGAGAGAGCAGCGCGGAGCTCAGCGCGCACACGCAGCGGAGGCGTCTCCCTGGGGACTCCTGAAGAAAAGAGGAGGCGGGCCTGCTCCGGGCCGCGAACACGTGGTGCAGCCGGTGTCTCTTTCCTCTCGCCGGCCGGCGAGATGCAGGGGCGCGGCGAGCGCGCGCAGGCGGGGCAGAAGGATCACTCACCCGCAGGAAACGAAGGCTGCTCACCGGCACCACGAGTCCCGCCGGCTGAAGGCGCACCCTCACGGGTGACGCGTGGGCGGGTCTCGGTCTCAGGGCGCCACGTTCAGGAGCGGCTGGGCGCTGCGGCCGGAGCACACACAGCAGGGTGTGCAGGAGGCGGTGGGCACGCGTGGCAAACGACCGCCTCGTCGCCAGTGTAAAGTGGTAAGTGAGGCCTACCACGTGCTAATATACTGCAAGCAATAATGATACACAGACACGATATGATGGTTGGCTGGAAAGACCACGAGCGGACTTCCGCCCGTTTATTTATACCCCGGCGCGAGCCCGCCCCGGGGTTGTGCGTGCGTGCGTGGGGGAAAAGAAACATTGTAGTGGAGAGCCCGAGTGGCTCTCTACACATGTGACAAAAAAGAGGCAAACTTTCACACAAAAATATGCAGGATTTTGTGGTATTCTACACCTGGACTGTTCTCTATTTGATTGACTGCCTACAATGGAGAGCTGTTATATACCCAAAAGGCAACACAATATTACAAAATGAAACGACTTCACATAAAAAGCATAAATTGCTTTTTGTAGAACTAGCAATTGGCAATTTGAAAGACATTAGATTCCTTAGATTCCTTACTGTGTCATTAAATAATGCACTAAAGCTGAGAGGGGGTTGGTCAGGATATTTAAGAACTATGAGGGTTCCTATGTGTCGGAAAGTGCTTGATTTTTGACTGCATTGAGACTCTGCTAATCAGGCACAGCACAGTGCAGTACAGCGCATGTGCTCTGACTTCTAAAACTTGTCAAAATTATTTATATTTCTAATTGGCATTTTTAGCTTGCATATAAGTCCCTAGTATATTGTACAAAGTGAATCCAAGGAATGCAAGTGAAATGTCACCTATTGGGCTTTCAATTATAGTGACAGTGTAAACATGGATTCAGGCCTACCATTGCAGCTTGACTGTGGCAGTTTAGACCTGCAAATCAACCTATCAAAACAAACTCTTGACAGGCCTATACCTCCCTTTTAAATATTAATGAGTCACGCTTAAGTAGGCCTTAAAGCCCATAAAGCAAGATGCATGGAATTTTAAAGTAGGACACGTAGAATGTTAAGTGACAATCTCCTAAAAGCTAATTTTACTGTGGCAAGGGAGGCTGTTCCATAGAGAAATACTGGGATGCACTATGAAATGTATTAATGCTATCTTCAGCTAGGATACACCTACAAATTGAATTTTTGAGCTCTTTATATTATTTATTAAAAACCTAATTCACTGGTGGAATTTTTATTAAATATTATAAAGGAAAAGGTACTCATAGAAAGTTACATTTACCCTTCCTGAAGCTTCTGGAGGGTAATTTGCATTAGCATTCAGCTGAGTCATTTGACTGCTCAAGCCCTGAATAAGGTATGAAAACTGCTACCAGAGTCAAGGCAAATGCCTAGGTGTGGGTAGGCGTTTCTGTTCCTCTAGCAAAATGACCATCTGGGCAGTGCCATGAACTTAATTCAAAGGTGCCTCCCCCCATCACGGGCATTTGTTAGAGAACACTTGGACAGGTCCATTCTTTGCTACCCCAGACAGGAAGGCTCCATTCCCAGTGGGGAGGGAGCTGCCTCAGAACTGGATTGACGTGATGAGAGGATCTCAAGGGTGGACTCCCAGGATCTGCACAAAGAGTTAAGGGTTTCACCATCTTGCATTTAGGATGAAAGGTGCACTGTGGATTTGTTTGCTGTATCCCACAATGGCACTGCTGCAAAAATTGTATATACCTCATACCTTGTCCCAAGTTCATGAGGTATGTGGGCATGACTACCCGCCCAGTTGAGACTCGCATTGGGGAACATAAAAGTGCTAGTCGATGTAAAAAGACTAACACGAGGCTCCAGAACCATTGCCTTGAGCAGAATCACTCCACCGAAAGTCTACGCTGGACCAGAATTGAATCCAATCCCTGTTGGTCCACACAAACATTATTCAGACAGGAACAATGGTGGGTCTCCAGTCTGAATAGTAATAGGGATGGGTTGAATGCCTATATACCATGGGTAGAACACCTTTATGCCATCTTCCTGTTTTTATAATTCCCTGTAATGACCACTTACCAGTAGAATAATCCATCATTTTGTCTATCTTAACCATCATGTATTTAACTCTTGCTGGTATCTGCATTTATAATCCTGCCGAATTAATTTTCTTCCATGCCACTGGCTATTCAGTGAAGGTCACTAATCTGTTTCCTGATTATTGACAGTGCACCACACTTATTTACTATCAATAGTTAACAGTCTTTCCTTTTCCAACATGGCGCTTGAATGTGTACCAATACTTCTTGTCTGAGACGCCTAAATGGGCTGATGGTACACACATTATTTAGAAAGGCACAACAGTAAAGCTCTCTGATATCCTTCGGGATCAAGTTCAGGCTATATAAAACTTTATAAATACATAAAATAAATAAGAATACGATAATCGCCTCAAATAGTCATGTTGTCTACTTCTAATGAAATACAATGATGTTGCCACTGGTTCACGATGTATGTTGATGTTACCTAATCTACATACATACAACCTAGGTGCTGAGACCCCATTCAATCATAGCGGTCTCACTTTCTAGTAATCTTACTTGATGCATTTCGCGTCAGGGGTCACGTTTATTCAGTCACGATTGGATCCGGAAACCAGCCGGCCAGAACTGTTGCTTGGCTGTTTTCTACATTTACCGGCAAGCCTGATTGGAACGGAGATTTTTAAAGGCGCTCAGGAGTGTGTGACACAGTAAGTAGGCTCCAGCTGCTCCTGTTGAGTTTCACCTTTTATTCTCTCCTACTTTGCACTTACGGAGCTATTGTCTCCCTTTTCTTCACCTCAGTTCTGGTCTCCATTTATCCACAGTACTCACCAACGTGGCGATCCCTTGCTCACAGAAGGGTAGGCGTCTCTCCTTTTTGCCCCACTTCGCCTCCGAACTTCATACAATGCACTAACAACTAATTGTACATGCCTTGATGGATGGTTTTTAAGACATGCACTTTATTAGATCTCTCTGTTCAGCCACTGCGGGATGATTGAGATGGAGGCACTATTATCACTACATTTCAGCAAACGATGAACACCACTTTTTCTACTCTCTCGTCTTCATGCTTGCCTAATTGCCTAATTGTCCAAAGAGTATACATGTCTATCCACCATTACTATAATTTATGTAATACCTATCTTGACATATCAGAAGGCGGGCACACGATCCGTGTGACTCCGCCCTGTGAAAATACCCTTAGGCTGTGGATAATCTTTACACAGTAGTGCTTCAATAACAAACTCTAATTAGTCGTTTTGCATGTGCAGTTGGGTTCTCTTGTTTAAGATGAATGACTACAATACTGAAACCCATATTTGGTTGATAATACTGTACCTCATTTCACATTCTGTACTGTATCATTTCCTTGTTTACTTCTTTTTTCCTTTTTTTTCATGTCTCCTGTAGGTTGGGATACGAAAATACGAATACAACATATTTCCTAGGGATCAGACGCATGCTAACCTTAAGATAGTTATGGTGGCAGTACAGGGTGTCTCTTCCTGACTAACACGGTGTTACATCATTTTATATCACCTTACTCACAGAAGCCCACAGAGGATCCACTAGGGACCCGCCATATGCGCGAAACTTGTTGACCCCATTTCATGTGCACCTCACTTTCGTGGACTGAGAGCAGTAGGAGCATACTTATTCCCCCTACTTATTTGCTGGTTAGGATCAACTCCAGTCCTCAATGTTTTAAATTATCATCCGGACCCTTGATTAAACTTGCTTTGGGGATCTGGTTAGATAATTTTAAACACCTACACATTTTCACAAGACCACACATCCACATGCACAACTGAGGCACCTCCTAAAAAAAGGACCTCTGACAAAGAGCACTCTCGCGGGACTGTGGGGGACTGCAGCCCCCCCACAATGAGAAGCACAGCTTGATGATGAAGCACGACACGTGCAAGGGTGTGTGAGGGAACCAATTCTATAAGGAGGAATTCCCCTACCTTCACTTTGATCCCAGCTACATAACACCTGGACACATTATATCTCAAACCAGAATTGGTTGTAGAGAAGTACACTTTCCTTAGGAACAGCTGCCATCCATTCTGTTGATATTTAGCATTGGTGCTGGACCTTTGCTTTCTCTGAAAACTGCTCCCCGTCCCCCCTCTTGATGTTTGGGCAAACATGGATAGGTCCACTCCTGAGATCTTATTCCTGATTGCTTAGGGAGGGGTCAGGAGTCACTTCCTTCAGAAGCTACTCCAGGCATGAATGCTGCACCTCTGAACACCTTCTTCAGAAGACTATGGGCCCGTGGAAGAACAGAAGATTTACTGCACATGCCATTTGAAACCTTTGAATAGGCTGAAGTGCTCTACCTGCTCCCACTTGCATGAAGATCAAAGGCCTGGTTTCCAAGATTCAGTGGGATGTCAAATCTTCACAAAGCTTTTTCCTGCTCCAACTGGACCTGCCTTTGACCCTGCTTTAGGCTTCTGCTGGAGTCAGTCTTGAATCTCACATGTTGTTCATGAGTTGCAGAAACCTATGACTATATCAAAGAGTACTCCTGCTGCAAATACTTAAAAGCTAGAACAATCGTCACAATGGTCTCTGGAGGTCCTGGACAAATCTGCTAAATCAATTCTACCAAGGTGCTTTGGTGGCTATTCCCGCTTGGATCTTTTCTACAGCTGCACATCCATTTCAGCAGGTCCCCACATAGAAATTATCAATTTTTGTGAAACCTTCGGCTAAATCCTGCAGCCTTGCCCCAGTGGAAGAATCCAGACTCCAAACTAGTGTCTAAGTCCAAACATAGAAAATACGACCGTTTATTGTATTTTTGTTGTTTCGTTGTCATTTTGTTCATTACATGATTCCCTGTTTTTATAAATTAGGAGTGGAATTTTATTTGTGATTTACTTTCAACTTTTTAACTGTTTTGGTACTTCAAGATGATTACACATTTTCTTAAGTCAAATCAGTCTGCTCAGTACCATAATTACCAGGGTTTGAACTCAGGTTTAAATAACTGGAACCTTTACTGAACCCAACGGGATAGTAACATTATTATTTGTGGTGGACTGTCATGCTCCACAACTAATAATACACTTTCTCACACTATAGGAAAAGGATGTAGTCAAAGATGGATTCCTTGCCATATGTGCCTCTGTGATCATAAATCTAGTATAATGAAAAACCTAAAAAAAATATTTGATTTAGAGTGTTTAGCCACTATATCATAGCAGAAGTGTGACCTCAATTGGATGGTCAACCAAAATAAATGTTTTCTGAGGAGGATTCACAGCCAATGTGCAAACATGCAGACTCACATTACAATATTACCCAATGTGACAGGCTGAATCTCCACCTACGAATTCAAGTATTGAAAATGTATATCTAATCTCCATCTAATTAAATTATCAATTCTGCTTGAAAGGGTTTTTACAGTTACCTTTATCTGCGGATTCTGACTTGTCTTGTACATAAATTATGTAAAACTAATCTGCTTACATAACCCTTAATGTACCACTCAAGATACTGTGGATTCACCACTTATTTTTGGCAAATTTTCTTCATTACCTTCCCTTAATGTCCATAGAAATGCTAGGTCCACTGCCATTTCTTTTTTTGTTGAGGGCTTTTCCTATCACCCTGAAAATGTGACTTTCAAGTGTGTTAATTATTGCCGACAACACACTCTTAAAGTGTGTAATTGTAAGGCAATGCTGATGCTGGGGGACTGGGGTCTAAACCTTATTCGGTGAGCTAAATATGAAAAGATTATATACAATATTATGAAACAGCTCATGAATCAAATCGCACGACTTACCTTTACAGAGTAAAGAGATTCATATTTTAAAATGTATTCTTTTTCTTCTCCATCTGTTTCTTCCAGTTGATGTCTCGTGTAGATAATCCTATGTATTGATATTTTGTTGTGTGGAGATTTTCACAGAAATAGAAGAGAATTAGGGAATGCTCCTTTGAAGCTTTTCTCTCTTCAATCAAAGAGCTCTTCCTTAATGCTACCGATTCATGAAATTTATCATCTTGAATCTATGGAACCATATAACCGTATCATTCTAAACTCTGTCAAGTTCCTTTGCCCAGTGGGCATAAAATATTGGGGAATTGCAAATGTATGGCCCTTGTTAAAAAATTTGAATTAAGAAAAGTTACTTATCACACAAAGGGTCAATCACCTTTTCATACTTTCGTCAAAGGATTATCTTCTATCCTCCATGAATATTTTATGGCCACTGCAAAACTAATTAACTATTATTCCTGAAACAATCTGTAAGACATTCAGTTAATGCTGAATGTAAGAAATAAAATCCATCAAGATGCACAAATCTGCACGCTATAAAGAATTTTTTTTTATCAAGGGTTGGCATAATTTTTAACCAGTGGAGAATTAATTCTTAATACTGTTCGATAACAAAGGGGAAAAGTAAAAGCCTAGTGCAGTAGATCACCCTACTTCTTGTACCACTACACATAAGAAAATTGAGGGTCTAATTTAGAAACCAAACTTTTTTAAATTTTATTTTTTTTATTAAGTCCTCATCTCACCACTAACGAGTGCAAATTATCTCCCAAAGCCCTTTCTTATCCTGGGCGCCTCGGGCCAGAGCTCTTGCTTTCGCCTGGGGCCAACCCGGCCTGCCTTTTTATACCAAGGCATGGTGTAATCATTGGACCTTGCATATTTATCCCAGACACATTGCTGTTCCCCATTCCATAAAAGGTTTCCACACCGTGATATATACATTATGAGTTTAGAAACCAAACTTTATTATGTAGAGAATACCACAGGATTTCACGGAATTCTCTAGGGTGGATAACAATGTGTTTGTAAATCTAAAATTGCTATTTTTTTGGAGGTGTTATAAATGCTTCCAAGATTCCTTTTGAAACTTAATTTCAAAAAGTCAGTAACATTCAAAAAAGACAGTAATGGAAACTTCTAAAACAATGTTTTTAAGTAAAAATCCTTTAAAAATCTACTTTCTTTAAAGTTTAATTTTGGTACCATTTCCCTAGTCCACTCATAGAATGAAAATGTCACCCAGTCAAACTTTTGAAGTAGCGGACAAGTATAAAAGACTTTCGTAAGGAAGGCATGGCTTGAGAGCAGTGGACAAGGTGCTCCATCCCCTGCATCAGAGAAAGCCTAATGGCCTTTCACTGTGATTAAGGTGAACATCTTTCTTCTTTAAAGGAGGAAATAGCTTTGCTAAAGGTCAGAGGAAACTTTGAACCACTTAATGGTTGCTTTGAAGATGGTGCTTTATCTGTCACTGACTGCCTTTTTTCTGGTTACTCCCGAAGTGTCCTTTTGCCACCATTGAGTTCTATTTCATGGCACTTATGATATGGTCTTTAAAACTTAAATGAAAAACTGAAAGTTTTTAATTTCATTATAATTAATAGATCATTCTTTCTAACTTCCAGTAATTTACTTGACTTTTGTTTAGCTACCTTCCCTAGAATCAGGATACACACCATTCATATTTTTCTGTGAGGTAGAGAGGGCCATTTTGTAAACTTTGTTTGTGCGTTTAATTTTTGCTTACTTAATCAAACTATCTCAAATTTAATAAGCTTTTCATAACAAGTGTCAGGCGTCTTTTTTTAAATCTTCACATTTTATGAGAGTTCTATCAATTTTAATATCAATTACTATGTGATTACCAGTAACTTGTTGATTGGAATCTTTTTATTCCGAATTATGGGTGTTTACTTTATCAGCATTTAGACAGAACTACAAATAGCTTTATTAGACAATTAGGCAATCATCACCATCAATTTAATTTATTTCAGTAAAAAACATAAGGGCATACACAAACATAAAAAATGAATAGGTCATGATAAGCTTAAGTTTGACATCAAAACCATCCACAAAAAACCCACATAAAACCATCAAAATAATAACAGTATTGTTCAGATTTAAAATCCATAAATGCGCTACTTACATCGGATAATTGGCTGCACAGAAAGTACTCCATTGCTGCACAATCAATTTTCACAGCCAGTTCGTGTAATTATAGGAACAGAAATGTTGCTTACTCGAGAAACATTAATTGAACCTGTGCTATTAAAAGTCACCGACAAAATATTAAGTGCAAAGCATTGACGGAAGACCGCTATCTCGTTAAAGAAATCATCAAACTATTCCACAATCCTATGAGTTTTAATGTACAAAACATTGGATAATATGTCACCCTCTAAAGCTTCCAGAGACCCGCAGATCATGATGCATCAGTCGCAAAATGTGGCTTTCATAGGCCGTTTTCAATGTAAGTGTTTAACTATGATGCAGGCAGTTGGCTTTGTCAGAGGGACATGGGGAAAAGAACGTCCAGAATGCAAAAAAGGAGCACCCATATTATGGTTGTAAAGTGCATATTTTTGCGAGTAAAGTGCAATAATCGATATAATGCATAAGGCTAAACATCATTGATATACAGAAAGACTCAACAAGATAGTCAAGGCCTCAAAACACCAAGCTAAAATCATTAGGAGAACTTCTTACGTTTAACGGAAAATATTTGCCCTCATGATCCAACTCCAGTGCAAGAACATAGCCACAATGTACCCAATATTCTCTTTGGTTTCAGCTCGCAGCAGTCTAAGTGCATTGTAACACTGCCTAGTCCCAAGCTGCCTACAAATCGGGACTAATCATTGTTTCCTTGGCCTTTCAAAGCCTGGACAAAAGAAGGAATAATGTATAGGAGCCTCATCCGCTTGTTGGCAAACAGGATAGACATTGGTCTGGTCATACCCTTACACTGTTACAGAAAGACTTAATAGGGAGGGTACCAAACCAAAACCTCATATAAAGTTTCCTGGCTAACGGAGCTGAGATGTAGTCAAAGAAATCTTCAACACAGATTCTTAAGATCCATAAAATCTACAGTAAGGGTGCCTAAGTTCTTACCATTAACTTTCAAGCCCCAATATGGGCCCAGTATAAATCCTTTACATGGGCCTTGGCTAAGGGTTTCAAATGTTCCCCAATAGTCGCCTAGGCCAAGCTGCATCAGTGATGCCCTAAGGATGTTTAGCCATTTTATCTTGTTTCCCTTATTAAAGTAGACTATTTCTTTGAAGGCTCTGAGATATTTTTACAGAGCCGTGGTTGACGTCAGTCTCTGCCAGTATACAATGAGTCTACTTTTGACCTTGCTTGCAAATTACTCAATGCCAGTATGCCACAGTAAAGGGAGTGTGGGGATGCTCTTGGGTAGGTTCAAAAATGAATTTAGAAAACTATTCTCATCTGAGGACAAAGATGATACCCAGTGTGACCCCACAATTCAGCTCTGTGTAGGGCTCTCCCTACCGCGGTTTGCTTGATAAATTTTAAGTGCAGGTGATACCTGCCTCGTTAAAGAGAATTGTGCAACCTAAAAATTACTAAGGCATAGTGACATAGACTAAGGGCTCTTTACAGATTTGGGGTAGCCAGGACATATTTGAAGTCAGCCTGTCCCCAATCTTCACAAAAGACAGTAAACCGGTTCAAAAGGAGCTGTATCCCCTGGACCTTGAAACCAACAAGGTGTCATCTGCAAATAAGAGTAATGTGTTCTGCGACCTGCAATCGTGGGCACGTCATTCCTGCACTACTCCATAACAGCCACTACATTATTCAAATGTGGAAAAGAGGGTGGGGGCTGGCACACATCCTTGCCATACCCCTTTCTTGACCTGGATTAATTTGATGAGCCCACCTACCTCAACACACTTAAGATTAAGTATTCGAGTGTAGTCCGATTAGTGTCTCAAGAAATGACGGAGGAATCCCTTTCTTCTTGAGCGTCTCACAGAGCTTACCAGAGAGGAGTAAATCAAATGTAGTTTTTAGGTCCACAAAAGTACGTATAGGTGGGCTTTCTGAATGATCACCGTTTTCCAGTAGATGGACATGAATCTAAACACTTGACCTATGGTGCTTACTTGTCGTCTGAACCATGCCTGCAAAGGTGCAGGGCATTTACATCTTCAATTCAAGTTTCAAGTTAACTCTGTAACTGTCTACAGAATATTTTATGGAAAATGTCTATTAGGTTTCATAGACTGTAATTTAGAGGCACGTCCTTTGACCCCTTTTTAGGTCGAGCCTATAGAGACAGCACGCATGTGCTGCTTGTTTTGCGAGGCATGCAGTATTCAGTATGGCGTGGAAGCTAGGCCCACTCCCTGCCATTGTTTTTCATTGGCTTAGGTCCTAAATGCTGCTTTAGGTTTTAGGCTTGTTAGTCCCTTCTCACGACGGCCATGTCATCATTTATATCCTACAAAGAACAAAAAGAGTTGGAGGGTCTGTAAACCAAAAGAGCCGAGCCTGTACGGTCCTCTTTAGGAGACCACACTTTTGGATTGCACTAAACCAGACCAAGTGGTCACATGACACAAGTATATGATAGATATCCTATCAGCCCACCCACTTGGCGGAGCCTCGTCATGTAGGACGTCTAACCAGGATGGTGAGTCCGAGCCCAGATGAATTGGCCAGACAACACACACTACTGGTTCATATAGTGGAAGTGTCCATGCCACAGAGTGGTGCTGAAAAAGTGCAGTGCAAACAAAAAGAGTGAAGTAAGTGATGTTAAAATGACGGTCGAGGCAAAAGAAATTTTTTTTTTATTGATATTCACCTGGACGCCAGATTAAAAAGAGATGTAGGACAGTGTGGAAAAATCACTGTTTACTTTGCTGTGTTGTGGATTAGGCCAACATGTTTCTGCCAATAGGTGAAACTACACCGGCATTCTTCAGGGCCACATACATAAGATATTGCTACTGCAAAGGTACACTCAAATAATTTTGTATAAAGTGAAAAAGACAGACCAATTTATTTGTTAACGGACTGTCAAAACTACTGGAGTGGTCATATAGACCATCCTACCGTATCCTCTCGAACCAGTAGTTGATAGAGGATGTAATCCCAGCAATATGTGGGAGTCAAGCCTCACCTCACCCGGCAACAGCTCGGAGATTGAGGCCCCGCTCTCTCCGTCGGTACCTCTCGGCTAACACCAAAGCAGAAGGGGAGGCCATTTATATCCTTACATGGCTACTGGCCCCTTTACTTTGAACACAATTTCTTCCCGGGCCCCCCTCCCTCCCGCAGTCCATGACTTCTCTGCCCCGCGCACTCCCCCACACTCCAGTTTGTGCCTTCCCGCCTGCCTGTACTCCTGTTTCCAATGGAATAGGTCTTGCATAAATGCGAGTCTTATTGCATTGCAAATGCATGTTTTTTGTGGGGGTTTCTTGTTTTCCGTGCTGACGTCAGTGGGTCTCCCGACTTGGTCATGTGACTGCGGGTAGTCCATCATGAAGGCTGATGGGCAAGGTGTGGTTATTCTCACGTAGTATAAATTCAGTGGACCTACTTTATGGAGATTATTTTGTGATAATTAGGTAATAATTCTGGACCTTGACCACCCCATTGTTCCCGTTCGAATTTAGTTCACTGGCCATCGCCACATTTTACAATTTTTATCTGTCCTTAGCAAGGCTCTAATACTGGCAATCATCTAGATCACTAAATTGGTTGCCCGCAGGAGTTGCGGGCAGGGGGTGCTGACAACGTCTGTAGTCTTATATATCAGAGATTGAATTATCATTGTGGGTGATAAAAGCAGGATGTGTGCCATTGGCTGCCCAAGCAAATAGGTAAAAGGCCTTGGTTCTCTAGATTGTCAAGTGAGCATATTGGCCAGGCTGGGTTGGGTTGGCAGTTTGGTTCGATCCATTTCTTTAAGGATATTGACAGATCGACCTCCTCAGTGAGGACTGCCGACACCCATCCCAACACCCCCCCTTATAAATAGAGGACATTAGCTGTGTGTGTATAGCGAATACACACTTCGCTGACTGTCTCATTGTACGTGGAATGGGTGTGGCCCTTTAGCAAATTCATAAACTGGGAACTGTAGTCGATGCTAGGCTGTTGGTGTGACGAATGGCATCACATTTGGGCTTTATCTATTGTGCACCAATTGAAGGACATCTCGGGATGTGAATCTTAAGTAGTGTTTATGTAGGCTACGGATGTAATGCGGGTGATGAACTTAGTGGTTTGTTGTGGTATTGTCTACGTTATTTAAGTAACATCCTTTCACAGATTGTTCTGTGCGATTACGGTAGGGCAGGGAGTTTTTTCAGTACGTCTCATACTCGTTTAATTTTATGAATAGCTTCACTGGCCAATAGCAGTGTGCAGTGTTATGAACCTTTTCTTGCACCCAAGAGCTAGGTAATCCTGGTGACCATTCACTATGACCTCCGCTTCACCTCCAGCCCGAAGAGCTTCACATTTACCTGAATAGGTACATGATCTAGTTACTCATAAATGGCTTGAAATTATTGGTTCTAGATGTTGTTTGGCGGCTTATGAAAATGATACTTCAGGTTAAGGCTTTTTCCTCTTGAGAGTACGGAGTGCCACTGCGAGTGGTCATGCTTTTTGTCGGAACAATCTTCCTGGACAGAATTCGGATTTAGAATTGGAATGGAAGTGAATGGGTGTGGTTAATACCTTTGGTGCATTACCCTCTAAAGTATGGCGCATGAAGTTTCCAGGTGATGCAGCACCTTTAGACTTCTATTTGATTTTGAAAATCTATTTGTAAGGAATGCTGCACTTGCGCTGTAATCCGTGTCATAGAAGCATTCCCCGTATTCGTATCAAAGGTGGCCTATTTGCGGAATGTAAGCATGGTTTGGAACTATTGCTCATTCTGCGGTTTCTGGGTTATTTAATGTTAGCTTCACAGAATTACCTCTTGCGACTGGCATTGCAGTGCATCTTTTGGGTCTTAACTTTATCATGGATGCAGGCATTGTGACCATTTTCAATGTAGAAAATAGAGTCCAAGTTCCAGTACATAGCACTGCTCAAAAGCCAGAGGTTGGCGCTATTACATGTCGTCACGCCAATAACCGAAGCTGTGTTGTCCTGATCCACCTTGGCCCTCTTAAATCCTCTGTCAGGCACTACTGGCCCATTATCTCACTACTAAAGGTTACCAAATTCTTCCTTTTTTACATGTTTTCCATTACTTTCCTGCCTTTATCGTTTGCGAGTTTGTCTCCGTTTTGCTCACGGAAACGTTGGTCACGACAAATAAGTGCTGGTCTCAAAAATTAGTGTTGTTGTCCATCATGGCTCAAATTAAGTAATCTTTTGACATTTAGACCTCCTTCGGTTTAATTTTATACAGCTTCCATTTTTTTTTTATACTGTGGCATGTTACTTTTAGCGAATAGATTGGCAAATGTGTCTGGATATTGTCGTCGTGTACAAAAGGTTCCAAAAAAAACTTTAATTTCTAAAGAAGTGAAACGTCCACATTGTTATTCTATTGTGCAGTTTATCACCCGATGAGAATTGTTACTTTCCTTGCTATTTAAGTCCTTAACTATTATAAAATGTATGGTCTAGTGTTCTAATTGGCCTCAGTATATGTAGCTTTAGTTTAAAGTTTTTAAACTTTTTACGGCTAATTAAAGGAGTTCTTTATTATTATTAAATTAAATTTCTAAGGCGCACAGCTACCCGGAGGTTTCCCAGCGCCATTGGACACACGCAAGAAGATCGAGCTGCACTATTGGTTAAATAACCATGTTTTAAGTTCTTTACGGAATTTACAGTAAATAGTTTCATGCCAAAGTTGTAAGGGGAGAGAATTCCACAGTAAGGGGGTTAAGCAAGCAAAGGACTGACCACCCATATGGACTTGTTTGGTCCAGGGGACTTGAAACTTTGCCTGAGAGGAGGCGAAGAAGGCGCATGGGAAGGTAAGGGTGTACCAAAACACTGAGATACTGTGGCGCGGTCCCGGATTTAATCCTATGCATATAGCATAGGGCTTCAAATTTAGTGCGTTTCTCCACCCTAAGCCAATGGAGGTCGCACAGAGATCCTGAGATGGAGGCCTTTCTAGGTAATTGGCAAGGTAGTCTGGCAGCGGAATTCTGGATGACTTGTAGCTTGCGAACCCCCTCCTTATTGGCTCCCAAATATAAGACGTTGCCATAGTTCAGTCTAGACACATTCAGGGCCTGTATGACTGTTCTTTGCGTAGACCTAGGCAACATCCAAAGTATTTTTTTTTAGCAATCTTAGGATGGTAAAACAGGTTGAGGCGACCATAACCGCTTGCAGCCTCATAGAAAGTTGGTCATCTATGATTATACCAAGATTACGGTCCGATTGTGATGGTTTGGGGAGATCACCCATTTGGGGCTGCCAGTGTTGGGGACCCCAGAGATCTTTGTTTCTGCTGAGAATAAGAACTTAAGTTTTCCCACTGTTTAATTTCAGCCAGTTGGTGTGCATCCAGCCAGCTATCTTTTCCAGCCCTACCTGGAGAGATGACACATTGGATGTTTCCTTGGTGGACAGGGAGAAGATAAGATGGATGTCATCTACATATGAAAATATGGTTAGCCCAGCTTCTTCAGCAATTGTGGCCAGGGGGCTAACATAGATATTAAAGAGTAACGGGCTTAGGATGGATCCTTGTGCTACTACGTACGGGGAATCATGGGCCTTAGTAATAGCGGAAGATTCTCCAACGCTAACCAAAGGGTCAGCAACATGTGTTACAACTGGAAAACATAGCACCTCTTTCAAACCGGTTCCGGCTTTTAGATTACATACCTTTTAAGGTATCAGTGTCTACTTGTGCATAAATTGTGCAGTGAAAGGATCCGGTAACTAGGCCGAGTGCAGCCACATCCTCAGAACAATGAAACTAAAATCCCAAACTTTCTGATTGCTTGGCCCTTCTTATTTGTGAACTACCTCTATGCTTGTGATAACATAACATGCCTTATTTAAACCTGTGTACCTGGCAAATACTGAAGTGGCCTTTATTAAGTGGACCCATCCCTATAATACATTGGCTTGGAAGCTTGGCTCCTCAGATGTCCATTGATGATTTTGCATTGGATGAGCTATGTTAGGTGGGCGCTCCTTTCTCAGGCACCATTGACAAATGTCTGGAAACTTCTCTTTTCTTTATTGCGGTGCCAGGCCTAGCGTTTAACTTTGCACTGCTACTCTACAAATCAAATTTCATTCACTCATTCATTCACTGCTGACCAGCAATTTCCAATCCTAAAGCAATACTCACAAAGTGGAGACATTTTATAATTGTAGTGTGGTGGGGCTTCCGCCATCACCAATCCTATTACCCCACCCCTAAATTAGGATGGCTGTGGGTCCTGCGGCAGACGCAAAGTCTGTCCGCCGCTTCACTGCCAAAGGCAATCGCAACGATTGCCTGGCAGACGGTTCAGGGTCCCTGAAATGGTGGCGGGCCTAGCAGGCACAGTCTACCAAATTAGGATGTGGGTTTAGAAAGGCCTTTCCATGGTGGTGATGGGAATGGTTTGAGGACTTGTTGCGGCCCCCCTTGTTTTTGGGGGGTGTCGCTGCACTGGGGGGGTACACATAGTACCCCCTTGCATTCCCGTGCACCAAGTGGCAGGCACATCGTGGTACCTGCCACGTAGTGCAGGGAAATGCAGTGCAAGCAGTTTTAACATTGTGTATGGTGCTGCAGCCAGCAGCGCTGCCTGCAATTTTAAAAGCCATGGAAGCGTCCGCCAGTATGGCAGGCACATCCTAATCTCAGTGGCGGGACCGCCGCATATCTGGCGGGCAGTCCTAGTCCGCCTGCCATCGTAATCAGCCCCTAAGTCTCGCTGTCCTTCAGGAAGTTACTGGTGACACTGCTATTCAATTCTTTCTGGTAGGGGTTATAGTGTAGAAAGGGGCATGTATGAATTGATAATTTTTTTGTTAACCGAGTTAATCAACAGTTATAGGTTGCAAGATCCGGCTAGCAAGTTGAATGTGCACAAAGTTAAATAATTCTGGAAGAAGCCTTGGTTAGTGCATACAAACTATAATAATGTAATACCTTTTGCAATAAGGATCAGAGCTGAAAGTTTTAAAAAATGATTTTTAAAAAGTATTTTTACTTGAAGACTACACGTTGCAATGCTTTTTGGGTTGTAGTGTACATATTTTACTGCTGTCTTACACAATAGGCCTTAATACAGGTTTACTCAAATTCACTTTGTCTGATGCCCAGTGGTAGTACCAGGTACAGACTCTCCAATAGGGTTTGGGTACTTGTATGTTGTAGTCAGAAGTGCAGTTCTGCTTTAGTGTATACATGTACTTTGTATAGTGGCAGAATGGGCTTTGTGCATAATTACAATTCATACTGTTATGTCTGGGTTTGGAAAGTGCACCTGCCAAACTGTCGTTGCTAACAGTATACAAAGTGAGCTTTGCGTTTTCCACTTTTAAATATTGTTTTTTTTTTACCATAGACTGAGACCCAATCACACCTTGTCCCAACACTGCAGAATATTCATATCTTACCCAAGTCTACAGGCTATTTGAGTGTATTTATCTGTCACTACTCGTGTTTGTATTGAACTACTTTCCAACTATAGCTTTCTCTGTCTGTCCTGGTTTATTCCCTCCAGTGTGCTAATGTAGTATGCGTTAATATATTTAGTCCATATTAATTGACTTTGCTGGTGCTTGTTGATTTTGCATTTCTAGCTTTAGGAAATCGAAGTGAGTGCTGTGTGCAGCAACTCTAAAGCAATTTGCACTTCTATAGCTAGGGGATATTACTACTAGCTGTGGCGGTGGTTTGGCTTCATTCATACTCTAAATAGGAAGACAACCCTTAGTGTGATATTCGTTATTGCAATTCTTTTTAGGTCGAGCATTCAAAACCTCTTGTATATACTTTAGTATATACTAGTATATACTTATATGTGTATGTACTATGTGGGCTCTGGAGATCAGCCTTAGGACTTGTCTGTTTTCGAGTATGGACTTTTTTTCTGTTTACCTGCCTCTATTTAACGATCTTGATAGAAAACAGCCAGCAGAGCTCAGTAAAATACCAGAATCACTTTAGCATTCTCTAGATTCCAGTCCATAGAAATTGTCTTCCACGAGCACCCATACACAATAATATTTTTTCAAATCTTGTATTTTCAGTGATATGACCACTGAGGGCCCTGATTTTATATTAAAAACAGAGCTTTGGACTATACCATTTCAAGCTGAAAGGCAATATTTCTCTCCATGAGTTCCCATACCTTCCCATACCTGGCATGTCACACAGTTTGGTTCTTACTTTCCCTCCATGTTAAAGAACAGTAGAAGTTTCAGCACCCAGGCTAATGTGCTGCATAGCTGAATACATAAAAGGTCCCAAAGGCGAGACCGATTGCATTGTAAATGCTGGTTATGGATGGGTACGATTTATGCTGCTTCTCAGCACTCTCTATTACATTACTGCATTTGCAACTCTGTTAAACAATACGGCCTAGTTTTTGATGTCAGCATTAAGGAGTTCCCCAGGAATCCCAACCGGACCAGTAGCTTTGCCTAGGACAATGATCGAACTCGTGTTGGCCTCAACGTCTGTAGTCAGACGAGATTCAGGGCTAAGACCCCTTGGCGTTAAAGAAACAATAGTAGTGGGGTCAGCCTTGCTTACTGTGTCAAAGATCTGAAAAGTGCTTCCACCATACCAGGGGCTATATATGGCAATTCAAGCTGACTTTTCAACACTGGCCCCCACTGGCCACTAGCTCCCAGAATGTTTTGGTGTCTTTTGTTTTGACTGCATTTGAGATAAGGTCCCAGAGTTAACCATCCAAAGCCCTACGAGCCTACAGTTGCACTACTTTACATTGGGTCCTCTTAAATCTTATAAGGTCACAGTTTCTGCCTTTTGTAGCAGAGAGCAGCTCCTTTTTGGCAGCCCCACAATCTTGATTAAATCATGTATTATTTGGTATAGTAGTTGATTGGGACGTCCAATAATTGTCCTGGACACACTCTACCCAGATAGTGCAAAGATCCCTGTATATGGCAAGGAAATCAAAATGTCAAGTAACAGAGTTGGACACGGTCCTCTATCATGGTGGCAAAGGCCTTGTTTATCTCTTTCACAATCTTAGCCTGGGTCAAGGGTCAAGATTCTAGTTCATTTCAATGTGCACCCATTGTTTGCAGGCCTGATAGTCCTGCTAATTGAGAGCGAGGCATCCTTTGCATGAGTTTTAAAGCTTGCAAAAAACACAGTTGATGGACAGAATGCAGAACAATGTTTTACATTCACCCCAGTACAAAGATCTGGGCCTAAATCCATCGCTTTTTTGCACTCCACACCACCCTAGGTCAGACAATGGCTATATGCAAATCAACCTTGACCCTGTCCCTCATGGGAACAGTCCAGCCCCAACTACCAAGCCATGTCTTTCCTAGACCGGAATCAAGCATCCAAGGACCGGTTTCTGGCTATCAGCCTTCTTCAGCCTGGATAGCTTGACTCCAGTGATGTGGAGAGCCTGGGACTCACGTCTGAGCATACCCAGCCCACTCTGGGTGAAAATTGCAAAAAACACAATTGATGGACAGAATTCAGAACAATGTCTTACATTCACCCCAGTACAAAGATCTGGGCCTACATCCATCGTTTTTTTGCACTCCACACCACCCTAGGTCAGACAATGGCTTTATGCAAAGCAGCCTTGACCCTGTGCCTCATGGGAACTGTCCAGCCCGAACTACCAAGCCATGTCTTTCCTAGACCGGAATCAAGCATCCAAGGACCGGTTTCTGGCTATCAGCCTTCTTCAGCCTGGATAGCTTGACTCCAGTGATGTGGAGAGCCTGGGACTCACGTCTGAGCATACCCAGCCCACTAGGAGTGAAAATTGCAAAAAACACAGTTGATGGACAGAATGCAGAACAATGTCTTACATTCACCCCAGTACAAAGGTCTGGGTCTAAATCCATCCTGTGGTTTTTGCATTTGTCACCCCGAGTGGGATGGGCATGCTCAGACGTGAGTCCCAGGCTCTCCACACCACTAGATTCAAGCAAGCCGGGCTGAAGACGGCTGGAATGCCAGAAACTGGTCCTCGGAAGCTTGTTTCCAGTCCAAGGAAGGCATGGCTTGGCAGTTCGGGCTGGACTGTTCCCATGAGGCACAGGGTCAGACTGATTTGCATATGGCCATGTCTGAACTGGGGTAGCAGAGTGGGCTAAAGAACGGTGATGGATTAAACCAAGATCTTTTGACTGGGTGTGAGTGTTTGATTGATTCAGATGCTCCGTCCATCACCACCCCCTTTTGTACCGATGTAAGAGGGGTGGCCCAGCCCAATCTACTCTGGGCTCTGGCTGGTGAAAGATGGCTCGCCCTTGGCCCAGGCTTTGCCTGTGTTGACCTTGTACAGGGGATTGAGTGGGGCGCTGTGTATAACTGTAGGAAGGTGACCTCTGCCCCTCTTTCCTCGATGTTGGAGCCTCCTGGCACGGGTGGGTATGGGACTTTGAGTCCCCTTAGGGGCCACACTCAGTGGAGGCTAGTTCCGTGCAGTGGGAGGGAGTAAGATGCTATGTAGCGATGTGGGGAGGCAACTCCTTCCCCCTGCTTCCTCGAATCAGGCAATCATATTTTCCAATAAATTTCACATCCTCTCTGCTGTCCTTTGAGTTTTTGTTTCAAAATGGAATCGGATTCCCCTAATCCTGACATTGCTACCTCGCATATTCCTAAGCCTACACTACCATCTACAATTTCGAATGAAGCCATAAAACATCTGACTATAAAAAATCAAAATAAAAGAGTTAAAAATGTGTCTTCTCTAAAGTCATCTTCTTGTTATTCCTGGGATTTTTAATTGACACAAAATAGATCCCTTTGTCTTTATGGAGACCGAAATATATAAAACATTGCAAAAATTAAATGATTTATGGTCAGTAGCAGAAAAGAGGCTATCTCAGAAGAAACAAAGAGGCAATAACTTGGAGCATGCCATCCCAAAAAATTAGTGGAGTAGAAGATTAGGGACCTAAAATGTCACACAGAGGATTTAGAGAATTTAAACTGGACAAATGTTAAGGGCTCATGGTATTCCAGGTGGAGAACACAGTGCGAGCTAGCCTCTGGGAGCTGGTGTGCCACTGTGCTAGAAGATCGTCTGCTCTATTTGAAGATGACTGCCTGCTTTGTGGGGATGTCTGTGCTGTGAAGGGAGCCACTGCATTGGAAGGTCCCTTTCCATCATTGAGGATTTGCAGAGAAAGCGTCAGGTTTAAAGCACTTTATAGACAAACATTTTTTCACGGAGAAAACACCCTTCCAATCTTGGAGTTTGTTTAAAAACAAAATACTACTACTAATAATAAGAAACCTCTATGCACAGGGAGATTTCTCCCTTTGCACAGTGGCCATTTTCCATTTGTATTTTACTTGCAATGTCCCATCCCAAACTTTGCATGGCAGATACCAGCAGCAAACATTATTGAAAGCCACCACAGCAGATCTGTGGTGGATGGACCACGGTTACTGTAATGTTGATGGTACCAGCAGAGGCTCGTTTGATGGCAACCCCTTGGTGTATAAATGGGGAGGGAGGAACCCCAAGTTTTGGGAGGGAGGACCACCAGCTTACTGCATTCCTGCCACTCTGTCAAACCTTTAATGAGGCCCTTAGTTTTGCTTCTTCAAAGCGGTTATCTTAAACTCTAGAATTATCTGAATTTTTTAAGGAAATATTGTAAGCCTAGAGGCATCATAATAGTTGTATTTTTCTTTATGAAGTTTTTTCACCCTTTAAGAATAAAAGACTATATGATCCAGAGATAATATGGTCTTCTCAAAAGAAGTTGACAGAGCAGGAGTTGGAAGGAGTTCTAGGTGTCTCCTTACAAATGGCCTGATAAATTGAGATCCCTGATCACACACTTGATTGAGCAAGAATCATAATTACAAATGGTGCAATGTTTAGTACACTCAGTAATTACCGGGTTTGATAAAGATTGATAAGCATCAAAAGCTGCATGTTATATGCCGAAAAGTAATAAGAGGTGACAATTAATTACTGCATTTAATTAATTCTAAAGATCTCAGTGTTCAATGTTTATCAAATGTGATAATAGCCGGCCTACTTGGAATTAGGTCCTTAAATTTGAGGCCCACATTGAAAAACTAAAATGCAAGCTACAGTATTTATTTTGTTTGATTTTTGATTTGTCTTTTTTGGGGGTTTGCTGTATTTTGTGTTTTCTTACTATACCATTTTTATGTGATTGTCAGATGCACACAGATAACCACACCCCTTCACTTCTATTCCAAATCCGAATTCTGTCCAAGAAGATTGTTCCAACACAAAGCAAGACAACTCGCAAATGTGTATTAAAAATACAAGGTAAGTGCAGCTACCTAGCTATTGGGTGCAAGTAAAGGTTCATTACACTGCACACTGCTATCGGCCAGTGAAGCGTTTCATAAGATTAAAGGAGTACAAGACATACTGAAACAACTCACTGCCCTACTGTAATCGCACAGATCAATCAGTGAAAGGCTGTTACTTAAATAACATAGACAATACCACAACAAACCACTAAGTTGATCACCCGCATTACATCCATAGCCTACATAAACAGTAAGTTTAAGTTTCAAGTTTAAGTTTATTTGTTTGATTAATTAAAATCTTACAAAAAAGTACACTTTAAAAGAAAAAAGAAACAAAAAAAATAGCTTCAACAATAAAAAAGTTTAAGAGCATAAACAGATAATTTTACTAATCTTCTAAAAAGCTGAACTCTAAATGAGATTTGCCTTAAGGCCTTTTGTAATCACAGATAAAAATTTTACAAAAGCGGAGTTCATTAGTAGATCGTTCGTGCTTAAGCACGCCATTAAAGCTTGTCTACAAGTTCTTACACCTCTAGCATTGAATAACCGCCTGAGGATTACTTTCCTTTCTACTTCTATAGCAGGACACAAACATAAAAGATGCAACATATCTTCTTGTCCTCCTTTACACAATCTACAGATCATATTTCCTTCATTTAACTTCCACGGTGGAAGATGACACAAACCTGGCCATAGACCAAAGCGCACACTAATAAATGTTCGCTTACTTTGGACAGACCAAGGAGTTTCTAGATACTTCTGGACTTGTTTTTTCTTATAATCGTTTACAATTGGCCAGGAGTGTTTTCTTTTTACAAGTAGTTCTTTGTCTTTTAGCAGTGATAAATGAATGACCAGCTTATTAATTGTTTTTTTAAAACTTTCCTGGGTGATAGTATTTTCCCAAATTGATGTTAATCCAAAATCTTCTTTTGCTTTGTTTAAGTATACCCAGGCTTGAAGTTTCCTATTGTCTCTTACTTCTTTCCATAATGTTTGTGACAATTGATTAACCTGGTCATTTTTTACCCGGTTCCATACTTTTAAAATTTGGCCTTGCCGGGCATAAAGCTGATTATTTATCCCGAACTCCAGCCTTATTTGTGCCTGTGAAGCGTTACATGGTAGGTTGAAAAGAATTTTATATGTTTTTGCCACTGCATTGTTAATTAGCTCCGCATCCTTCCCATTTAGGACTTCGGCACCATATGTTAGAGTTGGTAGTAGTTTGGCAGATATGATTTTTAATAAAGGACCATATGTCAAGGCTGTTACTTTCTTTTGTATGGTTCTAAATGCGGCAACCAAGCTATTTGTTTTCCTAGAGATATCTCGCAAATGTGTATTAAAAATACAAGGTAAGTGCAGCTACCTAGCTATTGGGTGCAAGTAAAGGTTCATTACACTGCACACTGCTATCGGCCAGTGAAGCGTTTCATAAGATTAAAGGAGTACAAGACATACTGAAACAACTCACTGCCCTACTGTAATCGCACAGATCAATCAGTGAAAGGCTGTTACTTAAATAACATAGACAATACCACAACAAACCACTAAGTTGATCACCCACATTACATCCATAGCCTACATAAACAGTACTTAAGTTTCACATCCCGAAATGTCCTTCAATGGGTGTACAATAGATAGAGCCCAAATGTGATGCCATTCGTCACACCAACAGCCTCAGAGTTTCTGTTTGTGAGCTGTATGTGGTATTAATCAATACACTTTCCTGGTGGCTTTCATCTGATGCAGTAGAAATTGAGCTGATTCTTATTCATGTGGTGTTTACGATCCTAACTGGTAATGCTTCTATTTTTGCCATTGTTTGGGGTCTTTTTTAGGGAAATTGTGTTCCTTTTTGTCTTGTTCTTATTTTTTCAATTCTTGTTTGTTTCAACTTATTCCTTCTATTCTTATCATGTTACTTTATCAGTTTTTTGTTAAGCCTTGATATGGTAGAGCAGTTAATCGCTTCCATAAGTTCTATGGTTATTTGAATAGATGTTTCAAGTAACATACTAGACATTTAAGGGCTACCATGGCACAGTTAACAGAAAAGAGTCCTTTCCAACATTTAAACCTAGTATAACTTTACTTCTGGAAAGTCTTTCATCTGACCTCAAAGAACAAAAGTTAATTGTGGTTTAGTCAATTTGAATTCACCTGTATTAGGGAAGACACTTTGCGTTATCATTCATATTTGAAAGTCTCCTTATGTAGAACTTTTTTCCAAGAGTCTGATTCAAATCGCAGATGGTGCTTCTTGGACCCAAGGAAAATTGAGTTCCTTAATTCATGTTGAAGATTTGAGATCTCAATTCCATTTAAGTGAATTTTTGGAAGGCTATTATTGTGATTCTGATCATTTAACCCCTTGCATGCTTGTGACGGAACCGTTCCGTCACAAGCCTCGGGTGAGCTGTGCTTGTGACGGAACGGTTTCGTCACGTCCCACTCGCCGCGCCTGCGCGGCACCAATTCTGCGCCTGCACTGACGAATTATTGGGCGGGCGGGTTCGTGACGGAACCGTTCCGTCACAAGCACAGCTCACCCGCGAGCCGTGACCGAGCGGTTCCATCACAAGCACGGAACCGCCGCGCGGCCGCCCCACACCCTTAGCGCTGCGGCAGAATAGCCGCTGCAGCGAAGGGGTTAATTGCTGATGGTGTTTACATCTTAACCTGTGATGCCTTTCTGTGTAGGAAATCTAAACCCAAATATGGTACCAATATAATGCAGATAAGATATTTGGTCAAATTCATCAGGTAAATACTTTTTTTATAATAATTGAGAAACATATAAAGCAACTTCAATGGACTGCATCATCATTTTTTTTTTAAAAGAGAAAAAAAATACAACTTTGGAAAAAAAGCCCTATAATATTTTGTAGTATGTTAAAAACTTTGAATATGATTGCTTTTCCTCTGTCACATTATTCTTTGTTTCAGTTAACTAAGTAAGACATGGATTTTAATAAATTAACAATTGAAAAATGGCTAGGGATATTTTATACAAAGCAACAGTAAATTACTTTGGGGCAAACTAAAATTGGTACACTTTTGTAAATTATCTTAAGTATAAAAAAAATGATCATTTGTTAAATCCATTGTGGAAGAAGATGGTAATATTATAGCAGGCCAGGGTGACAATGTTTCTTCATTAGACAAAATTGATGAGTGTTTATCTAGTATTTCTGGAGAACAGTGCAAGCTCTTCTCTTTTTCTGTTTTGGCAAATTTAACCTGGCAAGAAGCAGCTCTTGCTCCTGCTATTGCTCTTTGGAAAAGCATGTGGGTTTCACAGTTTCTCTCTGACATCTATACCCATGTTTTTAAAATTACGATACTCAAACTCTTGGAGATCAATCAGCACTTTTGCCACACAAGTTCTGCTCATGGCTCATTCTTACAAACAATTATGTCTCTCACAAAACAGCAAAAAGATTATATAATATTTGTAAAACGGTTAACTTTACACTTGAGTACTTACAAAATACAACCTAGTCCGGAATTTGGATTTGTAAAGGGTAAACTGGCCTTTGAGAAAGTGTTTTTTTTTAGATTTCATTAGTAATGCAACTGTCTAGAACCCTCTTTTGCTTACTTAAGATGCTGAAAAAAGCATTTGACTATGTTGATTGAAATTTCATGTTGAATGCTTTAGAATAGCATAGAATTGTTACTATGTTTTAAAATCTTTCGTCTCTATTATATACTTACTAAAAGCTTCTATCTTGTATACTAACCTTTAATCTCCTTATTTTGCAATTTAAGAAGCTACAAGCTCATTTCAGTGCTGCTTTAAAATATTGCTCTTTAACCTTTTTTTAAATGAAATTCATAATAATCCTATTATTAGGAGATTTAACATCAACAAATAGTAATACGTATTCTGCCTAAGCAGACATTATTCCACTATGTAATAACCCTGAGTTTGGTATTAATAACTTAATAATGTTTTTTATTTTGTAAATGTAATATTATATTATATTATATTAGTATATTATATTAACATATTGTTTTAAAGATGTATCTAAAAATATCTTCACATTCAGTTTAAAGCTAAAATTAAATACTTAAGTGTTTGGTTTTCCCATTCATGCAAAGATACTATCATTTTACTTTACAGCATATTAACAACACTGATTATCATTTTAGCAATTGGCAGCCCCTACATTTGTCTTACTGGGGATGCCTAGATTATTTGAAAATAATATTTTCCTGCATTAACTCAGATGGTGGTTGAGTGTTTCATGTTCATTTATTTGGGGCAGCCCTTCTGATCTTGTTTTCTTCCTGCCTGGGACCGTTATTGAGCAAATAGACCAAGGACAGGAAGATAATTCATATTTCCTTCACAAGCATCAGGATTCATGTTGCCTGCAAAAACCTATTTTTTCCAGACACAATGTCCTCTTGGGGGGCTGGGGTAGACTATGTGTCTGAAAAGAAAAAGGACACTCCAACTACATATCCTGGTGGCCCAGAAATCTTTTCTAATAAAAGTGGTTCCACTGTGTTGGCATGAGCACCTTCCATGAAATAGCAGTGGGGAACACTAAGGAGATTGGCTCGACCATCAGACTTTAAAAGAATCCCTTACTATGTCAGGTTCCGAGATGTGCCCTAGTGGCTAGAGCTGCTGACTTTGGAACTAGCGAACCAGGCTCGGGTCCTGGCTTCAGCTCAACATCCTATAAATCTAGGCAAATCACTTAAAAAAGAGACTGACTGGTTCTCATGTAAGATATCTTGTTCTCCTGTGAAGTGCATGAATGCACTTGGGCCAGGTTCATGCTACATAGAACTGCCAAAAAAAAGCAGCAATTCTCTGCTGGCTGTCCTCACCAACAATCCATTTTAATACATAAAGGCCGTTTTCCAAATAAGCAGTCGGATTGTGACAACATTCTGAGCGACCTTCAGTGGATCCCACTAAAGATCCATCTAGGTTTTAAAAATGCCAGCCTTGCTGTTAAATGTGGTTTACTATGGTCACCCTGGTTAGTGGGAAATACTAATGTAGTCAGAGAGCCAAGACATTCTTCTGGCGAGTTTGAGTTGTTCCGGGAAAATTTGGTTTAAAGAAACACAAATCTACCCATTATCAGACTGCAAGAAACTTGAAAATGCCAGGCTTCTTCCTTCATGCAATGTAGGATTAACATGAAAACACAAAGGTTCACGTTGGACTCTAATTTGAGATTTAATCAACGTTTTCCCACAGATTGTTGTAAATCATGAATTATTTATGTACACAAAGGGTTTAATTTGTAGGAAGCTAATATACCCCACATTCATGTTTTTTTGCACATCTAAGTGTAAAGAAAAATAGAACAATAGTTTTAAAGTTTGGCATATTGAGGGAAGTGGATTTTATTTTGGAGTTTAAGGTTGAAGATGAGGAGAACATGGTTGTCTGTCAGATGATGGGACAGGGGAAAATTAGTTCAGATTTTATGCCTGCAGTACCCCAGGATTAATCATGTGCTGAGGAGAAACATGTGGGGCAACGATTTGCAATTTGGTAGTTCAAGCACATGGGGAATTTGCAGAACTCAGCCTTATGTTAAACCCTACCTGAGCCCCTGTCAATATGTGAGTAAATTGTGGAACAAGCAATATCTGTGCCTCAAACACTTTTGCCTTTGGCACATTACCCAAATTAAATGATACAACGAGGCTCTTTCAGTTTCATTCATTTTGCATGAAACGTTGTGTAGTAATGTTTAGAATTGCATGATGCAGTGAATGTTCTAATGTAAACCAGTACTTTGTGAGACTGCTGATGGTTGCTGCAGCTATCTTGTACTCCATTAAAGATACTTCTGAAATTGAATTAAAGTATTTGCGTGGATTACTTTATAAATTGGCGACGAGGATGGGAAAATTCCCTCCAAAAGTGAATATTGTTTTTGAGAGACATACATTTTTTTGCAGAGTGTAAGGGTTTGATGAGAGCATTATGTTGTATGTGGCATCTTTACATGGTCTTGCTGTTACATGCAAATTTCAAAGTTTGTGTGATTCTTTGATAAGGGATCAAATTGTAAGATGCACGAATAACAAAAGGATAAGAGAGAAACTATTATCCAAAGATCCTACTTTGAAACAAAATGCTAAACCAGTTGTACATAAGGTTAGGACAATACCACATATGATGAGAGAACCATTTAGCAAAGAACTAGATCAATTGTTGGAGGCTAAGATTATAGAACCGATTGAATCATCGGAATGGTTATCTCCGATTGTCAAGGCACCGAAGGAGGGAAACAAAATTTGTTTATGTATTGATTTAAGAGATTTAAATCGTAATATCTGGGTGGATAGACAAACTTTACCGAATATTGGAGAAATGCTAGGTAGAATGGGTGGGGGTTGTGTATTCAGTGTCCTAGACATGTCCTCAGCTTACCACCAGGTGAACTTACATCCTGAGTCACGTCCATTAACATCATTTGTGACACCTTTAGGTGCATTTCGGTATCGTAGGATGCCGTTTGGGTTGACGTCAGCCTCAGCTGTGTTCCAACGTATTATGCATAATATTTTTAAGGGAATGGACAGAGTGTTGTGTTTTCAAGATGACATCATGATTGTGGGAAATTCATTTGAGGAACATGATCAGTTAATGGATGAAGTGTTGCGTAGAAATTTTCGGTGTGGGTTGACAATCAAAAAGGAGAAGTGTCAAATAAGGTTGAGTCAGGTCAATTATTTGGGTCATCAGATTTCAGCAAATGGTATAAGACCAAAGAGTAGTATTGTGAAGGCTGTGAAGGATGCTCCTTCTCCTATTAATAAGGAACAATTAAAGTCCTTTTTAGGTCTTGCTGAATACTGTTTTAAATTTGTGCCTAAATTTGCTGATTTAGTGGAACCTATGAGGCTTCTTTTAAAAAAAGGAATGGTGTTTGAATGGAATGCTGAGTGTGAGGATGTGTTTGTTAAGGTGAAGGTTGGTCTTTCCAATGCCCTGTCATTAGGACATTTTGACTTTAAGAAAAAGTCTATTTTGATCACGGATGCGAGTAATGTTGGATATGGGGCAGTGCTATTACAGGTGTCAGATAGGAATGAAACTATCATTGGGTTTGCATCATGCAGATTGCAGGGAGCGGAAAAATCATATTCTACTATAGAAAAGGAAGCACTGGGGTGTTGTTGGGGAATAGCACATTTTAGGTATTATCTGTGGGGGTTGCCTTTTGTTGTGAAAACGGATCATAAACCTTTGGTCCATGTTTTTAAAGGTGGACGGGGTTTATATGGAAGTGTAACTCCCCGTATATCGAGGTGGTTGCTATCTGTTTTAGACTACAATTTTGTGGTGGAGTATGTGCGTGGCAATAGAAATGTTATTGCCGATTGTCTCTCAAAAATGCCGGTGGAAGATGATTGTGTAGGAGTTTTGGAGGATTTTGTTGTCAGTGTAGACAGTGAATTTGCTCTTAGTAAGGATGAGTGGAGAGAAGCTACGGGGAAGGAAGAGGAATATAAGAAGGTGAAAGATTTGATTATTCATTCTTTGAATGGATTTAGTGAAGGGACAATTCATAAACAATACATGTCAATTAAGGAAGAACTTAGCTTGCAAGGTGACAAGATTTTAGGAAGAAATAGGATAGCTCCACCAGTTTTATTGAGATCAAAGTTGTTGAGAATTGTACATGAAGGGCATCTAGGTAGGAGTTTGACTAAGCGAATCTTATTGGTGGCCAGAGATGGACAAGAATGTGGAAGATCTTGTGCGAGATTGTCATGCTTGCGGCAATAGTGATAAGGTAAAGGCTACAAGAGAACCTCCATTGAGATGTGTGGAATTACCTATGAAACCTTGGGAGAAATTAGGTTTGGATGTTTTGGGTCCGATTGACAAGTTGGGAAGCAATAATCGTTTTTTTCTCGTATTGGTTGATTACCATAGTAAATGGTTTACTTGCAAATCAATGGGGCAAGTCTGCACTGCAAATGTAATAGCATTTTTAAAAGAAGCGTTCTTGGAAGAAGGGGTGCCAAAAACTCTTGTAACTGATAATGGTGTTCAGTTAGTTTCTTCGGAAATGACTAGTTTTCTTTTTAGTCTTGGAATTAGTCATGAGAGAGTGGCTTTGTTCCGTCCGCAAGCCAATGGACTTGTAGAAAGGGTGAACAGAATTGTAATGGATTGTATTCAACTTTCTTTGGCTAATGGATTATTATGAAAAGATGAATTACGGAGAATGATGTGGGGTCATAGAATTACGCCTCATTCTGTAACTGGAATTTCACCTTTTGTGGCTTTGAAGGGAAGAGGACTGGGTACTACGAAGTCTCCGATGTGGTTAAAGGAAAAAAAAAATCAGGTTTGGGTAGATAGGGAAAGGATGAGGTCAACAGTTGAAGACTATCAGTGGCGTAATAAGAAGGAATTTGATAATAGGAAATGTGCTAAGTAGTTGGTCTTTGCGGAAGGTGATTGGGTTGTTGAAAGAAAATGTGGTTTTGTAAGGAAGGGAGAAAGTAAGTGTTCTCAGCTGCAAAAAGTAGTTTCTGTTAAGGGTTCTGTGGCTGAACTAGATGATGGCAAGAATTGGAGTTTTGCTAGTTTGTGCAAAGTATCTCATCTGTAATGCATTTATAATTTGTAATGTTTTATAAATGCATTTGTATTTTGTAATGTTTTCTTGCAGAATGTTTTCAATTATATACATAGATTATCATTCTTCTAATGTTCTCTTATTTTTTCTTTTACATTCCATAGGGGGGGAAGATGTGTAGTAATGTTTAGAAGTGCATGATGCAGTTATGATTCAGTGGAACTGCATCACAGTGAATGTTCTAACGTAAACCAGTACTTGGTGAGACTGCTGATGGTTGCTGCATATATCTTGTACTCCATTAAAGATACTTCTGAAATTTAATTCAAGTATTTGCGTGGATTACTACACGTTTCTTACACAGAAAAATTTTATTTTCTTTCAAATAGCAAACAAAATTGCTTTAGATATGGAAAGCATCTATGATCTAACGAAATTAATATGTAATGCGTGTACAATTTGAAAATAGACCCTCCTCCATCGCATTGTAATGCAAGGTTTGCAAAGGAATTAGAAAGAAAATAAAATGTGTAATCTTGCAAACAATATCTACGTTTAATGCATTCCAGTACAGGGAAGCCTGGGTTTCCATGCAATTTCATTAGTGACTTTGCCTGCTTTGAACTCTGCAGTCAATTATTGCAGACAGGGAAACTAGAGCATGACTGGAATGTGAGCACAGCATGAGGTGCACGTGCGATTACAGTGCAGGCACTGCTTTAAAATGAACAAGCTCTTATTTTCTAGAATCAGTGATGGCAGCAGCAGAACAAAGCAGTGTAAAAATGTCTACCTATCCCTCATGCGAGATGCGCACGTGCCAGTGCTTTGGTTATAATTTGTTTCACAGTCTGCCGTTCTCGATCAGGGATTCTATTCGCAACACTATTTAATAAGCCACTAAATCTACTCTTTTCTCCAATATTTTGTGGAGCTTTTCATTATATTGGATACTTTTGTTCGGAAAATGTACTCTATTTAGGTCGTTGGATGCTAATGATGTAGTGCGCCTCCCCTGTGCACCTCCCTGTCTCGATAAATCAACAAAAAATGTACTTGCAAAGCTAGAAATCTGCACATCTCACCCACACAAAGATGCAAAGTCCAGCACACCCAGTGACTTGAGATGCTTACAAGTTGGGAACCTTATTAACTGTTATTTTCACCATCAGCAGCAGGACACTTGTCCTTTGCTACTCCAATCTACTCTTCCTTTCTAATTCTATATTGTTACGGTTAATACACATGCAGCTACAGCAGGCTGGTGACCCTGTGGCAGGGGGTCCACACCTGTAGCTTGAGGAAGCTGCAACACGAACACTATAGGAAGAGACGCTGATTTTAACTAGCGCTCCGCTGCATAAAGCGCAGAGGCGCGCTTTTAATCTCTGGACATTGTTGGTTCTTATCCTCCCCGGATTCCTGGACGCTTACCTGCTCACTCCTCCTGAGTGCACCGGCAGCCGGCTGAGCGCTGATCGCATCGGCGGGCTCTCAGCGGCCGGCGGCGCCATCTTGGGCTGGTTTCTCGGGTGAGGCGAGGCCAGTGTCATCATCGCCACACCCCCGAGTTCCGCCCCTACTTAGGAGTGCTGAATTCTCCAACTCGCGGCTACAGCAGGCTGGTGACCCTGTGGCAGGGGGTCCACGCCTGTAGCTTGAGGAAGCTGCAACACGAACACTATAGGAAGAGACGCTGATTTTAACTAGCGCTCCGCTGCATAAAGCGCAGAGGCGCGCTTTTAATCTCTGGACATTGTTGGTTCTTATCCTCCCCGGATTCCTGGACGCTTACCTGCTCCCTCCTCCTGAGTGCACCGGCAGCCGGCTGAGCGCTGATCGCATCGGCGGGCTCTCAGCGGCCGGCGGCGCCATCTTGGGCTGGGTTGCTCGGGTGATGCGAGGCCAGTGTCATCATCACCACACCCCCGAGTTCCGCCCCTACTTAAACGGCCCATTATGTGTCAGCGCAGCGGACGAGCGCAGCGGGCGCAACGAAGGCGCGCCAGAGTTGCGCCTGAGTTAAGCCCGTCTGCGCCCGTCCGCGGCCGACCGGGACCCGGGCCCACCCCCCCTGGCCTATTTGTGAAGTACTCATCTTCGGAACTTCTAAGCCTGCGTCCTCATATACCCCATGGTTCTTGCCAGCACTCACTATCTCCACATATATTGACACGCATTCAACGGCTAGGACTCTCTCCCCCCCCCCCTTCCCAGTGAACGACGCTCAGCCTGTTTTACCATCTACTTCTGAGCTTCGACCTGCACCGACTGTAACGCACAGCTTGCGCTGTTACTACCTCAACACCCAGTCCTTAGTTAAAAACCAAGTTGATATTTTTCTATTCCTGTAGGAGGCAAAACCTGACATCCTTTTACTTGCTGAAACTTGGTTAACCCCTCAGTCCCTTCCCGATATTCTTGTAGCACTTCCCTCAGAATATTATATTTTGACAGCCAATCGCACATCCGGGAAGGCGGGAGGTGGCGTAGCAGCTATTATCCTGAAATCTCTCCATTTTAGGGAATTACCCTCTCTGACCCTTCCGGACACCGAGAACCTGGTGATCAAGCTTGACACTGAAAGTGGGGCCCTCATCCCGGTGCTGATATATCGCCCTCCCCAATACATGACCAAGTATCCATCTCTTCTGGCTGAGCAGTTGGCCTCATACGTAGTCAGCTACTCTAAAACCATCCTAATTGGGGATCTAAACTACTGGTTCGACAGCATAGATTCAGATACCCAAGCTGCTGAACTAAAAGACCTGCTTACAGACCTTAATTTAACCCAGCACATTCACTCATCTACCCACCATAAAGGTCAAAGTCTTGACCAAATCTGGACGCACAACTTATCACTACCTAACCCTGTTATTAGCCCACGCATATGGTCGGATCATTTCGTTATTCATTTCACATTAGAAATACCAGGGAATGTTAAGTCCAGACCATGCATGGGCAAAGAATTCCGTAAATGGAAATCTATGGACCTACCGGGATTCATTGATGTTCTAAGTAAATCTGTGAAAAACCACAAATAACAACGGGTCAAGAAACAAAGTAAAGCTATCTAGAAACCTGTGTGCTATTGATGGGATACAATCTATGAATCCACAGTGTTCATGGTGAAAAAATGTGTTCCCATCAGATACCCGTCCTGTACCGCCCTACATCATTTGGGATCCTTCACCCGAAGGAAGTGGAAACGAATCCACAAAAAGAAGAAATGCCATGTGTAGCATGTGACTAAGTGAATTAATATTGGGTTGTAGGAGTGGAAGAAATACATTTTAATAGAATCCTACCCACACCCAAGGTTAAAAAACAGTGCAAAGTAGTGTTACAAATAACTACTTAGGTGTAATCCAGGTCACCTGGCATTTCTTCTTTTTGCACTGCTAGCTATTTTTACCCCCTGATACCACCATATAGTTTTCCTCTACACATCACTGCATCCTTCAATACGATTAGGCTACAATCTACCTAATCCATAGTGGATTCGTTTCCACTTCCTTCGGGTGAAGGATCCCAAATGATGTAGGGCGGTACAGGACGGGTATCTGATGGGAACACATTTTTTCACCATGAACACTGTGGATTCATAGATTGTATCCCATCAATAGCACACAGGTTTCTAGATAGCTTTACTTTGTTTCTTGACCCGTTGTTATTTGTGGTTTTTCATTACTTGTAGGGATCATAACAATGCAAGGTCAATAAATATTCCCCTAATACGCCCTCCTTATTGTATTGTTGTTCTAAGTAAATCTGTACCTTTGCCGCACGATGACCTGGACACTGGTGAGAGAGCGCTGTCAAACTGGCTAGGCAACGCAGCTGATCTCTCAGCCCCCCTGGTACTGGTCTCTAGCATTAGAGGGAATGATGCCCACAAATGGTTTACCCAAGAACTGAAAAATCTTAAATTAGGGGTACGACAAAAGGAACGGAAATGGAGACAAAATTACTCCCCTCAAGACAGGAAAGTGTATTGTGCTGCTAGGAAGGAGTTCCAAAAAACCCTGCACCAACACAAAACCAATTACTTTTCCCAAAAATTTTTAACCTCTTCCAATAAAACTAAAGATGTATTTAATATAGTTAATGAGCTCTGCGACGATGATAGGACAGCTCCCTCAATAGCTCCCACCCAGAAGTTGTGTGACTCTCTGAATGAATACTTCAGAGAGAAAATTTTAACTATAAAATGCAACATTGCAAGTTCTCCTAGATCATCTCCTTTGGATGATATTTTTAATAATCCCGCTACATTAGATGCCTTCCCTGCCATAGACTCTAAAACATTTTCTGCTCTCCTGGCACGTGTCAAGTCTGGCTCACCCGACGACATCTGCCCACCTTACATCTTCACAGAAATAGGGCACTCCATCCCTCAGGGGATCCTTCCTCTGCTTAATGACTCACTTGATGAGGGAAAGGTACCTGTAGGGTTTAAACACGCTTTACTCATTCCCTTGATTAAAAAACCTGGCCTGGACCCCCATGATCCATCAAATTATTGTCCGATATCCTTGTTGCCATTCCTTTCAAAGATCCTGGAGGCACATGCTGCTAGCAGTCTCTCTAGTTTCGTTGAAACCACTGGATATCTAGAACCCAATCAAGCTGGGTTTCGACCGGGGCATTCTACCGAGATGGTGACATTGGCGGTCCAGAATGTACTTAGATGCAACGCGGACAAGGACATTCAGCAAGCACTAGTACTTCTTGACCTGTCGGCCGCATTCGACACGGTCGACCACACCATCTTGGTCGACCGTGTCGAACAGGCGGGCCTAAGAGGCTCGGCCTTGAGATGGCTGAAGTCATTTATCTCAGATCGCACCCAGGCAGTGAGATTAGGAACCTTTACAGCCCCTAAAATTAAAAATGAATGCGGAGTCCCTCAGGGATCGTCCCTGTCCCTACTTTTATTTAATTTGTATTTACGACCCCTGTTGTTTTCATTAAGAAAGTTTAGAGCTTTAATTTTTAACTATGCAGATGATTTACAACTGATCTTCCGTCTGGACTCCCCTGGTGCTGCCACCGAATTTCGGGAGGCCATGGTCCACATTGTTATGTTATGTTATGTTATGTTAAAATGGGACTTTTATAGCGCAGCGGCTACTCCAAAGGAGTGTCCCGGCGCTTTGAGCTCCCGACCAGAGAAAAGAGCTAAAAAACATAACAATCAAAGAGCAGGGGCCTAGAAGAGGGGGCAAATTATCCAGCGAACAACCAGGTTTTTAGGTCTTTCCTGAAGACGAGCAGGTTTGCGGTGTTTCGCAGGGACACCGGTAGAGAATTCCATAGCTGAGGAGCAAGGAAACTAAAGGACCGGCCGCCTAGCCGAGCCCTTTTGATGCGTGGCACCCGAGCCAAAGCCATGGCTTCTGACCTGAGGGATCGTGCAGGTCGATAGAAGTCCAACCTCCTCTGAAGATATTTGGCACCATTGCCATGCAAGGCCTTATGGGCAAGAGTCATGGCCTTGAATAGTATCCTCTTCCGCACCGGAAGCCAGTGAAGGGATACAAGGAGATTAGAGGCACTAGTGCGGCGGTGTAGGCCAAAAATAGCACGCGCAGCAGCGTTCTGGGTGACCTGCAGGCGCTGGAGGAGGTATTCAGGCAAGCCCAGATATAGGACATTGGCATAGTCCAATCTGGACCCTATGAGGGCCTGAACAGTGATCCTCCGATGTTGCTCCGAGAGAAGGGGGAAGAACTTGCGCAGCATTCTGAGAATCCCAAAACATGTTCCCGTAAGAGTAGAAACCTGGGATTTGAGCGAGAGCTCGTTGTCAATTTTAACTCCCAGGTTCTTAGCCCACTTAGAGGACTGAGTGGGAGGGAACATGTCAGCAGGCCACCATCCCTCCCAGTCTGGTTCTGATGGGCATCCGAAGAATAGAATTTCAGATTTGTCCGAGTTACACTTAAGGCTGTTGTGTGAAAACCAGCTAAAAACAGCCCCAAGGCACTCACGGATCCTTTCTCCATCGAACTCTTCGCTCTTGCGACAGGTGAAAATGGATGAGCCTAAATCACCTGAAACTCAACCCAGGCAAAACTGAATTGATTTTGCCTGGGAAGAGTGAACTGTACTGGGGGCCACATTTTTGGCCTCCAGAAATGGGAAATCCTGCAGCCAAGTCCCAAACAGTAAAAAGCCAAGGGGTCACTTTTAATGAAGACCTTTCGCTTAAAAGTCAGGTAGGGACTGTGGTATCTTCAAGTTTCTTTCAACTTCGTAAGATCAAGAAGATTGCCCACCTATTAACTCACCCTGCTCTGATCCAAGTTATCATCGCCCTTGTGCTGTCCCGCCTGGACTATTCCAACAGTTTGTATTTGGGTCTTCCAGCCGGGCAGCTCAAGAGACTTCAACTTGTTCAGAACCAAGCGGCCAGGCTGATTTGTAAGATTCCCAAATGGCAGTCCATCAGGCCGGGTCTGGCCAGTCTCCACTGGTTGCCAGTAGCGCAGAGAGCAACATTTAAAGCTGGATGCATTATCTTTAGGGCTCTACAAGGTAAGGGCCCTGGATTTATTAGCAGCCTGCTTGTTAGTTACACCCCCTCTCGTGCTCTTCGCTCAGGTCAAAAGAACTTGTTAGTGGTGCCTCGTATTAGGAAACAACGCCAGGGAGGCGGTTCTTTTCACTTCCTGGCCTCCTCCCTGTGGAACTCTCTGCCACTGACACTGAGACTTCATGAAGACCTGCTGGCTTTCAGACAAGCTTTCAAAACTTGGCTTTTTAGGCAAGCCTACCCATAGTTAATTTCTGCCTCTCTCTTATATGTTATGTCTCTGCAAATCTTCCAACAGCGCCATGAAGCCTATGGGCGTACGTGCGCTTAATAAATTTAATTTAACATAACATAACATAACAGCTGACTTCTAAATACCGTGGTAATACTGGGCCCAACCATGTCCCCAGTACAATGACCAATGTCATGTGGAAATCGGTCATTTTGTTCTGCCCGATTATTGCTGTTGCGTTTATGCAATGCATTAAGTTCAAAACAACATTTGCACATGGTTTTTCCTCTGCCACCCTGTTTTTGTGTGATTTTTTGAGTGAGCACAATTTGTCCTAATAGCATAATGTACACAACCTGAAAAAAGTCCTTTTGACACCTTATTCTCCTCTGATTTTACACTTTGACAGCACAATGGAGCTTAATCTGAGCACAACTCCGTTTGCTAAAACTTGTTGAGCGGTTTTATGAAAAATATGATGGTGTAAATGTCCTGCTCACCCTTGCAAAGAGGGACCTTTAATGTACATAGAATTGGAAGTGTTAAGCTAAACTACAAAAGAAGGCATTCAGCTAAATGACACTTGTGGAGCACTGGTGGTCGGAACAAACTACGTCCCTCATTTTATAAAGAAATAATAATTAATACTATCATGCACTGAAACATAGGACAAGTAATGTTACAGTGATAGTATAAATATATGTAGAATTCCCCTTAGAATTTTCCCCGGTCTCTCAGACTCTGTTAATATTTTGTAGAGACAGTACACATTTTAACACCTTGGCTGCTGTGGTTATTTTTCCCCTGTGCTGAAAAATGTAAGCACCAATGTTACATGACGAGCTCAGCTCTTCATCAGCACACGACCACCGTGGCTGATGACGAGCTGAGCTCGTTATCAGCATCGAAGGGGTTAAGAAGCATTATTTGAAGTAAACATTAACATCACTGAAAATCAATGCTTATTGTCAGAGGGGCAAGATGGCCCGCCAGCAGCCCGTAGGGGAAAGTCGCATTTTCTCTTCTCTCCCAAATGGTGATGGTTCCCCGACCCTGACCCTGACCGATCCTGTAGTTATGTAACTGAAGCTTTGAGAAAAAAGAGTGGAAAAAAGAAACAAGGAGAACCAACTAGAGAAATAATATAACGTAATGCTCGGATTGTTTGGAGTGTTGGTTAAGTGGACGGACTCGATTCAGCGCTCACTGCGCTTTACCGAACTGAGGCAGACAGATAAGAAAAACCTGACTCTGAACGCTAATCTTCTGCTTTTAGGTACTGCAAGGTATTGTCGAACCGGCTGGAGTAAGCTGGTGCAAGCTATGGCCCAGAAATTGCAGAAATCGCCAAGGCAACATAGACAGCATCGAGAGGATCGTGATAAGCGAGGTGAAGCAGAGGATGTCACCGCTACTGATCCTGGTGCTCCGGCGAATAATCTTAGGACAAAGATGAGATCGAAAGCGCAGATGCGCAGAGAGGCAACGAAGGAACTAAAAGCCCAAAAAAGAAAAGAAAAAGAAACAGATCTGGAACAAAGAAAGATACCCACTATGAAAAAAAGTAACAAGGAGCAAACAACACCTGCGGATTTAGCGGTGAGAGAGACAGCTCTTCGTCAGCCCACTACAATGGAGTCCTTTTCCCCTCTCCCTTCTCTCCCAGCTTCAGCCCTGATTTCGACTCCAACCGTGACTAGAATGTGTGCCGAAAAAACGCCGGAGCAAACCCACCTGCACCCGATGCAAGCAGTCAGTGAAGTTACAGAAGCAGCGGATACTGGACCCTTTACGAGTGAGCCGCGCTGTGAGGGCAGGACTGCGAGCAACGTGCAGCCATCCGTAACGTAGCCTGAGATGTCAGCTTCTGAGAGGGAGATGCTGAGAACGGACGCAGGCATGAAACCGGCTAACGTGGATGGAAATGCGGATGCGGCTGCTACTCTGCTGGCAGATACCGCCATAGTAAGGAGGACATCAAAGGTATGTGATGACGATATGATGCAGCCCTCGACTGGTAGTGGGGTCTCAGGGCCTAATGGGCAGAGTTATGGGCAGTAAGTAATTATATTGAGAGATGACCTCTGTAGCGATGGGGTTAGAACAAATAATGATATGCGATTACAGTATACAATGAAAATGCAGTACAATCTATCGAAAAGACTCCTCGAGCGGGGGGAGCGGCTATACCAATAACAGTGGAGGTGGACATACCAGCCTCTGCAGGGTTGCTGGCACAAGCAAATGTAGAAATGCTTGACATTAATATAAGCGCTATAGATAATGCGCAACTGCAAACTGAGAACGCTGCCACGAGCCCGATGTGTAATCTACAAGAAGAGAATATTCCTACACAAGTTGTGGCCTCTCCTAGCGACGAATGTTTCTATACTGGTAATGATGAAGATGATGAGGAAGAAGATGAGGGGGGAGGAGGGTTCAGATACAGACTCTATTATCAGTGAAGGTTCTGAAACAGATCCAGACATCACCTCACCCTCTCCTGAGAGCCATAACGAGGACTCAGTTCAAGAAGTTTCTGGAACAAATCAAGAGGCTGTACATAGAGGACGTGCAAGGAGGACAGATAAGAACAAAAATAAGACTAGATTACGCAGCAGTGCTAAAAACCCCGAAGCTCTCCTCGACTATTAGTTGCCAAGAAACTTGATTGGGATTACTCGGCCACCTCACAGTTATATCAAGATGGAGCTCCTGGTCAACAGCATTCTAACCCAGAGGCAGGAGGGAGAGGTGGTAATTCTAATTTTGACCTACTATTCTCAACCCTAAAACAAATTCAGGGTGAAGCCAGGGCTGAAAGTCGGAGGGCAGAACATGCTAACAAAAAAATACAGAGTACATTACAAAAGATGAACAAACTGTATACAGAGGTGGTTAACAGAGTTTCAGAAGTGGAGGAAAGGACAGGGAAAATCGAAGATGATGTGGTGAAGCTTCAGGAAACTAAACAGGAACAAGACAAGACATCTTCAGACGTGCTCTGGAAATTAGAAGATTTTGAAAACAGACAGAGACGTAATAATATAAGACTACTTGGGGTGGAGGAAGGGAAGGAGGGGGAAGATGTGCGGGCATTTGTGGTTGAATTACTGAAAGGAGCATTTCTGGAAATGGACTGATGGAACTGGGAAAGTGAGATACAGCGAGCCCATAGGTTCCCAATGACACAGAGAAGGGGTAACACTCCTACTAAATCACGTGCAATTTTGGTATACGTAGATAATTTTTTGTTAAGGGAGGAAATAATGAGTAAGGCAAAACCACAAACCAAGTGTACATACAAGGGCAAATCTTACTTCGCCCAACCTGACTTCTGCCACGCCACTCTTGAGAGGAGATGGCGTATGAGGCAGTTGATAACTCCTTTTCAGAATATAGGTTGTGAGGTTTACTTAATGTTTCCAGCGCGCCTCAAAGTAGCTTTCAATGGGCATGTCAGAGTTTTCTACTCCGAAATTATGGCTCAAGAGTACCTCACTTCTCTTAGAGAGGTGGTGGCGGTGGGGAGGGACCTCGGAAGAAGTAGTAAGGATCAACATTAATATCACGTATTGAAAACACACTGAGCACTGGATGCAAGATATGCAAAACATGTAGAGTTCATTAGAGTATATTATTTCTATTCTTATCACGTCTTACACTAGGCTTGGGGGTCAGGGATAAAAAAGGGGGGGGGGAGATGAGATATGATACAAGATGGGAGAGGGGAGAGACGAGACAACCTATGGGGTCTCGGCTGTCAGATATAGGTCTGTCGGACCCATTTGCCAGTATGGGGGGTGGGGTGCCTGGGGAGGGGAGGGGAGGTGTACAAGGCACAATATAATGCAAAAACACAAGGGATATATAGGAGATTGTAGTAAACAAATAGATCTGGAGAATTCAGAACTAAAATGTTTTTTTATGGATGTATCAGCAAGGAAAAACAGTAAAAAGAATTTAAGGGCACTAGATTTGTAACCTGGAATGTCTTCGGGTTAAACGATTATCAGAAGAGACAAAGGGTCTCAATTGCATTAAGACAAATGAATGTAAATTTTATATTCTTACAAGAAACCCATATCATGTCTTCACAAGTGCACCTGCTGGAGCAGATGGGCTTTCATGTATTAGTATATTCTAGGCAAGGTACCAAAACTAGAGGAGTAGCAATAATGTCAAGAAACAAGAATGTTGTAGTCAGAAAGAAATTGGAAGATCAGTGGGGGGGGGCGCAATGGTTAAATGTTTGATTGAGGGGGACTGGACAACCTTGGGGGTTGTATATGGATCAACAGAGGACAACCCAGAGATCCTAGAATTCCTGGACACGGAACTTGCTATATGGGCCCCTCGTATCATTATTGCTGGAGATTTCAACAATAATGGGGCAGATGGGCTAGGGGTAGGCTCCTTTGGTAGATATCAAGGTAGAAAAAAAAAAGAGTACATCAAGTGCTATCTAATTTACAAATGAATAATACCTTGTCAGATGTGTGGGGGAAAATCAGAGCAGATAAAAAAGGATATACTTATTACTCGACTCCCCACCGAATTTGTCTAAGGCTAGACTATTTCTTTGTACCAAACTCAATGCTTTCTAGCTTTTAGATAGATAGACTTCCCCGAATTCTCAGTGATCACAATCCCTTTATTTTAACATTAAAAACAACAGTAGGAACTAGAACTGAGAGGGTTTGGACCTTTGAAAGGGGACTCCTACAGGATGACAAGTATATACATCATATGTCAAAGGGGGTGAAAGATTTCTTTGAGAGTAATAGAGGAAGTGCGGCTGTAGGGATGGTCTGGGATGCCTTCAAGGCAGGTGCCCGCGGAGAGACCCTCAGCTTTAGCGCATTTAAGCGTAAACAGTAGCAGCTCAGGAATAATGAATTAGTCAAGGCAGCTGTAGACGCTGAGGAGGAGTTACATCAATGTGTATTAACAGGGATATCAGTGGATCAAGCGCTTATTAAGGTAATGAAAGCAAAAAGTGAGGCAGAAGAAGACATTGAGAATAAGGCAGCCAAGAATATTATGGTCAAAAGAGAGATGCTATGAATTTAGTGAGAAAGTAGGTCGTGTTTTAGCCATACGTACTAGACAAATAGCAGCATCAGGAATGAAAAGGGAAATCAGGGATATAACTGGCGGATTGCACACGGATTCACAGGAAATACGAGAAGTGTTTAGGAATTTCTATGAGTCACTATACGACGACCAGCATCCTACTGACCCTACGGAAATAACAGAGTATTTACAGGAAATACCAGTGGAAAGGCTTACAGATGAGGAGGCAGAAGGGTTAGAAGAACCTTTGGAAATAGTAGAGATTAAAACAGCTATAGCAAATCTCCCCTCAGGGAAAGCTGCTGGCCCTGACCAGCTCCCTATTGAATTCTACAAAAAATTTTGGGAAATACTTGGAAATGATCTAGTTATGACAATACAGACATCCCAAACAGGGGAATCTATTCCAGGTTCATGGGGGGGGGGGTGCGGATATTGTGCTAATTTTAAAAAGGGGGAAACCTGCTACCGAGCCGGGGTCTTATAGACCGATTACGTTAATGAATACTGACACAAAAATTTCTTCTAAGGCACTGGCAACGAGATTTGCTACAACATTAGGAAACCTTGTAAGTAATAACCAACACAGGTTTATTCCTGGAAGGGGCACCACACACCATACGCGCAAGGTTATCACCCTATTTGATGCAGCGGAGGTCACAGGAGACCCGATGGCGGTTATGTTATTGAATGCCGAAAAGGCTTTTGATCGGGTCTCCTGGGACTATCTGTGGCATGTTTTAATGAGGGCAGGGGTTAAAAAGGGATATATTAGAGCACTACAGACATTATACACTGATCCAGTAGCTTCTATAAGAGTAAATGCAGGCTCTACTCGGCAATTCAGGATTAAGCGGGGCACGAGGCATGGATGCCCGTGCTCCCCGCTTTTGTTCGCAATGTATATGGACCCATTAATCCGTAGGATAGAGATGTGTGAGAGAATTACTCCCTTGCCCACACATCTGGGGCAATGCAAGATCCTTGCATACGCCGACGATATGGCAGTGATCACACCAAATCCCACGGAGGCTATTTGCAGAAAGAGATTGAGGCACGGAGGTTTGGATGTATTTCGAGATACGCTTTAAACACATCTAAGACTAAGCATGAGCGAATTTTGCAAATCTGGCGTTCGTGAATTTTGCGAATTTGCAAACTCGCAATCCGCAAAATCCGCAAATTCTCGCGAATTTGCGGATTTTTTTTGTGTGTTCACAAGGATTTCTGCCAGTTCGCGAGGGTTTTGTACCAGTTCCCAATTGCGAACTTACATGTCGGCTCGCAACGGTCGCGATTATGTTGTTTCTACGTCTGGTTCATCATCACAGGTTCCCAGCACCCTCTGTTTCACCCCTGCCACCCTCTGTTTCACCCATGCCACCCTCTGGTACATCAATGCCACCCTCTGGTTCATCATCACTGTAGATTATGGGGGGAAAAAGCAAGCACACCAGCCCTGCTTCAACTGACATGAATTAATTTGGGGTTGATTTATTAATGTGTCACTGTTTTAAAATTCCAGTCTGGCACCTGCTTCCTTATCTGTAATTTGCTTTCTGTTGCAGTGCAATTTTTTTTCCAGGATCTTTTATGGCCTACTTGTAGCTATTCTATGAGCCTGCTGTGAGGGTCAGAGCGGGGTCATACAATTGTTGCAACTAGCAACAGAACTCTGGAGGGGCCCCAGTCAGGAAGCACGACAGGGAATGGTTACTAATGATGAGTTTGAACTTTTGAACCTGCTGAATGCTTTCACTTTTGCAAAACTCGTTTTTCTGCAGAACAGCATTACAGCAACTGTAATGCCCCAAACAAGCTTACTTGTGAAAGTTGATTTCTAATCCAAAAGTGATCCAAAGAAAGTCAAAAGGCCTCAAATCCAAAAAAGTGCCGGCAAATGTCAACCTGAGGAGTTATTCTGATAAAAATCATCATTTTCAGAAGGTCTATGCTGCTTGCTAGTGGATTTCTTGTGCAGAATTGCAATTTTTGTAATTTCGCGAGTGCTAGATTGTTGCTGCCTACATGTTCGCAATTGGGAACTTACACCGCACGCCGCAAAATTGTATCACCAAGAAAAAAAAATCCGCTGCGTGCGAATTTGCGGATTTTCAGTTAATTCGCGAGCGTTCGCGGATTGCGAATTTACCGAAAATCCGCAAAATTCGCGAGCGGAACGGATTTTCCGCCCATGCTTATCTAAGACACAGATAATTTAAAACTCTCATTCACAATGTAATGACATTCGAGTGGTTCAAACAGGGGTGTATCTTGGAGTATATATTACGGCTGAACTCGATACCTTAGTGGAAAAAAACATAGCCCCAATAATTGCTAAAGTAGGGAAGGAATTAGATAGACTTGATAATTTACACCTCTCAATTGTTGGACGAACAAACATTGTAAAAATGATGGTTCTGCCAAAATTTCTTTACATATTTAGAGCGATTCCACTATTTTTTGAGAATAAGTGGTTTAAGACCTGTGAACATATGATCAATCGGTTCATTTGGGCAAAGGGGAAAACAAGGAGAGCGCTCAGATTTATGACACTTACACGTGAAAGGGGAGGATGGGCGCAACCAGATATAAAGTTATATTATTGGGCAGCAGCATTATAATATATGGTGGGTCTGTTGGGAGGAGCAGAGGCAGAAGCGCAGGACGAATTTGGTACATTAGCTATTTACGGATTAGTTATGGGAGCGGAGGCAGAAAATTTACTCTTGAAATTCACAGACGCAAGTTACTTCAAAAGGACAAGATTTAAAACTATTCTAGCAGCATATAAAATATGGAAATCATTCGCTAAGAGGTTTGGTATTGGAAAGTATAATGCTTATACAAGATTAGAAGGTAACTCCACTCTCCCTAGTGAGGTTTTTTCTGGTACAGTCTTTAATGAGTGGGGGAGGCAAGGAATTCAGAAGATTGGTGATATTCTAGGCCTGCAAGGCATGATGCATTTCTCAGAGCTACAGTCACGCTATGGCTTAGATACAAGACAATTTTTCAAATATCTCCAAGTAAGAAGCTTTATTAATAAAAAAAAGGGAGGTCCCGCGGGCTTTGCGAAGAATCCAATAATGGAGGTTATACAAACAGGTATAGATTGTACGATTAAGAGGTTTTATTTAGAATTATCAAACTCGAAGAAAGATGGCTTGGAAAAGTGGGCGGATAAATGGGCAACTGGTTTAGATATAGACCGAGGCCAGTTTTCTCTATCATTAGATATGGGACAGAAATTGCTGTGCTCAGCCCCATTACAATCCCAGCACTACAAAGTTTTGTATCACTTATATTATACCCCAGCGAAAATCGCCCATGGGGAGCTGTATCAGGTATTAGATGCTTTAGATGTGGCAGCTTAGAGGCTGATTTAGTACACGTTTTTGCATCATGCCCTCACCTGGAAACAACCAAGAAGGATATAGAGAACTTTCTAAATAATGCATTAGGAATCGAGATTGTATTAACTCCATCAATAATATTACTAGGAGTTGATGCGGAGGGGCAGATACGGAGCGGAAGCTTTATTTTCTTAGCAATGGCAGTTTTGAGATTATGTACAGCCACAGCATGGCTTGATCCCCTCCCCCCGACGTCCCATCAATGGTTAGCTAAACTACTGTCTATTTATAAGCTAGAATCTGCTATATATGCTAGGAAGGGGAAAAAGGGAAGGAAACTGGGCATACAAATTTGGGAACCGATTATTCGTTGGAAAGAAGGAAATATTAGTTGATAGACATTTTGCTGGTCTGTTTATTTTTTCTCTGTTATTAATGTCTCTTTTTCTGAGAACTATACTGTAGCTAGATGATTATGTTCTCCTGTAATTAGGTCTTGATTTAAGAATGTAACGACATGTAGACAACTGCATTTATGTAACAATTGATCCTATATATGTATTTTATATAATTTTATTTGTTTTTTCTGAATGTGCCCTGTACATGCAATAAAAAGGGGAAAAACTCAATAAAAAAATATTTTAAAAAAAAAGAAAATCAATGCTTATTGAATGTACCAAATAAATTAACTTTAAAAACTGTTCAAATTAATAACTGTTCTGATTCACATTAAACATTATCAATAACGTTGGCCATCCCCAACAATTGCAACATTTTAGCACATAGATGCCTGAAGATTGCATTTTCTACATTTCGAACTTCGTGGACAATACCTTTGGCTATTATGCCTGATCTCTAAAGGTCAGATTCACAAAGGTATTTGAGCCCCAGAGTGCAGTTACATTCCTACCTAAAATCCATTTGGAAGGACAGCAATCCAATTTGGATTAAAAAAAACTTAACATAGGCTTAATTGTGCCCTTGCAAATGGCACTTTTTAACTTGTATTGATTTGCAGCGAATCCCAAAATATTCTACCTACAAAAATAAGTGACCACATATTTGTGGATTTTACATAATTCTCATTGATCATTTCTCATCCAGGAAACTCTTGCCAATTTCATGCTAGTGGTTCCGGAACATCCTTGAATTTATTCAAAAGGTACTAAGGGACTTATTACAATGTTGTTCGGAAAGGCTCTGAACGACAGTCAGATTCTCCTAAACTGTGTCTGAAACAGTTTCCGACCGACTCCAAAACATTTCTGACCGACTGATTATGATGGAAAGGAAACTATTCGGTCAGTCTGAATCGGTTCCGACTGGCCTTTAGAGACTCTGAGTCAATCAAAGCCGAATTGTACAGCTCTATGGACCACATTTCTAACCGGGGTATTATGATGTCGGATTTGGACAGCATTTCTGAATCATTCTGTCTGACATGGAACGGCTGTCAGAAAATGATTTTGGGGGCCTTAGCAGGCCCCCCTTCACCCGGAGGTCTCTGGTCGGGGCACATGGGGGTACCCAAGGGACCCCCCCCCCCCCCATTAAAATCATGCTACTTGTGACAGGGTGCAGGTTTTTCCATAACCAGACTTTTTTTCAATGGGAGCCTGTGTTGTAGGTTGGAAAAAAGGCTACCATTGAAATAAATGGAGGCTTTTCGAACGGTGTTCGGAAACATCGTAATCGGTCGGTCGGACTCCTCAAACATGAGTCGGTCAGAATGGATTCCAACAAGGATTCAGTCGGATTGCTCTCTGACCAACATTGTAATGAAGCCCTGAATTGTCAGATGAAGGAGGAGGATCTCGTCATAATAAGTGGATCCTTCATAGAATGAAAAATATTATCCTTGGACAAACAAAGAAATCGACTTGGATGCAGAAATGAACATTTACATTATTTTTAATTATGTATTGGATATTATACAAATTGAACCACAAGTTATTCAAATAAATACCTATGCCTTGCTAAGGCAATCATAGTCTAGTAAATGAGGGATTTATTGTGGATCATGCGAAAGACAAATTTCCCTTCAAAGTAGGAGTAATCCTATGTGAGCACATTTATACTTCTCCTTCTTGGGCTTAATGAAATGGAAAACAAGAGGGCAAAATTCTAAAATTTGGAGAAACACTTGTTATTTTGCATATGCAAGATGATGTGCACCAATACCTCCACGCACTTGGTTGGCATCTCTGCTGGTTTATCAAAGATGACAAAGCGGTACCACCCAGGTGTCAGTGAATGGTCGCATATCAGATCTTGAATGGATGACTGCTGGATTCTTGAGGAATCGAAACCAATGCTTCTGTAGGAGTTCTGAAGAATCTGATGCCCGCTGGGATAGCACTCTGGCGCTGTGGGTAGAAGAAAATTATGATTACTTTTGGACACACACATTTATTTTGTCACTGAGCCATAGATACACAGTGGTAGATTGGTGTAACCCTTAATGTCTATTTATTTGTTCTGGATAACAGTTCAATCTTTTAGCTCCTAATATTATGGCGACAGTAAATCTAGTGTGAATTTCAAACATGAAGAATTATGCAAGGATATCAATCGGCAAAAAATGCTTCCTGAAAAGCAAGATCAGGAGAATTCAAATTGTATTTATGATAGTAAAAAATAAAACTATTGCAAAAAACACCAAATTGTTATTTTTCATAAGCATGCAATTTAAAATACACTGTACACCATAACATTTTTAATTTGCTACAGATGTACGAAGTTCCATTTCACTTAAATCATAGTTTTTTGTAAAAAAAGAATTGACCAACACGAGAAAGACAACACCTCATTCTAGGGGCTGACAGCAACTTTGTAGAACATTTTTACAACTTAATGGGGTGCAGCACAAACAGTAGATACATTGGTTCGGTCCAGGACTCCATTTTAGGACTTAAATTACAGGATAAGCATAAAATAGTTTATGGACATTTCAGTTTTAAATGACATTTGAATAAACAGGAAGTAAACTCATGTATTACTTATCAGACCAAAAGTTAGCTCAACAAGCTTCAAACTTCAAGCTGACAACTGTGTGTAACATAAAAGTCCCAGGTTGGAAACCTAGTGGATACACTCTGCTGGTCATTCTTCCAAAGTTGATAAAATGAAATGAACTAGTCACAAATGTCACTTAGTCTCAAGTGTCAAGAAACAATTTAGTTTATGGTGTGTAGTACAGAAATGTTCACTGTTATTAATATGGCTCAGGAATTTTTTTTACTTCATGTTATTAAAGTTTACACAACATTTTATAAAGTCATCCTTTAAAGCCAGAGCAATTCATTCTCATTTCCCATGTATATAAATATAAATCAGTTTTATAAATATAGCTAAATCCATAGAGGAATGAACTCGCGTTTTGCAAAACAAATGTTCGAGAGTTAAGAATTAGTTATTTATTTGCAAGTGTTTATTAAATAGTACAATTTTGGTAGGAATAAATAAGCACTGGCAAAGCAAATCGGTCTCGCCTATGCAAAAGATATTGGCTTTGGCAATGAGTTTTAGCCATTATGTATATAAGTGTGGCTGCCGTTCAGCATGGCTAAATGTTAGTGGCATGGAGTGGGGTGAGGTAGATTGGAGTGGGGTAGATTGGGGTAGAGTAGAGTAAATTGGCATTGAGTGGAGTGGTGGAAGGGATTGGGGTAGATTGAAGTGGGCGAGTGGGGTAGATTCGTGGGGTTGATTAGAAAGGGGTAGATTGAATTGGGGCAAATTGTGGTGAAGTCGGGCGATTGGAGTGGGCCATTGGGGTTGAGTGGGGTAGATTGGAGTGAGGTAGATTAGGGTACAATGGAGTGGGATATATTGGGGTAGATTGGAGTGGGGAAGAGTGGGGTGGATTGGGGTAGATTGGAGTGGAGTTTGGTAGACTAGAGTGGAGCCATGTAGATTGGAGTGGGGAAGATTGAAGTGGGGTGGATTATAGTAATGGAGAAGGGGTAGGTTGGGTATGTTGGAGTGGGGTAGATTTAGATGAAGTGGATTGGGATACATTGGGATAATGTTGTAGATTGGAGTGGTGTGGGATGGGGTGTGGTAGATTGGAGTGGGGTAGATTGAATTTGGGTGGATTGTGATAAAGTGGGTAGATTGGGGTAGAGATGGGTAGATTGGAGTGGGGTAGACTGTAGTAGAGTGGAGTGGGATATATTGAGGTAGACTGGAGTTGAATGGGGTAGATTGGGGGAAGAGCAGAGTACAGTGAATTAAGGTAGATTGGAGTGGAGTGCAGTAGATTGGAGTGGGGTAGATTAGAGTGGAATGGGGTAGACTTGAGTGAGATAGAGAGGAGCGGGGTAGATTGGAATGGAGTTGAATAGAGCAGTGTGTAGAAGATAGGGATGGGATAGATTTAGTTAGGGTGGTGTAAATTCAAGTGGAGTAGATTGGAATGGAGCAGATGGAAGTGAGGTAGATTGGAGTCGTATGAAATGGGGTGCACCGTGGTGGAATGGGTTAGATTGGAATGGAGTTGGGTAGATTTGGGTGGTATGCTGTAGTTTGGAGTAAAGTTGAGTGTGGTAGATTGGGTAGAGTGGAATAGAGTGTGGTAGACTGGGGCAGAGTGGGGTGGGATAGAGTGGAATTGGATAGATTGGAGTGAGATAGATTGGAGTACAGTGTAGTGGGGTAGAATAGGATGGAGTGGGGTAAAATATGATGTGGTAGAATGGAGTGGGGTAGATTAGAGTGGAGGAGATTGGAGTGAGGTTCATTAAAGAGGGATGATTGCAGTGGGGTAGAATGTAGTGGAGGGGAGGTAGATTGGAGAAGAAGGGTTGGATTGGACTGGGGGTAGAGTGGCGTGGGGTAGAATGCGATGAGGTGGAGCAGGGTGGATTGGGGCGAGTGGGGTACATTGGGCAGAGCGGGGTGGCGTGGGTTGGAGTGGGGTGGAGTTGGTTAAAGTGGAGTGAGTTAAATTTGAGTGGAGTGTGGTAGATTGGAGTTTGGTAGATTAGACTGGAGTGCAGTAGATTGGGTGGAGTGGGATAAATTTTGGTGTAGAGTGGAGAGGATTGGATGGACTGGTGTGGAGATTAGAGTGGAGTGGGGTAAATTGAAATGTAGTGGGGTAAATTGGACTGGGGTAGACTTGAGTGGAGTGGGGTAGACTTGAGTGGAGTCAGGTAAAGGGGAGAGGGTTGGGTAGGGGTAGATTGGAGTGGATTAAGTTGAGGTAGATTGGAGTGGGGTAGACATCAATAGATTGGAGCAGAGTGGGATAGATTTGAGTGGAGTGGGATAGATTTGAGTGTAGTGGGGCTGAGTATATTAGACTGGAGAGGAGTGGGGTACAGTGGAGTGGGGTGGAATGGAGTGTGGGCTAGATTGGATCGTGGTTGAGTGGAGTGGGTTACATTGAGTGGAGTGGGTTCGATTGGATGGTGTGGGGTAGATTGGGTAGCGTGGGGTAGATTGCAGCAAAATGGGGTGCATTAGATTGGTGTAGAGTGGAGTGGGATAGATTGAAGTGGGATGGGGTAGATTGGGTGGAATAGGGTGATTGGAGTTGAATACATTGGGGTAGATTATAGTGAAGTGGGGTGGGTTAGATTATGGCACATTAGAGAGGAGGGGGACAGTGGAGTGGGGAGAATCGGAATGGTGAATATTGGAGTGGTAAGTGGTATGGAGGGGAGTAGAGTGTTGTAGAATGTAGAGGCATGGCATAGAGTGTAAGGCGATAGACTGGTGTTAAGTCGCATAGTGTGTAGTATGCAAGGTGTGGTAGCACTGCCATTACAGACAACACATTTTCAATTGAAATGGCTATTACATTTGCACAAAAAAAATGGTGTTACTGCACACAAATGATAATGTGTGCAAATGTCATCACTTAGTGTATTGATTTGCTTTGATCGTATTCACATATTTATTTCCACCACACTTCAGAATATTACAAAACAAATGGTCTTCATTTGTACTCATTCTGAACCATCAGCACATTTCTTTTTGTGGGTCTGTCTGCTAATCCCTCTCTTCCTATATTGATAATCACAGAATTGTCACATAAATTCTCTCACTTTGAAGTCAGAGAAAGAAAAGTAAACACCAATCTCCCTGGGAAGAATGGGTGTGTCATTTGACCTCTGTCTTTGAATGCACAGCACATGTGACAAGAACAGTATTTAAATGCCTGTTTACAGAAAGCACATTTGTGGAAGAATACAGTAAACAAGGTTCGGGAAATGGGAGGGACGAACTCAAGCTGGACAGACTAAAGCAAATAAAGCGAGCAAATTGAATGCCAGAAAATGTCAGTTACAATCCACAAAGCCAATTGTAAGCAAAGGGTGGAATGCATTCCTGGATCAGCTTTTTGAATATCCCCAAGTTGTCTTTAGCAAACCAAACAGCTGCACTGTCTTGTAGGTTGCGGCATAAATATGAGCAAATCTGTATTCACCATGATTCAATAAAATATATATAGGCTCCAAAAGAAACCTTTTAAAAGATATTAAGACAATGTTATATCTCTAGAGGCAGAGTTTAATGTTATCATATTTACCTTCAATATCCCCATGAAAATGGTCTTCTCAGCACTGTGTCCTTGCCCATATAAAAAAAAACAAATACTTTAGGGCTGCTAGTGTCTTCATGACAACTTCTTTGGAGTTCAAACGATTATCACCAAAATGTGTGCTATTGTAAATGAGCTGCTCGAGAAGTTCATCAGGCCCTTTAAGTTTTCTACTTTTCTCAATATCTGAAATCATGCCATGTTCAAAACTTAAATAAATGACGACTTGAGAGTTATTACCCACAGTACCTAAAATTCTAAAGTTCTGTCTAGGCAACTTTTATGGTCTCATTCTCAGTGGCATAACGAACTATGAGGGGGGCCCCCTTGCAATGTACATGGAGTGGGCCCCCCCACACTCTGGACCCAGTCAGGTGCTCTCAGGCGAGGGGTTTGCCACCGTGCACCATGCCGAAGGAGACCTCCTGAGCTCGAGCCTCCCCACGTCACAGGGGATGCTAGAGCTAATGTTGTGCCTGACCTCATTCTGCGAGCATCGCCCCAATGAAAAGCATTGCAGATTCCATAATGCAATTTACAACATGACAGGAGGAGGAAAGCTTCTCAGGCAACCTGATCATCACCCTCAAAGCTTGTTCAGACCCACCTCCTCCATCATCCAGACCATCACCATCTAACACTAAAACGGTTGCTGAAAAGGTGAGAAAAGTGATCAAAAATAGTGTCCAACTACTTGTGCCAACTAGTGACAAAGAGAGGAGAGTAGGAAAAAGAGAGGAGAATAGTTTCCAGTATCACACTCACGCAGTTCTATTGGCTACTCATACTGTAAGTAAATCAGGAAGAATTTTGAGGGGATGCACTTAATGTTGTTCTCTCTTCGCTTGCCAAAATGCCACCAACAAGCCTTCCCTTGACTCCAGCATGAGGGAGGGAGTTCTAGGATTCCCACCATGCTACCACTAGAAACCTAAACACTTTATCATGGTGAGGTTCTAGGTCATAGCCACATTGAGGTACTAGGACCATTTAACCTTTCTCAAACCAGCACTCCAAACTCCCTCACCAGCCCTATCATAATGATACCATTCAACCGACTATAATTCGGTTTCCTCTTCTCCCTCACCGTGCTCATCATAAGAGATGGGTATTGTGCAATCTCTTTGGGTTAGGCTGCAGACAGCTCTAAAACACAAACAAGCAAAACTCTCTGATATCCAAAGTTTTTATATATATTAAAAACAAAAACCAATGAACCAGTAAATTGGAATTACTTCATTCCACTACATTGTTATCAAACATAAGTGCAGTGACTGTAGTGAATCCAGTGACAAAAGTGAAATACGTAGTGACACTTATATACAAGGACGTTGAATGAATACACTTTACAAAAAAGGAGAAGGGGAAAGGGGGAAGAGTAGCACGATATGTTCTTTTATCGTTTTGTGGCCAGTTTCATCCTAGTAAAAGTTCCAAGGAAAGCAAGGAATTATTGTCCATATTCCTGGAATTATCTTGGCCAAAAGGAAAAGCGTCGACGTTTCGACCCTGGTTGCGCCCCAGTTGGTGGTCGCGGCGGGTCTTTATCAAGACAAAGGGGGGATGGGAGATGTTCAACAATTAATGTAATCCAGAAGGTAGCCCGTTGGTCAACCCTCAATATACAGACATCAGCGTCAGTGCTTCCGTGATGTGGTAAAAGCGATCCAACCGTGAAAGCCAGAACCGATGTCTCTGGGTGAAAACGCTTGTGAGCGTTTTCACCCAGAGAGCTCGGTTCTGGCTTTCACGGTTGGATCGCTTTTACCACATCACGGAAGCACTGACGCTGATGTCTGTATATTGAGGGTTGACCAACGGGCTACCTTCTGGATTACATTAATTGTTGAACATCTCCCATCCCCCCTTTGTCTTGATAAAGACCCGCCGCGACCACCAACTGGGGCGCAACCAGGGTCGAAACGTCGACGCTTTTCCTTTTGGCCAAGATAATTCCAGGAATATGGACAATAATTCCTTGCTTTCCTTGGAACTTTTACTAGGATGAAACTGGCCACAAAACGATAAAAGAACATATCGTGCTACTCTTCCCCCTTTCCCCTTCTCCTTTTTTGTAAAGTGTATTCATTCAACGTCCTTGTATATAAGTGTCACTACGTATTTCACTTTTGTCACTGGATTCACTACAGTCACTGCACTTATGTTTGATAACAATGTAGTGGAATGAAGTAATTCCAATTTACTGGTTCATTGGTTTTTGTTTTTAATATATATAAAAACTTTGGATATCAGAGAGTTTTGCTTGTTTGTGTTTTAGAGCTGTCTGCAGCCTAACCCAAAGAGATTGCACAATACCCGACAGAACCACTTTTTTGTCAATCGCATATACCCAGGTTCTGAGGGACACAGGGTTACCCCATTTTGTTAAAATACATCATAAGAGATGGGCATAATCTTTCTCTCGTGTGGGACATGCTGAGAATCGTGGACTCTTAAAAAGAAAGCAGAGCATCATTCAATTTATTGCTCAGTTCATGTGGCCTCACATGAGGCACAAGTATGATCTCATTTGATTCAGATTGGCTGATAGCTTTCAGGGTGAGAACATCATCCATATGGACTAGCAGATTACTTCTTATATCCTACACCTCCTAAAAATAGTGATCCTTTGTAGCCTAAGAAGGACGATACGTCAGAGCTCAGTGGTTCTGAGGGATGCCTAGAAACAATGGTGTGGCCAAAAGAAGTTAAAGTTCTAAACTAAAAATGCAGAAGACATAAAGGAATATCAAATGAGTAGAGTTATGAAGGATAAGCATTGCTGCTATAGGTATTTGCTGCAAAGGGAGTGTGGTCAAAAATGGCAATATTTATTTGATCACACCCAAGCTTTCTGCATGTTAAGGATTGTGGCAGTAGTAACTCAATGTAACCATAATGGGGGTTACGGTCAAAGTTTTCACAATTGGTTCAGCATTTTGCACTCAAGAGCTAAATAGATTCCACCTAAATGGGAAAACTAAATAGTATTTTCAGAAATGCTTTTAGAGTGGGTGAGTATCCTGCAGGCTGACTTTGTGAGGAATGAGGACTAACAATGACCCCCAATGGAATCTGTGCTGGCTCCAAAACAAAGAGAAATATGCCCAACATGTCTATCAGGAGTTGGAAACCTGATACCAGCCATTTAGAGCAGCACAACCACATAATGCCTCACACAATTCTAGTATCTTCCATCCTGTTTCTGACAATCTGTTCTGGCCAAAGACTTTGGTATTCCAGCCTAGCCCACTTAGTAACTGAATAGCCCCAATTTGGCGAGGAATCATACCATTCACCATTCTTTGGTATTCCAGCCTAGCCCACTTAGTAACTGAATAGCCCCAATTTGGCAAAGAATCATAACATTCACCATTCTTAAGTGTATGTATCAAGCTTAGTCTCCATTATTGCTCCAAGCTTATCTTCTCCTATCTCAACTCTACATTTCCCATCTATTTTCTCATCCTCTTTCAACCAATTAAATCACCAACCCGATTCTGATCTACTTGTCCTACCAGGCCAGCCGAAATCCCAAACATACCTTCCAATCAGCAGCTCCTACCCGGCCCGTTTTGTTCTGCCCATGGATTGAGAGGCTCATTTGTAGAAGCCCTATGTTATCACTGATACCTTTGCCTCCCACCATGCTCCACTGGATTTCTCAAACTTCATTGAACCCATGCATAACTCCACCATAGCTGTGATTTTTCAGACTGAGCAAGTGAGATTTCATTTTTGTCCTTTTTCCTCAGCAATGGAGACTAAACTTGATTGCACCATACACGAGTCTCTACCCACTACTTCATCTCAGCTTCAACTGCCTCCCACTTCATTTGATAACTTCCTAGTTAACTGCGATTCCTCCTCTCCAGACACTGACCGGCAGTACAGCCCATACTTCTCCTTGGCCACTTTAAATTGGTCACGGTTGGCAATAAGCATGCTAAAAGTTGCAACCATCATTGCAGTTTAGTTTACCACACTGGTAGATAAGTCTCCGCCTTGCCTGTCCCCAGGTGTAATTTCCTAATGGAATCCTTATCTAAATGTAATCCATCAAACACTATCTAATTAACTCATCCCCTCAACCTTTGAACAAATGCCTTCTTCCATCACTTCATCCTAACCCTTCAATAAGTCAAACTCAGCTTGCTCTTTTTCACTATTTCTGCATCAGAGATTATCCCTATGCCTGCTCACTTGTCAGGGGTGAGAAGTGTTTATATACAAATGGCTCAAGGCATGTAATCTGTTCCTGACCGCATTAACCTTTGGTCTTAAACTTCTATAATATTCATGCCTTCACCCAAGACTTCCATCTTCACGTTCACTAATAAACACTTACCACCAGCCTCCAATCTCTCCAAAGCCGACCCTACATATGATTACACAATTCACCAATCTTGCAAGTGATACTTTAAAATTTATTTTAATGATGATTTGACTACTTGCACTACCAAATACCACCTCATTATCCATACAAGTGTCTCCTAAGCTACCACTCAGGCTTGCTTTCTCCCTGCTTGAACAATTGAAATTTCTTCCATTGATCAATTGACAGTCCTATACTGTTCTCACTTACAACAATATGTCTGTTATTTTATCAATCTTTCAGCCCCTGCATCAGAACTACAGTGGTCATTTTCATACTCTGTTAAAACAGTCACTTCCTTCAAACACTATTTTGTTAACACCACAAATCCAAAAACATGAAAGACTGCTCGTGAACAATTATTTCACAACTGGCAGTCGCATCCATCCACAGCCATAAACTTGTCACACACTGGATTTATAAAAATGGCTATTAATCATGCTTTTAATTGCCCACAAAAAATTCTTTCCTCAATCCACATCCTCCTCTAACTCAACCAACCCATGATATAGATGATCACAACTTTCACTTCTAAGTGTAGCAAATTAAGCATTACATGTGTAGCCTTATTTTCATTCTATGCGTTCTTTGCCTCTCTCTCCTGTTACGCGTCATGGTGTTTCATGGTGTCCCTCACTCTGTAGGGTGATACCCCTCCAACTAAACAAAACTATAGCACAGCTATACCACATCGCCTTTTACCCCATTGGCATCTGTACCACAACCTGGGCACAGTAAACAGGCGCCTGAGCATGTATGTTCCCTATAGCTCTGTCAAATGCCCTGTATCCACAGTGTATTCTCTAGTTCCAACTGATCCCTGTGCTTAGACACGTATACCATAGAGTATATCATGATGCTACTACTCACATTACTCTCATGTTCATCCTTTTCCTCATTCTATCCATAAACTCAGAGTTTCTTTGTCTCTCACACACACACACACACATATATATGCTATTGCCACATATAACTAGGCCTGAGTAATTTTGCAACAATCCCAGAATTTGCCAAATTGTGGGCATTTTCTTCCATAATGTGAAATTTGTATTAGTTTTGGATGCAGATGACTTAGAGACACCGTCTCCCCGAACAAGCATCTGGAGTGATTTTTTTCTGAGCAACATATATATAAAAGCCACAATAGATACTGGTGAAATTATTTTCGTACAACACAGGTAATCTTGTAAAAACATATGCACATTTTGCAATAAAATGTTTACAAATTATGTACGCCTGCAATCACTACGCAGCCACACCTCAACAGATGTAGGCCTACCTACACCACAGACCACCTCATCTACTCTCCTATGTTTAACTTTAAAGACCAGAGCAGGCAGAGTCTTACCCCCACAAATACTTTGTCACTTTATCTCTTTTGAATGTCTGATCAATCTACATGAAGACTTCCTGCTTCACCAATTATTTTGATTCCCACTGCCCCACCTGCCTTGCACAGCCAAGCATAGACGTAACCCAAAGACACTGTCATTCATCCAGTTCTCCATATTTATTTTATTTATATATGCGATTTTATATAGCGCGAACTTTACTTGAAGGTGTCAGAGCGCTTTACATAAGAACCGGTTGAAAAACATAAGGATTTAGGATTACATGCGTTACATAAAGGATACAAACAGAAAAAAAAAATGTAAATGTACAAGATGTAAAGTCACACAAGGAGGAGATACAAATTGATATACTCTAAGAGTCACATAGGAATGGTAGATAGTACAAAGGTCTACTGCATATACTAGTGATTAGAGTTATCTCTATATACATAGGGAAGGGATACAAATGGATATACTCTCAGAGTCACATAGGAATGGAAGAGAGCACAACAGTCTACTGCATATACTAATGATTAGAGATTATCTCTATATACATAGTGAAGGGATATGACTGGATATACTTTAAGAGCGCTAAAGCGGGCACTGCCACCAAGTGGAATAAAATCTTTCATTCATAAGACTGGCAATATCCTCAAATGGATAATAACCAGCACTTTCCTTAAATCTGGCTCTCAGCAACCAACTTTGTCAAACCCTATTGCAACCCACTTATCATAACAATCGCCTACCATTAGACCCAATGCTGATGACACTCTGTACTTATCATGGACCTCTCGCCCTCCAAAGATGACATCAATAACATATGCTATGCCAACTTCCCTACTCCCTCCTGAATGGCTAACCCCACTGGACTAAAATAACATATTCTACCGAATCCCTCTGTTTCCCTGATCAATTATAAAATGAGCTCACATCTTTACACAAGAAATATCATGTAGCAAGGCAATCCGACCCTCCGACATACATTTTCAACTACAACTCTTGACTATACACGCACTATTCAATTTGCCTTTGGATATGTTGAAAGAAAACCTGATTATAAAGCATACAGCATTCATCCCGAATTCAACCATGCATGAGGTTCACTTGTGCATGGTGTTGGGTTGTTTTTGTGACACCGACAGAATGTGTTGTGTCATCAGCATAAGTGAGTATGTTTATATTATGAGCTCTCATGACATCAGCCAGAGGACGCATATAGATGTTGAAGAGCTTCGAGTCGGAGCAAGATCCCTGTGGAACTTCCCAAATAAAATCCCGTGCTTCAGAGGAGTAGGGGAGACATGTTGACGGTTTGAGATTTTCCGTAGAGGAAAGAGCAGATCCATTCAAGGGTGTGTCCCTGGATGCCTGCTTTGCCTACTCATCTGATTTGGGTGGGATGGGAATACAGTGTTTAAGGCTGCTGATAGGTCTAGAAGGATGAGGGTTGTGGATTTCCCTCTGTCGAGGATCCTCCAGATGTCATACGTTGCTGCTAATATGGCAGTTTCTGTGCTGTGGTTGGTCTAAATCCTGATACTATGGTGTCAAGAAGCTGGTGTTTGGCAAGGTGGTTGAGGGGAGCTTGTTGATAGCTTTTCGCAAGACTTTGGCTGGGTTAGGAAATAGATATATTGGTCTGTAATTGGTAAGTTTGGTCAGGTTGGCCAAGGGTTTCTTTAGGAGGATGTTGACAGCTGTGTATTCCCATGGTTTCAGTAAGGTGGATGTAGTGATGGAGGTGCTGTTTGGTGGGGGTGAGGACTTCTTTGGTAGGGTTTGCTCCTTTGTCAAAGACGTGGTGGGGGTCAGGCATCCACCGGGTTCCCGGAGTAAATGGTCTTCATGATTGCTGTGGTTTCCCTGTGGTACTGGTGTCTCTGATCTCAGTGTTAAGATGACCTAGGATATGTGAGACAACATAGCTCATTTCATTATTATAAATTTGTTAGGAGGAGAAATCAGACAACTATTATTCCAATAATAACACCTTTTCATTAATTCACACGGATTCAAGTGATGATGAGACTGCTGCAGTCTTTAATATTAATCTATTTGTGTTCACTGGTTTGATTGAGAGGATTGTCATAACAAAGCTTTCAGGGGGATTCTAATGAGATTATCTTATAGTAACTTCCCATTTTCGGTCTTACCTGGACAGTACATGTGCTGTCTCTTTGAAACTTCTATTTTCTAATTCAACTCTGGGCTTAGAGGCCAACAATTGCTTATCATTGGTTAGCTTAATCGTAATACGTGCTTTCTTCTTATTGGACAGCTGCCATAGGCTTCCTTCCTCTTTGTGTGTTTTTCCCTCTCCTGGGCATGGACACATTACTTGTGCCATTCCACTGCTGTTTTTTAGGTTTTCCTTTTGTCTTTGTGGTTAAGCACTCTAGGACAGTGTGCATTTTTCATCTATCTTCCTTATGCTCTTATCCTCCTATGTCTGCTTGCTCTGACCCCCTCCCTCCCACCAGCCATTGTCTGTTTTCTTACTCCACCCTCTCGGCTTGCACCCTCTTTTGGCATGCCTGTCCCTCAGCACCTCCCACCCACCTTCAATCATCCATATGTTTGCTCTCAATCATTCCCTCCATTACTCTATTGTGCCTCTACTTCTGTTTGCTTCCAACCCCTCTTCCCATTCTCTGTGTTGCTTCTCACCCGCTCCCACCCTGCAATAACAAAAAGTACAATTATGCGGCCAAGTCATAGAGCTTCTTTCCCTACAACCTCTGTTGTCTATGTTGCCACACATAACACACCCTCTATCTCTTTCCTTTTGTGTGGACTCCCACCCTGCCCTCTCTTCCATCGGCCATGAAAAGAAAACACAAGGATACGGGCCGCATTTCTTTGTGGGTGAGAGTGTTTGGCTTTGCCAATGCTTGTTGTTCACAGGAATTAGTATTGGTTGACACTAGACGTTCACCTTATGAAGATACAAGAAAGTCTATGATGTTCAATTCCATAAAGCATCCAAAAAACAGACAGTCATTCTACTATCTTGTTTATAGGTCAATTCTCAGTGGATTATTGTCCTTTCTCCGGACTGCAGGAATGCACCCAATCCTTTTTAGGCATTGGCAACATTGTGAACTCCTCAAAAATAAGGCAACATGTTTCTAGTTGCATCTTAAGTAAATAAAGCTCTCAGTGAAACATCCCAAAATGAATCCTATTGAATGAATGTTCTTTCCCTCTTTTTGCAAATGTTTCTGGAATGGTGAATAACCAACAACTACCCCTTAACGTTGAAACGAATGGGTATTGGCCACGTAGCAGTCTGGATTTTGGAGTGAATGTAAGACAATACTTGTTGGAGCAGACCATGACCATGAATGGCTGTTAACCCTAAATGACCTGTCTAACTCTTTCAATATAACCACCTAGGAGTTTCAGGACAGAATAAAGAGGGCGACTGGAATTTAGGCTCCCTTTGTGGGCTGGCTGTGGTACTCCCAGGATGAATAGTCTACACAGTATGTTTCCCCCGCTGTCATCAATGTTGTTCACATGAATAATAAATCACCACTTGATATATTGATATAAATCAGCATTGGGTCTCACATATATTGCTATGGCAGCCAGATTGTTTTCTTCCTTTGTGGTAACATTGCTGTGGATACCAGCAATCTGAACATAGCCATGTCATTGTGTGGCTGAGGATGAGAAAACTCTGGTTATCCAGAAAAGAAAGGAAACATTGAGATAATGTTGGTTGATTAGTTTATTGTTGAAGATTTCAGGAAGCAGTTCTGTAGGAGTATCGCAAATATGGAAATTCCTGATCTTTGTTTGGGATTGGTGTTCTGCCCTGGAAAGCAAAGATAGCCACTTAACAAATGTAATTTTACATTAAAACCTGGAAAATAGGCCCTATATTATTGTTTGGATATGCTTCCATGGAGCCCAAAGTAAATATTAGATAGTTGATAATATTGACAAAATCAGGAAGGCTATAGACATTAAATGGTGTACGATTTGTTGCAGAATCTACTAGTTGTTAGCTTGATGGTATTCAAGTAAAGCGAATTACTTGTCATGTTACCTGGTTTAACAATAAGACTTCGGACATTCACATTTGGTTTAAAGACATAGCAATTGTGCACATTACATTTTTGTCTCTTGTCATTTGAGTCACATGTGATTTCATTTTTAATTCTTAAGTATCCTATCAATTAAAAATAAAGCACGCTTGGACTAAACTTTGGACTTTGTCGATTGTCATCACCATTCAGCAAAAGGTAGGTATTAGAATGTCTGAATGGAATGTACCAAGTTTCTTGTAAATACAGGATATCAGAAGTTCTCGAACCCAGCAAAGCAATCTAAATAATATATAAGCGCGACTCACAATCAATATCTGTAGCTAGAAAGAGGTCCAATGGCTCTCAGGCAAGCAAGAAACCAGGCCCCTAATCAGCTGGTTTCTCAGTGAAAGCAGAATTTATTGGGTGAAGTGGGACCAACTTAACTCTTAGCCCTCCACATACTGCACTATGCCCCAATAAATATAAAACACACTTTCTTTTACATGCACTAGCTGTAGTCTTTATTCTGAAAACATCAGATGATTTAACAAGAACCTAAACGTACAAGATGCATCATAAACAACAAATAATTAAGTATTAATAAGGAATAATAAAAGTTATAGTAGAAAAAAATGCAGTGTCTACTGGAAATAGGACTTTAAATCTTCAATGGTACATTTAAATAGAAACATGGATGTTAGTTTGTCGGATTGGAGAACAACCCGTTTCTAAATGTTCTCAGTTTTCCTTATAAGACAGTGTAACACAAGCAGATGACGGGATTTCTTGGGAATTCTGAAGGAGTTCAACCTTGGAAGTTGAGTCATTACTAGGATCATGGATGCAAGTGCAACTAGACCTCACCTCTACCTCAGACAGACTGGGCAAGTGCACATTCGAAATTGAGCAGATTGCTCTATTAATTGAGTAGCTACTACTGGATTTCACACTGAAGCCTGCATTTACCCTCTGTGCCTTGATCTTCGTCAGTAGTGTTTGAACTGTAAAGCACTGATAAAACGTTATCCATGATTTCAGAAATAAGGTGACAAGCGAGTATCTCATATTCTGCATTACTAGCTTCAAATATTTTACTATTGCTGCACACAGAGATCCCAGACTTGTACAACTTTATTAACGTCCACTCTGTCCTTGCTTTTCAATTGAAACACAGATCTACCATGCAAATTCAATTTGAAGCAAGAAACATTAGTGATATGTGTTTAACTCGCCCATAATGCAGATGTGCTGGAACAATGTAAGGGTTATGTCACCAATGTTACATCACTAAAGTCAGAGAAGTTGGGAGAAGTTGGGACAAATATAGGCTTCAGAAAAAGAACGAGTGTAGCAAAGAAGTAACGTCCATTGAGCAGGATATGCGGTTTATGTTACGCTACCTTTGACAACATGTAGAAATTGGGTTTCTGCAAATATTTAGCATTTCCTCATCACCAAGTAAGGTATCTTGATCTATTCTGATACTTTTAAAATCTTTGTCACACTTCAGAATTACAAAACATTTTCTTCATTTGTTTTTTCTTAACTACTGGTATATTTTGAAAATATATATATATATATACATATATATATATATATATATATACATATATATATATATATATATATATATATATATATATATATATATATAAAAACTTAATTTACAGGTATTTACATTTTGTTGTGTGTTAGAAAAAACTGATGACCTACAGCCTTTTCTTTCACACACCCTGTACTGCAACAGGATTGTCATATAGTTCACTTTACAAAATCCTCCAACTTTAAAATCCCAGACAGAAAAGTAAACACCGATTAAAAAATCAAAAGTATAGGCAGAAATGTGTCAGAATCCTTAGCCTGAGATTTACCCTCTATCTTTGAAAGCTCAGCAAATGTCAAGAGAAAGAAAAAAATATCAAAAGCCACTTTAATGCTCATTTACTTTGTGAACTTCAACATGGTTACTGTGGGGGTGCTGTAGCACCCCTGGCATGCCTACTTCCAGCACCGATGCCACAAAAGGTGCAAAGAGACAAATCAACCATATCAGAAAGGAACAGGCATACCTAAGACTCGAGCAAGTACCCAAACTCGGTTTCTACTCAATTAACAAAGGTGTCAGGCATGGGATTTCTTGTCAGATTTCGGAAACATATTCAAACTATTTTAATCTCAATGTAACACAAGCATTGGAAATGCAATAGTTCTCGCATTGGAAAAGTTGGAGCTATTGGTCTTGTAAATGACAAATATTTTATTTATGTGTTGGTTTTTAAAATAGCTAAATGGATAGCTTTGTCATTTACAATGCCAATAGTTATAACTTTCGCGAATGTGACACCTATAGCATTTGGAATGCAACATGTTTTGTATTTACATGACTTAGATTGCAGCTCTGGTCGTTAGGCCACATCTCTAGAGAGCACGAGAGTGCAGCAGGGGAGAGAAGCACAGAGAGGGAGCAGAGAGTGCAGCAAGGAAGAGAAGCACGGAGAGGGAGCCCAAGAGTGAAGCAAGGGTGAGATGCACGGACAGGGAGCATGAGAGTGTAGCAGGGGACAGAAGCATGGAGAGGGAGACAGAGTGTATCAGGGGCGAGAAGTACGGACAGGGAGCCCAAGAGCGAAGCAAAAGAGAGAGAAGCAGGAGAGGGAGTCTGAGATTATAGAAAGGGAGAGAGTTGAGTATAGAAAGGGAGAAGATGAGTTTGGGAGAGAGGCATGAGAGGTGGAAGGCAGAGCAATGGAGATAGACCTGGGAAAGGAGTAACCATGGGGGAGATGAAGATGAGAACAACAGGGAAAAACTAGTGGTGTTGACTAATGCCGAAATGGTATAAATGATGCTGTGTTAGTGCTCATTGACAATCATGTGTACCTTGAGGAGAGATGGGAGAGGGCAGGGGAGAGAACGGAGAGTGAGGAAAGAGGGGGGAAAGAGGGGAGAAAGGGAGGAGAATGTGGCGAGAGAGGAGAGAGGGTAGAGGAGAGAGAAGGAAGAGTGTGGAGAGAGATGGGAGATGGTAGAGGGGAGAGTGGTGAGAGGGTGGAGAGTGGTGAGAGGGAGGAGAGTGGTGAGAGGGAGGGTAGAGTGGGGATAGAGGGGGAGGGGAAAGTGATGGGAGAGTGAGGAGTGAGGGGAAAAAGAGAAGGGAGGGGAGAGTGATGGTGAGAGGGGAGAGTGGTGAGAGTGCATACTGGTGAGGTGGGATGAGAGAAGATAGTTGTTATAGGGGAGAGTGGTGAGGGGAGAGTTTGTGAGAGGGGAGAGTGGTGAGAGGGGTGAGAGGGCAGAGGGGTGAGAGGGCAGAGTGGTGAGAGGGGAGAGTGGTGAGGAGAAGGGAGAGTGGTGAGGAGAAGGGAGGGTGGTGAGGAGAGGGGAGAGTGGTGAGGAGAGGGGAGAGTGGTGAGGAGAGGGGAGAGTGGTGGTGAGAGGGGAGAGTGGTGGTGAGAGGGGAGAGTGGTGGTGAGAGGGGAGAGTGGTGGTGAGAGGGGAGAGTGGTGAGGAGAGTGGTGTTGAGAGGGGAGAGTGGTGGTGAAGGGGGAGAGTGGTGAGAGGGGAGGTGAGAGTCAAGCCTGGAGAGAGTGAGGAGAGGGGTGAGTGAGGAGAGGGGAGAGAGGCGAGAGAGGGGTGAGTGAGGAGAGAGAGAGGGATTGGAGCAGGAGTGTAGTGGTGAGTGGTGAGTGGTGAGAGGGGAGATGGGGAGAGGGGTGGGTGAGGAGAGGGGTGAGTGAGGAGAGGGGAGAGAGGAGTGAGTGAGAAGAGAGTAGGATTTGAGAGAGGGAGGAGAGAGTGGTTAGAGGCGAGGGGAGAGAATGAGGGGTGAGTGAGAAGAGAGGGGGGAAGGGAGGTTGAGGAGAGAGGGAAGATGGGAAGATGGGAGGGGGGAAGAGTTTTTTTTCACTTTTCAAAAAGCCTTTAAAAAATCTCTCAACCTTTTTTTTATTTGCGCCTTTCTAACCAGTCCTTGGTTCGAGGGTAACTAAGGTATGCACTTCCTGGAGACAAGCATATGATTTATGAGGTATTTGTGCTTGACTTGATAGCCATGTTATTGCTTCTTTTATCAGTTGCTGGAAACTTCCCTGTTATGGAGCCCCCATGTCTGTCCGGGATGAAAGTGAGTTTTACCATCTTCCCAGCCCCCAAAGTATTCCCGGTGTAAGCTCCACATAGGCAGCGTTGAATTTTCTTTGTGCCTACAGAAACTTTAAAAAGCAAGTGGGAAGGGGAGCTGCGGTGCGCCGCGAGGCAGTTGGGTTCCCGGAAGAGACACAGCTAGGAGGGTGAAGGGCACAAATCCACTCCTGCACTGGCGAGAGCTGTGAGAAAATCCGCGGCTGCCATTTGAAAAGATAAAACACAGCAGGCGCCCGGTTGATGAAAGGAAACATGCTGTGTGCTGCGGAGGGCAGGTGAGAATGGGTGGGTGAAAAAAGAAAAAAAAAAACAGAAGTGATGGTGAATTTTGGAGATGCTTGAAAGCAGCAGCGAGATGGAAAACAAAGTTAGTGAGGAGGGATGTGGCTGGACACAGAAGCAAGGATGAGAAGGCCCGAGAGCGGTAAAGATGCACAATTGAATTAAAAGTAGACAGGAGGAAAGGCTGACAGCGACAGTGAAGAAGAGAAAGAAAAAAAGATTGAGAGGAAGAGGGGAATAAACAGGAGACGAAGACAATGGGGGGCAGATTAAGGAATGTTGAAAATGAGGAGAGGGAGGGAGCTTAGAGCATGTGGTGGAAATAAAGGCAGAGAGAAAAGGACAACTTAGAAGGAATCGGGGAGGGGAGAGGGGGTAGGCGGAGACCTAAAATAAAATCGCAAAGGGGTCTCAATGGACATCAATGTTTTATTTACACACTGTAATCTCAGCCTAACATACATTTAAACAAGAGATAGAGTGTGAGCAGAAGAAAGTGAAAAGGGGGAGGGGGGGGGGGAGAATAAAAAAATAAAACATATAGCGAGAGAAAGGAAAAGCAAAACAGAGTGAACGATAAAAGAAACAAGTTAAAAGAAAAGGAGACACTGCCGGCCGGCTGTGAAACTGAAAGCACGGCCGGCTGGCGGTGAAAGCCTTTGATGCCGCAGGGGGTGGAGCAGCACCAAGCTGGGCAACAGATGGCTGACAATTTGATGCTGTGCACGCGCATTTTAGGTCAATGCGCTTGCGCATTGACCTAAAAGCGCATGGGCATGGGCACAGCACCAAATCGCCAGTTGGGTGAAGTCTGTTTAAGTCGCTATAGTCTCGCTCCGCTCAATGCGCATTTTTAAATTCACAAATCTGTATCCTGCTCTTATCCAGTAGTCTTTCATCTAAGAACTCTATCCTGTGCCGAGTCCAGCAGGAGGTCTAGTCTGCCTTGGTGGCATTCTCCTACTAGGTTGGGGAGCAGTTGCAGATGATAAAGCATGACACAATTATGTGTGTGAGGCTTCCTCTTCCATAAGGATGACCTTACCTTACCTTACGCATGCGCATGCGCATTGAGAGGCGAGACCTAAAAAAACAGTTAGTGTATCAGCAAAAATAGACGTATAATACACAAGAGAGAGAAGGAGCTACGCTACCGCACAACCCCCTCAGAAAATACGACTATCACAAATAGGTGCAGCAGCTCAAGGACGAATACCTGATGCTGTATTCACACCTCATAATAGGATAAATGAATTTCCAAATTGGTTACTCACTGAATTGCTGTGTTAGAGTGAAGGTAAGGTCATCCTTATGGAAGAGGAAGCCTCACACACATAATTGTGTCATGCTTTATCATCTGCAACTGCTCCCCAACCTAGTAGGAGAATGCCACCAAGGCAGACTAGACCTCCTGCTGGACTCGGCACAGGATAGAGTTCTTAGATGAAAGACTACTGGATAAGAGCAGGATACAGATTTGTGAATTTAAAAATACCTTACAGTTCCCCAGCAGGTTGAATTTATATAACGGGGATCACAGTTAAAGTTAAAAATGGGTGGGATGGTAAGAGAGGACCAATGGCTCACACCATCTCAATAGCTAGGCTAACATGTTTCTACCCTCATTAGCTAGTCCGGGCGGGTCGGAGGCCAAGGCTCCCAATCTGTGCCTTAGTGTTATAAAGTGAAAAAAAGAACAAAAAATACTAATAGTCCTACCTGGTATGGAACAATAGTGAATTTAGCCTATTAAGACAATAGAAATAGTTTTATATATCACCTTCCTTAGGCAAAAACATTAAAATTTACAGTGATGTGGGCATCCAGGTGACACAGCTTGTCACTGCATCCATAGCACCCGTGATAACAAACGCATGCAAAGACGACGCGCATGCAATGTGCATAGTAATATGTACATAGCAATAATACTCAAAAAATCTTGATATGCCATAATCACTTCCTACAAGTATCTGATAGAAACCATCAACTCTTACCCTCGATTTTAGGGTATTCCGGCTTCCTGGTCGAAGAGGGGGACGATGTCCTTTGTAGTCAAACACTGGTCAAACCAAGATAACAAATATTTACTTAGTAGATACACTGATCTGTTATGACCAAGAGCAGTGGATTCCAGATATCCATGGATAACTCCCCACAAGGTCTAACCCCTGCATTTTATTCCTTACATACCTATATGAGAATATTGGGGGGGGGGTCTGCCTCTGCAGCACCAGACCTCTCAGTTACTAGGTAGAGAGCCTGTGCAAATAGAGGTTAGATGTTGTACCTTGGCTCCTGAATCGGCCTCATCAATGCAATTGCCCCTGTACTCGTTGCTCTTGCAAACCTTATTCTCAGTAAACCCCAAACTGGTGCTATAAGTTCCCAGCTTGGGAGTTGCGAAGATAGTCTCCCATAAATAAGTGACTGCGCCATTAGTGGGAATTGTTTGGAAAAAATTCACACATCATCCAAAGTTGTAACTGTTAGATGTCACAATTATGTATTGCTTATGTTGAACATGTACCCAGCCTGTGGCGCTACGACCCAAGGCTGGAAATGGTTCATGTCATTCATTCACATCACTAGAAAAATCACCCAGACAGCACTCACATCCTCAAAGTATGTACAGCTTGATCTCTTCGGTTTGTGAGGATCATGTGGGAAAAGGGCAGACTCTTGCACTCCTGGTTCACCATATGCTTATTAGTGATTGCCTCACACACACCCGATTCACGTTATCCTTGTTCGTTACTGCCAATTGGAAATTTAATGTAGTTGCAATGCCCCATCCCACCAGGGTCCTATGCAAACGGGCCTTCTGCTGATCTGTCCTCCCCCAATCCACCAAGTTTGAGCAATCACCTACTTCGTCAAAACGCTATACCGTGTATTCACACCTACAGTCTGAAACCTCTCTGCTGCTGCTGGTATGGAGAGCGGTAGGAGACTGGTCTTTTGTATGGGCTCGCAACGTCCTGGGGCTTCAGGAGACTTCAGTGTCACGTGAGGGGGTCATGTGGCCACGAGTTCAAGCTCTCTGGTTCTTGTGGGAAGAATAGTCCTCTTCTCGACCATGCTTAGGGTTGGTATTAAAGAAGGGGGGACTGTCGCTCCACCTCACTGGGCTTTTTTGGATTATATATGTGCATCCACATTCTTTTAGAGCGCCTACATATTATTTGGTGACCAGATATTTACCACGGTTTCCCAAGTGCATTGCAAAGGTTGGCCGCCTCCCGGAGCCTTCCGCGTCTTGCAAGAAGGTTTGTGATAGTCACCAAAAATGAAGCCATGGATGACACTATTAGCCTAGTCCTGATTACCAGTCCCACATAATTCTCAATAGGGCCAGTAGCTTCAGCTCAGTTTACTATCACGGTCCTCATTAGGAATCCCAAGCTTTGTAGCAAATTAGTGGATCTGGGCATTTCACCTGATAGGTCAGCTGCAGAATACAGCAAATATCTAGGAGTTAAATACCATGAAGCAAGGAAATATACGTATTGGGACCCCATCGACCCCCAACATCCATGGCTGTATTTTTAGTAAGCTGCATTTTCATGTGGGTTGCTCCTTGTTAGAAATTGGGTTTCTGAGTGGTAGAGGTATGCATCCTGTCCAAGCAGGACCCACAATCCTAGTCAGGGTAAGTCAGATACACACCACAAATTAACCTGTGCTCACCCTCTGGTTGCTTGGCACAGAGCAGGCAGGCTACTTAAGAGCCAATGTGTAAAGCATCAATCAATCAATCAGGGGGTATATAAAGCTCTCTACTCACCCGTGAGGGTCTCAAGGCGCTGAAGGGTGGTGTGGTGCAGCTCCGGTTTAGTCGAAGAGCCAGGTCTTGAGGTTCTTCTGAAGGTGTGCAGGGTGGGGGAGCGTCTGATGGTGAATGGGCGCTCGTTCCAGGCCTTGGCTGTGACGTAGGAGAAGGCTCTTCACTTGCTCGTGTTCTCCGGATTTGGAGGTCTCGACGAGTTCGGCGGAGCGGAGGTTCCTTTTGGGTGCGTGGAAGGAGACTCTCTTGTTGAGGTATTTGGGTCCGATGTTGTGGTGGGATTTGTAGGCATGGATGAGCAGTTTAAAAGGTTACCCTCTTCTCAACGGGGAGCAAATGGAGGTCTCGTAGATGCTGGGTCATGACTCATGTTTTCATGCCGTGGGTTCCCAAGGACGAGTCTGGCTGCAGTGTTCTGGATGGTTTGGAGCTGGTGTAGGAGGGTTCTGTTGATTCTGGCATTGAGAGCGTTGCAGTAGTCCAGTCTGTTTGTTATGAGTTGCGTAAGTGATGTTTTTTCTGCCTTCTGTGGTGTATCCATTTGAAGGTCTTGCGGAGGGTGCGAAGGCAGTGGAAGCTGGTGGAGTTTATCTTGCTGGTCATGGTGAAGGAGGGGTTGAGGATGATGCTGCGGCTCTGTGCTTGGTCTGTAGGGGTGGGCGGGCTCCCGAGGATGGAGGGCCACCAGGTGTTGTCCCAGGAGGAGGTGGAAGGTCCGATGATGAGCACCTCGGTCTTCTCCGAGTTGAGCTTCACGCAGCTGTTTTTCATCCAAGATGCGACGTCCTTTATTCCTTACTGGAAACAGAGCCTGGCATCTTTGAGGTTCTTTATAAGGGAAAGGATGAACTGGGTGTCGTTGGCGTATAATACAATGGTGAGCCCATGCTGTTACGATGGCGGTAAGGGGGGCCATGTAGATGTTGAAGAGCATGGGGCTAAGTGAAGATCTCTGGGGTACTCCTCAGTTGATCTCTGTGGGTTCGGAGAGGAAGAGGGAGAGTCTGACCCTCTGGGTTCTACCAGAGAGAAGGGAACGGATCCAGTTGAGGATGGTTCCTCGTATCGCAGCGTCATGAATTCTGGCTGCAAGAGTTCGATGAGAGAAGTGTTGAAAGCTGCAGAGAGGTTTAGTAGGATGAGGGCAGTGGTGTGTTCTTGGTAGAGTAGCTTGTGGAGGTCATCGGTAGTGGAGAGGACGGTGGTCTTGGTGCTGTCGTTGCTGCAGAATCCGGACTGGGAGGTGTCTAGGATGGAGTTTTCTTCAATGATGGTGGTTAGTTGAGTGTTTACTAGTTTCTCGATGCCTTTGGCAGTGAAAGGAGGAGAGAGAGTTTTTCAGGTCCGTTGGTTCAGCAATGGGCTTCTTGAGGAGGGGACAGCATTTGTGCAACACTTCAAACAGTAACTGATAATGAATGTATGAATACAACAAGACATAAATGACAAAAATCTAAAAAGTAGAAGTTGAGATATACATTTTTACTGATTAAAAGTCAACATATAATGCTTAGAATCAAAAACTGCCTATGGGGTTAGGAGGTCACGCTGGACGGGAGCAAAGTTTAGAGTTCAGGCTGACCACGAGGGACCATGAGCCGGATACAGGAGTGCCACAAGTCCAGCTGAACAAAAGGAACTTGATACTGGTCTCAAGAGCAAGATGCGGGGGCAGCCGAGCGATTGTCAATGTTGATCCCGCAATCGACGTGATGCATCGATTTTCTCCACGTAACAATGGTGATGCACTGGTTCCGAAGACGAAGCGCCAGTTCCGAGATGCCTTGGTTCCGAGTGTGATGTGCCAGGTTTCTCCACATAGTCTGGGGGAAGAGTCAATCATCTCTCCTGAAACAATGGCGATGCAGTAGTTCCAATGGCAATGCATTTGTTCTAAGTATGATGTGCCGGATCTGTTCATGCAACAGCGCAACATGTCGACTCTGCCTCACACAGCAGAGGATGTGTCAGTTCCATTGGATCAAGCACCTGAATGCACTTCCAATTGAGCAGGCACAGGAGCAGGGGGTAAGACTATTATATCCTTGAGTCTCAAAATGGGAGGCAAGTCAACATGACCTTGGAGATCACTCTCAGTTTAAGCAAGAGTCCAGTTCTTCCTCCGCAGAAAGAGCGTAGTGGGCCACAGGGCAGCATGGTAGAAAAGAAGTTCTGCCAGATTAGCAGTACAGCAAAGTGGCAGTCCTTGTTGCAGCTCACCAGTCCTTACTTGTGACAGAGTTTCATCACAGGTCCAGTACTGTCTGATTTGGTGGGGTCAGAGACCCAGTACTCATACCTATTTGTGCTTTTCAAGTGGGGGTGACTTCAAAGAGGGGCTTTGAAGTGCACAAAGGTCCTGCCTCCCAGCTCTGGCTCCCAACTCATTTCAGGGTGGTATGCAACCTTTTGTGTGGGGACAGGACACTGCCTGCTCAGGTGTAAGTGCCAGCTCCTCCCTCCCATCCTGCGCAGGATGACCCATCAGTTTATGTATGGCAACTTAGTCACACCTAACCTTCCTTTGTGTGTGGCTGTCTAGAGGGATTGTACAAAGTACAGCTGTCACCCACCCCAGATATGTATTGAAGACAGGCCGCTGGCACACAGAGCTATAAAAAGAGAAATGTTATTTCTAAAATAGTAGCAATACATTAAAAATTGCCATCAAAGAGGAGTTAACATTATCATTCCAAAGATATGAGGGATGACATAGCTACTCCTTCTCAATCAGGAATTACAGCTTATAAGTGTAACAATGAATTTCCAATGTTAACATGTGAGAAAGGTAGGCCTCATAGTAGTGAAAAATAAATGTGGGAGTATTTCACTATCAAGACATGTACAACTTAAAAGTACATGCCCTACCATTTAATTACACAGCATCCTGCCATATGGGCTACCTAGGGCCTATCTTAAGGGTGACATATGTAATAAAGGGGGTTTTAAATGTCAAGTTGACATAGCAGTAAAAGTTCACACACAGGCTCTGCAGTGGCAGACCTGAGACATGTTTAAAGTGCTACGCTTGTGGGTGGCACAATAAGTGCTGTAGGCCCACTAGTAGCATTTAATTTACAGGCCCTGGGCACACGTATTGCACTCTACTAGGGACTTATAGATGAAATAAATATGCCAATTGTAGAGAAGTCAATCAAATTGTGATTTAGGGGAGAAGCACATTCAGGTTTGCACTAGTTGGCAGTGGTTAAGTGTTCAAAGTCCTAAGGCCATCAATATGGAATCAGGAAAAAAGTTAGACAAACAGGCAAAAGGTTTGGGGAAGACTACCCTAAGGCTGTCAGGTCTAACGCATCTTCTGCTGGTAAGTTGACCCTAATAGTTTCTTAACTAACTTTGACACATAGGTCCAGGTACCTGGTAAATTTGGCTTGTGGATCGGCCTGTGGATTGCACATACACAGTGTTTAGGTGGATCTTTTACACTTGTACGGTCTGAAACTGGATAGAAGTGTATGGCGATTTGTGGAATGGCGTTGCAACTATATTGCTTGTAGGACTGCTTTATAGACTCTTATTGCAGTCTGAAAACTGTCACCAGTACATAATGATTTCTAAAATGTGCCTGGTCTTGTGGGTTGAACCTGCCCTACTTCTTGGTGGACCAAATAAACCTCCAATTTCCATTAATGGTTAACTTTATGACGGCTGTACTTTCTGCACCTGGGTTGATCCCGTAGTATTTTAATTGCCAATGCTGCATATATGACTGGTGATTTTTGGAAGCTACATGTACAGTACCCCCAATATTCTTATGACCTTCTGAAACATATTTTAAATAGCTGGTGGTTCTCAAACCCTGCTACTTATAGGTTGCTCCCAGGAGCTCCTAATTAACTTGTGCACCTACCTCGCCTATGTCTTCTAAAACCTCTTAAACTGCCTATCCGCTCCTACCTCATCTTTTACTGCCAACTGGTCTTTCAACTCTCACTTTCACTCCAACTGCCCTATTGTCCACCACCCTCAACCTCTACCCACACCTTGCCGATATCTATTTCCATAACCTTCTCGGTTCAATTACCAAATTCAACTATTACCATCCACAACTCCGACGACGACTGTTAACAACTCTATAACCACTCACTTTCCCCAACTGCTTCCACCTGAACATCTCCATAGATCTTATCCCCTGCTCCAACCTCAACCAACCAATCTGTCCCTCTGTCCACCTCCCTGTCCTATAATCATCTATTTAAATCTGCTATGTATATCTTACACTATCTACCCGTCCTTTGCCTAATCACTCAAAGCACCTCTTACCTACTCCACATCCTGTAGCCCTAGAGAGGCATTCTCCACCTGAGGCACATATTTACTCTACCTCCTGCTAGCAAGCCTTACATCAGCTTCTATCTTTCTTGTAGTGTTACTTTGTACTGTGATCACTAGGACTTCTTCCTACCGTCTTCATCTACTATGGCTTTTTCTTTTCCCTACTGCTCATATTTCTACAAGCCTACTCCCGCTGAAACCTCACTGCATTCACACACATTTTTCCCATCACTCACACCAAGCCCACTTCTTAACACACCTTCTTCCATAACTTACCTATTTCATAACACACCCATTTTAGTCTTATTAGACTCAAACCTGGATACCATATCTATTGCAAACCCATGTCTAGCTGACAATGCAACCCTATTCCTCTGTGTAGCCATCCCACCTGGATACAGATTCCCCAATCATAACGGTCATAGGAGGAATTGTGGCGGTGGAACATTATCTTGACAAAACCATTACAGACAACATGTTTCGAATAGTATGATATTGTTCATTCCTGTTGATAGACTGACCTCTCCAAAAACAATATAGCATTCACAGATTCATTCTTAGACGAAGTTTCACACTTTGCAGTAAATTACAAGGATTTTTACTTCTGGTGTGACAGTCCCAACCCTTATCACTCACACAAACATATAGGCTCTTAACCTAACCCAATTTGTCTCAGGGCTGTCACTTTAATCTGGGCACACCTTGGCAGAGGACATTTAATTTGTCCGGTGGAAATCACCAAAATAACAAAAAAAATCAAAAAATCTGGAGAGAGCACCACCTCATTTCTTTACCTGCAAACTTCCCCCTGAGGCTAAATACTGATGGAGCAGTTATCAACAGAACTGCCGATAGACACTGAAACAAGCTCAGCCTAAAAGTATTTTATACCTAGATTACGACCACTTCTCCCTCAAACTAAACATAAAATGTGGAACACTTCTACAAATGACATACCAACATGTTGTGCCCTGTGATAATGCTCAAGATGCTCATTTGCCAAACTCCCAAAAAGAGAAACCCATCACTCACCAAATCAGCAAAAAGATTACAAAATCTGGTGACTGAATTAAATGCTTTGCAACAACAGTTAAACTAATGTTCCAAGAAGCCACAACATGCCTCGAACACGTTTACAGGATACACAATCATTTATTTTGAATGCTAAAATATACCACTGCTCTTTGTGGCTCGCCAAAATGAAATGCCCTCTAAGAATTCCACAACCCAGAGTGCACCACCATCAATATCCAACACTCCAAAGCCTATTGGGTTGCAGCTGAAATTTAACAAAGAACCTGGAATGTTACGTCATCTGGAGGATGCCCAACAAAGTAGTCTACAGAAGCCAAAATTAGCAGGAATAATTAAACAGGTTTTGGTCTCATTAAAAACAACTTTCCAACTCTAAATTCAAGAAACTGGGCATGGCATAGGGGCCAAGTCACTACCAGTCAGACCCTGGGCAAACACAAGACATCCAGACCACTGTCTGGTAAAACCTTCATTTACATATTTCTATCCACAACTATTGCCTCTCAGCAAAAAATCTTTCTTAACAACTTACTATCTTCAGGCACTTTCTCCTTCGCTCCCAAGGATTTCTTCAATGATCACCAATCAAGAAAAAGAACCTTGAATCACCACTAGAAAAACCAGTTCCCAGTAGCCCTTTCTTAGAAATCCTGACTGAAAAAGTTCCCTTTTCTTGGGTCTCCCAGTTCCGAAATTGAACAATACATTCTCTGACCATCAGAAAGTCTCCATCTAGCTTAGAGTTATTGATTCTTCCTTGACATCCATCTGGAATGACCTGAGATTAAGTAACAAGTGATTGAACCATCTTTTGACCCAGCTACTGAGAACAGAGGAAACTCACATCTCAGAAAACAGGGTGCACAGCATCTCCTCTTAACTTTATAGATGGTCAAACAACATCTCCAATGCCGATTAACATCAAGCTTATTTTACTGGCAACTGTGGTGCACCTCGGTGCTTTATCGTCTCGCACCTCCTTTACAACTACCTCCTCATCCAGCTAAAGGTACTCATCAAGTCCATGAACTTAGCCTGCTTTACCTACTCTGACAAAACACATATTAGCATTAAACTGGAAAACCAGAAGAGATAAAACTCCTTTCAACATTACCACTACCACTGAATGTGGATGAGTGTACGGATGAATGGTTTATAAAGTGTAACCAACACTTATAAAGTGTAACCAACAGCATGGCTGGAAGGCCGTCAGATTATTCTAGTCTGCTGGAAGAGACACACACATTGAGGCTCTTTCTAAACACCAAATAGTTTTCCTGAGAGCTAAGTCTTAAGGGTATATCATTCTAGTATTTTGCTTCGAGAAAGGAGAAGGAGTGCCACCCCAAGTTGCTCATTTTTAAAGTGTGGATATAAAGATATTAAGCCATAATTGAGTATAGCGAGCATTTAGAACATGAAGAGGTGAAGTGATATATACAGCTGTGTACTCCTTGAAAATGTATAGCACAATGGCAGCTACACAAGTCTTTGAAACAGGATCTATTGGCCCTAGGCATCCAATGAAGGCTTTGATATGAGCAGAAATAGAAGAGTTGAGGGGAGATTAAGTATAGGACGAGCAGCCATATTATGAATAATTTGAAGGCATCAGATAAGATTCTAAAGCATGGAACCTGCAACCACCTGATCCTGGGAACTCTACTCTCTTCCCTGCCGCAACAGCAAATCAACTCAGACCTCTGTGAGTGGCAACACTTAGTACCAGGAGAGCTACAACAGTTTTGCCCAATGTATGGGATTACATCAGTTCTTCATGTTATACCCAGTCTCCCTTCAGGCTATAAGGCCATCCATGCAAAGAAATCTCCAGAATCTAAACTACACCCTTATTAGCTTGCACCACAGCTTATTATTTCTCCTTAAATTAAGAAATGCAATGATCAGTGGAAGCAACAACATTATGGAATCCTTTCCTGGCAAAAGGAGAAAGTAAGATTCCTTCCAACACATTACATGAAGGATCCCATTGACCAATAAACATACTCTATCATGCACACAAGGAAAGTATAAATACCAGGTGACTTATGGCCATGCTCGTGCAAGTAGACCCTACTCCCCCTTAATGTAAATGTAAATGTCATGGTACTTATAGAGCGCACTGTCACCAGACGGTCACCTTGCGGTGTCGCCTATTCGGCTTCCTGGCGCTGATACTCATACCGCTGTGGAACCCTTCCTGGCTTTCCCTGTGAAGTGTCCACTCCTGGGCACCCCCAGGGTGAAGCCAGGCATCCCAGCGCTGTTGGGGCCGGTGTGGAGGCTAAGCAAGCTATTGGCCAGAGTTGCAGCGTGGGGCCAGTGATTAGAATAGGCACCGCGGCGAGAATTAACAGGTCCGAGGAAATTGAGCCCGAGACCCCGCCGAGGCGGAAATCGAACCCTGATCCCTGGCCAGAACTCTGCATCAGGGCCTGCCGCTCTAACCATTGAGCCACACTCCTCCAATGATGGTAGGCATGACAAAGTATCCAATTATCTCTAATCCTAGCAAATTAGTTCTACCCATTTTGTCCACCAAGATTTTTCACTTAGGACTACACAGTTTTTGGACTTTTGTCGTGGGTATTTCTCACTATCGGAGTCTCACTAATGGCAATTTCACAGTAATCAGACTGAGCATATTTACCTCCAGTGTCTGCCTATTAAGATAAGGCCACTGCTGTGCAGTTAGGCTAAGAGGCACTGGGAGGGTACATGTAAGCACATGTGCATGCGTGTGTGCAGGTTGTAGTTGTGAGGCAACAATTGTGCAGAGCCTGGTAACTGTGCACAGGAAGCATGGCGCAGAAGGGACGCTGCAAGGTTAGGTTCTGTCCTGGGTTAGGCCTTGTAATACTTGTGGGCAATCACTGATGAGTCAGAAGAGTTTACTGGGCAATCTGTAGTGCTTTCACTGCATTATACATCTAGGCAGAATCTGACCTAAAGGGCTGTTTTGCTCCCCTAAGGGCTACACAGTCCAGGAAGGTGTACAACTGCTGTAAAAAAGGGAAACAGTTTGAATTTGCAGTTCTCCACAAAATAAATGAACATCTTTTAGAACTTCAGGGCTTATTATATTTCTGTGGCTCAATTCATAATACGATTCCAGGCCTTTGTTCACACTACTTAGTCTGCTCCCCAGTAGACGGGGGAAAGGCCTTTCTACACAAAAAGAGCAATTATTTATTTATTTATTTTATTTATTTTTAATATTTATAGAGCGCTGCATATACCCGTGGGCGTCTTGGCGCTGATAAATCATTTGTTTGAGTAAGAAAAGTGAGGTTAGGAACCAGATGATTAAGGCGGACTGTAAAGGGTGATATGATTATTGAGTGAACAGCCAGGTTTTCAGGAGTTTACGGAACTGAAGGAGGGTGGTACTTTGCCTGATGTTGAGAGGCAGGGTGTTCCAGAGTCTGGGGGCCGCCACCAAAAAGCGACGGTCTCCCCAGGTGACTGTTTTGGTGCGGGGGACGACCAGTTGATAGAGAGTGGCTGATCGTAAAGCTCTGGTGGGTTTGTAGTGTTGTAATTGGTCTTTTAGGAAGTGTGGTCCTTGATTGTTAACTGCTTTGTACACAATGCAGAGGGATTTAAAGTGAATTCTTTTTTGTACAGTGAGCCAGTGAAAATCCTTTATATTTTTGGAGATGGATTCAAACTTTGTCTTGCCAGAGAGCAGACGTGCCGCCGCGTTTTGTATCGTTTGGAGTTTTGTGATTACTCTAGTTTGAGCATTAAGAAATAGCCCATTGCAATAGTCCAAGGATGAGAGGACAAGGGCAGTGACTAGTGTCTTGATGGCAGAGTCAGGGAGAAAAGGACGTATTTTCCTGATCATTTTTAATTTCAGGTGTGCCGTAGACACTGTTTTGTTGGCGTGGTCCATGAAGATTAGACCGTCATCGAAGATGACTCCGAGGTTCCGGACCTTGGTGGTAGGAGTGGGAGGGGTACCGAAGGTCTCTGGCCACCAACTAGTTGGCCAGGCTGGTAAGAGAGGTCCAAAGATGAGTACCTCGGTTTTTTCCGAATTTAGCTTTAGGCAGTTGGTAGCCATCCATTCTCCTATATCCAGGAGCCCTTTCTTAAATTTTTCGGCTACTTGCTCTCCATTCCCTTTGATTGCCAACACTAGTTGGGTGTCGTCGGCGTAGGAGGTTAGGCTCATCCCATGCGCTTTGATGGTCTTAGCAAGGTCCGACACATAAATGTTAAAAAGTGTCGGACTCAGGGATGAGCCTTGAGGAACTCCACAGGGAGCAGAGAGTTGGGCCGATTGAAAGGGACCTAGAATGACAGCCTGCGTTCTTTTGGCAAGGAAGGACGCAATTAGGTCTTTGGCAGTGTGGCCGATGCCACATCCCTGGACACGGTCGACCAAGGTGTTGTGGTCGACCGTGTCGAAGGCCGCCGATAAATCTAGCAGAACCAGGATGGCAGTGCCACCCTGGTCCCTGATTACCCTGATGTCATCGGCGGCTTTGATCAGGGCTGTCTCTGTGCCATGGTGTTTCCTGAACCCAAACTGCGTGCTGTCCAGAAGCTGATGTTTTTCTATAAATTCGGAAATCTGGATGTTCATGATTTTTTCAATTACCTTTGCCATGAAGGGGAGGCTAGCGATGGGGCGATAGTTTTTTACCTCACTTTTGTCCAGGGAGGGTTTTTTTAACAAGGGTTTTAATAAGGTAGGGGTCCGGGTAATTGCCTGACAAGAGAATCGAATTGCAAACCTGCGTGAGTGCCGGTATGATAGAGTCCATTACCGGTCGGAGTACGGAGAGAGGGCAGGGGTCCAAAGGTGATCCTGATTTAATAGTGGATAGTGTATTTTTTATTTGGTCAGGGGTGACCGGTTGAAAACTGAGGAACATATTAGCTGGGGAAGAGGTAATAGATGTGGTTGTACTTAGAGGTGATTTGGTGGAAAAAGCCTGGTAGATATCATCTACTTTGGTGAAAAAAAAGGAGGCGAGAGAGTCACACAGAAGTTGCGACGGAGGGGGAGTGAGGTCGGGGGAATTACCTGATAGTGCTTTAGTGATTTAAAAAAGTTGTTTGCTAGAATTCTTAGCTTTCTCAATTTGATCACTGTAGTACTCTTTTTTAGCTTTCGCTATCATGGCTTTGTAAAGTGCCAGGGCTTCCTTGTAGACTAGTTTACTGGCTGTGTCATAGTCTTTTCTCCAGGTTCTTTCCTTGCTACGATTAATCTGTTTTTGTGCCCTTAGTTTTTCATTGTACCAGGGGGCAGTAGGTTTGGATCTGTTTTTGGAGTGTTCTTTGGAAGGGGCTGATTGGTTTGTAGCCTGGCCCAGCCAGTCGTAGAATTGCTGGAGAGCTAAGTTGGGATCTGAGGCAAACGTGGGACGGGTTTGTTCCAGTATAAGTTGCAGCTCATCGTGATTTATGTTTTTCCAATCTTTAAAAGAATGTTTGGGCATGGGACATGGATTGGTACTGCAATGATTATTAATGGATATGTTTGCAAAAATTACAAAGTGGTCAGTCCAAGGCATAGGCAAGATGTTGGTAATTTGCAGGCCTTCTAGGTTGGAAAAGATGGGGTCCAGGATGTGGCCCGCTTGATGTGTGGAGGACGTAACAAATTGTCTTAGCCCTAGGGTTTCTAAATCGGAGATGAGAGCAGCAGAGTCAGTAAGGTGACCTTGATCTAAGTGAAAGTTCTGGTCGCCTAGAACCGTAAAAGTGCTTTCCGTGGCTACGGATTCCATCATGGTGTTAATGCTGGATAGGAAGGCCGTCTTGGATCCTGGAGGGCGATATATTAGTATTCCCTTAAAATTAAACAAAGGGGAAACGTTGATGGCAAATTGCATGGCCTCACAGGAGGTTAATGGAATGGAGGTCGTTCTGACGGGATACAGATCTCTAGCAATTATGGCCAGCCCGCCCCCTCTTTGTTTGGGCCTATCCTGACAGTAAGCTTTATATCCCTCTGGGACTGCGATGACTAGGTCTGGCTGTGAGGTGTCATCAGTCCAAGTTTCGGTAATAAACAGTACATCTAATTTAAAGTCAGTTATAAGATCATAGATTTCCTGCCTGTGCTTACCGAGTGAGCGCGCATTTATAAGGGCTATAGAAATGGCAGCTCCCCCCTCCTGTTTTGTTATAGTGCCTTTAATGTTAGAGAGTGAAAGTGGAATAGTGTCATAACAGTGGGGACAGAAGGTGGCGGAATCCTTGTGGATCTCTAAAGGATTGATGTTTAAGCAATTGGCCATGATAGGTGGCCGAAGCGCAAGTAGGCCTTGGCTGGAGTACTTCCTAATGGCTCCAGACGATTTTTGGGCAGGGGTTATGGCCCTGGGCCCGGTCCCGGCGCGGACGGGCGCAGACGGGCTTGCCTCTGGCGCGCCTCCGGCGCGCCGCTGGCGCGCCCGCTGCGCCCGCCCGCTGCGCGGACGGGAAGATATGATGCTTTTATGCATGGGGGAAGAGGGAGGGCGTGAGGTTTCGAAGCACTGCACCGCCACCCTTCCCTCACTCAAGATGTCTGCTGAGGTGGGTGGGGTGATGTGTCAGCGCGTGGGAGCAAGCGCTGTAAACCTACGAAGCCTGTCTGCAGCCTCGGGGCGACGCTGATCTCGCACCGAGGTGAGGGCTGTGCAAATAAAATCAGGCTGGTTAAAATATCTACAGATTTGTAAAAACGCTAATAGTGTTCAGTAGCGCGTATAATCAGACAAAAGAGTAAAGCAAGGCGCCCCCGGCTTTCCGCCTCAGGGGAGAGTGTGAAACGAAATGATTTTACCAGCGAGGGTGATCTCCTGACCCTTAAGTAATCTGGGAGGGCGGGAGGTTTCGAAGCACTGCACCGCCACCCTTCCCTCACTCAAGATGTCTGCTGAGGTGGGTGGGGTGATGTGTTAGCGCGTGGGAGCAAGCGCTGTAAACCTACGAAGCCTGTCTGCAGCCTCGGGGCGACGCTGATCTCGCACCGAGGTGAGGGCTGTGCAAATAAAATCGGGCTGGATAAAATATCTACAGATTTGTAAAAACGCTAATAGTATTCAGTAGCGCGTATAATCAGACAAAAGAGTAAAGCAAGGCGCCCCCGGCTTTCCGCCTCAGGGGAGAGTGTGAAACGAAATGATTTTGTAGTGATTTTGTAGTGATTCGCTCAGTTCCTAGGAGGAAATGAGTGGGGAGGGAAGTATGCATCTCATAATTAGCTTGTCACATTGCACAAGGGTGGGACAGTTCAGGCACATCAGAACAAAGGATGAAAGCCATACCCCTAGAGCCAACACAGGCCTTTGAAGTTTTTTTGGGAAAGGTTCAGGCAGTGATACCGGCTAGGGGTGGAGATGAGGTACTCAGTGGAGCTCTCTCCAGAGAAAAAATCAAGTTGCTATGGTAGATTGTCCTAAAATTCTGAGCAGGAGAGTGGGGCAGGGTGAATGGACGATGTGGCATCATAGGATTGGCCAGCGGTGCTTGGCATCTAGAACTTTCCATTCTAATGTAAAAAGCCCTGCTCAAGGGATAGACAGGTGACAAGACCCTGAACGTGGGAGATGACAATGGAGAAAGAATAACCAGCTGGAAAGAGAAGCCACCTGATGACCAGCAAAGAAGGACTAAAGACTTTGTCGTCAGCTGACCCCCAGGACTGAGATGTATCTCTCCAGGACAGTGGCAATGGCCCCATTATGCCCCTTGAGGACCAGTTTGGGTAAACACCTCGACTCCATTGCCCCAGGATGTTTTGCAAGATGGCCATGGAGCCTGGTGAGGGCATGCAGGAGGGAGTTGTGTCAGCTGGCTGAAGAGGGACTGCACAAAATACCCCCACCAGCAAGAGGTGAGCACCACTATTGAAAAAGCTCCTGGTGGCTAGAGCTTGACACCAAGAGCAAACTAGCCCAAGATGGAGAATATCAGCCCAAAGGGTCACCCTGAGTTAGGTATCTTTATAGATCTACTATTTTAAAAATACTAAAAGGTAAAATCAAGTATGTGGTGCTCCACTGCTATGTCTGAGTAATACCCCTGGAATGAGTCTGTGCCCCAGGGTCAGCAAATTGGGGTTTGACTTCACTCCTCTGGGTAGGAGATGCATGTGGACCCCTGCCCCAAAATCCGTATCGCCTCTGGAGACCCTCATCTCCCCAGGGGGCCAGCATATTAAATGTTGGCCTCTGGGCCAGAACCCCTTCCCTAAGGCCCAGAACAACAGGCTCCAACAATTGGATCACCACTGCCCTCTTCCAACGACTGCTGAGGAGACTAGATTCCCAGGAGTGATGAGGACTGTCTCCTCCATCTCCATGTCCATGGGGGGTGGGTCCCAGAGCTATGGCTTCACACGAGTGAGCAGCATGAGGACTGTGCTCCCCCACCTTTTGCTGAAGCATAAGTAGGTGGGGAAGATCAAGCAGCAGGCTCAGCAGCTTGGGAGTGGACTCCCCATGCTGCTTTTGTTAAAAATGAAAGAAACCAATGAAGGCCAATAGGTGTGCCGGGTGTACCAGCACACTCAGAATTGTTATTTTTAAATGTGGCATACTGTGAAGCAGTGATACAAAAAGCCAATCGTTTAATATTCACAACAGTCTGCTGAGGAGCACCCCATAATGCTTTTCAAGGTATATTTACATGTTCCTTTCTGCTCATGGTAGCCTAAAAGAGGGGCACCATCATCATAATTTGTAAGAGTTGTGGGGGGCTGCATGGAGTGCATCAGCCTCCCTGAACGAGTTTGGCAAAAACTGAGCATATCTCCCCACGGGGCTAGCAAGCATGTCCCACCTCGAGGTTAACATCATTTTTAAGCAGCCCCAGAGCTGTGGCTTTTGTTTGCTATTCGGCTCTGGAGTGCAGGGATCTTTAGTGGCTGCTCCTATGGCTACGCTATGTGGCCGGAAGAGTGTTAAAAAAATACAATAATATACATGTTTGCGATTGCCTTAAATACAAATGCTTTGTTAATAATTTCATTATTGAACATTGCAATGCTTATAATGGTTGCCTATGAATATAGTTATGGGTTCTATTGCTTTTTATGGTGGTACATTGCTACAGTATAACATGTGCTTATTGTTAGTACTGTGATGACACCCTGTCAAAGCCAAGAGACCTGCTTTATATATTAATATGACACCCTGACAAAGTCAGCAGGCCTGCTTTACATATAATGTGGTGACCCCTTAACAAAGTCATTAGTTCTGCCTTATAAATAAAGACATCACCTTACAGAGTGAGCGAGAGATATACCCCGTCAATTCACATAAAAATCTGTTAGATAATAATTTGTCTTCATAAAGATAAGTTTAATTATTTTCACAGGTGTAGACCAACGGAAAGAAAGAGTTGATGTACAAAAAGGAAGAGCTGTTTCCTTGTAAGCTTTTCTTTAACAGTTTCTGACAATTTGGTTGGTGAACAAGATACAATTGTTACAAAATATTGTTTTCAAATTCCGTTCAAAGTAGATAAGTTCAGTGATGATGGAGAACAGCCAACACATGTTTTGTCACAGATGTCACTTTTTCAAGGCGGTGTAGTAATACAATAAAGTAGATGGCAACCATACTTTAAGTATCAATTGGTCTTAGATCAGAAGATGCTTAATGTATTGTCCAACCTAAAGTAAGTGTTAATGTAGACAGATTCTATACCAAATGGAGACCCCCTCCCCCCAAAAAAAGAAAAAGTGTTTGAAGAAATTATGTGTCAGCAATATTTGGGGTGATTGCATGTTCAGGGTAATGTTTAGTAATATGCAAAGAACTGATAATAAATTGTCCTTATATAATTGCATGTGGGCTAAGAATAGTAAATGAAATGTGAGAAAAGATATTACACCAGCTGTGAAAAATCAAAAAAGTTCAAAACAATGTATCTACCTTCGAAACAGTAGTTTTGGAATAGCAAAAGTAGCAAACAAGGCGTGTATAGTAGCAGAAGATGGAAGTCGCCGAAAAGCTTCTTGATAAAAATATTAAATTATTGGGTCAAAGATAAGTGTCCTCTTATTGAAGGTCAAAGAAGGTAAATTGCCTTTGAAATAATAAACTTACATAAAAGTTAATACGGTAATGTTATCCCCAAAAGTAGAATTTTTCTAAGTGGATATGAAGTATCATAATTACTGCACTCAGAGTGATGCTTTCTCTCGTATAAGTGGGGTTATTAAGATTATGGGGCTCAGGATGCAATTGCGGTGAAATGTGCTATGAGGGTGTCATGAAAAGTATTTCTATCCAACTAAGATATATGTGTGTGTGTGTAATTTAATGCATAGTATTTAGTCAGGTGTTTGTAATATAATGCACTTCTACTTTTTAAAAGAAAGAGAATTGACCAGTAAATAATGCATTGAATGTTGTGTGCCAGAGAACTGGAATTACTAGCCCAAACCAACTCTACTGAGTAGGCCATGCACTTCTCTGCTTCGCTACTCTAACACATTCAAGTGCTACAATAGGGTACTTAGTTCCCAGTAAAAAGACAATCTGAGTCTTATTAGTTATGCAGGATTCACATCCTTTGCACCTAATAACCCAATTTCTCACACTACTTAAATTTAACTCCACGCATAAGTGCAGCTACAACATAAAATTTGAATTTGTACATTAATAAAATGTAATGCTTTGTCTAGCAGGCACATAATCATCCAATAACTTATCTGCCTGTAGTAAATGCCAGTGCCTCCACAGACACTTACAGTATCTATATGACGCCCATCTATAATCCATAGTAGGGCAAACCTGTTACCATTTATTTCTCATAATAGTACACAGTACAATAGGGTTTGCTTCCGGTCTACTCCCATCATCCTGTTTCTCGCTGACTTGATAACCTGTATGTTGTAACTCCTTTTAAAGAATCTAGTCTCCATTTCCTGTAAACACTTTTGAAACGTGTGTTCCTGACTTCAGTTACACTTTGCCCGCATCATCCCACCAAAAAGATATTGCATTGATTTGACAGTTAGGGTGTGAGCTAGAGGCATGGAGGGTTGCATTTCAATCTGTTGGATAAATGATACACAAGTTTCCTCCATGTGTTGGCCATTGGCCCTTAAGCAGGGCTCCGATATCCTCTGACACAGGGTGACCTTATTACAAAGTGTATGTATATTTGGACTTGTAAGTTACACTATTGTTCTATTCCAGCCCTGGGGAAGTCATGGGGTGAATTTCCCAATGCCGAAACACATGTTGGCTGGCTGTGGGCACTAAACAATAGAGAAAGGACATGAGGAATACATGGACTTCCGGCTTAATTATACTATTGTAGTTTGAATAGTTTGGATGTACTTTGAGGTTTGTTACAATTGTTGTAGCCGTGTAGGTTTTGGGGAAGTGGGGTTGACATCCCTCCTCTTTAAGCATCGCCAGTACATTGAATCTGTGTTAAAATATGTGTGCACTGTGCATGAGCACAATGTTTCCTAATTCGCCTCCATCTGCAACTAATTAGGAAAGTCGAGCACTCAATTCAATTCAAAAACTTTATTCAATCATTTTAAAAACAATCATAAAAGCACAAGAATACACATCAATACACATTAAAAAATACAGTGATAATAAAAACTGGTACATGGGGAGGAGGCAGGTGGGCATACGCAGCATATTACGGAAAGCACTAGACCCAATTTAGCTACTGAATTCCATACTTTTCCTTGCCGAAATACATTTAAGAATAAATGTCGCTGTAAAAAAACACACCCCATGATCCTCAAGAACAGATAAAAACTTCATAGGGGCTTCAACAGTTCTCACGGAATGCTCTTAAAAAGGGGTTTACAGTACGGAGATGCAGATAGAGTGGGCAAATAAGCAAAAAGTGTACAGTGCTCTGCTTGAAGATCCCATTACAGGGACAGGGCGTAGTCGTAGACTTTTTTATCTTGGGAAAAGCCACCAGCTTATGAACCATACCTAGACGCAATCTAGTAAGCACATACTGGTGGGAAGGCCAGGTAACAATTTTAAGATATTTACTAAAGCCATATGTTAGAATGTTATTAAAATAGAATTGGTGAGTAACAAAATGGCTACTGGCTTCACTACGCTCTTTAGTCTTGGCTCCCAAGTAGATACGTTTGAGGACCTACTTCGAGAGCTCAATGGCACATTCAGGGTCTAGGGAAACATCCTTACAGAACACATCTCTATATGAGGTAATAACATAGTTGAGCCATGGGATCTTATCACGTTTCTTTAAAAGAAGGCAGTCATTGATAATTCTTTTGGTAAAGCCAGTTTCCTCCTTGGCCCAGATAGATCTCCAGGACATTAAGGGCCTTAATCCTTTCAAATCAGTCAGAAAAGCGAGCCCCACTTCATGATGAGCTAGCTCATTGGATGCTGAAGTGGGTAGATAGAGAAGCCTTTTTAGAAAGTCGTTTTCCGCCACTTGAAGTTGTCCATGGCGACAATGACCCCAGACCCCCGAACCGTAAAGTGCCATTGGTACGCATCTATGTCGGTAAATATAGAGCATATCATAGATACGACGACTACCTAGTTTTTGTGCAAATTTAAATACTCCGTGTGCACCGTTACCCATTTTGGCCTCGTGTTCGATATCTCCTGTGCCCATGCCCCATTACTGCTGAAGGTAATTTCTAGGTAGCAGAACGTATCTACAACCTCAATTTTTTGATCGGTAAGATAAAACGGCCTTAGCCTCCTCACCTTCTTGCCACATGCCATAATGAAAGTCTTTGAATTGTTAATTTTGAGTTTCCTCCCCTTTATAAAATCACAGAACCTATTCATTAATTTCTGCAAACCCACCGGTGTCCGGTACAATAAAACTGTATCATCTGCATAAAGCAGAACAAGGGTCGCCTGGCCCTCAACAACTGGAGCATCGGCCTTAACAGTTTTTAGGTCAGAGTCCATAGCGTTTACAAAAAGGGAGAAAAGGAGGGGGGCAAGGACACATCCTTGTCTAATACCAGATTTAACTTTAATGTTACTAGTACATTCCCCTGCCTGTCCGAATCGTATCCGGGCAGACAGTTTACTGTACAATCTGGCTATGAAATAAATAATAGGCGCGGGGACCCCCATGTCCAATAAAGTGGACCATAGCAAGGCATGGTCCACCTGATCAAACGCACTAGATAGATCAGCGAAACAAAGGAACAGTGACCCCTGCTTAACAGCAGTGTATTTACCAATTAATAAATCCAAGTTGATACACTGTTCGATAGTGCCAAGTCCCTTGCGGAACCCATATTGTGAATCCGCAAGGATACCATTGGCCTCTGCCCACTCCTCTAACCGCAACAGGAGGACCCTACTCATGATTTTCTGGGATGAGTCAAGGAGGGAGATGGGGCAGTAGTTTTTGGCCTCGCCCCGATCGCCCTTCTTGTAGATAGGTATAATTATAGACTCTCCCCACGTGGGTGGGGTGTTTTCCACAACTGCTGCATTAAAGACCTGTGTCAAAAGGGGGCTCCATAACATCAGATATGATTTGTAAAGGTCAACCGGTACCCCGTCGGGTCCGGGGGCCTTCCCTCCCTTGCTTTTCCGAATAGCATCGTCTACCTCCAATGTTGTAATAATAAGTGCGATTTTATACTCCGGGTCTGAGCCCCTAAGACATCCAGTTTCATCCCTGCCAGGGTTAAAGATACCAGAAAAATGCTGGACCCAACTCTCCTCGCTGACCTGAGCGGACAGTACAGGGAATTCCTCTTTTTGGAGAAAAGGGCTATTTACAATACTCCCAAATAGCTTGCTATCCTGAAGATCTACCACTTTGGACAAGTGGTCCCAAGCTTCCTCCTTTAGTTCTTGCTTCCTACAATTTAGATTAAATGTATAGGCTGCCCTGAGTGTTTTGACTGCTTCCTTATCCCTAGGGCGACTCGAGAGGGCTTTCTTTAATTCCTGTAGGGATTTAGTGCATACCCCATTGAACCAACCCAAATGCTTATTCGTGTTTCTGGCCCTGATATTCGTTAGGACCCTAAGAATTATAGAATTTAGTTTCTCAAAGTCTGCTAGTATACCGATTGCGTTGGCATTGGTATCTAGACAGCTCTACAACACCTCAATACTAGCAGCCACAATTTTAGTCTGCAGCTGTTCAGAGTTATCTCCGCACCATTTAATCCTGGTGCCATTCGGTCTACAGGGTATTAGGTCTACCACTGCCCTATGAGCAAAATCAACCTTCCTCCCCCAGACTAACGTGGTCATAGAAATACCATTATGGTCACTTAAACCCAGCTCAACAACCTCCGGGATGAACAGAAGGGACCAATGTGGGTCGACACCAACAAATGATCAATAGTGCTGCCAGAATTACTCCCCACAAAGGTCGGGACCGTGTTACCCTCCTGGTCACGTCCCGGCTGGAGAATTGTTACATCTAATTTCAGCATAAGGGAGTTAAGAGACTCTCCGTAAGGGTTATGTATAAAATGAGCTTGATCCCTTCCAGCATCCCCATCAAAGCCACAAACACTCGTAAAGGAGAAGGGGCATGTTACAAGGTTGAAATCCCCTACCCAAATGATATCGAAGAGAACTGGATTGGCCCTGCAAATTTGGTCGACTACAGACTCCACCTCATTAACAAATGTAGGACACGAGGAGTCAAACAAATTATTATAAAAATTAATTAGAAGAATGTTACGGCCCCCACTATGCTGTAGCCAGAGTACCTGTGAGTGGAAACCGACAGTCTTATGGAATTTGACCCGGACAGGAAAGTTCACGGCCAGAAGGACCACCAGAGCTCCCTTAGCCCTACCCATGGCGGAGTTCTGCGCCGGGCAGTTATAGGACACAAATCCATCAAAGGAGATCTCTTCAGTGGACCAGGTCTCCTGGAGACAAAGTAAATCGTAATTAGAGACATACTCCCTCCAGCCCAATGACTCTTCCTTGTTCCGCCAGCAGGCAATATTGCAGCTCAATAGTTTATACCCCTGGACATTCTGAATAACCTTTGCTCCATCAAGAAAGTCATCTTCCACTCCTTTTAGAGGTGAGTCCGGGTTAGAACAGTAGGTAGACAATACAGCTTGGTGCCCATGGTTGGAAAACGCAGAGACAGTACAGTCCAAGTGAATGTTTGCTATTGAAAAGGCAGTGACCATAGGCAGGGGTACAACAGGGTCTTGCTCTGGAAAGTCTGTACTAATAGACAATTGTTTTTTGGACGAGTCCAGGATATCTACCACTGAGGGTGTGGGGGTAACAGAGGGTAGTCAGTCCACAGCATCCAGGCAGCTAAAGCGATTATAGTCGCAAAAGGATGCCCGGGATTGCATAGGGGCAGGTCTCATATCAAATCTTCTATTTCTACCCCCATGCTCTACCCTTGTCCATTCGTCCACTTCTCTTCCTTGTGCTATATAGTTGAGGGGGAAGAAGAAAGTCAGGGGCAATGTCTGGATGGTGGAATCAAAAGACCTATTGAACCTGGCACAGATATGGGAGACAGTCCTGGGGTCTCTAAAATTGACTATTATACAGTCTCCTTCAATGGTCTTACGTGTCTTCCCCACCCAGGGCACCCTCCTTACCGCGATAATTTCATTACAGAGGTGGACAGGCAAAGGTCTATTCCAATTCAGCCATTTGACAACTTTGGATTTTAGGGAGCTATAGATTTCCCCCTCTCCCTCTTCTAAAACAGGGGCACCGGCCATAATCACAGTATATTGAATAGCTTCAGGTGGAAAATCTGGGATTCGGGATCTAATATTTCTATTTCCTTTATCTATTGTCGTTGGGGCTGCATTGGGTATGTCAGCATCCCCCCCGAGTATTACTATGACTGGGCAGAAGGGCTGGAATCTGTTTGGGAGGTTGTGGGTTGGATAGTCCTACATGCTGGTTAATCCCCCGACCCGGGTACACGGGAGGTATACTATTAAGATTAGACATTCTCCCATCCCCTAGGGGTAAACTCCCCCCGGCCTGGCATACAGGTGTTGGTACAAAAGCTGCAACAGACTTACCAATCGCACTAAGGTCAGCTGATTGAGCAGAATTTTTTTTCTCAATAGCTGCCAACCTTAGATCGATTTGTTCCATTTTGGCTTGCAAGGGTGATATAATAGATCTAAGAAGTACTGCAATGCTTTCCAAGGTAGGGACATTGACGGGCAGGGAACAAGGATAAGGGGCAGGGGGAGGCATAAATAAGGCACCCGCCCCATGTACAGACTCAGGGGGTGCCCCTATAGGTGAAACTAATTTGGGCCCATTATTTTGTCTCTTAGCTATTTTTGCCTTATTCCCTTCTTTTTTTATTATATGCCCGTTTCCTTTTAGGGAGGGCTCCGTCCTTTACCCCATGGGACGGCGGACTGTTGTCTGTGATTGCAGGCTCGGATTGTATGGGCACAGGATTACCAAGAACTAAACTGATTTCAGGTAGAATTTCATTATTTAAAACATCTAAGTCCTGGGAGTCATTTGTCTCCACCCCGGGTGGAATATTAAGTTCACTTGTACGGGGTTCAGATGTGTTGGCTTGGCCAGACCGTTCAGGAGTTTTAGCTAAGGCCATTGCTCCAAGGGAAGATCTCTTATTAGCCGGCATTTCCAGAGACATTCGCTTTTCCAAAACGGAAATTTCTGTATTAATTATGGAATTGGCTCTAGTTAAAAATGTCTCCATTCCTCCCACAATGGAGCCCCCAACAGATGATACTTTGCTTCTTAATTCCCGGCCAGACATAATTCACAGTCAAAGGCATATAATTATATACTTTCAGGAGAAAAATAAAAGCCAAGAGGGGTGGCCCGGCCCGACCTAGATCGGTCCGAACGGTCAAAACGGTCAAAACGGTCCCGCCCTTGTCCCAGGCTTCTCCCGGGACGCTCCCACGCGCTCCCGCCCAGCGGAAGTACTGGCGTGTAGAAATAGGATGGGTGGGGGTCGGGGCTTGCAGGGAGAGCGGCCCAGGTGTTCTCAATCGGGCTATCAGGGACTCCTGAGAGATGGAGTCCCTGAACACACTACTCGCAGCCCTGCAGCGCCGACCACGCACCCCACAGCAGAGTTTATTTCCCAATCCTTTCTCCTCTGGCGCAGGCTCAACCCGGGACTACGATGCGGGACCCGCGGAGCAGGTGCGGCAAGAAGTTGGGCGAAGCAGCAGCAACCCAAGCGCCCACGAACAGGTATGCAGTGATAAAGTCCCAGGGAGTGAATGCAGGTGATGCTATTTAGGTCCGTAGGTGGGGGGCAGGGCTTGCAGGGAGAGCGGCCCAGGTGTTCTCAATCGGGCTATCAGGGACTCCTGGGAGATGGAGTCCCTGAACACACTACTGCAGCCCTGCAGCGCCGACCACGCACCCCACAGCAGAGTTTATTTCCCAATCCTTTCTCCTCTGGCGCAGGCTCAACCCGGGACCACGATGCGGGACCCGCGGAGCGGGTCCGGCGAGAAGTTGGGCGAAACAGCAGCAACCCAAGCGCCCACGAACAGGTATGCAGTGATAAAGTCGAGCATTCAAATATTTGTTTTATTGTTGGTTACAAGGCACTGCCTTGCTTACATCTACACATAATCAATGGTTAAAGTCCAAATGAAAGTAGCAGTAGTGGAACTGTGACCAATGTGATGCATGGTCACTTGTCATCTATTACGCCAATATTTTGACATTTTGTTTGCACTTTGCCTTCTAGGATCTGTAAATTCACTTTTAACTGTAAGTATGGACTCAAAAAGTCCAGCATGCAAAGTGCTTGTGCATAAAAAGTCAAGCCTGGATGATGATGATGGTAAGGGGCTGCAAAGGGAATGATGGGGACAGATGATTGTATAGTCAAAATCTTTGGTGGCTGATGTAAAGGTTGGGTGAGGAGGGGAGCTGGTTTCCCTCAGCAGAAGGGGTAGGATAAGAGAAATTGATCGTAAAAGGATAAAGGAAATTTCAAGATAAGATGTGCAAAAACCGACTCACTGGGAGAGGCCAAGCCCTGTGTGGCTCTGCATCCACACACTCCTTTTTCATGATATGTGTAAATAAATCCATACTAACAGGGTAACACTAAATAGCACCTCTTCATTCCAGTAAGAATAATGAATATTCCTTTATCTTTTAAGTTATGGCGTGTGCTCTCTTATCTTATGTAACGTTGAATGAACGTAGCAGAGCGCAACCATTCATTCCCGAAGGGGTTTCTCGGTCTCTGTTTTTAATTACCATAATTACAAGTCATAAACGGCTCTTTAAAACATTAAAGGCTGCTTCTAAACGGGTTGCCTTCTTGCAAGCCAGCAGTCTCTCTGAAATGTCTACCCTCTGCTGTTAATTCGGAGCCAGGGTGTTACTCATTAAAGAATGTGACTCTTGGGTGACGGGTGGTTGCGGGGCTGACTCGGGGAGTGTTTTCTGCAAGTGGCCAGCCAGAGGCCAGCCCATGACACGTTTTATGGATTGACAACTATGCTGAATGCCGGAACGCTCGCGCGCTGGAATGCTTCCTAAATGAACATGAAAGCCAATCCGCGCGCGTGGAATGTTGTCAGGAGCACACGACATGCATGTTCGTGAGGCCGAGTACACGAATGCAATGCAGTCCAGGTTGTCTTTCTGAAGGGTAAATAGATTAACCAATCAGAAGGGAGATCGGACACTAAAAAGTTAAAAACGCACGATGTCGCGGTACCTACCATTAGAAAATAATACCCTTTAGAGATTTTACTAAAGAACACAGTCTGTATCTTAGTTATCTATGACCGAGAATGTAAATATACATGGTAAACAAACACATCTGAAGTATATAAGCAAACGGGGGCTAGGACAAGCTTTTAAAAGGAGCAGCCCTGCCTTTCTAATTGTTAGTTGCCAGCGCTAATTGACCGGGCTGTGCACTCAAGTGGTCGCCAGCTGTGCTCGTTTCCACTGACGGAGACTCACTTCTGTGTGTTTCTCTTGTCGTAAAGTACTTCTCGGCATCGTTCAGCTTTGCACACGATGGGAACATTTTCCAGCCGTCCAGCCTTTTATGTACTCTTTAGAATTAAGGCGTTGCCTTTATAAATACATATAAAGGAAATAAGGGGGTGCCTGTGTATATCTCTCTAATTGCAGGGCAGGCTGCTTGAAAGCACAGCTCACCCAGAGTAAGCCCAGACTTATTTTGTGGCGAGGGCCGTGAAATGTACAGAATAAGCGTGCACTTCAAAAGACAGGCTGTAGCGCTTAGTGGCGTCACTCGTACACCTGCATTTGGCGAGCATACATGGAAAAAATGGAATAGGCACTCAAAACACTACTAGAACAACAGACAACACGCATTCAGCTTTGAACACATGCTAGTGGCACAATAAAAATACCCCCCCCCCCCCAGGTGGCGAGCCCACCCCCGAGTCACCCATATCTCACAGCTATTCGTTGACCTTGGCCTCAATGCCCCGACCCTTCATGGGTCGTTGGGCCCCTCCCTTGGCCCAGGGGCTTGGATTACTCCCCTGATGCGGGCAATATATACTGATGAGAGGTGGTGTATGAGATAAAACAGTTTAAGCTGGGGGCATGGTGAACTTTATCCTGTCAGTATAAAGGAACTTTCGTTTACAGCCTCCAATCCACTAAACAGGCGCAAAGCAAGCTGGCAGCTCTCTGCAAACTCTCCCTGTCAATCAATCAATAACAAGCACCCAATGCAATCCTTCGGAGGAAAAATCAACCATCAAAGAAAAAGTTTCGTCGGTGGTTCTTTTGAAGGGCTGAGAAATAATTAGCCTGCCCACGGCTCCTGTAGCGCCCTCCTCTTACCTTGCTGACTGTGTGCTGCTTCTAGGCGCATCATCACCAAGATCCAGAGACAGAAATAGGATTTCATTGGAACACGAAGTAGCATTGTGAGCCAGTGCTTGGAAGAGACTTCTTTCTGTTGTTGTGCTTGCTTGATTTACGCCCCTGTTCTTCTTGCACGTGCAACCGGACCAAAACAACCGTGCGCGTACAGCTGTGGTGCAGAGGGGCAGCTGGTCGGGACGGATCCGAGCAGAGACTGCTCAACAGCTCCCTCCTGCAGAGCTGTGGCAGAAGCTGCAGCGCGCCGGCAGATGCTGCCAAGAAGCACGTCCAGCAGGCAGCCAGCGCTGCAAGCACGGGGTCCGGCTACACCCCCCTGTGACCATTGGCTGATGGGGACAAGAGAGGCATCGCTGGCCCCCTCCTCTCCACAAGGCAAGACGTCCCCACCGACCTCCCATTAGTAAAGTGCCTTCAGTGGTGCAGCAGTGCTATTGATGGGCCGCAGTTCCCATGTCGGTCAGAAAACAGCCATTCACCGCGGTTAATAACCAGGCGCCTTGCCAATTCTTAAATCACATGTTGTTGTAATTAGGAAAAAATCGAGCATTTTTCTTCATTTTTTTCAAGCATATCCTATCTTTCCTGTGTTCTCACAGTTGTGCTTTTCACTCCTTAACAACCACGGTCATGCGTCCTTATTGAATGCACTTGCTCTGTTTTTCCCACAGTTAATTTCACATTCGTTTTTTTTAAACCAAAACTCCTTAACTTGTTCGCTCGTTGGCATTTTCAATCGGTGTGCCCCCCCCATGATTTGTTCTAGAGATTTCTCATTTTCACACTGGAGTTGAAACGATAATTCCACATGCCCACCCTCATATTTATACGAAGGGCTGGTAAGATTGTACCTGTGTAAAGGTGCACGAGATAGTAGCAGCCGTAGCACATTTTGCATTATTTCTGCACAAAAAAGAGTTGCAATCTTGTGACGTCTTCCCCACCTGTATTTTTCGTAAGGTGTGGATGTGCTCTATCTGCACTTGAAAAGAAGAGGTGTGGCATGGGGAGGCACATCCCGTTTAATAAACCCACTCCTCGCAACTTTAGGGTGTGCCTTGTCAACGTCAATACTAGCGAAGGACGTTTGAGAATTCAAAATTTGCAAGCATACGTGACAAGAATTTTCAATTCTATTAAGGACAAGGAGGCGAGGATTATGCTATCTCATTTCTTTATTGAAATGCCCAGCAGCCAATAAAACAAGTAAAAAACAAAAACCACAATACCCATGAACACTTGGGTAACAACCATAGAGTCTGTCGTATATAAGGCCATGTAGAACGTCACACTTCCTCTTTCTTTGGTGAGAAAAAATTGTTCAAGTAAACCAGGAAACAACATGGAAAGTCAATCACGGAAAAAACACTATCTCCAATCCAGGAATGTCAAGGAAAGTCCATAATGCCAATGCCAGAAGAAGACAGGAACTACAATCCTCAAAGGAGCAGGCAGGAAAACCCAGGCCGCAATGAAGAGTCGTCATTTGGGATCAGATCCTGAAAAGAGACACAGAGCCGTAATACACATTCCGTGTAACATGAGCATAAAAGAAGGGTGGGTAGAAAGACAAGGCAAATGCATCATCTCAACAGCAAGGAACTTTTGAACATGTGTACAGTAACAATAATGTATACAACAACGGGTGGGATAATCCTTGCCTCCTTGTCCTTAATAGAATTGAAAATTCTTGTCACGTATGTTTGCAAATTTTGAATTCTATTTCAGGACAGGAGACTCCGATTTATGTTTGTTTAAAGCTGATCCACCACAACAGAGCAACATTATCAATAGGCTTAAAATAAAAGGTTTTAAAAACAGAATCAGAGGACCAATCAGCGGCCTTCATATTATCAAACAAAGTGACACCCATCGACAAAGATTTAGAAGCCATAGCCCCTCGAGCAGAATGCGCCCCAAACACAGACACATCAATTCCAGCTTCCGCCATGAGCCAACGTACCCACCGAGCCAAAGTAGCCGGGGTAACAGGGCGAAAAGGCTTCTGCAAAGCAATCAACAACTGACCTTGCATATCGGAACGAAAAGAGGAAGTACTTACTTCGTAATCCTTGAGACATCGGACGACAAAAAGGTGGGGATGAGCGGGGAAAGACGGATAAGATATGAACGCAGTATTGGTCTTGGTACGCCGAGAGAGGCGAAACGTGACTCCCTCAGGAGTAAAACTGCGCCCGGCCAGATCTAAAGCACAGACATCAGACACCCGCTTGCAGGAAACCAGACACAACAACATAGTCAGTTTGGCTGACAGCTGTTTACGGGATAGCAAAGAATTGACCGGCCAGGCGTCCAGAAAACGCAACACAACCGACACGTCCCATAAAGAAACGTACTTAGGACGCAGAGGATTCGCAAGGCGGACACCCTTGAGCAATTTAGCAACTAAAGGATGTTCACCCGCCGGTTTACCATCCACATGGAGGTGGCCCGCAGAGATAGCAGAACGGAAATTGTTCACCGTGCGATATGCCAAACCAGACGAAGCAAGCGAGGCCAAAAAGTTAACCATCACAGAAACATCTGCCGATGCTGGATCAACTTTCTGTTGAACACACCAGTCGCACCAACGCTGCCAAGAGCCCCTGTAGTGTTTGTGGGTACCTGGAGACCAGGCGTCACTGATGAATCTGGAAGCGTCTGCAGAAAGGCCCAGGACCGACCAGCATTCCCCGAAATCCGCCACGCCATTAGAAGAAGGGAGCCTGACAGAATCAGGGGATGCGGATTCTAAAGAGGATCTAGCAGGAGATTCCACTTCTGGGGAAGAAGGAACGGCATCGCACAAGCCATCTCCAGGAGAACCGGGTGCCACGCTTGAGCTCTCCACAGAGGAGCAATCAAGATCAGCTCCGCTTGGTAGCGCTTCGTGTAAGCCAGAACCCTGGGGATCATCATGAATGGGGGAAAGGCATAACACAGAGACGCTGGTCACGGCTGGAGAAAGGCATCCGTAGCTAGGGCTTCCGGATCCGGCCTCCAACTGAAGAACAGCGGGAGCTGGGTGTTGAGACGGGAAGCAAACAGATCTATCTGACATTGTCCCCAAGTCCGAAGAATGCGACGGAATACTCGGGGATGGAGTCTCCAATCGCTGAAGTCCCTCAGGTGTCTCGAGTTCCAATCCGCAACGAGATTTACTGCGGCCGGGGAGATACTCTGCAATAACAGTGATCTTCTGTTGCAGACAAAAATGCCAAAAATCCTTGGCAATCTCCGCCAGTAACCTCGACCAAGTTCTCCCCAGTTTGTTGATATATAGGACTGCTGATACGTTGTCCATGCGGAGGAGTATACAGCAGTTGGATTGAAGGGGAGATAGGCAATGAATCGCAAAGGAGCCCACCAGGAGCTCCAGACAATTGATGTGGAGGGATAGTTCCTGGGGAGACCACCGACCCCCCGTCGAGACTGGACCGCAATGGGCCCCCCAGCCCCAATGGCTGGCATCCGATTCGATCACTACTTCAGGCGAGGATCCGAACAGGGCTCGACCATTCCAAGCTTCCATATGATCCAGCCACCATTGCATCTCCGACCTCGCCTCCTCCGAGAGAGGAATTTGATCCGAATATCGGAGACCGTTTTGGAGATGGCGAATTTTTAGGCGCTGCAAAGCCCTGTAATGCAGAGGGGCCGGAAAGATCGCCTGAAGGGAAGAAGCCAATAGACCGACAACTCGTGCTAACGATCTCAATGACACAGTCGGTCTCGCAATAACTGAAGTCAATTCTCTCTTTATATACCGAATCTTCTGATTGGGTTATAGAAGTTGACATGTAAGAGAGTTGACCCAGAAACCCAAAAAGTCTATCATCTGAGTCGGGCTCAACACAGATTTCTGAACGTTCACCAGAAAGCCCAGGGACTGTAAGAGGTCTATGGACCACTCCAGATGAGACATCAGTCTGAGCGGACAATCCGCCAGAAGGAGGATGTCGTCCAAGTAAATGATCAAACAAACACCCGACTGCGAAGAGACTCCACGACCGGCCTCAACAGCTTCGTGAAGCACCAAGGTGCCGATGAGAGGCCGAACGGGAGACCCTGATACTCGTACCAAGTCCCCTGCCAGTGGAACTGGAGGAAGCGGCGATGCGGATGGTAGATGGGAATGGACAAGTAAGCGTCCTTGAGATCGAGACAAACCATCCAGTCCTTCTCCTGCAAAAGATCCTGCAACAGATTGATCCCTTCCATCTTGAAGTGCCTGTAGACTACTCCTCCGTTGAACTCCTCGAGATTGAGCACTAACCTGGAGCCCCTCCCTTTTTCTCCACAAGGAAAACCGTGCTGACGAACCCTTTTGGATGACGCACGGTCTGAACAATCGCCCCCTTCAAGAGAAGTGACTTTAGTTCCTCGGAAATGAACTTTTGATCCCTTTGGGAGAAACAAAGAGGAGAGGGAGGGTGAGACTGATGCTGGGGCTGGTAAAACACTATCTTGTACCCTTGGACCGTCTCCAGCACCCAAGCATCGTTGGAGATCAACCGCCAATTGTCTAGGAAAAAACGTATGCTGCCCCCCAGAACCACACTGCAAGCAGGAATCAGGCTCACCTGAAGTTGCGGAATCCTGATATTTGCCGGAGTTTCCACTGGAACGTCCTTTCTTGTACTGTCCTCGGCCTTTCCTAGAAGGATAGAAATTGGACTTTTGGGAGTAGCCGGAATCCTGATTACCTCCTCTGTGGGACTGAAACCCTCTCTGGTTGGGTTGCTGGGAACCACGGCTGAACGAGCGTCCCCTATTTCGTCCGGCCTTGCTGAAAACCCGGACGGAAAGCCAGCTGAAGCGATGCCTGAGCCCTGTCCAGACCACTGAAGGTGCTGACAAACAGTGTCAGTTCTTTCGAAAACGACTGACCAAAAAGCAAGCCCTGAGCAGCCGGACCAGATTCCGAAGTGGAATGCTCCGTCAGTTTAGGATCGAGCTTAAGGAGTATTGAACAACATCTCTCGCTGGAAAGAGCGCAGTTGGCGTTGCCAAGTTGGCAAATCGCCCTCTGAGCCCATTCGATAAGCTCATCTGGATCAACCATCGCAGATGACTCTTTGGCAACAAAGTCAAGATCCAAAATCTTCGTAAGCGGGCCCAGCAGATGAAGGACCTTGTCTTGGCACAAACGCCAGGAATGGTCCAGACCATTCTTTGTATCCTTAGCAAACTTACGAAGGTAAGTCACCATGGTGGGATTCACCTCTGGTGAGTCTGCCAGGTTGTCCACCAGATCCGGTCTAGGGCACTCTGAACGGAGACGTGCGCGGACCTCCTTCTCAAAAGGTTGACGGATGTGCTGTTGTACATACTCTGCCACCGCCGGGGATGGGAGGCAAGCGGTGGAATTGAGGTGGATAATGTCCGAGGGTTCAAAGGTTAGGACGGGAGGATGAGAGGGGGCATCCACAAAATGCTCTTTGCACTTCTTCTTCTTTGGAGGAGGCGGTACATGGTCAGAGGACGACGAGGAAAGCTGATCATCACTGTCAGCCGCAGCCGCTGCAGACTTGGACTTGGCAGTGGACAGAGACTTCGCCAACTTCTGAAAGTCAGAGGCATGAGGATTACTCGGGGAAGAAGTTGACTTACGTGATGCAGGAACCCAACCCTGCTGTTGAGCATACTGAGCCAAATGCCTCTTCAGAGGAGTAATAGCGCAAACCAGCGCTTTAATCATGGAGTGTTGCACACCTCTATCAAGGGCTTCCACCAAATCCTGCTCAAGAGACTCAGAGGCCTCTTCGTCATACTCACAGTCATCTTCGTTATAGTAATCACTCATGGTACACCAAAAGTGTAAATAAGCCCACAAGATGACAGAAACTTAGAATTGCCAAAGGCAAATTCTGGGGGAGTGTCAAAACCCCACAGCAAGCCAATGAAAAAGCAGAAAAAACTACCACAAAAATAATTAGAAGGTGGAGGGAGGGCATGCCGTGTAGAAAAAATGCACTCTAGGCAGTGCCTATGCCAAATTATACAGCCGGTAGCCTTTTGCCACCACCGGCGCCAGAAGGGGTTAATTTCGAGGCTGTGGGCGGTCTGAGTCGCAAGGAACGTCCTTCTCTCAAGCTCCGGTATATTGAAGAGACACGGAGCGCCAGAAACTGCCACCGAGCATGCGCGGACACCGGCTGCCTCGAAATAAGCGAGTGGAGCTCACGCTGCAAGCGCGAGTCCACAACCACCCCAAACTCCCACTCCACAAGGCAAAGGACACGGCCACAAAGCGCCCTGACACAAAGGGAGGTGACACATGCCCCCAGCCGCGGAACACCGCAACACGATGAAATGCGGAAAGCGGCACACAGGCACAGAAACGCGGCACAAAGCGCGAGCAAAGCGCTGATCAAAATACAATTAAAGACACAGCCAAATCGCAATAAGGTAAGAGAAATGCACTTAACTGGCTGCGGAGCAGCAAAGAAAGAGGAAGTGTGACGTTCTACATGACCTTATATACGACAGACTCTATGGTTGTTACCCAAGTGTTCATGGGTATTGTGGTTTTTTACTTGTTTTATTGGCTGCTGGGCATTTCAATAAAGAAATGAGAATAGCATAATCGCAGCCTCCTGTCCTGAAATAGAATTTGAGCTAGTGATGGAAGAAAAGGGGTGGACCCTGCAGGGCGGAGTCACAGGGTCTGGCCGAGAACGTTTAGCCGAAGATCTGCTTGCAGTATTATTTTTAAATGCTGAATTCCCAAATAAATCCTCACACAATATAAATGCAGAGGAACCCTGTTCTGGTTTACTTTATTATTCACTAATAAACATCGTTTAAATGTCCCTTAGATGCACATGCTACAGAGATCTATGAATACACAGCCTGTTTCATGGAATAATACAGGGGGTTAAAGCAGGTGGTGCAGAGATCTTTGTCTAATCTGCTGGTCACACACTTAAATCATCATAACGTTGTTCAGAGTGTTAATGTGCTTACTACAAAACAATGCAAGCGAACTAAAAGTAAAGTGCTTGCTTATTAGCAAGATATCTCAGTGGGTTTCTTTGCTTGCTGCAGAGATCCACGTGTAACCTAAAGATCATTAACTTCAGCTGTGGGGTAAAATTGCTCAGTGAGTTTTACACTCACTGCAAACATCTACATGTGGCCTGCTGCATGTTTTATAACGAGTTTAAGAGATTGCTAAAAGGACAAGCATTATTAAGGTTAGTAATAATTATCAATTAATTAGTGCTTACTCATAAGGTACTTTTTCATTGAGTGCTAAAAAAGTATGCATTATCCATGTAATCACGCACATTTTCAAACTCACATTCCCCCGGAACATGCATCTTTACTATTTATTTCTATAACACACATGTGCAATAATGTATCAATGTGCTTTACAATTGACTGAAAAGTACCAGTTCAAAGACATACATACCTTGACAGATACAGAGGCTGTGAGAGTAGAACTCTTTCTCATCCTAGTTTAAATCTTGGCCAACATGTGAAAGGACATGCATAGATGAGCTGCAGAGTACTGAACTAATGTGGGGCCATGCCCCACAGTGCTGCATTTGATTTAAAGTTCCTGGTTCAAGGCAGGGCACAGCTCAGACAAAGCCACATTTGTTGTCTTCAAGTGATGAATTTAGAGCTGGTTTTTACTGGCAAAGATAAAGAGCATCCTGTACCCCAAACAAATTGAGGCTGCTTCTCAACACAACGGTACGATGAAGGTGTACAGGTTCCACTGTGATGCATGCAGCTGTGTGCCCTGTGGTGAAACATTGCTCTAGGAGACAAGTGGGGCAATTCTGAAGTACTAGAACTAGGGGTGGAATATTTATCAACATGCGTGGTTACAGCAGCTCATGACTGTTTGCGTTGAGAAAGCTGCCACTCAAAAAGAAAATCTACTTGAGCAGGAGAAATAAGCAATACCCTCAGGCATGCCCCTTAGTGCCATTTGTGTTGATTTTACAGTGCGTGACAAGCTCCCGTTGCTAAAAATCAGCGTTAGCAACTCAAGATGCTGAATTCTGCTGCACACAGAAGAGTTTTAATGTAACTCTGTGGAATTCAGTGGAGTGGGACTCCACAACTTCCACCCACCTCTAACTAGAGCCAATTCCCAGCTTAGTAGTGGCTGACTAAAATGAAATCTGGTTATTTCCAGTTATAAGCCAGAACTGCATGCATGGAAGTAACCGAATGTCCTCGACCATCAAACCTATGTCCAATAGATCCTTCTGGTTATGGGGATATTTGGGGTTCGTAGGTGTTCCAATATCCCAAGGTACCAAGAGCCAAAAACTGAGCTGTACTGTAGAATGGTTTTTCATTGGGTACCAAGTATAGACCAATACATATGGCGAAATATGGAGAGTGGAAAATGGGTATAAAGGAAACCTATGTATTTTTTAAATGGGCACACAATATGTAGTTTAGGAGCAGTGGTCATTTGTACATCTCTAAATTTGTGGGTACCCGTATTAATGCATGATATAGAGCAGTGATACTCAAAGTACGGCCCAGGGGCTGCTTCCGGCCCTTTTGACCTTTACATGTTGCCCCCGGGTAAACAGCAGCACCAGCTACTGTTCAGTTACTGAACACTAATATTTAGAAAAAAATGTTAAATAAACGGGCAAGCATTTATTAACCTTCAAAAAAATGCTTGCCTGGTTATTTCAAATGTTTTTAGACCTTCTTACACAATTCCTGACCTACCCAGATACCCTACCGCCACCCTGCCTGTAGCAATGCGGCCCTCGGTCACACTACAGACTTTGTGGCCCCGGGGCCAATGTTTGTGAGTACCCATGAATTAAAGGGTATTTTCAAAATGTCTTCTTTCTTATACACTGTCTTAACTTTGAAAGGCACAAATACAGCAAAATCATATTGGTAATAACAAATGTTCTACTATTCTATGCTCCCACAAGTGTATCGATAAAAATGCACTTCACTTGTGTGGGTAGGCCTAGTGCCTACAACAGGAAATGGGACAAAAGACAATATAGATGCATCACATATTTCCACTGAAAACTGATCCTTTTTTCCAATATGGGTAGCTGTACCCTAGCTCAGTCAGCTCCACGGGAAATCTAGCAAACCTGTACATTTTTGAAAAATTGACATCTATGGGTATCCAAGGTGGGGTGACTGACATGGCTCTCACTAGGTTTATCTTACCCAGATTCCTTTGCAAACCTCAAACATCGACTAAAGAAGCACATTTTCCTCACATTTCTGAGATGGAAAGTTCTGAAATCTGTGGGGAGCCACAGTATTCCTACCACCCAGCGTTCTCACACTTGTCCCAATAAAAAATGCTTCATCATTTGTGTGGCTGGGTCTAGTGTACATGGCATTCTGCATCAAACCAAGGTCAATGGGAGTCTCGTGGAGCAACTCTAATTGACTCTGGTTTGATTTGTGCCTGTCAAGGGGTCTATGCCAAGTCGCACAAGTGGCATAGCATTTTCATCAGGACAAATGGTGGAACGCTGGGTGGTAGGCATTTTGTGGATTCCTGCTGATTCCAGATGTTTATGTCACAGAAATGCAAGGAAACTGTGCAATTGTAGGAAAAGTTTGTGGCTTGCAGGGCATTGTGGGAAATAAAACTTTAAGGGATCTATGAAAATCATACCACCCTGGAGTACTCCAGATGTCTAGTTTTCAGAAATGTCTGTGTTTTGTAGGTTTACCCAGGTGGCAGCTGACTTGAGGCTGACAAGTGCAGTCATTCAGCATAGAAGTAGGACGATAGTGGGACTTAGCCCCAATATGCTACCCGTCTGTGTAAAAGAAATGTTCCACAGCTCATTAAACCATTAAAGACCCTCAATCCTGACTCATTCCAATCAAATCTCTCTGGTAACTTGCCACTGGAACCACTAATATCTGTCAACCAATTCCATATATGGCTATCTGAGACTTTTTATAACTGTGTTTACCTCAATACTATATTAAACCAGCAACACCACTAGAAAGCTGGCTCTTTTCAGATGCACAGCTACAGAAAAGGAAACACAGAACCTGAAATACAGTGGAGAAAGATGCATGACGAGAATGACAAAACCAACTACAATGACTATCCCCAACCTATAAGCAAACTACCAAAAAAGCAACAAGATTTCACTACTCATATGAAAAAATTGTCACTCTATGTCCTACAAAAGAACTTTGTAAGATTGCCTTTTAATGCCATGATGCAGATTGCAACTCAAATTGCACCACTCTCAAGAATTCAGCATTGTGCTGGCAGATCACTTCATTGAGAAAGTTTACAACCTTGAAACACACTGTCAATGAAAAGAAATTACAGCCAGATTCATCAATGTCAAATTCTGCGATTTCTAAATTACGAGAAAAAGAGAATCGCAATTAAGAAATCGCAGAATGGCATTCATGAATATTTGCGAGAAAATAAAGTGAATCGCAATCGGTGATTGCGAGTACCCAAAAAGCGGTAAATATTTGCACAATTGGCCGATACCCGTGTTGAAATTGCGATCTCGCAATTACCGAAATCGCAAATTGCAATCTCGCTAATTGCGAGATCGCAAAAACGGGAAGTCGCATCCTGAGCACAGTGATGATATCACAACCAGGAAGTAGGCAGGTTTCACCCTCATTCAGCAGTGAGAGCCTGAAGTGGAAGCAGCATTGCCAGAGCTCCCCTCCAGAGTGCCAACAGGTGAAAACCAAGAGACACCCCAGTGGCCAGCATGCCACAGGAAGCTGCAGGTGGAACTTCCCGTGGAAGAAAAAGGAAAATTAAATTTTCTGAACAAGAGCTCGAATATTTGATTGAAGGAGTCTGCAAGCACCACAATTGGCTATTCGGTAAAGACTCCAGAAGGGTGCCTGAGGCCAATAAAAGGCGGATATGGTTGCGCATCCGCGCAAAAGTGAACTCTGTGGGGGTGACCCAGCACTCCGTGGGCGAGCTCAAAAAACGTTGGTACGACCTCAGAGGGCGGGCAAAGGAGAAGATTGCCGAGAGGCTGGGGGAGCGTGTTGCGACAGGTGGAGGGGAGCCCACTGTCCCACCAAACACACCACTCGAGGACCGAGTAGAGGACACCATTAATCCACAGGCATGCGTGGGTGTGATCCAGCTGGACTCCTCCCGACCCACCCAAGACACACAAGGTAAGTGCCATGCAACTGCGACCCCCTGTCCCCTAACAATGTCCATGACTCCAGATCATCCCATTTTCAACCCCTAGTCATGCAGCCAAAGCACACCACTAAAGCGCTATTGCATTGCAGGACATGTAGTCTGACCACAATTACCATCTAGCCCCATAAAGCCAGACATGTTTAGTGAGAGTCAATCCTGCAGTGAGTCAGGTAATGGTAGTCTGCATGCATGTAGGAAGCCTAAATGTGGAAGAAACATGTCACTAATCAACGTCCACTTAACATCACAGGGGGCGCTGAAGTCCCCAGTACAGACAGCGATGCCCTGCTAATTGAGGACATCACAGAGGACTCAGAGGGAGACTCACATCTATCCCCACAGCAAGGACCATCAGGGCAAGCTGCCGCACCAGCGGTCATTCCACCACCTGCCCCTGTGGACAGTGCCACCCCTGCGCCAACAGGCGCAGCAGTACCACAGCGCGTCACTCAACCACCAGTGGGGCTGGCAACACCAGCAGCAATTCGCCGACCAACCCGCCGCCCTGTGGCTGTGAGGAGCCAGTCAAGTGGACTGGTGAGGGAGCAGCGCAATAACAATTCCCACGCTGGCAGGGGACCAAACGTGCGGCCAGGTGGGCTCTCCATTGAGCGCCGTATGCTACATGTCCATCAGACACAGGCCCGTCATCTTGCGGCTATCCACCTGCAGCTGAACAAGACCGCCCAAAATGTAGCACAAATGTCAGACCGCATGGAGAGGATGACAGCTGCTATGGAGGCCAACACACAGGCCATGTACAGCCAGCGGGACCTCAACCGCCGCAGACACCAGCAGCTGCTGACCCGCCTGTCAGCATACACACGGTCCAACTACATTATTGGCAACGTGACCTCCCAGCTCTAGCGACGCTCCTTGGCCATGCAGGTCCAAATGGTCCAATGCTGTCAGGACGTCGCGAGAGCTCTGGAGCAGGTGCCAACAGCAGTACAGGGCATGCAGGCTACCGGCCATGGCCAGGCCGGGGGGGGGGGGTGACGACACTAGTGAGGCTACTTCCAGCCATAGTAGCCAGTCCGTGCCACCGGTGGTAGCACCCCGCTGCAGCAGCAGGCCCTCTGCTGCCACACAGCTGAATCAGGAGGAGGATGTGGAAAGTAGGTTGGGAGCATCTGCCCGGAGGCGACATTGAACATTTGAACATTTACATGAGGGGCCATGCTGCTGCTACAAGCATGCCCTCCTGAAGAACAGACATATGACGCAATATGTCAGTCATGTACCAGTTTGGGGAATCCCCACTTTATTGTGCTGTAACAATAACAAATATTCTGTCTAACACAATCTGACTCATGTCATTTTTAATGTTGTCATGCATGAGTGAAGTAATGGGTGTGGGGAGTGGGTGCACTAGAAATAGTTCATGCAGATTTGGTTACGGTGCCTGTGTCCTTCTGCAGGATTCTCCCCGCGTGCGTGACGCACATGTGCAGGTGGTCGGTTGTCCCCTTCCGACTCACTGCCAGAGATGTCTACAGGTATCCTGCGCTTGGTAGCAATGTTGTGGAGGATTGCACACACGGCCACGATGCAGCAGCAGACCTCTGGCTCGTATTTGATGGCCCCACCAGTCTTGGGCAGTATGCAGAATCTGCTCTTCAAAAGGCCAAATGTCCTCTCAATGCAATTTCTTGTGCATATGTGTGCTGCATTGTAACGCCGTTGCTGTGGTGTTGCAGGGTTGAGGTATGGGGTGAGGAGGTACTCACGGAGAGCGTAGCCGCTGTCACCTGAATGATAGGAGCAGAGGGTGAGTGCCTGTGCTGCGCAGCTACATTATCACAGTGTAATATTCTGGGGCATGTGTGCTTACCTAGTAAGTGTCCTTCACCAAAGTCTCCCCTGGCCAGTCGTGTGTGAATGCCGAGTGCCGGAATATGAAGGAGTCATGTGTGCTCCCGGGTACTGTGCCACTATGTCCGTCATGATTGTCTATGCATTGCGCACCATCTGGATATTGAGAGAGTGGTAGGACCTGCGGTTGCGATACATGTATTCCATTTGTGCTGGTGGGCAGATGTGGATGTGGGTACAGTCAATGCATCCTATTATATGTGGAAATTGTGCTACGTTGTAAAATTGTAGCTTGGTGTCATTCAAGTCCTGTTGGCTGGTGGGGAATGAGATGTAGTGGTGTAGCCGGGTCAGCATACCCTCCAGGAAAATCCTTAGGCAGCAGGACATGGTGGGCTGGGATATCCCCCCTGCAACAGCGACTATCCCCTGGAAGCTTCCGGAGGCCAGAAGGTGCAGGCTGCACAATACCTGGACATGTGTGGGCACGGCATTGGTCCTACTTGTTGGGTGCTGCATCAGGGGGTCTAGGTCCTGGATTAGCTTGATGATCATTGGCCCATTCAGGCGGTACTTAGCGTAAATTTGCTCCCTGGTTTGGCCCAGAAGGGTGACCCGCTGGCGGAATATCCGCTCCTGGATCCTACGTCTCTTCCGTGCTGCTCGCTGTAGCCTTCGCCGCCTGACCACCATGTAGACTCCTGGCATTGTGAGAGTCCTAATGCTCCAGCTGCATATCCTTAAGTGTGTTTGGTCAGGCCTGCACCTGTTGGTACTTAGTAAACGCTTTTTTGTAACTTTTTTTTTTCCTTACTGGTTACCACCTGTTTGGGTTCTTCTTAAATTGCGCGTCGCAAATAGCGATTTTCTGCTTTTTCGCATTCTGCGAATTTTCATGAATAGCGATAGAGATTTTTTAGCGATTTCGCAGATTAATTCGCAGATTCCATGGTTTCTCGCAATTTCAGATTCGCTAATGGGCTTCTTCCAGGATTCTGCGAATTTATTTGCAAAATCGCTATTTTTCATTAGCGAATTCGCATTTTTAGGGATTTCACTGTCATGAATTCCTTTTCATCAAATTGTGATCGCAATTGCTTATTCGCAGCTATTGTCATCACAATTTGGCTTCATGTATCTAGCTGTTGGTGTCCAAAACCCCTTTCTTGTTATGCTGGATTCTATCACCAACATTAATTAACTAAACCTCTATTTGTTTTACTTGCTCTCCATTAAAGTAATCAATGTATTATTCAAGGTCATCCATACCACTGGGAAACCAGTGGACTGATGCCCCGTAAATATATTTAAATACATTATCCTAGCATTTTCCACTGCTGTACTCAACACAGCGATTGTTTTTTCATCACCAAAAAACTGAAAGAATCATACATCCAACAAAATTCCAAAGAGCAGACAAAATAAGCTATTGGTGAAAATCAAAGGACCTTTTATAGGCTAGCTCAATAAGAACAGATTTTTGTCAGACCCTGACTTCCTCAACCATATAACAACCTCCTTTCAGGCTGACCAACAGACTTCTGACCTACAAGAGGCATTTAATCTGCACTAACTGTTTTTTATGACCACCTCAAAAACATAGTCATCTAAAAAATGTGGCTCTCCTTCTCCATCTTAAACTATCATCCATCTGACACTATTAATTATCAACTGCAACTCCAAATTCTGATTTAATGTACAAGGATCTTCTCTAAATTGGATAGACAGACAGACAGAGACCAAATTGTTAAATGTTCTCTTTGCTTACCACCAGCTGCTTATCTGGTAGGTGTCCATCAAGGTTCAACAATTGCCCTTCTCATCAATGTATTCATGCTCACAAACAACAGATACGCGAATGAAATACATGTCATCCTAAAATTGCAAAAGCCCTCAGACATGGACATGTCATGACTCAGCTGATATCTACAGGCAGTGGCAACCAGGAGGATTAGAACCACTTGAATCTCACTGTCTCTGAGACAGAGATTCTCTCCTTCAGAGCATGGCAAAGAATCACCCAACCACCATTTGTCCAAAAGGAATTGTACCACTCCCCATAACACATTTATGGAAGTAAAGAATCTGGGTGTGATACCACTCTCCCTCCCAACCTATTTTGACCTAGTGATACTGTTGTGAATGTATCTAGGACCCTAATTAAGACATTCCCCATGTTATGCCCTTGTGTGGTTATATCAAATCATACCCTTATACAGGCATAAGAATCATACCCATATTAAGACATAGCCAATGCAGTCCAAATACGGCAAGGCTACTCCCATAGACTCCTAGAAAGCACAACGTGTTCTTAAACAAACCAAGCCTCCAGCAGCCTGGGAATTCCCCCTGCTTCTGTAGTGATTTGTCCTAGAACTCCTGGAGTCCTGAAAGAACTGCGAGTTCTTAGTGATGTCTTATGTCCAACCTTACGTCAAACTCGGCACCTTCCAGGTATAAATATACCAGCATCTGCCTTAAGCAACACACTTGGAGCAGATCGGCTATCTACTTGCCCGATGCCCTGCTGATACGAGAGCCGAAGGAAGCTGACCCTCCCTGCTGACGCACTGAGAGAGACGCTGTCTTTTCTCCTGCAGAGAAATCCAGCTCCAATGTTTCCCTGACACCCTCGCGGGTTGCTGGGAGATCGAGTCCTGAGAGAGAGATACAAGACCTCCTTCATTCTATACCCAAGGTACGGAGCTGATTAGACCCACAAAGAATTCTTTTATTCAGATTCTTGGCAAAAACTGTAACTCATCTACTCCTTTCCTGTACTAGGCTTAGGTTAGGTACACTGGGGTAGGCATATCTTAGAAACACCAGTTGAGTATGTTTAGTCATTATTTTATTGTTGTATGTATTTTAGCCATTTTAAGTATCTTATGGCTTAGAAACCATATAAATGCTTTTACAGTATTATTTCATAATACTCCTTTTACTGTACGCACTTTAGTTTATGATAAGTATTGCAATTGTGGCAATTCATTTCTCTTGCATGAGAAAGAAGACTGCTCAATAAATAACCCTTTTATTGAAAACGCCCGTCTCTCTATTTCTCTGCATCTCTGGTGAAACGAAGCATGCACAATTGACTGACTAAAATAGCTATCTATTGTTTCCTCGTCTCTGGAGATATACTCCTTGTTCTGGAGGGAGCAAAGTTGTCATGTTTATGCGGTTGTCAGAAGCTAATCCCTTCTTGTCTATTCAGGAAAGCTAAACACCTTCTTGTTTACTCGAGAAAGTTTCTAGTGACCTCTGAACTAGCTGGCACACACAATTAAGTCTAACATATTCAATAGAGACCTAGTCGACCTCAGTCCTACGTCTAAACTATCGTTTATGTTATTCCAATGCGCAGAGACTATTGGGAGTATAGGAACGACACTACAATACAAAGTGCTTTCTATATCATAAGAATACGAAGCAAATATCTTTTTACCCAGAAATAACTATGGGCTCCAAGAGCTCTAGTAATGTCACTCTTTGCTTATACCAGTAGGCTATACATTGAACTCATGAGGTAAGTAGTCAGAAAACTGCTAGTCTAGAATACCATAGATACACACGTTCTAAAACTGAAACAGAATACCCATATTACAGCTGTCCTCAAGGCCTTGCACACTTTGTTGCATGAAGAATGTTCAATTAAGCTCTCTGCATCATCCATCGGTGACCCATAGGACAAGACTTTGTTTCCTTTAATACAAACTCACACTCTTATGTCAAGAAAGCACATTCTGATCCAGAATAGCTCAACTCTTGATCACCCTTACTTTACAAATATCAACAGTGGACAGAAGCTGTTTTTCTGTTCAGATATTCAAGCCCAGGAATACCCACCAAAAGAAGAAAAAAACAGCCAGCAATCACCTAGACATCACAAAAGAGTTGGTGCTTTTTTCCAAAACATCATTTCAACTGGCCTCAACCCACATGAATTGGTTGAATGAACCTGCAAATTAAATCCTATCGCTCCACCTTTTCTCTCCTCGCCTCATAAAAATACATTTCCGCAACATGCACTTATTGGCCTATTTAAAGCATTCACCCAAACCTTATGCATTACACCAACAGTGCCCCTCATGGGCCACACTTTACCCAACACACTCCCAACCATGCATAATAAACAAAGTAGATACTTGTCCCTTCCAAATGTGATAAGGGGTGTTAGAAATGGGGGTCTGTAGTTGGCAGGTTGTTACCCTATCCAAGTAGGGACCCTTCTTCCTAGTAGGGACAAGGGAGTTACACTTCCAAAATAAACCCTGCTCACCCCCTTGGTAGATTGGCACAAGCAGTCAAGCTTATCTCAGACGTTACAAAAAGGGGGGTTGAACCCATGCAGTCACGGGGACCTGGGCGCTATGTGATATATATAAAAGGGGGGTCCCCGCAAAGAGGAAAGGTGTATTGTGAATTACATACACTGTAATTATTCAAAAAACACTAAAGCAAAAATTAAGGCAATTATCAGATTGGCATATATTATTTAATAACCAATACTACGTGATTGTAAATTGCAGTACAAAGTCATATAATTTGTAAGCCCCAAGGGGGGAAGAGGGAAGGAAGGAGGGGTAGTGCTCAAGGAAGTATAAGAGGGAAGTAACACAGTATCAAGAAGTAACAATACAAAGTTAACGACGGTAATCAAAACGATTATAATACAAAAGTCCAAATTCAGGACAAAATTTTTTTTGAAACACATGTAATAGTTACAATTCAACGGTCACATCTAATTATTAGAGCATTTAGGGGTGTGCCGGAAAATCAACAAAAAGAAAACAGTCGACGTTTCGACCCCTATCTATAGGCCAATTGAAGTCCTTTCACGGGGTCTTCATCAGGACGTCACACAAGGGAAAGGAGAAGGGTGGGGCCATTCTGTGTAAAAGAATATATAAAGAGGTATTTAACTATAGTTCATAGAAGGAACGAAGATCATCATCCTATCTAAAAATTAGACACAAATTATTTTAATTAATAACAAAATTTACCATGGTTGACGACCCAAATGGGTTCTGTACATGGACAGAAAAACCACCGGTCTGTAGGGCCATTGACGTTGTGTATTTTCCGATTAACTGCCTTCATCCTCCTAGGATGTAACTGCGGTTACAACAAATGTCTTGATTCTTTCTGAATCTTATTGAATGTTTGTCTCCTCTTTAGTTGAGTCGTCCACCCCATCAGACTGACCACGACGTTCAGCGTGGTTTTTCTGTCCATGTACAGAACCCATTTGGGTCGTCAACCATGGTAAATTTTGTTATTAATTAAAATAATTTGTGTCTAATTTTTAGATAGGATGATGATCTTCGTCCCTACTATGAACTATAGTTAAATACCTCTTTATATATTCTTTTACACAGAATGGCCCCACCCTTCTCCTTTCCCTTGTGTGACGTCCTGATGAAGACCCCGTGAAAGGACTTCAATTGGCCTATAGATAGGGGTCAAAACGTCAACTGTTTTCTTTTTGTTGATTTTCCGGCACACCCCTTAATGCTCTAATAATTAGATGTGACCGTTGAATTGTAACTATTACATGTGTTTCAAAAAAAAAATTTGTCCTGAATTTGGACTTTTGTATTATAATCGTTTTGATTACCGTCGTTAACTTTGTATTGTTACTTCTTGATACTGTGTTACTTCCCTCTTACACTTCCTTGAGCACTACCCCTCCTTCCTTCCCTCTTCCCCCTTGGGGCTTACAAATTATATGACTTTGTACTGCAATTTACAATCACGTAGTATTGGTTATTAAATAATATATGCCAATCTGATAATTGCCTTAATTTTTGCTTTAGTGTTTTTTGAATAATTACAGTGTATGTAATTCACAATACACCTTTCCTCTTTGCGGGGACCCCCCTTTTAAGCTTATCTCAGAGGCAGTGATTAAAGCATTTGCACATAAAATCCAATCCAATCCAAAAATTCTTTATTTCGGCCATTTAGGCCATAAAAGATACATTTAAAAAAATACATCATAAAACATTCACATTGAATAAAACCATTATGTTAAAACATTACTTTGAAAGAGGAAAAAAAAAAAAGATAAAAGAATCAGTTCCCTTATTGGTAATCAGGAGGTGGATTGGCATTACAGTTGCATAAAAGTTCCGTCCTTTAGTATCCAGGCTTTTAACAGTTTTCTCCTGATGTGCCACATGGCCATTAAAAATTTTGCAACTGCAAATACTATATGAGGGGAGGTGTTTGTTTTCAGTATTCTGTATGAGATTGCAAGGCTCCTTACGCCCAAATTCCTACATAGAGGCACTAGCCAATGTTTCCTTGGTCTGATGTAGGCTGGGCAGAAGAACAAAACATGAATTTCCTCCTCAACATAGTTGCTACACCCAGGGCAGGTTTTGTCATCCCCCTTTGCCCATTTGCATGTAAAAGAGTTGATGGGCAGTGTACCTAGTCTCCATTGAATAAACAGTTTTCTTGCCAATATCGGGAAAATAATGTCCATAAAACTTCAAAGTAGTAAGAATTCTTGGAGTACAAAAATCGTTCAGTTAAGATCCCATTGTGGGGTGCAATCACAAGGGAAGCAAGACTTCTCTCCTTATGAATCTCCGCCAGTCTTTTTCGAGGGATTTTTCGTCAGCATAACTCAGGGGCCTCCCATAGCTCATGAAGACTCAGCCGGTACAGTTCTTTCTTTACGAATGCCAGCCACGGAATTTTATCACAGTGGTTCAAATTCGTTACGTGGATGAGGTCTTGCCTGTAGTATGCAAGCTCACTGGTGGACCAGAGCCCCTGCCAGAATCTTAATGGCTTTGATTCTAAATCCTCAGCGATGGGGGGAAGGCCCACATCTAATCTTAAGAGAAGCAGGGGTGTACCACAAGGGAGGGCCAGGAGACGTCTCAAAAAGTTATTTTCTACACTGGCCAACGCTGTCCCTGCTTTATGCCCCCATAGCTCGCTACCATATGATGCAGCCACTTTAGCTTGTGTTTTGTACATTTCAACTGCCGGGGTGATAGGTTTAAAAGTAGAAGTGTTCGCAACCTTCAAAATTTCCCCGGACAATTGAGACAGCTTAATCTGAGATCTTGCTATTTGTGGTTCCCAGGATAAATTCTCATGCAGGGTTACCCCCAAGTACTGAAATGTTTTTACCCTTTCAAGTCTTACTGAGCTCAATGATGGATTAGGTCTAGTCTTAGGTGAGGGGTTAAATATCATAAACTTGGTCTTCCCTGTATTGATCTCTAGACCAAATTGTCTACAGAAAAGACCAAATCCATCCAGAATCCGTTGAATCCCCATTGGGGATTTGGAGAGTAGGAGGGTATCGTCAGCAAACATGATGGCCGGCACCCTCCTGCCTGCCAGAACTGGAGCGTCATTGTCCCTCACATTGCCAAGATGGGATATAACATTATTAACATAAAGGCAAAACAGGGTTGGCGCCAAGACACAACCCTGCCTTACCCCCCTAAGGACTGGGAACCTTTTAGACAACGCTCCGTCCCTCCCACACCTGACCTGAGCAAAAGTACCATCATGGAGCCTAATTATGGCCCGTAGGAGGTGGATAGGGACCCCAAGGTCTTTTAGAACCTCCCAGAGTTTCTTCCGGGGACCAAATCGAATGCTGACCTCAGGTCCACGAACACCACGTACAGCCTCCCCCCATCGATCCTCACAGTTTTCCAGTAAAGGAGTACGAGGCGGAAAATCTGATCCATGGTGGACGTGTTTTTCCTGAAGCCAGCCTGGAGGGGGCTTAAAATTTCTTTGTCCTCCATCCAGTCTAAAAGATGGTCCAGTAGAAGACGGGAAAAAAGTTTTTGAGGGACATCTATAAGGCTGATCGGCCTGTAGTTGGCTGGGAGAAGAGGGCAGCCCTTCTTGAAGATGGGTACAATCTCCGCCCCCAGCCAAGTACAAGGGATCTCCATGCCTCCCGCGATGGAATTAAAGAGAATAAGGAGGTACGGTGCCCAGATCTCAGGGTGAGACCTAAAAAGGTCACCAGGCAGTTTATCGAGTCCCGGTGCTTTCCCCATCGCCAGTCTCTCTATTGCACTGACCACCTCCCCAAGACTAAATTCCAATCCGTCATCGGGTTGGGATAAAACGCCAGCAGCCACATCATTGGCAACTTCGAAGGTATCTTCTTAAAGTTTGCCAAAGTGGGCTTCCCAAACAGAAGCTGCAATGTTGGGCTCCACTGCAGCTTTTGGTTCACCTGTGCCGATGTTTACCAAGGACCAGAATCTCCTGGAGTCCCTCGTTTCTAAAGCTAGGGAGAGGTCCTGCCATCTGTTCCAGTCCCATTCTGACCTTGCCAGTGCCATTGTTTCCCTGTATTCCCGCCTGAGCTCGGCTACCTTGCCCCTATCTGTACCTGCTTTTATTGCTGCTATTAATTCTGTCTTAGCCTTTTTACAGGCAGAGTTGTACCAGGTGGAGGTTCGGGTCTTTTGCTTGCGCTGCAATACCACCGGGAAGAGGACCTCACCTAGAGCTCCCACTAGCTCTTCATGGATTTGTGCTACTCTCTTGTTAAAGTCTTTGGGTCTAGGTTGATTGATTAAATTGTCAAAGTCCTTTAACCTAGGGAGTGCTAGATCATAAATTTTTCTAATACTTTCTTGTGAGTTTGCCAGTTTCTTCCATTTTACCCTACGCCTTTTGGAACTAAGAACCAGGTTCCCTAGGTCCTCACTGGGCTCAGCGGGCTGCAATCCAGCTACGACTACAGAATACACCATATCTAGTAGAAGTGCATTGTGATCGCTGTCCGTTCTTACAACTACTCTAAAATCCTGGACCTTGGACCACAAGCTGATGTCTACAAAAATGTAGTCCAGCCGCGATTCGTGATCCTTCCTATTGAAGGTACATAGCAAGGGGGTGTCTGAAATTGTTCGACCATTACAAGCCCTTAACGCAAAATTAAGTGTCAGGGACGTAATTTGCACCGCAAGAGGAGACCAAGATTTGGGGTGGGGGATTGACATGGTGGAACACCCCAAAAGTCATCTTCTGCAGTAAGTGCGCCTTCCCTCAGCCCTTCCACTCTTAACACCTAACTCGTGTTTTAATTACAAATGCCTTCAATGAATGTTTTTTGTATATACACTGTATGTTTTTAATTTTAATAGTATCCTCCAAGAAAATGTATGAAGGAGCGTTTTAATATCTGTACAGAAGCAAGTACATTTTTTGTATTTTTATAAAATAAATGTATACTAGCACTACTTTTCAGTTTGGTCTTAGATTTATTTTCCCTGCCTGAATTCTTGGATTTTAAATTGCATTTGCTATCCAAGCCAGTAATCACCATTTCAATAGGTGTGAAATGTATCATAGGAGCAAACAACAGGCTGACCTAAATGGACAGGAATGTCTGCCTTGAGAGCAGCAAAAATGTAGGGGCTGTGTGTATCCTTCTTGACATTACTGTGTCAAATACTGATAGAGAGGTCTGCTGGATTCACACATAACAGTACAGGTGTTCTCGAAAGGAAGGGAGCAGGATACTAAGATCATTCTTGTGTATCTACCGTGTGGTTCCTGAAGGTTCCTGTTTTTGTTCTACTAGGCTTCTCCCTCTTGGTCTGCTTCAAACTGGATTATATTGCTCATTGTGGGTGGATACTAGCATAACCATAATATACATTCCACTCACATCCTCAGTCCTCAGAGCACATGTTTAGTGTGAACAGAGAAGTTTGCCATCTTGAAAATGGCCATAGTGGATAGAATTTGCCCTGGGAACTTTTACCCCACTGAGTAGGAACTGCCTAAGTGTCACCCCACCCACTTATTCATGCCAGGCATAAAAGAGGTATCTTCAGGTAATCACTTCATAGGAGTCCTGGCCCTGAGGAAGAACACAAGAGCACTGAAACTGCTGCCTGTAACATAAAAGGAGCCTTAAATGACAGATGTGCTGCCTCTTGAAAACAGAACAAAGAAGTGGACTTCAAGGTTCATAAGGCTGACTGTGAGGATGAGTCCCCGGAGTCCCCATACTTACCAGATGGAAGCCTCCTGGTCCAAGTGGGTGGCCACTGTTGACACTGGAATACCTGTGGGTGGAAAAAGGAACCACTGGTTAAATTGGGCAGAAACCATCAAACAAAACCACTAATAACGGACCCTTATGTGTTTGGACAGTAGGGTTGGGCCCCAACATGGAGGAACCAATCAGTGGACCAGGAAAGAGAGGGAAAGGACACCAAAGAACATTGCGTAGAAACCACAAGGGAAGCCACTAAGTTTGAGGAAGAAGGGATTTAGATTCAGACAGAAGGACAGATGCCAGACGCAGCGGAACTAGAAGACAACACCACCAGCCTTAAAGGGACCCAGGAGACCTGGACCAAGGAGAGGCGGACCCTGCCAGAGGATGCTGATTAACCCACCACAACTTAGAAGAGTTGCAGCGTAGTGGGTGAGTGATGAGGGGGAGGTACGGTTTGAGTCATGGTGATGGTATTCTGCACTTTGTGTAAGGACTGCATATTGTGTCCTTTTTTATCATACTGGGTGAACCTGAGTGACTTTAAACAACAGCTGCTGAATGACACTCATGTATCTGGTCCTGTTCTAAATGTCCGATTTAAAGATACTGCTTGCTTGGCCTTGTGATGGTAACGGGTTGGAGCAAATCGGTTCACCGGGATGCATTCAGAAACCGCAAAGACAGGTAGCATGAGAAAACCAGTCTCAATCACCTGAGCACTAGAAAACTCAAAGTAGTTCTCCATATCTGTGTAAAACAGGGAACAGACTCTCGGGTTGGTTGGAACCATAGTATTATGTCATCAGCACAATAACAAAGTAATAACAGGTGCTGTTCAGCTTTGAACAAGATTCTGCCAAACAGTTTTCCCCCCAATCATCCACTTAGTCACTAGTAGGGATATGGTGATGGCTTGGGAATAAAAGAAATCCATTAATACCAACCTTATACTTACCGCTCTTTCTTTCCAGAGACTCCTGGTGGCGCCATCCTGAGGGAGTACACCTACAGAGAAGAAAATACACCCAACATCAGTCATACCCACCAAAGGATGACAGCAGCAACCACCTTCCAATGCCCATAAAAACCCTATTCTTCATTTGTACTACCAATAAAAAACAAGCATTAGAAATGCAACCGGGCTCGGATGTATTTGAGTTTGAGCTAATGGCATTGTAAATGCCAATGTATTGTTGCTATGTGTTATGGAGTGTGTTCATGTGGTGTGTACTGCCAGTGATCTCCTTGTGAGTGTGAGAATATTGCACCGTTACTGCCTGTGATGTCCTTCTTGTGAGTGTGAGAAGCTTTCAGCTCTGCTGCCTGTGGTCTCCTTTTGAGCGTAAGAAGCTTGCACTGCTGCTGCCTGTGATGTCGTTCTTGTGAGTGGGAGAAGATTGCACCTCAGCTGCCTCTGGTCTCCTTGTGAGTGCAAGAAGCTTGCACAGCTGCTGCCTGTGATGTCCTACTCACTACTCTACTCTACTCATTACTCCACTCACTACTCTGCACTCACTACTCACTACTCTACTCACTACTCTACTCACTACTCTGCACTCACTACTCACTACTCTACTCACTACTCTACTCACTATTCTGCACTCACTACTCTGCACTCACTACTCACTACTCTACTCACTACTCTACTCACTACTCTACTCACTACTCACTACTCACTACTCTACTCACTTCTCTACTCACTACTCTGCACTGACTACTTTACTCACTACTCTACTCACCTCACCAATCTACTCACTACTCTACTCACTACTCACTACTCTACTCACTACTCACTACTCACTACTCTACTCACTACTCTACTCACTACTCACTACTCTACTCACTACTCTGCACTCACTACTTTACTCACTACTCTACTCACCTCACTACTCTTCTCACTACTCTACTCACTACTCACTACTCTGCACTCACTACTCACTACTCTGCACTCACTACTCACTACTCTACTCACTACTCTACTCACTACTCACTACTCTACTCACTACTCTACTCACTACTCACTACTCACTACTCTACTCACTACTCTACTCACTACTCTACTCACTACTCACTACTCTGCACTCACTACTCACTACTCTACTCACTACTCTCCTCAATACTCACTACTCGCCACTCACTACTCTACTACTCACTACTCACTACTCACTACTCTCTACTCACTACTCACTACTCTACTCACTACTCACTTCTCTACTCACTACTCTGCACTCACTACTTTACTCACTACTCTACTCACCTCACTACTCTACTCACTACTCTACTCACTACTCACTACTCTACTCACTACTCACTACTCTACTCACTACTCACTACTCTACTCACTACTTTCTACTCACTACTCTACTCACTACTCACTACTCTACTCACTACTCACTACTTTACTCACTACTCACTACTCTACTCACTACTCACTACTCTGCACTCACTACTTTACTCACTACTCTACACACTACTCACTACTCTACTCACTACTCTACTCACTACTCTGCACTCCCTACTCTGCACTCCCTACTCTGCACTCCCTACTCTGCCCTCACTACTCTGCCCTCACTACGCTGCCCTCACTACTCTGCACTCTGCCCTCCCTACTCTGCCCTCACTACTCTGCCCTCACTACTCTGCACTCTGCCCTCACTACTCTGCACTCCCTACTCTGCACTCCCTACTCTGCACTCCCTAGTATGCACTCCCTACTCTGCCCTCACTACTCTGCCCTCACTACTCTGCCCTCACTACTCTGCACTCACTACTCTGCACTCACTACTCTGCACTCACTACTCTCTGCCCTCACTACTCTGCACTCACTACTCTGCACTCACTACTCTGCCCTCACTACTCTGCCCTCACTACTCTGCCCTCACTACTCTGCACTCACTACTCTGCACTCTGCACTCACTACTCTGCACTCCCTACTCTGCACTCCCTACTCTGCCCTCCCTACTCTGCCCTCCCTACTCTGCCCTCACTACTCTGCCCTCACTACTCTGCCCTCACTACTCTGCACTCTGCACTCTGCCCTCACTACTCTGCACTCACTACTCTGCACTCACTACTCTGCACTCCCTACTCTGCACTCCCTACTCTGCCCTCCCTACTCTGCCCTCCCTACTCTGCCATCACTACTCTGCCCTCACTACTCTTCCCTCACTACTCTGCACTCTGCCCTCACTACTCTGACCTCACTACTCTGCCCTCACTACTCTGCCCTCCCTACTCTACACTCTGCCCTCACTACTCTGCCCTCACTACTGTGTGTGTGTGAAAAACGTATGTAAAAATCAACTCAAGATGATGGCAAATAAAACACGCCGCAATCTACATAGGTGTTTTTGTTTATTGCGACAATCTCTGTTAAACTCTACCATATTGAAGGGAGGAGAAAACAGCTACGGAAATCACTCCTCGCAGAGAAAAGGCAAATGTTCGTGCAACAACAGAAATATCTTTTCAGAAATCTTGAAAGACTGCGCACTTTTATTTTAGAAGACACGCGGATTGGCAAGGCAAGGGTGCTTGTATGCGAGGTATCTTAAAAAATACTGTGCCTGCCCTTGAAGCTACAGGAAACTTCTTTCCATTATCTCCGCCGTGAACGCGGCACCCTGACAGCTCCTAATTAAAATGAATGGACTGCCGTGCGCGAAAGGTAAATGTTAAACGCGCGCATGATACATGCAATGCAATGGTGAACGCGCTCGCACCATCTGGATTGCATTACACGGGCACTCTGACAGCTCCTAATTAAGATTAATCACTCTGCCGTGCTCGTTCGCGCACAGAATATGCCATACAGCTGCAATAAATGACGGACGAAAAGTAAATATAGCCTCTCACGTCAAGGCTACTAAATAGACACCACAGCGAAGACGAATCACTAGGCAGATGCCATAAAAAACGCGGCGCACACTAAAGAATGCGGCAGCCCGGACCCCTTTCAGAATTCTTTTTTTTTTCGAATACTAAAGAGCTCGGTAGCCCCGCCCCCACTTCGTGGAGACGGAGGCCCGAGCCCTAAAAATCAGAAAACTACACAGCCTCCGCGCTCTTATATACACCCAGCCCTCCTACACACACCACCTGTTCAAGCTACAGGGTTACAATGAGATACAAAATGCCTTTTCCTAAAAGCACACTGCTGACTACTTGCAAATATTTGGTTTGGACTCTGCTGTTGGCCTCTGCCTGACACTCTGTGAGTCTCTAGGTGCCTCCCATGAGCTCGTGGGGTGCTTTAGAAATGTTCTCCTTTGGTACTGTGAACTCTGTACTGTGATTTTTTCCTGAAACCAAACTGCATGGCATCTGTGGTCTTATTTGCGTCCAAAAAGGACAAAAATCAAAAATTAAGGTGTGTTTTAATTGTGTTTGCTGGAAAGGAAAGCTGAGAAATGGGCTACCATTTCCAGCATAGTTTTTACCTCAAGTGAGGGCTTTTTCAACAGAGGAAGAATGGAAGCTGTCTTTCAATCGGTAGGAAAGATTACTGCTTGAATGATTGAGTTTAGGAGTAAAGTGAGGTTGCCTGTAATTGTATTGATTGCTGATTGTAAAATTTCTGGTGGACAGGGATTTGATGGGAAGCCAGATTTTGCAACCTCAAAAAGCAACTTAATTTTATCCTTGGTCAACAAAAAGAACTCCTATAGCGTAGCCTGTGATGTCAGACATTCGCCCTAAGAATTTAAGTTCTGGCTAGCGGTGAACTTACAATTATTCTTGGATCATTTCTTGAAGGAAAGTTGCACATAGTTTGATCAGGTACTAGAGGGTTAGGGGTGTCCGGACTAGTGAATATTTTGACTGTATTAAATAACTCCTTAGCAGAGTTTTTTGTCGATTTGAATTTGTCTGTGACATATTTAGATTTATTCTCTATAATCAACCACTTATACTCCAGTATGTGTTGTTTGTGTTTAGGTTTTCCTGCCTCACAATAATATTCCTCTTTTAAAATAGAGGAGATTTCGACAATTTCAGCCTGCCTTTTTATATTTAAAGTTGGTATATGATCATGCAGTAATCCTGGCGGTCTCCTTTTTCCTGAAAGGTGCCTTATACTGGAATAAGATAATAAATTCCTATTACTGTAATGTAAATCTGTGAGACGTATGGGTGCAGCATGTTGGGGTGCAATTTAGTATTTATTAACATTATTAGATTGTTATCATGCTGGTTTTATAATTTATATGTATGTATTGTGATTGTATTTGTTTTAACCTGTCTTCTTTTATGATTATATTATATAATTGAAATGAAGATTTATTAATGTATGCATTTATATTCCCTCCCCACCCTATCTTGGCACCTACACTTTTGCTTAAAAAGTCTTAGGTCTTTTGAAAACCAAGGGCCAGTGGGATTGCTTCTATGTTTTCTAAGGGTTTTTTGGGGGACTGGTGAAGATACTGTAGCATTGATCCAGCCCTTACAATTAGAAGCTGCTGTATTAGGATCCTTAACTAGAATAGGCCGAGTGTTATCCAGAGTCTCAATAAAATTAGTGGTGTTGATATTTTTCCAGGCTTTGATTTTAACAGGCTGCTGAGTAGTCTTATCTGTGGTGACTTTTGTTAAAATGTTCTAATGTGAACACTATAGATTTATGATCGGTCCAGGTCAGTGGTAGAATAGATTTAGCTTTTAACTACCGTACCTGGACTTACATTCCCTGTTGACAATAAGAGTGCGACCGTTCACCATCATCTTATGCTTTTTAGTTCCCCACATCAGATAACGGAGACCCATTAGTGATGGGCATTGTCAGAATTTCCACTAAAGGACTACCCCTTCTACTCCAGAGTGGTTCATTCACACATTAACAATGGGAGAGAACACTCTGCCACCCAATTTTCATAAATGTAACCTGGTTGGGACATTCTCCCCAGTGATTGACGTAATGTCCTCCACTCACACTATAAATTAGTCTGATTCTTAGTTTAAAGAAAAGGTGAAGTAATTTGTGGGAGATGTAAGCACTATTTTCTTCAATGAGCTTCTCCTTCTCACAACATGCTTTCCTGCAACATTCAGCGCGCCATGCATGCTTTTCCTTTCCGAGGAGCCCGGGACAATTGCGGCCGCTTCTTTGAAAAGGTCTCGCATTGCCAAGAGTTTGAGCTATTGGCATCGTACATTTTTTTTGTGTGTTAATTAGCAAAACAGATAAATAAAAGGCATTATCATTTACAAAGCCAAATAATTTAAACTGGCAAAAGCGAGACCTATTGTATTGCAAATGCTTGTTTTTCATCCCACTTAGAACCCTGATGGCAAGCTCTTCCATTCCTGGTGCTTTACAGCAGTTTTAAGATGAACTTAGAGTTTCTCGTTGCTTAAATGGCTGTAATTTCAGAAATTTCTATGTTTCCCTCTTCATTGCTTGAATTTGCTCGCAAGAAAGTATCACTCATAGTCATTGAAATGTCGCTCATAATTGCACTGAAATTCGGAAAATGTCACACATAAGCAATCCGAAACTTTGGCAGCTATGTTGGATCCCGTTATTTATGGGCTTTTAGAATGCTGCAGGGCATTCAATGTGGGGCTTCCAATTGAGGCATGGTGTCTGAGATTCTAGGCTCATCCCTTGATAGCTGGATATCAGGTTATGCTTCATATACTTATGCAGGAAAGTTGCGATGATTGAATGAGCTGTTTGGTCTTAGTCGCCTACTAAAACCTTGCTTTGCATGATTACCCCTCTTTTTCTGCCTGCCCCTTGTAAATTGGCACAGAGTGGGTCACTGATAAAGTGTGCTTGGATGGCCACTGTTGTCCAACATTAAAAGCCCAAATTTAACACATTTCATGTGGAGCAATCATGCCAATATAAACCTATTAAGTAACTCCCTTATCTTTGAAATCTTCTGAACTTTTGTGAAGTGCACGAAATTTGGGAAATTTTGAAAAACCTTACAATATTTCAGAGGAAAACTCTGTAATGCTGAACACGGCTGTAATGCCAGAAACCGGTCCCCGGAAGCTTGTTTCCTTTCCAGTAAAAGAATTGGTTTGGTAGTTTGGTCTGCCCTGTTCCCATGATGCACTGGGCCAGGGACAGACTAATTTGCATGTAGCCAGGTTCTGAGCTGGGATGGTGCAGTGAGCTAAAAAAACAGTGATGGATCAAGCCCTGATCTGTTGACTGGGTACGAGTATTCTGTTTAATTCAGATGCTCTGTCCATCACCACCCCCTTTTCTGAATCTTTTTGTCCACCATAAGCGTGGAAGGGTATGCTCAGACATGAGTCCCTCGCTCACTGCACCATCAGGATTCAAGCAAGCCGGGCCGAAGACGGCTGTAATGCCAGAAACCGGTCCCCGGAAGCTTGTTTCCTTTCCAGTAAAAGAATTGGCTTGGTAGTTTTGTCTGCCCTGTTCCCATGATGCACTGGGCCAGGGACAGACTAATTTGCATGTAGCCAGGTTCTGAGCTGGGATGGTGCAGTGAGCTAAAAAACGGTGATGGATCAAGCCCTGATCTGTTGACTGGGTACGAGTATTCTGTTTAATTCAGATGCTCTGTCCATCACCACCCCCCTTTTCTGAATCGTTTTGTCAACCATAAGCGTGGAAGGGTATGCTCAGACATGAGTCCCTCGCTCACTGCACCATCAGGATTCAAGCAAGCCGGGGCGAAGACGGCTGTAATGCCAGAAACCGGTCCCCAGAATCTTGTTTCCTTTCCAATAAAAGAATTGGCTTGGTAGTTTGGTCTGCCCTGTTCCCATGATGCGCTTGGCCAGGGACAGCCTAATTTGCATGTAGCCAGGTTCTGAGCTGGGATGGTGCAGTGAGCTAAAAAACGGTGATGGATCAAGCCCTGATCTGTTGACTGGGTACGAGAATTCTGTTTAATTCAGATGCTCTGTCCATCACCACCCCCCTTTTCTGAATCGTTTTGTCCACCATAAGCGTGGAAGGGTATGCTCAGACATGAGTCCCTCGCTCACTGCACCATCAGGATTCAAGCAAGCCGGGCCGAAGATGGCTGTAATGATAGAAACCGGTCCCCTGAAGCTTGTTTCCTTTCCAGTAAAAGAATTGGCTTGGTAGTTTGGTCTGCCCTGTTCCCATGATGCACTGGGCCAGGGACAGACTAATTTGCATGTAGCCAGGTTCTGAGCTGGGATGTTGCAGTGAGCTAAAAAACGGTAATGGATCAAGCCCTGATCTGTTGACTGGGTACAAGTATTCTGTTTAATTCAGATGCTCTGTCCATCACCACCCCCCTTTTCTGAATCGTTTTGTCCACCATAAGCGTGGAAGGGTATGCTCAGACATGAGTCCCTCGCTCACTGCACCATCAGGATTCAAGCAAGCCTGGCCGAAGACGGCTGTAATGCCAGAAACCGGTCTCCGGAAGCTTGTTTCCTTTCCAGTAAAAGAATTGGCTTGGTAGTTTGGTCTGCCCTGTTCCCATGATGCACTGGGCCAGGGACAGACTAATTTGCATGTAGCCAGGTTCTGAGCTGGGATGGTGCAGTGAGCTAAAAAACGGTGATGGATCAAGCCCTGATCTGTTGATTGGGTACGAGTATTCTGTTTAATTCAGATGCTCTGTCCATCACCACCCCCTTTTCTGGATCGTTTTGTCCACCATAAGCGTGGAAGGGTATGCTCAGACATGAGTCCCTCGCTCACTGCACCATCAGGATTCAAGCAAGCCGGGCCGAAGACGGCTGTAATGCCAGAAACCGGTCCCCGGAAGCTTGTTTCCTTTCCAGTAAAAGAATTGGCTTGGTAGTTTGGTCTGCCCTGTTCCCATGATGCACTGGGCCAGGGACAGACTAATTTGCACGTAGCCAGGTTCTGAGCTGGGATGGTGCAGTGAGCTAAAAAATGGTGATGGATCAAGCCCTGATCTGTTGACTGGGTACGAGTATTTTGTTTAATTCCGATGCTCTGTCCATCACCACCCCCCTTTTCTGAATCGTTTTGTCCACCATAAGCGTGGAAGGGTATGCTCAGACATGAGTCCCTCGCTCACTGCACCATCAGGATTCAAGCAAGCCGGGCCGAAGACGGCTGTAATGCCAGAAACCGGTCCCCGGAAGCTTGTTTCCTTTCCAGTAAAAAAATTTGGCTTGGTAGTTTGGTCTGCCCTGTTCCCATGATGCACTGGGCCAGGGACAGACTAATTTGCATGTAGCCAGGTTCTGAGCTGGGATGGTGCAGTGAGCTAAAAACGGTGATGGATCAAGCCCTGATCTGTTGACTGGGTACGAGTATTCTGTTTAATTCAGATGCTCTGTCCATCACCACCCCCCTTTTCTGAATCACTTTGACACCCTCTAGCACCCCAAATACAGGTATGTGTGCCATGTGGCACACAGACATGCCCTAAGGGCATGTCTGTCTGTCACATGGCATAGGTGTGCATGCACACATGTGCATGCACACCTGGATTCGGTATTTTACCACCCAATTGGATTGGGTGGTAAAATACCGATTCTGACAGGCCTTTGGGACTCAGAAGAGTCCCACCTACATACAGAAGTTACCGAATCGGTAAAAATACCGATTCGGTATTTTACCGATTCGGTAAATTTACTGATTCGGTGGATTTACCGATTCGGTAAAATAGGCCACCTACATCAAGAAAACCCATTTACCGGTCGGTAACGGCTGAATCGGCCGTTACCGGCGGTAAATGGCGACCTACATCGGGCCCTAATTGTTTTATTTTTTGTGAATTACAATTGTAATGTTTCATTTCTCCTTTTTATTCTAGTTCAAGGATTTTGCTCTTTAGACTGTTCCAGGTCGCAGTTTCGTTACTGGTGGTTCCGCAGTCTGTCTATTTGCGTGTGTTTGGTAAGAGATTTGTTTTTGTACTATTTACACTTTATGAGTTTTCAATTCCCTGCATGAAGGTGTTTTTTTTTTTTTTTACAAATGATGTAATAGTAGCAGTATGTTTGGCTTCTGTTTTTTAAATGTGAAAAACTTTTTGCATTTGTGCTCGATGTGTATTTAGTTGTCTTGTGAGTAATTGGTTTTGTTTTTTCTTTCTAGTGGGATATTGTTGCTTTTTAGGTGTGTCTCTGCAGAGTTTGTGCTGGTGAGTGTAGTTATCTTTGGCAAGTGAGTCATACTGTTTTTGAGCATAAAGATCTTTGGAATGAAGCCACACTTTGTTTATTACTTATTTTGCACAGTATTTGTTGTTGACTTGTTTGTGAAGGCTCCTTTTTTTGTAAGGATTATGGCTAGCCCCAGGATTACCGCTCAGCAGGTTGTTGGTATGCATTTTGAGTCTTCCTCTGATCATGGTTCAGAGACTGACTCTGCATCTGATGCAGAGGAGGCAGTGGAAGATTTTGGCAGTGAGTTGTTTGTCCACGAGGAATCATCGGATGATGAAGCCACTCTTAGTGCAGATGAAGACCATGTCTTAGAGGAGGACATTGATGTGCCAATAGTGCAGCAAGAGGCTTCTGGGTTGCAGTCTGGGACTGAAAGGCTTCCCATTGAAAGTGCTGACCTCTGGGTTGCCCCGTGCATGGTGCAGCCAACATTGCTAGACTTTACTGGTGTTCCAGGGTGTAGAGTGGATCCTGAAAGCGTTTTGCCTATACATTTTTTTCAGTTGTTTATGGACCATGCATTTTTGGCAGAGATTGTTGAGCAGAATAATTTGCATGCTGAACAATATTTGAGTGGCAACAGTGCCAGCCCCCCTCTAGATCTACCCGGTGGACTCCCACAAATCTGGAAGAGATGAAGAAGTTCTTGGATTTACTTTTTTGATGGGCTTGCTAAGGAATCCATTGATGTATTCATGTTGGTCTACTTGTCCCCTGATGGCATCTGCTATATTTCTGGCAATCATGAGTCGTAATCAGTATTTGCTTCTGGTTCAGATGCTTCATTTGTCAATAATGGTTTTGTGTTGCCACAAGACCGCCCAGATTGTGAGTGTCTTTTTAAGATTCAGCCTGTCATCGATCACTTTGTAGATTGATTTTCTGAGATCTATGCTACAGGTAAAGAAATAGCTGTGGATGAGTCTTTGGTCTTGTTCAAGGGCCACTTGGTTTTTAGGCAATACATTCCTAGCATGAGGGCACGCTATGGACTTAAGATATTTATGCTGTGTGACAGTAGGACTGGATATGTTTCTTATTTCAGAGTGTACATCGGTGGGGATTCTAGGATTGACCACCCTGGTTGTTGGTCCTCTTTTGGAATGAGTGAGAAAATTGTGTGGGAACTAGGTAGAGGACTTTTTAACAAAGGTCACCATTTATATGTAGATAAATTCTACACTGGTGTGCAGTTGTTCTGAAAATTGGCCAGAGTGGACACAGTTGCTTGTGGCATAATCTGCTCTAACCGTAAAGGTTTCCCAAAAGAACTTGTTTGTCAAAAGCTTGTGCGGGGACAGTGCAGTGTGTTGCATAGTGAGGAACTTCTAACTGTGAAGTGCAGACAGGAGAGATGTCTACATGCTGACTACCATCCATGATGAAAACACTTCACCTGTGACTGTTTAGGGTCAGGTTGTTGAAGTACAAAACCTGTGTGCATTTCAGACTATAATGGGCACATGGGTGGTGTTGATAGAGTAGATTAGAGGTTGGAACCTTACACTGCTCTTCGTAAGGCTTACATTTGGTATAAGAAGTTGGCTATCTATATTTTCCACTTGTCAACCTTTAATGCTTTTGTTGTATTTAAGGATTGGTGTCTCCAGTCAACAATGGCTTTTGTTAAGTTTCAGGAGTCTGTGATAGGCAGCCTTGTTGTAGTGAAACAGGCAAGTGTTCCTAGAGTTGGAGTGGTGGAGGATGTGGCTAGGTTGAAAGATTGCCACTTTCCTGATCATATTCCTCCCACACCCTCCAAAGACTTTCCCAGTAGGAGACTGTGGTAAATAAAATATTACCCTGTCATGATTTCTATACATTAATGAGGAATAAGGATAGCTCATAAAAAGAGAGGCAGAGTCCGTGGTGTCCGATTCAAAAGGGCTTTAATACAATGACTCGAGTCACTGGAGAATCGGGTTCCATCACCACTAAGGTTCAGGAAGGGTCGTCATCTAAATCTTTATTCACATAACACATTATATATAGTAAAACCATACAATTGCATTGAATAGAGAAGGCGGAGTGCTCCAGGCGGAGCAAGTGAAAGAGAGAGAGATAAGAACACATGGGCGTGAAAGAAGGCGTGTAAGGAGGCGGACACGTAGGTATTCACTTGATGAGTCATAGGGGTGTCATAGGTGGGTGGATGCATAGAGGAGGTCTGCAGGGTCAGCAGGAACCTTTACCCTACTTGTGCGCGCAAAACTGGTCATGACGTGTAACTGGGGAGAGCTGGGGGGAGCTGACTTTAGCACTAGTAGAGGAATCTGGGATGTCAGAACGACCTGCACCTTTGGCATATCTGATATCTTGTGTTTGGAGGATGTATTGTCTGAAGTAAAGGTCTCTCGAGCAAAAGCTGTTCATCACTAAACGCTAGAGTGTGCATATATTTCTTCGTGCATTACGTGGGGGCCTTGGGCCTTCTATGGCAACGGGTTCAGTAAATCACTCGAATGGAGACAGGAAGGCTAGGCCCTATGTTCTGCAGGCGGAATATGTTTACCCCTTTCACTAGACTGGAATGTGTTTTTGCGGAGCTGAGCAGATAACTGTAGGCAAAATACCGTCTTGGCAGGCCAGGCTGGGCACCTCTTGGCTGAGCAGGAAGTAAGGGAGAGGTCAGGGATGCATAACTAAACTGCAGCTTTCAGAGTCAGAAGAGGCTCGGAGCCTGAATTCAGGGCCTGGCCCGGCTGGGCCACAAAAACGTGTGCATCTCGACTTTTAAACGTGTACCATGTAAATGCATTGGCAACGTAGGCCTTAGTGCAGAATTGACGTTTCATTCATGGAAGGCCTAATAACTGACATGCTAATATTGGGCGGAAATGCAGAGGCATTAATATTACAGGCATGAGAAGGGATTTACATGATAACATGGACATACATGGGGCATAGGTACATGGATAGGGTGCGAGTGGGGGACACACTGGCCACGTAAAAGTTTCTATTTCCTCATTCCCTCCTTGTCCCCTACTGTGCCCTTCAGGACACATCTATATTCATGAGACAATCTGTTTGTTCATATAGCATCATTTGCTCGTCTTTTTTCATTTGTGCACGGGAACGTGGACGTGGACGGGGAATACAGGCAATGGCACACAAACCGCAAATCGCTGGGCCACATTGCAGACAGAGACAGCAACTAAATACTATGAGCAGTATTATTCCTAGGAATGACAATACTTTCCATCCCCAGGCTGATATCACACTCCAGAGCCAACCGGACCAAGTCCAGGTGCCTGGATTCTGGTGTATCTCGTGAGCTATCTTATGGAGCCTTGTTATTGCTGCATACACTGATGGTGCATTATTAGGAATAAACACACAACAACTGGAGCCGATCACTCTACAAGCTCCGCCCCTATCGGCCAGGATGACGTCAAGAACAAGGCGGTTCTGAAGAACAACAAGTCTCATAGCAGACTGTTCCTCGGTCAAGTTACCTAAGGCAGAAGTAGTCTCATTCACTACTGCTTCTAAAGTTCTGGTTAATCTACGTATTAATTTAATGTTTTGGATAGGACCTATGAACCAGAAATATCCTTTAATAATATCCTTATATTGCTCCCACGCTGACTCAGTCTGATCGACAACCGGGGACTCGGTCTCCCTCTTGTGTCTTACATGTACGAGTCGGGAGTCTCGATGATAATGGGATGGGGCTAGAAAAACAGGTGGCAGTAGGAACGCAATATAACACATTCCACCCCAGTCTAAGGGCAGACGTACATAGGCTGTCTGACCGCAAATGAAATAGGAATGGCGGGAAGCTTTGAAAGTAGACTTTCCTTTATCATTGAATTCGACCACAGTATTACAATCACTGTCCTAAGTGCACTGAACCATTCTTTCTAACGCATAATTCACCTTTTACTGGTAAGACTGTTATAAACGGTGAACCCGTATTTGTCTCGGACTGGACGTTCAGAATCATGAGGCTAAGGGAAACATTTCCTAATTCGTATACTTCATTTTCTAGATCTGTTCCTTTCCTTTGGGGAAAACCATCTTTATCGGGAAAACATGCCTTATTCATTACTATATTCAGGTCCCCCCAAATCCATTCACTCTGGGAATCTGTGAACTTTCTGTCCTGTGTTGATGACATCAAAGCAAACCATGCTCCGCATGAATCATTGTGCGAAAACGGATAAGGAAAGAGGGGCAGAACTCCCTTTATTTTCTGATAAGGTGGGAGTCGGCCACATACCCAGCAATTCGTCACATTGCTGGTCTGGTGAGAATGGTGTAACATTCGAATAAAAGTATTGTTGCGCAGTGCTAGTCGATATGACAGTTCATGGGGTGGCAGATCACTGAATGTGTGCTCTACAGTGTCATTGAAGGTAGAATGAATGTGTGAACCAAAAGGAGGAAAGAAAACATGTAGCGTCAAGCTTATACATATAATCGATATACTTAAAAAAAACATAATGATCAGAGTTACTATGCATCTGCTGCGTAATGTTTTGCAGTATTTTTCTTTTTTATCTCTCTGTCTATCTCTCTGTCTATTTGGGTCTACGATCTTATACATGTCAGGAACCTGTCTAAACGCTTCACCCGAGGGGGACTTAAACAATTAAACGCTGTCTGACTTACTAGACCGTAATCGTTGTTTATACTCCTGTTGCGGAGTCTTTTCTAGCAAAGGGAGTTTAGAGTCACTGATTTCAAGGCAGTCCTTAGAGTCTTTTACCGAACCAAGTCCATGGAAGCGTTTCACGTGGTGGGCATGGAGCCAGCCCTTCCTCCCCTCGACCTTGACGGCGGTCCTCGTCGTGAGAAGAACCAGCTTGGGTGCGCGCCAGCGGGGCTCGAGAGGACTTGAACGATCAAAATTTCGGACAAACACCAGGTCTCCCGGGACAATCGAATGATTCTTCACCTGGGTGTTGTCGGGGAAGGCAGCTGCAACCTGTGAACGACAAGAAAGGAGTGCAGACATCAAGGAAGCCAGGTAATCTGTCAGCATATTACTGTCGACATCAGTGATCTTTTTCGGCATAGGCGTACCCCACATATTCGGCGGTCTACCAAAAACCACCTTGTACGGGGATAGTCCGGTTCTGGAATGAGCTACCATACGCATGTAAAAGAGGGCAACCGGCAAGGCTACCATCCAATCCACGCCTTTTTCTGCACAGACCTTCGCTAGCTTGGTTTTGAGTGTCTGATTGTGTCTCTCTACGAGACCTGCTGCCTCTGGGTGTCGTACGCAATGGAATTTCCACTGGTACCCTAACAGAAGAGATACTTGTTTCATCAGCTCAGAAGAGAATGGCTGACCGTTATCTGAGTACACGACACGGGGCAAGCCGTATCGTGGAAAGAATTCTCGGACCAACTGCTTGGCAGTGGTCACAGCAGTGTAATCTGGGACTGGGTACGCTTCTGTCCATCTAGATAGTGCACATACAACTACGAGGACATACTTGAATCCTCGACATCTGTCCATCTGAATGTAATCCATCTGGAGGACTTCAAAAGGGTGGTCAGGAGGATGAAATCCACCTTGTTCCACAGGAATGCCTTTGCCTGGATTGAACTGACAACAGATCATACAGGTACGCACTTTCTGTTTTGCTGCTGCACGCAGATGCTTGTTGAACCAGATATTCTGTAAACTGTCTAACATGGCTTTTTCTCCTAAATGTGCCGGACTATGTGCTGTATTTATGATAGCTTGAACCATGGAGTCTGGGAGAAACCACGTGGCTTTGCCTTTTGTCATCCAACCCTGATATGTCTGGACCCCTCCTTGTTCAGTCCATTTCTTGATTTCGTCTCGAGTGGCATGTGTCTGTATGTCGAGTACATCCTGTGAGGGATCCCTGACTGTCATGCAATTCGTCAGTGATAGTACTTCTGTCTTTGTCGTGTCAGTTGGAATATCTGTTTGAGTCTGGGCTGTAAGTTTAGCTGTTCGATCTGCCAGGTCGTTACCCTGGGAAATGGTGTCAGTGACTTTCGTATGTGCTTTGCACTTCATGATGGCTATGGCTGTAGGCAAGTGTATTGCATCTAACAGAGCCTGAATGAGGGGACCATGCTGAATCTTGGCCCCATGAGAGGTCAGAAAACCTCTCTCCTGCCAGAGGACTCCAAAGTCGTGTACGACTCCGAAGGCATACTGTGAATCTGTGTATATGTTTACTTTCAAGTTCTTGGCTTGTATACAGGCTTGGGTCAGAGCGATGAGCTCTGCTGCTTGGGCAGACAGGGTATCAATTTGACGGGTCTCTATGACTTCAGTATCAGTGGTCACTGCATATGCGGCCACTAACTCTCCTGTGCTTGTTCTCATGCATGAACCATCTACATAAAGTTTCAGGTCTGGGTCTGGCAGCGCAATGTCTGTCAAGTCTTGTCTTGGCTTTGTCACTGTGTTAATGACTTCCACACAGTCATGCGGTGCAGGGTCTGCTGTGCTCGAGGGTAAAAGTGTAGCAGGGTTCAGGGTATTGCATCGTCTGATCTCTATGTGTGGCTGGAACAATGTCAGTTCATATCCTGTCAGTCTTGCTATAGTCAGGTGTTGTGTCTGAGTCCTGTTTAAGAGAACTTCCACTGAGAGTGGAACCTGCACTGTCAGGGGATGTCCTAACACTATGGAATCGCTTTGTCTGATTGCTAGGGCTGTTGCTGCAACTGATTTTAGGCACGCAGGCAGAGCCTGGGCCACTGGATCCAATGTACTAGAAAAGTAAGCACAAGGCTTGTGTTTTCCTGCTTGATCTTGTGTAAGGACAGATAATGCTGTGTCTTCGCGTTCAGTGACAAAAAGTGTAAAAGGCTTGCTGTAACATGGTGTCGCTAAAACCGGTGCTTGACATAGAGCTTTTTTCAATTCATCAAATGCAAGTGTATGTTCCTGAGTCCAAGGGAGGACAGTCGAAGTCGCTGCCTCCTGTGTTGTCAACTGTATGAGTGGTTTAGCTAGATATGCGTACTGGGGAATCCATTGTCTGCAGTAAGAAGTGAGGCCAATGAAGGCCCGTACTTCCTTTTGTGTCTTGGGCTGTGGAAGATGTGCGATTAACTGAATGCGATCTGGTGTCAGCTGTCTACCCCTCTTGGACAACAAGTGTCCAAGGTACACCACTTGCTGGGCACAGAATTGTAACTTTGAAGGGGACACTTTGTGCCCCTTTTCTGCCAGGAAGTATAAGACTGTCAGTGATGCACGTTCGCAGTCTCGTTCTGTTCGTGCTGTGATCAAAAGATCGTCAACGTATTGGAGTAATGCAGTGTCAGTAGGCATGTGAATACTGTCTAGTTGTCTTTTCAATGCTTGACTGTAAATACTAGGACTTTCTGTGAACCCTTGAGGAGCCCTCGTAAATTTGAAGCTTCGTCCATTTAAACAGAATCCGATGAGGTATTGGCTCTCTGGATGGATCGGGACACTAAAGAAGGCGTTCTTGAGATCTATTACAGTAAAGAACGTCGCTTCGGAATCAATTGCAGTCAATAGCGAAGAAATGTCTGGGACCACTGGGTACTGTGGTATTATGCATTTGTTCAGTTCTCGGAGGTCAATCACTAGTCTGTAGACTGGTGGTGCATTTGGGTCAGTTCGTTTGAGAATCGGAATGATAGGAGAATTACATACATTGGAGTCAGTCTCTACAACCACTCCCTGTGTAATGAGTTCGTCAACAATTTTCAGTAATGCTACTACAGCATCAGGTGGTAACTTGTATTGTCGGATTCGTGGCAGTACAACTCCTTTCTTGAGTGTGACACGGTGTGGTGTAATGTGCATGTAACCTACATCAGTCGGACCTTGCGCCCATAAATGCTGTGGTACATTCTGGAGTCTGGGATCAAAATCTCTCAACACATAATGTCCTTTAAAATCACGTAAAAACAATCTCACTCCTTCCGGAGAACAACAAATCACTGCTCCTAGTTCTTTCAATGTCTTTATACCAAGCAAGTTTTCTGGACATGATTTAGTAAGCAACACGTCTGTAGTGCGGGACAATGGACCGACTCCTAGGGAAACTGGCTTTGACACTTCGTTAACAATAGGCTTTCCTGAAAATCCCAGGGAAATATTCTGTGAGCCTGAGAGGGGTGCCCCTGGAACCTCGTCATGACTGTTGGTAGTTCTGCCCGCCCCTGTGTCAATCAGAAATTTTCTGTCTTTTCCCAATACACGACTATGTACATAGGGACCCTCTTGATCTACAGGTACCTCAATAAGGGGCAAGCCAACCTCCCTCTCTAGGCTGTTTCATGAGTACTGTTGATAGTCTGGGTAGTCTGACTGTGCATACTGGTACATTTGTTGCGTGACATGTTGTGTGACAGCAATGGGTTGGGGTACAGCTACTGTCTGTTGCGTGTTCTGTGGCGTTTGCGTGTTCTGCGGGATGTTATCCTGTCTAGGAGGACGCGGTCTTTCTTTCGTCTTGCCTGTCGCTATATTGTGTTTCAGGACAGCACATTCATTTATATAGTGACCTGGTTGTTTGCAGTAATTATAGTTCCCTTTGACAGGTGCCGCGCCCTTTTTATGGCTATCAGCTGGAACTGATTGAGCAACTAATACTTTAATTTTCGTATCTTTCATGCGTCTCTTTTCGTGTTCCTGTTCTTCTCTAATTCGGTTCTGGTGGTACTGTAACATTTGTAACATTTGGGAAGGGCTATTTGCTTGCCAGGTACTCTCGACCTTCAGTACTCTATTTTTGATCGGGGGTAAGGAATTCTCTACTAATTTGCTCACAAAAAGATGTGGGTACGATTCACTATTTGGCTTCAGGCCACTGTTAATAATAAAACATTTTTCGAATCTAGAATAAAAATCACTAGTGTCTTCATCTGGTTTCTGTTTGCAGGCAGAAATAGCATCCCAATCTTCCTTTTTAGTAATTAATAATCTCTACAAAACCTGTATCAACAGTTCGGGTAGTTCTTTAGCTTTGGCCCCAAGACCAACACCAGGGCCTCGGCGTTTATCCTCGTCTTCCAATTCTGTCCAGCTGATCTTTTTCTCTCCCACTTCCCAATCTTTTTCTTTAAGCTTTTCGTAAATGCCTGCTGGTAACAGTACTTTCAATAATTTAATGATATCAGCGTATGTGTAATCCCCTATGCGGAGAATGTCTTTTAATTCACGGTGGAACCCCCCTGGGTCTTTATCATGACAGGGCAGTCATTTTTTCATTTCCAATAATTCCATTTTCGTCAAGGGTGTGTAAACGTATACTCGTTGAAGCTCACCCCCTGTAGTTCTAACAGGATGAACCTCTCGTAGGGGGTTCTGTCTGTCTATGTGGAAGGTCTTTCTTTCTCGGTGTGGGGCAGGAATCAAGTGCGTGGTCAAAAAAGTCAAGTACTTATGTCGTTGATCTAGAATGACATTAATTAACTCGGCACCTAGGCCTCTCCATCTTGCTAGAAGTAAATCGTCCAGTAATTTATACAAGGGACCTGGATCAGAATGCTGACTCTCGTACAATGTGATGAGATGTTGAACCATGTAAATACCAGCTAAACGCTGTTCTTCCGGAGGAAGGCTCAAAAATGTTTGCGCTACTATGTCATCCTTATATATGTTAGAATTACAAGCCCATTGAACTGCTGACTGGGCTAGTTCCTGTTCATGCATAGTACAAAGTTCACTGCCCCCTACTCGTTTTCTCAGTGCATGTTCAGTAGCTTGGAATAGGTGTTCGAGAGAATATCTTTCTGGTATGGGAGAGAGGGAATGTTTACTGTAATCTAGGCCTTTTGGCTTGTCTAACGGTCTTGCCCTGCCTACGTAATTCATTTTATCTATTTCCTCTGTTTCTGTCTCTTCCTCGTCCATGACTACCTCGTCCTCTTTCTCGGCTTGCTCTTTCTTGTGTATATTTAGAATTTCTTTACGAATTTTCCTTGGCTTGAGTCGTCTTTCACTGTCAGTGTTACTACTGGTGCGGGTTGATCCTGTGCTACGGGTGGTTGGTGAGAAGGATTGGTAGGGTTGTTGACAGGAAGAGGAGGAGGAAGATCTGTATTAGCATAATCTGGAGCAGCGTCTTCTAAATAGGAGGAAAGAAAAATGTCCGCTGCTGTCTGTTTATGACTATGGACTTTTGTCGGGATCAGTGGTGGCGGCAAGTTACTGGGTACTTCCGGGGTCACTTTAGGTAGTCCTTCGGCGAGGACAGGATACATGCCTTTAATAAGGGCATTTCTTTGTCTATCTACTTGTTCTGCCTTAACCCGTTCACCTTCTTCCTTGAACTCTTTTTCTTTGGCTTTTTCTTATGCTTCTCTACTTCTCTCTGCTTTGTTGATTTCTTTCTCTGTTCTCCTATGCGCTTCTTTACGCCACAACTCTATGGCATCTTTCTGGGATTGTCTAGCTTTCTTTTTCCACAGTGCTTCCTCTACTCTCATGATGCAATCAGCATCCCATGTCCCTGAGACAGGCCATCTATATTTCTCATCCAGATCCTTCGTGTAATCTACCCATAAATCTAAAAACAGTATGGCATCTAGCCCATGTTTCTGGTACATAAAATGACCAGGAGTGTCCCTAGGCGGGACGGGAACTGCCTCTTCGAGTATCCCTTTCCTGGTCCCCATCTGACGTAATTTCGGAAACAACGGCATGTTTGAATTAACTTGAACGAAAACACAATAAGCACAAGAATAGACTGGAAACAATCACTCATACCACGACATTAAAACATTAGAAACAGATACATCGTAACTAGTACATAGAAAAAACACAATCCTGGAAAAACTCGTTTACTTTATGCACTGCTAGAACAGTACAGCCATACCGGTCTCATGAAGAGACACGTCTTTACCGCATCCACCTAAATGGACACGTCTGTACCGGATCTGTGTACCCACACCCGTCTTGACCGGGCTCAAATAAATGAACCCGTCTCTATGCGTTCCCAACAACGGTACTCACCGGGAAGCTAAACTGAAGGCCTCGGAAACTCGATACTGGACTGGACTGCTACGGCTTCTGGTACTGCTACTGCTGCTTGCTGCGCATGCGCCTCGGAACAGGTGGGCCTCGAGATACCTCGGACCTTGCTCTCTCGGCTTGGGCTCTGGTCGGGATGGTCCGCAATCCTCACCGCCTCGTGTGGATGCCTGGTTGCAGTCTCTGTCTCCGTCTCCTCCGTGGGCCTGAGGGAGTTGGCAGGAAGTCCCGCTATCGTGTACACTTGAAGTCCGTCACGGCTATAGAAGGGGTCAGGGGGCTGCACCTACATCGCGGCGCGTGGGGAAGGGGACTCGTCCCTATTCGGGCGCCAGATTAATGTGGTAAATAAAATATTACCCTGTCATAATTTCTATACATTAATGAGGAATAAGAGAGGCAGAGTCCGTGGTGTCCGATTCAAAAGGGCTTTAATACAATGACTCGAGTCACTGGAGAATCGGGTTCCATCACCACTAAGGTTCAGGAAGGGTCGTCATCTAAATCTTTATTCACATAACACATTATATATAGTAAAACCATACAATTGCATTGAATAGAGAAGGCGGAGCGCTCCAGGCGGAGCAAGTGAAAGAGAGAGAGATAAGAACACATGGGCGTGAAAGAAGGCGTGTAAGGAGGCGGACACGTAGGTATTCACTTGATGAGTCATAGGGGTGTCATAGGTGGGTGGATGCATAGAGGAGGTCTGCAGGGTCAGCAGGAACCTTTACCCTACTTGTGCGCGCAAAACTGGTCATGACGTGTAACTGGGGAGAGCTGGGGGGAGCTGACTTTAGCACTAGTAGAGGAATCTGGGATGTCAGAACGACCTGCACCTTTGGCATATCTGATATCTTGTGTTTGGAGGATGTATTGTCTGAAGTAAAGGTCTCTCGAGCAAAAGCTGTTCATCACTAAACGCTAGAGTGTGCGTATATTTCTTCGTGCATTACGTGGGGGCCATGGGCCTTCTATGGCAACGGGTTCAGTAAATCACTCGAATGGAGACAGGAAGGCTAGGCCCTATGTTCTGCAGGCGGAATATGTTTACCCCTTTCACTAGACTGGAATGTGTTTTTGCGGAGCTGAGCAGATAACTGTAGGCAAAATACCGTCTTGGCAGGCCAGGCTGGGCACCTCTCGGCTGAGCAGGAAGTAAGGGAGAGGTCAGGGATGCATAACTAAACTGCAGCTTTCAGAGTCAGAAGAGGCTCGGAGCCTGAATTCAGGGCCTGGCTCGGCTGGGCCACAAAAACGTGTGCATCTCAACTTTTAAACGTGTACCATGTAAATGCATTGGCAACGTAGGCCTTAGTGCAGAATTGACGTTTCATTCATGGAAGGCCTAATAACTGACATGCTAATATTGGACGGAAATGCAGAGGCATTAATATTACAGGCATGAGAAGGGATTTACATGATAACATGGACATACATGGGGCATAGGTACATGGATAGGGTGCGAGTGGGGGACACACTAGCCACGTAACATTTTCTATTTCCTCAAGACATAGAGTCTGTTGGTGAAGAGGTACGAGGATGGAGACTTGTATGTACTGTCCGGAGTGCCCTTCTAACCCTGCCCTTTATATGCCTGCTTGTTTTAGAATGTAGCACACATAAAATAATTTTTGGGAGCACCCATGAGTGGAACAGTGAACCGCCCTGGTATGTATTGTTTTATATTTTTGTTCAGTTACAAGGTTGACATTAGTACAATGTATTTAGTTTCAGATTTTGTGTTAGCAGATTTGTGTCTACTTACAATTTGTTTGTGTTTTCTTTTTGTATAAAAAACCCCTAAATGTGATGGCAGTGTGTGTAGGCTGATGCTTGGCTGGTGGTGTCGTGAACTGGGGCTTGGCTGGTGGTGTGTGTGGACTGGCGCTTGGTTGGTGGTGTGCACGGTCTGGCACTTGGCTGGTGGTGTGAATGGACTGGCGCTTGGCTGGTGGTGTGTGTGAACTGTCGCTTGCTTGGCAGTGTGTGTGGAATGGCGCTTAGATGGCTGGGTGAATGGACTGGCGCTTGGCTGGAAGGTTGTGTGAACTGACGCTTGGCTGGTGGTGCATGAACTGGTGATTGGCTGACGGTGTGCGTGGACTGGCGCGTGGCTGTTGGTGTGCATGGACTGACACTTGGCTGGTGGTGTGCGTGGACTGGTGCTTGGCTGGTGGTGTGAATGGGCTGTCATTTTGCTGGTGGTGTGCGTGAACTGGTGCTTGACTGGCGGTGTGCATGGACTGGCGCTTGGCTTGCAGTGTGTCAGTAGTGACTTGTTGCTGGTCACTACACACACTGGGAGCCAAATGCCAGTCCACACAATCCATCAACCGATGTGGTTGCTGTGTCATGCATGTGGGTGAGTGAAAGTGATGGGCCCTTGAATGGCGCTGTCTGCTGATGTGAGTGCTGTAATGTAATGGGCCACGGCTGGCGGTGTGAATTGTTTTGTATGTATCACACGTATGAAAGGTGTATGAATGGCCTGTGAAGTGGTTGGTGCCTTGTCGTGGCTTTACAGCTCACAAGCTGTGAGTCAGTGGTTCAGTTTCTTGTCCTTTCAATTATTAGCAGTGCATTTCATTTTTGTGAAATCTCTTGTTAATAAAATTATATATACTGAACCATCACTCACCTTCATGCTAAATCCAACCAGTATGTATGTTTGCTTGAGGAACACATGGTTGTGCAGCAATATTTGTCTTTTTTGCCTTTCATGAGCAAGGTGTACCTTCTCCCTTTTTGTGAATGTTGCAATATGTTGGTTCTGTGCCACGTGGTGTGAATGGTCATGTGTGTACCGCATACGAAAGGTGTGTGAAGGGCCTGTAAAGCGGTTGGGGCCTTGACATGGCTTTATGAGAACCCATGTATTCCTGCTGGAAGATAGCAGTGGGTCGTGTGCCTCCACATTTTATGTAGTAAGGTGTTTTGTAGTACACATTTGACTTAGGTTTATTTTGTTCTTGCCCCTAGTGGATTTAACTTTTCTGTTGTTGAGTTTATTTGGCCTGCATTGCTTTCAGGCAGAGGTTTAGCGTCGGTATTCTGGACCGTGAGAGACCGGGGAGTGTAGTATTAGCTGAGTCTCCGCTGGTGGTCCTTCCTTAATGATGGCGGCAGACAGAACATGAGGTTATTGTGTGTACGTCATGCAAGCAGTGGCAGGTTGGGAAGTGTATGAGTATACATAGCCGTCTGTGATAGTCCGTTCTTTATGTTTGTGAGTAATGGAACATGATGTCAGCGCGTGTACGTCTTGAAATCACTAGTTAACGAAACACATACACTCGGTGTTTGGGCAAATATTGCTGCTCCGAGTCGTTTGCAGTTTGTGGCGGGTGACGGGACTGAGTGACTGCAGGAAATTTCCCCAGGTAGGCACTCCACTTCTGGTATTTGGATACTAGTGCGTGAGATTTGTTGCGCTTCGTGTGGACATGAGTAGAGAATTATTTTAATTGTTTGTCTCTCTCCTCTAATTTGGTCCAGTAGGTATTGAGTGTCAGGGTTATCTCGTGATTCTTAAACCCGGCGGACTGGTGATGCTACCCCATATCTTTAGAGTGGAATATAGCCACATAAGGTAGGAGTTAGCTGGCACTCCTACGACTAGTACTGTGATCTAACTGTAGCTTCCCTGCATTGCCTTCGCAGGATTTTAAATAGAGTATGTTGTTGTGTTTCTGTCTCATGTATTAGGGTTTAAGGGCCATTGTTGGCCAAGCGACAGTGGGCTAGGTACCTGCCAGCTGGGTGTTTCACCTACAAGAGCTTACATCCCTTTCAGGTACGAGTAGTTCGAGTAGTTGCTTTGTGGGTGTGACCGTCTGACCACTTAGGTGCAGGCTCTTTCTGTGTGTTGTGATGGCTAACTTTATTGACACTGGGAGATTTTGTTTGATTTTGTAAGGTGCTTTTTTCTTTGGTGTTCGGTTTCTGTACTTTCCTTAGTTGTAATTGTGGGGCACTTTCGCTTGTTGGGCTTTGTAGTACATCACAGAGCACAGTGTGTATACCCTCTCTGGCACTGCACGATCACTGAAGGGCGAGCCTATTTTAGATTTTTGGATTTTTTTGATCCTTGGTCATATGCGATGTGATACAGAATACATTATTTAATGTTGTTATTGTAGAAAAATTGAATCCCATGTCCTGATGATGCCAAAAGGAACTTCTGGCTGAAACGCGAATGTGCCAGCGTCAACATGTTTAAAGGAGACTCATCACGTCGAATTTTGTGAATAAAGTAAAGCGCCACCTGAATATTTGTTGAGGTGTTATTCCTCAGGCGCAATAGGGACTACCTTATAGTGTATTGCTCTGATTTAAGAGTGTACCCGCTGATTGTTTTGTTCTCAGTAGGGGAACCAATTATTGATTTATTAGTTTTTTTGATAAATGTATGTGTATGATATATGTTGTATATGTTGTGTATATTGTATATATGTAGGGTATCATATATATGAGTGTACCTCAACAGCCGCATCAACTTCTACGCTCCCAAACGCCACCTCCGATCAGCCAACCACGCCCTCGCCGCCGTCCCCCGCATCCGAAGAGCGACTACAGGAGGAAGGTCCTTCTCCTACCTGGCCGCCAAGACCTGGAACTCCCTCCCGGCCAACCTGCGCCTGACCCAAGACCACCTCTCCTTCAGGAAGAAGCTGAAGACCTGGCTGTTCGAGCAGTAGCGGCACCCCCCCTCCCCCAGCGCCTTGAGACCCTACGGGTATGTAGCGCGCTCTATAAGTGTCATTGATTGATTGATTGATTGATTGATTCAATTATTTGTGTAATGATGTGTATATTGTGTATATATGTAAATTGTATATGTATTAGTTTGTTGTGACTATACTGTGTTTCTTTTCCCGTCACTTGTAACGTACACAAGCTGTAATGGCAGAAATTAATTTGTCTTTAATAAGAATAGAGATTAGCAGGGTAATTAATTGTACTCTGGCTGAAAATAAATGTTTTTATTGATCCCTACATACCATTCTTTTGTGATTTTACATCGTTGATGTTATTGCCCTGGTATATGAGGGTAATTTTGGCTTGACCCCTATTATGTATATACTTGACACAGCTTTACAGCTCATGAGCTGTGAGTCACTGGTTACGTTTTTTGGCCTTTCAATTATTGACAGTGCATTTCATTTTTGTGAAATGTCTTGTTAATAAAATGTTATATACTGAACCATCACTCAACCGCATGCCATATCCAACCAGTCTGTGTGTGTGTGCTTGAGGAATAGATGGTTGTGCAGTAATATTTCTCTTTTCTGTCTTTCTCTGCCAAGGTGTAGATTCCATCTAAGAAAAACCTACAAACTCTAGATATTCTCGTAAACTAAACACCCAGGGGAGTACATGGTGATGTCTCTCTTGTGGGTCCCAACAACTTATCTTACCCACAATGTCCTGCAAACCTCAAAACGTGACTGTCACATTTTCCTTGCATTACTGTGCCCTAATTGTCATGCTTCAGAAAGAAAGACATTTCCTAACAACCAGCATTTCCCCATGTCTCTCGTTAAAAATGGCACCTCACTTGTGTAGGAGGGCCAAGTACCCGCGGCAGGGATGGGCCCAAAATATATTGTGGAGACATAAAAATTTCCCATTTCAAAATGACCTTGTTTTGCAAGAGGGGCACCAGAGTTTTTGGCCTTGGGCTCGACGGCCTTCTGGGGAAACCTATCAAACCCACTTATTTCTGAAAACTAGACTACCAGGGCAGTTTAGGGAGCTATGGCTTGTATGGATCCCTTAATGCTTTCCTACCCAGAATCCCCCGCAATCCTCTAATGTAACTGAAAAAAATCAAATTTTCTCCAGTTTCTGTGTGGGAAAGTTGTGGGTTCCCCGGGCCAACACAAATTTACCACCACACAGTGTTTTCCCAGGTCTTGCAATAAAAAAGGTATCTCACTTGTGTCGGTTGGCCAAGTACCCGCCACAGGCAAGGGCCTAAAACGTACTGTGGAGCCATCAAAATTACCTCTCACAAACAACCTGTTTTCGCAATGGGGGCACCTGGGTTTTTGGCACCACGCTCGGCAGCCATCTAAGGAAACCTATCAAGCCCACACATTTCTAAAAACTAGAGACCTGGGCGGGGGTCCAGGGAGGTATGGCTTGCATGTATCTCCCAACGTTTTCCTACCCAGAATCACCTGCAAACCTCAAATTTAGCTGAAAAAATCTATTTTCTTCTCAAATATCTGTGTGGCAAAGTTGTAGGATCAGCCTTACACAAATTTCCTACCACCCAGCGTTCCTGCAGGTCTCCAGATAAAAATAGTACCTCACTCATGTGGGTGAGCCCAGTACCAGCAACAGGCAAGGGTCCAAAGTGTATTGTGGAGACATCGAAATTACCTTTCACAAAACGACCTGGTTTTGCAATGGGGCACCTGGGTTTTTGGCATGGTGCTCGGAAGCCATCTAAGGAAACCTACCAAGCCCACACATTTCTAAAAACTAGAGACCAGGGCGGGGGTCCAGGGAGGTATGACTTGAATGGATCTCCCAACGTTTCCTACCCAGAACCCCCTGCAAATCTCCAATTTAGCTGAAAAAAAATGTTTTTCCTCAAATATCTGTGTGGCAAAGTTGTAGGTTCACCAGCCTAACACAAATTTCCTACCACCCAGCGTTCCCGAAGGTCTCCCGATAAAAATAGTACCTTCCTCATGTGGGTGGGCCAAGTAACCGCAACAGGCAAGGGCCCAAAATGTATTGTGGAGACATCGAAATTACCTTTCACAAAACGACCTGGTTTTGCAATGGGGGCACCTGGGTTTTGGCACCGTGCTCGGCAGCCATCTAAGGAAACCTACAAAGCCCACAAATTTCTAAAAACTAGAGACCTGGGCGGGGGTCCAGGAAGGTATGGCTTGCATGGATCCCCTAACGTTTTCCTACCCAGAACCCCCTGCAAACATCCAATTTAGCTGAAAAAAATCAATTTTTTCTTAAATTTATGTGTGGGAAAGTTGTAGGATCACTGGCTGGCACAAATTTCCTACCACACAGCGTTCCCCTGGTCCCCCTAAAAAAATGGTACCTCACTTGTGTGGGTGGATCAAATACCTGTGACATTCAATGGTCCAAAACATATTGTGGAAACTTCACAATTACCTATCATAAAATAACCTGGTTTTGCAGGGGGGTGGGGGAACCTGGGTTTTTGGCTCCGGGCTCGCAGCCATCTAGGGAAGCCTACCAAACCCACATATTTCCAAAAACAAGACACCCTGGGGAGCCCAGGGAGTTATGGCTTGCGTGGATCCCCCAACGAATCCCTATCCAGAACCCACTGCCAACCTTAAATTTAGTTGAAACAAATTCCTTTTTCCACACCGGTACTTGTCCCACCCACAACCAGGGTATGACCAGACATGGGTCCCTTACTCACTTGTCTGAACTGGGGTGGCGGAGTGAGCTAAAGAATGATAATAGATTAAACCCAGATCAGTTCACTGGGGGTGAGTGCTTGCAATGTTCAACACTCCGTCCATCATCCGCTTTGGTTTTGCTTTGTTCACCCTAAGTTGGCAGGGTATGCCCAGACGTGCGTCCCTTGCTCACTTTGCCACTGGATTCAAGCTAGTCTGGCTGATGACGGCTGATTAGCCAGAAACTGATCCCAGGATGCTTGTTTCCGGTCCAGGGAACACAGGGCTTGGCAGTTCGGGCTGGACTGTTCCCATAAGGCACAGGGTCAGACTGATTTGCATATGGCCATGTCTGAAATGGGGTAACGGAGTAAGCTAAAGAATAATGATGGATGAAACCCAGATCACTTGACTGGGGTGAGTGCTTGCAATGTTCAACACTCCGTCCATCATCCCCTTTGGTTCCACCCACATCCACAACAGTAGCACCACTTTCATGTAGTTACAGATAGAGCTCAGAAAATTAACAGTAACCATCCTGAAAGCACCAGGTTTCATGTGTTCTAGAATGCAGTGCCACACATTCTGGTGTAATTCAAAATGTGAAACGTTACACAATGTACTATTCTGTTGACAGGGTTGATGGCCCCTATAATATTTAATAGGAAGTAGGAGAATTGCCTCCTCCAATGTGTTTACTGCATAAAAAATATTTGAATGTAACTGTTTCATACTTTCTTAATCCACTACAAGTCCCGGCACATGCCCCTCCATGCCACTCCACTCTATGCTACCTTACCCCACTTCACTCAATTCCATGCCACTCCACTCCACACCACTCCACACCACTCTACACCACTCTATGCCACCTCACACAATGCCACTCTACTCTACACCAGTCTACTCCATCTATGCCAATCTATTCATGCCATTCTACTCTATGCCATTCTACTCCTCCCCACTCTATACCACTCAATGCTATGCCACTCCACACCACTCTGCTCTACTTTTTACTGCTCTATGGCACCCTACTTTATGCCACCCTACTCCACTTCACTCTACGCCACTGCACTATACACCACTCAACCCTTTCTGCTCTATGGAAGGGCACTCTACTTTATGCCACTCTACACCACTCCACTTTACTCTACACAACTCCACTCTGCACCACTCACTCTATGCCACTTCACTCTACACCACTCTACTCTGCGCCACTCCACTCCACTCCATGCCACTGAACTCTTTGCCACCATACAGCACTCCACTCAAATCTATACCACTCCACTCTACACCACTCTAGTCTAGCACAATGCCACTCTATCTACTCTACAGCACTCTACTCCACACCAATCTATTCCATGCCACTCTACTCGATGCCTCTTTACTCTATGCCACTCCACTTCACTCCAAGCCATCCTATGCCACTCCAGTCTACATCACTCCACACCACTCCACTCAGCACAACTCCAGTCTGTGCCACTTTGCTACATGCCCCTCCACACAATACCACTCTAGTCTATGCCACTCTACTCTACAGCACTATACGCCACTTTATGCCCCTCCACTCTGAGTCACTCTATTCTGCATCAGTCCATTCCACTCTACACCACTCCATGCTTCTCTTCACCACTTTACTCCACTCAATTCTAGATCACTCAACATTATGCCACTCTACTCTCTGCCACATTGCACTACTCTACAACATGCTGCACCATTCAGCTCCACCTCCACTTTGACATTATATGTCATACTAAGCAGTCTATACTACTCAACTCCACTCTAAACCTCTCTGCTCGATGCTACTCTACTATGTGCCACTCTACTCCACTCTACACCACTCCACTCTATGCCACTCCACCCTATGCCACTCTGCTCTCAGTCTGCCCTTCTCCATTCCACTTAACTCTAAGCCACTCCCGTCTACTCTACACCACCCCATTGTATGCCACTCCTCTCCACACCACTCCACGCTGTGGCCCTCCACTCTACAACACTTCACTCTGCCACTCCTCTCCATGCCATTCCACTCTATATCACTGTACTCTATGCCACTCTACACCACTCCACACAACACCACTCCACTCTAATTCATGCCACTCTCCTCTATTCAATGCAGTATACTCTATGCTACTCTACCCTACTCTGTTCTATGCCACTCTACTTTATGCCACTCTACACCACTCAACTCCACTCTATGACACTCCAAGCCACTCTGCTCCACTCGACTATATACCATGCCACTCCACTCTTCTCTACACCACCCCACTGTACGCCACTCCTCTGCACACCACTCCAATCCACTCTGTGGCACTCCACTCTATGTCTCTTAACTCTATGCAACTCCACTCCATGACACTACACTCTATGCCACTCTACTCCACTCCGCTCCACACCACTCCATGTCGCTCTACTCTACACCACTCTATTCTTTGCCACTGCACTCTACAGAACCTCACTCTACAGCACTCCACACCACTCCACTCTACACAATGCCGGTATACACAACTCTACCCTATGCCACTGTTCTCTATGCCACTCTACTCTATCCCGCTCAACAACATTCTACCAAATCTACTTTATGCCACTCTATTCTGCGCCAGTCCACTCAATAACAGTCCTATCTACACCACTCCAGTCCACACAATGCCACTCTATGCCACTCTACTCTACCCCACTCTACTGTCTGCCACTTCACTCTACACTACTCCACTCAACTCCACTATACGTCACTCCATGCAACTCAATTCTACACAATACCAGTCTACACCACTCTACCCTACGCCAGTCTACACCACTCTATCCTATGCCACTCTACTCTGTACCACTGTGATTCCTTCCACTCTACTATAAGCTACTTGGATCCACTCTACGCCAGTCTACTTTTTGTCACTTTCTTCTTTGCCACTCCACTCCTCAACACTCCAGTCTAAGCCACTCTACACCACTCTTCACAACACTAATCTATGCCACTCTAATCCACCCTACTTTACTCTACTCTACTCTACTCCACTCCACTCCAGTCCACACACTGCCACTCCATGCCACTGTAATCTATGCCATGCTACTCTATGCCACTCTACTTTACGCCACTCTAATTCACTCCACACCACTCTACTCCATTTCACTGGACTCCATTGTACTCTATGCCACTCTACTCAATGCCAGGCCACTCCACTCTGTCACTCCATGCCACTCCAGTCTATGCCACTCCACTCTAAGCCAATCCACCCTACATCACACTACTCTGTGCCACTCCATTCTGCACCACTCCACTCTGACATCCCACTCTGCCACTCCACTCTATGCCACTTCACTCTAATCTGTGCCCTTCAACTCTACACTACTCCACACTATGCCACTCGACTGTACGTCACTCCACTCCGCTCCATTCCATTCCACTCAATTCCAATCTACTCCACTCTAACTGACTCTAGTGGAGAAGTGTGGCTCACTGGTTAGAGGAGGCAGACCTGGAAGCAGATGTCAGCCCGGGACCAGGGTTCAATTCCTGGCTCGGCGGGGTCTTGAGTCCTAAAATGTCCATGGACTCGACAATTCTCGCTCCGGTGCCTACTCGACTCACAGGTTCACACTCTGCAACATGGGCAATAGCTTGCTTAATCTCCACAACAGCCCCTCGCGGTGGGATGCCTGGCTTTCACCTTGTGGATACCCTGCCGGGGTTATCTCACAGGGGAATACCAGGACGGGTTCCCTAAGCAAGCGCTTAGAAACCAGTGGTGATTTGCGCTATATAAATTCCTGTACATTTACATTTGACTCCATTCCGTGGCACTCTATGCCACTCTACTGTACATCACACCACTAACTTTTATAAATGCTGAACAGCAGCCATGTTTCTGTACTTCATGTTCAAAATACATTATCAAAGCCAATAGCTCTCATATAGCCTGGAACTATTGTTAGAGGAGGAGCACTGGGGAGCAGTGCAGCTGCTAAATCCTTGTGCTGAATTGAGCCTATGAGATTACCTAAGATGTCTGTGGTTCCCACAAAATCTTCTGTGCATAGAAGAAAAATGTTTGTGATATTTACATGGGTTCATATGCGTGTTGTAGCTGGAAAGTGTGGGCATGGCGCCTGAACTTCTTCGTCGGATGCCTCCTATGCACCATACTACTGCAGCCACAAACCGCAACCTCACAAGAGCTGAAAGAAGTTGCTTTTGATTGCGAAGTGTGCTCTCTCCAAATAGCAATACAGATATGATGCACTGTCAGTGGTTGGCTGTATGCCTCTGCCCTCTATTTCTGGGATCCTCATTATGGTAAGATGCTATAAAGCTAATAAGAAAAGTGATAAACTTAGTGCACTAAATGTGCTAGAGGATAGTAAACTGTACCTGAACCTTGATTCCTGCTAATAGAGATATTCTTACCCAAAGGGAAGAACTATCTAGTTTGGAAGAGGAGGAAAACCCAGTGGAAGATTAGTGGATAGCAGATCCACACGCTATAGCTCCAGTATTCTGTTCACCAAATTAAGCCTATTTATTATTACCTGTGTAGTATTTAGTTTTTGTGTGTAATACATTATGTTTCTTTTATGAGGTAGAGCACAGGGTTGAACATTCAGTTATTTCTCTGTCAGACATTTGTAACATGTGTTTGGTTACCCTCTTTTAGGTCTCTTGAGTCTCATATTTAGAAAAAACCCACTCAAGATATTTTGAAAGATGTGCTGTAGCTTAGGTGGAAGATATATTGTCGCATGAAGAAGACCAACAAGTATTTTTCAGATTGTCAAGAATGAATCTAACAGTTACATGACCAGAGAACAACTTGTATAGAATGTTTGTGTTGTAGAGCCAGGCTGTCTCAAGTTCTAAGGGAAAATTATACTCTGATGTACACTGTGCCTGAAAGAGTAGGTGAGGCGACTTACTATGTAAACCTTTCCTCCTGAATAATTCCCAATGAATGGTCCCTATCAATCACCGTAAACCTCCCTATTCCAGGAATGAAATGTTGATGCTTATGGTAACAGCAGGGACAAAAGAGAGGAGTAAACCTGCCCTGATCTCCCAGAGCAGCAGCAGGCCAATTGAGAGTTGCATGATCAATTTGCTGGGCTGTTATCTCTGACACCTAGGCTCACTAGCTGGTGAGTTCACTATATTGACACAGGTGCCAACATGGCTTTTAAAAATTAGATTTATAGGCTGTCAGATAAGACGAGGGACATTCTTACGGAGTAGGTCCCTGAGAAGTTAGCCCTGGGATGAATAAACAACCAAGCATTCTTTTGACCAATCCGATGGATCTGGCACAAATGCCTACACAGCAAAGGGACACAACAAATGAGATTCTGAATGAACTACACAGGGTGTGCTCATGGAGCTCACCAAGTCTCATGTACATACCATACCCGGAGCTGATCACAGATTAAAGGCAGCAAAATTACTGTGTACTTTTGATTTGACATCTTGGTATTGACATATCACTCTAACAGAGGGTGCAAATGTGAGGGCTACATTTTTAATTCATGAGGTCCACTTTCTGTACAAATGAATGAACCTTTGAGCTGAGAAATGTTCCTGCCACCTCTTGTCAACAGGGTATTGGATAGTGTTTGTAATCGGGTTGGCGGTTGACTGAAGTATAAACCCTTGACACAGACCAATCAGGCTTAACTTTAGAGGAAATGTATAAAGTATTTGTGCAACACTTCAAACAGTAAATCAGTCAAAACAGCACACAAAATGATTCCACACCAGGTTAGAAAAGTAGAGTTTAATGTAATAAATAAAGCAAGACTAAAACAACAAAAATCTAAAAAGTAGACCACGATATATTGAATTTTAAAGTTTGTAGTCAAAAATTGTGCCTAGAAGAAAAAAGCTCTAATTGGGACATCTGTGGTTGCACCGGACTGGGACAAAGTCAAAAGTTTAGGCTGACCACGATAGTGAACAAGCTGTTTGTTGCCTCACCTTGCATTTGACCGGGACTATCGACGCTGGACTGCGAGGACCAGCAGACTTAGCATCGGACGCAGCAGGAGCCTCTTCCTGCCCACCCCCTGCCTGCACTTAACTGCTCGCGGCCCCCGCTCTGCGGGAGCCGCTCGCAGCAGTTTGTTGCCTCACCTTGGATTTGACTGGGACTATCGACGCAGGACAGCGAGGACCAGCAGCCTTAGCATCGGATGCAGCTGGGGTCTTTCCCGGCCAACCCCCTGCCTGCACTTAACTGCTCACGGCCCCCGCTCCACGGGAGCCGTTAGCAGCAGTTTGCACCCGCTCGCGGCCCCCGCTAAGCAGGAGCCGCTCGCAGCAGTTTGTTGCCTCACCTTGGATTTGACCGGGACTATCGACGCGGGACTGCGAGGACCAGCAGTCTTAGCATCGGACGCAGCTAGGGCCTCTTCCCGCCCACCCCCTGCCTGCACTTAACTGCTTGTGGCCCCCGAACCGAGGGAGCCGCTAGCAGCAGTTTGTTGCCTCACCTTGGGTTTGACCGGGACTATCGACGCGGGACTGCGAGGACCAGCAGCCTTAGCATCGGACACAGCTGGGGCCTCTTCCTGCCCACCCCTTGCCTGTACTTAACCACGTCCACTCCACGCATTGCGGGACGCGCGTGGGCGGGCGCCGGGTGAAGCCGGGTCCAAGGGCGGGCAGTTTGAGCCCATTCGAGGCTGGAGCGGCTGGGCTGGGCCACCCCCTTAACGGCAGAGAACTTATAAAAATAGTAAGTCCACTTATCTGCATCTAAATGTTGACGAATCTGTAATGGCAGGCCACTCAGGAAGAGAGAATAAGGTTACTTTTGGGGGCTCTGTGGCGGGTACGATTGATCAATTTATTGTTAGAGCAACATCGGTGTTAGCAAGAGAAATTGATCTGACAGAGCATCGACTTTCCCTGTACCCGGCCTATACTAAACGATCTTCTCTGGGCAACATCGCGCTGTCTAAAACCCCGGAACGAAACATAAACTCAACTGCCATTAATGACTCACAAGCTACAAGTCTGGATAGTGATTTGTTAACAGCAACAGATACAATGAACACTTTGGCAGGTGGGCTCCCCAATGTGCAGCCTTCAAGTAACACCAATATAGTGATCAAGCTGCCGGAAGGGGTATCAACCCGTGCATCAACGCTAGCTGAATTGGGGGCTAAACTACCCTTGCCAGGAGCTACAACAGGAGCGGTACCAAAAAAGAAGCTTGGAGGGGGTACTAAAAGGGGAAAAAATAAAAAAAGCGCTAAAGTTAAAAGTGCAGCTTCAACGCCTGCTGTACAAATTACCCCCCGAAATAGTACCACAGAGTTTAAGTACTCCCAGTACTAATATCCCTGCTGGCATCCCGTTGGTTCTGGATGAGGGGTTTTGGACAAAAGTTGGAGGAATTGTAACATCCTCTATCCGACATATTACGGATAGATTAAAGGACATTGAAGAAAGATTAAAGAAACTTGAGCAATTGACCGTATCAAATCTTGAGCTTCATAAAAAGAAACATTCAACAGCTCTAACTTTGACCCAAGACAATCCTCTCTCTTACAATTAAAATGTGCCGACGCCAATGCCTACGCCCCAGATACCTGTACTTGATTTGACGATAGACATCTTACAGAGTGATGCTGAAGGTGGACTGTACAACAAGAATGCTATAAGTGTACAAAACAAAATGGACTTACCGAATAGTAATAGTGTAACAAATCTTAAAGTGGATAGTGGTATTATTAAAGGGAAGGGCAGAAATTAAATTAGTACAAAAGAGGATCAAGGGTCCCTGCTTCCAAATATAGAACTACCACTGGAATCTGTCCCCTATGTTGTAGTTCTGACGGGGGTCCCTGAACTTGGAAAAGGTAGTCAGGAATCATTTATAGAATTGAAAAACAAAACTATACATTGGCTTAATGCCAATAGACCCCTACCTCATCATATCCATAGCAAGATGTTATTCATACGTAGAGTCAATTGGGTGGGTAGCAGTAGAAAAAATATATTGGGGGATTGTATTATTGTAAACTTCAAGGACATGCAAGCTGTACAACATATTTGCGGAGGGTGGTCCCATTCCTCGGAAACAAGAATCCAGCCATTTGATCTAACCTACTTCTACAGCCCCCAATCGTACAGAACAAACTATGCCCAACAGGGTAGATTATTGGAAGGGAGGATTGGTGGAAACTGTTTTTGAAGTAGACTTGATTGTGAAGGTTATGGTTTGGAACAGGGTTTCCCCACCAGTAACAGATAGAGTGCACTTGACATGGTCGATTGACTCACGCCAAAAATCGCTACTCCCAAGAACTCTAGGAAAATGGTGAGGGCAAAAGAAGTTAAGAGACAACACTGTGAAAGGGGACTTTCTAACGCAGTTATGGGTGGGTATAAAATATACACTGTAGATGGTAATAGGGACAAAACGACTCACCCTGAAGCTGTTTTTTTTAAATAATCAACATACTTAAAATAAGTATTACACCCCCTGTAAGTCGCTTTTAACTACAAAAAGAAGAGAAAGGGAAAAATCTACGGCAAACAATCAACAGGCCATAGAAATTAGCTTGTATCCTTTGGCCTGCCGTAATGAAAATGTAAGTAAAATCGAAAGCATAACATTCAAGAATATAGAGCAGGATCATACTATCAAACTGATTACTTGGAACATTGCCGGGCTGTCAATTAGGATCAGGGATCCTGGCTGTTTATCTTTTATGCAAGATTTCTCAATCATTTGCTTGCAGGAATGCTGGTAACGGGAGGCCATTCACATTAATGGCTACCATACCTTTCATACTCCAGCAATACAGCAATACAGACGACAAGGGGTAGAAATAAAGGGGTGCTTTGTATTTATGTTTCAAATCTAATGAATGACACAACAATTAAATCCAATACTGATTCTGATTACTACCAAATTTATTGGAAGGGGATGAAAATCAGTGATAGATTTTGCACTGATTTCAAACCGCCACTCTTGTCATGTTCTTACCTATAAAACTTGTGATATGGCAATGAGTGAACACTTTCCAAATAGCCTATCCTTCACCTTTGCGGCGAGTGATAGAAAAGAATCTGACTTCATAGTTATAAATTAAGCCTAGCAAAGAAGAATGGATACGCAATAAAGTGGAACAAAGTAGAACATGCGGCCTTCTTTGAAACCCTCGTCAAAAATAAACATCAAGAATTTGAAATATGCCTCTCAGAGAATGGCGATTATACTTCAGTCATTAAGGCTTTCCGAAACATTTCTGAGGAAATTCGCAATCTCCTCACAGGATCTTCAAAGAAGGGTAAAGTCAAGACGCAGGGATGGTTCGACTCGGACTGTAGTAAGGCCCAAGCACATTTGATGCTGGTGCTTAAAAGCGAACTAAGAAATTTGGCTGAAATAAGATATGCCAGAACTGCATATCAAAATGCACCAAAAAAACGTAAGAATCAACTAAAGCAGGAGGCTTGGCAGGCATTACATCAAGCCTGTCTGATTAAAGATAATATAGGGTTCTGGAAGGCGGTAAATGTCCTTTTATTTGCAGATAACAAAACTAATACAATGGAAGTGGCAATTACCGAAGATATATGGGTAAACTACTTTACTGAGCTTTATCAAGAAGATGATCCAACTGAGAAGGCCAGTATAGATCATATTGGAGGTGAGGAAATTGTGGCCCATGGATTATTTCCAATAAATATCAAATTTTCACTGCTAGAAGTCCAAATCGCCATTAATGAGAGTGGTGCAGGGAAAGCTCCAGGACCGGATGGGGTCCCGGTAGATATTTACAAATCTAACACTGAGCTATGGGCCCCACTTTTAACTAATGTGTTAAATAGTTGTAATAAACATGGGTTTCTTTCTACATGGCAAGAGGCTATCGTGGTCCCAATTTTTAAGAAAGGAGAGTGAGAGAGCGCAAATCAAGTAAAATGTAGAGGTGCACCATATTTACAAGCACGTTGCACCAGTTTAGTTAAAGGAACATATAAGAGTGTCGAATTTATAGAGTGCATACATAAAAGAGTGTCGAATTTATAGAGTGCTTACATATAAGAGTGTTTAATCAATACAGAGTGCATATATCAGTATGAAAAGCTAATGTAGAAGTGTTTAGAGATGTTAGAATGATATTAAATTCCATGTTATGTGGCTGTTGCAGAGGAGAATGTAATGTTACTAAACGTAGAAATGTGTAGGCCTCATGGCAGTTCACTGAGAAAGAATACGTGCCTTTACAATTTCACATGATATGGATTACTGTTGTTATAATTCAAAGTATTATTGATCATAGAATTGAAAATATATGTTTTATAGAAGTGTTCCTTATAACCAGTGTGTGTAATAAGTTAGAATACTGTTTAGGCTAAGAAATAAAGATTCATAGAGTGCACAGGCCTGTTTCATGTAATTCTAGTAGGCCTGAAGAGATAAGGTCGTTTCTTTTGATCTGCATGTGCTAGTTAGAATCAAGTCGTGTTAAGCATAAATTGTGGACCATACTCGAAGGTTTACGACTCAAGAGATAAGCTGGAGGCCGAAATTTGGGGCCCACTTCATGGGTGTCTGTTTGCAGGTGCGAGGGGTTTCCAATCAAGAGAGTGATGAATAGAGCTCTGTTCTGGGAGACAGGCACAGGCCTGGAGGAGGGTTCAGGAATTTCCTGGGGGGTACCGTCTTGCCGGAGAAGAGCCTGAGAAGCAAGGTCAGCGCTAACAAGGAGCCCAGAGGAGTATCAGCATGGAAAAAGCCAGAACCGACACCACGTGAGGGGTGTACGTGAGGGGCGTCTCTGAGGGGCGTTTTCAACTGTAATTGTGATTTTGTATTAGGGTCAGCACCCCTGGGTGGAGTTAGTGCAGATGGCCTGAGGAACCTAAGAGAGCGGATGGGTAGGCAGATAGGGCAGAACTGCGATGCACAGATTTACAACAAAGACTAAGAGAAAGTGAGTGATCTTCTTTGGAAGTCACCACGGCTGACACCTTTTTTTTGGGGTTAAGATCTTGCTAAGTAGGGATGTCACTTAGTCTAGTGTAGGGACAGTCTAATCTGGATTTTTCTTCCTTTTTGTAAATGTCGCACAAGTTACAACTTGTGTCTATTCTTGCACACTTGTTGATCTTTGAATTGGCTTTGGTGATATTCTTCTGTCACATACAACAAACAATTGAGAAGGGTCTAAGGGCGGGTTTACCGACCGACCAGGTATATGCCCCAAAGACAATATACAACAACAACTAATACCTGGGGGTCAAAAATAATAATAGAATTCTACCCAGTTCACCTAATTTTACCCTTCACTTTTTCACCTTAATCACTATACACTGCTTTTTCAGTAGCCACTTGTATTCATCTCTGTACTTCCCACATATCACATTCATCGGTTACGGTAACAACAGACCGGCCGTCTCGTCTCCTGGGCAAGGAGATCCCAAATGATGACAAAAAGGGCGGTATAGTGTGGCTTCTGATGGGAACTATATTTTTCTCCATGTGCTCTGGAGCCTTGACTAGGCCTGCAGCCACTAACTAACTCTCACTGGTGTTATTTTGCGTAGTCCTGGTTTTGTGATCCAATCTGTCTGACTCACTTCTATTATTATTTTTGACCCCCAGGTATTAGTTGTTGTTGGATATTCTTCTGTCGCCTAAGAGCATTTAGAGAATTCATGTTTGTATTGATGCCAGTGTATCTTTTGAATCTTATACTGAGATGTTTGTATCTCCAGTTATCTTTGGCTTTATAATAAAACTTTAAAACGTATTCGTAGTAAGTGGTTCTTCAGGGTTGTGTAAAGTCTTGAACTGATTAACCTAGTAGTGGATTGCTTTTTACTCTATGACAGGTAACAAAGGTTCAGTCGACCTGAGTTGGGATCTAGATCCATAGTGATCTGATAAGAGATCAAAAATCCCACCGTAGCAGTTGGTAGCAGTGTAGAATGGTTACCTTCTAGAGGAAGGTGATCTAGACTAGGTTAAGATTACCCCGAGGCCCCTAGAGATCGAGAGATGAGCAGCAGAAGAATCGCCTGCTGAAGAAGGTGCTGACGGTGTGAGAGAAAAGCAGCAGAGTCGGTCGAGAGTGAGTATAATAAGGGTCATGCGTTGTCAGATTGCGGTGTTTTGTGTTGTATCTGTATTGTAATGTCATGCGGAGTTGAATGCCTGTAGTGTGATTGAGGGAGGGTTGTGAGCGCGCGCAACCTGGTGAAAATCTTAAGTTCAGAGAAGAGCTTAAGTGGTTCGGGTGTATCGGACATCCAGAGTAATTGTCGACCATTGTAAAGGGGGTCATGAGGTACCATTGATCGCCCGCAGGACCGTGATAGGAGGAACGCAAGAGTGAGTGTATGAGTAACGGACGCAGGTCGGAAGTTACTGTGTGTAAGTAACCTATCAATTAAGGCGATCGTCTGGACGTTCACGGAAAGACATTTCGTCAGTTAAGGTGACAATTACAGTTAGACTGTGGGCGTACAATCAAGGAAAGTGATCGCTTGGTCGGAAGTAATCATTTTTCAGGGTATGAATGGGACGCATGCATGACCGGGAGACGAGCTGAGAAAGGAGGGGAACTGCTGCGAAGGGGAGACGAGTGACGTCAGAGAGAGCCGCGCTGTGATAGGCCGGTTGGTGTGAAGTCGCGCTGTGATAGGCCGGTTGACGCGAGCCGCGCTGTGATAGGCCGGTTGGTGTGAAGCCGCGCTGTGAAAGGCCGGTTGACGCGAACCGCGCTGTGATAGGCCGGTTGGTGTGAAGCCGTGCTGGGATAGGCCGGTTAGCGAGAACCGCGCTGGGATTGGTGGATTGCCATCAGGAAGTAAACGAACGCAGCGAAATAGAGAAAATTGTAGATTTTGAACATGAAGTGTTTTAAATGCTTGACAGCGATCTTTAAGAGGAAAAGTAGAGAATCTTATTACGGGGAAGAGGCCCCGTCAGAGGGTACACCAGCTCATTATATGGCTACGAAAGTTGGGTTGCATACTATACTGTGGCTTAGCACTTGGAGTAAGATTACAGAAGGGAACGAGGAACTGACTTTTCCGAAATACGGAACGTTTAGATTAGAAGTGTTGCACCAGCTAAAAGCAGTTATGTCTTCATTGAGACCTTTGCCAAGACCAACACAGTTTGAAGCCCTTAATGCGTAGATTAGGGCGGCGCATGACAGGAATCAGAACAGGCGTCAAGAAAGGGTAAGACGATCGGTAAGAGCAGTACAAGATGCCAAATGGGATGCGGAAACCAAGAAATGGAGGGTACAGACTATTGAAGTGGATAAGTTGTACCCAGTGATAGAGGTTACAGGAGAAAAGAGAACACCAGAGGAGGATGACGAGAGCGAGTCAAAGGATAGCCTAATAAATAGGTTGTTGATAGATAGACCGCCTCCGTACAATAGGGAGATGGAAGGTATCGAGCTCCCAAGGGAAGATAGGGTTGGCATAGAGGAGAATAGACCACTCCCTATAATAGATTGGGTATCTACCAAAGGTGAGGAAACACCTCAACCTAGTCCTGTACAGAGGGTAGTCGGAAGGTTTGTGGTGCAGAAGGTGCCAGCAACAGAGTGTGTTGAGTCTCATGGATTGCCAGATGCTCTTCAAGTACCCGTTACCATAGGTCCTATAGTGTCGATTTATAACCCAGAGAAAGTGCGAGAGGAGGAACAGGTACGGCTAGACAGAGAAAGGGCTGAAATGGAAAGAAGGAACAACATGACAAATGCCTGGAGGCAATTGCCAAGACCGATAAAGTGGAGCACCCCATTGGATTCAGCAGTGGATCCCATAACAGAACAGGGGGGTCAGAGAGGACCGATGGATCTGAGAGGACCACGGCCGAAATCCTTTAAGGAGTTGAGGGCTGACTTGAGGGAATGGGATGCTGCCATAGAAACACAGAGTAACAGGTCAAGAGCGGAAGCTGAATGGGGAAGTCAAGGCAATGGGACATTGTCTCACTGCGGGGCTAGCGAAAGCAGTCAGGAGTGGGACGGTAAGAGTCAGGAGAGTAGAGGAGATATCCGTCATATCCACGGTGGAAGTAGGCAGGAGCAAGAAGGTAGAAGTACAGAGTGTGGAGGGGCGTCTCGTCTCATTCACAGTGAGGGAGACCGAAGGACGCAAGAGTACAGGGATAGCTTTAAGTGCACCCACCATGCACCTGGCGACAACATACAGCATTGGAATCGCAGGAACATGGGGAGCCACAAGGTGTCTCACCATGCGTCAAGCGATCAGGGGCAGGAGCGGGATCGCGGGAACATGGGGAGCCGCGAAGGGTCTTGCCATGCGTCGAGCGATCATGGACAGCAGGGGAATTGCGAAAGCATGAGGAATAATGGAATGTCTTACCATGCACCTAGAGATACCAGGCAGAATGGGAAATGTGGGACTATGGGGAATAGAGCAGTGTTTCACCATACACCAAGAGAGGATGGAGCTGCATGGGACCTGGAGAGATGGGAACATGGGAGGACTCCCCATAATACGCCTGAGCCCAGACGTAGGACTCAGAGCTGTGATGGGAGAGATGTAAATGGGCTCTCTAGAGACAGCACACTGAAAGCTATGATAAAGGCAAAAAGGCTCGATGTGACTAGTTTAAAATCTGACCTGGACGAGATAATAGATGGTGCATTGCCTTTAGAGAGGATTGACATGTACGAGCAAAATGAGCTGCTGTTTATAGCAAAGGATATTACTCGAAACGCAAGAGCAACTCACGAGAAATTGTCTGAACTGGCAGACAAGTATATGGTAGACCTGTCGAGAACAAAGGCATTACAGTGTGACCATAGGTTGCAATATTCAGATCAGGACCTAGATGAGAGGAGGACAACCGGATTAAAAACACACATAAGGGAACTGATCACAGGAATAAGAGTATGGAGAGATCTGGATAAATGGGAAGAAAGGTGGTCCAAGAAAGGGACTGTCAGGCGAAGCGCGATTGTGATGTCCCCGGAGGGAGGGCCACGCCGGATGGAGGCATTCACTTTGCGAGAAATAGCGAATGGGAGTTATGTACATGTGCCCTGGAGTAGGGGAGATTTGGCTGCGTTTACCAATTCATTTCCGAAGTTAAGAGAGAATCCTGTAGAATGGTACAAACAGGTAGAGAGGTTTGTGTAGATCTCGAAAGTACTGTGGATTGATTTGAACACTTTATTCAACATTGTGGTCCGAGGAGACTTGTGGACAGCATGCAAAGTTAGTGTCGAATGGCCCACAGCAGAACCAAAAAGAGATGCTCATACCAATGGTCCGTCAGAAAGAGTAATGATAAAATATGAAAAGGTGATAACATGGCTGAAAGATAAGGTGCCACCGCAAGATATAGATTGGGTGAAAATAGACCGAACTAGACAGGAACCCAAAGAGACAGTCCATGAATTTTATGAGCGATTGCTGAAAACGTTCAAACAATACAGTGGATTAGATGTAATGGATCCCAAAGACATAGGACAATTTGTATCGAAGTTCGTTTTGGGGTTGAGACCTGATATTTGTTTGATGATTCAGCAACACTTAATTTGCTGGCAAAACAAGCCATTGGATGAAATTTTGAGATACGCAAGGTATTGCAGTGATGAAATAGATTCCAAAGCAAAGAAACTTAAGGAGAAGTTGATGATGGTTCAGATGCAATCGGCTGGAAAGGGTGGACTGCAGCAACAGGGAACAGGGACGATGGGAAGGAGATCAAATAGTCAGAATAGGGACAACGAGGAAAATCCGAGACCTAGAATAGACTTTGCTACATTGAAAAAGACGACAAAGTGTCACCAGTGTCACCAGGTGGGACATTGGAAACGGGAGTGTCCCTATAACCCTGAAAACGGAGAACTGGAAGTAGAGGAGGAGGAAGTTCAGACCATTCCAGTCCAAGGGGTGACAGTACCAAAGGGTAAGGTGGCAAAAGGGGGGACTTCTGCTCCTCGAGCTCAGTTCCCTCAACCACCAAAGATTGCGACAGGGGGAAAGATCAATAGACAAATGCCTCTTTTAGTAGGAGGAGAAGAGTGTTACTACGTTGATCCACTGACTGGACGGCGTGTGGGTAGAGAGGAGGACTGTACCCTCGGGGCAGTTCTAGAGGTGGACCAAAGAGGACCGTTTGTTGAGGCTGAGGTGGCGGGGTGCCCTACGACATTCTTAGTAGATACCAGAGCTACTCGATCCACTTTGAGATCAGCTGTGGTTCCAGATCTGCCAATGTCGGGGGAAACAATTCAAGTGGTAGGAGTCGCAAATAGGAGAATGACTAACCCTTTGACGGAACCAGTGCTAGTGAGAATAGGAAACTACAGCGATGAACATCAATTTGTAGTATGTGATTCTAGCCCTGTGTGTCTGTTAGGAAGAGACTTATTGTGCAAACTAAATTGCACAATATACTGCACGCCTCAGGGAGTAGAGGTACAGACTAACGACGATGATGCCGCCTTTAAAGTTGCAAATTCAAAAGTATGCGTAGAACTGTATCCTACCCTAACGGTGGAAGAGCTCCCTTGGGACTTAAGGGATACTGTGTCATCTGAAGTATGGGATTTCACTGGAGAAGAGATAGGATTGATTAAAGGAGTAGAACCAGTGAAAATCATGATAAAACCAAATGTTGAATATCCAAGAACGCCTCAATACAAATTGACCCCGGAGACGATTGCAGGAATAAAACCCGTGATCGACTCCATGATTAAGCAGGGAATACTGATGGAAATCGTGGGTAGTCCATGCAACTCCCCGATTATGGGTTTGCAGAAACCTAGCGGGAAATTTAGAATAGTACAGGATCTCCGAAAGGTTAATAACATAGTTGTTTCATGTTGTCCAGTGGTACCGATCCATCAGTGATATTGTTTCAGATACCATTCCAAGCTGAGTGGTTCACAGTGATAGATCTTTGCCAGGCTTTCTTTTCAATTCCATTAGATGAGGAGAGCCAGTTTCTTTTTGCATTTAAGCTGGAAAATCGCGTCTTAACATGGTGTCGTATCCCACAGGGGTATACAGAAAGCCCATCGATTTTCAACCAGCTATTGAAGAGAAATCTTGAAAGTCTAGTACTGCCACAGAACTCGGTTCTAGTTCAGTACATAGACGACCTACTTGTTGCATCAGAAACAGAAGAAGCTTGTAAGGTAGACACTATCGCCTTGCTGAACCATTTAGCTGAAAATGGACATAAGGTGTCTCCGAGCAAATTGCAGTACTGTCTGACAGAAGTTCAGTACTTGGGTCACCGAATTGAAAAAGGAAAGCGGAAGGTGTCACCAGACAGGATAGAGGCGATCATGAAGATGAATTCGCCTACGACACAAAGAGAGGTCAGGATGTTCCTAGGATTGGTTGGTAATTGCCGACAGTGGATAGCTAACTTTTCCCTGAAAGCAAAACCCTTACAAATACTGACGCACAAGGAGGTGAGTGATCGGGTACCATGGGACAAGGATTGTTTGATGTTGTTCCTACAGCTGAGAGAGGACTTGTGCCGTGCTACAACTTTGGGAATGCCTGATTACGAAAAACCATTTTTACTTTACTGTTGCGAAAGGGAAGGTTTTGCTTTGTCAGTCCTAGCACAAATTCATGGAAATGCCCGTAGACCAGTTGCATATTTTTCGGCTACTTTAGACCCAGTAGCCGCAGCGTTGCCCGGATGTCTCAAATCCGTTGCTGCAACAGGTGTCAGCATTGAAAGGAGTGAAAGTATTGTGATGGGACATCAATTAGTGGTGTATGTACCTCATTCTGTAGAACTGTTAATGACCAGGACCAAGACACAGCACTTGACCAATAATAGGCTCACGCGCTACGAGCAAGTTATTCTTGCTGCGGAGAACGTGACCCTTAAGAGGTGCTCTGTTTTGAATCCTGCCACTTTGATGCCACTCCCTAATGATATAGAAGACGAGGAATGTGATGATCACGATTGCCTTGATGTGACTGAACTGTGCACCAAGCCAAGACCAGACATTGTGGATGAGCCCTTGACTGACCCTGATGAAATTTTCTTTGTTGATGGCTCATGTGTAAGAGACGATACTGGTCAGTTTAGAGCAGCTTATGCTGTTTGCACCATTACTGGAGTTGTGGAAGCCGCTTGCCTGGAAGGAGTACACTCCGCTCAGGTATCTGAAATCATTGCATTGACACGTGCCTGTTTAGCAGGTAGCAAAATTCGAGTCACCATTTACACAGATATCCAATATGGTTTCGGTGTAGTTCATGACTTTGGGCAATTGTGGTCTCAGAGAGGTTACATGACCTCCTCAGGTTCGCCTATTCGAAATGGGGAGTTTGTGCGACTATTGTTAGAAGCATTACAAGGTCCGGCAGCAATTGCCATTGTTAAATGTGTAGCACACACCAAAGGTACAGATTTTGTGTCCCAAGGAAATCGGTATGCAGACGAGGTTGCTCGCTACTGTGCGGAGCAAGGATACTCTTTCACGGAAGTGGAAGTGGGTGGGACACAGGAAAAGACAGAGTTGAACATGATGTTAGAAACAGTTGACACTTGGGATGACTTAAAAGGCATGCAAGAGAACGCATCAGATTCTGAGAAAAAGGCATGGGAAACCGCAGGTTGTGTAAAAAGTGAAATGGATTTGTGGATTTCAGCAGATGGAAGGGCAGTATTACCAAATGAATTAGTGAGTCCAATGGCCCGACAAATACATGGTCCAGTACATTTAGGAAGAGATGCCATGCTGCGGGTATTTAGGCAGACTTGGTACAATCCCAAGTTTAGAGTAGCCGCAGAAGCAGTGTGTCAGAGGTGTGTAACATGTCAGCAATTGAACGTAGGGAAAAGGACACCAGTTACATTGAGTCACATTGGGAGGTCTGGTGGGCCTTTCAATCGAATGCAATTAGACTTTATTGAGATGCCAAAATGCAACCGCCTCAGGTATGTTCTGGTGGTCGTATGCATATTTTCCAGATGGGTCGAGGCATACCCTACACGCAGGTGCGACACACTCACAGTAGCAAAGTTGTTGCTTAGAGAGTCAATACCACGCTTCGGGGTGCCGACCTCTTTGGAATCAGATAGAGGGACACATTTCAACAGTGAAGTTGTGAAGATGCTTTGCTCTGCATTAAATATTGATCAGAAGTTGCACTGTAGCTATCGACCAGAGGCTTCGGGAATCGTGGAGCAGATAAATGGGACTATAAAATCCCGAATGGCCAAAGTGTGTTCATCGACATCCTTAAGCTGGCCTGATGCCCTGCCATTGGTACTCATGAGTATACGTAGCACACCAGACAGGAGAACAGGTCTCTCCCCACACGAGGTTCTAATGGGGAGGGCAATGAGACTTCCATCTGTTCCAACTGCAGCTTTGTTGAATATCACAGATGATCTGATCCTGGATTATTGCAAGGGACTTTCTGATGTCATTCATTCTGTGTCTCTACAGGTGCAGGCTGCTGAAATTCCATCTTCCAGAGACCTATGTCACGACCTGTGCCCTGGTGACTGGGTGCTGGTGAAGAAACACGTCCGGAAGAACTGCCTAGACGTGCGCTGGAGGGGGCCATACCAGATAATCCTGACAACGAATACTGCTGTAAAGTGTGGGGGGCTGCCAAATTGGATACACGCCTCCCATACTCGAAGAGTTCCAGCACCCCTGGAAGAAACAGCTCTTCTCACAGATGAAAATCCAGCTGTGGACGGCGAACCACTAGAGGGGATCAGTCAAGCTGTGGGGGTGTCGGAGGAAGCTGGGAGTGCTTCAGAAGAAATTTCGGAAGAAAGACAAAACGACAGTGAAACTGAAGCTGCCACAGAAGGAGAAAGTTGCTGTGAATAAGGCTCAGACACTGATCAAGTCACAAGTGACCAAGAACCGAGTGAGAGGACAAGAAATAGGAGAACAAGGCGTGGAGAAGCTAGTTGGCCTGAGAGGAAGAAGAGGCCGAGCTTAAAGCCAACTCCAGGGAGAACCCTTGCTCCTATATCTGAAGACTCAGATCTGGACGAAGGTGCACAGAATCAAGAACAGGAGGGTCCAAGAAGATCAAGGAGGGTGCGAGTGCCCTGCAGAAGATACGCCACTCCTGAGTGGACCTACCTAGCAGCAGATGTCTGGTGCACGGAGATCCGGGAGGGTGAGGGAAGTGACAGTGACCAGTACTGACCCAATCATAACGTTGGAAGTGGTGTTGTTGGTGCCTGGACTTAAGATCGAAGGGTTGCTGACACTCACTGTCCCCAATCCTCCTTATCTGAGTAGAATAAAAGAACTGGTTTTAAACAGAGTAGGATTTCCGACTTTTGGTCCAACGATACCAGCACTCGAGGAGATCATTCTTCGCTTAGAAATTTTAGAATACGTGATTAGAGCCGCTGGACCACGCATGATTACAGACTGCTAAAGACTTTGTAACTAAACAAGATTGAGAGATAACCTAGCGCCAAGTGGAAGAAGAAGAAATTTAGGGACTTTTCATTTAGTGGATGGAGAAGGGCTAGGGTTGTCTGTTGCTATAATTCAAAAGACTGATCCTGCAAAAGGGATTATCAGCTTCCAGGTGTGGTTCGAAAAGACTGAATAAGCAAGGAAAACACTCTCGAAGGAGCAAAGAAAAGAGACTTTGTGTTGCGAGAGAAAATAGAACTACACTGTCTTGAGATCATGGAGGCCGGCAACCCGAACCGCAAGGCAAAATGCATAGTAGGCACACTTATAGTGGGAGTAATTTTTCTTATAGTTTTAGTAGTTATTGTATCATATATAGTGGGACATGAAAATGAAGAGAAGGCAACAAAAGCAGCAAAAGTTGCAGCGACACCGAAACCTACTACTGCTGGTCAAAGGGGGGACAATACAGAGAAAGATAAAGCTTTGCTAGCAGCAGAAGCTCGTAGGTTGCACGTAGATGAATCACAAGGAAATTTCAAATCAAATGCATATGCTAAATTGTTGTATGAATACATTGATGCTATAGATGCAAAGGACTGTTACGTCTGCATGCAATTGCCAGCCTCTGTAGACGAAGGTATTAGGTACCATCATCTTCCATTGACTTATGGAATCACATGTAGTTTGTTGCTTAGTATATTTTATGAACGCGATAGCTTTGAGTATTATTTTTCAAACTTTGACGCTGTTTTACCAGAGGTCCCGGCCTACAAGCATATGAATAAGTGGGACTACTATAAGGGTGAAGATAGATTGAGGAAATTTTTCATTCCTTGGAGAACACTGGATACTTCATATGCCCGAAGAAATAATTTGACTTGTAAAGTGTCAGAAATTGAGAAGAAGTTTATAGGGCAGGTGGATGATCGATATAGGAGGCAGAAGATCCTAAAGGCTTCGGGCCAATGGAAAACAGATTGGACAGAGGAGGAAAAGTCACACAAGAGGAAGGGTAGTAATGGTCCAATAGCTTTAGATTGAGTGCAAAGAGAGAAACTATGTATATACAGGGGTAAAACCTACTATGAGAATTTGTTTGTGGGAGAGGTAAGTTGTGAACATGCTTTCCAAATAGAATACTATACAAAGGATTTTTTGAAGGGAATGCAGGTGATCCCGAATGTATATTTTGTTTGTGGAAGAAATGCATACGTGAAACTACTGGATAATTGGTACGGATCATGTTATTTAGCAATTGTCTTCCCCAAAATATACCATGCTAAGGATCTAGAAATCATAGAGGGAAGAAAACAAGCTAGAGGGAGAAGGGATGTAAGCAATGATGAGGTAGTTGGAGATGTATTTGGTGCTATGTTCCCTCTTTTAGGGCTAATACTGAATGATGTCAAGATTAGGAGATTGGCAACAGTTGTAGTTGCAGGTGATCCCGAATGTATATTTTGTCTGTGGAAGAAATGCATACGTGAAACTACCGGATAATTGGTATGGATCATGTTATTTAGCAATTGTCTTCCCCAAAATATACCATGCTAAGGATCTAGAAATCATAGAGGGAAGAAAACAAGCTAGAGGAAGAAGGGATGTAAGCAATGATGAGGTAGTTGGAGATGTATTTGGTGCTATGTTCCCTCTTTTAGGGCTAATACTGAATGATGTCAAGATTAGGAGATTGGCAACAGTTGTAGATAGGTTATCCGCCAGTACTGCGAGATCACTAATGCTGGTGGAGGGAGAGATGCAATCGATAAGGGCAATGGTTCTCCAGAACCGACTTGCTCTAGACGTCCTGTTATCCAAAGAGGGCGGAATCTGTAAGGCTTTGAAGGTCCAGGAATGTTGCACTTACATTCTGGACAATTCAAAACCTCTTGAAAAATATATACAGAACATCACTGAAATTCATCATGAGATTGAGGATCTAACACAGGTGAATGTGTGGGAAAAAGTGGGTCATGGAATGGGTAAAGTTGGAGGTTGGTTTGCCAACCTAGGAAAGGGTATCATTTGGTACATACTGAAACCTATCATCATAATAGTGATTTGTGTGATCACATTGTGGGGGTTGGTGCAGCTGTATCAATGGTATAGATCAAATAGGTTGCAAAGATCCATGAGAGAGCAGGAGCAGAGGTTAGCTGCGATGCAGGATAACCAGTACAGGAGTCTGAGGGCTCTAGAGATGATGAAGCGAGGGAGCAATGCAATGAGTTCTGTTTGATTCAATTCATACCCTCAGGGATGGTGTTGTGATGGTGATGACCTCTAAACGTCATCAAAGGGGGGAACTGAGAGAGCGCAAATCAAGTAAAATGTAGAGGTGCACCATATTTACAAGCACGTTGCACCAGTTTAGTAAAAGGAACATATAAGAGTGTCGAATTTATAGAGTGCATACATAAAAGAGTGTCGAATTTATAGAGTGCTTACATATAAGAGTGTTTAATCAATACAGAGTGCATATATCAGTATGAAAAGCTAATGTAGAAGTGTTTAGAGATGTTAGAATGATATTAAATTCCATGTTATGTGGCTGTTGCAGAGGAGAATGTAATGTTGCTAAACGTAGAAATGTGTAGGCCTCATGGCAGTTCACTGAGAAAGAATACGTGCCTTTACAATTTCACATGATATGGATCACTGTTGTTATAATTCAAAGTATTATTTATTTATTTATTTATTTATTATAAAGTTTTGTATAGCGCGAACAAGACCCGTGGGTATCAGAGCGCTTAACATGAAATAAGAAAAGGGAACAAGGTTAACATATGTATAAGCAGTTAGCAAGCAATCGCAGTGAGGTAGATGACATATATATTCGTAGCACATGTGACGTTAGCATAAGTAAATATGATATGATTAAATAATAACAAAACATGTATATATAACAAATATGAGGTAGCACGGTATAGGTTCATGTATGAGGTAGCACGGTATAAGTTCATGAAAGATGCTGTTCTCCTGTTCAATCAAATCTCCATTCCTATTGGCCTTTGGGTTGTTCCCATATCATAGGATACGTATTCCATTATAGTAATGTCTGTGCCTCCCATTTTGATGGCGTACATGATCTGTACTAAGGCAGTATTATAGCAGATCCATGATCAGTGATCTTCGCTAAGTAATGTATCTATTCATCAGCAGGCTCTTCACTTCCCGTTTGAATGTTACCAGATTCTGAATCTTCCTGATGTTTGGAGGGAGTGAGTTCCATATTCTGGGGGCCGCTCCTGAGAACGCTCTGTCATAGGGTTTTTTTCTTTCGGAAGAAGGCTGGTCGTAGTAGCAGTTCCCCAGCACTCCTAGATAGTCGGTTGCCACCGGACAACTGAATTTTCTTTGCTAGATATCTTGGGGTGTTGTCGTGTAATGCTTTATGTGTGATACATGCTATCTTTATTTGGATTCTTGCTTCATATGGTAGCCAGTTTAATGCTTTCAGGTGCGGGGATATAAGGTCATATTTCCTAGTTCCAGTGATAAGTCTTGCTGCAGCGTTAAGGCAGGCTTTCAATGGTGCTGTGGACATTTTTGGTAATCCAGCCAAGGTGGTGCACCCATATTCAATCCTCGAGATAACTAAGGATTGGATTGCCAATTTGAGGTCTGACTCTGTGATGAATGGTTTCAATTTTCATAGAATTGAAAATATATGTTTTATAGAAGTGTTCCTTATAACCAGTATGTGTAATAAGTTAGAATACTGTTTAGGCTAAGAAATAAAGATTCATAGAGTGCACAGGCCTGTTTCATGTAATTCTAGTAGGCCTGAAGAGATAAGGTCGTTTCTTTTGATCTGCATGTGCTAGTTAGAATCAGGTCGTGTTAAGCATAAATTGTGGACCATGCTCGAAGGTTTACGACTCGAGAGATAACCTGGAGGCCGGAATTTGGGGCCCACTTCATGGGTGTCTGTTTGCAGGAGGGTTTAGGAATTTCCTGGGGGGTACCGTCTTGCCGGAGAAGAGCCTGAGAAGCAAGGTCAACGCTAACAAGGAGCCCAGAGGAGTATCAGCATGGAAAAAGCCAGAACAGACACCACGTGAGGGGTGTACGTGAGGGGCGTCTCTGAGGGGCGTTTCAACTGTAATTGTGATTTTGTATTAGGGACAGCACCCCTGGGTGGAGTTAGTGCAGATGGCATGAGGAACCTAAGAGAGCGGACCGGTAGGCAGATAGGGCAGAACTGCGATGCACAGATTTACAACAAAGACTAAAAGAAAGTGAGTGATCTTCTTTGGAAGTCACCACGGCTGACACTTTGTTTTGGGGTTAAGATCTTGCTAAGTAGGGATGTCACTTAGTCTAGTGTAAGGACAGTCTAATCTGGATTTTTCTTCCTTTTTGTAAATGTCGCACAAGTTACAACTTGTGTCTATTCTTGCAAACTTGTTGATCTTTGAATTGGTTTTGGTGATATTCTTCTGTCGCCTAAGAGCATTTAGAGAATTCATGTTTGCATTGATGCCAGTGTATCTTTTGAATCTTATACTGAGATGTTTGTATCTCCAGTTATCTTTGACTTTATAATAAAACTTTAAAACTTATTCGTAGTAAGTGGTTCTTCAGAGTTGTGTAAAGTCTTGAACTGATTAACCTAGTAGTGGATTGCTTTTTACTCTATGACAGGTAACAAAGGTTCAGTCGACCTGAGTTGGGATCTAGATCTATAGTGATCTGATAAGAGATCAAAAGTCCCACCGTAGCAAGAGCGCAACAAACCAAATTGTTACCGTCCAATTTCTTTATTGGATTTATTAAAGAAGGTTGCTGGGAGGGTAATACTTAATAATTTACAACTCTGGGTGGAAGACAAAAGTGTTCTCTTAAAGTTTCAATATGGCTTTAGGTCAGGATTAGGTACAACAGAACAAGGCCTGAACTTAGCGTTGATTATAGCTAAGTATGTGGCGGCCAAAAATGAAAAATTATTTTTAACATTTGTCGATCTGTGTTCAGCCTTCGACTGTCTTACTCATGATAAACTATGGACCATACTACTGCAACTAGGCATAGACCCAAATCTGCTGGTCTTTATCAAAATTGTTATATCGGGGGGCAGGGGCAAGGGTACGGGTTGGGAACCACGGTGAGTGCACCAATACATTTCCTATAAAAAAAGTTGGTGGTAAATAATGAAAAGCCTTGAAAAAGCATTTTTTTGCTTTTTAAACGCTGCCATGTTGCAGGGCATGTATGTCTGCAACATGTGCACCCATACACGATTGAGGGGTGCAACAGGGTGTCAAAGTGACACCCTGCCACCCTTCAATGTTTCCCCCAATTACCGAATCGGTATTTACCGATTCGGTAATTGACATTCATTCCTATGGGCTTACAGGCCCATAGGAATGAATGGCAATTACCGAATCGGTAAATACTGATTCGGTAATTACCAAATCTTACCGATTCGGTAATTTAGAAATAGAAATTACCTACATCCCATTTACCTACTTTTAAATACCGAATCCGTATGATTCGGTACTTAAGAGTAGGTAAATCGAGATTACCTACATCGGGCCCCTAGTGTCATCGTTTAAAAAAAATATAATTATACACAGGACCTCAATGAACTGATCTAACCGTTTAAGATACTGTTCACATTTTTTAATGTGTTTAATTTTTATTGCATTATATGTCGTAGGATGAATATGTACTTTTTAACTGATTCCCTAATTGTGCTTTTATGATTTTTACAAATGAAGTCGAATAAAGATGTTTTTGAATTTGAATTTGAACAAGCTGGCTACAGGGACCTAGTTAGGACTGTTGAACTATAATATCTTAATCCTGTTTGCCTAGTGATGCCTGGAACCTTGTCGAAGATGCAGCTCTGAGCAGAGGCAATGCGTCGGTTCCAAGAACCAATGAGGTTGCGGTGTGAGGTCCTGATGCATCAGCACTGATGATCATGTTGATGGGTCATTGCGAGCTGAAGGCAGGTGTTGAAGATTTGAGGCGCAGTTGAGGCAATGCGCTGGTTCCAATGAGCGGAGAGGCTGCGATGCTGATGTTTGCCATTGAGGCTGCCATCAACAAAGGATGCGAAGAGCTTGTGTCGGGAAAAGCATTGCACAGTGGTGGTTTCCAAGGCAATGCATCAGTTCCAAGCTGGGGATGCAGCTGAGATGTGAGTCTTTTGTGATGGGTCCAGTCCACACAACAGCGGTGATTCATGGGATCTGCTTGAAGATGCACCACTCAGCCAAGGAAATGCATTGGTTCTGTTTGGGGATGCTTTGCTCAGCAGAGTATGCATGAGTGCCACTGGAGAAACACCCTAGGCCCCCTTCAAGGTTCCAGGAGGGGTAGGGTAAACTCACAGATGTCAGAGTTGAGGTGAAGCAGGCTGATTGGAAGTTATTTGCCTCTGAGACTTCAGATCAGGAGGCCTGCTAGCTGGTCCTTGGAGTCACTCTAGGTTCAAGTGGTGCAGGTCCAGTCCCCTCACCCAGGCACTAGGGCAGCTGGTCAACAGAGTAAGGCAGAAACAGCAGAGTGGCAGTCCTTTTTAGCAGCACTGCATTCTTTCTTCCTGGCAGAGTCCAGAAGTGTGCTGAGCTTGTGGTGCCAGAGGTCCAGTACTTATACACATTTGGGCCTTTGAAATACAGCAGACCTCAAAAACAGGTCTTTGAAGTTCACAGAGGTCGTACCCCTCTTGCCCTGGCTCTACATTCACTACAGGGGGGTATACAGCCCTTTATGTGTGTACAGGGCACAGCATATCCAGGTTTAAGTGAGGCTGGATCCAGCTTGTTCCTCCTGTCATCTCAGGATGGCCTATCAAGTCACACCAAAGTTCCCAGTTGTGTGGCTGTCTAGGGAGAATACACAAAGCCCAGCTATCACCCAACCCAGACATGTGATCAGAGACAGACATCATGTAGCAAATAGAATTGTTATTTGAAATTCGACTTCACCATGAATATGGATTTTAATTAAGGATACCAGAGGCACCAGAACTGGAGATTTTCTTTTCTTTAATTGGACATTACACTTATACACTTTAATAAGATAATCCTAATGTTATCCTATGGGAAAGATAGGCCTAGCAGTAATGAAAAATGACTTTGAGAGTCTGTCACTACCAGGACATGTAAAACATAAGAGTATATGTCCTGCCTTTTAAATACATTGCACCCTACCCTCTACCATATGTGTAAAAAAGGAACGTTTGGGCCTGGCAAAAGGTTTATTTTTCCAGGTTGATGTTGACAGGCTCTGCAATGGTAGGCCTGAGACATGATTAAAGGGCTACTTAAGCGGGTGGCACAATGAGTGCTGCAAGCCCCCTAGTAGTAATTTTGTAATCTATACTGTAATTTATTTTGACTACTGCCTAACTATTTTTCCATAGTGGAACTACTGACTTTCTTAACGATGGTTGGAACCCTCTTTGCTCTTTTGTATTGTTTCTCATTGTGGTTTACTTCTATTGGCTGTGTTTGTAAGTTACAACCTGTTTTTCATATTGCTCACTATGTGTTGTCTTTATCACCCCTAGTTTTTCACTAAATCCTTAATGTTCCCCTCCTTACTATGTTCCCCTGGCGCCAACCTGCTCTATTCTAGTCGAAGCTTGTAAATTTCCGTTCGCTCTCCCTCTTTGTAATTCAATCTCCCTACGTTACTCTGATTGTTACTCTTTCTGACCCTCTTTGATTATACCATTTCTCTTCCCCCTTGCTCTGATCGCTCTCCCTTACCCTTATTTCTACCTATACCTACATTTGTCCAGGTTTTTCAATATGTGTATTGACAGATTAGCCCACCTGACTCAAATTTACCGCATCTTCTCCTTCCAAAACTATCCTTTTATTCCATCCCCCTAACACGCCCCATCTGGTTCTTGCTCTAATCGCTCACTTTCAACCTGCTCCTACTCTGCCCCCCCACCTCTCTACGTCCTACATTAAGTCTTCCCAAACCTCTTTCCCCCTCCCCTAGCCTCCTTAATCTAACTACCATGCCCCCCTCACAGACCCCCAAATTACAACAGACTACAGACTCAATCCACAGGACTCACCCATCACTAGATTTGGCCCGTATCCATGGTCCATCCTCTACTCACCTAATCTCTCCAAAAATGCTAGGAATAACTTAAACACCAACCACTTATAGGTCACTATGAAGCCCTATTTGTCTATAACTACCGTAGCCTCTCCTCCATAATAAAAAACAACTACATATTTTACTCCAAACGTCCCTCCAAATGGAAAAGCATTTTCCTCCACCACATTATAAATTGTTCACCTCTCCTTCCCCTGCTTTCCTCAGTGAAATAGACATCTCCATTTTCAATTCCAGTAACATCCCTATCCAAGCTTCAGAAAATCACCTCACCATCTTTGAACAACATTTCAGCACCTTCTACTATCCATCCCACCTCCTAACACTTCACCCTCCCAACAGATTGATGCCCTCTCACCCTCCACTTCCTTATCCCCAACCCCTCACCCTACAGGCACTTATACTGCATATGATGACTCTCAAACTCCTTCCCCCAATTATCCCCTCGTTAGCAATCCACCCTCATCCGGATACCTTAACAGTATGCCTAGTCTCCCAAACCCTTTCTCTCTCTAATGACTTCTCTCCACCTACCACTAGGCACACCCCCTACCTCACTTCCTCCTTCCAGCACCCTCCTCCCGATATTCCTATTTCTCGACTGCCTGTACCAATTTCACCTTCTCCAAACTGCCTTCTCCCCTTAGCCAGGTTGCTATTTCCCCTCTCTCCCCTCAGGACCCCTTACCATCTCAGAACACCGATTATGACTCTAAGCACTCCCTTTCTGACTTCAAGGACCTCCATTCGTCCACCAACCTGAGAACACCTCACCACCCCTCCCAGCCTCCCAACCCACACACTCCACAGACCGCTCTCCCTGGAAAACTTGGATCCTACTCTTCTCCCTACCACCTTCTCACCCTCAGTCCCTATCACTCTGTTAACACAGACTCTATCTAACATCGAAAACTATCTCCTTACCTTGTTGTCTGAACTCTCCCAGCTCATGAAAGAACTTACCTTGTCCTCCAAACTCTCTCAACACAATTTGTTTTTTAACTGCCTCTCCTCTGAAATCCTCCTAAACAGCGTGATCTCCCCAAGCCCTGACTCACAAAAAACTTCCAACCTTCAACAGTGGAGACTCATCCCCAGCTGCAACTGTTCCCACAGACCCCCGTGCCTCAAGCCATCTCTCCCCTTCAGACCTCCTCGACCTTTGTAACTCCTATCTCCCTAACTATCCATTGACACTCCCACCCCCCATTCTACCATTCCCATGATCCTGGGGATGAGCAGAATCCCTTCCTTCCCCGTCTCCCCTAGACCCCCAACACAACTTACCGCTATCCATTCATGCCCTCCCCCATCAACAACCAGAAACCCCTAATGTATATGCTGGTCAAATGCTGCTCAGCTATCCGGCATGCGACTGAAATAGCTGAAATCATTCTCAGTGATTACATTGACATTGCCTTCCTGACGGAAACTTAGCTCAATGTCCACTCTACATCTTGACCTACCCCCCCCCCCCCCCCCGTTACTCCATACTCAGAAAAGACAGACTAGATAGAATTGGAGGTGGTCTAGCCATCATCTTTAAAAATGAACTTCAACTCTCACTTGTTAGGAACTCTGACCCTACCACCATTGAATTCCTCGGAGCAGAACTTAAAATTCAGGGCGCCCCACCTATTTGTCTACATAATATCTACCATCCTCCTGCTGAAGCCCTTCCCTTTGCAGAGGAACTTTACGACCTCCTCACCCAATCCTCACTTTCCAACTCTAAAAATCTCTTCCTTGGAGACTTCAACCTCCGATGGAATGATATCAAAGACCCTGTAGTTAATCTCATTACGAATCTTCTGGAGATTAGTGACCTTAAACAAATGTGTCACTCTTCAACTCACACCAAAGGGGCCACTCTTGATGCCATTATCACTAATAATGATTTGGCCTCCCTTTCCAACATCCTCCCCATTGACTGGTCCGACCATCCCCTCATCCTCTTCATGATCACCACTACGTGTCCCCCATGCCAAAAGCATCAAACACAAGAAATTGACCGGAAACCTTCATTTTATCCCCCCTGGTTACTCCATACTCAGGAAAGATAGACTAGATAGAATTGGAGGTGGTCTAGCCATCATCTTTAAAAAGGTAATTCAACTCTTGCTTGTTAAGAACTCTGATCATACCACCTTTGACTACCTCGGAGCAGAACTTAAAATTCAGGGCGTCCCACCTATTCGTCTACATACTATCTACCATCCTCCTGGTGAAGCCCTTCCCTTTGCAGAGGAACTTTCCAACTTCCTCACCCAATCCTCACTTTCCAACTCTAAAAATCTCTTCCTTGGAGACTTCAACCTCCACTGGAATGATATCAAAGACCCTGTAGTTAATCTCCTCACAAATCTTCTGGAGATTAGTGACCTTAAACAAATGTGTCACTCTCCAACTCACACCAAAGGGGCCACTCTTGATGCCATCATCACTAATAATGATTTGGTCTCCCTTTCCAACATCATCCCCATCAACTGGTCCGACCATCACCTCATCCTCTTCACGATCACCACTACACCCCCCTCCACGCCAAAAGCATCTGAGGTAATTGGAATTTTTATGGTCAATTGTGTCCCCTAACGTAGACCCCTACGGCTCCATGTACGCACTTCCAGTACATGTAATTTCCCTCCACGACCGAATTTGAAGACGCAAATACATTTGCGTCCAACGTTAACATGTTCTCTATCAGATCCACCATGAATGGATCGATTATTCCGTTCCTAAGTATGCCGTGCCACCGTCTTTATATGGTGCACTTTCACGTTTTTCCTGGCTCTGCCGAGCTAGGCCCTGATTTCTGTCTTCAAGCCACTTCTGCCTCTGTCTCTGAAAGCTGCAGCATGGAGATGCATCCCTGACCTCTGCCTTACTTCCTGCCAACCGAGCGGTGCCCGGCTCGGCCTGGTCTGCCTGCCAAAAACAGTATTTTGCCTTCAAGTTATCAGCGTAGCCAGCTCAGCTCCTCGAAAACACATTCCTGTCTAGTGATTTAGGTAAACATATCCCCGGCTACAGAGCAAAGAGCAAGTCTCCCTGTCTCCGTGCAAGTAATTTACAGTTCCCGTTACCATAGTAGGCCCTTGACTTCGAGCGTCCGCACGTAGACACGCAGACACCTATGCACGCACTATCATTCAGTATAGAGTAGCCTCTGCCCAAGAGACCTTTTCCTCTAGATTAAACATCCTCCAAATACTAGATATCAGATATGTTTAGGGACAGGTCGATCTGACATGCCAGACTTCTGTCTCTTCTACTAGTGTTAAAAGTCAGACTTTTAGCTTCCTCCCAGTGCACGTCAATCACAGGTCATATTAGCTGCGCGCGCATCCAGGCCATAGGTTTCAGCTGACTCTGCAAGAATTCTCCAAGCATCCACCCACTTATGACACTTTTCTGTGCCGTTTCTAGTTCACGCCTCTGTGCACACCCATGTTCACGCCTTTTTGCTACGCACATGTGTTCTTATCATATACATTTCACTTGTCACGCCTACTGTATTCAATGCTATTGTGTCATTTTACTATATATGTCATGTACTGTGAATAAATCGTTGACATCTTTTCCTGCCATCATTGCATACCCGAACCCTTGTATTGATGGACTAGATCTCCATTGACTCGAGTCATTTAGTCATCCTTTATGATTAAAGCCCTTATGACTCAGACACCACGGACTCTGCCTCTCATTTGATTGAGCTATTTTCTTTAATTTTCTGAAATTATCTGGCAAACTCGTATACGGTAAAATATTTACCACATAATTTGGCGCCCAAACAGGGACCCTCCCCCACCCCACGTGCCGGCGATGCGTCGCAGGCTTTGCCCCCGACTACAGCTGTGACGGACCCCATGCGCATCTGCAGGATTTCCTGTATCTCCCTCAGGCCTACGGAGGTGACGGAGACTGCGGCCGACATCCAGACGAGGCGGTGAGGAGTGCGGAGGATCCCGACCAGAGCCCAGCCGAGAGAGCAGTGTCCGAGGTATCGAGAGGCCCACCTGTAGTGTCGAGGCGCATGCGTAGTGCGCAGCAGAAGCAGTGACGTTGGTCCAGTCCAGTCGAGTTTCCGAGGCCTTCCGTTCCGTGCTTCCCGGTGAGTACCGTTGCTGGGGACGCATCTAGACGGGTGCATTAATTTGTGTCCGGTCGAGACGGGTTTGGGTACACAGATCCGGTCTGCACTGTTTTAGCAGTGTATCTGTACTGTTTAGCAGTGCATCAAGTATCTAGTTATTGTTGTTCGTTTTCATAATGTTTTAATGTGTTTTAAATGTTGTGGTATGAGTGATTGTTCGCATTTTTCTTACAGTGTTCATTGTATATAGGTAGCGATGCCTTTATTCTCGAAATTGAGACAGATAGGAACTAGGAAAGGGATACTTGAAGAAGCTGTTCCCATCCCACCCAGGGACACTCCTGGTTATTTTATGTACCACAAGCACGGCTTAGATGCCATATTATTTCTAGACTTGTGGGTGGAATACACGAAAGACTTATCAGAGAATCAGAGATGGCCCGTTACAGGGACATGGGATGCCGAGTGCATCATGAGAGTAGAGGAAGCGTTGTGGAAAAAGAAAGCCAGACAGTCACAGAAAGATGCCATTGAATTATGGCGTAAAGAATCACATAGACGGACAGAGAAAGCACTCAGAAAAGCAGAGAAAAGTAGAGAGGATTCTGGAAAAGCCAAAGAAAAAGAACTACTAGAAGAAGGAGAACGAGTTAGAATGGAACAACACGACAGACAGAGTAATGCCATTATGACGGGACTGTATCAGATTATTTGCAATTGCTACCAGAAATGCCAGACCATCTAGACAATCTGTATCATTTTATTAGAACAGGAGAAAGACCGGAGTGTGTTGGTGAGGCCATGTCACGTCAGAAAGTTGAGAACAAAGGTTTAATTATGCGATTTTTGGTTAATTGTTTAATAAGGGAACAAGATCAGACAGGCTTTCCACAAGATGAGATGGATAGATTGACCAGGTGGAGCCAGAATATTTCGGAGGGTAAACATGATAAAGAGAAATGTGTACATGCTATGGTTAGAAAGATCCGTAAAGAAATAATAGCAATACATGCCCGTCGAGAATCTGAAAGACATTCTGGGTCAGAGGATAAGGACTCCTCAGAGGAGGAAGAACCAGAGAATCCAGCAGAAACCTCGCAATTACCGAATAGAGACATGGTGGCATATGTAGGTAGGGAGAAACTCCCTAGACCGTATTCTCTTGATAGGCCCTTCGATAGACCCATTCGGTTAGAAAACAAGAAACGTTACCTTTGCCCGATACCAGAGCGATGTACCCTTGAACATGTATTCCAAATCACTGACAAAGTACTGAAAGAGAGGGTAGGTTATCACGAACTCAATACCTTACGTGATCAGGAACTGGCTCGGTCCGCAGTACAGTGGGCCGGAGATGACAGCATATATAAAGACGATTCAGTAGTGCACACGTTTTTAAGTCTTACTCCAGAAGAACAGCGACTAGCTGGTATATACATGACCCAACACCTCATTATACAGTATGAAAACCAAGCATCTGATCCAGGTCCATTATATAGTTTATTACAGGACTTACTCCTGAGAAGATGGAGAGGTCTAGGTACCGATCTAATTGAAACAATTCTAGAACAACGTCACAAATATAGAACTTTCTTGACTCCACGTCTTGTTTCTGTTCCACCCCCAGTCAGGCAACCATATCACTTTGACAAACAGAATCCTTTACGAGAAGTACATCCAATCCGGAACCCTGATGATACCTTTGCACGTGTGTATGTATACACGCCCATAACCAAAATGGAATTATTAGAAATGAAGAAAATAGTGCCCAGTCATGATAAAGACCCTGCAGGTTTCCATCGTGAAATAAAGGACATGTTACTCATGGGAGATTACACCTATCCCGACATTATGAAAATATTGAAAGTGTTATTGCCTGCTGGTATTTACGAGAAACTCAAAGAAAAAGAATGGGAGGTGGGAGATAAAAAGATTGATTAGGCTGCATTAGAAGCCGAAGAGACTGGTCGAACCCCAGGTGTAGGTCTTGGGGAGAAAACTAAAGCATTACCAGGATTGTTAGTACAGGTTTTGCCAAGATTGTTAGCAACTAAAAAGGAGGACTGGGATGCAATCTCAGCCTGCAAACAGAAACCCGATGAAGACACTAGTGATTGTTATTCCCGATTTGAGAAATGTTTTATTATTAATAGTGGCCTGAAAACAAGTAGCGAGTCATACCCACACCTTTTTGTATCCAAATTAGTCGAGAATTCACTGCCCCAGGTTAAGAACCGTGTACTGAAAGTCGAGAGCACATGGCAAGCTAATACACCTTCCCAAATGTTACAAATGTTACAGTACCACCAGAACAGAATTAGAGAAGAACATGATCACGAACAGAGACGTATGAAGGACACGAAAATGAAAGTACTAGTTGCTCAGTCAGTTCCAGCTGACGGTCATAGAAAGGGTACGACACAATCCAATAATTCAAATTCAGCTGTTCCTGTTAAAGGGATATGCAACTATTGTAAACAGCCAGGTCACTATGTAAACGATTGTGCAGTTCTGAAACACAACATAGCTACAGGTAAAACTAAAGAGAGACCGCGTCCTCCTAGACAGGACCAGGTCCAACAACACGTTCCACTGAATGTCCAGCCTATGCAGGTTCCACAACAGACCGTAGCAGTACCGCAGCCACAGCCCATTGCCGCAACACAACATGTCACACAACAGATGTACCAGTATGCGCAATCTGATTACCCCGATTACCAGCAATACACATGAAACAGCCTAGAGAGGGAGGTTGGCTTGCCCCTTATCGAGGTTCCTGTAGATCAAGAAGGTCCATATGTACATAGTCAGGTATTAGGGAAGGATAGAAAATTTTTAATTGACACAGGGGCAAGCAGGACAACCATCAGTCACGACGAGGTTCCAGGGGCACCCCTCTCAGGCTCACAGAATGTTTCCCTTGGATTTTCAGGAAAGCCTATTGTTAATGAAGTATCGAAACCTGTTCCCCTTGCAGTTGGTCCATTGTCCCGCACTACAGATTTACTGCTCACGAAATCATGTCCAGAAAACTTGCTTGGCATAAAGACCCTGAAAGCTCTAGGAGCTGTAATTTGTTGTTCTCCGGAAGGAGTAAGGTTGTTCCTTCGTGATTTTAAGGGACATTATGTATTAAGAGATTTTGACCCCAGGCTACAGAATGTTCCTGCACATTTATGGGCACAAGGCCCCACTGATGTAGGTTGTATGCACATTACTCCATATCGTGTCACACTCAAGCCAGGAGTAGTACTACCACGCATCCGACAATACAAGTTACCACCAGATGCTGTAGTGGCTTTACTGAAAATCATTGACGAGCTCATTGCACAAGGAGTGGTTGTAGAAACCGACTCAAATGTTTGTAATTCCCCTATCATTCCAATTCTTAAACGTACCGATCCAAATGCACCTCCAGTTTATCGATTAGTTATCGATTTACGAGAATTGAATAAATGCATTGTACCACAATATCCTGTGGTCCCAGACATTTCGTCCCTATTGACTGCTATTGATTCCGAAGCGACGTTCTTTACTGTCATTGACCTCAAGAACGCCTTTTTTAGTGTTCCCATTGATCCGGAAAGCCAATATCTTTTCGGATTCTGTTTAAATGGCCGAAGCTTCAAATTTGCACTCGCACCTCACGGATTCACAGAAAGCCCCAGTATCTGCAGCCAAGCATTAAAACGACAACTCGACAGTATTCACATGCCTACCAACACTGCCCTACTTCAGTACGTCGATGATCTATTGATCACTGCCCGTAGTGAACCAGAATGTGAACAAGCATCACTGAAAGTTTTACTTTTCCTGGCGGACAAGGGACACAAGGTGTCTCCTTCGAAGCTACAATTCTGCGCTCAGCAAGTGGTGTACCTTGGGCACTTGCTGACCAAGTGGGGTAGGCAGCTGACACCAGAACGAATTCAGTTAATTGCACATCTTCCGCAACCCAAGATACAGAAAGAAGTACGAGCCTTTATTGGACTCACTTCCTATTGCAGACAATGGATTCCACAATATGCATTTCTAGCTAAACCACTCATACAGTTGACAACACAGGAGGCAGCGTCTTCGACTGTCCTCCCTTGGACTCAGGAACATACACAAGCTTTTGACGAATTAAAGAAAGCCTTATGTCAAGCACCTGTTTTAGCAACACCATGTTACAGCAAACCTTTTACACTTTTTGTTACAGAACGCGATGGCACAGCGTTGTCGGTTCTCACTCAGGTACAAGCAGACAAACACCAACCGTGTGCTTATTTTTCGAGCACATTGGATCCAGTAGCCCAGGCCCTGCCTGCGTGCTTAAAGTCAGTTGCAGCAACAGCTCTAGCAATCCGACAAAGTGACTCCATTGTATTAGGACATCAATTGACAGTACAAGTTCCACATTCTGTAGAGGTTCTCCTAAACAGAACACAGACTCAACACTTGACTATAGCACGACTGACAGGTTATGAATTGACGTTATTCCAGCCACACATAGAAATCAGACGCTGTAATACACTGAATCCTGCTACACTTTTAACATCGAGCACAACAGATCCCACTCCACACGACTGTGTGGAGGTAGTTGACACAGTTCCGAAACCCAGACAAGACTTGACAGATGTCGCATTACCCGATCCAGACCTGACACTTTATGTGGATGGTTCATGTTTAAGAACAAGTACAGGAGAGTTAGTGGCCGCATATGCAGTGACCACTGAAACTGATGTCATAGAAACACATCGCATTGACACACTGTCAGCCCAAGCGGCAGAGCTCATTGCTCTGACCCAAGCCTGTATACGAGCCAAGAACCAGAAAGTAAATATATACACAGATTCACGTTATGCATTCGGAGTCGTTCACGACTTCGGTGTACTCTGGCAAGAAAGAGGTTTCTTGACCTCTCACGGAGCCAAGATACAGCATGGCCCCCTCATTCAAGCTCTGTTAGAAGCAATACATTTGCCTACAGCTATAGCTATCATGAAGTGTAAGGCACATACGAAAGTCACAGACAAGATTTCTCAGGGTAACGACTTTGCAGATCGAATAGCGAAACATACAGCACTGACTCATACTCAAACGACGGACATGACCAAGACAGATGCGACTTCACAGACACATTGGATGACAGTCAGGGACCCCACACAAGATGTCATCGACATACAGACACATGCCACTCCAGATGAAATAAAGAAATGGGCTGAACAAGGAGGGGTCCAGACAGACCAGGGATGGATGACGAGGGGAAAGACCACATGGTTTCTCCCCGACTCTATGGTTCAAGTTATCATTAACACAGCACATAGTCCAGCACATTTAGGAGAAAAAGCCATGTTAGACAGTGTACAGAATCTTTGGTTCAACAAGCATTTACGAGCAGCAGCGAAACAGAAAGTGCGTACCTGCATGATCTGTTGTCAGTTCAATCCAGGAAAGGGGATTCCCGTAAAGCAAGGTGGATTCCATCCTCCCGACTATCCTTTTGAAGTCCTCCAGATGGATTATATTCAGATGGACAGATGCCGAGGATTCAAATATGTCCTCGTAGTTGTCTGTGCCCTATCCCGATGGACAGAAGCATATCCCGTCCCAGATTACACTGCCCCGACCACGGCCAAGCAGTTGGTTCGTGAGTTTTTCCCTCGATACGGTTTGCCCCGTGTCGTGTATTCAGATAACGGTCAGCCATTCTCATCCGAACTCATGAAGCAGGTCTCTCTTCTATTGGGGTACCAGTGGAAGTTTCACTGTGTCCGACATCCAGAGGCAGCAGGTCTCGTGGAGCGACACAATCAGACTCTGAAAACTCGCCTTGCAAAAGTGTGTAAAGAGAAGGGAGTAGATTGGATAATAGCGTTGCCAGTTGCACTTTTTTATATGAGAATGGTAGCCCACTCTAGGACAGGGCTATCCCCGTATGAGGTGGTCTTCGGTAGACCTCCTAATATGTGGGGGACGCCTCTGCCGCGAAAGATTACTGATGTTGATAGTACTATGCTGACAGATTACCTTGCTTCCTTGATGTCTGCACTACAATCATGTCATTCACAGGTCGCGGCAGCCTTCCCAGACAACACCGAGGTGAAGCCACACAAGATCGTCCCTGGTGACCTCGTATATATCCGCAACTTCGATCGGAAGAGTCCGCTGGAGCCCCGCTGGAAGGAGCCGAAAATTGTTTTGTTAACTACAAGGACTGCCGTCAAATTGGAGGGCCGTAAAGGCTGGCTCCACTCGAGTCACGTGAAAAGACATTATGGACTTCCGCCAAAATCTGAATCCCAGAACTCCCACGTCCCAGTGACTGATACCAAACTTCCCCTTCTAGAGAAAACTCCCCAAGAGGAGTATCGCCAGAAACTGAGGTCTAGTAAGTCAGACAGTTTAATTGTTTAAGTCCCCCCCTGGGTGAAGCGGTTAGGCAGTTCTGACAATGTACAAGTTAGACCCAAATAGAGAGAGAGATAGACAGGAGACCAAGAAACGAAAATATTGTAAAAGTCTTCGGAGCAGATGTATCTGCACATTACTTCTTATGTTTTTTCTGAGTCTTATGATTATTGCTTTAAGTTGGATGCTTTATATGTATTTTCCTCTTGCTTTTTCTAATAACACTGTCGAGCACACGTTTAGTGCTCTTCCTCCACACGAATTGTCTTACAGACTTGCGCTGCGCAACAATACATTCATTCGTATGTTACACCATTCTCACCAGATCAACAATGCTACTAATTGTTGGATATGTGGCCGACTCCCTCCCTACCAGAACTACAAGGGAGCTCTGCCCCTCTTTCCTTACCCGTTTACACATAATGGGTCCTGTGGTGCCTGGTTTAGTTTAATATCTTCTGTAGACACTGACTCTAAGGTTTCCCAAGGCAATTGGATATGGGGAAATCTGAATACAGTCATGAACAAAGCATGTTTTCCGAATGAAGAAGGTCTTCCCCAATTGACAGGGACAGATCTAGAAAACGAAGTGTATGGATTAGGCAATTTTACACTTAACCTCATGATTCTAAATGTTCAGTCAGAAACCAGTCCAGACTTGCCATCCATATCAGTTCTACCAGCGAAAAGTGTATTATGTGTCAGAAAGAATGGTTCAGTACATCTAGGTCACAGTGTCTGTACTACTGTGGTCGAATTTAGTGATCAAGGCAAGTCTACTTTCAAGGCTTCCCGACATTCCTATTTTATTTGTGGTCAGACAGCTTATGTCCGTTAACCTCCAGACTGGGATGGTACTTGTTTCATTGCATTCCTATTGCCACCAGTATTCCTAGCCCCATCTGACTATCACAGGAATTCCCGTCTTAATATTGTTAGGCAAAAGAGAGACCTCCCGATAGTTGATCAGACTGAGACTACATGGGAACAATATACAGATTTCAATAAAGGATTCTTTCCATATCTAGGAACTGTCTCCAATAGTAAACTGATACGCAAATTAACCAGAATACTCGAAGCGGTAGTGAATGAGACTACTTCAGCTTTGGGCAACTTAACAGAGGAGCAGTCTGCTATGAGACTTGTTGTTCTCCAGAACCGCCTTGTCCTTGACGTCATCCTGGCCAATAGGGGCGGGGCTTGTAGAGTCATCGGATCCAGTTGCTGCGTGTTTATTCCAAATAACGCGCCATCAGTCTATAAGGCCATTACCAGACTTCATGAAATTGCCCATCTGATACACCAGAATCCAGGCTCCTGGACTTGGTCCGGTTGGCTCTGGAATACAATCACAGCTTGGGGATGGAAGCTACTGTCATTCCTAGGAATCATATTGGCCATAGTCTTCAGTTGTTGTCTATGTTTACAATGTGGGCCAGCGATTTGCGGCTTGTGCGCCACAGCTTGTGTTCCCCATTCAGGTGCACATTCCCATTCCAGAAGAAAGAAAGAAGAGCAAATGATGTTATATGAACAGATTGATGGTCTCATGAAAATAGACATATCATGAAGGGTCCGTAGGGGACAAGGAGGGAATGAGGTAATTGGAATTTTTATGGTCAATTGTGTCCCCTAACGTAGACCCCAACGGCTCCATGTACGCACTTCCAGTACATGTAATTTCCCTCCACGACCGAATTTGAAGACGCAAATACATTTGCGTCCAACGTTAACATGTTCTCTATCAGATCCACCATGAATGGATCGATTATTGCGTTCCTAAGTATGCCGTGCCACCGTCTTTATATGGTGCACTTTCACGTTTTTCCTGGCTCTGCCGAGCTAGGCCCTGATTTCTGTCTTCAAGCCACTTCTGCCTCTGTCTCTGAAAGCTGCAGCATGGAGATGCATCCCTGACCTCTGCCTTACTTCCTGCCAACTGAGCGGTGCCCGGCTCGGCCTGGTCTGCCTGCCAAAAACAGTATTTTGCCTTCAAGTTATCAGCGTAGCCAGCTAAGCTCCTCGAAAACACATTCCTGTCTAGTGATTTAGGTAAACATATCCCCGGCTACAGAGCAAAGAGCAAGTCTCCCTGTCTCCGTGCAAGTAATTTACAGTTCCCGTTACCATAGTAGGCCCTTGGCTTCGAGCATCCGCACGTAGACACGCAGACACCTATGCACGCACTATCATTCAGTATAGAGTAGCCTCTGCCCAAGAGACCTTTTCCTCTAGATTAAACATCCTCCAAATACTAGATATCAGATATGTTTAGGGACAGGTCGATCTGACATGCCAGACTTCTGTCTCTTCTACTAGTGTTAAAAGTCAGACTTTTAGCTTCCTCCCGGTGCACGTCAATCACACGTCATATTAGCTGCGCGCGCATCCAGGCCATAGGTTTCAGTTGACTCTGCAAGAATTCTCCAAGCATCCACCCACTTATGACACTTTTCTGTGCCGTTTCTAGTTCACGCCTCTGTGCACACCCATGTTCACGCCTTTTTGCTACGCACATGTGTTCTTATCATATACATTTCACTTGTCACGCCTACTGTATTCAATGCTATTGTGTCATTTTACTATATATGTCATGTACTGTGAATAAATCGTTGACATCTTTTCCTGCCATCATTGCATACCCGAACCCTTGCATTGATGGACTAGATCTCCATTGACTCGAGTCATTTAGTCATCCTTTATGATTAAAGCCCTTATGACTCAGACACCACGGACTCTGCCTCTCATTTGATTGAGCTATTTTCTTTAATTTTCTGAAATTATCTGGCAAACTCGTATACGGTAAAATATTTACCACACATCAATCACAAGAAATTGACCAGAAACCCTCATCTTATCCCCCAGCAAACTAGAAACGAAACTCAAAGCTCAATTCCTGCTCGCTCCCCTCTCCCAAAATGCTAACACCCTCACTGAGCACTACAATAAATCAGTTACCAACGTCTTAGACCAAGTGGCCATTCCCAAACTAAAAGCCCAAAGAAACATACCTTCCAAATCCTGGTTCAACTCTGATCTTAACAATGAACAACGCTCTCTTAGACAGTCTGAAAGAACCTGGAGGCAACACTGGTCCCCCTCCCATCTAGCCCTCCTCCGATCAGCTAGGCCCAACTACAAAAAACACATCCTTAATGAAAAGGCCTCCTTTTCCACACACAGCTTAATAGGGTCAAAAATAGACCTAGAGAATTATTCAGCATCGTCAAAAACCAAACATCCTCTGCCCCCAAAAGCTGACGGCCACAAACGAGAAATGCGAAGAGATTGCTAATTTCTTCTCTGATAAAATCACCAAATTAGATCAATCCTTCCTCTTAAATCTCCTCTCCCCGACCCACTATTTTCTTATTACATTTCTCCTGAATCTCCATCCCCATCAAATCCTCCCCATGGGTCTTCCCATCTCTCGCCTGTTACCTTCCAACCTGAATCCAACCCTTGTCTACCCCAGCAACAAAAAAACAATCCCTCCTGGCATAATTTTCAACCTGTCACTGATCACGCAGTCTATAACATCATCTCTAAGCTTAAACCACCCTCTCACACCAAAGACCCCATGCCCTCTAACCTTGTCCAAGACCTAAAACATATCATTGCCTCATTCTGGACAACCATAATAAACTTATCCCTGACCACAGGGTGTGTTCCCGCCTCCCTCCCACTGGGTCAAATCACACCCATCCCCATAAATCCCAACACAGATCCCAATGACCCAAATAACCTCTGACTTATCTCTAACCTCCCTCTTCTCTCTAAAGCCCTTGAAAAATGTGCCCTGCTCCAACTGCAATATCACATCAACCCTTTCAACCTCTTTGACTCACTGCAATCTGGCTTCCGAAAAGGATGCAGCACAGGATATGCCATGCTCAATATAGTCATACATCACTCACTCGACAATGGCGAGTCTTGCCTAGTCATTCTCCTTGACCTATCTGCTGCTTTTTATTTAGTTAACCACACTGCCTTACTTAACACCCTTAAAGTCCGCTTTGACCTCAATGGCCATGTCCTCAACTGGTTCACCTCCTTCCTCCAGCAAAGAACCCAACAAATCAAAATGGAGAACTGATTTTCCAACCCCACTCCAATCTCCCTTGGTGTCCACCATGGATCCATTCTCTCTCCTTCTCTCTTCAACCACTTCATGGAACCCCTCACCCTCATTCTCAAACAAGCAGGAATCAATTACCACTGCAATACCGACGACACTCAACTTTACTATAAGATTAAATCCCACTCTGATGTCCTACACCTCAATGACACCCTTACCAAGATACAATCATGGTTCCACCACAATCATCTCAAACTCAACCCTAAAAAAACAAAATCCTCCTCTTCTCCCCTAAAATCAACCCACTCCCCATACACGACTGGATATCCGACCTTAATGCTCTCAACTGCTCTCGCACCACTTCCAACTCAGTTAAATCTCTAGGCATCACCATTGATAATAGCTTTGCCCTTACCTCCCACATAAAAACCTCAGCCAAAGGAGCACTCTTCACTCTCCGTCATCTCAAGAAAATTAAACCCTTCATCAATGCTGATGACTTCAAATCTGTTGAACAATCGCTCGGCCTGTCGAGGCTCAACTATGGAAAAGCTATCCTCGCTGGAACACCTAAAGTCCACCTTGCACCACTCAAATCTGTGCTCAACCTAGCTGCTAGACTTATCTCTGACTGCAAACATTTCGACCACATCTCCCCCGTCCTTAAAACCCTCAAATGGCTACCCCTCAAAGGCAGATCCACCTATAAGATTGCATGTATACGCACAAAGCCCTTCACCAAAACACCCATGTTACCTTTCAAACAAACTCCACAAAGCGACCTGCACCCGACCGAAGAGGAACACCAACACCATCATTCTTATCCCCCCTCTGTTAAAGAAGAAATGCACACACGTTCGCTCCTTCTGTGGAAACGCTCCTTCTATCTGGAACTCCCTGCCTAAAGACCTTCCTACTTCAACTTCAAAAAATACCTCAAATTGTACCTCCTCAACAAATATTGGGGTCAATAATACCTACCTCTGACACTGTCTCCCATTCTGTGCCTCGCCGGGCTCCCCTCTATTGCCCTCCAACTCTCTCCCCTCCACATTCTCCCTCCAACCGCCCCTCCCTCACGCTACTCTTTCCCCTCCCCTAACCCCCCTTCCTGTGTCTATCTTTAATTATGACATCTAGCCTTACGCACAACCTCTGAATGATCTCCTATTCCCCTAACTCCCACTCTCTTCATTCCCTCTTTTATCTTTTCTTTTTCATTTCACCCACCCACCCTAGCCTAATTACTCTCTACCCACTTGAGCTTAATATTGTACTTCTGTAAATAGCATTCATATTTATCGGCTTTCCATGTTATATTGGTTCTTATTACAATGTTTCTGACCAAATGTTTCGAGTACCGTACCTCCTCACACTCCTGTAAAGCGCTCTGATACCCCTGGGTCTAGCCAGCGCTAGATAACACCTTTAACCCCTTGCGTGCGGGGCGTATTCCCCGCCTGTGCTGACTCCGCCTTGCGCGGGCGGAGTCATGACGGAACGGTTCCGTCATCAGCACAGCTCAACCGACGCTGATGACGGAACCGTTCTGTCATCAGCATGGAAGGGGTTAAAATAAATAGTAGCATTTACTTTACAGGCCCTGAATACAGAGAGTACTGCTTTACTATGGCCTTATAAGTAAATTAAATATGCCAGTTGGAGATGAGCCTATATTTCCATGTTTGTTGGAGAGAACACAAGCACTTTAGCATTGTTTAGCAGTATTAAAGTGAGCAGAGTCCTAAATCCAGCCACAACGAGATCAGAACAGTGAAGGAGGCAGGCAAAACGTTGTGGAGAAAACCACCCTAAGACTGTCATGTCTATTAGTTAGGCCAGCAGACTTCATTGCCTCATGCCAAGACAGAGATGCCGTTTACAATATCAGATAAGCAGACCCCTTACTGCTCCTCGAGAAAGTACTTCAGGCCCTTCAGTAGGCAAGATTGATTATCAAGGACAATACATGTTAGACAGGGCAAAGGACTGTTGTAAACCATGGGTACCAAGCTGATCTAATATCCACACAATTATGACTTGGGAGCTTCCAAAAGCCAAACTTAGTGGGACCCTTTTTATGGTCTCATGAGGTATTATCACAGATTTATGAAGGAGTATGGGAGTATTGATGCACTTTTGACCAAGATGCTTTTTTAAAAGCAAAATAGGACAAAACAATGGAGATAGTGTGTCTAACACCTTTGACACCCTGACGAAAGCATTGTCTGCTAAGGTCACTTGACTACAACATGGAGTCAGTCATTTCAGTTATATGATGAAAGTCAGGAACAATCTGTAACCTTCATTAGAAGAAAATATTATCTAGGAGTCAGCAGTGGTGTACGTTTGAAAGGCAGGTCCCCATATGCTTGGAACTCACATTGGAGACCAGGGTGACCAAAGTCTACCTCTATTGTTGAGGGAAACTGTTTTAAAACAGGGGATTCCTTTTATTTCGAACCATTGCACTGGAACAGAAGCATGTTAATGCAGAAGGTCCTTCTTGATCTTTCCACATAGTCAATGGTAAGGTGCAAAAGGGTAAGTAAATCTATGACCTGGAGTAAGCCCAAATCACCAGCAAGAGAATGTTTGTGTGTGATTCCCTGTATTGTGCTGCATGACTAGCCTCCATATTTTGACAATGGGTATTTGAAGGCTGGTGAACCACCGCTATCTGCATAGAAGACTGATAAAAAGCCATCAACTTCATGGGTTTTAACCCTGAACATATCATATAAGACTTAATCGCCAATTTGAGGAGCGTTCATTTGTCTTCCTGAAAATAATGACCTTTACTTTAGAGTCATTAAGGCACAATGGGCTTTTCAACAGCTTATGTAAGTGGTGATCAAGGCATTTTGTTAACTTGTCCAGATTTTCAGATCTGTTTCTTTGTCTGATGAAGAGCTGTGTTTAGCTTGCATGGTTTTGAAAGTCCAAATGGGTTGATAAATTGAAGAAATTGATGCATATGAATGGTGAAAAATATGGGTGAAGGAAGTGGCCCTGTATGATAGTGTGAGTACTCCTCCACCTCTCAGAGTATTCGATTCAGACTCTAATTTTGTTGAAACAGTTAGATCTACTGCAACAGACTCCCGAAAACCGAGGCTGGACAAAATCAGGGCTTTCCATTTGCTTTATCTTGCTAATACACAGATCTTCTCATCTGTTTGCTAGGGGAATCACTATCACCGTCAGAGTTCTGAAGCCAGATTGACACTTGATGTCCTACAGTCGTCTTGTAACTTCACACTTTGCCAGTGTCCTGTGGGGCTAATGTGCAGCTAAATTCTAAATGAGGCCTTATTAGCATAAAGAAGAATATATTTAGAGTGATTGTGGCTTTGGGGAAATACTATTGAAGGGATTTGTGCCCTTGAGCTGTAGGGCACCCAGGCGGGCTTGCATCTGTGCACTTTTTTACCTGATGGAAGCCTGCTCTTAAAGTTGCAGGAGGAAATGTCATACGATTGTCATCTTCTAGGTGAGCACCCACAGTAGGAAAGACGGCACGCAGCTTTAACTATGCAATTTGTAATTCTGACTCCAACACTGTCTTGTAGTTTGAGGATATTTACTTCAGATGCCAGTTTCTCATAGCCATGTTAACCATCAAGTCCAGACACCGACACAGCATAATGAGTAGTGAATAATGCATTCTGGACTTATTCTCAAACTGCATTTTTTTGAATTTTTAAAAGTACTACAATAGTTCTTTAAAATGCTATAAAAAAGTGTTCACAAATCTTCCAATATCTTTTATTTTTTTTGTTTCTTTCCTCAGACATATAAATGTAATACATAGCAGTAAAAGTGGGACGGACCAAGAAGAGTGGCTTGAAAAATGGGCATACTTACTACTTAATGAGGGGGGTTCAGCTAAGGACATGCACCCTCGCACAAAAGACTAAAACTATCCAACAACTGCTCTTTTAAAGTTACTTCAGGCACAAAGGTTGCTAAAGCAGTAGTAAATTACTCCAACTCAGCGCTGGACAATGTCCAGCACAACACATGGCCAACCAGTAGTAACACAACAACCTCCCCTAGAACATAATGCAGGCAGGGACTTAAAATAGAACCCATAGGAAGTAATGTTAAATTCAATTATTGAAAATGGTAAAAAAAATATATATAAATAAAATGTAACGTAAATAAATCTAAGAATAAAACGTATTTTGTATTTAATTATAAACGTTTTGATAACCTTTTTTGAATTAAAAAAATAAAGGTGCATTATTTTTTCTTCAAATATAATGAAATTACTTTCAATTAATTCTGTACATCACTTTTAATAATTAATAATGCATAAAAATACTTTAGGTGGGAATTTATTTTTCAAAATAAAATACTTTTTGTAGAATTTAATATAATTATAGTATTTACAGATGTAATTGAAAATTAAGTTGAGTGCTGTCACATTTTGTATTTTGTTGTACATTTAAAATGAATATATAAAATACATTTGCATTAATATTTAACATAACTTATTTTTGCTATCATTATCTTTAAAAGGAATATATATGTTTACTTTATACTGATGGGAGACTCCACTATAAGGTATAGCTCTCTGTATGTTAAGGAAACATTTTAAAAGTGTATTAAATTAGCAAGAATGTCACATGGGAGTTGACACGGTGACATGGTATGGTATAAGTGATGGGTTTTAAGAGATTATCAGCCTGATTCATCAATGAGAGGTTTTGCGAGTCTGAAATAGCGAATCATAAGGAATCGCTATTCCAGACTCGCAAAACAGTATTCATGTAGGAATAGCAACATTTTTTGCGATTCCTACAGATTCCTTATTTGCGATTAGCAAATTGCTAATCGCAAATAAGGAATTACTCCCCATTCATTCCTATGGGCCAAAAGGCCCATAGGAATGAATGGGGAGTATTCCTTATTTGCGATTAGCAATTAGCTAATCGCAAATAAGATAGCGATTTAAAGGGTGCCACGGGTGTCCAGAGGACACCCTGTAGCACCCCTTAAATGCTAATTTAAACAGGTGTTGCGCACACACATGTCCAAAGGACATGTGTTTGTGCAACATGCAACTTAGAAAAATGCTTTTAAAAGCATTTTTCTGAGTTTTTGCTATTTACCACGAGGTTTGACCTCGCGGTAAATAGCGGCCCGAAATTGCGATTTCGCAATTTGAAAATGGATGATGAATTGCATTTAAGGAATCTCAAATAGAGATTCCTTAAATGTAATTCCTCGCAAATTTGCGAATTCGTTATTACCGATTTTTGCATTTGGGATGATGAATCCCAAATGCAAAAATCGCACTCGCAAAGGGCCGGATTCTCAGAATCTGGCCCTTTGCGAGTGCACTTTCCCTGGGCCAGTTGCAAATAATTTTAAAGTATGTGCATAGATTTCTTAGGTCCCATATAAATCAAGTAATTTTAATAACTCAAAAAACAGCAACTTAAACTGTTTTTAAAGACATGCTCACGTTTAATTGATTAAACACTTCTCTTAGAAATCGGATATTATAATTATCATGAATCCCCATCTGTTTATGTTCTAAGCATCACCTACAACTCACACAAGGAGGTTGTGGGTTGGAACAATTCACAGAACCAACCTGTTTTCTAAAATCTGTGAAAAAGAAAACCCTCGAAATGTTGCAGATTTCGCAAAAGGTTTAGCCCCATAAATAAAGCACAAAAATGCAGACGGAGCAAATAAATTGACTTTTAGTGAGAAACACGTAATTATTCATTAAGTTATTTTGTAAAGCACTACACGTTACCGAAGCTATTTCGAACACTGAACCATATGGACTTTAAGATCTTTAAAACAGAACAGAATGGACGAGTTGTAATTACATAGTATCCAATGAGGGTGTTCATGTTGCTTTGTAGGTTCCGCGCACTCCAGCAGCAGGCAGAAGCCAGGGCCCTCCCTTTATTGGAGGCTTCTTTCAAAGGGAGGCCCCTTTCACCCAAAGGCTGAGGGGAAGATTTACAATAACTGGCGCATCCCCGCATATCAGCAGGGAAGCAGCAGTTATTGTGCCTCACGGCATACACCTCTTGCGCCACAATCGATGCGCTGCATTTACAATGCGGCGCACCATGGGACAAGAATAGACAGATGAATGATGCATCAGCTGCCGGAAAGGTGGGCTCGAGGTGCCCCTAAGCCTAACATGCTGCGTCAATCCTAACGCCTGCTTCAAGCAGGCGCAGGGTTTTGAAGCAGCATGGCCCTAAAAGTGACTGAGTGAAATCTTGTACATTTCACTCATTCACTTTAGAAGGCGTTCCTGCGCCAGAACGCCAACATGTGGCGCAGGGCTTTACAACGAGACACATCTCCCTAGATGCTTCAAGTTGTAAATTCCCCAGAGCATGGCCTTGGCTTTGCGCCACCGCTGCGTCACAAAAGTGACGCAATGGCGGCGCAAATGTGGCGTACGGGGCTTGTAAATCTGCCCCCGAGTCTCTGTGAGGTATGGGAGACTCGGGGGCCCCACGCCATATTCTGCAGTTTAGTTACGCCGCTGACAGCAGCTCGCGATTCCCAACTCTAGCAACTTTTGGTAGATTTGAACCTCGGTCCCCTGGCCTCATAGAACGCTTGCTACCAATCCCAGAATGCCTTTGTGCAAATTACCCGCAGCTGCCTGAGAAGTGTCTGCTAGGTACGCCTTTTGGCGCACCGCGTTCTTGGGCACCTCACTGCAACATGCACGTGTTCTCTTTTAGGACTCGTCATTGAGATATATTTGACTTGAAACTTGAAACTGAAACAAACCCAACACGTTTTGCAGATATTTAACCTTTCACACTGACATTCCACTACACCAACAATTTACCCTCGCTCATCCTGCATTCTCTGTGGCCTTCCATCAAAAGCGTTGACTCGGCCACCGCTCTCCTCGTCCCACAAATCTGCACACATACTGGAAATAAACAGCCCACAGCAGTTTAAAGCGTTCCTTTAGGGCCTTGGATTTTTAGCTTTCCACCTAGGGCTATTATTATGTTTATTTGCACGTTTGTCATGTAGACCTGCACCATGTGTTTCACACAGTTGTCAGTGCCACATGCACAATATATATAGAGGCAATGCGTGTCACTAAAGGTCGAGCTTGTTTGGACTCCAGCTTGACTGGACACACGTTGCTCCCAGCAGGCTGTTTTCCTATGTGGTAGTTGTGAAGTTGTTAGTCAAACTTGGAGGCCTGCAAAGAAGAATGTGGGCAGGGACTCTAAAGATCAAACCTTTAGCACTGCATAATTGTTAATTCAACAACATTCCAGGGGTCGCAGTAGTGACATCATTCTCTCTTTGACGCCAGATTACAGCGTGGTTTGGCCCGTTGTCCCACTCCTTCTAAAGCCTTGTACTCGTTAGCTGCTTACATGGCCGAGAAAGGGCAAATAGCAGAAACTCTAGAAACTTCCTGCCCTGGGCTTTGTCCATGGGTCAAGGGATGCCAAGGCTTGTATCAGAGCTATCTAAGAGCAAAATACTAGTAGCAACTGCTACTTCTGGCTACCCGCAATTGACATCCATTACCTTTGAAAAATGTGTGCTGTGCTGTTTGTATAGAACATTTTCTGAACTGACATAGCAAAGGTCAGCCGACCCCCAAATCCAAGGATAAAGATGAACAGATTTTTAACATACTCATCCATACATCATCTCAACTGCAAAGATTTTACTTGGATCAAACTCGTATTTTCAAACAAAATTACTCAAACCAGTACTAGAATTAACAATAAGCTATCAGACCAATAACATTCATAATTGAATGATTGCCGTCCCCAACTAAAATGACATCCAGTTTAAGAAAGTTCCATACAAATGACAACAGCATAACGTCCCATAGTGTTCTTTTCAAAAACCAAATATAAACAAAAAAAATCATTAGACCTACTGAAATATTTCCAGTACAACAATGTTAACTAATTTTGAACAAATGAAAAGCTCAGTGGACTAATGCACGCACTGTTGACGACTCTGTGGGTCCCTCCTTCATATTTGAGCTCGGAGATGAAATTAATGAGTACCATTGAAGTGAGTAATGGGAACACCTGTTGGCACAATGTACATTTCCTTAGGAGATAGCGCTATATGTATACATTACATCACATTCCACCACCATTACATACCATTACATCAGCAAGGATTCCACAGATCAAGCCACCTTCAAGACAGTTCTTAACCAATACCACAACTCCTGAAAAAGATGAAACGGAGTGCCCTGGCCGACTACATCAAAGCCAGTTCTAACCACAGGAAAGAACTCTTCAACACCGTCAGAGTTTTCTCCAAACTCTCCGCCACCAAAAACATAATCACCCCTTCCCAGGAACTTTGCGACACCCTGACGGACTCCTTCCACCACAAGATCTCCACCATCTACTAAAACTTCAAACCCAACCCATCCTTACCTTCTCACTGCCACAGGTGTAACCTCATGTCAGAATAGTGAATATCACAATAAATAAAATAAAAATGCATTTACAAACTCTTTCAGACACTCATGGTGCATGAGTGTCTGAAAGAGTGTGTAAATGCATTTTTATTTTACATTTACAGACCCACTTAGAGACACGCGCACCCACTCACAAACCCATTCGGAGACTCATGCACTGACTGTTTTTTTTCTTATTTATATCGATGCAGCATAGTCCAATCAATTGTAAATAAATATTCATGCATGGTGTACATAGTTAAAAAAGAAAAAAAAAAGAAAGATGAAAAAGGCAAAAAAAGAAAAAAATAAGTAGGTACAATGAGCTTAGCATATCACGTGTATACAGTACAAAAAACCTAATAGCCTCAATGAACTAGCACCACCCTTTCTGCATTCTACTCTCAACCCTCGTTTACATCGGATGTTGGTACCTCCCATGTCTTCCAGATTCTATCTATTTTTTTGCAAGGATCCTGTACCTTTACCGTACAGCACTTCGTAAGTATGTACTTTTTGCATCTTGTTAATCGACTGTAGTAAAGTGGGGATCTTATCCAATTGACAGTTTGCTAAGATCAGCGATCTAGCCACCAGTACTGAAATAAAGAATAACTGTTGCTGTCTAGTAGATAGTTCTCCTTCCCGAATTACTAGCCCAAAAAGAGCTCCATATGGATTTGGCATGATATGTCCCACTAATTTTGAGCTAGTTTTCACAAAAATATCTTGCCTATAATCACTTAGATGGCTACAGGTGAAAATAGTTCGGAACCAGTCGCCATTCCTATCATCGCACCTATAGCAGTTTGGCTCCAACTCAGGATAGAGTTTATGCAGTTTCGCTGGGGTATGATACAGCAACCCCTTTCTATAAAATGACATTCCTCTAAGATTATTGGCTCTAACGCTCAGCACTAATTTGATTAAAGAACTTCCACTGTGAAATATCCACTTTGCACCTGGTAGAGGATTCAATCCAATGTAATAACTCAGATATCTTACTGTCTCTGCAATGCAGCAGTATGTACCAATTTCCTATACCTGCTAATTTACATAGAAAGTATGCTGTACTTAAGGTTCTATAAGGGTCCATATTACCGCCCTCATAAAGAACTTCGATTGAGAGAAAACTAAAACAAAAGCAAAGGGCTAATAACCAGATTTGAGTTGCCAGGTCATGAATTCATTGTTACAAAATAAATCTTGAATCCTCCTATATCCGACTCTATACCACTTACTAAACATATCCATAGAAAATTGCAGTCCTAAAAGCCTACATTTGGCTACATTCAGGGATGGAGGAAGCCTCAGTATTGCCCAACTTTCCCATAACCTTTCCCATAACCTGTTAAATCTCACTACAATAATATGAGGTATCTTATATCTTGTTTTTTTTCGGGAGTCTTGGCATTAGCAGGTAAGGGGCCAGGTTGATTTCTGATATCTTCACCATCTGTTCTAGATAAAACTTTGTGACTCTAGGAATGTTGGAATAAGTCCCCACTAACCATTTTATGAAGGCTGCCTATAGTATCCTTTTATGTTAGGTAGTGCTAGTCCTCCGTCCTCATAGTCTAGCTCAATGGCCTCTAATTTTAATATTGTTTTTTTGCCCTGCTAAACAAAATGCTGGATGACCGAATTAATTGACCTAAAAAAAGGACTAAGGACCTTTGGTCTGTACATTAGTAAACACGAACAGCAGCAATGGTAGAATACTCATTTTCACCAAAGGTACTCGTCCCGCAAATCGTCATAGAACCATTATACCATCTGTTCAGCAGACTACCAATCTTGTCAAGCGTGGATAAATAATTTAGCTGGACAGATCACCTATGTTATCAGTGACGAAGATCCCCAGGTGTCTTATGGGTCTATTCGGCGAGAAGTACAATTGCATAGCATTGGGTAATACATCTTTCATGAAGTTAAAAAGGAGAGGTTGGATTTTGCATGATTTATTTGATATCCTCCCAGGTTGGAGAAGACTTCTATCTTTTTCATTACATTAAAGAGATTAGCTTTCTCCACCTTTAATTACTGCACCATATCATCGTCAAGTAATTTAAATTTTGAGGCTTCTGGAACAGGAACCTTGATATTGAGGTCATGCATTGACTCACAGGCCTACTCAGACACTCATGCCTCCACTCTCAGACCCACTTAGATAGTCATGCGCCCAGTCACAGACCCACTCAGACACTCGCGCACCCAGTCACAGACCCACTCAGACACTTATGCACACACTTAGATACTCATACACCCACTCACACACTTACACACCCACTCATAGACCCACTCAGACATTCACAGACCACTCAGACACTCATGCACCCACTCACAGACCCACTCAAGCAATCATGTACACACTCACAGACCCACTTAGACACTCATGCACTTACTCACAGTCAGGCCCCATGAGAGACATATATACGGACTCACAGACATACTCAGACAGTTATGTACCTACTTACAAATCCACACAGGCACTCACAGACCCACTGAGAGACTCATGCACACACTCATAGATCTATTCAGCGAGTCAGGCACTGACCCACAGCTCTACCCAAATCACATGCATCCACTCATAGGCCCACTCAGACACTCATGCACCCACTGATAGACCGTCTCAGACACTCATGCACCCACTCAGAGAGCCACTCAGACACTCACAGAGACACTCTGTAACTTATGCACACAGACCCTCTCAGACACTCATCCACCTACTCACAGAGCCACTCAGAGACTCTTGCATCTACACAGACACTTATGCATCTACTCACAGACCCCCTCAGTCACTCCCATTCACAGAGGGAGAGACACACACTTCCACTGACCGACCCACTCAGACACTTACACATCCACTCACAGACTCACTTGCATATTCACACATCCACTCACAGACCCACTTGAACACTTACAGTCCCACTCACAGATCCAGTCAGAGATACAAGCATCCACTCACATATCCAGTCAAAGATACATGCTTGCTTCCACTCACAAAGCCACTCAGACTTTCATACATCCCAGTCACATATGCACACAGACACTCACAGACTCCCACTGACACTCACACATGCAATCACTCCCCCACTCAGACTCTTATGCACCCAATCACACACTCATACACATATTCAGTAACACACACATCCACTCAAAGAGCCACTGAGCGACTGGCATACCCACCCACAGAAGCACTTAGATACTCAGACAACTACTCACACAGCCATTGACAATTGTACAGAGTCAATGAATGAATGAATGAATGAAAGGGAATTTGTAAAAGCCCGGACTAAGCCCAAGGTCATCAAGCTGCTCTGTACAGACAAGCCTACAGGCACAGCCAGCATACATACTCAGATTCGTTTCACAGGAAACAACCAGGTCTTAAGGGTCTTACTGAAATTTGAGTGAACTTGCTGGACCGAGAGAGAGAAACAGGGAGAGCGTTCAAAGCCTTTGTTGCAGCCTGTGAAAAGGTTTTTCCCCCACATCTCGTCTTTTTGAATCTGGGAACCTCGAGCAGATTTTTATTAGCTGACCTGAGTTTCCTAGAGGGAGCGTACCTATGAAAAATATTCTTTATACCCACAGGGCCATGTCCGTAGTATGCATTAACAAGACTCTACGGTCCACCGGGAGCCAATGCAATGAACTGAGAGCAGAAGAGGCCGAATGACACTTGGGAAGATCCAGTACCAGCTTAGCAGCGGCATTTTGTACCAGCTGAAGGTGGCGCAGTTGGCCCTTGTCTATTCCCAGATAAATGCAGAGTAATGAATTGTAAATTTGTTTTTGTGTCTTGAATGTGTGCTTTGCAAATTTAAAATAAATTTGTGAATCTCCCTCGAATATTTTAAAAAGGGATTTAAAAAGAAAATGAAGCAGTGTTTGGGAAAAGGGGCAGCTCTGACAAGAGCCTTTATTGTGTGTAGGTTATAAGTACACATAAAACAAGGAACACTCTGTTGCCTTTCTCTGTGAAGTGAACTCCATCACTTCCATACATATCCTCCATGTCAGAGGATACATTTTTGTTGTAGATGGAGCCCATATTACGTCTCTGAGGAATGCAGAAACAATTTAAATCACGTTTCCTGGCTTTGTCTATCTGTGGACAGAATATTCTTAACACTTTCATTTCTGCAGTGTGAGTCAGTCAGTCAGTCAATTTTCTTTATTCGATTATTGAAAATCATAAAAGAGCAAGCAGTGTTACATGTCATTGTTACATACAATTTCATTGAAGCACAAAACATTTTAACAAATTTAAAACATACAATCAATATTGTAAAAACAGATAAACTACGATACAACATACATAAATATCTAAAAAAGCTAAAAAGAAGGATTTATTAAAGCACAATTCATTTAGGTAAGTAGAAAAAAGAGGAAGTTCATTTTTCAAAGGTAAAGTGCCTGTGCCTTGTGCGGTGCTTATTTAGACGTGCACCTGCAACCAGAAAACTAGCCACTGAGAAAGCTACTTTTACGTTAGGGAGAAGTTGCAAAAACAACAGGGCTGGTTTAACCTGAATGAAGCCCTGGTGACGTAAAATAGGGAGCAGATAACTTTTCCTAATCTCAGTGTAATGTCCGCAGAACATAATAAAGTGCATCGTATCCTGTATTGAGAAGTGGTCACAGTCGCATGGTTCGGCATCCTCAGGTCGCGACCAAGTTCTGAAGTTACCCAGTACAAAATGAATTAAATCAAAGCGGAATCTCGTTAAGAGAAAGCGATGATAGGAATTTGTAGTAAAAAGGAGATAAGGTTCCATTCCTGAAGCTAAGGAGAGCATACAATGTTTCCTAACCATAGTCTTTTTTAGCTCTACTTCTTCCCTCTCCATGGATTATAAATTTGTCAGGGTGTTTTTGACTGATTTTACATCGCCATAAGTTATCCCCTCTGGAGAAGAGAAGAGCTCCGGGCGGCCTGCCAAAGTAAGCTGCACTTTAACGTATCTTAACCAAGGAATGTAGAGGGCTCTATCCAGGGCTAAACAATCTTTTAAGATGGTATGATTTAAAGTGAGCTCCTGATTGAGCCATGTTTTTATCCAACCAATCACTGGGGCTAGTTTTAAAATATCTGAGATATAGCCCAAACCTAACTCTGTATGTAATGCGAAGGTCGAAGTTGATTGGGGGACAGAGAGCAAAGATCTCAAGAATTTATTTTCTACAATCTGTATTTTAGCTGGGCTAGTATATCCCCAGATTACCGAGCCATACTGGGCGACTGACAGACACTTGGATTTATAAACTTTGATGATACTTTCCATGGGGCGGGCGCCCAGTTTTTTGGCAAACCCCAGCAGCCCTGCGGCCGCTCTAGCGACAGCGCTGCTTTTGACCAAAAGCTGAGGGCCCCAAGTGCCCCTATCGTCAAAAGTGACTCCTAAATATGGAAAGGAGGAGACTCTCTTAACCTCCTTTCCTGCACAGGAAAAAGTTGGTAACTTTCTTTTCCTTCCTGCGGGTCCAGCGATCATTACATGTGATTTGTCTGTATTAATTTTCATGTCCAAAGATGACATAAAAGCCCCGAAGGATGCAAGGAGTTTGTTTAGCGCAACTCCGGAGCGTGCCAAACGGACAGCATCGTCCGCATACAGGAGTACAGGTATCTTTGTCTCCCCTGCACGCGGAATATCACTGTGGGCTGTTATCATTACTGCCTCTAGGTCATTGATGTATAAAGTGAAGAGGAGGGGGGCAAGTATGCACCCTTGCCTAACCCCCCTCTCTGACTTAAAGTGACAAGTGCATCTTCCTTCCAGAGTAACTCTGACTGAGGTCATAAGATCCTTGTGTAACTCAGCCAGGTATTCAACCAAAGGGGGGTCGAGACCCATGGCCAAAAGTATCCTCCACAGCTTTGCCCTGTTGACCAGGTAAAAAGCTGATGACAGGTCCATGAAGTCCATGTATAAAGACCCCTCCTTGGCGATCACATACTTGTTTAAAATTAATTCTAAATTTAGGCACTGATCTAAAGTTCCCCTTTTGGCTCTAAAACCATATTGTGCATTAGATAAAATGCCCTTACTTTCTAAAATAAGGGTTAGTCTTGATAGTAGGACTCTCCCCATAATTTTTACGCTCGAGTCAATAAGAGAAATTGGCCTATAACAAGCCGGATCTGTCCTTTGTCCCTTCTTAAAAACTGGCACTATGGTCGAGTTTGCCCAGCTAGAGGGGAAGATAAATTCCCGTGTAGCATTAAAAACATTAGTTAAGATTTTTGAACTAAAATCAGGGGCACTTTGGAACAAGTCTGCCGGGACCCCATCTGGTCCTGGTGCCTTTTTGCAGAGTGTATCATTGATAGCTTTTTTCACCTCTTCCTGAGTAAAAGGAGAGATGGAATTTGGCGTTAGAGAAAGAGGAAATACACATTCTATAATCGTATCAGTGTGACGATAAATATTGCTAAAATGTGTCACCCATTGTTCATCTGGGATAATACAATCCGCTCTTTGATGGTCTAATCCTACAAAATACGGATGATTTATAACTGCCCAAAATTTAGCACTGTCTTTCTGTATCTCAGGCAGTAACAGATTATTCCAGGCTTCATCTTTTATCTCGGATTTCCTCTTTCTAATAGCCAAATTATATTGTTTTCTTAGGGATGCTACCAATGCTCTGTTTCTAGGTTTGTTCTTTAAGGCTTTAAGTAAAGTTGAATGAGCCTTGGAACAGTTTGTGTCAAACCATTTGGGGCCCATTGTCTTATTTGACTTTGCCTTCACGGTCAGATCTGAGTTGACTTGTTGACAAATAGCGCTAAAGGCCTCAACCATAGAAGCGCTAGAGTTTTTGTTGTCTAAACAAATGGCAACTTCTCCTTCGACCTTGGCCAGTGTGTCTTGTAAGAAGGTTATAGGGGTAACTTTGTCCCATTTAAGCCTTCGATTTTGATCTCTCAGCGCAAGGTCTGTTGCACAAAAATTGTCAGACGTCCTATTTCCCAAGACTCCCTGAGCTAAAACCTCTAAAATCACGGGATTGTGATCGCTAAAAACAGAAGTTAATACTTTACAAACAAATACATCAGATAAAACTCTAAGAGATACGAAGATGTAGTCAATAATTGTGCCTCGGTCCTTGCCCTCATAATGCGGCAACCGTAAGTCATTTGAACAGGTACAAAATTCATGAAGGTTAAAGGTAGCCAAAAACAGTTCCAGAGCCTCGCCACTAGGTGTGTGTTCAAAGTGCGGCGTGGGAGAATATAGAAAAGATTCCTCTGTTTCTCTTTGGCAACCCGCCTGGCAAGGGTGAATATTAAAATCTCCCATGAGGATCACCTCATACCCATGAGAACTGTTCACATTATAAGTCGATAAGAGATCCTCTAGGGATGCTAAGTGCTCGGTAGGAAATTGACTGGCTGGAGAATTATAAAAATTTATAAGTAAAATAGGATGGGAGTTTGATGAGCTCAATTCAACCATTAAACAATTTTTAGTATTAGACTTAATGTGCCTTGCTTTTCCTTTAACATCAAGTGAAATATATATAGCCAACCCGCCCCTTGCTCTTCCTGCTTTGCTGGGATCTGCAGGTACATAAAAATGAGAGTAGCCATCTATAGCCAGACAATCTGATGTTTCCCAAGTTTCCTGGAATGCAAGAATATCATAATTTCTAATTAGGTCCAGCCAGTTCTTATCTTTAAGTTTAGCTCTAAGCCCGGCGATGTTCCAGCTCATAATTCTTCGGACCCCAACACTTACTGAAGAATGAGCTAAAGGGCCAAGAAAAGGCTGTAAACCCTCGGAGTTGTTATCTCCGGCTGACAAAAGTCAATCGTTTTGGTCCATAAATGAAAGTGGCGCAAAACGGTTAAAGAGTTCGAGTGGCTGTGTAACAGGGTTAAACATTGGGGGTTGATGACGATGAACTGAGGCGTTGTTCCTTAGGTCTTGTCCCCATCTGAAGTGAGAATCCCAGTTGGTATCCCACCCTGGGGCGGGAGTCCTTGGGAAAGAGACATTCTGCTGTTCTCCATAAAAAAATTTCAAAGTAAGGGGAACCACAGTGCCTCTTCTTCGTTGAGGAGGAAGAATATTTGCAAGAATATTGGGAAGAACGTCTGGGTTTGAAAAGCTCACTGCCACACAGTCCCCTTTTAATTTTTTTGGCCGGTTTCCCAGCCAAGGAACCCTGGTTGCAGATTTAATCACGCTTGCAAGATGATGTTTCCCCCCTGGTGCTAGTCGCATATTGCTAGTTAACCAATGTAGGGCTTTGCTGCAAAGTGAGTTTGAAGTTTCAGCTATGCCCCCTTCTAATGGGGGAACGTTTGCGAGGACCAAGACCACGGGTGTGGCCTCAACGATGAATTGCAAGGGATCCGTAGAATGAGTTTGAGCTTGCACTTGTATTTGTGCGGGAAGAATGTTAAGCGAGGGAGTTGGGTCTGATGTGGAGCATGCTGGTATGGAGCCCTCAATTGCGACTGATGGTGTTTGTTGCGTTCGGTTCGCCCCAAGCAGTTCCATTCCATCTCCAACACCCATATCACTTCCTGCTTCAGCTCCTCTAGTATTGTTATCTGGGTGAGTAATTAACGTAGTGAATTTCTCAATACCACTTGCAACTGTATTTTGGAGTGCACCCAACTTCTTGACCTCTGCTTGCAGTTTATCGATCTTGGATATGAGAGGTTTGACAATGATATTGATTTTCATCTCAATAGGATCAGCGATTTTGTCAAGTAGGGCTTCCTCGGAGGAACAGATAGGATGATCCTCAACATGAGTCACTTGTTTATGTTTTGGAGTGGTTGCCCTCTTCCGCTTAGTCCCTGAGCGTAAACCCCCCCGCTTGGAGGGATTCTTTGTGCATTGACGTTTAGGTCTACCAGCATGTCCAGTAAGGGATTGATCTAGGACGGAGACCTGTGACTGTGTGTCTTGCTCAGGGTCGTGATCAATGTCAATATCTATGTTAACTTCAGTAGGCAAGCCTTCAAAAGCCGGAATTGCATTTTCCGGGGATCCGGGTATAACTTGGGGTGTAATATCAGCAGTAGAGTCTACAATATGAATGTCCTGTGTTATTGTTCCATCAAACAGGATGGAAGCAGATGTAGGTGGTGACGGGCATAGCAAATCAGGCAATAGGCTCAACCCCAAAGACTCCCTCCTTTGCATGTTAATTTTCTGAACAGTCTGGACCATGTAATTATTTATCTTGTTTTGTTGCACTACTGCTGGTTTCTTAGACATTGCTCAGACTGTATAATATATTTAGATAGCGTGCACTAGACTTACTTGAGGGACGATCAGTATACGCACACCTACAGAGTTTCTGGCCCTGCCCCTGCCTCCTCCTGCCGATGAGGGCCGTAGAGGGCCCGCCCTTTGCCCGGGCTTAGCCCCGGGCGTCCCGCTCGCGTCCCGCGACGCGGGGCTTCTCCGTCCTTTAATCTCCCCGTTCGCGCTCTCTGGCGCGTGTGCGTCACCCAAGACGCGCCGCCGCGTGGCCTGCCGGGAGCTGTAGTCCCCCGGAGCGGCGGCGCGGAGTCAAGTGCCTCCCTGACTCTTGGCGGTGGCGGCTGGATCAACAGGGAGCCTTCGCTGCAGGTAAGTGACTCTCGGCGGTGGCGGCGTGTGAAAATATGTCCCCCGCTCTGCCGGGCTTCTCCGTCCTTTAATCTCCCCGTTCGCGCTCTCTGGCGCGTGTGTGTCACCCAAGATGCGCCGCCGCGTGGCCTGCTGGGAGCTGTAGTCCCCCGGAGCGGCGGCGCGGAGTCAAGTGCCTTCCTGACTCTTGGCGGTGGCGGCAGGATCAACAGGGAGCCTTCGCTGCAGGTAAGTGACTCTCGGCGGTGGCGGCGTGTGAAAATATGTCCCGTGAGGGAAAGGGGCCTTAATTGATCAAAGGTATCCTTTATTAGGATTTCCAGGCCAACCCCAGTAAGAGTGCCTAGGTCATTGCAACCACAATGCACAATAATGAGGTCAGGATGTTTGCAATCTTAAATGCTTTTGATGAATGGCAGCAATTGATCCCACTTTAACCCTCCTTGTCCAACCCAAGTAATGTCCACATTAGGCAAACTCAAGTCCCCCTCACTCATACCGACATTTATGTACCTGCTCAGTCACCCATTCAACCACTCAACCACTCCCCCATTCACCATGTACAGCTTCTGACACACCTGCACCCTCACATACAGCCACTTATTCATCATCACATTCCCTATTACACCTACTTAAACACTAACTCACTCACCCATACAGATGCTCACACAGCCACTCACTTACTCATACACCCACTAACACACCCAGCCTCTCACATACCCACTCACTCTAGTATATACCACTTACTCACCCATATTGAAACTCCCACAGCACTTACCTTAGTATATATGTTTTACACTCAGTAAACTTTAGAAAACACTCATGATCACTGGATGATGTCATCAGTGATGTATTCAGTGATGCCATATGAGATGTCATGAGTGATGTCACTGGCCATGTCATGAATGATGTAATATGTGAGGTAATAAGCAGTGTGTTGCAGGGGCACAAGTTATAGTTAGTCCAGCTAACTATAACTGCTTAATATCTCTGTTTTTGTACGAGTGAAATGTCAGTCTAACTATAATGTAACCTTTGTTTTTTTCAATATATATGTATATATATGTATATATATATATATATATATATATATATATATATATATATATATATATATATATATATATATATATATATATATATATATATATATATATATATATATATATATATATATATATATGTTTATGATGAACTCACACAAGGTAAATGGTGTATGCACTACAAGACCCAGAAGGCCATTTCATCTGACCACGCCCTTGAAGGCAGGCTTTAATATCACGAGTGCATACTGCATCATCATTGCCAAGCAGGAGCCATTGAAGAAGGGATAGACTCCAGAAACCGGTCTGGCTGTACACGAACAGATGGTGACTGTTCTCTCTGCGTCTCCTGTTGCAGCTGCTCCTTAAAGAAATGGATCCAAATTTTACCATTCTTGTGGCTTCTTCCACTGAGGGCTAAACTCTTTGTTTGAATATTTTGCGGCTGAGTCCAGTCGCGGAAGCAAAGCCTGCCGCTTGCTGCGGACCCGTGATTGCGCTCAGCGGTGCGATCAGTACACAGGGGAGTGGTGTCCAGAAGCAGCTGACCACAGACAAGAGGACACCCAGAGCCACATGCTCACCAGCCCACATGGGTTTTAATCGTACTTTCATTAACTGCCACAATGATGAACTCACACGAGGTAAATGGTGTATGCACTACAAGACCCAGAAGGCCATTTCATCTGACCACGCCCTTGAAGGCAGGCTTTAATATCACGAGTGCATACTGCATCATCATTGCCAAGCAGGAGCCATTGAAGAAGGGATAGACTCCCGAAACCGGTCTGGCTGTACACGAACAGATGGTGACTGTTCTCTCTGTGTCTCCTGTTGCAGCTGCTCCTTAAAGAAATGGATCCAAATTTTACCATTCTTGTGGCTTCTTCCACTGAGGGCTAAACTCTTTGTTTGAATATTTATATATATATGGATATGTATATATATGGATATATATATATATGGTGGTCGGCAGCCTGCTGCCGCACACCAACGAGAGGAGGGCACTCCTTCTGAGCCTGGCAGAATTCCTCCCTGGAGGGACCACCTTCTTGCTGCCACTGGGACAGCTCAGGCAATTCCCCTAGTTCGGCCACCTGCTCCCCTGTAGGTTCCAGGGCCTCCCCCTCTGGGTCTGCCTCCTCCTGGACCGTGGGAACAGTGGGGGCCGGTTTCCCGCGCCCTCTACCCCTTCCTTTCTTGGTAGGTCCCTGGGCCATTGTTCCAGGCTCCAGTTCTGCTAATCCACCCTTACTGGCTGCCATGGCACGCGTGGTCACACAGATCCACGCAGGCAAGCCCAACATTTCCAAGTGAGTCCTGTGCTCTTCATCTTTCCATGGAGAGCTCTCCAGGTCATTACCTAATAGACAATCTACAGGCAAGGCATCACTTACAACAACTTCCAATGTACCGGAGACTCCTCCCCACTCAAATGGAACACGTGCCAACTTGCAGAGGCGCACTGAGCTGTCAGCTGCCACCACAGGACATAGTACCTTGGGAATGATCTGCTCTTCAGACACCCATTGACACCTGACAGATGTCACACTGGCCCCTGTGTCTCTCAGAGCTTCTATCTCCTTTCCATTGATGGTCACCTTCTGCCCATATTTTTTCGTGTTTAAGGGCAGCAAGGCTTCCGGGGCCATCTCTTGGTCTCCTAAAGAGACAAGGGTCATCACTGCTAACCCCTCCTCCCCACTAGAAATCAAATCCCCTCCCAAAGCTACACTGGCTAACGCCGGTGCTGGAGCACTAGAGGGTGCTGGAGGTTTCTTTGGACATTTGGGGGCAATGTGCCCCACCTCCCTACAGGCATAGCAAGTAGGTGGAGACCTGTTGTCCTGCTTGCCCTTATGGGGCCAGGACTTCTTGGACTTGGGGGGTTGAGACGCTTTCTCCTGGGAACCATTTTGGGGCCCTTTAGAAGACTCCTTTTGATTACCCGTGTCCCCCCCACTCTTCTGCTGGGGACCCTGCCCACCCTTGGCTGGGGTACTTACCACCCCCTTGTGGACCCTGGTGCTAGTCCACCGGTCCGCCTCTTTAGCAAGCTCGCTGGGATCAGTTAACTTGCTATCCAAAAGATGCTGGCGCAGCTCGGGGACACATAAACTACTTAAGTGCTCCCTACTAATCAAGTGACACAACCCCACATAATCAGTAACTTTGCTGCCCTTTATCCAACCTTCCAGTGCACGCGTGTACATACTCACACACTCCACCCAAGTACTTGAATCAAGCTTCTTGAAGTTCCTAAACCTCTGGCGGTACTGTTCTGCAGTGAGCCCATACCTGAGGCATAAAGCCTCCTTCATGGTGGGGTAGGATAAAGTACCTGCTACCTCTAAGGGTGCCAAGACATCCCTCCCAGAGGCCTCAAAATGCTTCCACAATCCTGCCCCCCAATTCCTCTCAGGCACTTCATTCATCTTTAGGGCAAGTTCATACGATCTAAACCACGCATAAATATCCTCACCCCTCTGATAATTCTGTACCAGATCTTTTGGTATGTATACCTTACCCGCCTGTACTGGTTGTGCGCTGCCACCCTTAGGGCTGGACCTCCCCTGTCGGTTTTTAAAGTCCAGCTCCCTCGTGCTCCTTTCATGAGCCCATTGGAGTTTCTTCTCCTCCAACGCCTTCTCAGCTTCAAGGCGCAGTCTCACCTCTTCTGCTTGGGCTTTGAGCTTAAAAAGCTCAATCTCATGGGTCCTAGCTCTCCGATTCTCCTCCACTTCCTCTGGAGAAATAATCCTACCGGAGTGGTTGCTGCCTGTCCGAGACCCTGGCTTCCTCACTGGCAAATCACTAGGCAGAAAAGCATTCTCCTGTGCGCCACCCTCTCCAGTATCCGCCGCTAGATCACCATGTTTGGCCTCCCACCAGGCCCTCAGAGCTTTCTGTAGCTCTTCCTTGTTTGCGCTGCCCTTTGCTGGGCATCCAAGCTGTTTGCAGAATGCTTTCAGTTGCTCCTTGTTATAGATGAACAACTCCTGGATTTCAAATTCGCCTACCACTTCTACAGTCACGCTTTGCGCTTTCCGAGACATGATGCTTCCTGCCCTTTTCAACTAAAAAGGTTTCACTCCAAAAAGAAAAAATCTTGCGCAACCTGTGCTGCTAAACTAGACTAGTGATGTACAAGAAATCACTGCAGGTCAAGTGCAATTATTAGTTCAAAATCTACACCGCTGTCCAACAATGTTAGAACTGGGGGTCTCTAGTTGGCAGAGGTAAGTACCTTAGACCAAGTAGGGACCCTTGCTTCTAGTCAGGGTGAAGGAATAACCCTCTGAGATAACCCCCGCTCACCCTCTAGGTAGCATGGCGCAAGCAGTCTAGGCTAAACAGAGGCAATGTGGATAACATTTGCACTTAACACAACAATAATCCCCAATCCACCACAAACTGAGACCACACAGGTAAGTATATTTTTATAAAAAATATATAGCTTTATCTAGTTTCAGCATGTAAATGAAGCAGTTGCATGATAATCACTTCTGTAGACAACTTAGCATTCTATCTTAAAGGTTGCACTTAATTCTTAATGGTTCTTGTAAATAGGCAGTTCTCAGAATCAAAACAAAACAGTCTCAAGTCTCTCCAATCAGGGGTCTAAAACTATGGCCCCTGATCTCTATTCAGTCCGCTCTCAAAAATGAGCAGTCAAAGCAGTGCCAAAGCGAAGTTATGTACAGCCAGCCTTCATAGGCACTTAGCCCCCCTAGCGCGGCAAGCGCGCCTCACCCGGTATCCTGGGGACTTCTTTTCTGCTGTGTGGGGATTTCCGCGTGCGCCGGATGGTCTCAGGTGCCTCGCGCCTAGAAGCGCACACTCGCCCTTGCCCCGGCCGGTCCCCTGGTGCTCTCCCGCCCGCTCTCGACAATCCAACGAGCGGCGGGGGATGCAGCACACCTCGGGGGACGACAGGCCCGGGGTGAGGAACTCACGCGGACTCACTCCCTCGGCGAGGACGGGTCAGCCAGCTGCTCCGGCGGTCGGCTCCTCGCTGGGGGGGGTAATCAGGTTGCGATTCCCTCGGCGGCTTCCAGGCTGCTCCACGCTGCGGGCCAATCAGGTCGCGGCCCTCTGGTCGAGCCCCTTCAGTACCCGGGAGTCAGCCAATGACAGAGCGGCTCCCGGGACAGTCAGGCGATGACGCTCCGCTACTTCGGCCAATCACGCCCCACCACCGCTGAGGATGCTGCGCCGCACGGGCCAATCCCGTCGCGGCGTTAGTGTGGGGGCTCGGCTCCCTCCACCAATGGGAGCGCGGCGCCTTCGGTCTCTGGCGCTTCAGCTCCCCCACGCAAGGCAATACACGTAGGGTGTTTCTGGCCCCGGGCCGCGTCGGTGATTTGGCGGCACGGTTCCCCTGGGTCCTGGGATCGCTGCAGGACGTCTCTGTGGCCCCCCAATCAGCAGTGGGGGGGAATCCTCGTTAAAGGACCACACCACGGTCTCTCCTCGCTCCTGGGATCTGTGCCGATGAGCACAGCGAGCTCCAGACAGCTGGCAATGGGGACCCACGGGTTGGGGCCGCTCCCCACGCGATCTTTCTGTAGTTTATGGCAAAGCTTCAGGAACCTTTAGCCCTGGGTTCCAAGTAGGAGGCCAGCTCTTCTCAGGCCCTTGGAGATTCAAGTTGCAGACACAGCACACAGCAAAGTCTTGGCAGTTTCAAGCAGGCAGGGTCACAGCTCACAGCAAAGCCCCTTTCTCCTCCTCAGCTTCCAGTCAGACAGCAGAACAGGTCAGCCCTTAGAGCACACAGCAAGGCAGTCTTCCTTTAGTTCTCTCGCCGTCCTCCTTCCAGCAGAGGTTCCTTCTTGATTGTAGAATTTCAGAATCTAATCTTCTGTAGTCAGGGGTTCTTCCCTTATACCCCTGAACGCCTTTGAAGTCCTTGGGGCAAGGGGGCCCTGAGCGCTGGAATGTTTCTGGTGTTCTTCTTCCTGTCAGCTTCAGGGCCAGAGGTGACAGTGGGCCGGCAGGGGAGTTAGCCAGCATGGTGGTCAGGCAGACACAGCCCAGCACTATCAGGCGCTTCTTCCTCCCCTTCCCCGGGCAACAGATGTCGCCTTTCACCCCTGGGCTGACTCCAACCCCCTCCGGGACCCTGCAGCTCCTGTCCCACATGCATTCCACACACAGGCCCAGGCACACAGAAAGGTTTATACAAAAGAACTGCCACTTTCTAAAAGTGCTATTCTCAACCCCAGGATCCAAAAACAACCTTCACTAAAAGATGTGTCATTTAATTCTGAGTTCAGGGATATCTTTCATGGATGTTCCATCTTGTTCCTATAGGAAGATAGGCTGGGATCCAATGGGACCAGCCTCCCCATGTTACCCTAGGGAGCCATACAGCCCTACAGCAGTGAGCACCCAGAGTGGCTGCTGCTCTCTACCAGAGCATGTTACCTGCACTAGTACATGCTCTACCCTATCCATACACTGCACCCTGCCCAGGGGGGTACCTGGGGCCTTCCATAGGGGTGGCTGATGTGCACAGACAGGGGAGGGTTAAGCCCAGCCAGTGGGGACACTGGCCAGGCGGACATGGCAGTCCACTGACGGCACACAGGCCCTGCGCTGGCAGGCCTGAGACACCATTTTAGAGCTACTCATGTGGGTGGCGCAATCTGCGCTGCAGGCCCACTAGTAGCATCTGTCATCACCAGCCCTGGCACACACAGTGCACTTTACTAGGGACTTCATGGTGATACAAATATGCCAATTAGGTATACCCAATCAATATGACAATTTACAGAGGGAGCACTTACCCTCTGACACTGATCAGCAGTGGCAGAGGGTCCAAAGCATCTAAACCAGCAAAAACGAAATCCAGCACAGCATCAAAAATACATGAGTCAGAGGCAAAAAGATGGGGGAAAAGCCACGCCAAGGATGTCAGGTCTAACACCGATATATTTACTTACACCTTCACTGGCACACTCACTAAGGGACTGATACACTCAGTGAGATATGTACTCACATACTGAAATTCCTAGTCACTCATCCCGACAATTAGCCCTTTGAACATGTCTTGGGCCTGATACTGCAGATGGTGCATGGGCAGAGTTACTGCCAGGTTGAATCGACATTTAAAACCCTGTGAACGGCTTTAAACTCCCCTTTTTCTACATATCAGACACATCTGAGATAGGCCTTAGGTAGAGCATTGACCAGGGTGTCATCTATTTAAAAAGTTAATATATGTACTTTGAAGTTTCAGTGAGTTACATGTGGAGAGGTGTGGTGCAGCGGCCAGGGCAGCTGATTTTGGAGCACAGGGCTCACAGTTCGATCCCCGGTGGCAGATCAGCTCAGCTCAGCACCATGTGACTCTGGGCAGTAGCTCACTTAATTTCCACAACAGCCCACAGCACCTTGAGACCCATAAGGGTGAGTAGTTCGCGCTTTACATGCCGGATTTACGATTTATTTATTGACATTTTGAGACCCATCCGACCCATCCAGTCTCGAACCCAATACTGAAACTCATAAGCCTATTTAATAAAGCATGGAAGCACTCACACACATAGTCAGACAGAGATACTTACACATCCACTCACTCACTCACTCACTCGCTCACTCACTCACTCACCCATACAGCAGTTATGTACTCAGCACCAAGAGAGCCACGTGCAGAAAGAAGCAACAGAGGTACAAGATGTACAGACACAGGCAAGACAAGTACAGAAACAGGCAAGAAAGTTGCAAAAAGGCAGAACAGGGGTACAGAAAGAGGCAGGAGAGGTGCAGAAATAGAGAAAAGGGGTGCAGAAAGAGGCAAGAGGGGTGCGGAAAGAAGCAAGAGAGGTGTAGAAAGAAGCAACAGAGGTGGAGAAACACAGATGGGCTAGAGGAAGATGCAAGAGAAGTGCAGAAAGAAGCAACAGCGATATAAAATGGGGGAAGAGGGGTAGAGAAATAGGCTAGAGTGGTACTGAAGAAAGCAAGAGAGGCGCAGAAAGCGGGAAGCGGAGTGCAGAAAGAGGGAAAAGGGATGCAGAAAGATGCACAAGGGGTGCAGAAAGAAGCAAGAGAGGTATGGAAAAAGGCAAGAGAAGTGCATAAAGAGGCAACAGAGAAGCAGAAAGGGGAAATTGTGGTGGAGAAGGAGGCAAGAATAATACAGAAAAAGGGAAGAGATGTGCAAAAAGAAGCAAGAAAGGTGCAAAAAGAAACAAAAGAAGGGCAGAAAGAAAGAACAGAGGTGCAGAAATAGGCAGGAGGGGTGCAGAAAGAGGGATGAGGGTGCAGAAAGAGGCACAAGGGGAACAGAAGAACCCGGCGAGGAGCAGAAAGAAGCAAGAGAGGTACAGAAAGAAACAAAAGAAGTTCAGAAAGGAGAAGCAGTGGTGCAGAAAGAGGCAGTGGGTGCAGAAAGAGGGAAGAAAGGTGCACAAAGAGGCAAGAGAGGTGCACAAAGAGAAAATAAGGGTGCAGAAAGAGGCAATAGGGTCCAGAAAGAAGCAAAAGAGGTACAGAAAGAAGCAAGAGAGGTGCAGAAAGAGGGAAGGAGGGGGCAGAAGAAGCAAGAGGGGTGCAGAAAGAAGCAAGTGAGGTGCAGAAAGAAACAAAAGAAGTGTAGAAAGAAGGAACAGAGGTGCACAAAGAGGCAAGAGGATGCAGAAAGAGGGAAGGGAGGTGCAGAACAAGGCAAGAGAGTTGCACAACGAGGGAAGAAGGGTGCAGAAAGACACAAGAGGTGTACAGAAGCAAGAGAAGTGAAGAAAGAAGCAAGAGAAGTGTAGAAAGAAGCACCAGAGGGGCTGAAAGAGGCATGAGGGGTGCAGAAAGAAGCAAGTGAGATGAAGAAAGAGGCAACAGAGGTACAGAAAGAGGCAAGAGAGGTGCAGAAAGTAGTAGAAATGTGCATAAAGAGGCAAGGGAAGTGCAGAAAAAGAAAGAAAGGTACAGAAAGAAGCACCAGAAATGCAGAAAAAGGCAAGAGAGGCGCAGAAAGAAGCAAGAGTGGTTTGCACACCATTCGTACCAATTTAACACCTACAGTTAGCAATAAGTAACAAGTGGCCATTCTAGGTTTGCAAAGGGCCTTCGACCACGTTGTAACACTTGTTGCTGCATTTCTGGTAACGTTTGAGCCATTTGAGCTAGAAACAAGGTTTGTTTGGTTAAAATCTGCAGGTTATGCAGCAGATGATGGATTATGTGGCAAATGCGGAAAAAGTATAATTGTGCGAAAGTCAGTGCAGCCAAACAGTCACATAATTCCAATGGCCCTGCTCATACCTCTGACTAGGTCCAGAAGTGCTCCTCAATGGTTCCTTCATTTTTTTCTCTCATTGAGTTTATAGTTTAGCTTCTCTGGAAATGAGGAAGACTAAGCCAGAGGTTACCACTCCACAATACAGACTACATCCCACATAATTACTCTCCATAACACATAATCATACTCCACATAATTCCTATACACTAAATACCACATTTCTATCCACATAATTTCACTGCTCAACATACCACATAATTCCACTGCACACAATGTACACCCACTCCACTCCAAAAAACATTAGTAAAAAACATTTACATTTACAACACCAATAGCTCTAACTATCGCAAATGCGAAACCTATTACATTGCAAATGCGTCTTTAACTAGTAGTCGCGTTTGCAGAGTGGTGGAAAAGGGAGCTGGCCTCTGATCAGTGCTCAGGAATTTCCCTGTGTAGGACCAACAGGCAGTACCAGAAGGGCTTCTTTGCCCCCAAAGCCCCTCAGATGTAAAGTGACCTTCATCCCCCAACCTGTAGTGTGCAAGTAGGTGTGTTTGCAGTGTGGTGGAGAAAGGGGGCATGGCCGACAAAGCCCTTTTAGCAATACCACTCTGTGGGAAATACTGGAGGTAACAGGAGTGGTGATTGGCCCCCAAGGACATCTTTGTGGGCCAACTACCCCTCTTATTACCTCCAGTAAGTCCCACACAGCAGGATTGCTAAGTTCTCATAGCAGGCCATGCCCCCTTTGCCCACCACTCTACAAACGTGCTTCCTGGTGCGCTCTTAGATGGGGATTAAAATCCCCTTCATTGCTGAGGGTCCTTAGGGGCCAACTAGCCTGCCTGATACCTCCAGTAAGCCCCAAATAGTAGGATTGGTGAGAGGTAGACACAGGCCATGCCCCCTTTCTCCACCACTCTGCAAACGTGACTCCTGGTGTGCTTTTGATTGGGGAACTTCGTCATTTTTTCCTGAGGGTCCCTGGGGGACAAATAGCCCTCCTGTTCTTTCTAGTAAGCCCCACACAGCTGGATTGCTGAGAGAGCCCGAGGCCACGCCCCCTTTTTACACAATTCTGCAAACGTGCCTCCTGGCGCACTGCTGCTTGGGGGATGAAGTCCACTTTAGTTCTGAGGTCCTCAGGACACAAGAGGACCTCATAGCCTCACCAGCAGTGCGCCAAGAGGCGTGTTTGCAGAGCGGTGTAAAAAAGGGTGCAGCCTTGGACCACCTCTCAGCAATCCCACTGTGTGGGGCTTACTGGAGGTAAGAGGTGTTCCCTAAGGACCATCAGCATAAAAGGGGACTTCATCCCCCAACATAGAACGCACCAGGAGACGTGTTTGCAGAGTAGTAGTGAAAGGGGGCAGGGCTTCAGAGAGTTGCAAGGCTTTCATATTTTTTTTATTTTAGGAAGGGGGGCTCTGTGGCCCCTTCCTCTGACCTTTTTGGGCCCCGGGGACCCCATCCCCCCTAGGGGCAGATTAAATATATTTTTTGTAAACATACAAAGGGAGGGGGGCGCAACCTCCCCCTCCCCAGACCAATTCTGGCCCTGGGGACAAGGCCTTTGATTTTATCATTTTTTTTTAAAGGAGAGGGGGCCCGGCCATTTTTAAAAAATTGTTTTCATTGAGGGGGCCAAGTGGCTCCCTTCCCAGGCCATTTTTGGCCCTGAGACCCCATACCCCGGGGCTCGGCCATTTTATTTTTTAAATGCATTTATTTTCAGGTGAGGGGGCTGCATGGCCCCCGCCCCTTGTTGATTGCTACCCCGGGGACCCCATCCCCCGGGGCTTTGCCTTTAAAAAAAAAAAATGTAATTCTTAGGGAGGTGGCAGGCCATTTTCGGCCCCAGGGACCACATCCCCCAGGGCATGGCCATCTTTAAAGGGACTGTGGGGGGAGCCTGAAGGCCCCTGTGGTCCCAGCTGGCTCCCGCCTCCTGTGGGGGCCGGCATTGCTTTTTACTCCCAGGGAGCTGCTAACATGCAGCTCCCTCAGACAAAAAAGTGAAGTGTGCTCGCTTTGAACAAGTGAGAGCAAAGTGCTCTCGCTTGTTCAAAGCAAGGGCACTGTTTGCTATGGGAGGGCGGGAGCATTGCTCCCACCCTCCCATATCAAACTGCAATGTCCCAGGCATGGGCACCCTGGGACATTGCTGGAGCTGGCCCTGGGGGTTAACAGTCCCCAGGACCATGAAGGGCCCCTCCTATCATGTTAATTGCCCCAGGAAGGCGTGGCTGCCACCTATTCCTAATTTGTTCTCTGAGAAGGTGGCGGTACTCATGGCATGTGGAGGGGCTTTAGCCTCACGACACTACATATTTTTTTAAAAGGAGAGCCCCAGGGAGGGGGTGGTCCCCCCACATGTAAAAATTAAAGCCCCGGGGGCTGCATGGGGGCAGGAGCCTCCCATGCATATTTTTTGTTATCACAAAAAAGCCCTGGGGAGGTGGCGGTCCCCGGGGCTGCGGGGAGGCCATGTGCCCCGCATTTAATTTAGTATTGCCCCGGGGAGGTAGGTGAGAGGCTGTATAGATAGGTTAGTGGGTGTGTGAGTCTCTGAGTAGATGAGTGGGTATGTGAGTGTCTGAGTGGGTCTTTTGAGTAGTTTATGAGTCTCTTAGTGGGTCTATGAGGGGGTTTGTAAGTGTCTTAGTGGGTATGGGTGTGGGAGTGGGTGCATGAGTCTCTGAATGGATCTGTGAGTGGGTCTCTGAGTAGGTTTGTGAATGAGAACACTAGTGAGTGGATTTGTGTGTACTTGGATGAGTGTCTGAGTGGGTCTGTGAGAATGTGTGAGATATGTGAGTGGGTGTGTGACTGAATGGGTCTGTGAGTGGGTATAGGTGTCTCTGAATAGATCTGTGAGTGGGTACATGAGTGTGTGAGTGGGTGTTTGAGTCTTTGAGAGGGCCTGTGAGTGTATGAGCGAGTCTTTCAATGGTTCTGCTTGTTTTGCCTATCTTTGTGCCTCTTTCTGCTCCATTCAGACCTTTATTCTGTTTTGTGCTGCTCGTGTATGACCTCTATTCTGCTTCTTAATGCTCATTTGTGACCTATAATTTGCCTCTTTCTGCTCATTTCTGACCTCTATTCTGCCTCTTTCTACTGATTTCTGCCCTTTATTTTGCCTCGTTCTGCTCATTGATGATCTTTATTTTACCTCTCTCTGCTCATTTCTCACCATTATTTTGCCTCTCGCTGCTGGTTTCTGACCTCTATTGAGCCTCTTTCTGCTAGTTTCTGACCATTATTCTACCTATTTCTGCTCTCTTCTAACCAATATTCTGACTCTTTCTGCTCATTTTGCACTTTTATTCTGCCTCTCCTGCTCGTTTACAGCCTTTATTTTGCCTCTTTCTGCTGGTTACTGACCTTTATTCTGCCTCTTTCTTCTCATTGTTGACTTTTATTCCACCTCTTGCTGATTGTTTCTAATCCCTTTTCTACTTCTTTTTGCTAGTTTCTGACCTTTATTCTGCTTCTTTCTGCTCGTTTCTGATCTTTGTTCTTGCTCTCGCAGCTCATTTTTGACCTTTATTCTGCCTCTTGCTGCAGGTTTCTAACCTCTAATCTGCCTCTTGCTTCTCGTTTCTCACATTTATTTTGCCTAATTCTGCTCGTTGCTGATCTTTATTTTGCCTCTATTTTGCCTTTTTTGACCTCTATTTTGCCTCTTTCTGCTCATTTCTGACTTTTATTCTGCTTCTTCTGTCCTCGTTTCTGACCTTTCTTTTGCCTCTTTGTGCTTGTTTTTGACCTTTATTCTGCCTCTTTCTGCTCATTTCTGAACTTTATCCTGCCTCTTGCTGCTCATTTCTGACCTCTATTTTACCTCTTTTTTTCTAGTTTCTGACGTTTATTCTAAGCTCAGGCGGAATTGGCGTAATGCCACTACGCGGAGTTCCACAGAGTTGGAAAAAACTTAATGGAACTTTGCTCTGCTCCGCTCCCCCCCTAATTTAATTATTTTTAAAAAAGGCACTTCCCTGCTTTGGCGTTTCCGGGCTGCCTCCTCCTCGCAATGTTCTCTCTCTGCTCCTCGTCCTCGCCGTCTTTGTCCATGGAAACGCCTACGTTGTACGTCATTCTAACTCCGCTCCGCCATGGAGTCGCAGTTTTGCCTGAACTCCGCGTTCTCACAGGGCACAGAGTAGGCAAAAGTCTCTAAACTCCACTGGCGAAGTGGAGTTCTCCCCCGGGGTTACTTTATTCTGCTTCTCCCTGCTCTTTTCTGACCTTTGTTCTTCCACTTTCTGCTCGTTTCTGACCTCTATTCTGCCTTTTTCTGCTCCTTTCTGATCTCTATTCTGCTTCTTTCTGCTCGTTTCTCACCTTTACCCTAACTTTTTTTGCTCATTGCTGACATTTATACTGTCTCTTTCTGCTTGTTTCTGATGTTTATTTTGCCTCTTTCTGGTCATTTCTACCCTTTATTTTCCCCTTAATGCTTGTTTCTCGCCTTAATTTTACCTCCTGGTGCTCAGTACTCACCTTTATTTGACCTCTTTCTGCTCGTTTCTCACTTTTATTCTGCTTCTTTCTGCCTTTATTTTGAATTTTCTGTTTGTAATTGTAATTGTAATTGTAAACAAATTTGTTAAGCGCGGTTGCTGCCCAACGGGCGTCCAAGCACTGAATAGTGACAGAGATGGGGCGGAGCGGGAGAGTTAGAGCTCGGAGGATTTGGCAAAAAGTAAGGTTTTCAGTTTTTTACGGAATGAAAGCAGATTTGGATTGGACCGGAGTGGAAGGGGAAGAGCGTTCCAAAGCTTAGCGGTGTTCAAGGAAAACAACCTACCACCGGTCCTGGCTCTCTTTACCCTGGGAATAACTGCCAGGAAGGCCTCCGTGGAGCGAAGGTTCCTATTTGGGTGGTAGGGGATGACTAGATTGTCATTGATTGCTGGGCCTGTCTTCCAGAAGGCCCGATGCGCAATACATAGGGCCTTGAATGCCACTCTCTGCCTCACTGGCAACCAATGCAGGCTTTTTAGTCCAGATCTGGCTGACTGGGTTCACGGAATCTGTAGCAGGGTACGGGCTGCGCAGTTTTGTACCACCTGCAACTTCCGAAGAGTCATCTCAGGGGCCCCTACATATAGGGCATTGTTTGAGTCTAGGCGGGACTGGATGAGGCTTTGTACTGCCACCTGTTTGGCTTCCAGTGGTAAGAGTGGAAGGACCTTCCTCAGGTTTCTAAGTAGGCCGAAGCATGTGGCGGACAACTTAGTGGCCTGGGTGGAGAAGGAGAGCTTTTTGTCCAGCCATACTCCCAGGCTCTTTACATTTTCCTTCGGGGTAGGGGGAGAGCCCAAGCAGGGGGGCCATAAGGAAGTGAAAGGCACTGGCGAGGCTGGTCCTAGGAGCATGAGCTCTGTTTTTTCTCCGTTTAATTTGAGGGAGGAGTTAGTCATCCACTCCATGACGTCCTCTAAGCATTTCAACAGACCTTCCGGAGATAACCTGTTGTTCTCTTGTGCCAACGAGACCACTAGCTGAGTATCGTCGGCGTACGATACGATTTTGATACCGTACGGTTCGACGACCCCAGCCAGCGGTCTCATGTAAACATTGAATAGCGCAGGGCTCAAGGAGGAGCCCTGCGGTACTCCGCAGCTTAGTGGTTTGCTGGATGACACTGTGTCACCGTCAAAGATCTGAAAAGATCTATTAGACAGGAAGGAGTCGAACCACCTCAGTGCGTCGCCTGATACTCCGATGTTATAGAGACGGTTCAGCAAGGTGGCATAGCTGACCGTATCGAAGGCAGCACTTAGATCAAGGAGGATCACTGCCACTGATCCTCCCTGATCCAGTACCCTTCGAGATCCTTCGGTGACCGCTAGCAAGGCGGTTTCGGTACCGTGCTTCGGTCTGAAGCCAGTCTGGGACGTGTGTAATAGGGAGTTATTCTCTAGGAACTGGACCAGCTGAGCGTTTATATATTTCTCCAGAACCTTGCTTGCCCAGGGGAGGAGTGAGATGGGGCGGTAACTGGAGTGGTCGTCTGGATCCAGGTTGGGTTTTTTCAACAGCAACCGCACCATGGCTTGCTTCCAAGCGGTGGGCACTGTGCCAGCGGAAATGGAGGAGTTTAGTAGCTCCAAGATTACAGGTAGGGTGGCTTGGCATGCCTGCATCAAGACTTCCGGTGGCGCTGGATCGCGAGGAGAGCCCGATTTAACTTGGCGTGCCACTTTGCCAAGGGTGTCAAGATCAAGAGGAGGGAAGTGCTCAAGAGTTGGCTGGTCTGGGGGGAGAGGGGGTCTTGGGGGAGGTGGGACAGTTGCGTCAGGGATTGAGGCTACTGTTGGAAAGGTGGAGTAGATTTTCGAGACTTTATTATGAAAGAATTCCGCAAGCTCGTCACACTGGTCCTGAGTTTTGGTCGGGGGGGGGGCAGTGTTGACAGTGGGACATTGTTTTATTATGTGGAAAATTTCTTTGGGCTTGGATTTGGCTTCCAAAATTTTGTCCGAATAGTAGGTTGCCTGGGCCGCCCTGACCCCTTCTCTGTAGGCCTTGATTGCCTCTTTGTAGTGTGCCTTTTTTTCCAGTTGGAAGTCTAATCGCCAAGATTATTGCTGTCCTTTATTCTGCTTCTTCCTGCTCGTTACTGACATTTATTCTACCTCTTTTTTCTTGTTTCTGAAATGTATTCTTTCTCTTTCTGCTTTTCTTTTCCCCTGGACCACAGGGGCAGCCTCAAAACCACAGTGGTCCCAGCCGGCTCCTCTCCTCCTGTGGGAGCCAGTATTACTTATTCATGCAGAGAGTTGCTTAACATGGAGCTCCATGTGTGTGAGAGCAATCACTTCATCTCTTTCCCTGTCTGCATACCTGTGGGTAGGTAAAGAGATCAAACCTTTGCTCCCACCCGCTGGAACATTTGCATTGGCTTGGCACGAATTGTCGCAGCTCCCACCAAACAAACAGCTATGTCCCAGGATGGGCACCCCGGTACATAGCAGGAGCCAGCCCTGGGTGGCGGAGGTCCCCAGAGCCATGGATGGCTCCGTGAGGAGGGCTATGTGGCCCCTTCCTTTACTTTTCAGTGCTGTACCAGGAAAGTTGGTGGTCTCTGGGGCAATATGTGGCCTAGGAGGGACGCCGCACGGCCTTCTTCTATTTTCCTTATAAATATTTCACCCCGGGGAGGTGATGGTCCTCGGGGTCCAGAGGGTTCGCAGTGCCCCCCCATTAGTTTCTTTGTAAATATTTGGCTTTGGGGAGGTGGTGGTCCCTGGTGTCCAGGGGGGCCCACTCAGCCCTCATCAATGTTTAGTTAGCCCTGGTATGATGGTGGTCCCCAGGGCTTAGAGAGCCCATGGAAGGAGGCCCCATGCATCCCCCTTCTTTTTAACCAATAATGCCCTGGGGTGGTGTGGTCCCTAGGGCTCAATGAGCCTCAGGAGGAGAGCTCCATGCACCCCAGGGAACAGGCTCACCAGCTGGCTGTATCCACTCCGAAAAGTAAAACAGTTTGGGGGGTGCTCCATGAAATGAATCTTGGACACCAAGTTGAAAACCACAGTGATAATCAATTGAAACATGGGGTACATTTAGGAATGTATTTACATGGTACCACTGATTCACACTTGTGTACTATTAGCGTTCATTCGGGACTCAGGCCCTAAAGGCATCAAGTGCTGTTGAAATGAGACTTCTTATTCTATCATCACTGTGGGTTTCAACTTGGTGTCCGATATTCATTTCATGGAACACTGCCCAAACTGTTTTACTTTTCGGACTGTGTATATGTCTAGCTGCAATTGCTAGAACTCTATTTGCACTGCATTTCTATGTCTAATAACTACATCATTATGGCACACAGGTGTATTTATATGTTAACTGGACCACACTCGGTCAATGTTTTTCTCGGCAGTCCACGGAGTAGTCACGTGGTCGCCGAGTGAGGAGACTGTGGGGGAATACCAGCTACACACGAATGCCGCGATCCACAAAAGTATAGCAACTTGGTCTTGTTTAAACAAATCTAGCACAGATTTAGCACTAACCTGCAATATGCATTGTATAGTTGTTTTAGGACCCGTTACATGTCCTTTTTACTTTCCGATTTGTCACTGTTTATGTATCACTGGACAATTCCATTAGGCAGATCGTTGATACAAGGTATACACAACACATTGCAAGATGGCCGCTGCCAATTTGTCGAAATTGAACTGCTTTGTCAGTCCTCTGTCTATGGAGGTTTTGTACAGTGTGGTTTACATGTATGAAACTATGACTGATTTCCATCCTCTTATGTGTGAGCAAGGCGTAACTGCCGAAACACGTAGCGTAGAAGCATAATAAACTTCCTGAACTGGTGATATCGAATTGAGTCCTTAGAGTATATTATTTCGCGATGCAAAGCAAGCTTTTGGCTATTCGTTTACCGGTTGCTCTCCCAGTGCATGCACCACCCTCCACAGGTCCTTGGTGTCGACAAGACTGTTGTTTGTGTGGATACATATCTATATGTATATATATTGGATCACTTTTAAAATTAGAATGTGTTTTCTTGTTCATCATGATGCTGTTCTTTTAATTGGATCATCTATTTATCTATTTTGTAACTGTTTCAGTTAACTGTACAATAAACTTACTTAATTATTGTGAGTCCTGGTTACAGTGAAAATCCAATCCAAAGTTAGTCATACCATCCATTGCACCATATATAATGTCTTCTCAATTCTTGAAGCATATGCACATTTGTTCTTTTGAACAAAGTATTCTAATTTTCTTGTGTCACAGACAACAATGCAGAAGTGGAAGATTGCTCCCAGTGCCATTTCTCAAGGTTGGGTATTCCCTTTATATACATCTGTGGCAACCAATATCCATCTCAAGTGCAGTGAAGGCCACAATCACTGGTGTTTTTTAGATTGCTTAGAACTGTACCACCCTTAACCAAACAACACCTAGAAGAGCTTTTAGGAGATTTTTAAATTCTATGAAATTAACTATAAAGTAAACTAAAAGAAACTAGAATTCTTTCTATTGAAAACCAGATCAGGAGAATTAAAAAATTTGACCCCTGGTTGAAAAATACCCGCTGTTAAAGCTAAGTTTTTGCTTATGTTATTTGTTTCAGTATTCAGTTATGAGTCTGAACTTTCTTCTGTTATTTTGGCTTAGGATTGAAAGCAAATGCATTCAGGATTCTATTACGAATGCCTCGCAAACTTCCAACACCCGACCAAACCACTGTTTGCACATATGTCGGAATTAAATACCTACCATTCAAATATGACAATTGGATTTTTTACTCCAGAAAACTTGGCAGGTTTTTTCTCCATGTTCGTTTTTATAGGAACTTTAGACACAGCTACAGCCCAAACTGCTGAATGGAATTACTCCAAATATGGCGGAAAGGTAGATGTTGGTCTAGGGAAGTGCCTTTGTGTGATTTAATGAATGTCAGTTCAGTAGATGAGAAGTCATTTAAAGCAATCACCAGTTGTATATATGTGCTGAGATCAGATTGGCTATGAATATTTCTAACCAGGAATTGTCGGCAGCCATTTTGGGACTTGCTTGAGCTGCTGCCGGCAGTGCCAAAAAAGCATATTTTTAAAGGTTTTGGAAGGATCCATGGATCCCACCAAAAATTTAAAAAATGAATTGCTGGCTCCCATGCTTCGTTAATAATCAGCCCCTGGGTGGGCCAGATCATGTGGGCCTTTGCAAATTGAATGTAGGTCAAACACTTCCATGGGGCAAAATTCAGGCAAGGAGGGAGGCCACGGAGCCATAGATGGGCCTGGGGAGCACCTAGCCCCAGGACTGGCACCTGCTATGTTCTGGGGTGCTTACCCTGGGACATAGGTGTTTGTTATGACTTGGCGGGAGCTTTACCATTTCTGTCAAGCCATAAACAACTGTTCTCTGCTTCTAGAAAGCGAGAGCATATAAAATGTTGAGCAGCTCCCTGACTCCCACAGGAGGCAGGGGACCGCAGGAATCGAGGAGGCCTTCAGGCTGCCCCCACAGCCCCCATCAATGGAGAGTGTATGCCTTGGGTGGGACTAAGGCACCCACAGTAGAGGCCTGTCCCCTGGGGATTGGATCCATGGGTCCAAAACAGGTTCGGGAGGGGCTCTGCATGGCCCCCTCCCCTTTTTTTTTTTTTTTTTTTTTAAGGGCAGTTCCCATGGGAATGGGTTCTCGTGGCTGAAATTAACCCAAGGAAGTTGCCCCCCCACTCCCCCTCCGGTAATAATTAAAAAAAAGATAAACTGGTTGGGGGATAAAGTACCATTGGCTTCAGAGAGTCCATAGGGCCAACAGGTCCTCCTGTTACCTCCAGTAAGTCCCACACAGCGGGATTGCTGAGATATCTTTGGAGGCAACTCCCCCTTTCTCCACCACTCTGCAAATGGATCTCCAGGTGCACGGCTGGTTGGGAATTTAGTCCCCTTGAATGTTGTGGGTAGCTAGGGGACCAACAAACCCTCCAGTTACCTTCATTAAGATTCACAGAGCTCAATTGCTGAGAGGACTTTGGAGGCCACATCCCCTTTCTCCACCACTCTGCAAATGCCCCTTCTGGTGCATTGCTGGTTGGGGGATGAAGTCCCCTAGGCTCTAGTGTACCCTTGGGAGACAACAAGCCCACCTGTTACCTCCAGTAAGTCCCGCATTGCGAAATTCCATCTGGCACATTACTAGTAGGGGGGTTAAACCCTCTTGGATGCTGAGGGTTCTTGGGGTCCCAGAAGCCCTCCTTTTACCTCCACTAAGTCCCTGTTAGAACCGAGATTCCCTAGTTGGGTGAGGTAGATACCTTAGGCCAAGTAGGGACCCTCACAATGCGTAATGCAACAATCAGATAGTTCATTCTGCAAACTACTGCAATGCGTAATACAACCATCAGGGTAAACAGTCATAATATCGATTCCAAAATATAGAATGGACATAATATCGAAGTAAAAATATAGTATAGACAAAATATCGAATGGACACAATATAGTGGTTAAAAATATCGAATTTAAGGTAAGTAATATCGATTTTCAGAATATAGAAGTCAAAATATCGAAGTATACAATATAGGCATTAAATATATCGATTTTTTAATAATATCAATTTTTATTAAGTGTTTTGTATGTTAGTATATGTGTGAAAAGTGTATATTAATTTTTGTAATGTATTTTAAGTAATGAATTTTATGTTATTTAATTTTTGCGTAGTTTAATTCTGTAGCGGGTTGTGGGTTCATAGGGGAATAGGGAGGGAAGTAATTTAATTATATTAAATTAAATATTAATTTTTAGCAATTATTATTAATTTTTAAATACATTTTGCTTTTTAGTTCTGTAGCGGGTTGTGGGTTTATAGGGGAATAGGGTGGGAAGTAATTTAATTGTAATTAATTAAATATTTTTATTTATTTATTGGTATTCATTTTGAATTGTTATTTTTTAATTGGTAATTAATTTTTATTAATTGCCAATTAATTTGTATTAATTGATTGATTGTTAATTATCTTAATTTTCTAAATTTATTTTCTGTAGCTGGTTGTGGGTTTATAGGGGAATAGGGTGGGAAGTAATTTAATTGTAATTAAGTAAATAATTTTTTTCATTCATTGGTATTGATTTTAAATTTATTGTTAATTAATTTTTAATTGGTAATTAATTTCTATTAATTGGCAATGAATTTTTATGAATTGGTAATTATTTTGTATTATTGAATATTTGATAATTATGATAATTGTATTAATGTATTTTCTGTAGTGGGATGTGGGTTTATAGCGGAATAGGTTGGGAAGTAATGTAATTGTAATTAATTACATGTTAAAAATACTTCTTGATCATTAATTTACTGTTAATTTTTAATTGGTATTAATTTGTATTATTAATTAGTTTTTGTTATTGAAAATTAATTAGTTGGTAAATAATTATGAATAGGTTATTAATTTTCAATAACTAATATGTAGTTGTATTTCTAATTAATTATTACATAATATTAAATTGGTTATTAATTTCAATTAATGTTTTATTGGGATTGATATTTAATTTATTTTTAATAATATATTAAATCATTACTTTCCCTACTGTTAAACTCGCTGGAGTGGGAATAGTAATTTTCACCCTCCCGCTATCCAACACTTTCCCTACTGGTGCACTTTCTGGAGTGGGAATAGTATTTTTTACCCCTACGCTATCCAACGCTTTCCCTACTGTTGCACTCTCTGGAGTAGGAATAGTAATTTTTACCCCTACGCTATCCAAAGCTTTCCCTACTGTTGCACTATCTGGAGTGGGAATAGTAATTTTCACACTCCCGCTATCCAACGCTTTCCCTACTGCTGCACTCTCTGAAGTGGGAATAGTATTTTTTACCCCTACGCTATCCAACGCTTTCCCTACTGTTGCACTCTCTGGAGTGGGAATAGTATTTTTACCCCTACGCTATCCAATGCTTTCCCTACTGTTGTACTCTCTGAAGTGGAAATAGTAATTTTTACCCTACGCTATCCAACGCTTTCCCTACTGTTGCACGCTCTGGAGTTGGAATAGTAATTTTTACCCTCCCGCTATCCAACGCTTTCCCTACTGTTGCACTCTCTGGAGTGGGAATAGTAATTTCTACCCTTATGATATCCAACGCTTTCCCTACTGTTGCACTCACTGGAGTGGGAATAGTATTTTTTACCCCTACGCTATCCAACGCTTTCCCTACTGTTGCACTCTCTGGAGTGGGAATAGTAATTTTTACCCTTACGCTATCCAATGGTTTCCCTACTGTTGCACTCACTGGAGTGGGAATAGTATTTTTTACCCCTACGCTATCCAACGATTTCCCTACTGTTGCACTCTCTTGAGTGGGAATACTAATTTTTACCCCTACGATACCCAACGCTTTCCCTACTGTTGCACTCTCTGGAGTGGGAATAGTATTTTTTACCCCTACGCTATCCAACGCTTTCCCTACTGTTGCACTCCTGGAGTGGGAATAGTATTTTTTACCCCTACGCTATCCAACGCTTTCCCTACTGTTGCACTCACTGGAGTGGTAATATTAAATGTTACCCTCCTGCTATCCTACGGTAAAATATTGTACATTTTTTATTAATAACTTAAATTAATTATATCTTAATTTTAAGGTTATTTGAGTATTTTTAAGTATGTTTTAGTTAATTATATTTATTATTTCATTAATTAAAAAAATTCGATATTTTGACTGACTATATTTTTTACAGACTATACCTTGGATTCGATATTTTTGTACTTACCTGTTTGTAGATAGGAATTCGATATTTTGGCATTCTATATTTTGGTGACTATATTTTGGTAAGTCTATATTTTGTCATTCTATATTATGTCAGTGATCCAACAATCAGGTAGTTTGTTATGCAGAAATAATGCAATGCGTAATACACTCCATCATGGTGCTTCAGATGGTCTCTCCGCCCCTCCCTTCCCCTCGCTGTCAGTTTCCACCAATATATGCCCCAACACGGGTCTGGTGTAAACCACAGTGCAGCTCCACACTCTGTCCCCGGTACTGCCACTCCTTGGCACGTACAGGCCATGATTCGAGGTGGAACAGAGGCTCGCCCTGCAAGAGGGGGAGAGGCAGAGAGCGTGTCTCTCCAAGCCCCACCTGCCCCAGGCGGCGACACACGTAACCTGGGGGTGCGACCTCACACTCCTCCCCACCTCTTGTGGCTTGGGCCTCCGATGTGACTTAGTTGCTTCTGGGCCGATGGCGATAACGAAGATCTCAGGCTGTGACAGGGCGTTACTGAGAGTCTCTTGAGCTTCGGGTGTGCACGGTCACAGGGCAATCCTCACGAAGGTCTCAGGTTGCACGAAGCACACGCACACAGTCTCGCTGAGACTCACTTAAGTTCCGGGTGCACACGATCACAGGACAATCTTCACGAAGGTCTCTGGCTGCACGAAGCACACGCACACAGCCTTGCTGAGACTCACTTGGACTCCTGGCGCCCACGATCACAGAGCTATTCTTACGAGGGTCTCAGTCTGCAAAAAGCACACACACACAGCGTTGCTGAGACACACTTGAACCTCTGGTGTCCACGATCACAGGGCAATTCTTATGAGGGTCTCTGGCTGCAAAAAGCACATCCACACAGCGTGGATGAGACACACTTGAACTTCTGGTGCCCACAAACACAGGGCAATCCTCACGAAGGTCTCAGGCTGCATGAAGCACACACACAGCATCACTGAGATTCACTTGGACTCCGGGTGCACACGATCACAGGAAAATCTTCACGAAGGGCTCAGGCTGCAAAAAGCACATGCACACTGCGTCGCTAAGACTCGCTTTGACTCCAGGTGCCCGCGATCACAGGGCACTTCTTATGAAGGTCTCAGGCAGCAGAAAGCACACGCACACAGCGCCGCTGAGACACTTCTGGAATCTTTTATGTTCCTGAGTTTCCATAACAGGCAGCCAGCTCCCCAAGGGCCCTTGGGGTTAAGTTACTACAGGACACAGCACAGCAAAGTCCTTTCAAGCATGGGGACACAGCACACAGCAAAGTCTCTTTAGCCTCTTCCTTCGTTAAAGCAGGCCAGCCCCAGAACACACAGCAAGGGTCAGTCCTTTCCTTCAGTCTCTTTAGCTGTTTCGTTCTTGGTAGAGGTTTCTCTTGACCACAAAGTAGTTCAAACCTTTACAGTCTTGAATAGTTCCATTCCTGTTCAGTATTGCACATTTCAATTTCCAAAATCCAGAGGTTTCAGCTCTCATAGTTATACCCCTAAATGTCTTTGAAGTCTTTGTGTTCAGGGGGCACTGATCCCTGTCCAAACCAGTTCTGGTTGTCTCCTTGCCAGTGGCACCTTCTTCCTTTTATAGTGGGGGTCTGGATTCTTAATCACACAGCAGGGGATGTACCCATTGTTTTTAAGGCTGCAGCCTAGGCCTCTTCACCTCCTGGGGCTACTCCTCCCCCTACACTCCAGATGCAGGTCAGCCTGTTGCTGTCTCTCCTCCTCCCCTGGGTCAAGACATTCCTCAGATCCTTACAATTTCAGATCCAGGAAGTCAATCCACAACCAGGCAGAGGCACAGAAATTTTAGAGCACACAATCCCAGCCACTTCTAAAAGAGTGGTTTCTAAAGACACAATACAAAAACCACCTTCATAAAAAGATGTGTTATTTAATTGTGAATTCAGGCATACTAAACTTCACCTTTCCATCTTAAGCCTTTGGAAAGATAGGCTGGAAACATATTACACAGCCTCCCCATTCTGTCCAATGGGTAAGATGGCCTTGTAACAGTGAAAAACAAAATGGAGAGTATTTCACTGTTTGGACATGGTACACACCTTAGTACATGTCCTACCTTTCACATACACTGCACCCTGCCCAGGGGGGCACCCTGGACCTACCATAGGGGTGTCTAATCTGTATAGAAAGAGTCAGGCCTGGCAAGTGGGTGCACTTGTAAGGACAACATGGCAGTTTAACAAACTGTACACAGGCACTACAGTGGCACGTTTGACTTCTCTTTTTAGGGCTACTTCTGTGGGTGGCACAGTTAGTACTGCAGGCCCTCTAGTAGCATTTGCATTACTGGCCCTGGCACACATAGTGCACTTTACTAGTAAGTCAAACATACCAATCATGGACAACCAATTACCATTAGACTTTACACAGGGAGCACTTGCACTTTGACAGTCATCAGCAGTGGCAAAGTGCCCAAAGCATCTAAGTTGGCAACATCATGTCAGAAAAAAGGTCTAGTGGGAAAGTAAAATGTTTAGGGAACTTTAGCCAACAGTCCCACACAGCAAGATTCTTGAGAGCTTGTTGAAGTCACCACCCGTTTTTCCACCGCTCTACAAATGCGACTACTAGTTAAAAAACATTGAAATTCACTTAAAAAACAAAGCTTACAGAGACGTTAAAGTTAGGAAATAGAATTTGAAAAACCTTAAAATTCATTGAAGAAACCAAAGGTTACAGATACATTATAGTGAGGCTAGGATTTCACTCATGCAAAACCAGTGAAATTCAGCAGTTGTAGTTACCTGAGCTAAATATAACGTATGCCACCGCAATGCATTGCTTATGGCCTCACATATTACATCACTCATGACACAGTAAGTTACACCACTGATGACATCTCAAATGACATCACTGATGACATTGTCACTCACACACCCACTAATACCCCATGCAACCTCTCGTATGTCCACTCACACACTCAACCACTCACAGATTCATATGAGTACTCACATATCCACTTACTTCTCCATAGAGCACCCAAACACTCACTCACTCACTCATACCACCACTCAGACAACCATTCACTCTTCCATAAGGTTACACATATAACAAGTCACTCGCTCATACAGCCACTCACACAGCCACACACTCAGCCATACAGATACTCACACACCCACTTTTTCATCTACACAGTCACTCACACACCCACTCACTTACCCATATAGCGTCTCAACACAGCCACTCACCCACCCATATAAGCACTCACACGCTCACTCACACTCCACACAATCACCTACATACCCATTCACACATCCATACAAACACTCACACATCCGCTGAGTATCACGGCTCAATTGGTCAAGCAACTGCAGGGTCCTGAAGAACATAAATCTGCGTGAATAGCTTTGTAGATAGTTTAACATGTAAGGGGTCACCATAGTAAATAATGGACTCACAAATAGCAGCAACAGTGGAATAGTTCCCTTATTGAGTAAGCCATTGTTGGATATAGAGCAGTTGCGTAAGTTGGAGAAACCATGCTGAAATGACTGAGTCAATCCCTAGATGCTGGGAATCAATTAGATTTCAAACCTCAAACTCTTATTTTCTATACCCTGCTCCATTGTTGGACAGTTGCCTGAGACTAACAGGTTTACATGCATAGATGTTGCAGGCCTCCAACCATTATTAGCCTTTTCATAATACAGTTCAATATAAGACATTGGCTTCCCATCCTGTCCTGGACTTCCACTATACAGTATTCAAAGACACGATGATATCCACACTCTCACTAAAATAGAGGAAGATGTTGTTGTTGGCATCTTTGTAGAAATAAATAAACCAGGAAGTGTAATGGGCTTTCCATAGACTCAAAGTAACCATTGATGTGGCTTGAATAGAGTAAAGATTTCTGAAATCTTCCATCAGTTAATTAGCAGGGCTGGTATGTACACAGAGGAAAGGTGATAGCATGCACTTGGTTTGTCAGAAAAGACTCAACCCACTTAAGTACAGTGTCTTGCCATCCAATAATTTACAGCATTTAAGTGGAATTGCGTTGTCATTGTTGGCTAAGGTCTCCCAGAAGGTTAAAAGAATATGGGCAGCTATCGCTAATTTGCATTTAGGGTCAGCAATTCCTAAATCGTAACATTTGAGCTTCACTATTGATAATATCAGACCTGATAACAGGGTTGTTGGGTATAAAAATAATCCCTTGTTTAAGGTTACCAAAAACTGAGAAGATTTTTCACATCTTTATATATATACATCTTGTCTGTGGACATCCTAACCCAATCATAACTGCAGCCCCCTGGCTGTCTGTATCCAAAATGTCCTTATGGTTTCCTCTCTGTCACTTACGGACAGTCTGCAGAAAACGTTCATTAGCTGAGTTGTTATTGTGCATGCCTGTAACTTAATACTCTTTGATGGAATCTTCAGTTTATTTACAATGACTGCCAGCAAACAATGCATGTCTGCTTCTGGATGGATACTGCAGGTCACGTATCATGGCTACCTGTACTCAGTGAATGCCTGTCAATTGCCACTCCAACACTCATCAGTCGACTCTTCAGATCATGGACAGTGATTGAACAAAATCACTGCATGCCTATGGCTGACCTTTGTCATTACTAGGTGGACTATACCCAGTGCATTCATTAGGGCTTCTTGACCTTCTGTTGCTTTAGGATAAACCCTCAAAAGCATTTACCATGGTAGCCTGTTATCCACTGTATTCACGTGTGTCACACCTCTGTCACTCCTGAGCAGAGTCCACAGAGCATTTAACCTGACTGCCTTAATGAGTAGATCATATGGTTGCTTATTTTCGGCCTAAATCAAATGAAGAATATTTTCTTCAATGACGGGTAAATAACCCGCATGAGGTCAGTTACATAATCAGAGTGATATGGATTGTGTTCCACTTATCACACATGACCCAATAACACTTACCACTAGTCCACACCCTTTCCACCAGACAAGGCATATGTGATTTATTCTTAATTTATTTTTCCTCCACTAGATTGTTAGGTCCAGTTTTTTAAACCAGACCACTACTATGGTCAGCCATGGAAAATATTATTACAATTCCCACTTAGATCACTCCTTCAGCCAAGTACTCCTCTACAGAGTTATATTCTATCTATCCACCAACGCTTTTGCCACCTCGTATGGATCACTCTATAAATGGAACTGAAATATTATAGAATATATCTTTATAACAGCTTTGTCCCTTACAGCTCTTTCCGAACCTGTACTTTGATTGAAAATATATTGTATTTTAATAATAAACATCAATAATTTCCAAGCAAGATTGGATTGATTTGCAGATCGGATAGGTTGATCTTTCCTCTGGATTTGAAGTTTGGTAGAATACTTTACACCCTGGAAAGGGAAGCCCGCCGGGTCAACATGTCAGAAGAGGACCCAACTCTAGCTTCCTCCCCAAACGCCGAGCACTTTGTACACATCACTTAGCACGCCCGTACCACAGCGACCCCTTATTTTCGCCTGTCTTCCTTTCAGCTCTCCGTGAAAAAGGGCTTTCCGCCCGAAATGCATTGGAGCAGTTCAATCGCATCATGGCAACCTTAATGAGTTTAACATTGGAATGATATGAAACTAATATCGCCGAATTATCTTTCAAATCTACATTGTTGGATATAAATAAAACCACACTTTCAACAACCTTTTGAATCATGGATATGATCATGCATGGTGTGCCTCACCTGGGGATGTATTAGCACTTTGTGCGTACACAACTTGTTTGCATTGACTTACGTGTTTTGACGGAAACACCACCCACGAGAGCACCCTAAACTTTTGAACTTCTGACATTAACAGTCAACAGTTCTTATCTTTAACACAGCAGTGCACCACCCACATCTTCATTTTGATTATCCTGTTCATCCGCCAACGGGTGGGTTGCACGCATTTGAAATGCAATTTGAAGAAATTAGCAAAAGCACTGAAGCTAGAGCCCATTCTCTAGCATATGATGAAGATGAACGCAAACGAATTTATTCGCTGATCGAGGAGGACATTAGCCCGACATCTACTACCCGCAACAAAGAGCAATGCATCAAACAATTAATTTATCTATCTAAATGGCACATAAACCAAAAACTTCATGCAAGTACTTTACTTAAATACCATCGAGCACTCAGGATCCCTCGCGGTTTACGGATAGCACTTAAACCGTCCCTCTGCAAGAACTCCAAATTATTCAAAGAAAAGTGGGATGGGATACTTAACAAATGCAGCCTTGATTTGATTCTACTGATAGTAGAAGAACTTTCAGGTATACTCAAAGATCTCAAACAGGAAATCAAAGAAATTGACAAAGAGCTGAAAGAAATGCTAACACCTGAAGACCTAATTAACTCCCTCGACGAGGTAAAAACCATCTTAGACAAACATCACAAGGAAGTCAATGAACGAAAAATTAGAAAGTTTCGAAGAGATACGCTTGATTACAAGCTTGATGAAGTATACACGTGGGCCGATGTGTATGCCCAACGTCGCCGCAATAGACCTCCAAAGGCACAAACCAATACATCCTCCTCTGAAAGTGATGCTACATACCGACCACCAAGACACATCAACAAAGGATCCATCACTGACCAAGCTACAACTTCTGCCACAACTTCCACTACAGGACAAGACCAAGCATCCGCGGTCCCTTTTTTAGAATCAGGCCAGGACAGAATCGAAGACTCCGGCGGAGCAAAAACAAAAGAAAAGGAAAAAAGTCCCCCCACAACACGGAGCACAATCGCCAAAGAGGATCTCAAAACAAAAAAGAACACTTAGTTATCAACATCTCTAAAACTGATATCACACCACATCAAATTACTCTTCTTGAAAAAGGCACCTAATTTATTCCAATGACACATACTAACCTATTGGAACTGGAAGTAAGCACTTTCAAATTTACAAGGAAACTCAGACTACGTCATTTTTTTGACAATATTCTACCTCCAACCACTCAAACGAAACCCGATGAATTGAGAGGCTTAAGACCACCTAGCACATACCAAGCGCCTAACAGCCATAAAAGTATCAACACATTTGAGAACCTCGTGCGTAATGATCTATCTAAAATCAATCTCAAAAGACACTCCAAACACCAGAATCTGACCACCAAAGATCGAGATACCCTCCAATCTTTGGCGAATAATCCCGAGATCAGATGTGTTAAAGCGGACAAGGGCGGCGCCCTCGTAATTATTGATACCACCATGTATACACAACGACTTAATGAACACATACAGGACACGGATATCTATATGCAACTTGGTCACAATCCCACCAGAGAATTCCAGGACATATTACAAAACATTGTAACTAAAGCACACCACACTGGAATCATCGAAGAACGCACCAAGAATTACCTCTCACAACAATATCCCAGGAGTCCCACCATACACATGTGTCCAAAAATTCACAAGGATCTCAAAAATCCACCCTTCAGACCGATTGTGTCTACTAAAGGATCGATACATGAGCCCACAGGCAAATTCATCGACAAATATCTTCAACCAACTCGTGACCAAAACCACCAGTTACATCAAAGACACCACTGAATTTCTGTTAAAACTATCTACTATCCAACGCAACAGCAATGAAACATTTGTACTATGCACAGCAGACGTCAACTCCTTATATACTTCGATTCCCCATCAGGGTGGAATTGAAGCCATTGAACACGCCTTACTCAACAGTGATATCAACCCACAAATGCAAACTTTTCTGATTGAACTCATGGGATACACTCTATATCACAGCTATTTTCAAGATGATAACAAGTGGTACCTCCAGCTATCTGGAATGGCTATGGGAAACTGTGCTGCTCCAACCTATGCCAACATCTATATGGAAAACTTTGAAAGACTTCATATATACGCCAACATCAACTTCAATGAGAGAATTAAAATGTACGTCAGATACATCGACGACTTATTTATGATATGGACGGATTCCAAAGAAAGCCTAAATCAATCTCTACTTGAGCTCAATACGAAGGATGAGCGCATTAAACTCACGTAGCAAATCAGCGAGAAAGAAATAACATTCTTGGATGTCAAGATCAAAGTCACACAACAAGGTTTCACCACAGACCTTTTCAGAAAAGACACAGACCGTAACAATACCCTCCACTATACCAGTTTCCACCAGGGATCGCTCAAAAAACATTTGCCATTCTCGCAAATGCTGCGTGTCAAACGCATAGTGTCTGATGAACAAATCTATCACCAACGCATTAAAGAAATGCAAGACCGATTTTTGGATAGAGGATATCCCCAACAAATCATCAAGGAAGCCCAAACCCGAGTGTCTAAAATCACCAGACAAGAAAGTCTGATTAGAACTTCTAAAAACATGGAACAACGCATGGTACTCGTTTCCAAATACTCCACAGCGAGCCTGGCCTATAAAAGAATCATACTCCGACACTGGCCCATATTACAAATGGAACCCGATTTCAGGGACATGTTTCAAAACCCACCTTTGTTCGCATATACCAGGAACAAAAACATCAAAGAAATCCTCTCCAAACCCACTCCTACACCTAAACCTTACAAAGGTACCCAACCTTGCTTTAATTGCAATCACTGCAACAGCATAATCAAAGGTAACACCATCAGACACCCGATGAAGGGACATTCAATCCAACTCCAAGTCAATGCTACCTGTGACTCGGCCAACCTAATTTATGCTTTAAAATGCCCCTGCGGGAAATTATACGTCGGCAAAACTGAACGCAAAATTAAAACGCGTCTGAATGAGCATAAATCAAACATACGTCTAAAACAGGAGAAATCAAACATTGCCACACACTTTCTCGAAGCTCGCCACACGATAGCGCAACTCCAATTCATCATCTTGGAAACCATCACCCCTAAAGAAGGTGTGGATAACCGAAAGACCTTACTCAGAAGAGAACTTGAATGGACTTACCGTCTACAGACTCTTAAACCATTCGGTCTAAACGACCGCACTGAATATAGTTGTTATCTGTAAATCTATTGTACATACTTGTATATATGTTCTGCATTGCTCTTTGAACCCTTTATTTCTTGCTCACCTACATTTCTTTAACCTTTCTATAGCGTCTCATAAACACCACTACAACATGGCGCCACTTTGTTTCCGCGATCCCTACCCAGATCATAGTCCCTCGTTTATTTTCTCACCTCGCGCGCTCTTTAAATCTCACAACACACCCTTCTGTAAATCGTCACAACGCTACGCATTTGCCCGTACTCGTTAAGGTAGCGGCTGCCACCACCATCGATAGTAAGTAAGTTCGTCCTCACCATCTCTAGCAGCTCGAAGCGTAAGCGCTTGCATTCTCGCTAACCGCGCCTTTCACTCAGCTAATGTTTTAAGTCCTATGCACATCCTGCATGGTGACCCTAACCTGTTCACGCCCCCCATCACCATAGTATAGTTCACATTCCGGTATCATTTGTCCTCCCCAAACATCGAGCACTTTGTACACATCACTTAGCACGCCCGTACCACAGCAACCCCTTATTTTCGCCTGTCTTCCTTTCAGCTCTCCGTGAAAAAGGGCTTTCTGCCCGAAATGCATTGGAGCAGTTCAATCGCATCATGGCAACCTTAATGAGTTTAACATTGGAATGATATGGAACTAATATCGCCAAATTATCTTTCAAATCTACATTGTTGGATATAAATAAAACCACACTTTCAACAACCTTTTGAATCATGGATATGATCATGCATGGTGTGCCTCACCTGGGGATGTATTAGCACTTTGTGCGTACACGACTTGTTTCCAATAACACTCACCAAATAGTCCACACCCTTTCCACCAGACAAGGCATATGTGATTTATTCTTAATTTATTTTTCCTCCATTAGATTGTTAGGTCCAGTTTTTTAAACCAGACCACTACTATGGTCAGCCATGAAAAATATTATTACAATTCCCACTTAGATCACTCCTTCAGCCAAGTACTCCTCTACAGAGTTATATTCACTCTATCCACCAACGTTTTTGCCACCTCGTATGGATCACTCTATAAATGGAACTGAAATATTTTAGAATATATCTTTATAACAGCTTTGTCCCTTACAGCTCTTTCCGAACCTGTACTTTGATTGAAAATATATTGTATTTTAATAATAAACATCAATAATTTCCAAGCAAGATTGGATTGATTTGCAGATCGGATAGGTTGATCTTTCCTCTGGATTTGAAGTTTGGTAGAAAACTTTACACCCTGGAAAGGGAAGCCCGCCGGGTCAACATGTCAGTAGAGGACCCAACTCTAGCTTCCTCCATATTTAGAAATCCTCGTCATGTTGGTGGAGAGCTTGCTTTCGAAAGGCAATTTCAGAATCTCCAAGCACACGCAGGCCTCCATATTATAGTGGCCTACTGCTCTGAAAAGGGAAGACCTTCAGACATACACAAACTGGTAGCTTGTTCTGTGACAGAAGGTCTGCTGTTGAAAGGCCTCTGATGTGAGGAATATTTTTCTATCTTTAAAATTATCTGTATGCCATTGGTATAGTTGTTGCAGGTCATGTGGAATGATTTAATGAGCTCTGTAAAAGGACTGATGCAGGTATAAAGAAAACAGAAGAGTAATGGTTGAGAATTGATTTCGGAGACCAGCAGGAAAAAATTGATACATGCTTTATTAACATGCTGAAGGCTGGAACCCATCTACAGAAAGTATGCCTTTCATGCTTTGTGGTAAAATATCCCTTTTTGCATGGTCACCATATTATTGTAGCCAAATTGTATCACTAATTTCTAGTCTCTGCACACAGGGGTGCTGCTCTCCAGATCCCAATATATATGCTTTGACCCCTAAAACTTAGAACAATTTGCTAATCCCTGATTAGCATATCTAACTCTCCTATAAAGCCACAGTTGTGGTGTAGTATATGTACCCTTAGCATTGAAGCGCTTATTGTGCCATCCACTAGTGTGACAAGGAAAACATGGCTTGAGGCCTACCAATGTAACCTGACTGCTGCAGTTTAAACCTTGCACCCCATTTGTCATAACAACTCTGTTGACATAGGAGGAAAACCCTTCCTTTTGAATATGAAGTTACTTCTATGTATGCTGTATGCGGTATGACCCACAAGATAGTGTGCATGGTATTTAAAAGTGGGACATTTAGACATTAGGGGCCAGATGTAGGAAGGCTGTTACCGGTCGTAATGGCCGAAATTAACGAATTTCGGCCGTTACTGACCGGTAATAGGCTTTTCTGATGTAGGGGCCGAAATGAAGGATTCGGTAATTTGCCGAATCAGTAATTTAAGGAATCGGTAAATTACTGATTTCTTAAATACCGATTCAGTAAATTACAGAATTCCTAATGTAGGGAGAACTTAAATGAGTGCTTATCCCATGTTAGGATTCGTTATTTACCATCAACTACATGTTGGTGGTAAATAACGAAAAAAAAACAAAAAGCAATTTTATGCTAATTGCTTCAGTGCCATGTTGCAGACATACGTGCCCTTAGGGCACGTATGTCTGCAACATGTGCACCCATACACAATTGAGGGGTGCAACAGGGTGTCAAAGTGACACCCTGCCACCCTTCAATGTTATCCCCCTTTTACCGAATCGGTATTTACCGATTCGGTAATTGACATTCATTCTTATGGGCCTTCAGGCCCATAGGAATGAATGGCAATTACCGAATCGGTAAATACCGATTCGGTAAATACTGAATCTTAACGATTTGGTAATTTTTACCGATTTTTTAGCTACATACCATTTACCGATTCGAAAATACCGAATCGGTAAAATTAGGTATTTTCGAGTCGGTAAATTTCAATTACCTACATCTAGCCCTTAATGTGATATTTAATGTGACTACGTCCCTGCAGTGACAGACCCCAAGAAAGCTATTCATACTTGAACATTCAGGCTGTTCTGTTAAGAAACTGGAGTGCATATTAAAATATGAATCTGCTATCTTGGGTTTGGGACAAGCTAAAGAAATAGTTCAACCACTATTTTGATATTTATTAACAGCTCAATTTAATAATAAAGCTGGATATTTAATGGATATTTTGGAAAAGTAATTTTAACCATTAGTTTCCCTCCCTGAAGCTCCTGGAGCCTAATTAGCAGTAGATTTCCAGCAGCTGCTCAGTCAGTGTTTGACTGTAATGAGGTGTGAAAACTAGTTCCAGAGCAGAGACAATGGCCTGGGCGTGGTGAGGTTTTTTCCTCAACTTGCACTAAGACTAGTTACTATTTTCTATTAAAAGGGCGTCCCCTTTCACTAGTAAATGCAAGTGAGACCTGGAGAAGGCGAACCTTTATCACTGAGGTCAAGGGAGCATTAAAAATGACCCAGAGGAGCTGCTACAAAAACCCAGCAAAATTTAGACTTACAAAATAGTTGAACTTAAAAGACCTCTGGAGCCGTGAGCGGGGCCTCACTGCAAAGGTGTCTGATTTTGATGCAACTTCAGTAAATACAGCTTCAGGCTTTGAGGATTTTGAGTTTAATAAATAAAAAAGAAGGTATAATCTTTGACAGTGATGATCCTGCTTAGTGTATCTCATATTGCAGTCAGCCTGAAATTTCACCTAAATCCCCTTCTATTACTTCCATAGACTATCATTGGTACTCAGTGATTTTGGGCATTATTTTTTCTTAAACCCTTAAGACTTAAAAAAAATATCATATCCCTTGTTCCCCTTATTGGAGTTTTGTTATGTGTTTTAATTCTTATATAGTGTGACAATATTAACCTTAACATTGAACCACAAAGCCTGTGCCTAACAGAAATCCCGCACAAGACCGGGTCAAACATCATGAGTCGGCAGGTCCGCTCTATTTCGTTCGAACTGGATCTAAACGTTCTTCGCCAGAACACCCTTACTAAGGCACTGAACGAGTCTTACATCATGGGAAAAGCCCAACCATATCTAAATGAAGCACTAGGGGCCCAGGCCCGTCGGAAAATTATTTTTATGAGACTAGTGCCCTTAAGAACAGCGGACCTCAATCCTGAATGGGCACGTGCAGTTGGTGCTTCCTCTTGTCGCCTTTGCAATTACCAAAAGGAATGCTGGCTCCACTTACTATGTTGCTGCCCCAAACTAATCAACGAGCGACAAAGGATGCTTCGCCCCATCTTCAGAAACCTTGGCATTAGAACATGCAGGGAGGCATCAGATTGGTGCTTCTCAGAAATAACAGCCCACTCCCTCGCCAGAGCAGCAAAATTCATTCATCACCTCAGACTGGCCCTAGGTTTTACGAACAACATAGAGGCAGAAACAGGCAAACGATGTGCTTCAGTAACAATCCAAAGTCACTGAGGAGCCAGCCCGATGATCTTCTACCGAAGCAAAATCAAGCTCCATGAGCTGAAGGCAAAAAGGGACCTGGCAACACAGGACCGGACTGCGAGAAAAAGGGCTTGAAAGACACGCAGTTCGGCGGGGTGGGAGGTGGCAGGGGAGGGTAAAAATATGGGGGGGTGGGATCCAATTTTTTTTTTTTTTTTTTTTGCCTTATTTCATTTTTTTTTTTTTAGCATTTTATTTTATTTTTACTGTAATGATTTTAATTAATTGAACAGTCAACAATAAAAAATAAAAAAAATAGTGTGACAATCACCTCAAATGGGCCATCTCAGTGCTAGAATCCACAATTCAATCCCATATATCAGGATCAGAAAAACGGTCAGATTATGCCTTAGAGAAATGCCAGGTCTTCAGATGTTTTCTAAGAAAATGTTTACTTTTCTGCTTGTTTCAGAAAGGGCCCGATGTAGGTCGCCCAATATCGGTCGGTAACGGACAAAATTACCGAATTTCGGCCGTTACCGACCAGTATTCGGCATTTGGAATGTAGGTGGAATTTTGTAGGATTCGGTATTTTACCGAATCAGTAACTTAAGGAATCGGTAAATTACCGATTTCTTAACATACTGATTTGGTAAATTACCAAATCCGTAATGTAGAGGGCACTCAAGTGAGTGCATTCCTCAGTTAAGGATTTGGTATTTACCACCAACTACAAGTAGTTGGTAAATAAAGACAACCTTTGAAAAAGCAATTTTTTGCTTTTACAACACTGCGATGTTGCAGACATACATGCCCTTAGGGCATGTATGTGCGCCACATGTGCACTGTGTATTATTCAGGGGGGCAACAGGGTGTCAATGTGACACCCTGCCACCCTTGCATGTGTTCCCCATATCCCAAATCTGTATTTACCGATTCGGTAATTCCCATTCATTCCTATGGGCCTCCAGGCCCATAGGAATGAACGGGAATTACAGATATGGTAAATACCAAATCGGTAAATACCGAATTTTACCGATTCGGTAAAATTTACGGTAAAATTACCTACATACTATTTACCTATTCTTAAATACCGAATAGGTAAAATTTGTTTTTTAAGAATCAGTAAATAGTATTTACCTACATCTGGCCCTTAGACTTTAATCTGAACCTGGGGGCTGCTTAAAGTTTTGCCTTTGCCGATCTTAAAACTCTGGTAGAGGCGTATAGTGTAAATTGGTCTGAGATTAATTTTGGCCCAGCCTGAGAGATGGCTCTGAGTAAAGCTGTAAGGGATTTAAACAAAATAAGTTTTTCGACCAAAAGCCAGTGGAGGTCTCTTCATCATTTTACTATGCATGTCCTTGGGGGAATTTCAGTACAAGTTGAATAGCAGCATTTTGTGCTATTTGGAGTTTCTTGATCACCTATTTAGTTACTCAAAGATAGATGCTGTTGCAGTAGTCAATCCTGGAGGTGATCAGAGCATAGGCCACTACTTTTCTGGCTTGCAATGGGAGAAATGCAAAAAACCTTCTGAATTCTTTGATCACAGAGAAGCAAGTTCCTGTACCGCAACAATTTGATGAAGAAATGACAGTCAAACTTGACTCCCAAGTTCCTGGCCAAATCCATAGGGGCAGGATATTTGGTGAGATCGTCTGGCTACCAACCAACCACACATGCACATGAAAGCAAAAATCAACAAACACCACAGGACATCAGGGAATGCACATCAGGCAATGCCAAGCCCGCATACACACAGCACTGTATGCACAACAAGCAGTCTGTGCACACCAAGCACAACAGCTACACACAGACATGACTGATACAACCTCAACACACACACACCACAAATCAGCACAGTACAAATACAACAGCACACACAGGAAGTGAAGCAATACCACAGCCAACACACATACATCCAACACAACAACAACAGGATGCACCACTCTGGGATACAAGAGCAGAACCATCTTCACTAGAGCACTGGGCAGCACACACAGCTGAAGTGCACATGAGCAATCCTCACTGATAAATAGCTCAAGAACATAAACCATTGGGGCAATGTCCAGAGTGGAACATCACTTTTGGCCCAAGAACTGCACCACAAGGCACAGTGTCACAAATGAAGTGATGGGGAGGCACATACACATGTAAACCAAGGGGACAGCTGACATCCAAGTCAACTGACTAGCATGTCAGTAGTAGACATGGAAGGGGTGTACCATACACAAATAGAGGGAGTGCAGACCCACAATGGCTAGGCACAAGTGGCACACATAGGTGATGGCATTACACCACACACACCATGCCATACAGGAGGAAAAAAGGCACCATGTACTTGCAATGCATGACAAACACAAACACAATGCCAGTGAGGAGATGCAGGGCCACACAGTCTACACAAACACACTCAAGACACATTGATGATCAAACAAACACAACACTGTGTACAAGTCACACACATTGCACAATCATAAGTTACCAAAACAACAAGGATGAGTCAAAAAGAACTGCATGGACACACCAACACACTGCACAGTGCACAACAGCCAACTCACACAAGTGCATACAATCATTTCCACAGGGTAGTACAAACCAAACAACAGGCACACAAGTCCTGGTTGACACATGTGTGTCTATCAGAATCCAGGGGCACACACACATCCACAACCATTACAAAGTCACGCCCTTCACACTGCACACCTCTTCACCACCCAAGAGCACACATCTCATGTAGGGCAGGGGACCAGGACTAAGGGCCAACACAAAATGACCCTACACATACACAGCTGGGCACATATACAGGAATAACACATATACATCATGACATTTCCCAGCCTGCATGCAAACCTGTACACAGCATCACACCCTGTGCTGGCAGTGTACCCCAACCTGACATGGCAACAATGTAGCCAACAATAGCAAATAAACTAAAAAGTGAACTGCATGATAGGCAAGAGAGGCAACACAGATAACACAAGTATCAGTGTCTGAATGGACTTAAGACCCTGTCACCCCTGTTTAATAAAATGTGATGCAGGCAAAGAACTTGGCAATGTTGAAGTGACACATAGAGCAGGGGGCACAGGCAACCAAATGCACACACAAAAATAACTTTAATCAGCAAGGACACTGACAAAACACACAACAGGAGTAACTGTCTTTATTCACATATTGTACAGATGTGACAGTAGCACAACAGTAGACAGGAGCAAGGCACAAAATGCTGATCATATGCAAGATAATCTGCACAGACAAACTCCGAACAGGAAGGCCAGTGTCCATGGCAGGTGGCACAGCAAGTACATGAGAGGCCGCACAGGGGAGACTCCAACACAGCAGAGCAACAGGGCCAGTGTCAATGGCACAGGGGAGAGTACAACACAGCAGAGCAACAGGGCCAGTGTCCATGGCACAGTTGAGACTCCAAAACAGCAGAGCAACAGGGCCAGTGTCCATGGCACAGGGGAGAGTACAACACAGCAGAGCAACAGGACCAGTGTCCATGGCAGGTGGCACAGCAAGTACATGAGAGGCTGCACAGGGGAGACTTTAACACAGCAGAGCAACATGGCCAGTGTCCATGGCAGGTGGCACAGCAAGTACATGAGAGGCTGCACAGGTGAGCCTCCAACACAGCAGAGCAACAGGGCCAGTGTCCATAGCACAGGGGAGAGTCCAACACAGCAGAACAACAGAGCCAGTGTCCATGACAGGTGGCACAGCAAGTACAAGAGAGGCTGCACAGGGGAGACTTCAACACAGCAGAGCAACATGGCCAGTGTCCATGGCACAGGGGTGAGTACAACACAGCAGAGCAACAGGGCCAGTGTCCATGGCAGGTGGCACAGCAGGTACATGAGAGACTGCACAGGGGAGACTCCAACGTAGCAGAGCAACAGGGCCAGTGTCCATGGCAAAGGGGTGACTCCAACACAACAGAGCAACAGGGCCAGTGTCCGTGGCACCACAGGTGAGACTCCAACACAGAAGAGCAACAGGGCCAGTGTCCATGGCACAGGGGAGACTCCAACACAGCAGGGCAACAGGGACAGTGTCCCTGGCACAGGTGAGACTCCAACACAGCAGAGCAACAGGGCCAGTGTCCATGGCACAGGGGAGAGTACAATACAGCAGAGCAACAGGGCCAGTGTCCATGGCACAGGTGAGACTCCAGCACAGCAGAGCAACAGGGCCAGTGTCCATGGCACAGGTGAGACTCAAACACAGCAGAGCAACAGGGCCATTGTCCATGGCACAGGGGAGAGTACAACACAGCAGAGCAACAGGGCCAGTGTCCGTGGCAGGTGGCACAGCAAATGCATAAGAGGCTGCATAGGGGAGACTCCAACACAGCAGAGCAACAGGGCCAGTGGCCATGGCACAGGTGAGAGTACAACACAGCAGTGAATTACAATTTAAGTTGCCAGGGAGAAATGCGGAGTCAGAACATGAGAAGCTGCACAGTGAGTGTGTTTGACTGTACCCTTCCCTGACCAGCAACACACCCAGGTGCCAGACAATGGGCAGGACTAGCACACCTATATGAGAGACAGGTGTATAAGGGGGACTGCCACTCACATTTGGCTGTCAGGCGGACTTGGAGCTGGCTGTGTATCGGAGATAGCAGAAACACTTGACTGGGGAGACAGAGGCCCAGGTGAGGTAGGGCTATCAGTGGCTTGGTAAGCTGGAGGGTTGTTTGGACCAGGTGGTATAGTGGCCCGTGGAGGTGGAGTCATGCAGACATGTAACACAGTGTGGGTGGTAGAGGTTAGAGGGGTGCCCTTCCACTTCTTGGGAATACGAAATGTCTTCTCTGTCTTGGAGTTAATGGGAACTGGTGATGACACAACAGGCACACACCAACTGTCCCGCATCAGGTGCAGACACTAGCACTCCCTCTGGTGATGTGCTGGATCCTGTGGCACGCTTTACCTGGCTACGCCTCTGGACCACCTTCCCCTGTTTGCCAGGTGTCCCACTTACAGTGCCTTCCTTTGCCTCTTTGCCAGGGGTGGCCCCAACAGTGCCCTCCTCCACCTGCTTCACTGGGCTTGGAATTGGAGTTGATGTGGTGGGGGGATGTGGGCCTGTGCCCTTCCTAGGTATACCCCTGCCATACAACACCTCCTCATTGGGCACAGACACTGCATGCCTAGCTCTGCGTTAAGTTTTAGGGACAGTAGAGTCCTTTGCTGGTGATGCCTCTGAGGCATGTGAGCCTGATATCAGCCCCATAGATTTTTCAGCCTTGCTCTTCCCTGATGGGTTCTTGTCTTTGTATTCTGGGCTGGCTTTGGTCTACTGTGGGGATGGTGTCTGTGGGCGTGACCGCTTGGGTTGTGTCTGCTGTGTGCTCCTTGTGCTGTATCGTGTCTGTGACGCATGCGAACCGTGGTCACTGTCATCTGATGTGGCAACTGACTGGGGGGTGGACAGAGGCACCTGAGCAGGAATGGGAGCATGTGCCTGTTGAAGGGCAGATGTCACTGCGGATGACAAAGCCTGGACTGTACGGTGTAGCCCACCCACGTCAGAGTGTACGCCCTCCATGTAGGCAACCACCTGGCCTAATTTCTTGTCATGGTTACTGAAGACATTGAGCAGGGCGATCTGGCCCACACAACGCTGGCTCAGGAGCTCTACAGACTCTGCAATGAGGGCAGCAGGGGGGACAGGTGCAGGCTCAGCGGTGCCAGGTGTGAATGTAACTCATCCCCTCTTAATGACATGGACACGGGCAGCACCAGATGAAGTGGATGGGAGGCTGGGCACTGGCCGCTGTTTGGTAGATGATGTTGCAGACTTACCATCCCCTGTGCCTGCCAAGATGGATGCATCACCGCTGGCATCAGATGATGTAGTACTCTGTGTCTCAGCCACAGATTCCTCCTGCATATTACGGTCCTCCTCAGATACGCTGGTGAGCTCTGTGTCACTGGCCTCCGGTGCAGCTGTGGTGCTACTCTCGCCACCACTGGTTTCCGGCTCCCGTTCCTCTGTGTCCACTGTCAATTCTGCATAAGAGACAGAAGCAGGGTTGTGTTAGTGTCATCATCAGGACAAAGCAATCCAATCAATGCAGTACAGGAGATGCCCAAATCAACATGGTGACCACCACACCCTGCAAACACATTGCAGCAACACACTACATAGACCACAACAGTGCCTGTAACCCTGGATATCTTCCATGACAGAGCCAAGTTTGAGGCCACACAGCTCACTTCCTGCCCGTGGATGAAGTGTACCAGACACACAACTTGCCCTGCCCACACCTAGGGACATGATGTGGGGACAACACTAATTGCCACTGACAGACCTTCAGGGAACAGGAGGGGACAACACACACACCTATTAGGACATGACAGTCCACAATGCCAAGTAGGCCATACCAAGCACCATGTGGTACTCTGGGGCACCTTGTTGTCAGTTGTGTAGGCCTCTTTGATCATGGTGCATGCAAAGTAGGCATACATGAAGTCACACTCAGAGAGTGGACCCTGCTGTTCATCCCCTAATAGATTCCCCACACTATCCCAATGCTGAATGACCATGTAGATCTTAACACATCTGGCTATGTGAAAGCACAGCAGGGAGGATCAGCTTTGTAAGGCCAGTTTGGCCCAATGCCTGACACTGGCACACCACCCAGCAGCCACTCACATGACACAGCACAGTACCACCACACGAATATCACATGGGCCACCGCTGCCACAGGCCCTGTACACATGCATCCGATCCCAGCCAAAGTCACCCCACACAAATATTCAGCCCTGCCTTGCTGGCGATGCTCCTTCAGACATGCATCCAGCTCCGGATTAGTCACTGCCAATATGCGGACCATCAGTGGTGTTATGTTGCGCAGTGCCAAATGCCCAGTATGTGGTAGCAGCCCAAATGCCATCTCTGCCACGTTCTTTGCCAGCCGGCTGATGTCATCCCACCTCTTGTGGCAGTGGGTGCGTCGTCGTTTGGATACTCCCAGGGCTCACACCTTTGATGCAATGGCCCTCCACATGGCCTTACGCTGGTGTACCTTGAGCTGCAGGTATGGGATAAAAGAAGGGTAAATGACAAGTTACACAGTGTCATGTACCAACATCTATCAGTACAGTAGCAGGACACAGACTCAGGACCTATTGTAATCTCCATCATCCCAAACTGGGGGACACCTCACAAGGGCACTCTGCATGAGCCAAACAGGTGTGATTGCATGCATACATGAGGGCGTAGAGGGTCCCTGATAATCTCAGACACATGCTGGATGACTGCACTGTACCCCCTCAGTGGCTTCCAGACATCACCAGTCCCATGCATGTCTGCCCACTACATACCTCACATATCTACCTGTTTCTGTGTCTATAAGCACTGTGTGCATGATTGGGCAGCATTCAATGAGCTTGTTCTGTGAACATATGTGTTTGTAATGTGTATGGCCTCGGGGCACATGGACTCAACAACGTAATAGCCATCTACAGAAGTGTGTTTGTGTGCAATCATACAGGGCTGAGATGGTGCATATCTTCTGTTCAGTGTGAATGAACAGGAGCAAGGACCATGTAAGTTCGGTGGTGTGTTGTCATTTGGGTGGGCAGGCACTGGGCCTAGTCTCTGGGTTCACACTGAGTCGGACAATAGGGACACACAGAAACATTCTCCCGAGCAATTAGTGTCCTGGCACCTACATGTCCAACATCCTGTGGCTCTGTATGGCTGACAATGTAACACACTCCTCTCACACATACAACTGCAAGCAGGGAAAACAGTGGCATGTGGACACACACACTCCCTTGCCCTGGAGACAGCTTGTTTGTGAGTGTATGACACAACCCCACACCCTCAGGCATATACTGCAGCAGCACAACTACATGTCTGACACCCCCCCTGCCCTCCAGCTCCCTTAATGATGACTTACCACTACATTGGGTCCACCATACAGCCTTGGGTACTGTGCCAGCACCTCATCCACTAGGACCTCCAGCTCCTCGCTTGAGAATGGACTGGCACGGATCTTCTCTGTCTTTGCCATCCCTGTGGACATGGAACACCTGTGGTGGAAGTGAGTGGTGAAGGGTCCCAGGCGGCAGACACTTGAGGCAGCAGCAGGAGAGGGTCCCAGGCAGCAGGCACTTGAGGCAGCAACAGGAGAGGGTCCCTGGCAGCAGGCACTTGAGTCAGCGCAGGAGAGGGTCCCAGGCAGCAGGTTCTGTGAGCAGTGGAAATGAGAGGGTCACTCCCACAGATTTATACCTCCCTGGGGTCGTTTGTAAGGTGCAAAGCTGCAACAATTGGTTTTCCAGGTCTGCCTCATTCAAATGCATTCAATGACCGCCTCCGCGGTAGCTGAGCATGCCTTCCGCGATTTTCAAAACTGCATCATGCTACCGCAATCATCGCTCCCATTTGGCTGTAGGCAATGCTCCATGGTAGTGATGCACCACAGGGGCCCGTGGTGCGCTACCGCGATGGTGCATCGTTCAAATGCATTTAATGACCGCCTCCATGGTGACGTAGCATGCCTTCCACGCTTTTCAAAACTGCATCATGCCATTGCAATCATTGGCTGTAGGCAATGCCCCATGGCGGTGTGACACCGCCATGGCCAGGCAGTGGATACCGCGATTTGAGAGGCGGAGCATGCCCACTGTGTCACACTGCCGTGGCCAGGCAGCAGCTACCGCGATTTGGGTGGCAGAGCATGCCCACCACCGTCTACCCATGTCTCCATGCCAATGGCTACCGCACTTGTGAAGGGGGTGGTGCTGGTAGCTACCGTGATTTGGGTGGCGGAGCATGCCCACAGCCATTTACCCATGTCTCCATGCCAATGGCTACCGCACTTGTAAAGGGGGTGGTGCTGGTGTCACACCGCCGTGGCCAGGCGGTAGCTACCGTGATTTGTGGCACATGCAATGCCAATGTCCATCATGAACACTGCATCAGTACACAGCAGCAGCATGGTTGAGGGCACATCTTTGGGCACACAATGCCATTATTCCATATAATCCACAGGTGGACGCACATTATGTGTGACACACATTGGTCTGTGGTCCCTGCCATGTCACTTATGCATTTGATAGTTGATGATGCTTCACAGTGTTTAGCTGGTGTCAATAATGTGTAACAAATCAATGTGTTTGTGGGTCAGTGCTGACCTTGGCAAGGCTTGTCTCACTTATGGTGTTGTTACTTACTTGTGCTTTCATATCAGTTCATGCACACAAGTGACAGTTTTCCAGCTACTGTGATAATTGTGTTGTGGATGTGTGCCAAGTTCACATGATGCACTGAGGTGTGACAGGTACAGCAGATGGATATGAGACAGTCATGGTCATTTTACACACATTGGTGGATGGTACGGTACGAAGCGTGGACATGTGAAATGTGGGGTTCAGTATGTGTGCATTCACACTGACCTATGTGTTGTTTGCGGCACTTGTGTATTTTAAATAGAGAGGTGCGCCCTTTGTGTGTCTCAAATGTACACCCATGTAACCTGGTGTGCCACGCATCTCTCATGGCAGTCTTTGGTTTTCCGTGACATCCTTAACGGATCTCGGCCATCTCATGATGGCTGTCAGTGACATTTGTCCATTTACATCTCCAATCAGGCCTAATCTCATACGTCACCTGACAGTGCTGGAGGACATGGAGGATATAGCGATCATTCGCAAATTCCACCTCGACAGACCGACACTGAAGACCCTTCGTGATCTGTTGGAGCCCCAAATGCAGGCTCGTTGGCACTACCCAACATCATTCACATCCACATACAAAGTGATGGCAGCCCTCCACTTTTTTGCAACTGATTCCTTCCAGGAGACCGTGGCCAGCACTGCAGGGATGTCGCAACCCATGTTCAGCCTGGTGCTGAGGGATGTTCTTGCAGCCATGATGATATATACGGATCGATACATACATTTCCCCAGAGGAGCAGAATTGGCCAGTGTTAAGGGTGACTTCTATCCCCTTGGGCACATCCCCCATGTTGTTGGTGCCATCAATTGCACCCATGTAGGTATGGTGCCACCACAGGCAAGTGAGAACATTTTTAGAAATTGTAAACATTATCATTCAATCAATGTGCAGGTGGAATGCCTTGCAGGCATGACCATATCACATATGTGCAAGATTCCCTGGCTCAGCCCATTATTTGTTCATCCTGAGAAACAGAATGGTGCCCCTGATGATGGCAAATCTGCTTCCCGAGCGTGCTTGGATTGTGGGTGAGTATGCCTAGTGATATGGGGTGCTGTGTGTGTGACCTGCTGCCCTCTGCCTGTGCAAAATTGCAATGTGTGTTTGTCATTCACAGGTGACTCTGCATATCCTAGCCGTCCATGGCTGCTGAGCCCACTACAGAATCCCAGGACCCCAGCTGGTACAATGAGGCTCATGGCAGGACCTAACGTGTCAATGAGTGGACTTTTGGCCTGCTCAAGTCAAGATTCCGCTGCCTTGACAGGACTGGAGGTGCACTGTCATACTCGCCTGGGAAGGTCTGCAAGATCATTGTGGCATGCTGTATGCTGCACAACATGGCCCTGCTCCTGGATGATGGTGAGGACCCAAAGCCCCTGCCTGTTCAGGGCCCTGAGTCCAGTGATGAGGACAGTGGAGAGGAGGAAGGAGTTGACATGCGCTACATCCACTACTTCACTTGCAGGTGGGTGACAAGGTACGACTTGTACATTGCCTGGTGGGATTGCTGTTGTTGTGAAGGGCTATGCGCCGATGGTACAGACAGGCACATGTTGAGTCACTAGTGTTTGGAAATGTGGCAGTGACATGTCACATGTGAACGTATACAGAACTCTGTTTGTTGACACTTGCTGCACATTGTGTTGTCTGCCTGTAGACTTTTATGGATGTTTGGTGTGGTGTTATGTCTGTGATGCCACACTAACGCCAGTGACTGTTATTCTGTTGTGTCACCCTAGGTGCCGCAAAATTGTCCAGGCCTACATACTGTACATCTTTTGGATACATTATGGACATTTTCTACACTGTAAATATTGCACTGAAAACAAAACTGCACAAATTCAAGTGTGTAAGGTATTTTATTACAAACGTTGACATGTGAGGGGTGTGGGCATATTTACATGAAGGTGGTGATGGAGCAGTGAGTTGACATTCATGGTAAAAGAGATGCAAGAGTAGACACCACATCGATGTGGTGACCCAGTCCAACAGACAGGTGCCATTTACAAGGCATTGTGGGGAAGGACAGTCCAAACAGTCAATGCAGTGGGGAAGAGGGTTGCCATTAGGGCTGGCTCTGTGACTGGCGTGTGGCTAGTGCTTTGCCTCCAGAGACTCCCAGGCTCATCTTTGGACGCCCCCTTGATCGAGTTTGGCGGGGGTGTGCTGCATGGCCAGCGGTGTCTGAGGACTCACCCCTCTCTGTGGCCGCAGGGGAGGATGGTGCACTGTCATCCTGCAGCACAACGGAGGGGGTTGGAGGTGATGTTTGGAACGCAGGCCTGTCCCTCAGTAACGCCACTTGCTGGGCCATGAGGTCAACCATTTGTCCAATGCGTGTGTCGATGGACCTCATCAGCAGGATGAGCTCACCTAATAGTTTGTTAGACTGGCCACTTTGTCCCTGGACCTGTTCATATGCCCCAATGACTCTGGTGAAGTGGTCCAGGGATGGTGTGCCAACCTCCTGAGGTATGGGGGAGACCCTGGCCCTCCCACCTGCCCTGATGCCACGGACATGTTGTCTCACCACTGTGGGTCCACGCACGCTCTCCCTGCCCTCCACAGTTGTTGGTGGTGGTGGTGGCAGAGGTGGCAGCGGTGGAGGCACAGGCTGTGACTGCAGGGGTCTGCTGTGCTGTTGTTGTTGCAGCAGACATGGTGGTGGGGAGGATGGGGGCCTGGGACCTGTTGGTCCCTGGCACACTAGATGGGCCGGCCTGGAGCTCATCGTCCAAACTATCCTGGGAATCAACATCCGAGAGTCCATGTACCGGGGGTAGAGACTGGCTCTGCTGGTCGTTGTTGTCCTCAGCAGCGAGTTCTTCATCACCTGTGGATTAGATGGGGAATGTTCTTTGTTGGGTACTGTGCAAGTATTGTGTTAGCTGCGTGTCATCGACTGCCTGTACACTACACAATTGAGAGATCTTCACTATTATTATTAAGTGCAATACTGGGCGTAATTACATGGTGCAGAGGAACATCAATTACTCGTACATGTCAGGTATCGATGCATTGCTTGCAATTGTGTCTGCGTGTAGTGATGCAGGTCTCCCACCCCCAAACAGCCAGACCAGTGAAGATGACTACCTACCTGTAAGTTTGTTTGGTGAACAGTGCAATGCCTTCCAGTAGCTCCTGGGTGGGTGGGAGGGAGTGGTTCATGCTGCTGGGGTGTGGGACAGGGGGCATGGTGGGAGTCGTGGTACAGGCCTCCCACCCCAAACAAGCCTCCCAAGCAAGATGGCTACCTACTTGTTAGGTGAGGGTGAACCGTGCAATGGCTAACACATGCTCCTGGGTGGGTGAGGCCTCTATCCTGCTTGGGTGTGGGACAGGGGGCATGGTGGGAGTCGTGGTACATGCCTCCCAGCCCCAAACAAGCCTCCCAAGCAAGATGGCTATCTACCTGTTAGGTGAGGGTGAACAGTGCAACGGCTGACACATGCTCCTGGGTGGGGGAGGCCTCTATCCTGCTCAGGTGTGGGACAGTGAGCATGGTGGTAGTCGTTGTACAGGCCTCCCACCCACAAACAAGCTTCCCAAGTAAGATGGCTAGCTACCTGTTAGGTGAGGGTGAACAATGCAATGGTGTTTGGGTTGTACAAGGAAGTACTTATCAGTGTGTTGGTTGCCATTTATTTGTACTTACCAGCCTCCATTCCCCCAGATACTCCTGTGAGACTCTCAGGATGCAGTATGGCAAGCACCTTCTCCTCCCATTGTGTGAATGTTTTCAGTGGGATGGGAGGGCCACTGCCAGTCCGGTTAGCTAGCTCCCAGTTCTTGCTCCTCCTCTCTTTGACAACCCTCTTGAGATCATGCCACCGCTTCATGATCTTGGTCCCTACTGCATTGACCCTTTGAACTATCCTTTCCCATATTTGTGTCCTTGTGGCTAATGGTGTCTGTTGGATCAGGCTACCAAACAGTTGTGGTTCCACTCTCACTATCTCATTTACCATGACTGTTAACTCACTCTCTGTGAATTTGGGCATTTTATGTGCTGCCATGGTGCGTGATGTTTGAAGTGTTTGTGGGTGCAGGTGTGTGTGGTGGGTGTGGTGTTGATGTTTGAGGTGTGTTGTGTGGTGGAGGATTTTTGGTGTTGGTGTGATGGTGGTAGTGATGGTGGCGGTGGTGGTGGTGGTGTTTGTGCTGTGTTCATTTGCCTCTCCTGTCAGATCTGGTGTGTGCCCTTCTCTTCTGGAGTGTTGCAAAGGATTGTATTCAGTAAAGGGGCTGGCTTTATACTCAGCTGTGTGGGTGTGTCCAAATGGGATTTTGCTGTCAGGTGTGTTGTGGGTGTTGTCTTGGGAATTGTATGTATTTGTTTTTTGGCTTATGTTTTTTCATTGGTATGTGTTTTGTGTATTTGGAGGGCATGGCTACTTTGATTTGTGCAAAGTTTGGCGTTGTTGCAGTATTTTGGCATCGTCCGCCATGTTTTTCATGTACCGTCCGCTGCGGTGGCTATGCTGCAGCTCTTCAGCTGTCTCTCCCATTCACTCCTGTCTGCGACCGCGGCGGTCAGAAACAGCGGATCGTACTGCGGGACCATCGGGGATATCCTAATTTCCCGTGCGGTGTCTCCGCTTTGCTTGCGGCGGGTTGTATCTTTTCTGCAGCGCTTCCAACCACCGCGGTCGGTTTTTGGACGTCACCACCCGCGTCGGGTGGTTTCGGTCCTAATTTGACCGCCGGTTTATGTGCGGTCCCGGCGGGCAGTTCTTTCCCGCCTCCAAGGCGGTCGGGGTGATTTTCCACCCGCTATCCTAATGGGTTTCTTAGTGTCTATTTTCACAAACTTAAAATATTCCTTCAATATTGCCTGTATGAATTAAATGCATTCTTTCAACTGTTTACAGGAGATGCACCCGTGCTGGATCCAGGATCCACCACTGAGTAAGAAAAAGTAAAGTTAACACTACTTACCTGATAAGTGAATTTCCTCCTATAGGATAACATATTGATTCTATGTGAAAAAGTTTCTGTCAACTTTTAAAATACAATAATATTACTTAAAAATCACTAATGTAACCAAAATGTTTTTTCTAAACTGTTTACAGGAGATATCCCAGGACTGAATCTAGGATCTAGTCTTGGGGTTAGAAAAGTAATCCAAAAAGTAACTAATTGCATTTAACTAGAAATTCACATTGAGCTCAATGTTGCATTGTGTCTGAAATTGTGTTCCGCATTACAACAACAGTAACTACTGTACTTAAAAGTCTATTGCCTATTTGCAAAGTATTTAAACTAAACTAATTCATTCTGAGAAAGTATATTTTGTAATGTATTGTATAATGTAATTTAAAAAATAAAATATCTAAAAATAAATAGTTTGAAAAAATGTAGTAAATCAGTATCAAAAAATTAATATAAGAATTAATACATTTAAAAATTGTCATTTACAAAACCTTTGAAATTCACTGAAAAAACATAGGTTTCAGACATGTTATAGTTAGGAACTAGCATTTAAAAAACCTTTGAAAATCACTGAAAAAAAACATAGGTATCAGACATGTTATAGTTAGGAATTAGCATTTGAAAAACCTTGGAAATTCACAGAAAAAACCATAGGTTTTAGGGGGGTAAACACCCTTTACAACAAAACTTTTACAACACACTACTGTTACAACGCGGTCATTACAACGCAAACCATTACAACGCATTGCGCGGGGGCGCTCTAGGATAGGGAATACGTTTAATTTTCTATCCAACACCTTCCCTAGTGTCCACGGGGACTGGAGTTGGAATAGAAAATTAAACTTTTCACTATCCAGCACCTCTAAGCGCTATGCGTTGTAAAGGTATGCGATGTAAAAACCGCGTTGTAAAGGCAGACGTTGTAATAGCCTGCGTTGTAACATCATACATCTGTTTTAGGGGTGTTATAGTTAGTTGGACATTTCACTCATACAAAACCATTGAAATTTCCCTGTACAAACCATAACTCGCGCGCCCGCAATCCACTGCTGATGTTGTCACATATTACATCATTCATGACATGGTCAGTTGGTAAATATAACTATTCCCACTCCAATGAGTGCAACAGTAGGGAAAGTGCCTGATAGCTTAGGAATACAATCTAATATTCCTATTCCAGTCAGTGCAATAGTAGGAAAAGTGTTGGATAGAGGAGGGCTAAAAAATACTATTCCTCCTCCAGTGAGTGCAACAATAGTGAAAGTGTTGGCTAGCAGAGTGGTAAAAATTACTGTTCCTACTCCAGTCAGTTCAAAATTAAAAATAAACAAAATATTAACTACAATAAACAAATTTACGAAAATCTAATAAATATGTAAATATTTTTAAAATTAAAACACATATATTCAATATTCACAATTAAAGAAATGTGAACATATTATAATGTTAATTACATATACCAACTACCTACAAGTATTATATTAAATAAAACAAAAAATAAACTTCAAACAAATAAATATTTTTAATTAGAAAATATTTAGAAACAAAAACATTAATTATTACATAAATTTCATTTTTTTATTTCCTACCCTATAACACCACAAAATTCACACACCACATCTAAACGTAAATAAACATGTTCTTCCAGACTTAACATATGAATTACCAATAAAATAAATATTATTATTAAAAAAAACTAATACAAATGAATTATCTTCCCACAATTTACCCCTATAATCCTCACAACCTACAGGTAAAATTGAACTGTATAAGAATAATTTATACAATTAAAACTTATTTTCAATTAAAAAACTATTAATTTTAAACAACAAATTATAAAGTAACTAAAATGTATTTACTCCGCCGCCACTACCACTATAAAACTAAAACCCATACACAAAAATAAACAAATACCCTAATTAAATATCAGTTAATTAATTAATATTAATTAACAACTAATTATTAATTAATTAAACATATATTATTTCCCACCCTTTGCCCCTATACTCCCACAACCTACACCTAAAATTAATTGCTCAATTCCCATAAAAAAATTACTTTCCACCCTTTACCCCTGTAAACCCCAGAACCTGCACCTAAAATAATTGCACAATTACCATAATTAATTACCTAACAACCATTTATTAATGAATGAATAATAAATTACTTCACACAATTAACACTATAACATCTCAATAAAATAAATATTCATAAATAAAAAATAATCATTAATTTATTAAAAGTAAATAACTGCCCACCCTATTCCCTTATAAACTAACAACCCACCACAGAACTAAAAAATGCTAAACTTAATTATAATTAAATTGAAAGTACTAACAATTTAACACATGTATTAAAAAATATAAACAATTCTTATACAAAACAAATACATCACTTACATTTAAAATATATAATAAATACACAACACTAATTAAACAATCGATATTTTAAACAACTATATTATTGCAAACGATACTAATGACTTCAATAGTTTTTAAATTGATATTTCGTACCTTAAATCAATTTTCTCGACCACAATATTCATGCTGTCGATATTTCTCACTCATGATATTTAGAACTCGAAATTTCTGTACTTCGACATATCAAACTCGATCTTTGTCTGCACACTGTGATTACCTATTGTATACATTTACATTCTTTTCAGTTAGCAGGCACCATGGTGAGACGTCCTATTTCTTCTTTAGTTCTCTGTCCTTCCCTATGCTTTCCAGAAGAGGAGACCTGCCCCTTCCTTGATTTCAGGAAGAGGGCCCCCAAGGTCCATATTAACAGTTCAGGGATAGACTGGTTGTTTTTTCACAAAAGGTTATTGAAAGTGTGCAAAGCCATGAAAGTGTTTGGAAGTGTCATTCCCCATAGATTCTGCCTGCTTTCAACTCTGTTTACATGCACATTTTTCTTGATAGCATTAAGGACCATGTGACCCTTGCTGTGCAGGGCTCAAGCAAAAGACAGGTGATGTGTGGGGCTTTTTCAATTTTTTCACTCAACAGGGCAGACAGCTGTTCAGGTGTTAGGGCTAAGAGTAATAGTCCAGTGGCGTTGGCAAAGGAGACAGCCTGTAGGTATCATTGGTGCTGCAGGAGAAGTGGTACGAGGGCTAATTGGTGTGAGTGGCTAAATAAACCCCAATTATTTTTGTTTTACTATTCTACCTGGCCTGCATTAGGGCCCAGTGTACCCATGCAGTGCAACTGTTGCTTTGGGCCTAGGAGCAATTGCACAGGGGTGGGCAACACTAAAGCATAGGCAACACCTTAGCTTGGGCCCCAGAGAAAACGAGGGAAGGGTGTTGGAAGACAGGAACCCATAGTTCTATAAAAGTGAAAAGGAACCAGGCCACTTGCAAGGAGGTAGCTAGTAGCTATAATTAATGAAGCAGGTGCAGTGGTACTGGAGCCGAAGAGAGTGAGGCACTATCTGTATTAAAATTATCAATGTCTTACTTTACAAGAGGAGCATCCTGGCTCATATTCCTTACTGGCATTAGAGCTTGCTGCACGGAGTGGGGCAACACATGAGGGCAATTTATTTTCTGAAAGGAATAGAGAGTGTGTTTTAACACTGGAGTGATGGCCACGCATTGAGGTGAAGGGGCAGAAGATACTCGGCTACCTACGACTGTATCTATCATTAGAGAAGCAGGTAATGTTGAAATGGGGTCCAGGAGTGTGAGGGGCTCAGAACACAGCAATCGTGTGGATCAGTGTTTGTTGATCAATTTCTTATTTGTATCCATTTACCTTTTTGTAAGTTTCATTCTTGGGGTCGATTCCGATTGCGATCTAGAGCCCTTGTTTCCGACTGACTCGTTCCCAGTTCCAAACGACCAAGTATGATGTCTGGAAACTGTTAGTGCTGACTGAATCGGTTCCAAAAGGCATTCAATAGTTCAAGCTTTTCCAGAGCTGATTCGTACAGCTCTATGGACTGGGTTTCCAAGCAAGCAAGTATGATGACCGATTCGGACAGTCTTTCCGAATTGATTTGCCCGGAACTAAATGGCTGCTGAAATTGGTCTTTGGGAGCCCATAGCAGGTCCCCCTTTACTTAGGGCCCTCCGAACCGGGCCCATAGGAGTACCCATGTGTCCCCTCTTCACAACCATGCAATGTGTGACAGGCACCATGGGGTGCCCGGCACAGAGTGCAAGGTTTTTCCCAACCACCCCTTTCTTCAATGGAAGCCTGTGTTCAAGTGCGGAACACAAGCTCCCATTGCATCCGTATAGTATACGGATGCATCATACTCGTTTGGTCGGACTCCCCCAATCCGAGTCGTATGGAAAGCATTCTGGAACCAAGTCGTTCGGTATGCTTTCCAAATGAGATTGGAATCTAGCCCTTAGTGTGGATTATCAGCTACACAAAAAGTATCTCTGAAATGATCCCATAAACAACACTCCTGTGGCGCGGTGGAGAAGCAGACCAGGGTAGGCAGGTTTCCTATTTAAGGATTTTAATATCAGTAGGATAAAACAGGCAATACTTTCGTTCGGTATACTCTTTGGTCCAAAGTAAAAGTCAAAAGGCAAAAGGCGAAAGGCAAAAGACAAAGTAACCCGGGTCTCTGAGCGAGGAATTCTGGATGTTGTAGTGTGGTTTAGCCACTCCTCTTGAACTCTCTGATGGAAGGTAGGAGTTCAGCTGGATCTTAAGCTTGGCGGCCGTGACCCGTCGGTACCATAAGGAATGAAACAAAAAGAAAGAAAATCCCAGTAAGGGGCTTGTTTGTTTATCGCAACAGTGGCACAGGGAGTCAGGGGAAGTGTAGGGAATTGCCACCAATACCGTCACCAGTGTTACGTGCCGTGCAGCGCGCGTTACTACTACGCCGAGAAAGAGCCAGAGACTTGGTCTCCCCTTTTCACTCCCCCTTTAGAGCCCTCTAATGCGCGTCCCCACACCAAGGAAACCCGTCCCCGTACCTTGTGGAGCAACGTCCCTCCGGGGCCGTGGCTCGAGTCTACGCGTTGCCAGGTAGGGTCTGGCTGCCCGTCTGTTTCTTCGGCTGGCTCCGATCCGCTCCGGTTCTTCTCCTCGGTTGCCAAGTCGTGTAGGTCCCCTGCTTTCACCCACGGGCTCACCAGGAAGGTTCGTGCAAGCGTCTTCTCCTGGCGTTCTTCGTCCGTTGGTCCCAGAGAACACCCGCTTCCTCCGGTGGCCTCCGATTTGAAAACCTCCTCCCCACGTGACCCGCTCAACTGACCTGGGAAGTCTGTCGCCTTAAATGACCAGCACTCCTCGGGCCAGCTCTGCAAATACATGAGAGGAGACGGGGAAAGATAATGGGGAAAATGTTCCTTTGCAGGGGTTCCGGACTGCTCTTCCTCACACACCCCTCCCCCAGTTTCTTCACGATCGGGGAACAATGGAAAACGCGAAAGGAAGTCTGCATTCGCATTCTCAGTACCTTTCCAATGGATTACCTCAAACGAGTATGGCTGTAAGGAGAGGAACCACCGGAGAACGCACGGGTTATTCCCCTTATTGCGACTCATCCACAGCAATGGGGCATGATCCGTTAAGAGGAGGAAGTGGGCGCCCTCTAGATAGTATCAGAGTTTCTCAACTGCCCATTTAATGGCGAGGCACTCCTTCTCGATTACAGGGTATTTCTGCTCCCGAGGAAACAGTTTTCGACTGATGAAAAGGACAGGATGTTCAATGCCTTCAGGTGAAGCTTGGGACAACACGGCACCCAGACCATGTTCAGCTGCGTCTGTATGTAGTAAGAAGGGTTTTGTGAAATCGGGAGAGCGGAGAACAGGAGCAGTTGTTATGGCTGTTTTTAAGTCTTGGAAAGCCTTCCTAGCCGCAGGTGTGGGTTGCTAGAGGTCCCTGCTCTTGACATTCTTTTGCAGTAAATCAGTCAAGGGTGTCGCTAGCTCAGAGTATTGAGGTATGAACCGCCTATAATACCCAAGGAGCCCCAGGAACGCCCGAACTTCCTTTTTTGTGGAAGGAAAGGGGGCTTCTACGATAGCCTTCACCTTCTCTGACTGAGGCTCTATGACTCCATTACCCAAAAGATAACCCAGGTATTTCACCTTTCTAAACCCAACTTTTGATTTCTTTGCATTAATATGCAAACCTGCGTCTTGAAGGGCGGTGATTACTTGGGTACAATGTTGCAGATGGGTATCCCAGTCAGGGCTGAATATGACTATGTTGTCCAGGTAAGCCGAGGAATATTCCTGGTGGCTTTGCAACACCTGGTTCATTAGTCGTTGGAAAGTGGCAGGGGCCCCATGTAGCCCAAAGGGAAGGACTGTGAACTCATAGAGGCCGCTGGGGGTAGCGAAGGCTGTCTTTTCCTGGTCCTCCGGTTTGAGTGGTAACTGCCAATATCCTTTTGTAAGGTCAAGAGTACAGATGAACTGGGCCTCTCCTAGTTTCTCTATAAGTTCATCCACCCTAGGGATGGGGTATGAGTCGCACTTAGAGATGGCATTCACAGCGCGAAAATCTATGCAGAAGCGGACAGATACGTCTGGTTTTGGGACCAATACTATAGGGGAAGACCAGTTACTTTTTGATGGTTTGATAACGCCTAGACCAGCATGCTTTCTACTTCCTTTTCTATAGCCTGTCTCCTTGCAGCTGGTATCCTATATGGCTTTTGTTTCACTAATTTCCCTGGCTCTGTGTTGATAGAATGCTCTGCTAGAGTAGTTCTCCCTGGCAGATAAGAAAAGACAGGTTCAAAAGGGGTTAGTGTTTTCTGAAGGGTGTCCTCCTGTTCCTTGGTTAATTCTGGATTAATGACCAATTGTTTTACTGTAGACGTGGAAGATGAGAGGTCCTCGACGTGTTGTATGTCTTGAGGGGGAGGACCTATCCATTTCATTAGAAGATTTATATGGTATAGTTGACATTTTCGGGGGTTAACCTGTACCTTGTAAGACGTTAACCCAACCTTTTCTGTTACCTTATAGGGTCCTTGCCACCCTGATTTGGTTTTTCCTATGGCAGTAGGTAAAAGGACCAAAACCCAGTCACCAACAGACAACTGCCTCCACTTCTTTCCTCTATTGTACAGTATTTGTTGTTTTGTTTGTGCTTTCTCTAGGTTTGAATCAGCAAACTCCCTTAGTTTATGCACTTTGGAGCGCAGGGCTCTGGTATAGTCAAGAAAGGACTTTGTTTCTTCCTCCTTTTCTTGCTCCCATACTTCTTTAGTAATCTCTAGGAGACTCCTTGGTTCCCTTCCATACAGTAGTTGGAATAGGGAACAGCCTAAGCTTGACTGCACCTGACTTCTTACCACGTATAAGGCCAATGGAAGCAACATGTCCCACTCTTTCCCCTAGTAAAAGTCAAAAGGCAAAGGGCGAAAGGCAAAAGACAAAGTAACCCGGGTCTCTGGGCGAGGAATTCTGGATGTTGTAGTGTGGTTTAGCCACTCCTCTTGAACTCTCTGATGGAAGGTGGGAGTTCAGCTGGATCTTAAGCTTGGCGGCCGTGCCCCATCGGTACCATAAGGAAAGAAATAAAAAGAAAGAAAATCCCAATAAGGGACTTGTTTGTTTATCGCAACAGTGGCGCAGGGAGTCAGGGGAAGTGCAGGGAATTGCCACCAATACAGTCACCAGTTTTACGTGCCGTGCAGGGCGCGTTACTAATACGCTGAGAAAGAGCCAGAGACTTGGTCTCCCCTTTTCACTCCCCCTTTAGAGCCCTCTAATGCGCATCCCCACACCGAGGAAAACCGTCCCCGTACCTTGTGGAGCCACGTCCCTCCGGGGCCGTGGCTCGAGTCTGCAAGTTGCCAGGTAGGGTCTGGCTGCCCGTCTGTTTCTTCGGCTGGCTCCGATCCGCTCCGATTCTTCTCCTCGGTTGCCGAGTCTTGTAGGTTCCCTGCTTTCACCCACGGGCTCACCAGGAAGGTTTGTGCAAGTGTCTTCTTCTGGCGTTCTTCGTCCGTTGGTCCCAGAGAACACCCGCTTCCTCCGGCGGCCCCCGATTTGAAGACCTCCTCCCCACGTGACCCGCTCGACTGACCCGTCGCATTAAAGGACCAGCACTCCTCGGGCCAGCTCTGCAAATACATGAGAGGAGACAGGGAAAGATAATGGGGAAAATGTTCCTTTGCAGGGGTTCCGGACTGCTCTTCCTCACAACTCCCCTGTGCTCACTCATGACTCTCCACCTCGTCAAATCCTTGACATAAAGTTTTAGAGGGGGTGACTTCAAAACATTTAGCTTAGGGGTTCAAGAGCAAAATAGTTTGAAGACCACTGCTCTTATAGAAACATTACCCACCCAAGCAATATTATTGGCATTAGAGTGTTTGACCTCCAGGCTTCTCACAGATTTCTGCATAATTGAGCCATCTAATTCTGGCTGAAACCTGTACCATGTGGGTTCCCTTTTACTCTGGGATGAATTCATCTCACTGAAATATGACTAGCTTACCATAACCATTTTGTAGATGACATACAAACAGCAGTATGTTTGTATACATTCTAAGGGATTTTTACTTCTTTCAAATTTAAAAATTGTTAAAATAGACAATATAGTACACAATACAATTTGATGACCCTTATATGTCTAATATTCACATCAATGCTCTGTCACATTTAAATATTGTCACATACCAGTACATAAATGCCAATCTCCAGTACTTTATTCGATCTTGCTCATAAGATCATAAAAGTGTTTACAGTCACAGCTTATGAAAAACATAATAAAAATTATCATAAACCCAAGTATGAAAATGATGCTAAAATTCATTATATCATAAAAGCTAATTCATCAATATATATACAATAAAAACATGGTAAGCCATCCTGCTGTATATTAAGGGCCCAACTTCTTTCTCTTTTTCAGACATTCCCAGAGAAATGAGGCTAGAGAAAAACAAATATAAGAATTCTGCAAGGATTTAAGGAAAAACAGAGGTACACAGCAACATTTAAAATTGTGACTCTTACAATTGGTACAATAAATTTGTATAGTTCTTGACAATAAAAACCACAAAAAAACAAGACGTGGAGATCATTTTGTGGGGACTTGTTGTCACAAGGACATACTGAGAGATCAGAATGTTTGTATAACTTCCCTGGAAATCCTATAATCAATGGAATCATATTTAAGCGAAATCTCAGTAGTATATATTTGTGGTGTGAGAATGTGACATTCGCCAGATACAAAAAACTTCCCTCCATCAGCACAGGTGTTAGTTCATGAAGACGAGCCGCCTGGGTGTGGGAGTTTTTTTCCTTTCTCAGATATTGAGCTCTCAAAATTAATATCTCAGCCAGTTTCTGCTTAGACATGGACTTACAAGTAGAGGGGTCTTTAAAAAGGGGGCTTAAACCAATAGCAGATAATTCCGACTCCACATACTGTATCCACTTAACCCTACTATAATTGTCTGACTTTGAAATAAGTGTTATCAAATTTTGAGTGAGGGGGACTGTCACCCTGCACCAGATAGAGTGCCACAGTAGGAGTTGTGCCATTTTAATTGTGTCAATGATGTATGGTAAAGCCAGTTCCATGTGTAAAACATAGTTTGAGTATGACTGTGGAACAGAAGTAAAGGACTTTTAAAAATTGTTCTCTATGGCCTGCAGAGTATCATAGGGAGCCATCCCCCAAATTGCTGCCCCATATATTGCTGCCGCCTTTGTTTTAGCATGAGAAATGTTTTTCATTGGGATTAGAGGTTTAACGCCCAGCCTTTTAGTGAGTGTATTCAGTGCCATAAGGTTTCTGTGCATGCCCAATGCTCTTCCCTCTAATAATTTAGACCATGATTGATTTCTATGAAAAAGGACTCCTAAATAGGGGAACAAGTCCACCACCTCAATCTTGCCGGAGTCCAAGAAGGAGGTCTGTCGTGTTGCCCCCCCACCCGCAATGATAATAAAAGATTTGCTCTGGTTGACCTTTAAATCTAATGATGCCATAAAAGTTGAATACGCAGATATAAGATGCTGGAGCCCCCTTTCAGTTCTTGCCATCAATACGGAGTCGTCCGCATATGCTAACATTGGTAACAGATCGCATTTTTCCCTAATATATCGCTTTCATCTTTCTTTTGTCACCTTTCCCATGTTTTCTCTCTCTGTCGCTACCCCCCTCTCAGTCTTTTTTTTATTTCTCTCTCTATATCTCCACACAACCCCTCTCGTGCTGTTTCTCCGTCTGTGAGCATCTGTTTTCTCCCTCGTCTCTCTTCTATTTCTCTTGATTTCTTTTCCCCTCTCTCCATCTCTCATCTTTCTATCCTTCCTCCTCCTCTCGCCCCTTCTCTCTTTCTTTGTTTCATCCCCCCACTTCTTCCACTATGCTCACTCATCGCTCACTCTCTCCCGCACTTACCGTTCCCAGACAAACCTGACTGTTCGACCCCGGGGGCCCAGGAGCCCCCGGCCTCTGGAGAGCTTAGGAGCCAGCTGTAGTCATTTTATGCAAAGGCTCTGCTGAGAATATGATAGCAGCTTATGGCCCCCGCTAAGCTACCTCGGGCGCTGGCCATTGTTTCCTTAAGTTGCGTGTTTATCTATATGTAAAAAGAACTTTCTAAATCAAATACAGTATTCCATTTTCTTATGTATCCAGCGATGTTGGTGTTTTTGTCGACTTTTTATAAAAGATGAGTCTTTTTTCATTCGAAGTAGGGACACGTTTATGGAGACGGTGCAAAAAGCAGCAAATAAGCAAATTAGAAATAATGTGGCCAAAGTCAGGTTTAAGTTGCTGGGCTCAGTGCAAACTGAGTGGAGCAGCAACTGTGGAATTGTTGGATTCCGTTGTACATAGCAAAAAGGGGGTGTGATCCTAGCAGACATGTCTTGGGAAGTACAGTACAGGCTTGTGGCATGTGGACAAGCGCGCGCGAGAGCAGGTGCATCTCTATAGCTGTAACATGAAAACACATTTTATCAGCACAAAGTCGCAGCTGATCAGGAGCCCGTCACGGGATATCTTCCATTCTCTAGCCTCCCCATTTGACCCCCCCCCCACCACTCTCCCACTTCGTCCGTCCACCACTTCTTATAGGTGCCAAAATATGTATCCGGGGAGCCTCCGGCCCAGCGCATTTCACCCGGGGGTCTCCAACTTGTAGGCCACCGGTGAACCCCGTGAGGCGGGAGGTGGTTACATACCTATGCTCAGCTCTTATTGTAAACAGAGACCCTCCCACACACACACACCACCGCCACAGTGCCCGAACCTCCAATGCTCGCAGCCTCCATGGTCCAAACACACCAAGCAAATCTAGAGGAGGGAGGTTTTAGTTTGAATGACTAAGTGCTGTGGCACCACCCTCTCTTCAGTGTTGCATTCCAAATGCTTTAGGTGTCACATTCGCGAAAGTTATAACTATTGGCATTGTAAATGACAAAGCTATCAATTTAGCTGTTTTAAAAACCAACAAATAAATAAAATATTTGTCATTTACAAGACCAATAGCTCCAACTTTTCTAATGCGAGACCTATTGCATTTCCAATGCTTGTTATGAATGGGGACAATAATACTTGTTTTTCAGGACTTAGGGGGGCCCATTATGGCAATTTTATTAAAAAGATTAGTTAAAAAGGGAAACCATATATCTATGTTCTCAAAGAAAAAATCCATTGGGATACCATCGGGCCCTGGGGCTTTCCCACTGCTGCATGCCTGAATCCCGTTCCTGACTTCATTATAGTTGAATGACAGGTAAATCTCAGGGGTAAAGGTTACTGGTGGTGATACGTAATCAGTTGGAAAAAAAAAATGCCTTTAAAATGAGTCACCCAATCCTCCTCCCCCACATTAACATCAAGAGCTGGGTTATTTGAAGTTTTAAAATGCGGGCCATTTAATATTCCTTAGAACTCCTTTGAGTTGCCTGAGGCTGAGGTCTGCTCTAAGTTTGTCCAGATTTCCATTTTGAGTTCCTTTTCCCTATTTTTCCACACCGTTTTATATTCCCTTCTAAGTATAGAAATGTCTGACATATTTCTAGGCTTGACCCCTAAAGCTTTAATAAGCGCTTTCTTTTTCTGGGAACAAATAGAGTCAAACCATCCCTTCCCCCTTTTCAACTTGTAAGTACTGTTCTTGATAAGTGATGTCCTTATACATTCCAAAAAATCTACAAAGGAAGATGTCACAGACTGGGGGTCGTTGTCAGGATCTAAACAAATAGTCCAAGAAGGAGGTCTGTCGTGTTGCCCCCCCACCCGCAATGATAATAAAAGATTTGCTCTGGTTGACCTTTAAATCTAATGATGCCATAAAAGTTGAATACGCAGATATAAGATGCTGGAGCCCCCTTTCAGTTCTTGCCATCAATACGGAGTCGTCCGCATATGCTAACATTGGTAACCGCTGATGGTTGGCGAGCTTGGAGACGTCCAAGGCTGCGCCCTCAAGATGTTTTCCCACACCATTAGTGTAGATGGAAAATAAAAATGGTGCCAGGACGCAGTCTTGTCTTACCCCTCTCAAGATCTTAAATGAGCGGGTACATTCCCCGTTCCTCCCATGGCGGACTGAGTATGAGGCGTCTGAATACAACTGACTGATGAAATCCACCAGTGCCTGATCTATTCCCATGTCCTCCATTATCTGCCAGAGTCTATGGTGTAACACATAGTCGAAAGCTGCGGATAAATCCATAAAGGCGAGATAGATCTTCCCACTCTTAGCTCTGACATATCTATCCATGATCAATGACAGATTCAGGCATTGGTCTATTGTTCTTTTTCCCTCTTGGAATCCATATTGGGACTCCATTAAAATGTTTTTACTCCTTGCCCATGCCTCTAGTCTCGTTAAAAGTAGGCGGCCCATAAGTTTGGCCGTTGCATCGATCAGTGAGATAGGTCGATAATTTCTGGGATTATTTTTGTCTCCCTTTTTAGGTCTCGCCTGTCAATGCGCATGCGCATTGAGCGGAGCAAGACTATAGGGGCTTAAACAGACTTTAACTAGACTGGCGATTTGATGAAGTGCATGTGCGCTTTTTGCTCAATGCGTAAGCGCAATGAGTTAAAATGCGCGTGCACAGCATCAAATCGCCAGTTCTTGCCATCTGGTCCCCCTCCCCAGCCGCCAGCACCTCCCCTCTCTCTCACGGCCGCCAGGCCGTGTTATTTTGCTCGCATTTCACAAACCCTTGCTCGCATTCCTCCTCCCTCTCCCCGGCCGCCAGCACCTCCCCTCTCTCTCACGGCCTCCAGGCCATGTTATTTTGCTCGCATTTCTCCTCCCCCCCCCCAGCCGCCAGCACCTCCCCTCTCTCTCATGGCCGCCAGGCCGTGTTATTTTTTCAGCCTCCCCTTTTTCATTTCTCTCTCCTAGCTTCGCCCATTTCTCCTAATCACTCTCTTCTCTCACTCTCATACCTCGCTGTCAGTCTCTACTTTGCCGCTCCATTCCTCTCTTTGTCTCAGTCCCACTTTCTTACTTTTTTCTCTCACTCAAAATGTCCTACTTAGTAAATCATTTATTTCTGTTACACTTGCTGCATTTTTTAATAATTTTTATGTTTCTCAGCCTCACTCGTGTCCCACCTTCATCTCTTTTTGCTCCCTTCTCCCCCCACTTTCTTTTTCTTTCTTTCTCCAATCCTCTCTGTCAGTGTTTCACACATTTCCACTCTCTTATCTTTCATTGTCTACCTGAATCACCCTCTCACTTTATCTCTGCACTATCCCCATTATTTCCACCAACCCTTCCTTCCCCGGCTCGTGTCTTCCCCCTGCCCTCTCTTTCATATCTCCTGCTCTGTTTCACTCTCCTCCATTTACCTGACGGTCTCCCGCTCTCTACGTCTCCCTCTCTTGACAGCTCGTTCTGTTACGCTCTGCCCTTTCAGATCGCATTTTTCCCTAATATATCGCTTTCATCTTTCTTTTGTCACCTTTCCCATGTTTTCTCTCTCTGTCGCTACCCCCCTCTCAGTCTTTTTTTTATTTCTCTCTCTATATCTCCACACAACCCCTCTCGTGCTGTTTCTCCGTCTGTGAGCATCTGTTTTCTCCCTCGTCTCTCTTCTATTTCTCTTGATTTCTTTTCCCCTCTCTCCATCTCTCATCTTTCTATCCTTCCTCCTCCTCTCGCCCCTTCTCTCTTTCTTTGTTTCATCCCCCCACTTCTTCCACTATGCTCACTCATCGCTCACTCTCTCCCGCACTTACCGTTCCCAGACAAACCTGACTGTTCGACCCCGGGGGCCCAGGAGCCCCCGGCCTCTGGAGAGCTTAGGAGCCAGCTGTAGTCATTTTATGCAAAGGCTCTGCTGAGAATATGATAGCAGCTTATGGCCCCCGCTAAGCTACCTCGGGCGCTGGCCATTGTTTCCTTAAGTTGCGTGTTTATCTATATGTAAAAAGAACTTTCTAAATCAAATACAGTATTCCATTTTCTTATGTATCCAGCGATGTTGGTGTTTTTGTCGACTTTTTATAAAAGATGAGTCTTTTTTCATTCGAAGTAGGGACACGTTTATGGAGACGGTGCAAAAAGCAGCAAATAAGCAAATTAGAAATAATGTGGCCAAAGTCAGGTTTAAGTTGCTGGGCTCAGTGCAAACTGAGTGGAGCAGCAACTGTGGAATTGTTGGATTCCGTTGTACATAGCAAAAAGGGGGTGTGATCCTAGCAGACATGTCTTGGGAAGTACAGTACAGGCTTGTGGCATGTGGACAAGCGCGCGCGAGAGCAGGTGCATCTCTATAGCTGTAACATGAAAACACATTTTATCAGCACAAAGTCGCAGCTGATCAGGAGCCCGTCACGGGATATCTTCCATTCTCTAGCCTCCCCATTTGACCCCCCCCCCCACCACTCTCCCACTTCGTCCGTCCACCACTTCTTATAGGTGCCAAAATATGTATCCGGGGAGCCTCCGGCCCAGCGCATTTCACCCGGGGGTCTCCAACTTGTAGGCCACCGGTGAACCCCGTGAGGCGGGAGGTGGTTACATACCTATGCTCAGCTCTTATTGTAAACAGAGACCCTCCCACACACACACACCACCGCCACAGTGCCCGAACCTCCAATGCTCGCAGCCTCCATGGTCCAAACACACCAAGCAAATCTAGAGGAGGGAGGTTTTAGTTTGAATGACTAAGTGCTGTGGCACCACCCTCTCTTCAGTGTTGCATTCCAAATGCTTTAGGTGTCACATTCGCGAAAGTTATAACTATTGGCATTGTAAATGACAAAGCTATCAATTTAGCTGTTTTAAAAACCAACAAATAAATAAAATATTTGTCATTTACAAGACCAATAGCTCCAACTTTTCTAATGCGAGACCTATTGCATTTCCAATGCTTGTTATGAATGGGGACAATAATACTTGTTTTTCAGGACTTAGGGGGGCCCATTATGGCAATTTTATTAAAAAGATTAGTTAAAAAGGGAAACCATATATCTATGTTCTCAAAGAAAAAATCCATTGGGATACCATCGGGCCCTGGGGCTTTCCCACTGCTGCATGCCTGAATCCCGTTCCTGACTTCATTATAGTTGAATGACAGGTAAATCTCAGGGGTAAAGGTTACTGGTGGTGATACGTAATCAGTTGGAAAAAAAAAATGCCTTTAAAATGAGTCACCCAATCCTCCTCCCCCACATTAACATCAAGAGCTGGGTTATTTGAAGTTTTAAAATGCGGGCCATTTAATATTCCTTAGAACTCCTTTGAGTTGCCTGAGGCTGAGGTCTGCTCTAAGTTTGTCCAGATTTCCATTTTGAGTTCCTTTTCCCTATTTTTCCACACCGTTTTATATTCCCTTCTAAGTATAGAAATGTCTGACATATTTCTAGGCTTGACCCCTAAAGCTTTAATAAGCGCTTTCTTTTTCTGGGAACAAATAGAGTCAAACCATCCCTTCCCCCTTTTCAACTTGTAAGTACTGTTCTTGATAAGTGATGTCCTTATACATTCCAAAAAATCTACAAAGGAAGATGTCACAGACTGGGGGTCGTTGTCAGGATCTAAACAAATACTAATGGAGGGAAGGGCACTCCTGATGATTTTTGGTATGACCTTCTTTTTATTAACTTTTGGCCACTTCAGTTGATATTCGTTTTGCCCTGCTAATATTAGTTGATCTGTTATCTGAGGTTTTGTCACCAACTTCTGGATAAATTTAATTTCACACATTAAAATTGCATGATCACTAAAAATATTGAATTCAGTAGTTACTTTACTACATCTAATATTCAAGGAATTTGAAGCCAATATAAAATCAATTGTCGATTGCTGGTGAGCCCTACAAAATGTTGTCAATAGGGTATAATTTCTAGAGGCTAATTTATTAACCATAACCGTATTTCTTATTGACATTAAGGTATTGAGAGAATTTCCATAAGTATTGTGCGAGAAGTGATGGACAGGATTGCCCGTCAAATCCCCCACACCACAAAACCTCTCTAAATTGTGTTTGCACGGATGTAGATCAAAGTCTCCCAACCATAGAATATTAAGGGCCATTTTTTTTTAATATAAATAGTTACCTTGTCAACGGCACAGTTCACTTCATCCAAGATTTTAAAGCTATTTATGCCAAAAATATTATTATAAAAATGTATAAAAGCCATTGGTCTCGATTCGTAAACTCTAAGATCATGAGATGAAAATTTGGGCAAGTTCCTTCCATCATCTTTACTTTTACTGGTAGTGTATTGGTAATTAAAATGATTAGTCCCCCCTTTGCTCTTCCCAATGGGGATGGAGTAGCTTTTGTTTGGAAAGAGCGGTAACCATTTACAAAAATATCTTCTATGGCCCATGTCTCTTGAATGCAGGTGATTTCATAGCCCTGCCACAGACTGAGCCATTCGGTGTCCCCAAGTTTGTTTGCAAGACCTGCCACATTCCAGGATGCTATTTTTATTACCTTTGACAACCTGCTTATGGTGTTACTCTGGGTTATAGTCACTTCTACACTAATTTAAGTTGTGGGACTTGTTATGGGCGGTACCACCTGCTCCATCTCTCTGCTCTCTGGAAGTCAGTCGCACTGATCTAGCCCTGAAAGGGGGGCAAATCTATTCTCTGGCGGGATTCCTTGGTTGTTTGTCTCGTTCAAATTTCCTAGGTTTTTCATGATATGAAGTAAAGGGCCCAACACAGGAGGTGAAAATGGCCTGTAAAAATAACCTAGCAAAACTGCGAAAATCTGCGTCCCAACGGGAGGAAATCTGGACAAATGGTCCAAATGAATTTTTACGACATAGGAATTATAAAAATGTATTACAATGCAATCGCCTAAGGAAGTTTTGTGGGATGCGCCCACCCACCCTGCCCTTCTGGCCATAATGATTTGGTTCGCTAGGGATGGGACCCCACTACTAGGGCCCACTACATAACAATTCAGCCAGTGAAGGGACTTGTCTATAAGCTGCAGAGTAGTTTTCACTTGGCCCTCCCTCAAAGATGGAACATTTCTCAGTACTATTACTAATGGCATGCTGCCGGGGGGAGATGAATAGAGTGATTCTCACTATTCATATACTGACTTTGATTGGCTACTTTGTCACCCCACCCCTTTGTTCCAAGTGGGGATTAGTAAAAGGAGTAGGTCTAGTGGAAGCTACAGCCAAGGGTAAATTTGGCTGGTCCCTTCTGGTTCCTAGAGTTTCACCTTGTAAGTTATTTATATTATTAGTAGACAGTACAGGACCCTTTGTTGTTTGAAGAGCTGGCCCCACTATGGACGCAATGGGCCCAGAAGACTGGTTAGAGTCATGGCTATCTGTCTCCAGGCTTGGGAATGTAACTATGGCCGGAGTATTCTGTATTTGTGTCAACACCCCCTCTGTTGGATTGGCCTGAGATCTAGAATCATGAGTAATTTGCAATCTGAGGCCAGTCTTCAGTAATGACAACCTTTCTTCTATTTTAGTTACTTTATGCAGGACAGGGTTCAATAAAAAAGAAACCATAGTCTTCATCCGCTTCAAAATGTCCTCTTCATGTAAATTTATAGGTACGGGTATAGCGAGAGTGTCTAGGTCCCTTGAGTTGACAGGCACTAACTGGCCCACATCCAGATCGTCTGTCCTAGATCTTTTGCCAATCATATTCCAATCCTAGAACCTGCCTCAGAGACAAGGTTGAATTGTGCCTCTGTCTGCAAGTTTATGAGACAATAACCTAGGTGCCATTGTATCCAGAACAACTCTGCTGGCTGCTCATCCTTGAATCCAAGTCTTACTGAGTGGTCTGAGTCCGACATTTACATCAATCATGCCATTGTTCGGGAAAAATCAACATTGTGATTCATTATGTCACATGGTGGTAAAGAGCGATATTTCTAATACACAAACACATTACAACCCTAATACCTTTCTCTAAGTATCAAGAATTGAAATACAGATATATGAATATATGAACTAGAAGCATGCTATTAGACTATAGGAGTGCCTCTCACTTTCTTTCATCATAACAAACATACACTTATAGGAAATAATCGATGATTGGAATCAAATAATGACTTGTGTGTCTCCATGTCTCCTTGGGCAAATATGCTAGTGCTTATAGGGGGTTACTAATACATATATAAGGCATATTAGATGACAATGTGATAATCAAATTTCAATGATTCAAACTAAATAGAGTGCTACGCAAAGAAATGATGGATGGAATGCTGAATAAATCATACATTCACCCCAGTCAAGAGACCTGGTTAAATCCATTGTTCTCTTGTTCACCATGCCACCCCTGTGTAGACCCAGCCATATGCAAATCAGTCTTGACCCTGTGCCTCATGGGAACAGTCCAGACCAAACTGCCAAGCCTGGATGCTAGTTTCCGGTCCTCCCTGGACCGGAAACTATTATCCTGTGACCGGTTTCTGGATTTTACCAGTCATCAGCCAGGGTAGCTTGAATCCGATGGAACAGTTAGCAAGTGACTCACATCTGGGCATACCCATCCCACTTAGGGTGAAATGTGCTACGCAAACCAATGATGTACGGTAGACCAAAACCGGTCCTAGGAAGCTTGTTTCCGGTCCAGGTAGGACATGGCCTGGCAGTTCGGGTTGGACTGTTCCCATAAGGCACAGGGTCAAGATTGATTTGCATATGGCCAGGTCTAAATTGGGGTGGTATGGTGAGAAAAAGAATGATGGATTCAACCCAGATCTCTTGACTGGGGTGAATGTTTTGATTTGTTCTGCATTCTGTCCATCAATTGTGTTTCTTTTGCTTTCTCGCCCTAAGTGATCCAGGTATGCTCAGACGTGTGTCCTGGGCTCTCTGTGCCTCTGGAATCAAGCTATCCTGGCTGATGTGGGTGAAACCCTGAAACTGGTCCTAGGATGCTTGTTTCAGGTCCAGGGAGGACCTGGCTTGGCAGTTCAGGCTGGTCTGTTCGTATAAGGCACAGGGTTAAGACTGAGTTGCATATGGCCAGGTCTAAACTGGGGTGTCATGGTGAGCAAAAGAATGATGGATTCAACCCAGATCACTTGACTGGGGTGAATGTTTTGATGTGTTCTGCATTCTGTCCATCAATTGTGTGTCTTTTATCATTTTGGATCTTTTAATCAAGTATAGGCATTAGCAGTTAGTCCACTATTCAGGACATGGTCAAATTATTTTAGAATTAATCAATTCAAAAATGTAAGTCAAAAGAGCCTGAGGAACCTGGAGGCACATGCATGAATGAAAATAATGATCACAAGAATCTCTCCCCTTACGATCTGTATTTTTGCATTTGGGATGCATCAACCCAAATGCAAATTCACAGTTTAGGTAATCACACATTTTGTGATTATCCAAGTTGTGAATGCATTGGGGAATCACAAATTGCTATTTCCTATTTGGAATGTAACAAGCATTTCCTACATGCGACATCGCATTTAGGAAACGCAAATTACCATCTACTGCAAGTTGATGGTAATTTGCAAAAACTTTGTAAAATTCACAAAAGTGCATTTTTCAAAGTGCCATGTGCCCTTAGGGTAAGTGTGTGTGCCACATGTGCACACAACCCAATTTTGGGGGTGTATCAGGGTGGCCTTTTGACTCCCTTGCACCCTTGAAATTGCATGTGCAATGTGCGAGTACCTATTTGGTACTCGCAAATTGTGCATGCGATTTCCATTCATACCGAAGGGCCTCTAGGCCCATAGGTATGAATTGGAAGCTATTCCGTAATTGTGAATCGCAATTTGCTATTCGCAATTAAGGAATATGTACGAATCGCTAATATTTTAGCGAAACCTACATGCATAGGCAATAAGCAAATCAAAATGGTATAATAAAAAATATTCACTAGTAGCTGCCGACAAAAACAGAAAGCTGCAAGAACAAAGATATTCACCCTGGCAGCACAAAATGGCAAGCTGGTCTCACGTTTTAGCATGAATCCAGCTTGTTTTCATCAACTGTTTAAAATACAGATGCATAACCTGGGGGCATTAGATAATTCACAGAGAATATCAGAAAGAAGAGGAGTTTTTTATTTGTCCTAAAATCTGTGGAGCTTTGGAATGTCTTATTCAGGCCTGGTCTTCTACAAATAAAAATATAAGCAACCGCAGACTGGGTACGGCCTTTGTTGCTGTGTTAGTGAGATGCAGCTGAGACCAACTGTACAGTGAGATCCAGACCGACATTTAGGAACAGCCATCAGACCTAGGGCATCCCACATGAAACATGTCAGAGGGTTCCAACAGATCCTGAATTCAGCTAGCATGCAAGCAAGCTGGACCATGAGCCTCTGCCCAGAAAGGCAAAGTGAAGATGCCCCAACGTGTACATCAGGAACACCTTTTATAGCACCGAGACCACTGAGGGGGGAGGTGCTCCTGAGTGCTGGACGGATACTAGTGGGTGTTGGGAAATGCTGAGTGTGTAGACAAACAAAATAACTCCATGTCTGACCCCAAACTGATGCCTACAGGCCTGCTGGAGCCCCTGGTACCCTACCAGGTGATAAGCCGCACTTTATAAATCCAGATAATATAACATCATTGCCATCACTGTAGGATAGCAACGATATAGTTGGGGGACCAACAAACATGAACAAATGAAGCAAGCATTGGCACAGGGACAGAGAGCGATCAACAGGGAGGGCCATCGCACAGCGTAGCTGATCTCTAGACTCTGGTAGGAGGCATTGAGAACTTATTGTTACTCTCTGTGGATGTCTCAGGACTTCTGGGGTGGCCTTGGTTCTTCCACACCCTTAAGGACACAAGAAGCAGTGGTGTATGGCTGCAGCAGAGGATCTGAAACAATCTTAAGCGTGGGGGTGCTACGATCAATTTTACATCAGTAAAGTCATAGGAATAGTGGAAAATTCAAGCACGAAGAACAAATGTGAGAAATGAGCTCTGCCTGTTCAGAACGGTGTGGGGAGTAGTGTGTGTCCACTGGTGCATTTTGGAACACAATGTCGAAAATATATCACTAAAGCATGTGTGCTATATTAATGTCATTTACAAAGAGCACAATTTCCATTGAAATGGGCTCCTGAAATGGTAACTAAATTTGCATCAAACATGCAGTTTACCTGCTAAAACTATATGGTGCACAACTGATAACGTGTGAAATTCATGTCTGTGCATATGTATAATTTGTGCAGCTCACAAGTGAAGTCTCTTGGTTTGTTTCCACCACACTTCAGAATTTCAAAAAATATCCCTCATTTGTCCTTTTCTGCTGATATATTTTGAAAGATTTTAGATTATCTTCATGTATTTAAATATTGTTAGAAAACATTTGAGATCCTGCAGACTTTTCATTCATACTTTCTGCACTCCAACAAGACTGTCTCTTGATTCACATTACTAATTCCCCTCACATTGATATTGAGGAAAGGAAAAGTAAAAACCAATCTCCATGTTAAATAAGCATCTGTTTGTCAGGGGACCAGGTCTGACACTTTATCTATGCTTTGAACTAAAACCAAATGGACAAGTGAAAAACAAAATTGAATGGCCTCTTTATTGCCATTCGCCTTCTGATCTCCTGCACGGTCATCTTGGGGGTTCTGCAGAACCTCCGGTACCCCTACTTCCTATGCCGTTGGGCCATAGGGTTTCAGTATTGTCTCAGGCTTAGTCCTAGCCTTGACATAATAGGATTCACACACAATTGTTTTCGAGTAGCATTACATCAGGGACCATAGAGATCTTTCATTTAACGGAGGGGCCTTCCTCCATATAAGCACTGTCCATGGCAGATAGGCATCTGTCCACTATCAATGCATCCTCAACCTTTGACAATCCAACCATTCATACTAGGTCAGGGAATTCCCCCACCGAGAAGATGATCCTCGGGAGAAAAAGCCTTGTCCTGTTCTCAGAATGCACTGTGGGCGCTGTTGCTGAGTAACACCCGGGAGCGACTTTCTTCGGGGAAAGAGTGTTGTGTATTTCCTTCAACAAACTCCACAAGACAAAGAAGCAGACAGAGGATGAAGTAGTGGATGTGCCGTCTCTATTGTTTCTCTGTGATAAGCATCTATTCTCTTCTAACCTTCACTATAAAAACCAAAAGATATTCACAATCATGTAAATTTAACCTAACAAAAGATGGCTGAAGGGATTGTGGTCGGTCTTCAGGTCCAATTTGTTCTTATGTTCTCAATCCAGATTATGTTCACTAAAGTTTAGTTCCATCAACACAAAAGGGACCATGTTTACCAGGGGTGGACTTAACTTGCAATGGGAGCCGGTAGTCATCAACCTTGCATGTTACTACTGCACCCCAAAAAACTACAAGCCAGGATCGCTGGAATGGTGTTCGGAGCTACACTCTCAAGACTAAAGAGTAGAGAGGCCATAAAGGATCCAACAATATTCTATCCTTGGACCATTTGATGAATATAGTTTGAGGCCTTGGGCTAGAATCCTCTCAAACTCAGCAAAAAAAGAAAAAAACATCAAGAGCACAAGCAATAATATTGAGAAGGTGCGAAAGCAGGACAACGATTGAGGGTGCACTTAAAGATTTACCAGGGAACATGCAGTCTGCATTTAAGATGTTGCTTCCCTGAGAACGTACAAACAGACAAGTTGTGTGGTCTTTATTTGGCATGATGTTTTATTTCTCGATCTGTTTTATTCAGTATGTAAGCATTTCGAACATGAATGATGTCCTTGTGATTTAAAATGAGTGTTTTCCAAATAAAAAATGCATCGAAATGGGACTTGTTTTGCAGAATGACTTAGTTTATGATTTCGGCTATACAAGGTACGTCGAATTGCTTTGCTAGTCTAGAGAACGCCACACATCTGTCTGAGCTCTGTAATCTGGTTCACACAATTATTTGGACGAGAGCTCTAATGCATACGCATTACAAATCATAGAAACTGCAGAATAACTTCTAACTAACCCAAGCAAACCGTAAATTCCAGATACCATCTGAGACCAAATTGATGCGCATAATGGTAACGTGGAGAACATAATTGGAGATTTATAAAAACAACAATTTAACATTGTGGAGTACAGAGACTTGTAAAACCTCTTAAATGTGCTATTCTGGTACGGGTTTTCCACATATGGTTGCCAGACACAGAAGAACATCTGCTTGGTTTTCGAGCATTCTTGTCTTTTGACATAGAGGGTTTTGGTGCTTGCTTTCAATATTTAGTAAAATGCATTTACTGCTGTATTCTCAGTATCTGTACTTACACCTTATGTAAACAAATGCATATTTTTAAGTGTTGTTAAAATATACTTGTTTTGTGAGTATGGCTGGAACAGAAATTATCTCAACTGAGTAAGGCCCTTATTCCAAGAAGGATCATAGCTGCAAGAGCAACCCTCTACCCCATGGGAACCTGGGTATACAATTCTTAAGTGCTACAATGGTTCCCACAGGCAACCATAAAACATAGTATATTATATTCAATAAAGATTGTACCACACGAAAAAGGTAAAAAGGGGTTTGTGAAAAAAGGACTCTCACCAAATCTAATCAGCACTGCCTCAGACAAGTCACATACATATAATGACCAAAAAAATAAACAATAATACAATGGGCATGACAGAATGTAAATACTTTTTCTATCCTAGAGCCCCAGTTTTAGGTAGGTCTAGTGTGCATACCAATACATATAATATGACCCAGGTGCCAAAGAACACAACACAAAAATATAACAAACACAAGAGTATATACAGAAAGAAATAAAGTTGTTGTTAGGCGACAACTCCTAAAAGAGCTTAATACTATCAATGGTTTACGGGAAATAATAAGCACGTTTGTCTGTTTATACTGTCGACGACGTTTCGACCCACAACTGGATGCAGGGTTCTCATCAGGACTGACAATAATGGGACATACTGTGTGAAACAGAAATGAAAAATCAATGAGATGGAGAAGGGGCTAACAATTAGCTGTGGGCCCTAATGATGGGGCAAGGCATGCAAAGTGAGCATGCTAATCATGCAGGAATGGCTGTGGAGCTGAAGGGGGGAACCTTAATCAAATGGGCGAAGTATGCACTGAGAACATGAGGAATGTAATCATTTTTGCATCAAAATTTGCAAACATTTAAATGGGCGCCTTTGAACACGAACATGTCCTGACATTCAACAACCCTTATATGGCATCCATTGTGTGCTGGAAAAGATACATCGATGATATCATTAACAAAGGGAGGGAGTCATAGGATACATTGCAAGAGCTTGTTACATATCACAATCACACCCAACCTCATCTGCAAGTCACCTGCCACTCAGATAAGAGTAGCATACCCTTTCTAGATATCCACATTTCATCAGAAGAAGGAAAACGGACCACATCACTCCGCAGAAAACCACAGACATGTTCCTTTCTAGTTAAATACCGGAAAATATTTTTCTCATAATGCATAGCTGTTGTGCAAACAAAGTAGGTAAGCAGTTTTGATATGTTACCCCTGTCTGCTTCTTAATTCACTGGAACCTATTTGCTGCAGCGTTTGTAACTGTGCTTTGCAAACACCCAGGAGCTAAAATGTTGAACAGGTGCCTGTATTGTGTCATGAACTCTGGCTCTCTGGTGCCATTCCACTGCTCAAGAAAGAAGCCATTTTAAGAACTGAAAGCCATGGCCTTTTGTAACGTTGCATTACAAAGTGCCTCAACCGTGCAAGCGTGCAGTTGTGTGTGCTGCATTTGTTCAATCCCTGGAGGTGGCTGAATGTCAAATGAATGCCTGACATTAGGAACCTTTTTCTAACTGTGAACTGATTTCACAGTCAAACACCAAAAGAGCCCACACATGGTGTGAACATGTGCTCACTACTGCTCCCTTGGGTGAGATGGGAAACAACTAACTGGAGGCAAAATATTTTCGAAGCTTGTATTTTTAAGCCACTGGATTCTAAACAGCCACCCACAAACTTCATCGTCATGCCAGCACTTCTAAACTGCAAATAGGTTTGCACTCCCAAAAGTGGTAAATTTTTATAAGGCTTTAAAAAGTTTCTATCTATTTTTCTCCAATAGTGGTGCTTCTAGACTCCCTCACTTGTTGAAATCTCTGACAAGAAGAGTGTACAATGAAAGATAAGTCAGTGCAGTGAAAAACATTCAAACGTTTTGGTTTCTGTATTATGCTAACTAACAACAAACTGCAAATATGATCCCTGGCAAAGACTTTCAGATTCAATCATATCCTCCTTGCGAAAGCAGTAATGCATTGATGAAGAGGATGCAAGGATGCTTTGAATATCTTCTAACACACTAAAATAATACATACATTTGTGCACATTAGACTCACCAGATCAAAAGCAAATCTACGAAGCTGAATTATTCACTACATAAAGCCTAAGAGTGAAGGTGGTATCTCTCTTCTATACATTTTTAAAAAGAGCGTTGGTTGTTGTAGGGAAGACTGATAACTTAATACAGAAAGGAAGGTTAAGGTTAAGTGAACTTACCATAGGTATACACGGTAGTGTTGGTCAAAGGGCTGCATTTCTGCCCAACAACGAGATTGTACCACATTGAAATATAGTTTTTGTGGGGTATCCCACCACAAAAATCTCACTCATGCCCTACCACAGCTCCATTATTCATATGTATTGCCACTTGACCATTCCATTCTCCAGACCTGCATGGGCACAGTATTGTCAGCCAGATTGGCCATTCTCTGGCATAGAAAAGTGCAATTGACTACTTTGGGCCCAATTATGATGTTGGTGGGACCGCCACCTACAGGACATCGGTGGCGATGACACTGAAATCCAGCACAGTGGTCCGACTGCTGCATTACGATGCAGTCGGTTGGACCACAGCAGGCGGGGGGACCAACCAACACTTCCAACAAGCTCAAGGTGCCCATCAGAGTTTCTCTCCGGCCGTAATCCCTACAATGGTGGCAGTGATTGCAGAGGCACTGCCATAGGGATTACGATGATCCTTTCCGACTGCCTTTTCATGACAGTCCAACCGCCATAAAAAAGCAGCCAAAAAGGGACTTTGGGGTCCCCTAGGACGGTCCCCGTCCCCTGTGGGCCTCTGCTATGGGCTCAGGGGGCACATGTGGTGCCCTCCAAACATCTATGCACTGTGTGCCAGGCACATGTTTGCAAAATGCCGTTTACCATTGAGGCTTGTGTTGCGGCCCTTGTATAGGGCTACAGCACATGCTGCAATGGTAAAAGGCATTTATACGACTGCCTACATGGCAGTTGCATTGTAATCAGGCAGGTGGAAACGGCAGACATTCACTCACTGACGCATAGTCACTCATCTACCCCGTCACTCACCTATACTGCCTTTCACATACCCAGTTACTCACTCATACTGACACATGCACTCACTCAACAACACAGCCATACACACACTCACTCACTCACCCATACAGGTTCTCACACATGCACTCAGTTCCCCATACAGCCACTGACACACCCAGTCACTCATCCATACAGTGTCAGGAATTAGCCCTCGCGCCTGCCAAAGACTACAGTTCCCAGGTAACATAGGCCGGGAACTACAAGTCCCATGAGCCTTTGCCCTCGACAGGTTATAGCACAGGTGTGCTGGATACTCGGCGCTAGTGATTTGTGTTGATTTCCGCGGGAGCGGCTGCTCTCGGTTCTCCTGCTGTTCCAAGGAGAGAGTGCTTTATGGAACGCTGCCGCGCTGGATGTACAGCCTTTGGTATCGTAAAGAAAACATTTAAACTTGCCTTTATGTTTTGTTTAAAGGAGCGCCGCGCGCTTGTGTTGTGGAGCAATTCGAGTCAGTCCTGACTCATTTTCGGATCCTTGTTTGTTTTCTTGCCTTCCCTGGCTAGGGAGGAACTAGTGGTTTTGTTTGCTCCGTAATTGAAAGGGCATCAAATGCAAGTGGCGGAATGCAGGGGGTATCCTCTGCATTACCGTCATGAAGAGATGACGATTATTTGTTAACACAGTGTGGATTACAAGTGCCAAGGCGGGTGGCAGTGGCAATTGCGCTACACCTCACTGTATTTGGTTTGTTATGGACTGTGGAGGTTTATGCGGAATTCATGGATATAAATGACGCAATTTATGTCAGCGGAATTGGAATAAGCTCCTGCACATTTTGTTCTGTTTTTGCATGATCCTTTCCCACTGTTTATGGGAAGCAGAATACTGTCCATGATTCGATTGGCAGTATAGTTTACTTTACTTTGAGTGCTCACACTCCGGGGGTATGTTACTACTATGAATCACATATACATAGAGTAGGATGTTGTCATAGTCATGTATGTTAACGGTGCTTATTGTGTTGTATAGGGACAGGAGAAGAAGGGAAGAGTACCGACATTCGGAGAATGAGTCATAAACAATACAGGTGATAATCTGTTCTAGTGAGACCTTACTGAGAGTAGACATAGGAAGTGTACTAATCTGTTTCATTTGTTTTACAGCTTCCTTTCCCTGCTGTCCCCTCCTTTCCTTTCCTTCCCTGGGTTTTCCCCTTTTGGGGGTTTTCCCTCACCGTATCGCTTGAGTACCCTGTGAATATACAGTCAGGGTATTTGGGAGGTCCGGAGGTGGAGCTTATCACTGCGAACGAATCCTGCAGAGTGCTGATCCTGTCATACAGTCAGTCACACACCTCCTCACCCACACATATAGACACCCAGACAACCATAGAGGTAGTCAGACAACCAATCAATCACCCATATAGCCATTCACGTACCCACTAAGACACTCATATACCAACATAGACATCAACTGACACCCACTAATTCACCAATATACATTGGCATATTCATTTTACACTCGTAAACTTTTTAGAATCACTCACAGTCACTTAATGATGTCATCAGTGATGTCATCAGTGTTGTCATTTGAGATGTCATCAGTTATGTCATCAGTGATGTCACTGACCATGTCATCAGTGATGTAATATGTGAGGTATTAAGCAGTGCACTGTGGGGGCACGAGTTATATTAAACTTAGCTAACTATAACGGCTGAAGTTCTCTGACTTCGTACGAGTAAAATCTTCCCCTAACTCCAACGTCCTTATAATCTGTGTTTTTTTAGTGAATTTCTAAGGTTTTTAAATGCTAATTACTAACTATAACATCCTTGTAACCTTTGTTTTTTTCAGTGAATGTCTAAGGTTTTTTAAATGCTAATTCCTAACTATAACATCCTTGTTACCTTTGTTTTAATGTGTGAATTTCTATCGTTTTTTAAGTAGTATTCACATACATAATATGGACCAGAGATAAAATGTTGCAAACAGCAAGACACATCATATCCCAAAAAGGGAAACTTTTATTAAGTCATAGAATATATACCTATAGTAAGGAGAACATGCTTTGTGAAAAACACACTGGACATACACCAGATATTGCTCAAATGTCTGGTATCACAGGGCTACCATTTAAAATGAGATCTGGAAAAATATTGGGGAACATAATCATCCCCAAGATATTGCAGAAATAGAAGCGAGTAATGTCATACATGAACTGAAAGAGGCCAGAACAAGCCCACAACAGCATGTAGTAACAATACTAAAAAGTATTATTCCAAACATTCCTGACCAGACAGCAGGTCAGCTTGATGGCATACTAAACCTAAAAAGATGTATTGATAGACCATTTAGAACATCAAAGAATACACCAGTAGCATCTAAAAGAAATGAAGAAATGGACAGACCCCTATACGTACTAACTATATCATAAAAAGAGGCATTTTTATTATATGACAACAACTACAATACTGATAAAATAATGATAATTTATGCTGCTACCATCAATTTACTAACCTTAAGGCAAAGTATTATATAGATGGCATATTCAATCACATAAACAAAGTACATGGTCAAGGACAGAATACAAACGTCCATTGGTGTATGCATTGTAACCTAACAAAGTGCATCTTACAATTAAATGCTTCCACATAAAAAACAAAAAAGAAGCAACTATAACACATATAAAAATTAAAGCTTTTGAATAAGCTATTCTCTCCACTGTACTGAAGATATACCAACACACTACAATCCAGGTGTGTTATTATTACTTCAACCAAAGCATGTGCAGTTATCTAAAGAATCCCACCCTCTGTGTTTTTATATAACTCAAACTAGACCTGAAGATTTCAGGTAACAGAGCGCTTTACATGAGCACCAGTTTCGTGACAGACAGACACATTAATTTTTGTTAGGCAGGGGGAGATTAAGTGATTTGCCCAGAATCACAGGATGTTGAATGTCATTGCTGAGACATGAACCCGGTTCCCCAGCTTCAAGGGCGAACACTCTAGCCATAAGGCTACATCCTCTCCCCAATGTTGACTATGCAACTAACCTATACGTCATACACATTACTAAGAAACCTGTATCTTTAGGATACATCCCTGTAACAGAAGTGAAGAAATATTATGACATTTTAATTGTATCTTCCTGTTATCAAAAGCCTTGAATAAAACAAGCCCATTCATTAATTATTTCAAAGACTGTTCGCCTGCACGGATCAGGACACAGACTCCAACCCAAGTATCAGGTTCCACACGGGCATGTCACTGTTTAGGTTCTGATTACCAAAAAGAAGACCATCATGACAGCACCATGTCCCGATGTCTAAAACACAAATCTGCAAAGCAAACCCACATAGATAACATTTACAACCAACATATCCTTTGAAAACACATGCAAAATACTTACAAATATGATACATTACATGGTCTATAAGCTAACTTAAAATAGCTAATACATAAGAATCAATATACTAAAAAATAATTAGCTAACAAAACACATCTGCATGAAGACTAAACCTTTAAAAATCACTTGCAGGGGAGGAGCCAAGATGGCGATCGGAGCAGACCTGTAGGCTCCCGGCTCCGCCAGCCTTTGTCCGCCGCACCGACATCCTGGCATATATCCTGGTGGAATTTAATACCGGATCGCGTGCGGCGCGGTGCTGATTCCAGCGGTGTTTTCCCTGAGTCTCTCCCTGCCCGGCGGCCGGAGATAGCTCCGAGACGACTTTCAGCCCTGGACCCCGCCTGCACACTCGCTCTTTGCCGTGCCCCGGAGGACTGATGGTGGCCAGCCTACCCTATCGGCGCTGCAGACCTGAGCACCGGTGGGCACCTCGTGATGCACTGTCCGTGTGGCGCCGCTTGAGAAGACTTGAAATATGCGGTGAGAAGTGAGCGCTTCCTCCAATGCGGCACAAACCCGAAACGAATCCTCTGTTTGGGACAGATCGTATGCGGAGGGGGTAGCTCGGCCATGTTTGCTTGCCCACGGTTGCCTGACCCCACGCCTCACTACCCTGCTCCGGTATGGGACGCCTCTCCGCGATGTGACACTCACTGACATTGTCTTTGGTGCTACTGAAGTCCTGCATTGACGCTCGCCTGTGCCACATCTATCCTGGCGATTACCCTGGATTTGCGCCATAATGGCTTTGTTTGGTGCTCCGTGTTTTGGGGAAGAGCGCCCGTCCCTGCCAGAGGACTGTGCTGCCCCGCCTGAGATGGGGTCCGATTTTCAGACGCCTTCCTTTGGAAGTGAGAGACATGGGCTTCAGCCCACACTTTCTTTCGGTACCATCCTGAATGCCCTGCGCGACTTCCGTGCCGATATGCACCAAGGCTACCAGATACTTGGAGGGAAGCTGAACGATATGGTGTCGGCGCTGCGGCAGGGATGCAACGCTCTGATCCAGCAAACCCTCCATTCGTCTCTGCCTGCGTCCCATGGGGATACAGTGCTACCTTCTGCTTGCCAGACAGATTTGCCCGCCTCCAATTTTATGGACGCCCGAGACCGTCAGCCTGACAACGATGTCTGGGATACTTTGTCTCCCCTTTCACCGGAGAGTGCTACATTGTTGGATTTTACATCGCGAGTGCCTTGGTACCTATCCACAACATTGCTGACCCTAACGATAGCTCCTGGGTTATATCCTCCGACTTTGTTATCGAAGAACTCATACATTCTGCAAGTCTCTGAGGAACCCCCTATTGTAGTCGGTGGATTTTCTGGTGACTTTCGACGGCCATTTTATGTTTCTAAGACACTTTCATTCTCTCTGCGGCCATATTGTCTCTTTGTCTTACAGTGGGCGGGTTTTTTCCGGGGAGCGTATTTGGGGATGCATCCACGATCGGGCCAGGGCTAGGCTGCTTCTTTGTTAACAGCTTCTTTGCTGGTTGAGCCGGGGTTGGGACGTTTTTTTCTGCATCCAGTTTACTCTAACGCTGCTTTCCTCTTTGCTCTCTCTGGGGCGGGATGTTTCCTTTTCTCTGACGGTTGTGGCTCCTCACGGGGGCGGATGAGTGGGGCCACCTGAGATCGGGCCAGGGCTGGGAGATTTCTTTAGTGTGCTGTACGCATTGCCGGGCGGGGACTGGGATGGGACTACTTATTGTCTGATTTATTCGCACATGAATTGACTCTCCCCACCTCCAGCTTTGCTTGCTACGTCTGTTGTGCTGCTGATACTTGAGGTTGGGGATGCTTACGGGGCTGGTGGTGACCGGGAGTATGTTGAACTTTCCTCCTCCTACCTCTTCTGAGAGTCGGAGATTGAGATGGTCTTCTCACTCTCTATACTCTCTTTCCCGCTTGGGGTTCTTTTGGGGCGACAGGCATGCCTATTGGGGGGGTTGGGCCGTGGCCTTCTGCTGGTATGCAGGGTGGGGGGATGGGCTGTGTTTCGTGTTTTTCTTTGTCTCTATGGCCCTCTTTCTTTTTCTTCTCTTCTTCTGTTTCTTTCTCTTCTGTATTTCTTTGTTTTTTCTGGGGTCGGGGTTCAGTGTTCTTAGGGAGTTTATTGTGTGGTAACATTCTCTACATAGCGTTTGGTCTTAGTTCCTTGATGGTGGCCTCCTGTTTCCTGACAAATGCCTTCCTATATTATGCCTCCTTCAGGGTGCTCCTCGAACGATGATGGCTATCCTGGTCAGTGATTAGCTTTGACTCTTTTCGTGGTTTCCACATTGTACTCGACAAAATCATAAAATTAAACCTTTTCCTATCCTCATATTATGGTTCTATGTTCCACACGATACTCTTCGCCCATGGACTGCTTTAACGGCGTTCTGTCCTATTGGTTCTTTCGTATCCTTTCCCCATATGTCATAGCGGCCGGCCCCGAGGGGTTGTAGGCAGACGCTGTGTACTGTGCATTTTACAAATAAAGGTTTTCAAAAAAAAAAAATCACTTGCAAATCAATACTACCTGAACTAGAGAGAAGAAACCGGAAACTGCAACCGCACACTCCAAAAGCAGCTCAAAATTATGAAGACAGACTTTAAAGTTAAAGAAATGGTTAAACAGTATAAAAAGAGCACAACATAAACATAAAAAAGACCTACATCCCAAAGGAAACACTGGATGGAACAAAATATATATTTTTATTGATGTTTGCAAAATATTAAAAATATTTTTAAATGTTACACTGTATGTTTTTTGTAGAAGAAATATGCTACATGGAAAATAAATACATGTATTAAAAATACTGAAAAACAAAAATGTTTTTGATGTTGTTACAGTACTTTTACTATATTAAAATTCAATACAATTGTGAAAAATTGCTTCATCTAAAACATTACCATGAAGCATTCTTACATAAATTCAATACCTGTGTATAAAAACGTGTGTGCACTAAATGTCTATTATAAAGAAAATGTTATCATTTGCTTTGTAAACAAATTATTCTAGGTTCGTAAACATGTCACATTAAAGTTGTAATTTTAAAAATACTCTTATTAAAACATATAGGGCCATATGTATCAAGCTAATTTTTAGTCGCAAATGCTGGGAATTGCAAAAAATAGTGTTTGCGAATAAAAATTCGCTATTTCCAATGTATGAAGCAAAATCGCATTTAAAAAAGAGATATCGCAAAAATTGCAATTCCTTACGTTGCGAGACCCAGAATTCTGCAAATTCCCTAGCGATTCCTTATTTTGCGATTTCTCAGTTAGCGAAACTGGTAAACGGGAAATCGCAAATTAAGAAATCGTTATGGTATGTATAAAAAAATCGCAATTTGAGAATTTACGAAAATCGCAATTTAGAGAATCGCAATTACCACCAAGTAGGAGCAGGTGGTAACCAGGTGAAAACTATTTAAGGAGTGCCAGAATGCAACAGACTCTTTTCACAATGACTGGGCGGTACGTAATAGCCAGGAGACTGTGACTCAGAGCTGCTGCAGAGAGGAGGAGACGCCAGGAGAGGACATTCCGTGCGCACATTACCATGTTCCAGCGCACTGAGGAGGACATCTATACACTCTACAGACTGGATGAAGAGAGTATCCTTGATTTAATTGAGGAACTCAAACCCTTCCTTGAACACCCCACACGCAGGACACACTCAATCCCCACCCACTTTCAGGTCCTGTGCTCACTGCACCTCTTGGCATCAGGTAGTTTCCAGGGGTTGATAGCCTCAGCAAGAGGGGTGTCACAGAGTGCACTTTCGTGCTTTTTCCACGCGTTCCTTGATGCCATGGTACAGAGGCTGCATCACCACATTCACTTCCCAAACACCCCAGAGGCACTAGACCAGACCAAGCAGGACTTCTATCAAATAGCCCAATTTCCCCACGTCATTGGATGCATAGATGGGAGACATGTTGCAATATCCCCTCCCTCCCAGAATGAGTATGTGTTCCGGAATCGCAAATCCTACCATTCCCTGAACATACAGGTGGTGTGTGATGCCAAACACATCATCACGGACATTGTCGCTAAATACCCAGGCAGCACGCACAACGCTTTCATCTTCCGTCGCAATGGGATATACCGTAGACTCACAAGTGGGGAGTTTGGCAAGGGATTTTTACTAGGTAAATGCATTCGAACAGAGGCCACACTTGTTAGGAATAGCATGTGTCAATAATTGATTACATATTCATGTTGCCTGGTTTGCTTGGTTTTGTGATCATCTATAATGCAGTGGTATCTGCCTTTAGTGATCACAACCCGGTATTCCTTGAACTGGATAATAGCATTACATTTGTAAGCTGTTAGGCTAACCCAGTGGCAGAAACTGCTATTTTAGTGAAGGACCAAGGGAGGAGGTTAAAGTGGAGTAAAGTAACCCCACCGGATTTCCTTAATACTCTAAGCACGATAGCTAGCCATGAACTAGACATCTGTATGGATCCCTCCAAGATTGGGGTGGAAATGATTACTTCACTTGAAAAAATCTGTACACTTGTGGCAAAAGAATTAACTGTTAAGCCTCAGAAAAAAAACCCTAGCTAGGGGATGGTTTGATAACAAGTGCTCTAGAGCCCATAATAACCTTCTGAGGGCCCTTAAAACGTCCCCTAGGGGTAAATTTGAAGTTATCACCCACAGGAAGGAATATAAAGTAACGCTGCAGGCGCGCAAAAGTGTTTTAAAAAAGGATGCTTGGTCAGCCCTAATGGACAAGGCGACATTAAGGGATAGTTCTAGTTTCTGGGCTATCGTCAACAACCCCTGTTCACAGGTGTTGAGAATGATACCCTAGAAGTCAACATAAGTGAGAAAGATTGGTTGACCCATTTTAAAGATATTTACGGTAGCAACATGGAACTAGAACCCTTTGTACCACTAGAACCAGATACTGACTGCCCGGCACTTCATTTCTCGCTAGAAGATGTTAGGAAGGCAATAGAAAATACAGCAGGGAAAAAAGCTCCAGGGCCCGACGGTGTCCCAGCGGACATGTATAAGGCCGATGTTAGTTTCTGGGCTAAACTATTAACAAATGTTTTTAATGGCTCCATAACATCAGGGCTCCCAGAATCATGGTCCCGTTCAACTATTATACCTGTATTTAAGAAGGGCCAAAGAGGAGACCCAAGCTGCTACAGGCCCATATCGCTCCTAGATTAATCTGTCAAAATACTAGGGAAGGTGATTTTAGCTAGAGTAGACGACTGGGCTGGGAAAAATAACATACTTTCAAACGCACAATATGGGTTCAGAGCAGGCAGAGGGACGGAAGACCAGTGTCTTAACCTGCACCTTATTTTGAATAAATACACAATGGCAGCAAGGGGTTCGGTCTACCTTTGGTTCATGGACCTGTCCACAGCCTTTGATCTTGTAAATCGGACCAGGCTGTGGACTTTGCTCCTGGACCTAGGGTTGGGCCGACCTCTGGTGCACATTTTGGCTGAGGTACACCGGGATTTACATGCCTCAATAAGAATGACACAAGAGGGTGTTTGCACTGCAAAGTTCAAGTCTGGTAGAGGGGTACGCCAAGGGTGTATTTTAGCCCCAATGCTATTTATGCTGTATATTAATAACCTGGAAGAGTCATTGGGTAAGGCTACTCTAGACGTACCGCGTTTTGGAGGAATCTCGACACCAGTTCTCCTCTACGCGGACGATGCCGTTTTACTGGCACGAACTCCCTAAGGCCTACAAAGACTATTGACCTCTTTTGGTGTTTTTATGTCTTCACTTGATCTTTTGATAAGTACTGGAAAGTCGCATTTTATGGTAGTGGGTGGAAGGAAAAATAATGTTAACACCTTTTACTGTAATGAGTCAGTAATTTCGAGAGTTAAGGTCTTCACCTACTTAGGGGTGGTATTTGATGATAGGGGTACTTGGGCATATCATACCAGCGGTTTCTTAAGTGTTCCCCAACGTTTGGCAAAGGCTAATGCGATGAAAAGATCTTCAGCTGCTATATTGGGCTTTGCTAAACGTTTAGGGGGAAAACCAACTGAAGCCATCTTATCTATATATAGAGCCAAAACAGTCTCAATTGCAAGATATGGGGCCACCATATGGGGATATAAACACCCTGAAGCTATTCAAAGATGAGGAGAACAAATTCCTATGTGCTCTCTTAGGCTTACCCCAATCGGCGGCTACTTTTGCCACCCATCAGGAGCTTGGGATGGGCTACATCAAAGACATTATAAACATGGCCCCTATCCTACTGTGGATAAAAACTTGGCTGAATCCCCACCTCTCTCTTAATGATGCGATTTTAAAGGACTGTATGAATCTGGAAAATATGAAAAGTATCCAGTGGATGTCCTATATTAAAAATACCACTAGGGAACTGGGGCGCCCAGAAATCTTTACTAACCCAGAGGGACTGCTAAAAGCAGATCTGGCTTGGGTCAAAACCAACTTTATTAAGAACAGAGAATTGGAGCGGGAGGTGATTCAACTAAGGAAGCCTTCGGTAAGGGAACACTACCTATTAATCTCATCCCTGTTGTGACGGTCCCGTTCCATCATTGGGTTTTGACCAAATTCAGATTCAATCAAATTCATTTGCTGCTAACCGACTCGAAAGCCTGGTGTAGGCCGGTGGACGCGTCCCCATGTAACTGTGACGGCTATTCCCTGCAGGACACAATGCACTTTACTTTTTTCTGCTCTTATTACAGTTTGCCCAGGAAAAAGTTTATCATTCCTTTACTAAAGGGTAAGGGGTTTGTGCAAGCTAAACTTGCGTTGCTATTTCTAAAACTAATGGTGTCCCCGTTCACTATGTTCGGAGTGGCACATTTCTTTGTAGCTTCCATTTGCCGCAGGAAATGTATAATGATGGGTCTTAACAAAACTGCTGGTGTAAATACATGATTTCATATTGACAATACAATGTTTTTTAACCTGTAATGTAATTATTTCAAAAAATGTGTTTTAAAATTGTGCTCTTTTTTAATGTGTTTTAATGTATTTTTTTACCCCCAAATCGATTTGTATACCGTACTTTTTGTGATTTAAATGAATCGAAATAAAGTGGTATTGAATCTGAATCTGAATCTAGGTAAATGCATTCGAACAGAGGCCACACTTGATAGGAATAGCATGTGCAGGACAGTGTTTAACCATATCCATCCCACCCCACAGGTGACAGTGCGTATGCGGTCCGGGGCTTCATACTGACACCCTAACTGAATCCAGCCAACGCTGGGGAGCGGCGGTACAACAGCCTCCACATAGCAACCAGAGGCACCATTGAGAGTACATTCGGGATACTCAAGAACAGATACAGATGCCTACACAAGAGTGGAGTGGCACTACAATACAGCCCCCAGACCTGTTGCAAGATAGTGGTAGCATGTGCCATGCTGCACAACATCGCTACCAAGAAAGGCAGACCGGTGGAGCTCAGTGAATTGGATTCATTAGATGTGGAGGGGCCTGCTCCAGGACGTATGCCAGCCGGTGTAGCTGGTGCAGCTGCTTGGCGCCAGAGGCGAGATGAGATTACAGGCAACTATTTCTAGGTAAGAAAATATGACACAATGCTAGATATCATTTGTCAGACTGTGTTTTATTCCTTAACTTCAGGATGAATGATGTCACACATCCTGAATGACACCCAATGTCTCTCCCAATGTCCAGCACATGTTATTGTCACAGTGCAAGTCTTTCATCAGGAGCAATTGTACATGTAAAGTGGGTAGCTGCACCCATCTAGTGGTCCCATTTGGTGCACCTCAAATGCGGCATGTCTTGAGGAAGCCCCTGTTTGGGGTTGCACAGTGCACTCCTCACTTGGGCCACTAGGCCTACTGGTACGGCCACTATAGTGCCTATCCATGGTGGGCGGGGTTGTGATGCTGCTCCTTCCTGACTGTGCATCCTCATCTGTGGGAGTCAGGACTCCTTGCCCAGTAGTGCGAACTGCCCGCAGCTCGTCTACTGCAGATGTAATTTGGACCAGTGCCCTTGCAACGTCCTGGCTGTTGTGTGCCACCACGCGCTGCATGCAGATGCTGCGCCTTGATAGAACATTGGTGGCAGAGGACAGGCGGTTCACCGCCCAAGTTTACAGGTCTAGGCACTGCGTCTCTCTGTGCCTAGAAGCACGGTCAGCCTTGAGTTCTGCACAGAGTGTCTCCAGGGCACTCGTCATGCCCCTGAAGCCTGCCCTCACTTCCCTCTGTAACGATTTTATATTTTTTGCTTGCAGACGTTGTACCTGCAACATGTGTATCTCCAGTCCGCCAAACACTGTTTCATCCCCTGGGTCTGCAGCACTGCTGGATGTACGAAACCTGCGCCTGGTTGGGACTGCTGGTATTGGGTCAGCACGGTGTTGTTGCTCTTGCTGTGTTGGCTCAGGTTGCACATCGCCATCGCTGTCCTGGCCCTCGTCCTCCAATGGGGTAGTGGTGGGACTACATGTCTCATGCGGCGCTTTGGAGGGTTGACTGGGCTGTCCTCCTCCTCTGTGTCCTCCTCTTGCCCGGCTGCTTCTCTGTTTGGGGAATGGCCCTGTCTTCAACTGCCTGTTGGCTGTGTTCCAGATGGTGCTGTGGATGTAAATGCACACATTTATTTACTGTTTTGACGTGCACTTTTCAATTATTAAATATCACTGTTTGGGATTACATGTATCTTGTATTTGCCTTTCCTGAAGTGCACATGCTATTGAGGACTGGCTGGGTGTAAATGCACCACTGTAATGTGCATGTAACTACATCTCCCATAATGCATTGCAGTGTGTGCTTTTGTACCTGCACTGTACTACTAATTTTGTCCTGCACCTGGGTCGCTGCTGGGGGTGTGGGGGTGGTTGGGGGTTGTCAGGGGTGTGATGGCATGCTTCTTACCTTGTCCTGGTACCGGGTGGTAAGAGCTGTCTAGGTCAGTCATGCCCATTATGCTTTCAGGTAGCAGGGTCCCCTCCACCAGTTCCTCAAGAGCTGTGGTGTAAGTGGCTGTGGAGGTCCCTCCACCGATCTTCCTGGACTGCTCCAACCTGGCAGCCACCTTTTCCTGGGAGTGCTGGTGCATATCATACCAGCGGTTTCTTAAGCGTTCCACACTCCTGTTTGTAACTCCAACAGCATTCACTTTCTGCTGGATTTCTGCCCATATACGCCGCTTGCGTGTCTCAGGCACCCGCAGTGATTTTTTGCCAAATAAGTGCTCATGGCTGACCACTATTTCTCGATTTAGCACCTCCAACTCTGCCTGAGAAAACTTTTGCTTTCTCTTCCTCTGGCCTTCCCCCTGCTGCTGCTGCTGTGTTTCCTGGCAGGCCATGTCTCCAGTGTCTGCTATTCTTTTCACCACTGCAGAGTTCCCTCTCCACCACTCCTTCTCTCTGACTGTGATTCAGAAACTCAGGTGTAGCATGAGTAGTCACACTTCCTGGTTGTGATGTCATCAAGCTGCACCAGAGTTTCCGATTAGTAGATTTGCAAAATTCGCAAAATTGCTTTTTTTTTACGTAAAAAAATAGCAAATTTGTGTTTTTTTACAATAAGGAATCGCTATTGGGGGTATCGCAATGAAAATAGCAATTTTTACAGAATTGCTATGTTATTGAGATTTTTTACATACATACCATTTTGCGATTCATGAAAAATCGCAAATTCAGAATCACAAAAGGTGAGCTTGATACAAATGGCCCATATAGATTAAAAGATTTGTTTAAAAAATTTGTAAAACTAAATATTGAAAAACTGTACAGTTTTTAAAAATATATGTTAATAAACAATACTTTATAGTAAACATCATTGTAACTATGTAAACTACACAAAATGAAAAATATTACCAAATGGTAACATTAATGGAGTTCAGATTTACTATTACCATTCCAAAAAAGAGCAACATTGGGAAAGTGTTGACCTCTGAGGACATCTGTTTTTGAGTCCCACTCACAAATTAGCCACACCATACTCACTAGTGTAAGTGTTGGACTTTGGGGGATCAAATTTACAATTTCCGCTACCAACATAGCCACATTGGGGTAACTTTTGGCTTTGGCGGGGGGTCAGCTTTACTATTTCCACTCCAAAACCTAACCACAATAGAGTATCTATCTATCTATCTATCTATCTATCTATCTATCTATCTATCTATCTATCTATCTATCTATCTATCTATCTATCTATCTATCTATCTATCTATCTATCTATCTATCTATCTATCTATCTATCTATCTATCTATAGATCTATCTATCTCAATATATACATTTTCTGGAAGAAAAAAAACTGGATTAAGATGACATCATAGTTAGGTATAGTAATAATATCTTACTTTACTTTTAAAAAAAGCCTTAGAAATTCACTGAAAAAATAAAGGTTAAAGTGAAGTATGAACATAGTGTTTAAATCCACCAGTGATAGTTAACTGAAGTATCTACAACTTGCGCCCCTACCATGCATAGTGATGTCATCAATTATTTAATTTCATATGTCATCAATGATGTTATTAATGATGTCATAGAACATGAGTGATTTAATATGTGAGGTCATAACCAGTAGGGCTCGAGTTATAATTAAGCATGGGCGAATTTTGCGAATCTGGCGTTCGCAAATTTTGCGAATTTGCGAACTCGCAATCCGCAAAATCCGCGAATTTGCGGATTTTTTTGTGTTTGCAAGGATTTCTGCCAGTTCGCAAGGATTTCTGACAGTTCGCGAGGGTTTTGTAACAGTTCGCAATCGCGAACTTACATGTCGGCTCGCAACGGTCACCCCTGCCACCCTCTGTTTTACCCATGCCACCCTCTGGTACATCAATGCCTTATACCACCCTCTGGTTCATCATCACTGTAGATTATGGGGGGAAAAAGCAAGCACACCTGCCTGCTTCAACTGACATGAATTAATTTGGGGTTGATTTATTAATGTGTCACTGTTTTAAAATTCCAGTCTGGCACCTGCATCCTTATCTGTAATTTGCTTTCTGTTGCAGTGCAATTTTTTTTTCCAGGACCTTTGTGGCCTAATTGTAGCTATTCTATGAGCCTGCTGTGAGGGTCAGAGCAGGGTCATACAATCGTTGCAACTAGCAACTGAGCAATTGTTGCAACTAGCAACTGAACTTTGGAGGGGTCCTTGTCAGGAAGCACTACAGGGAACGGTTACTAATGATGAGTTTGAACTTTTGAACCTGCTTTCACTTTTGCAAAACTCGTTTTTCTGCAGAGCAGCATTACAGCAACTTTAATGCCCCACCAAGCTTATATGAGAAAGTTGATTTCTAATGCAAAAGTTATCCAAAGAAAATCAAAAGGCCTCAAATCTAAAAAAGTGCAGGCAAATGTCAACCTGAGGAGTTATTCTGATAAAAATAATCATTTTCAGAAGGTCTATGCTGCTTGCTAGTAGATTTCTTGTGCGGAATTGCAATTTTTGTAATTTCGCGAGTGCGAGATTGTTGCTGCCCGCCGCACCTACATGTTCGCAATTGCGAACTTACACCGCAAAGAAAAAAAATCCGCTGTGTGCGAATTTGCGGATTTTGCGGGAAATTCGCGAATCTCGCGGATTGCGAATTTACCGAAAATCCGCAAAATCCGCAAGCGTAACGGATTTTCCGCCCATGCTTAGTTATAATTTAAAATGTTTTGTTTAAACTGATGTAGTCATCAAACTATCACAACACTTTATCCTATGCTGTTTTCAGTCAATTTCTAGGTTTAAAAAAAAATCGCAAATAAGATTTTTTTACCGCACATGATTATGTCAACCTCCTCGCCCTGTGCCTACCCACCCATGTGCAGCAACTCACCACCATGCCGAGCCTTTACCTGTGTGTGACGCAGGCAAAAGGAACTGGCCAGCAGCCAGGCCTTGTGGCCAGCCCCCCCATGGTCAGCCAAAACCTTAAAGCACACTGACATTGGCTCTGTTCAGTATATAGTTAACCCAGCACCCACCTCCCACAGGTGGCCAATAATTATATTTGTTTTAAATTTGGCCTTTGCCTAGGTCCCCGTCAGACTCCCCACAAGGTCCATGGGTTCAGGGTTACCCTACTTGGCCCTGTTATACTTTGTTTTTTTCAGTTTCATGTCACTGGGACCAAGACCCCATGTCTTGTGATGGTGCCCACAACATTTCTCCTTTTGTTGTCGTCAACCAATCATATTGCAGGCACTCAAGTGACTCACAGGTGCTTCTCAATATAATTGTTGAATCAGTATGAATGAGATATGTTCCGATTTTCTATTCAGGAATTAAGGAATTTGATTTGTTTTTACAAATATAATTTGATTTGGTCTTCGTTTAATTTGCAATCTTTTGTGGCCACTTCAAAGTGGCTGCTGTTTTCCTGTCTTTTTGAAATATTATTCAATGTGATGTCAAATTTGGTAGTACGGATTCTTAAATGACAATTGTGTTTCAGATTGTTGTTCATTTTAATTGCAATTTTCAAGAACAATGAGGATGAGATGCACGAGATGGATGCATTCAAAGACTTCAGAACTCCATGGAATCTGTGATCCAGTTCAACCGAATTAGATTTTCCAACAGTGTAATTAGAACGTTTTAGTCATTTGGGACACAAGATTTTGTTTAACTATCCCCTGGTGCATTGGGTATTCCAGAGGAACAATTTCTACACTGAAGGCCCCAAGTGCCATCAATCCACTCTCCGTCATTTGAAGCCTACGGGCCAAACAACTACATATATACCATCCAGATCTGGGTGGCTCATGGTGCCGCATTTGTAGTCTACTTTGTTTCTTCAGGGTCGAAACGTCGACTGTGGTCACTGTCACATGCCAGTTGGATCATTCCAGTTGGCCTTTCTCTCGCGCCGCTCTTTCTGTCCATTTTCATTTGTTTTTCACTGATTTCAATCTCCCCCTTTTACTCTCCTTCTGTGTCTCTCCTGCTTTTTCACTTGTTTTTTACTGATTTCAGTCTCCCCCTTTAACTCCCCCTCTGTCTTTCCTCCATTTTCACTAGTTTTTCACTGATTTAATCTTCCCCTCTCCGTTTCCTTCTGTGACTTTCCCCACTTTTCTTGCACCTTTCACTGCCTCATTTCCACTCTTTCCTCTCTTTTGCCTTTTCTGCCCGCTTTTCTCTGCTGCCCGCGCTGCCCCGCTCCCCAGCACGACCAATGCGACCATTGATTTGATTTGATTTGATTTGTCCATTTCTAAAGCGCACAAATGCCCGGAGGTGTCTTGGCGCTATGAATTGTCCAGTTTCCGGTGCAGGTCTCAATCTCAATCCAACTCCCCTCCCCACTCCCACCTTCCGGCTGTCCAGCCCTCTCTGACCCCTACTTAATGGCAGCCGAAGGCAAGCCCATCCGAGCCCGTCCGCGTCCAGTGCCAGTAACCCTGGACCTCCTCAATGCCAATGCTACGACCCAGTGGCACTCCACGCTTTCAACCCAGGACGCAACAACAATAGCAAGCTAGCATCACCAGCTGACACTCATGGACCCTTCAGCTGTCACAGCTACCGACACACCTGCAGCACTGGCAAGACCATGGACTCGGCGTAACCCGCCCGCAAGACCACAACCCAACCGAAGACCATGCAATGCATTCTCCTCAACATCCGATCCCTCCACAAACACGCCACCAAAATCTGGGACCTCCTCAACAGCACCACCCTGGATGTAGCGTTCATCACCGAAACACGGACCAATACCACCTTGGGACTGGACATCGCCTTCGCCAAGGATACAAGATCTCCAGGAAGGACCACCCCACCCATCCGGGAGGAGGAATCGCCATTGCCCACAAATCCAACCTCTTCCTGAGCACACTTCCTGACGAGCCCACAGACCTGATGGAACACTTTCACTTCAACATACTGGCCAGCCCTACCACCACCCTCCGAGGAACCCTCATCTACCGACTCCCTGGATCCCGCAAACTTTTTGCCATCTCCATTACAGACATCATCTTCCTGCATGCCATCGCGTCCACCAACTAAACCCTACTGGAGACTTCAACTTTCACCTCGACAACCAACTGGATCCCAGCACCACATCCTGATGCAGGGATTCTGCTCCTATACAGAACTGTGCATAGAGACTTGGGACCTCAGTGAATTAGGGTGTGCCAAAACTCGTGTCTCATTGGCTCTTTCAGAATACCAATGATTAGACAACCCAGAACATGCGACTTAGGTTACCTTAGGCAATGTGGAAAACATGAACTCTCTTTCGTTATACTCTCATACCTGTCCAAAGCAGGGAGTAAAAGAAGACACGTGCAAGTTTGAAATATTTATTTCTAACGCCGTGTTCTCATGCGCAGCATCTTAGCTAATACAAGCAGACATATTATTAGAAACAAGATTATCAGCATAGTTACTATTTCATAAAATACAAAGGGAGAAAGCATGTTATAATGCTAAATAGAAACAGGCTTAAAATATACCTATATTTCACCCTCCCTTGCTAGTAGGTTATTTTATATCTAAAGAAGGTCTCTTGGGATTACATAGGCTGCCCCATACCTCTGGTATTAGCAGAAATGGATCACATCAAATTCTGTTCAAGCTCTCAGCACACGAATGTTCTACAAGTGTGTTTAGTCATGCCTATGCAGTGCATTATTAAACGGCCAATCTCAGAGGTGGCCACAGCTACATATGTGTTATGTCTAGAACGTGCACTGATCAGTCCGAACAACAACCACTGTGTTGAAATAACCTTGAAGGCCTCAGCACTCACTGTTCAGACTAAGCATACCAAGCAAGGCTACAAATATAGAAAAACATGTTATTCTCGTGTGAAGCAAAACACTCTGCTAAACTCTAAACATTTAATAAAGTGTGTGCCGTGTGCAAAAGGCAGCAGAAAGGAAAATTGGCGTTTAAACTTCTAATAAGCTCATGTCAACTTAACACTGTGTGAATGCAAGGCTCAGCCCCACGTCACCCTCCCTTGATCTGAGCACGGATAAGAATGGGGCAAATTTGGAAAGCAGAGTTCAAGAACAAGAGTCAGAACCAAGTTCAAATTGCCACAATGAAAAAACAGGAGCAAACTCCAAATTTTAAAAACACATCAAATCAAGATTTTCACGGGCATAGGAAAATCAACCGGGCCAGGGGGGGGGGGGGGGGGGGGAATGAAAACAACATTTTTTTTTAAATCCGAAGTCCAACATGTGACCTGGGTCATGGGAAAAAGACAATGTATATGCAAAGTACGTTGCAACAGCCTCCACCAGGAAGTCATTGTTCTCATCTGAAAACATTTCAGCCATCCAATTCAGTACTGGGAAGGAACATACATGTTCCTCAGTAACTGAATGTGGGTAGCAGGCGTTGGTGTTACTTTCAAAACACAGGCTAAATTAGGCGCATTCTGGTTGCATGAGCTAATGAGTGATCAGGTGTTGTCGTGCAATCTTCACCATTCAAATAAACCTCTTTTCCCTCCCTCAGGCACCTATAGGTAATAGGAAGCGACCAATCTTCATGGAGATAAGCGGTGCCCAGAGGTTCATATCTGCCAATTGCGTAGTACTTCATGCAAGCTTCAGACTTGAACAGAGGGAAAGGTAATGTTATTAACCCATGGACAAACCACACAGCAGAATTAGTTTCAGCCACAGAAAATGGTAAAGGTTCTAACTTTTCGATATGTAACATAGAAAAAGTTGCATCCTTCATAGACATAAAACATTGCTTTGCTGTCAAATTAAAAGGGGCAAACAAAGATGATATGTTCATGTAGTGCCAAGACACTTTTCCTGACTTTAACGGTTGGAAAGTCCATGCAAATTGCGTAATGGAACGCATTTGATTTTGACCATGGTACAAAACAGAGACATCATCTTGCACAATATCAACAACAGATGAAACAATATTATCTAAAGTGTAAATGCGGGAAGAAAGCGTGTTAATGCTGTTATCTACAACTGCCACCTTTTGGATCTGCCGGAAGCTGGGCCCTTAACGAAATCATTTAGATCAACATCGTCAGTCAATTTAGATGAATGTAGCTTAACTGATGCTAAAGTGGAAGGTTTGAGCCAACGCTGACATAATTTGCCTATTGAATAGGCAGTGACATAACGGTCACTATCAAAACGGGGATCCGCTCTAACCCATTTGTAGCCTTGAGCTAAACCCAGAAAACGATGTTGACAAGAATCTGCACCTCTTTGCCACAGTATCCAACCATTAGGATCCAAACTGGATATGTTAAAAGAAGAATTAAGCAACAGGGTCAGCAAATCTCTAATAGATAATTTAGTATTATTATAACAACCGGGGAATTCTTCCAATTCTGGAAAAGTAGGAGCATTTAATTTTTTAGTAGTAGCCAATCCAAAGCATGTGGTTTGTGAAATAGTAGAATTCAAAAACAACATATGGTTCGGGATGAGACATGCACGATGCAAAGCCTCAGTGCCTTGCACTTGCCAACTTTTAGAACCCCAAACAGATTTAAGATCAATGGTATCTTTCCACAGTTCATAGCCCCTAATAGCCAATTGGTCACGAAAGGACTTCGAATAATTTAGTGTGGGTAAGTCTAACTTTGGAAGTGGACTTTAAATAATGCATTGGGATTTGACTGATTAAAATCAGTAAAATAGGTGAACCTCTTTAAAAGAGAACTTGAGCTGCCTTCAACAGGAGCGGGGCAATGTTCCCATTGCGTATAATTAACTATATTCCTCCTGGTGTTTGCTTTATGCAGGTAGTGATTGCCAAAGTGCTGATAACAAAACAAATCACCATAATTCGCTGAATCTAAATATAAATCCTCAGCATCAAAAGCAGCATAATATTTCAAATCGGAAAACAAAGCCTCTATGGCCTGAACATTCCAATCATCAGAACGTATATTTAGTTTAATCACATCACCCATAGAAACCCTTTGGACATTAGGGACATTTATAACCTCTGTAGGACCATGGATTTGAAATCGAACAGCATCCCATACAATCCCATCTAAGACGGGCCAAGCAGTAATGTTCACAAAAGCCAGGTCTCTCTTCAATCTGTGTGATGAGGAATAGGGTGCCAATGTTTCATTAATATGTCGAATAGATGTTCTTTCTTCAACATAGTGTCCGTTGACAAGACAGAAAAAATACACCACAATGCCAATTGATATGAACAAAAAAATTGAAAATAGCACCAACCAAATGTAGGTCCAAGGAGGAATCAAACATTTTTTTTTAAACCATGTAGCAAAAACTGAAATTTTCGAAAGGGTGTTTGATATGATAGAGTTAGTGTCAAATGAAAATCTGGATGCAGTTGCCAAACAAGTTTGTAGATCGGGCATTGATAAGTCTGTGGGGTAAGTATATTCATTATCATTAAGATGATCTCAGGTAGGGTACTCAATAAAGGACTGGAAACTGCAGGCATCTAATTGGCAACGTCAGGCCTGGTGTTAGGAGCCGGGGCCAAAACAGAATGTCTCAATATAGGTTTCATTCTAAGAAGAATCGGCCACTCTGTGTTATTTGACATTGTCAATGGAGATGTACCTTTTTTTTCCTTAAGACCTGGAAGTGGAGGTAAAATTATTGTTCTTGTGCCCTGCACGCCAAGTACAGGAACTGGAGCTCGATATGAGGGACCAAATTCTTTCTTGTTTTTGATCTTCTTTCGAACCAGTTCTCCAACCTTGGGTAGCCAGCCAACTTACGGAATCTGTAACACAGCTTCTGATGTGGAGGGCAAGTGTTCCTTTGCAGGCTGTCTCTCGTCTCTTGTAGATTCTGTAAAACATTACAATGTTCATCTACGTCAAAGGAGGCAGCCATGCCGCCTGGTCTAGACCTTCAAGGTCCGGGGTGAACATTTTGATACCAAAGAGCATTTTGTATGGGGTCCGCCCACCCAGAGACCTTCTAGGGAGATTATTAAGTGCACGTTGTACGCTATTGAGATGGGCCAGCCAGTTCCTACCAGTGCCTATAACCCTGGATGTCAAAGACTGCTTTACATCTCCGTTCATTCGTTCCACAAAACTATTACCCTCAGGTCTGTATGGAGACGAAAACTTGACTTGGACCCCCATCGAACTCATGGCATCCTTGTTTGCTTTAGAGGCAAACGTTGGACCCTGATCCGAATGGAAGGTGTCACAGGCAAAAATACCTACAAAGACACGGTATTCTCTTATGACAGTTCGCGAATCAGCGATGCAGGGTATGGCCAGACCCAAACAAAGCGTGTACAAGAATCAACTGCAACTAAGATACACTTATACGCAGTATCAGAGGAAAAGGACCGCAGTGATCTAAATAAACACAACTAAGTGGTCTATTAGTAATGTAGAACTGTGTCAGTGGTGGACGCGTAGCAGTCAAAGCCTTTATCTGCTGACAAATGTCACATTGAAGGACATAGTCTTGCGACTGTTTATACAGTCCCCGCCACCAGAAACGTTGTTGTAACTGAGATACAGTAGCCAAAATGCCTGCATGTGCGGACCCAACACCTTCGTGGACAGCTGTAATCAGCTTGGACTTGCGGTCCGAGTTGGGAATCAATCTTTCACCAACGTCCGGTATTTTCACATAAGGAACTTTATCAGGACTTAAGTGATAAGAATACTTTGAAGGAAATCCTGTAGGACAATTACTTCTCTTCTCAGTAGCGGCAATTGCTGCCAAGATGTCATCATCAACCTTACTTTTGGAACGTGTAACTGCTACAACCAAATATAAAACTCCTGCGACTGTAAGGAGGCGTCAAAAATAAATGTGACATCCGGAGAAGTAAATGATGATGCCCATTGTATCCACCTTGGGTGTAAAGCTTTAGAATTAGGTAAGGTATGTGAACCCCACCTCCCCAAGGATGATTCTTATCACCAGGTTGGTGTGGTTGTCACGAGTCAGTAGGAATTTAGATTCTAGAAGATCAGCCTGCAAAGATTGCAAAATGGCTGTTTGTTCAAGCAGCCAGCACGATTTGCTAAAAGTAGGCTGTATCAAAGCATACAATGGCTTGATATGCTGGGCATATTCGGGAATATATGTACGCCCGAAATTCAAAAATCCCAGCAAAGATTGCAATTTTTTCAGAGTTGTCGGAGCGCGTAGTTGTGCGCATTTCTCCAAGAAAAGAGGAGCCAATCCTCAACATTCATTGTTGAGCTCATAGCCCAGGAACAACACTGTGTACTCTGCAATGTGAGACTTTGCAAAGTTGAATTTGCAACCGAAGTCCACAAAATGACAAATTATGCAGTCAACGCGACACAGATGCGCCTAGATTTCGTTGTCTGTGAGATAAATGGCATCCACATACGAGCACGCATCTGGGTCAACTCTCTCCAAAAGAGAGACAATACGGGCAGCAAACACAACCGGGCTATTCTTATAGCCCAAGGCCAGGCGTTTAAATTGGCTTTGTTTGCCACCACTGGTAAAACTGGTCCATTGGGAACTCAGACCAGACAGATTGTGGGCAAAAAAAACGTTGGATATGTCAAGTGTGGTTTTAAACGGTTTAGGGACAAGACCATCCACCAAAGCGGAGCTGTGGGTATTCTGTACTGCACAGGTACAGCAATGCGAGTTTAAATGCCAGTAATCCAGTACCAAACAGTACGAACCATCAGGCTTGGTCACAGTAAAAAGTAGGTTATTCATCGGTGACACACAAGTTTCAATCACTCCTTGATATTCCAATTGCTCAAGGATATCCGCAACGGAAACCTTTGCTTCACGCTGCATGGGATATTGAGGTTGAGGCTGTGGCATAGACCGTAAGGGAATCTCGTGGTGGGGGAAAATGTATCCCAAACACAGTGAGTACGGTACAAAGCCGGCGCAAGGGCCTTAGCCCATCTTCTGCAAAATTCAGCGCATGCTCCTTAGCCACTGTGTGCACAAAACTAGGGAGGATCATCTCCTCCCCTCTCGGAGATGCGAGAACAAAAGGTGGGGGCCAGTCTGCCTCCGCGAACAAAATGTCGTAGGTAGTTGTAAGATTTTCCCAAAATAACCCTTTTATGGTACGTTATATGTCACCTTCAATTAAAAAGTCAATTTCAAAAAGCCTATCAGGGGGAGCTACTCTAGTATCATCTGTCTCAACAACGACAAACTGGTCAGTCGCTGTCACCTTCAGTAGTGGACGCAGGGCTTCTCGTACTATGGTAATCTCCGCCGCGCTGTCCAACAGCGTCAGTGCCCACGTCTGATTCCGAAGCAGCGTTCTCACTATCTGTGGCATATCTCGCTGTTAAAGCGGCAACGTCCTTCTCTGAAACTGGGGTCTTTTCTGTGAAGAATCGTCCTGCTTACCTTTTCCGTCTTTCGGGCGGGGCTGGTCGTGACTCTGCTGGCCACCCCGACCTCAGCTGCTGGCTCCACCACCGGACAAAGAGGCTGATGTATCCTGTAAAGAATGAGGAGAGCGTTGATCAAGAACCTGAAATCGATCAGGTGACTTAATCGTAGTGCAGTTGCGCAAATCATAAACGCGCTCAGTAGACGCAGGCACTGGTGATGGAGGACTGGACTCCTGTTTCTGTTGCTGTTTCCCCTGATTTTTATTTCTGTTCCAATTTTGCTTTGGAGCTTTGGGTTGAACATCTGCATCAGACTTCGGACCCTGAGGTTGTTTTTTATCTTTAGCAGAAAAGGGCTTGACACCTAAACGATTTCGGCCAATTGTTCTATAAGCCGCCATAATAATTTTCCATAATTGTCGGGGGGTTGTCGGCATCAGGGACCCTTTATATTAGAAAGGACCAGATCGGAAACACTATCGAATGAGCCCACAAGTCTCATTCCCAATTCACCGCAGCCTCAGGTCCATCTTCATCCTGAACACTCTTAATGACAGTCGGAAGGACAGCCATTGACAGAGTGCCGAGGCATTTTGTGTACACTGCCGCAAAAATTCTACCCCATGACTCGCAGTCATCGGCTTCTGGTACCAAGTCCTTGGGTAAACTAATTATAAGAATCCTGTGTTTTTCTACGGGAGTCAAATTAGGAAAAAACACTTCCAGCTGGTCACATTTCTCAGCAAGCCAAAAAGGCATATCATCCTTATCCTGGGGACGCTTGCCCATAACCGAATTAACCATCATGGGACTAAGCTGGAAATTGCGGGTAATATATTGAACAAGGGCTCGAATAACACTGATTGCAGAGTTATATAGGGGCCTCAATTCAGGAACGGGGCCTATCCCCACACGAGGATGCGGGGTTAATCCAGCCAAAACTGGCCAAGAAGCGCCTGGAATGGACAAAGGACCCAATCTAATCGCCGTTACACTGTGGGGAAGGGCTCCATCAAACCAAATACGGTGCTGCCATGCAGAAATGGGAATTTCTTGTCTCCTATATGGAACATATTCCAAGGGCACGGCCGTGTGAGTGTGAGTGTGAAATACCTTCGTAGCCGCATCCACTGGAGGAAATGTCACCCATGAGTAAAAAAATCTCAAACGGGTAAGCAACCTCAACACTCACTACCAAAATAACTGCCATGCCCTCCAAACCAACGTTATAAGCCTGTAAAGGATTGCGGAATGCAATGCGACTATGCTGTGGTATGTCAACATTAGCCATAGTGACACGGGGCCCGATTCACAGAACTAACTTAAGACAAAATCCTAAACTTACTACTTTTGGTATTCACAGAAGTTAGGATTTTGTCTTAAGTTTGTCTTAAGACAGACTTAAGACAGACTTAAATTAGGATTTTGTCTTAAGTCTGTCTTAAGTCTGTCTTAAGACAAACTTAAGACAAAATCCTAACTTCTGTGAATACCAAAAGTAGTAAGTTTAGGATTTTGTCTTAAGTTAATTCTGTGAATCGGGCCCACAGAGAAGTAGAGGTACAAAGTAAAACAATGTAGGACAACTGGGTAGTAATTCAAAAGGAAACCGTTTTGAAACATTCAAGCTTGAAAAGACCTATGTAACTATAGGTAGGTTTATCCAACACCACTGTTAACCAGAAACAATAGTGAAGGGGCTAAGGACTGATAAAAGTACTACTCAAGCGTCATGAAATAAGACCACCATCATTAGGGTGCCATGTTGCAGGGATTCTGCTCCTATACTGAACTGTGCTTAGAGACTTGGGACCTCAGTGAATTAGGGTGTGCCAAAATTAACCTTAGTACCCAAAATCCCCAACCAGACTAGCATTAGTGTCTCATTGGCTCTTTCAGAATACCAATGATTAGACAACCCAGAACATGCGACCTAGGTTACCTCAGGCAATGTGGAAAACATGAACACTCTTTCGTTATACTCTCATACCAGTCCAAAACAGGGAGTAAAACAAGACACGTGCAAGTTTGAAATATTTATTTCTAACGCCATGTTCTCATGCGCAGCATTTTAGCTAATACAAGCAGACATATTATTAGAAACAAGATTATCAGCATAGTTACTATTCCATAAAATACAAAGGGAGAAAGCATGTTATAATGCTGAATGGAAACAGGTTTAAAATATACCTATATTTCATCCTCCCTTGCTAGTAGGTTATTTTATATCGAAGAAGGTCTTTTGGGATTACATAGGCGGCCCATAACTCTGGTATTAGCAGAAATGGATCATATCAAATTCTGCTCAAGCTCTCAACACACGAATGTTCTCCAAGTGTGTGTGATCATGCCTACACAGTGCATTAATAAACGCACCAATCACGGAGGTGGCCACAGCTGCATATGTGTTATGTCTAGAATGTGCGCTGATCAGTCCAAACAACAAGCACTAGGTTGAAATAACCTTGAAGACCTCAGCACTCACTGTTCAGACTAAGCTTACCAAGCAAGGCTGCTAAAATAGAAAAACATGATATTCTCGTGTGAAGCAAAACACTCTGCTAAACTCTAAACATTTAATAGAGTGTGTGCTGTATGCAAAAGGCAGCAGAAAGGAAAAATGGTGTTTAAACTTCTAATAACCTCATGTCAACTTAACACTGTGTGAATGCAAGGCTAAGCCCCACGACAATCCGTCCTGGACAACCTCCACAACATTGTGGATCATGTCCGGACTCACACACTCAGCAGGACACACACTCGACCCCCTCTTCAGAACAGGTAACTCCATCACCTTCAGCCACACCACGAACTCCCATGGACTGGACATCAATGTGTCCACTTCACCCTCAGAACACCCACCATCCACAGACACTTGCACCTGCTCCCACGAAAAAACTAGAACCTCGTCACTCAGCATCTCCACCCCAACCATTGTGGAAAAGGACCCCAACACCGCAGCCCGAACTCTACACAGATGGATCTCCGACAGCGCCAACACCATAGCCCACCTCAAGAAAAATAACAACACCCACGCCAAGAAAGCCAGATGGTTTACCACCGAACTTCGGGAGTCCAGATGCATTTGCTGCTGCCTCGAAAAGGCCTGAAGGAACACCAAATCCACAGAGCCTACAAAAACTTCAGAGCCGCCACCAACACTCACCACCAACTCATCAGAAGAACGAGAAAAGAAGTGATTGAAGACAGAATCTCCACTCACGCACACAACAGCAAAGAACTCTTCAACATCATCAAGGACTATGCCCAACCCACCAGTGAGTCCACCGACATTCCTCTCTCACAAGACCTGCGACAAACTCAGCACCTTTTTCCACCACAAAACCAAGAGCATCTATGACAACTTTGATGATGACAACCAACACACTGAACCCTCACCAACCAACCCCGAAACCCTGTAGCCAGCAATTTACAACTGAGCAGCCCTCACCACTGAAGACACACTGAAGACGATGAAGTCAATCCAATCCGGGGCCCCCATGGACACCTGACCCCACCATATTTTCAACAGAGCCGCCGACACCATCACACCTATGCTCTGACACGGGATTCAGACAAAATATCGAAATTTAAATATCGATATACAATAATATCAATGTTTAAATATAGAAGGGACATAATATCGAAGTTGAGTAAAATCGATAGATTTTAATATCAATTTTAGTAATATTGATGTATTGAATATCGATGTTAGTAATATCGATGTTAATAATTTCGATGTTACTAATATCGATTTTTATAGTATTTTAATGTATATTATTATGTATTTGTTATGTATTTAATTTATTTTTATGTAATTTAAATAAATGTTGTATTTTAGTACTGTAGCGGGTTGTGGGTTTATAGGGGAATAGGGTGGGAAGTAATTTAATTATATTATATTAATTATTAATTAGTAGGAATTATAAATTAATTTTAATTAATTTTAATTAATTGGTAATTACTTTTAATTAATTGATTAATTAATAATGATATTCTATAGCGGGTTGTGGGTTTATAGGGGAATAGGTTGGGAAGTAATTTAATTATACTAAATAATTATTAATTAGGAATTATAAATTAATTTTAATTAATTGGTCAATAATTTTTATTAATTGATTAATTGATAATTATGTTCTGTAGCGGTTTGTCGGTTTATAGGGGAATAAGGTGGGAAGTAATTTAATTATACTAAATTATTTATTAATTATTAGGAAATATAAATTAAGTTTCATTAATTGGTAAATAATTGTAATTAATTGGTAATTAATTTTTATTAATTGAATGATTGATAATTATGTTCTGTAGTGGGTTAGGGGTTTATAGGAGAGTAGGGTGGGAAGTAATTTAAATGTAATTAAGTAATAATGTTTTTTAATTAATTGTTTTGTTAATTATATAATTCTTAATTAATTATTCATTGGTAATTAAATATTATTAAATTGTATTTTTTATTAATTTGTTTAGTTAATTATTTATTGCTAATCATGTTTTTAATAATTATGTATTGGTATTTATAAATGGTTTATATTTATTTAATGGTAAAAAATGTATTACTTCCATTTTTTTTTTTATTATAAGTATGTTATTTTTACCTCTACGCTATCCAACACTTTCCCTACTGTTGCACTCTCTGGAGTTGGAATAGTAATTGTTACCCCTACGCTATCCAACACTTTCCCTACTATTGCACTCTCTGGAGTTGGAAAAGTAATTGTTACCCCTACGCTATCCAACACTTTCCCTACTGTTGCACTCTCTGGAGTTGGAATAGTAATTGTTACCTCTACGCTATCCAACACTTTCCCTACTGTTGCACTCTTTGGAGTTGGAATAGTAATTGTTACCCCTACGCTATCCAACACTTTCCCTACTGTTGCACTCTCTGGAGTTGGAATAGTAATTGTTACCCCTGCCCAAACTCCTCTACTATGCAGGGATCTGAGACAAGGCCCTGGACTGGACCACCTCCTTCCTCACCGACATAACCAAGAGAGTCCGCCTCCCCCTGTCTACTCCGGATCCACCACTACCATCTGCGGCGTCCCCAGGGATCCTCACTCAGCCCGACTCTGTTCAACGTCTACATGGCCCCCCTCGCTCGCATCGCCAGACTACACGACCTCAACATAATCTCCTATAATCACTGCTGGGACTCCTCTGCACCAACCCATCATATGTCTGGGCACTGCTGGGAGTCATATCCACCCACCCCTGTTATGTCTGGGCACTGCTGGGAGTCATATCCAGCCACCCCTTTTATGTCTGGGCACTGCTGAGACTCCTCTGCACCCAACCCTCTTATGTCTGGGCATTGCTGGGACTCCTCTGCACCCACCCCTGTTATGTCTGGGCACTGCTGGGAGTCCTTTCCAGCCACCCCTCCTATGTCTGGGCACTGCTGGGACTCCTCTGCACCCACCCAGCAGTGCCCAGACATAAGAGGGGTGGGTGCAGAGGAGTCCCAGCAGTGCCCAGACATAAGAGGGGTGGCTGGATATGACTCCCATCAGTGCCCTGACATAAGAGGGGTGGGTGGATATGACACCCAGTCGTGCCCAGACAGTATAGGGGTGGCTGGATAGGACTCCAACAGTGCCCAGGCACAGGAGGGGGGTGTAGATAGGACTCCTCTGCACCAACCCATCATATGTCTGGGTACTGCTGTGAGTCATATCCACCCACACCTCTTATGTATGGGCACTGCTGGGAGTCCTATCCAGCCACCCCTCCTATGTCTGGGCACTGCTGGGAGTCCTATCCAGCCACCCCCTATACTGTCTGGGCATTGCTGGGAGTCCTATATACTCCCCTTCCTATGTCTGGGCACTGCTGGGAGTCCTATCTGCACCCCCTCCTATATATGGGCACTGCTGGGAGTCCTATCCAGCCACCCCTATACTGTCTGGGCACTGTTGGGAGTCCTATCCAGCCACCCCTCCTATGTCTGGGCACTGATGGGACCCCTCTGCACCCACCCACATACCACCCCCATACTGTTAGGCACTGCTGGGAGTCATGTTAGGCACTGCTGGATGTCCTTTGCACCCACCCACATACCACCCCCCACACTGTTAGGCACTGCTGGGAGTCCTATGCACCCACCCCTCATTTGTCTAGGCACTGCTGGGAGTCCTTTGCACACACCCATCATATGTCTGGGCACTGCTGAGAGTCATATCCACCCACCCCTCTTATGTCTGGGCACTGCTGGCAGTCATATCCAGCCACCCCTCTTATGTCTAGGTACTGCTGGGACTCCTCTGCACCCACCCTTCTTATGTCTGGGCACTGCTGGGACTCCTCTGCACCCACCCCTGTTATGTCTGGGCACTGCTGGAAGTCATATCCACCCACCCCGGTTATGTCTGGGCACTGCTGGGAGTAATATCTACCCACCCCTATTACGTATGGGCACTGCTGGGAGTCCTATCCAGCCACCCCCTATACTGTCTGGGCACTGCTGGGAGTCCTATCTAGCCACCCCTCCTATGTCTGGGCACTGCTGGGACTCCTCTGCACCCACCCATCATCTGTCTGGGCACTGCTGGGAGTCATATCCACCCACCCCTGTTATGTATGGGCACTGCTGGGAGTCCTATCCAGCCTCCCCTCCTATGTCTGGGCACTGCTGGGAGTCCTATCCAGCCACCCCCTATACGGTTTGGGCACTGCTGGAAGTCCTATCTACACTCTCCTCCTATGTCTGGGCACTGCTGGGAGTCCTATCCAGCCATCCCCTATACTGTCTGGGCACTGCTGGGAGTCCTATCTACACCCCCTTCCTATGTCTGGGCACTGCTGGGAGTCCTATCTACACCCCACTTCTATGTCTGGGCACTGCTGGGAGTCCTATCCAGCCACCCCCTATACTGTCTGGGCACTGCTAGGAGTCCTATCCAGCCACCCCTCCTATGTCTGGGCACTGCTGGGACTCCTCTGCACCCACCCACATACCACCCCCATACTGTTAGGCACTTCTGGGAGTCATGTTAGGCACTGCTGGAAGTCCTTTGCACCCACCCACATACTACCCCCATACTGTTAAGCACTGCTGGAAGTCATGTTAGGCACTGCTGGAAGTCCTTTGCACCCACCCACATACCACCCCCATACTGTTAGGCACTGCTGGGAGTCATGTTACGCAGTTGGGACGGTCTTTTTCCATTCGTACGGAGACGGCTACGAGTACTAGTCGGACGATGTTTTTTTCTCCCGAATCGGAATCAGCCCCAAAGTGTTACACATTCTTATGACACAGAACAATTCACATTGGCTTGTTGCCCTTGCATTTTCAAAGTACAGTTTATTAGTATATTAAACAGCTTAGTCAATTGGTGTAACATATGTGAATAAGAGTACCACTACCATGAGAGATTTGTGACAATACAATTGATTTTGTTTACAACAGGATAGATTGAATCTTGTTGCTTCAAGTATATGTTAAATGGCTTTACATGGTCCCCACTGAAGAGACATTTTATATAGCTCTAGGTTGAGAGAATACTCTTTTTTGCACATCTTATTTCCTTGGCAAAGACAACTGTTTCCTGAGTTATTTGTTTTTGATTTTTCAGTGTTCATAAGGCTACATCCTTGCCCATTATGTGGTCTTCACTTGTTAGCACTGGACTTGTCGAGCGACCACTTACCTGTCTCCAGGGAAGTACAATTTTTTTCTCTTTTTCCTGTGTCTGTTACTTCTTTGAGTCGCTTTGGCTTTCTTGCTTTTCATTCTCATTTGCTTGTGTTGAATTCTTGTGTTATTATAATTGTTATGATCTCTTTCAGAAGGTGTGTATTTTTGTCAGATACTAATGCATAAGAACCCTCTGTTCACTGTAAATAGTAGCTTCAGCCTCCTCTTAGGAAAACAACCAAGGAAGGTTGATGGCCCACTTTGCCAAATTCATTGCTATTAGAGATCAGTACTTCAATTTCCCTGTGCTTTATTTCATATTGGCAGGTCTAAGGCAATGCGCTGTTCTTCGGCAGGCCCAAATATCTGATCTCCAGACTGCAGTTTCTTCAAAATAGCACTGCACGGCAGACTCTGGCCTGCAATGGTTCAGCTCACTTGACCAAACTGATTTTGCTTCCCATTATGAAGGAGATTGACTTTAAAGTGATGTGCATCTTTCATTGTTATATCTTTGTTGTTTTCTCAATCTTTATCCCATCTCTTTTCACTGAGTTTTTCTTCATGTGTTTACTCTGTTTATACAGAATGTGCCATGTACAAGCCAGTGGGTGATCTCTCTCTAACATTGAATTCAAAGTTTGGAATAACTTTGCCCCTCTCTTTCAAAACTTCACAATCTGTCATTCCTTACAAGGCAACTTAACATTTGACTGTTTCCAATCTTTTCGGATCTATGGATTTGTTTTATTGCAGTGTGACTGAGGCAAGCATTTGATTGAGTGGAGTGGAGAAGTGAGGCTCATTGGTTAGAGCGGCAGACCCTGATGCAGAGGTCTAGCCCGCGACCAGGGTTCAATTTCCGCCTCGGCGGGTCTTGGGCTCAATTTCCGCGGACCTGATAATTCTCGCCTCGGTGCCTATTCTAATCATGGGTCCCACTCTGCAACTTTGGGAAATAGCTTGCTTAATCTACACAACGGCCCCAACAACGCTAGGATCCCTGGTTTCCCCTTTGGGGTGCCCAGGATTGGGCACTTCACAGGGAAAAGCCAGGAAGGGTTCCACAGCGGTATGCGTACAAGCGCCTGAGATACCCTTTCGGGGGTCGATTCGGTGCGCTATACAAAATACTACTACTACATTTACTACATTAGTAGTGCACTTATAAACCATTAATGTATTTAGTCATTAGCTCGTGCAAACATTTTTTCATAAATGTACATTCAAGAGAGATACATTTACTTCATGTTCGTATCGTGCTGATTCCTGATTTAACGGTCAAAGCCATCAGGGAAAAGAGAGTTTCAGTTGCTGATGAACAACTTGATTGACTTTTAAATCCATACATGAGTCCAGTTAGAAGGAAAGCTGAGAGTTCAACATGGAGAGAAGATCCTAGTTTCTATGTTGGGGGAGGGAACCAGTGACTGTATATAAAATTGGTTCTTGGTTTTTCATTAGTGGGGCAGATAGACCCTGCCCTTCTGAGGGAAGTTTCAGTTGAGTCGGTTGACCAAGCATAATGAGTGCTGGTATTAATTTCTTCTTAAAAGCAACACTATAGAGGGAGGACTATATCCAATTCTACAGTGTAAGGTAACATTCCAGTATGTTTGCCTTTCATCCCATTTCTACTAAATATTCCTTGAGGGTTGTAGAACACTATATGTGACTGAATGCAATACTAATCAAAATCAAAGGGGATGAAGGACGGAGTGAAGAACATTGCAAGCACTCACCCTCAGTCAACTGATCTGGGTTTAATCCACCATCATACTTTAGTTCACTCCGCCACCCTAGTTCAGACATGGCCATATGCAAATCAGTCTGACCCTGTGCCTCATGGGAACAGTCCAATACCAAAGAGGTTGATGGATGGAGCGTTTGAGCAAATCAAACACTCACCCCCAGTCAACTGATCTGGGTTTAATCCATCACTATTCTTTAGCTAACTCCACCACCCCAGTTCAGACATGGCCTTTTGCAAATCAGTCTGACACTGTGCCTCATGGGAACAGTCTAGCAGGAACTGCCAAGCCATGTCTTTCCTGGACCGGAAACAAGCATCCTGGGACCGGTTCCGGGTTCATAACCCTCATCAGTCAGGCTATCTTGAATCCAGTGGTAAAGTGAGCAAGGGACCCACGTCTGGGCATACCCTGCCAACTTAGGGCGAACAGAGCAATAACAAAGGGGATGATGGATGGAGCGTTTGAGCAAATCAAACACTCACCTCCAGTCAACTGATCTGGGTATAATCCATCACCATTCTTTAGTTCACTCCACCACCCCAGTTCAGACATGGCCATATGCAAATCAGTCTGACCCTGTGCCTCATGGGAACAGTCCAGCCCGAACTGTCATGCCATGTCTTCCCTGGACTGGAAACAAGCATCCTGGGACCGGTTTCGGGTTCATAATCCTCATCAGCCAGGCAATCCGGAATCCAGTGGCAGAGTGAGCAAGTGACCCACGTCTGGGCATACCCTGCCAACTTAGGGCGAATTTAGCAAAACCACAGGGGATGATGAACAGAGTGTTGAACATTGCAAGCACTCACCCCCAGTCAACTGATCTGGGATTAATCCATAATCATTCTTTAGCTCACTCCATTCGTCCTAAGTTGGCAGGGTATGGCCAGACGTGGGTCCCTTGCTCACTTTGCCACTGGATTTAAGATAGGCTGGCTGATGAGGCTTAAGAACGATCTCCATCTGCAACTAAATTGTAATGCACATAGAAAATAACTGTGCCAATACAGACACTCTGCAGTAATCAGTAGAGAACAGTCAAACCAGGGACTACTGCGCCCTCACTATTGATCTCATAGCTAATACCACATGAAGGGCACCGCAAGCCAGCACCACAAGCTCCCTGCTGCTTAGGTTCTAGAAACCCACAGCAGTGCATCAGATGTTACCCCACTGTGCTCATTTGTCATTTGCACTGGAAGTAGGGGTGTGGAAGGAGGCACATTATCGTTTGCACACAACATAGTTGTATCAATAAAATTGCATTTCTGTGCAATTTTACTGCCCATTTCAATAGAAACAGTGCTGTTGGCAAATAATAGTGCTTTACAAATCATGCTTAAACAATACATTTGCAACAATGTGCTTCAAAATGCACCCCCAGCTACATACTACACCCTTAACCCTCTCCTGCTGAATGGTCATGGCTCAATTGCTACACTTCTTCTTTATGTGACACTTGGATTTTTCACAATCTTTATGACTTCAGTGATGTAATATTGGAGTCAGAAAATTGTTCCAGCATCATAACCACCTATGTACTCTGGAAACCCTGCCACTCAAGCAAGTGCGCCCTAATCAAGCACCGATAGCTCCTCGCATTTGGACGTTTGTCTCTTCCACAGTTCTTCACACCTGTAATCAAAATGCTGCAATAATAATAGCCTGGCCCTTCAAGCTCATAAACCCCAGGAGATCAATACAGGTGTAGTATTATATGTCAATGTTCTCCCTTTCAAGATGGCTGCACCGCGAAGGACAAACTGAAGGCGTCTTTAAAATGGACATTAAGACTTTTTTTACCATGCATTTGCATAATGATGCAATAGTCTCAAGTGTTTGATGGTAATGGTGCACTGCTCGGAACAGTAGAAATTGCTTTTTCTGATTGGGCTTGTGTTCTTTTCTGTAAACTGTCTCCTAATGTGGATAAGCGATGGAATTCTCTGCCTCAGTGTATGTTGGAAAGCGGACTCCGGCTTTCAAGAAGGAAAGATCGATGGCCCAATCTTTTTCAGGCAACGCAGTGAGAATCTGGAACTCACTTCCGCCTCAGTTCCGGACCACCTCCTCCTCCCAGGCCTTCAAAATGGACCTCAAAGTTCTCCTCCTCCAAAGACACCTCCAAATCTAATTCACGCCCTCTCTATCATCTGTAGGAAGACCTCCCATTATTGAAAATTCTATTGTCCATGACTATGGAAGTGCCTTCCCAGTGTGTTCTGGCAGTTTGAGTGTTTACCATTTATTGCAGTATTATCCTTGTACCTGTGTATGTTACCCTTTTGTAACGTGGATACATCACTTTTCTCTTGTAACACACTGTATGCTACCTCTCACATCTTGTTTGCTGTAGATACTTGCACAGGTGCCATCATTGCCTACGTAACGTTTGTTCTTGTGCTGGAGTGTCTGCCATTTATTGCAGTATTATACCTCTACTTGTACTTTGTACGCTTTTGTAACCTGCACACATGTCACTTTTTCCTCCTGTAATGTACCGATTGCTACCTCATGTATTTTGGTTGCTCACTATTGTCACTTTTGATTCATGTAACTTACCGTTTGCTTTTGTAATTTGTCCACTTGTAATTTTCTCCTCATGTATCATTGCTGTTCCTATTGTGAAGCGTTCTGACACCTTCGGGTAAAGTCCGCGCTATATAAAATCACATAAATAAATAAATAAATAAATAAATAAATAAATAAATAAATAAATAAATAAATAAAAAGCCCCGCTCTTTTAAGTGCTGTTCTAAAATGTAAATGGCACTGCCAATAGACCAATAGCTTAAGGGGCTTATTTATTGCCTAGCTTTCCATGGCACTCATTATGAGTTAGGGTATTTTACCCAGAGTGATAAATATGGGTGAAATGCTGCAGCTCCGAATTACAATTCGTTCCAAGTCCAGAATTATCAGGTCACAGAATCTAGACCCGATAGCTCCAGACATGGAAACACTGGACCTAAGTCAGCTGCTGCAAATCCAGGGATTGTGGGTGGAAGGACAGGCCAAACCCTGCAGAATCACGAGGGGGGGCAACAAATGCTCTCACTGGAGCAGGCACCAGGCTTTCAAGACCTCCAGTGCTCACACCACTCTCTTCCCCAACCCCCTCGTCGCCCACCTGTTGACACTTTCCACCTGCTCAAAGCAAGTAGAAAAAACAGTTTTTTATTGCGATGGGAAAACTGACCAGTAAAGTTACTGAAATCTCGAAGAGTAACCCATAATTTCCCATTCTGGGAGTAAAACTTCATAATCATTAGAATTTGGTGCCGGTATACTGGCTGGATCTAATTAGTGGTGATATTTTACTGTTTGAAAGAATCCCACTCCCACTTATTTCTGGGAGCACTGACAAATTATGAAAAGACACCATGGCTTATGACTGGTGGTGGCTTGATCCTGAAGCGAGAGGTGACTAGGAAAAGTTAGTCAACAACTTAAATAAACGCAGGTGTACAGTGAAAACAAAACAAAACAAAACATGATGGCACTTTCTGTAAATCTTACATACCAGCTATGAGAAGAACTGAAAACAGAGTCGTCAGTCTCAGTGATACATCATGTTCTCAGCAAGTACTTTGAAGGGATTTCTCTGAAAAATAGCCTGGGATTGGAAGCCTGAAAAACAATGGAAAATCCCCTCAAGTGTGTCAGTTTTCGGTTTTCATCTTGCAGAGCCAGAACAGAACATGATCAGCGCTGTGTAGAGTCTTTATTATTTCCAACCTTTGCAAAAGTCTATCAAAATCTTAGCATAGTTTCCTTATTTACAAAGTCTTTCACTTTGATGCACCTGTGTGAAAATCATGATTTTTGCATCAAATAATGTTCAATATAAATGTTTAATCTCCTAAATGGGTCTGCAGAAAAAAGTAAGTTAGTGCTTAATTTGTAAAAGAATAGCCCCCACATGCATCAATCTAGGATTTTGCATTTCTCAAATAGCGAAAATTAAGGAATCGCTATTTAGGAAATGCAAAATGCTATGCATCATTTTTTTCGGTATTTCTTTGTGATTCGGTAAAAATCGCATTTTTTACTGAATCCCAAAGAAATACCGAATTCTTAAGTGAATTTTCGCAATTTCCATTGATTCCTATGGGCCAAAAGGCCCATAGGAGTCAATGCAAATTGCGAGTGGCACTTAGAAAATTTCATGGGTGCAGGGGGGGGGTCCAAAGGACCCCCCCCTGCACCCCTGAAATGTATTTTTCGCATCATGTTGCACACACACATGTCCTAAGGACATGTGTGTCCGTAACATGAATGTTGAAAAAAAAACATTTAAAGCATTTTAAACACTTTTTCCAAATTTACCGAGTGGTTCAACCACTCGGTAAATTTGGAACCCTAAGTGCGAATTTTCACTTGTCAAAAGTGATGATGCATTGCTTTTAAGAAGTCGCACATCTGCGACTTCTTAAAAGCACCCGCAATTTTAGAACTCGCAACAATGTTGCAAATTCTAAAATTGCTTCATGCATCCCAAAAAGCACTTTTGCATTCGCAAACGGCCGATTTTAAGGAATCGCACCGTTTGCGAATGAAAAAGTGCTTGATGCATGTGGGGGATAGTGCCGAGGACCAAAGTTTTGTTCAAAGCCAAACGTCTGGCGCTACTGAATGTCATTGTGCCGAATATGAAGAAGGCAGTCTTGATTCCACAAGGACTAGCTAGGTTTATGCAGGTTAGACTCAGTGGAGTACGTATGTCACGGGAAACCAGTGGGTTTCTTTAAAAAGCCCTCACCCACCAACCTAGTTGGTGGCATGCTTCATCATCGGGCCCACCACAGTGGCACCTAGCGTGCCCCGGGTGTGCTTCGACGCCAGATTACTGCGGAGCTGGTATAATTGCTGAGTGTGCAATGTGGTGAGTGTGAAGGTGAAACTTAAAAAACCATACAGAAATCCCAGCACCCGAGGGTAAAAAATATTTTAATAGAACTGGGTATCTGTTGGTACGTTAAAAGGCAAGTAGACACGTTGGAGTATGGATTATGACCTCCAGTGTCCTGTGTGGTCTACATGTTTCAGCCTGGCCTTTCTTAATTTGAAACAGGCTTTCCTCAGGACCAAGTGAGTATGTGTGGGGTTATTAAAACTAATTTACAGTGAGTGTTTTAAGGTTTTATGTGTAGCACGCGATAAGGTGCTATATGGGAGAGAAGGGGGTTCCCTCTCGCTTTGCTACATATAACATAAAAGGGAGACATACAGACGTACAGGGAAGAGTCATATTAGCATATTATTGCAGAAACAGTCGTCATTCCACCGTCTTATAAGGTGAGTGAGCGAACTATGTATGGCTAAAGTGTGGTCTTGTCGGTGGCAAGACTCATGTGATCGTTATCTAGACGCCGGTTGTAGTGGTGGGCTAGAAAACGAAAATGCCAGTGTGATGTTCAGGTGAGTGAAAGAAAATTATAATTGTTATCCTCACACAGTATTTATCTGTTCAAAGCCTCCTTGGGTCGCCTGGCAGAGAAACAGACCCTAAAGGAAGGTAGTATGGGTTTTAGAAAGGTATCCGACCTGTAAGGGAAAAACCTCAACACCTTACCCCCATTGTTGCTGTAGTGCGCAGCCTCTTTACTCACGCAACTGTCGATCTGGTTCCTCCTTGGACCTCTAATCCATCTGCGGCGCCCGGTTTGTGAAAGACAGGCTGGCCGAGCATGTTATTTAAACCCTCCGTAATTGTCTGCACCTGGGTCGGAGTAGAAATAGAGGGAGGGGTGCTGCGCTGAAAGCGCCATGTCATGTGCGCTGTGCGCATGCGTGCCGTGCGCTATGCGCATGCGTGCCAGAGTAGTGATCATTTCTCGGCGCGCTGGTCTATTTTTATGCGACTCAGCGCATGCGCGGATGGAAGAGACTGCCGCGCATGCGTGGAAAGGAGTGTTAGCGGTCGCGTTTACAGTAATAGGCATTATTCCTCTGGGAAGGAGTTAAATAGTGGGAACAAGGCCAAATAATGGGCATTATTCCTCTGGGAAGGAGTTAAATAGTGAGAACAAGGCCAAATATCCTTGCAAAAGATGGGAAATTAAGAAATTGAAATACAGTTTGAACAGTGTGAAACTGAATGGGCTATGCACAGATTTAGAGAAGAGAAGGAGATGTCATTCATTAATTGTTAAGTGAATTCCATGGTATGGAATCATTTAACCCCTCAATGTGGGTGGACAGACGATAAATCCAGCGTTGCTCTTTTTGGAGGAGAAATCTTTCATTATTTTCAGTAATGGGGAATTGTTCAATCACAGTCCAAGAAAAATCATTTGGGGTGTGATTGTGGGACAGAAAGTGGTCTGTAAGTCTGCTTATGTTTTTTCCACATCGGATGGTGCTGCGATGTTCCGTCATTCTTGTCCTTACTTTGCGGGTGGTCATGCCCACATATCGTAGGCCACATCTGCAAGTCATGAGGTACACCAGGTTGGATGAATTACAGTTGGTAAACTGGCGTTGTGTCCATACCTTGCCAGGTTCTAGGACCAGAGTTTTAGAAGGGGATGTAAGGTGGCATACACTGCAATTATTGCACGGTTGGTGTCCCGTAATTTTTGGTAAGCCCCAAGCATTGAGGACGGTGTTGTCGGGAGTGGCATTACTTGGTCTGGGTCTGGTGTGTACTAGGGAGTCTTTCAGATTCCTCGCCCTTTTATATGCGAATCTTGGTTTTTCCCAATTTCGGTTGCCTGAGTTAATGATCTTCCAGTTCCTATTGATTATATTGGAGACCTGGTTTGATACAGTATTGTAAGTAGTGACGCATGTCAAAGTTGGTTCCTCAGGAGGCCTGGTTGTTACCTCAAGGAGTGCCTCTCTATTCTGGTTGCGCGCCCTCTTACAGGTGGTGTTCAGGATCCTGGTGGGGTATCCCCTGTCTTCCAATTTATGAATCAAAGTGGCTGATTGTTGTTTGAAGTCCTGGATCCGGCTGCAGTTACGTCTTAATCGTAAGAACTGTCCGTAAGGGAGATTTTCCCGTAGAGGTCTGGGGTGGAAGCTGTCAAACCTCAAAAGTGAGTTCTTTGATGTGGGTTTGTGGTGGGTCGTAGTTGTCAGGCCATCCATGTCCGCCTTGATGTTAAGATCCAGGAAAGCCAGTTCCGAGGTACTGCTCATACAGGTGAATCTTAGGTAGTTGTCACAGGTATTAATCCATGTGAGGAATTGGTCCAGGGATTCTTGATTTCCTTCCCAGATGACCAGAATGTCGTCGATGTATCGACGCCACATTTTGATGTTACTTGTGTACGGATTGTTCAAGGATTGTATATGTATTTTTTCAAAATGGGCTACATACAGACCAGCTATGCTGGGGGCGAAAACGCTCCCCATGCTTGTCCCATTAGTCTGTAAGTACAGCTTGCCCTCGTACTCAAAATAGTTGTCTTTTAATGCCAGGGTGGCACATTCCATTACAAAGCTGCGAGGAATGTGATGGTTCCAAGTAGTACCCATTAGGACTTCCTCCAGTACTTCTAGTGTGGCGTCCTGGGGTAAGCTAGTATAAAGGCTCTCAATGTCTAAACCGACAAGGATTTGGGTTGTCGGGTTGTAGTTGATTTCTTTGATTACATTGAGGAGATGTTTAGTGTCCTTGACATATGATGGTGTGAGTTGTACCAAAGGGTTCAGGAAGAAGTCACAAAAACGAGAGAGAGGCTCTAAGATGGATTGATTCCCAGACACAATGGGTCTTCCCGGTGGAGGGGTTACTCCCTTGTGTACCTTTGGGAGAATGTAGAAATATGGGATCTTGGCATTTTTGCTGCACAGGTAGTCGGCCTCCTGTTTAGAGATATGTTCTGCGTCCCGGGCACTTTTTACCAAGATCTGTATCCTCCTGGTTAGTTCCTCGGTGGGATCCTTCTTGAGTGGTCTGTAATTTCTAGTGTCGCTGAGTAATCTGCGACATTCCTTGTCATAATCCTTTTGGTCCATGAGCACAATACCTCCCCCCTTATCGGCAGGTTTGATGACAAGGGCAGGATTAGTTTGAAGGCGTCGTATTGTATCACGTTCACGATGGGACATGTTGTTGAAGGTGTTCTTCTCCTGTATTTTCTCCACCTCACTGTAGACTGCCTGTTCAAAGGCAGCAATCTCGACAGGTATACTGGCGGGTGGTGGAATGAACGTAGATTTTAGTCTGAGACCTGTCTCATTGGGGACTTCCTCTTGAGGGTCGTTGGATTCTGTTCTCTTTTCGAAAAAGGCTTTCAATTTAAGTTTTCTAAAGAACTCCGCTAGTTCCATGTGTAGTTTGAAGTGATCCAGTTTGGCTGTAGGGACAAAAGATAGGCCCTTATTCAGGACTGCTATTTCTTCATCTGTCAATTCTGTGCTCGAGATGTTGAACACCAGCTGGTCCTTGGTTCTCATAGCTGTTGCTACTTGCTCGGTCCTGCCTGTTCCTTGGTTTTGTTCCTCGTGTTCGAACTCACTGGTTCCGCTTCTGGTGTCCAGTGGACCTGTGGTGCATTTCTTCTTTTTCCGCGATTCCTGCGGCCCTGTGATAAAAAAGGATATCTTTGGTTTTGGTTCCCCTGAAAGTAAGGCATCGGTCCTGGTGCGTACATCGGAGGGAAACCGTAGAAGGGGGGTGGCATTGGTCCAAATTGTGGTGGCCCAAAGTTATGGTTCTGTGGTGGACCCTGCCAGGGTTGTTGCCAGTGTTGGCCTCGTCGCCCTCTCCCTCTGGATTGGTTGGATCCGGTGCTGGAATTGCTGGAGACCGAACTATTGTCCCCGGAGCTTTCGGAGTCTTTTCTAGCTGGGGTATAAGTGTCGTCTGAATAAGGGTATGTCTTCGTAAAACTGAATCTTTTCAGATCTTTCTCAAAATTTTTGATTTTTGTCTGAGTTAAATATTCTTTGTAGTCAGCCATCTCTCGGTTTTGATCTTCTAGTTTCTTTTTGAAACCAGTTAGGGTGGTCTTGAAATGGTTCTCAGTAGCCTGAATTTCGATCAGGATGGCGTCAGAGAGTCGTTTGGCAGTTTTGATGATGAGGACGAGCCAGTCCCTGGTACAATGCCAAGCGATCTGGGCCCAATCCTTCCTGAAAGTGGCGTCATCTAGGAAGATTCTGGGAGCGTTGGTGACTATAAGACCTTTGGGAGCAGTGTTGGTGCGTAAGTACTGTGCTAGAATCACGCCATGTAAGATGGTCCGTATTTTGTTCCTTTTCTTCTCAGTCAGTGCGTCCCAATCGGTGGACTGTGCAATGGTTGCGGGGATATTGAAGTCTGCCGCAAGGGACGGGTCGGATAAGATTTCACTGATGTCATCTTCAGTGTACGTCAGACCGGTGTTTTCTGCCATGTTATTGTGCTATTTGGAAAAATTAAACTCTCACAGCTGTGCGCTGCCTAAATATCACTAAATCAAAGGAGAGAGGGAGGACTAGGTAAGCTAGTCTGAATCCCCGCTTTTATATGTCAAAAAATCAAGAAAGACTAGCTAGGTTTATGCAGGTTAGACTCAGTGGAGTACGTATGTCACGGGAAACCAGTGGGTTTCTTTAAAAAGCCCTCACCCACCAACCTAGTTGGTGGCATGCTTCATCATCGGGCCCACCACAGTGGCACCTAGCGTGCCCCGGGTGTGCTTCGACGCCAGATTACTGCGGAGCTGGTATAATTGCTGAGTGTGCAATGTGGTGAGTGTGAAGGTGAAACTTAAAAAACCATACAGAAATCCCAGCACCCGAGGGTAAAAAATATTTTAATAGAACTGGGTATCTGTTGGTACGTTAAAAGGCAAGTAGACACGTTGGAGTATGGATTATGACCTCCAGTGTCCTGTGTGGTCTACATGTTTCAGCCTGGCCTTTCTTAATTTGAAACAGGCTTTCCTCAGGACCAAGTGAGTATGTGTGGGGTTATTAAAACTAATTTACAGTGAGTGTTTTAAGGTTTTATGTGTAGCACGTGATAAGGTGCTATATGGGAGAGAAGGGGGTTCCCTCTCGCTTTGCTACATATAACATAAAAGGGAGACATACAGACGTACAGGGAAGAGTCATATTAGCATATTATTGCAGAAACAGTCGTCATTCCACCGTCTTATAAGGTGAGTGAGCGAACTATGTATGGCTAAAGTGTGGTCTTGTCGGTGGCAAGACTCATGTGATCGTTATCTAGACGCCGGTTGTAGTGGTGGGCTAGAAAACGAAAATGCCAGTGTGATGTTCAGGTGAGTGAAAGAAAATTATAATTGTTATCCTCACACAGTATTTATCTGTTCAAAGCCTCCTTGGGTCGCCTGGCAGAGAAACAGACCCTAAAGGAAGGTAGTATGGGTTTTAGAAAGGTATCCGACCTGTAAGGGAAAAACCTCAACACTTACCCCCATTGTTGCTGTAGTGCGCAGCCTCTTTACTCACGCAACTGTCGATCTGGTTCCTCCTTGGACCTCTAATCCTTCTGCGGCGCCCGGTTTGTGAAAGACAGGCTGGCCGAGCATGTTATTTAAACCCTCCGTAATTGTCTGCACCTGGGTCGGAGTAGAAATAGAGGGAGGGGTGCCGCGCTGAAAGCGCCATGTCATGTGCGCTGTGCGCATGCGTGCCGTGCGCTATGCGCATGCGTGCCAGAGTAGTGATCATTTCTCGGCGCGCTGGTCTATTTTTATGCGACTCAGCGCATGCGCGGATGGAAGAGACTGCCGCGCATGCGTGGAAAGGAGTGTTAGCGGTCGCGTTTACAGTAATAGGCATTATTCCTCTGGGAAGGAGTTAAATAGTGGGAACAAGGCCAAATAATGGGCATTATTCCTCTGGGAAGGAGTTAAATAGTGAGAACAAGGCCAAATATCCTTGCAAAAGATGGGAAATTAAGAAATTGAAATACAGTTTGAACAGTGTGAAACTGAATGGGCTATGCACAGATTTAGAGAAGAGAAGGAGATGTCATTCATTAATTGTTAAGTGAATTCCATGGTATGGAATCATTTAACCCCTCAATGTGGGTGGACAGACGATAAATCCAGCGTTGCTCTTTTTGGAGGAGAAATCTTTCATTATTTTCATTAATGGGGAATTGTTCAATCACAGTCCAAGAAAAATCATTTGGGGTGTGATTGTGGGACAGAAAGTGGTCTGTAAGTCTGCTTATGTTTTTTCCACATCGGATGGTGCTGCGATGTTCCGTCATTCTTGTCCTTACTTTGCGGGTGGTCATGCCCACATATCGTAGGCCACATCTGCAAGTCATGAGGTACACCAGGTTGGATGAATTACAGTTGGTAAACTGGCGTTGTGTCCATACCTTGCCAGGTTCTAGGACCAGAGTTTTAGAAGGGGATGTAAGGTGGCATACACTGCAATTATTGCACGGTTGGTGTCCCGTAATTTTTGGTAAGCCCCAAGCATTGAGGACGGTGTTGTCGGGAGTGGCATTACTTGGTCTGGGTCTGGTGTGTACTAGGGAGTCTTTCAGATTCCTCGCCCTTTTATATGCGAATCTTGGTTTTTCCCAATTTCGGTTGCCTGAGTTAATGATCTTCCAGTTCCTATTGATTATATTGGAGACCTGGTTTGATACAGTATTGTAAGTAGTGACGCATGTCAAAGTTGGTTCCTCAGGAGGCCTGGTTGTTACCTCAAGGAGTGCCTCTCTATTCTGGTTGCGCGCCCTCTTACAGGTGGTGTTCAGGATCCTGGTGGGGTATCCCCTGTCTTCCAATTTATGAATCAAAGTGGCTGATTGTTGTTTGAAGTCCTGGATCCGGCTGCAGTTACGTCTTAATCGTAAGAACTGTCCGTAAGGGAGATTTTCCCGTAGAGGTCTGGGGTGGAAGCTGTCAAACCTCAAAAGTGAGTTCTTTGATGTGGGTTTGTGGTGGGTCGTAGTTGTCAGGCCATCCATGTCCGCCTTGATGTTAAGATCCAGGAAAGCCAGTTCCGAGGTACTGCTCATACAGGTGAATCTTAGGTAGTTGTCACAGGTATTAATCCATGTGAGGAATTGGTCCAGGGATTCTTGATTTCCTTCCCAGATGACCAGAATGTCGTCGATGTATCGACGCCACATTTTGATGTTACTTGTGTACGGATTGTTCAAGGATTGTATATGTATTTTTTCAAAATGGGCTACATACAGACCAGCTATGCTGGGGGCGAAAACGCTCCCCATGCTTGTCCCATTAGTCTGTAAGTACAGCTTGCCCTCGTACTCAAAATAGTTGTCTTTTAATGCCAGGGTGGCACATTCCATTACAAAGCTGCGAGGAATGTGATGGTTCCAAGTAGTACCCATTAGGACTTCCTCCAGTACTTCTAGTGTGGCGTCCTGGGGTAAGCTAGTATAAAGGCTCTCAATGTCTAAACCGACAAGGATTTGGGTTGTCGGGTTGTAGTTGATTTCTTTGATTACATTGAGGAGATGTTTAGTGTCCTTGACATATGATGGTGTGAGTTGTACCAAAGGGTTCAGGAAGAAGTCACAAAAACGAGAGAGAGGCTCTAAGATGGATTGATTCCCAGACACAATGGGTCTTCCCGGTGGAGGGGTTACTCCCTTGTGTACCTTTGGGAGAATGTAGAAATATGGGATCTTGGCATTTTTGCTGCACAGGTAGTCGGCCTCCTGTTTAGAGATATGTTCTGCGTCCCGGGCACTTTTTACCAAGATCTGTATCCTCCTGGTTAGTTCCTCGGTGGGATCCTTCTTGAGTGGTCTGTAATTTCTAGTGTCGCTGAGTAATCTGCGACATTCCTTGTCATAATCCTTTTGGTCCATGAGCACAATACCTCCCCCCTTATCGGCAGGTTTGATGACAAGGGCAGGATTAGTTTGAAGGCGTCGTATTGTATCACGTTCACGATGGGACATGTTGTTGAAGGTGTTCTTCTCCTGTATTTTCTCCACCTCACTGTAGACTGCCTGTTCAAAGGCAGCAATCTCGACAGGTATACTGGCGGGTGGTGGAATGAACGTAGATTTTAGTCTGAGACCTGTCTCATTGGGGACTTCCTCTTGAGGGTCGTTGGATTCTGTTCTCTTTTCGAAAAAGGCTTTCAATTTAAGTTTTCTAAAGAACTCCGCTAGTTCCATGTGTAGTTTGAAGTGATCCAGTTTGGCTGTAGGGACAAAAGATAGGCCCTTATTCAGGACTGCTATTTCTTCATCTGTCAATTCTGTGCTCGAGATGTTGAACACCAGCTGGTCCTTGGTTCTCATAGCTGTTGCTACTTGCTCGGTCCTGCCTGTTCCTTGGTTTTGTTCCTCGTGTTCGAACTCACTGGTTCCGCTTCTGGTGTCCAGTGGACCTGTGGTGCATTTCTTCTTTTTCCGCGATTCCTGCGGCCCTGTGATAAAAAAGGATATCTTTGGTTTTGGTTCCCCTGAAAGTAAGGCATCGGTCCTGGTGCGTACATCGGAGGGAAACCGTAGAAGGGGGGTGGCATTGGTCCAAATTGTGGTGGCCCAAAGTTATGGTTCTGTGGTGGACCCTGCCAGGGTTGTTGCCAGTGTTGGCCTCGTCGCCCTCTCCCTCTGGATTGGTTGGATCCGGTGCTGGAATTGCTGGAGACCGAACTATTGTCCCCGGAGCTTTCGGAGTCTTTTCTAGCTGGGGTATAAGTGTCGTCTGAATAAGGGTATGTCTTCGTAAAACTGAATCTTTTCAGATCTTTCTCAAAATTTTTGATTTTTGTCTGAGTTAAATATTCTTTGTAGTCAGCCATCTCTCGGTTTTGATCTTCTAGTTTCTTTTTGAAACCAGTTAGGGTGGTCTTGAAATGGTTCTCAGTAGCCTGAATTTCGATCAGGATGGCGTCAGAGAGCTATGAGAACCAAGGACCAGCTGGTGTTCAACATCTCGAGCACAGAATTGACAGATGAAGAAATAGCAGTCCTGAATAAGGGCCTATCTTTTGTCCCTACAGCCAAACTGGATCACTTCAAACTACACATGGAACTAGCGGAGTTCTTTAGAAAACTTAAATTGAAAGCCTTTTTCGAAAAGAGAACAGAATCCAACGACCCTCAAGAGGAAGTCCCCAATGAGACAGGTCTCAGACTAAAATCTACGTTCATTCCACCACCCGCCAGTATACCTGTCGAGATTGCTGCCTTTGAACAGGCAGTCTACAGTGAGGTGGAGAAAATACAGGAGAAGAACACCTTCAACAACATGTCCCATCGTGAACGTGATACAATACGACGCCTTCAAACTAATCCTGCCCTTGTCATCAAACCTGCCGATAAGGGGGGAGGTATTGTGCTCATGGACCAAAAGGATTATGACAAGGAATGTCGCAGATTACTCAGCGACACTAGAAATTACAGACCACTCAAGAAGGATCCCACCGAGGAACTAACCAGGAGGATACAGATCTTGGTAAAAAGTGCCCGGGACGCAGAACATATCTCTAAACAGGAGGCCGACTACCTGTGCAGCAAAAATGCCAAGATCCCATATTTCTACATTCTCCCAAAGGTACACAAGGGAGTAACCCCTCCACCGGGAAGACCCATTGTGTCTGGGAATCAATCCATCTTAGAGCCTCTCTCTCGTTTTTGTGACTTCTTCCTGAACCCTTTGGTACAACTCACACCATCATATGTCAAGGACACTAAACATCTCCTCAATGTAATCAAAGAAATCAACTACAACCCGACAACCCAAATCCTTGTCGGTTTAGACATTGAGAGCCTTTATACTAGCTTACCCCAGGACGCCACACTAGAAGTACTGGAGGAAGTCCTAATGGGTACTACTTGGAACCATCACATTCCTCGCAGCTTTGTAATGGAATGTGCCACCCTGGCATTAAAAGACAACTATTTTGAGTACGAGGGCAAGCTGTACTTACAGACTAATGGGACAAGCATGGGGAGCGTTTTCGCCCCCAGCATAGCTGGTCTGTATGTAGCCCATTTTGAAAAAATACATATACAATCCTTGAACAATCCGTACACAAGTAACATCAAAATGTGGCGTCGATACATCGACGACATTCTGGTCATCTGGGAAGGAAATCAAGAATCCCTGGACCAATTCCTCACATGGATTAATACCTGTGACAACTACCTAAGATTCACCTGTATGAGCAGTACCTCGGAACTGGCTTTCCTGGATCTTAACATCAAGGCGGACATGGATGGCCTGACAACTACGACCCACCACAAACCCACATCAAAGAACTCACTTTTGAGGTTTGACAGCTTCCACCCCAGACCTCTACGGGAAAATCTCCCTTACGGACAGTTCTTACGATTAAGACGTAACTGCAGCCGGATCCAGGACTTCAAACAACAATCAGCCACTTTGATTCATAAATTGGAAGACAGGGGATACCCCACCAGGATCCTGAACACCACCTGTAAGAGGGCGCGCAACCAGAATAGAGAGGCACTCCTTGAGGTAACAACCAGGCCTCCTGAGGAACCAACTTTGACATGCGTCACTACTTACAATACTGTATCAAACCAGGTCTCCAATATAATCAATAGGAACTGGAAGATCATTAACTCAGGCAACCGAAATTGGGAAAAACCAAGATTCGCATATAAAAGGGCGAGGAATCTGAAAGACTCCCTAGTACACACCAGACCCAGACCAAGTAATGCCACTCCCGACAACACCGTCCTCAATGCTTGGGGCTTACCAAAAATTACGGGACACCAACCGTGCAATAATTGCAGTGTATGCCACCTTACATCCCCTTCTAAAACTCTGGTCCTAGAACCTGGCAAGGTATGGACACAACGCCAGTTTACCAACTGTAATTCATCCAACCTGGTGTACCTCATGACTTGCAGATGTGGCCTACGATATGTGGGCATGACCACCCGCAAAGTAAGGACAAGAATGACGGAACATCGCAGCACCATCCGATGTGGAAAAAACATAAGCAGACTTACAGACCACTTTCTGTCCCACAATCACACCCCAAATGATTTTTCTTGGACTGTGATTGAACAATTCCCCATTACTGAAAATAATGAAAGATTTCTCCTCCAAAAAGAGCAACGCTGGATTTATCGTCTGTCCACCCACATTGAGGGGTTAAATGATTCCATACCATGGAATTCACTTAACAAGTAATGAATGACATCTCCTTCTCTTCTCTAAATCTGTGCATAGCCCATTCAGTTTCACACTGTTCAAACTGTATTTCAATTTCTTAATTTCCCATCTTTTGCAAGGATATTTGGCCTTGTTCTCACTATTTAACTCCTTCCCAGAGGAATAATGCCCATTATTTGGCCTTGTTCCCACTATTTAACTCCTTCCCAGAGGAATAATGCCTATTACTGTAAACGCGACCGCTAACACTCCTTTCCACGCATGCACGGCAGTCTCTTCCATCCGCGCATGCGCTGAGTCGCATAAAAATAGACCAGCGCGCCGAGAAATGATCACTACTCTGGCACGCATGCGCATAGCGCACGGCACGCATGCGCACAGCGCACATGACATGGCGCTTTCAGCGCGGCACCCCTCCCTCTATTTCTACTCCGACCCAGGTGCAGACAATTACGGAGGGTTTAAATAACATGCTCGGCCAGCCTGTCTTTCACAAACCGGGCGCCGCAGAAGGATTAGAGGTCCAAGGAGGAACCAGATCGACAGTTGCGTGAGTAAAGAGGCTGCGCACTACAGCAACAATGGGGGTAAGGTGTTGAGGTTTTTCCCTTACAGGTCGGATACCTTTCTAAAACCCATACTACCTTCCTTTAGGGTCTGTTTCTCTGCCAGGCGACCCAAGGAGGCTTTGAACAGATAAATACTGTGTGAGGATAACAATTATAATTTTCTTTCACTCACCTGAACATCACACTGGCATTTTCGTTTTCTAGCCCACCACTACAACCGGCGTCTAGATAACGATCACATGAGTCTTGCCACCGACAAGACCACACTTTAGCCATACATAGTTCGCTCACTCACCTTATAAGACGGTGGAATGACGACTGTTTCTGCAATAATATGCTAATATGACTCTTCCCTGTACGTCTGTATGTCTCCCTTTTATGTTATATGTAGCAAAGCGAGAGGGAACCCCCTTCTCTCCCATATAGCACCTTATCGCGTGCTACACATAAAACCTTAAAACACTCACTGTAAATTAGTTTTAATAACCCCACACATACTCACTTGGTCCTGAGGAAAGCCTGTTTCAAATTAAGAAAGGCCAGGCTGAAACATGTAGACCACACAGGACACTGGAGGTCATAATCCATACTCCAACGTGTCTACTTGCCTTTTAACGTACCAACAGATACCCAGTTCTATTAAAATATTTTTTACCCTCGGGTGCTGGGATTTCTGTATGGTTTTTTAAGTTTCACCTTCACACTCACCACATTGCACACTCAGCAATTATACCAGCTCCGCAGTAATCTGGCGTCGAAGCACACCCGGGGCACGCTAGGTGCCACTGTGGTGGGCCCGATGATGAAGCATGCCACCAACTAGGTTGGTGGGTGAGGGCTTTTTAAAGAAACCCACTGGTTTCCCGTGACATACGTACTCCACTGAGTCTAACCTGCATAAACCTAGCTAGTCTTTCTTGATTTTTTGACATATAAAAGCGGGGATTCAGACTAGCTTACCTAGTCCTCCCTCTCTCCTTTGATTTAGTGAGTCTTGATTCCACCTCATGACTGTTTAATTCACCACAGGACACTGCCCCAGTGTGATCTCACTCGGCTTGAAATGCTGAGAAAACACTTTGCATTGGCAAAGGAAATATGGGAAACATCACAAATTGCACAAAGGTCAAAAATAGGGCAACTTTGCAAACCATGTGGGCAAAAAATGGAGTTGGATTCCCATACATATGGCGAAGAAATCAGGAATGAGCATTTCCAAATGCAAGATTTTGGAAAACTATATTTCTGGTGGTTTGAAACAATACATGGCATTAGGGCCACAATTTCTAAACACTGAGGTCGGAATTGAGTCCAAGAAGGGTTCTTGATGCAAAACAAGTTGTCTGGAAGAGGTGTTTTTGAGCTGCTATGAATTTGATAGCATAGAATGAAGGTGGCACAATCCATGCAGCTGAGCACTGTGGTGAAGAGTCTTAAACAAAGAGATGGATGCAATCAATTGAAACTGGTGAGAGATGTGAGATGCACATTTGGAATCACAAGATGGCAGAAAGTTTACATTACAATATAGTCCTACAGAAAGGGACATACTTAGATAGTCTTCGCCTTGCAAAGAAGGACATTGGCGTTGCTGACATACTGCTAGTCTCCTCTGCTTCAGACATCCAGCTAGTCAAACTCAATCCTCATCTCATTCAGGCCTGGAAGTCAAGTGTCTTAGTTGATGCTCAAATGAAAAGCAAGCAAGAAATAGTACTAGCCATGCTCAATAAAATTAACTTTGATGGCTTTGAACTCCAAGATTAGCTGAATGCAATATTGCTTGGATTCTCCTTGGACACCAACTTCACCCTCAAGAAAGAGATTGCCAAACAAACTAGTATGGCCTGTGAGCAGATATCTCTTTTAAAAATCAAGTGAAAGTGTTTCTTCCTGAAAGGGACTTCTGCCAATTTACTCTTGCGTCGGGATGGTGGTAACATCCTGCTCCATGGCTTCCTAGACTCCACCCTGGCATTCCTTAAGGCCATCCTACATGATGCACCACATCTGATCTAGGGCCAGAAGAAAATAGGATCACATCACCCTCATCAGGATGGAACTCCATGGCCTCTCCTTCCAAGCCTGCACCATCTTCAAAACCAGCTTCCTCCTTTGGAAGCCATCTTGATCAGTACCCATGCTTATCTTGTAGACAAGCTCAGGATTTCTGGTGGCTCTCAGCACAGCCACAGCCAGGACACCATAAGATTGGAGACTAGAAAGTGTAAAAACGAAACATCAAGGCAGTAGGCCTTTTCCATCTATGCATCAGGATCTGGAACTACATGCAGGGGCGCCGAGCGTCGCCCCACTGTCTGGCTCTGAGTCAGCAAATGAAAAATAAAATGAAGTTCTAGCATGGTTTTAATTTTCATTTGCTGGCTCAAAGCCAGCTTGTGCAGGTAGGGGCAGGAGGAGGAGTGGATTGTGCACTCCCTAAGTGTGCATATGTGTTTGGCCAGCTGTCTCAGGCCGACCAAAACACACATGCACACTTAGGTTTCTCCAGCCCGGCTGCATTGAACAGCCTGGCTGGAGAAACCCCCACAGACTCCCTGGCCTGAGCAAAGTGCCTTTTCAGCCTGCTCAGGCCATAACCCGCGCTGCTCTCCTAGCAAGAGAACAGAGCCAGGATTGGATGGGAGTCTTTGTCAGGTGCGATGTGGGAGGTGGCCTGTGTCTTCAGGTAAGTTTTTAAAAAATATATATTTTAACACCCCTCATCCTCCCCCCGCACTCTCCCTCCCACATTCCCTCCACCCGCCTCACCACTCTTTGTGTGTGGCGGCCGCCACTGACTACAAGCATGAATCCATGATGACTGTCCCAACATTGTTCTAATTTAGAAAATATTTGAAAACAGACCTCTTTTAAGGACACTAAATGACAATGTAGTAACAATCCATTAACAAGCCGTTTCTCTTGTCACTTGACTGTAAGTTCGCCTTGGACACTGTCAAGTGCTCCACTGCCATTGCACCTAAGTTCACAGTATACAAATACTACATGCACACAAACATACTACAGCTGAGGGTGGAAACCACTGTTTAATCTAATACAGATCATGCAACCAATTGAATATCTAAAACATTTTCAAATGTATTGTTCCTGTGACATTAGGTTCAGATGAAGAGATAATTTAAATGCATCTAGGCAATGGCCATAGGGGTCCATAAGACATTGGAAATATATGAACCCTCTATGCAGTCACTTCTGAAAATTCATATATGTAATCATTGGAAAATTGAACATTTCAGCCAAACAAGATTCAAGTTTCCACTTTGCTCATGATTTACAGTTTTTGAGATGACATGTTTTAGTGTCATCATACATTTTACGAGCCATTTCATTGGTGGTCTGGCACTGTGGTTCTTTGAGGAAAGTTTAGGTATAAAGAGAATCAGTTGAGGTCCTGGCTTAATCTCTTGTCCGAAAACTATTGAAAATCTCTCATAGAACCCAATCTACAATTTCAAGACTCGATTGCTCAACAGTAAGCACATGAGTAAAATGCACCTCTCCCCTATCCACTGGACTGGGTGATGCAATGTCTTGTGTCTTCAGGGTGTGTGCTTGAATGCTCCTCAACCCGCCCGACCTTGAGCTTGCTGAGTTCATATTTAACCCAATAGTAGTGAAGGGTATGGATGGATTTCCAGGTTCAGTTCAGCATGCTTGGATGGTGTTTTTCTGATGTGTACTCTATGTAAATTCCTCACTTGATTATGTGGAAAATGAGAATAGATTTTTGATGGAAATTGCACATCCTTCCCATTATCACCTACATCGATTATGTTTGATTAAGGAGTTTAATACAAAAAAAAATAACTTTCCTGGTATCACTCCTCAAGCGGTAAGGTTTGAACTAGTTCTGAATACATTAGGGCCTGTCTAATACTAATTCTGGAGGTTAATGAGCTACAATTGAGTGCCCTGTCTTCTTGTTGCCTCATCCAGCTCTCTTGCCCTGCTGTCTCTGATCATGTCTCTATCTTTGTTATATCCTTTTATAAATCACCATCGTGCTGAGAGGCCGGGGTTCTGCTGGGGTCTGTAAAGAACTTACTGGCTTTGATACAAATAATGTTATTGAAGCTTTCCATTGTTTGTGTTTTTAAAAACATCTAATTCTGAAAATGATTTTCATATCCGTGAAGGGTCGTCTGTTGCATTAACATTATTTTGAGGGTGGATTTTCATGAAGGCGAGTTAAGCTACATCAGTGGTTGGCTGTTTTATGCAGCTGAGCACATTGCTTCTTTTCCTCAAAAGTTGGAAAACAACATTTACTAAGAGTAGTGCAATGCAGTAATGCATATAAATCTTTAGTTTTGTGTTGAGGGAACAGCAAACAAATATCGGAAATCTCTACACACAATCGCTGAAGTGCACTTGCTTAGTATATGAATTTCTTGGGACTGCTCCTGTCACATTACTCCCTCTTTGTATGAACTATCCAACGTTTGATGCATGCAACACAAAAACATTCAGAAGAGACTTTCAGAATTAAAATCTTTCTGTGCGCAAAAATTATTTGACGCTGCAGTGTACACCTCTTTGCATCTCCAAAAGCTTGTGCTAAACCATAGTATATCATGAGTTCAATATGAGTGCAAGAGATGCAGTTAGTGTGACGTTGTCAACCTACGAAGTCAGGGGCATATTACCAACAACTAGTGATATTTATTGCTAAATGGGCTTAGCGAGTTTCTTTTTATTGCCAAGCATCGCCGGATATTATCGCAGAGATAACGTGCTATTAGCAACGTTTATCTCTAAAGTAATAAAATATCCGGCGACAGCGGCGAAATGCGTGAATATCGCTGAGAATACAGCGATATTCACCCATTAACACCAATAGGGTCTTAGCCATAATATCCACCTCCTATTGGATATAATGGCTAAGAACTGGACTGAGCAGGCGTTAGCTTTTGGAGATATAGCTTAGCGCGAATATTTCCATTGCTACGCCTGTGTTGATAATAGGCGATAGGGACGTTAGCGACTGCTTTCAGTCGCTAACAGGTTGGGTATGCCCACTTTGCATGTCATTAGCGATAAATATCGCTAACATGCAAAGTGGGCCCCAAACCGCTCGCTATCTAACTGCTGTTAGCGACAGCTTGCTAATAGGGTGATATAATTATAGCGGCCGAAAATGGCTACTAAAGCGGCAATAATCTAATATCGCCAGGCTTGGTAATATGCCCCACAGTTTGGTAGGTGTGTGCCTATTTGAGTACATGATAATCTGTGTAGGAGGACAGTACTTCATTATAGAGCTTGGTGAAATCACTGAATAACGTCTGCCAATGGCAGTCGAAGAAAACAGTGTTTCTGTTTTCCGTTTCTTCTCCGAACCCTGTAAAACACCACTGAACTCAGACATACTTTGGGCTGCAATGACTAATGTGGTTCCTGCTGAGCTTGTCCCGTGCTGTAGGTGGCGACATCTGTGTTCTCTGTTTTACATCTTCCACATGTGGTTGAGTACCCTCAGCCTTGACTGAGACCTTCAATGTAGTTTTAGATCAGGAGCTAAATTGACAGACCGCTGTTGGTCAATCAGATCCAGTTGTAAAGCATTGTAGGCTCAGGGAAAGGTTCTGACCCTACACAGGTAATTCAGTTTCGCAGGTACCTTTAGCCAAAACCTTTTCTGTGAATAGTTGTGTCTTGCTTCTGCCACAGTTGCAAATTATTCCTCAATTTTCAATTCTGATCTACAAAGCAATTTCTGTAATTGCATCTATTTTACCCCAGCCTAAGGTGTGCCTTGAGCATCGATTTCCAGGAGTAGTAACACACGTCTACTCTCCAACTAGTTCCACACACCTTTATTCCCATCTGTAAGCATGTGCTACTTTTGGAAGTTCATCAGTAAGATACGACTATGCTTTGTTAATCAGGCCCAGACATTCAGAAGTAATTCATACCTAGGGTAGGGCCTCTAAATATAGAAAAATTGCTTCGTGAAAAAGGCACTGAGCCATTGTTCAAGACGGCAGTCACATTAGTTCATGACCGAAGCTTATTATTGCCCATTACATATCTGAGTCTTGCCATCTAGATGTGCTCTTTGTCTTTTGGCAAAAGTACTTAAACAGGAATAGCTAGTTGTGTCTAATCACTATCAGTATGTATATGGGTACGAGCTTAACATTTTGGGATAGGAGTTTTCCCTGCATAGTAAACAGATGTATACCCTTACGCTAAATATCCAACTGCAGGTGAAAGTGGTATCCTGAGTTTTATTTGGGCCCTGACATCATGCTAATCTAGCATGGGAGCAGGGGCCAACGATAATCCAAGATAATGCTAGGTTAAGTTTGCGTTCGGAGATTTAGTTGGTTCACAATTCGTGCTCTCATGATGGGCATTGGACTACTATCCATGATCTGAGTTCATCCCATAAAGCAGTGGTGCAATGTAGTGTGCTTTGTGAATCAGTTGTGTGATCAGACCTCCTTCTTTGTGTCAAAAAGAGGTGAGCCTTCTGGCTCCTTTCATGTAAGCTTCCTCTGTTCTGTAAATCCCAGAACCTTGTGCTGAAGCCCCATGTGCATGGCAAGAGAGAGAGTGTGTGTGTGTGTGGATTGATTGTGTTGCATTTTGTATTAGATGGACTCCGTGTATTGTATGTTTCTGAGGGCTAGAGCCAGTGGAATCTATTTTGGTTGCCCCTGGTTTGGCATGGCACCAGATGGAGGATGACGGGCAGCTTACCCAGACAGTGAAAGTGTCTTGATGCAATTTCTGCAGATGGAGCGTAGAGACATGAACAGTGAAGTGAGGGATGATCGTGACAGGGCAGTCTGTAGAAACTGATGGCAACTTTATTAGCAACGGGCTGTTGAGTAGTTCGTTATGAGCACTGCCGTTTAATAGATTGTAGTGGAGCGAGGAGGGACTGCTATATTAGTTTTTAAGGTGAGGACATTTCTAGGCAAGGCCCTCCCTGTTGTCTCTCCATGAATACTTCTTCAGGAAGGTTGATGACAGCCAAGTGCTGAGATCTCACACTTCTTTATGTCCATGCTTTAAAACCAACCCATATGCTACCGTCTGTGAAACCATTGACTTTGTACAAAGGCTATGTCTGAGGAGCAGCTTAAAAATAACATTTGAAAGATAACTAATCTAAATTGGTTCGGAATATTTAGATGGTGGATCCGCAATCCCTGTTTGGAAAATGCACACAAAATTGGTATTCAAACCATCGCTTTTCTTCAATCTCAAATTCTTCTTCACAAAGGAGGGGATCACTCCACAGAGCACTTGCACAGCTCTGGTGTCCCAGACAGCCAGTCTCTTAGAAGGGAGAGGATGTGGGAATCAACAGAAATTGGCGTTAGCATAAGCTGAAGACATTTTGGTTGTGGCATCCATTTTGTTAGCCATGTGATTCTTCCATCTTCACTGTTGCTTGTCTTTCTATTCTGCTTGAGTCATCAACTGTAGTTAACCCCTTTGGTACTGAGCCAGAGCAATGTATGAGCTCAGAAAGGCCTGGAGCTGCTAGAATGCACCTGATTTAGAATGTAACTGAGAGGCTATTTCAACTGATGTAAGCAGTTCTGTCTCCCATCCCACTCTGCTGACCAAGTGATATCTAACTGCCCATGTTAGTCGATAGCTATTCCTATGAATGCATGTACGGTCTATTTGAGCCTCCATGCTTACTCAGCTACAAAGTGTGTATAAAGGCCCCTGGTTTCTGTATTCCATGTACTGCCTCCTACAGAGCCTGAGGGTGTTGTATTGATGTAGTCCCACTCATGAGTGATTGATAAACTTGTTATTTGATATTCCAGCTTCCGTGCCAATCTCTATTTTGTTGGTCTAAGGACCTGTGGACAAATAAGGGTGAACCGCTGCACTGGTGAGCCCCTAAAAAGGCTCATTTACACAAGGACATCAACTGAAACAATCCTATTCTGCCAACAGGAGAATCCCAATTCCCCCTGGTATGTGGCACACTGAGAAAAAGCTGACATTTCCTGAGAACTAAGCCATGTGTCATTAAGAATTCCCATCAGTCTCTTTGTTTGGTTTCTGTGTGAGCCACATTAACATTGTTACAGAGCAAGAACCACTGTGATACCCAGCAGTCCTGCAAAGGCTAAAAAGACTGGTGTTGCTGCAGACGACGTGAGAGGGATTGAAGTTGTGTCACTGCCAATGCTGTAAGCATTGGTGGCCTCAGACACCACAAGTGCTGAAAGTTTGCTACTGCAGATGACTCGGCCTGGAAGCCACTGCTGCTGAATCTGAACCCCTATCTGTAACCAACTGACAAGACCTCTGCTGCTAAAGAAGCAGGTAGGTGCAAAGACCCCTTAAAATCTCAATCTCATACTGTCTTGAGGGGAAGCTGTCATCGTCTTTATGCACAGGAGACAGTCAGGCACCATGAATGTGAGAGTAAAAAGGGAATCCTCCACACTGCTCCAGATAACTCAATAACAAAATGCTAAAGTTGGGGCTTAGCCTGCACCTGGGAAAAGAGACTAACATTTGCAGATGAGCCTACCAAGTATTCTCAAGCCTTTTTACATGATGTTTAAAAGATATGAAATACAGGTGTACTTGATGTGTGACAGAATTTCATATTATCGGCACTTGTGCCTGATAGATGCCTTACTTAGTGTGCTGTGACTGTAGACATAGCATCCAAAACTTAGTGGGGAGAGGTGGTGGAGCTTCATTACTGTAAAACACAACACAGATTACAGCCCAGTATTGTACAGTATTGATTTCTACTGTAAGAGTAAACATTTTTTCCTTTAACATAAGATAAGCACTGGGTTGAACATTATGTAATTTTTTATTTTTTTTGGTTGACCATTGAGTTCTGAGCTCTTCACCCCCACAATACCTCGATAAGAAGCCTTGGACTGTTCGCCACCATGAAAGTCAAGTGTGGAAAGGTCTGTACTTGGCTGAGTTTGCAGAGCAATGGTATGGCGGACGGGAAACAGCCATCACAACGCGGGCATAACAACGCACTACCATTACAACAAAACTTTTACAACGCAAGATCCACTACAACGCATGCTATTACAACGCATGCCATCACAACGCAGATGCTATTACAACGCATACCATTACAACGTAAGTATGAGTAAGTATTTAATTTTATTAATATTAATTGAATTTAATTTAATTTACTTACAAAATGTTTTATTGATTTAATTACATTTAATTTAATATATTTTAATTTAATTTGATTTAATTTTAATGTAATTTATTTTAATTAAACCCCTTCACTATCCAACACTTACCCTACTATTACACCCCCTAGAGTTAGAATAGTAATTTTAACCCCTACAATATCCAACACTTACCCTACTATTACACCCCCTGGAGTTAGAATAGTAATTTAACCCCTACACTATCCAACAATTACCCTACTATTACACCCCCCTGGAGTTAGAATAGTAATTTTAACCCCTTCACTATCCAACACTTACCCTACTATTACACCCCCCTGGAGTTAGAATAGTAATTTTAACCCCTACACTATCCAACACTTACCCTACTATTACACCCCCAAGAGTTAGAATAGTAATTTTAACCCCTACACTGTTCCAACACTTACCCTACTTTTACACCCCCCTTGGAGTTAGAATAGTAATTTTAACCCCTACACTATCCAACACTTACCCTACTATTACACCCCCCTGGAATTAGAATAGTAATTTTAACCCCTACACTATCCAACACTTACCCTACTATTACACCCCCGTAGAGTTAAAATAATAATTTTAACCCCTACTCTATCAAACAATTACCCTACTATTACACCCCCTGAAGTTGGAATAGTAATGTTAACCCCTACACTATCCAACACTTACCCTACTATTACACCCCCATGGAGTTAGAATAGTAATTTTAACCCCTATACTATCCAACACTTACCCTACTATTACACCCCCCTGGAGTTAGAATAGTAATTTTAACCCCTACACTATCCAACACTTACCCTACTATTACATTCCCATTAAGTAAAATAAAAAATACTTACCCATGCTTTCATTGTAATGGCATGCGTTGTAATAGCATCTGCGTTGTAATGGCATGCATTGTAATAGCATGCGTTGTAATGGATCTTGAGTCGTAAAAGTATTGTTGTAATGGTATGCGTTGTGAATGTATGCGTTGTAACGTCATACATTCATGGCGGACTCGAGGACACGGAATGCAAATGACCTCAACCACCCTGGTTTTTTGCCCTTTGGCCCCATGAATGCAGTATGACACAATCATTTAGGAATTTCTCATGCTCATCTTGTAATCTCTTTAAAGCAGTATGACAATGTGTAGTCTTGTGCACCAAGAGGCTATGGAAGTGGTGAAAGATACTTGAGTTATACTGGATGCCATCTTTCATAGATTAGTATGACAGATGTGTTTGCTTATATCAACATTAAATCTATGTAGAAAGACATTGCTCATTTAAAGGTCATTGTAAGAATTCTAAATAGGAGTCTGCTCAAGGCAATCAGACAAACGTTGATTCAGAGTTTTTGATTTTCTTACTTCTGAATGCTAAAGAAAGGGAACAGCTTCAAACTCAGTCAAGCAAAGAAGAATGTTTTAGTCCTGGTGTAGATGTCTTGCTAAGTATTGAGATGATATGGGCAAGTAAATATATTTAAAGGTTTTTTAATATGGAGTAGTTCCCAAATGTAAGGTAGAAAGCAGCTCCTTTTGAAGTACCGGGTTTTTAAGAACCCAGTGGTGCCAGGGACACCCGAAGACTTCGAGTCCTTCCTGTTTCACACTACAGAAACACAGAGTCTTCTAGGTAAAGTCAAAGATCGAATTTATTGGCTGCAGCCAGTAACAGGTATCCTAGAAGTACAACACGGTGTATATTCTCAGGAGACGGCTCAATCTTACTAAGCCAGCCTTCTCTTTTTATACAAAATATTATGCTTTAGGCAAACATTCCTTATTTTACAGTTGACCATTCACATATTTTTACTAAAAAGAAAAAGCAGAGTCATGATGACAAGCCCATATTTCAGTTTGTCCAGCCCACAATCAATTACCCGGCAAGGTCCAGTTTTCTCATCAGATATCGACGAAACCCCAATAAAAACGGGCACCTCCTCCTTGTAAAGCTAGTCATAAAGAAAGAAACAGGGACAGGTGTGTGTAAGATTAGGCATGGTTTGTGTGCGATGAAAGGTTTACGATATGTTGTGCTTTGATACTAATCTTACTCGGCCACTGGGAAAGGAACTGGCCGAACAGGTTTTGCTTCAGGCAGTGGAGTCAGCTTGCCCAGGTCACAGTGGAGTCAGCAAAGGTGTACGTGTCCTTAAGACTTGCTCTGCCAGAGTCATCGGCTAGTCATCAGCCTATTCTGGCCTATGTAAAGGGCAACACACAAAATGGCTGCCGTTCACAAAATGGAACCCGAGGGTTCAAGACGGAAACTCCAATTCAGGGTGATTTCGTCACTCGAATATGATGAAAATGCTTGTGCATAGTATTCTAGTCATTCTCGGTCTGCTGATACCAAAATCGTCATGATACGACGATGTTTATAACACGGGTGCAGAATTTTCAGTACCACAGACCCTCCTTTTGCCCTTACATAGGCAATAACCTACACTCACGCTAATCTGAGTCCAGGTCTATATTTCTAAAGTCACTGAGATGTTGCTGTAGCATCATCCTATTACTTAGCTCATCTCTTGATACAGGTTTCCTTACACACGATGTAGCACAGAGACCACATATTGCAGGAGCACACTGTACACTCAGACAGAACAGAAAAAGAATGGCTAAGATCATCCCAATGACTATTAGAATCTTCCATCCCCAGGGGTATAGCAGTTCCCAGAACCACCCCATCAATGACCAATCTCCTTTATCCACGTGAATAGATTCTGAGATTCTATGCAATTTGGAAATGGCCTGGTAAACTGTCGGAGCGTTGTCGGGGATGAAAACACAACAACTTGATTGGATCACTTTACATACCCCACCTCGGTCTGCAAGTATGACGTCTAGTGCGACCCTGTTCTGAAGAGTCATAAGGCGATCCGACTGGAGCTCAGCAGTCAAATTACTAAGGGCACCGGCAGTTTCAACTACAATGGATTCAACCACCCTTGTCAATTGCCTTATGTTCCTGCTGTTAACCATGGGCCCCAAAACAGCAGAAAACCCTTTACGAAATCTCCAAATTCTTGTTCTGAAGTGTCTTCTTTACTGATGACACCTCTAACTATCCTTGTCTTATGGTAATCTGCCGCGGCCGTGTAGGTGGGAGGCAACAGGAACTAAACAAAACATGTGCCCGAGAAATCAGAGGGCAACCATGTATAGGCTCTATCATGGCAGATGAAATAGGTACCCTTAGCTGCTAGGAACGAAGGGGAAGTCCGAGATGCAAAAACATATGTTTCAGTGCAGACACTTTTCCCTAGCTGAGCTCTGGGATTCTTGCCATTACCTTGCAGACATAGGTGACCCTGATGGGGTACTATCCAAATCGGGGAAGATCTTTTTGCTCGCTGGTTCTCACTCAGAGTAATTCCATATCTTGTTACATTCCATCCAGTGTAAGCCTGCAACTCATCTCTGGGAATCGTTCTATATGAATCAATTGTTCTGCTCATATTTGTGATTCCCACTATCAATGCTTTGTTGCTAAAGTCACTTCTCATGGAACGTGGGGGATATGGTTCAATAGCATATATGAACATCGTCTGAAACGCCCACAAAGAACCATTGTAACTAAATGGTAAGACCAAGTATGGGATACCCTTATCTGTTGTATGTGGCATAAGACCACACACCCAACAATTAGTTGTGTTCACTACCAATTGGTGTTGGTGTAAAAGCTGAATGAAAGAGTTATTGATAAACTCTAATCTTCTAGTGGACTCATGTTCAGGCAGAGGGTGAAAAGAATGCGAAGAAACAGTAGAAGGAGGTATGGTCTGTGTAGTGGGTGTAAATGTCACTTGAAAAGAGAATAAAACATATCCAATTACAAATATCATCGAACTCAATAGCAAAAATACACACGGTATTAGGAAACGTTTCTTTGAGATTAAGTTTAAGTCACATATCTTTCTTCTAAAAATCATTGTTTTTGCAGGTCTCTCCAACTCGAAGAAATCCATACTAAACTAAATATGCTGCTCGCGATGGTAGGTTGTTTCTGCTAAGGAATGCCTCTGTCAACCCAGGGCAACTCCCTTAGGCCAACCAGAACCTTCGACCTATTGTCTCAAGCTTGCATTCCAAAGACTTTAAGCAACCGCGACCCTACAGCTGAACCCGGATGGCGGTTCGAAAAACAAAAATGAGTAGATCCTCGGTGGAGAGTCAACCTGCAAACAAAAAAGGATCATAAGAACTTTTTTTTTTTAATTTGTCCATAGGTCTCGGCCTCAAATTATAACGGCTTCTTCCAGGCAATTCTTGATCTTTGAATAAAAGTTCAGGCTCAGTAGTGTTCAATCGTTTTGACGGTGGCACAGCTCCTTGCAAAATATTGTCCCTTTCTCGTTCACAAATTGTTCCTTTTACACGTGCATCGCTAAAAGACAGAAAACGAGGCACAGTCTCAGTCTCAGAGTCAGCTATTCCCTTCTGGACCCACCGGTCGTACGGTAGAGGCAAAGGAACCCTCTTGACATGTACGCCGTGGATCCAGTTTTTTTCCCTTCGACACGAACAGCCGATCTTGTTGAGAGGAGGACAAGGTGAGGGCCGGTCCAACGGGGCTGATCATTCTTTGTTCGCTGGAAATTCTTGATCAGGACCCATGTTCCAGGATCGATAGGATGTCCTGGAGCTTTAGAGACCTGAGGCAAAGTATCGTGCACCTGTTGGTGTAAAACACGCAATTTAGCCATCAATTCATACAAGTAATCAAGTAGTACAGGGTGTTCAATTTCACTGAATTTTGCTGGTCTTGGCACGCCCCAAATATTGGCCGGGCGGCCAAACACAATTTCATAGGGACTAAGTCCCATTCGCGAGTGCACAGTCATTCTTGTTGATAGGAGTGCTAACGGGAGAGCGTCAGGCCATTTAAGACCAGAGCTCGCTTGGATCTTGGCCAATTTCAGTTTTAATGTGCCGTTATAGCACTCTACTAGTCCAGCTGATTGGGGTTGATTTGCAGCGTGGAACTTTTGTTGGATGCCTAGCCCTTCACATACTTTCTTCATCACTCGACCCACAAATTCACTTCCATTGTCACTCCGAACCATTCTCGGCATTCCAAATCTAGGGAAGAATTCTTTGACAAGAGCTTTAGCTGTGGATATGGCAGTATTGTCCTTCAAAGGGTATGCTTCAACCCATCTCGAAAAGGCACAAACAACGAGTACGTATTTCAAATTGTTGCACCTTTCCATGTGGATGAAATCTAGCTGCAAATCCTCGAACGGATACGTAGGAGGAGCAAAATGACCAGCTGGAGTTGGGGTCCCCCTACCAGGATTGTATTTCAGACACACCATGCAATTCTTGACCACATTCTCTGCACACTTAGGAATTCTAGTATTTTGCCATACTGGAGCTAACAACTTTCAAATTCCTTTCACGCTGATATGAGCCATTCCATGGGCCATTGTCACCACTGCAAGCACATACGCATCGGGTAACAACCATCTCTGATGCTCTGACAATTCAGTCCAACAACAATTCGAATCCAATCTACCCTTGCTTTCTCTCCATTCATTCAACTCTTTCTCTGTAGCTTCAGCTTGAATGGATTTCACACTCTCAATCGTATCTTCACACATACTCTTCTCTGGAACCCATCTCGCCGGACCCGCAACATACATTCGACTCATCACATTTCTCGCAGTTTCTTTCGCAACTTCATCCGCAAACGCATTTCCGCGACCAACATCATCTGTAACCTTTTTATGGGCACTGCATTTCACAATTGCGATTTGTAACGGCAAGGTCAGTGATTCAAGAAGCTCATTCACCAACTGACCATGCTGTATCTTAGCTCCATGCAAAGTCAAAAATCCACGTTCACGCCACAAACGTCCAAAACTGTGAGCCACACCAAATGCATACTGGCTGTCAGTATACACAGTCACTCGTTTTCCTTTCGACAACACACACGCTCTCGTAAGTGCAATCAATTCCGCTGCTTGTGCTGAATTATGTGCGATACGTGCAGCTTCAACAATCGTATGCAAAGTCGTAACAGCATAAGCCGCAGTCGTATCACCATTCAGCAACTTAAAGCACGAACCATCAACCCACAAAGTACCATCACACTCAGGAAGAGGAGTATCCCTCAAATCTATCCTCCCTTTCATTTCTTCCTCAGTTCTCAGAAAACAGTCATGCTGTTCTTCACCATCTGTCTCAACTGTGATTGGCAACAACGTGGCTGGATTCAACGTGTTGCATCTCTTAATGTGCACATGACTCGCTAACAACGTCAACTCGTAACCCGACAACCGAGCACTAGTTAAATGCTGTGTCTTCGTGCGGTTCAACAAGGTATCCACTGCATGTGGAACCATAACCACTAACGTATTGTTCATAACTAAACCAGCAGACTGTCGAATTGAAACAGCTGCTGCCGCTGTGGCTCTCAAGCAACTCAGCAACGCTCTAGCTACAGGATCTAAAGTCGACGAAAAATACGTGCATGGACGCTGTTTATCTCCAAACTGCTGAGTCAAAACTGACAATGCACATCCCTCTCTCTCGTGGACATACAATGTGAAAGGTTTACTGTAGTCGGGAGTACCCAACACAGGAGCCGAACACAATGCATTGCGTAATTCTGAAAAGCTCTTCTGACATTCGTCAGTCCAAGGAATAGGATTTGGAGTATCCTTAACAGTAAGAGCTATCAAAGGTTTCGCTAGCAAAGAAAAATTAGGGATCCACTGTCTACAGTACGACATAATACCCAGAAAAGCACGTACTTCTCTCTGTGTCTTAGGAACACTCATTTTCACAATAGCTTGAATTCTCTCTGGGGTCAGTTTCCTTCCCTCCTTCGATAAGAGGTGACCTAAGTAGGTTACTTCTTGTCGACAATATTGTAACTTGGAGAGAGAAACTTTATGCTGACAATCAGATAAGTGGCGCAGTAATGACAAAGTGGCTTCCTTACAAATCTCTTCGGTATCAGCTGCAACTAACAAGTCATCAACATGCTGAATAAGGGCTGCACCATCAGGTAAAACCAACAAATCCAGTTGTGTTTTCAAAGCTTGGCTATAGATCGATGGACTCTCACAATAGCCTTGAGGAGCACGCTTAAAGCGGAAACTTTGTCCTCCTAAAGAGAATCCAAAGATATCTCTACTTTTTCATGGCAATTGGAATGCTGAAGAAAGCATTCTTCAAGTCAATCACCGAAAACCATGTGGCTGTAGCCGGAATCAAAGTCAACAAGGCAGTAATATCAGGCACAACAGGAAATTGGGGAACAACAATTTTGTTCACTTCGCGAAGATCGATCACAAACCTGTATACAGGAGGTTGTGAAGAATCGGTTCTCTTCAAGACAGGCAAAACAGGACTATTGCACACATTGCCTCTCGTTTCCTCAATAACACCTCTGTCGATCAGATCATAGATGATCGCTAAAAGTGCACGCTCACCATCACTCGAGATGCGGTATTGTGGAATGCGTGGCAACTTAGCATTCGCCTTAAGCGTCACAACATATGGAGGAATGTCCAATAAGCCCACATCATTCGGACCAATAGCCCATAATGAATCCGGTAAAGAAGACAATTCAGATGGAATACTATCCTTCGACAGATACATCGGAGAGATCACTCTCTCACCCAAGGTAAGATGAACTCCTGACGGAGAACAATACAGTGTCGCATACAATCTCTTCAATAAATCCAAACCCAACAGATTCTTATTACAACCATTAGTCAATAGAAGGGGTGCTTCGATCTTACGCTGTCCAACAGAAAGAGACAATGGAGCAGAAATTGGATTAGTAATGGGGGGCGCCAGAAAACCTACAGAAACATTCATTTCGCCAGACAAAGGTGCGCCAGGGAGTTTAGAGGGCATAATAGAACTCTTTGTAGCACCAGTATCCAGCAGAAAAGGCTCTGACACACCTGATGTAATCACCTCTACATAAGGTCCACTCTGATCTACTGGAACTGAAACAACTCTCTCTCTTTGTCTATGGCTGTCCTAGCAATCATTACCTTCCATATTCTCATCTTCTGCATAGTAATCGTCAGCATAGTACTGAGCTGTCCTACCAGATGTGCTATTCTGCTGATCAAAACTATTCATCGAATTCTGAGACGGAAAGGAAAGCGCGTTCTGGTGTAAATTTCCACGTCCTCTACCTCTAGGCGCTTGTTGAACACCTCGACCTCTTGCACCAGAAACACCATTCGTGCGCTGTAACAGAACCGGACAACCACTCTTAAAATGATCCTCTTCTTTGCAATACGCACACTGATTAGGGCCTACGGGAAAACGCTGTTGAGAAGACTCGAACCTTTGCGAGTTTCTCGAATATTGTTGTGGCTGCTGATAGTTACTCTGACCACTATGTGGTGGATACCCCTGTTGTAAAAGAATCTTCGTTTTTAATTCTTTAGTTTTCTTGTCGGCTCTGTCCTTCTCATCTTTATCCCTATTTTCGTAATACTGTGCAGTAGCCAATATTTGTGCTGAAGAGGAAACGGCCCAAGAACTTTCTGAATCTTTCTATTTCTTACACAGCTCGGGAAGTAAGTTGTGCACAAACTTGTCAACGAACAACCGTTGACCACCTTCAGTACTCATATCTTGACCACTGTGGTCTATAAACGTTTCTTCAAACCTGGTGAAGAAATCAGACACTGTTTCATCTTTCTTCTGCTTACACGCAGATAATTTATCCCAATTCACACGCATCGCAGGCATTAAAGTTTTCATGTAAGTAATGATCCTACCAGGAAGTTCTTCTATCAAGGGCTCGGGCTTAGCACCACCAATTTATCTGCCATCAGCAGCACGAATATTAGCCCATGTATCACCTAACTCCTGATCATGATCCGTGTGACGAATCATTCCCCATAAAGGTTGTGGAACAACATTTCCAAACAACATGTCTATATCAGCTAAATTCATAGTGCATGAGCCTGAAGTCTGTGATAGTTCCTTGTAATACCCTGCAGGATTTTTACAGGGATCAGGCAATGTCTGTTTAAGAGCCAAATCTTCAGCACGCTTCCATGGAACATGTACCCACACACGCTGAAAATGTGGCGGAATGACTGGATTAGCATTTGCGTCCCCTTCCCTCCATACTGGGGGAAGCTCTCTCATGGGATATTGCCTTGCCTTCTTTTTAACAGAAAAATCGGACTCAAACAATGACTGAGAAACATTTGCACTCCTAAACGACAACAATGTCGCAACTGCTTTCTCAACATCAGAACCTACAATCGTGCCTTTTGCAAACTCGAATCGTACACGACATAACTCAGACTAATTGGATTCCAAATCATTGTCCTCCAATTCCTCACAAAGAAAAACACACATTTTCTCAAAAACGTATCTCTGTTTCGATGCTTCCCATTGCTGGAATGTATCCATAACAGATTCTAAATCATATCTTATCGGGTCTGTAACCCATTTATGTGCCAAATGGTCCAATATCTCCCGCTCTCTAGAATCAGGCAATTGACTACGCAACTGTTTGCATGTTGAGACAGGTGTCATACTTGCTGCTCCAAAGAAAGGAGACAGAAGGTTAACAACAGTGTCAGTCATTCTCTGTCGAACAGAAGGAGAAGTCGACAAGAAAACAGGAGGAAAAATAGTGGCAGACACAGAGGCAGTATCAGAAGAAATGTCAGAAGAGGCAGTCGATGTAGTAGGCAAAGTCGTAGGAAGTACAGGTGGAGCAGGTGGCAAAGTCGGCGGCCCTTGATGGGGCTGCGCCATAGGAGTAAGAGCCAACTGAAGAGGAGCTGGCGGCTGTGGAAGAACCTGAGGCACAATAACCGGAGGTTGCACAACTAAAGGTTGCAGAGGTGCTGTAGCACTCTGCGCATAAGGGGGTGGCGAACTCAATAAGTGTGACATTAAAGGATCTTTTTCAAGTTCTTTTGCTGCATCTTGCTGAAGAGGCGGCAAAACTGGGTAACATTTATCAATCGCCATTTTCTTCACCCTAAGCATCTGTTCGCTCTCTTGTTCTTCTTCATTATCCCTAAACGCAACAGCAGCTTGTACCATTGACATACCTCGTTCACGTTTATTCCTCTTCGCTAATTTAATTTCTTTCTGTTTGGCTTTCTTGCGACATAGGCGGAAAGAGTCAAACATCGCCGGCCGGGCTTTCTTCTTGAAAAGTTTAACCTCTAGATTGTCTAAAATCTCTGTATCAAAACTACCATATTGGGGCCATTTTAAAACACCATCCTTTCTGGTGTATCGGATCCATACTTCATTATATGTGATAGGGCCTACGTCATGTTTCACATATAGTTCATAGGTCGGAGTTCCAATCGGAGGAACCGGACACAAGTCCTCCAATCGGGAATCCCTACTACAACCAAGACAAAACAAATTTCCAAGTCTGCTAAGACCAGGCATCTTCGCTCTCTGGTCTAGCTTCAAACTTCAAAGGATTATCCAATACGATAGTCTCGTGAATACACGAGTCCCTCGGCTTTGGTATTTGCAAATTCCAAATCAAAGCGGTCCCCAAAGGGATGCCCAAAAACTAAGAAGCAAACTAAGGACTGGGAGACGCTCCACTCATACTTAACTGAGGTATCGATGACGTCACCAGAAGACTTGTCTAACGTTTCGCTCTACCAATCATCAAGGGTCCAAAACAGGGCGATAGTCAGGGCAGCAGTCCTTCGTAGCTGTCGGGACGCGGGGAACCTCGTAGCAAAGACTTTCGGACCACGTCGACATGCAGGGGTTGATGAAGTGGCGGCCTTCCTCCAGAATTTTCACGCAAAGCTCCTCACGAACCTCTGGCTTGGACCGGTCCGGCTGAAACCGCCCCACATTGGGCGCCAACTGAAGTAGCGGGTTTTTAAGAACCCAGCGGTGCCAGGGACACACCCGAAGACTTCGAGTCCTTCCTGTTTCAGACTACAGAAACACAGAGTCTTCTAGGTGAAGTCAAAGATCGAATTTATTGGCTGCAGCCAGTAACAGGTATCCTAGAAGTACAACACGGTGTATATTCTCAGGAGACTGCTCAATCTTACAAAGCCAGCCTTCTCTTTTTATACAAAATATTATGCTTTAGGCAAACATTCCTTATTTTACAGTTGACCATTCACATATTTTTACTACAAAGAAAAAGCAGAGTCATGATGACAAGCCCATATTTCAGTGTGTCCAGCCCACAATCAATTACCCGGCAAGGTCCAGTTTTCTCATCAGATATCGACGAAACCCCAATAAAAACGGGCACCTCCTCCTCGTAAAGCTAGTCATAAAGAAAGAAACAGGGACAGGTGTGTGTAAGATTAGGCATGGTTTGTGTGCGATGAAAGGTTTACGATATATTGTGCTTTGATACTAATCTTACTCGGCCACTGGGAAAGGAACTGGCCGAACAGGTTTGGCTTCAGGCAGTGGAGTCAGCTTGCCCAGGTCACAGTGGAGTCAGCAAAGGTGTACGTGTCCTTAAGACTTGCTCTGCCAGAGTCATCGGCTAGTCATCAGCCTATTCTGGCCTATGTAAAGGGCAACACACAAAATGGCTGCCGATCACAAAATGGAACCCGAGGGTTCAAGACGGAAACTCCAATTTCAGGGTGATTTCGTCACTCGAATATGACGAAAATGCTTGTGCATAGTATTCTAGTCATTCTCGGTCTGCTGATACCAAAATCGTCATGATACGACGATGTTTATAACATGGGTGCAGAATTTTCAGTACCACACTTTATATGGCGCACGTTTCAACACCACTGATGATATAAATCTGCTCACCTCAAATGTCTGTAATGTTCTTAGTAGCAGAATTTTAGTGGGTGGTAGGTTCTAGGAATGTGGGTGATGGGAGTTTTCTGGAGAGGGTTTATTATGTAGTTGTGGTGCCAGCAGGGTGGTTGTAAAGCTGTCTTCCTTCTATGGCATTAAATCATCTTAATCTATACCCATGTTTTGTGAGAACATTTCTCTCTACACAAACTGGCGGTTAGTGGGAAGAAGGAAGGCAGATCTCACCTTTGCCCAGCGTGGTATCTGGCAGGGTTCAGCAGGTTCTGTGTAGCCACAACTGTGGTCGCAGAGTGTCCGCTCTAAGGTGCTGCTGAGAATCTCCATTGTGGCTTCAGTTGTAAGTATTTTCTCTGAGTTGTTGTGCAAGCACTGAAGAGACCGGGTGGTGGATGTCGTCAACTCGGAGTACTGTAGAGGTGGACTAAGGCTGCATGTGTCAGCTGCAGCATCATCACGCACCCTCACGTTTCCTTGGTGTCTACCTTGGATCGGGCTCATTGTTAGACCCAGATTCATCATGTAAGTGTTTCTCCTGTATTTATGGTGACAGGCACGCCCAATTTAAGAGTTTTAAAACATACATGTGTTTGCACCCATGGTGACTAGCACACCTGAATTTGCAGAGCCACAGCTATTGTTTATAGCATTATATCTACATGCCTGAATTTACTGTGACAGGCACACCTAATTTTGGCATTTTAATAGCGTTTGGTCATCAGTTTCCATGGTGACAGGCACATCTGTAGTTGTACAGCCACCGTTATTGTTATTTAGCGCCTGCATTTTCAGTAACAGGCACACCTGCTGTATTATTGGTTCTGCACAACAGTAGTATTGTTGGCTCTTCTCCTAAATTCAGTATTAAAAATGGCCAATATCACAGCTCCACTGCATTTTGCTGCATGCTGCTGGGGAACCAAAAATTAAATGGGAATTATGGTATCCCACGTTTTTGGCTTCAATGGAGGTTTTAGAGGATGAAGATTGTTCGACAAAGAGGACACTTTCTTTATTAAAGCATGTTTAAGTGGAGCAAGTTTGAAATAATTCAATACTATTCTCCCTCTGGTAGATACGGGGATATGAACTTTTTGACAAAGCCATAAAACAGATGGGTATCCGGTTTGGAAGGTTCAATTGTTTTTTCCCCTGCACAAAAGAAGGATAAGCAAATTGAGGATTATGTATCTGTGTTAAGGACATTGGCAGGATCTTGTGCTTTTGAAATGATAACCCATGAACAGGTATCAAGGGACCAAATAATAGTGTATACCAAAAGTAAAAAGTTTCACAAAAGGCTATGGGCTGGTACAAAATCCCCATTAGGTATAGTTATTAATATCACAATGGGATTTGAGCAGTCTGAGATGTTTGTAAAAGAGACCAAAGGCCAGAGTGTCAAAATCCAAGATACCAATGCTGAAGTTTCCATAGTGAAAAGTCAGACGGTTCTCAAGAAAAGCCAGATGACTCCCGTTAAGAAAGATCCTGAACCTAAGAAGTTTGGTGAAAAAAGTAGTATTATTTGTTACAAATGTGGAAGTTCATATCATGTTGGGAACTTTAAGGGATGCAAAAAAAGGGGAAACTTTGGTAAGGTGATGAGGAGGTTGATGCTTCTGCTGATTTCAATTCCATATTATGTGTGGGTGTCATTAAATGCAAAGGTTTTCCCTAGATGAACGTTCACAATTGATGGGAAGCCGAAAATATTGATGGTTGATTTGTGCGCTTGGTACAGCATCATTGGCAAGACCTTGTTCAATGACATTTGCAGTGACAACACATTGTTTACACCTGACATTCAACCAGGGGGTTACTCAGGTCATAAAATTGATTTGCAAGGATATTTTTGGGCAGATCTGGAATTTGAGTGGAGAAGTACAAGGGGTAAAGTGTGTTTGGCAACAAAGGGTGAGGCTACACTTGGTTTGCCCCATCAACAAGCGATGGGTATAAGATTAGATCCAATGAATGTCTGCTGGTGTATGTAATCACAGCTGATAGAGATGAGTATGTCATGGGAATAAGGTCATCATTCCCAGGTCTTTTTCAAGGAGATTTGGAGAAATATGTCGAGTTTAAACATAAGATCTTACTTAATGAGGTGGCAATACTTGTGAGGCACAAGGTTAGAAATGTTCTGATGACCTACCATGACAAACTTAAGGTGATGTTGAGTGACTTGGTATGAAGAAAATCATCGAACCCATAGAGTCTTCTCTTTGGGTATCTCCCATCGTGTTGTCTCTTAAAGGGTCAGGAGTTCTCCATTTATGCATGGATTTACACAGTTTGAATAAGGTAATTTGGGTTTACAAACTCCCCCTTCAAAATATGTATGAGCTAATATCAACATTTGCGGGTGCCTCCGTTTTTTCCACTATAGATTTACCAAGTGCCCACCACAAGATGGAAGAAATAAAACGGCTCTTAACACATTTCATGGTTTGCATGGTATAAAGCTGTTCATTATACCCACTCCGACTTGAGCAACAGTAGAAAAAGCAATAGACTTTGGTGGGGAGCTGTCAGATTTACTATTCACACTCCAGCATAAGCAATATTGGGAAAAGTATTGGATCTGGAGCAGTGAGATTTACTATTCACATTCCAATTTGAGCAACAGTCGAGAAAGCGCTGGTCTTTTGAGAGGTCGGACGTACTATTACAATTCCAGTCCAAGCAATAGTAGGAAAAACATCCGAATTTGGTGGGGGGTAAGATTTACTATTCCCACTTCATCCTAAGAAACAACATGGAAAGTGTTGCAAAAATATCTAATAATTAAATATATTTTAATAATCAAAAAATAAAAAGTAATATAAAAATAAAACCTCTATATTAAAATGCTACATTATTGTTTGAAAAACCTCAGCCAAATAATTAAAAAATTAATAAAAGAAATTGACATAAAAATACAATTTTCAACATTTTTTCGGAATTAAAAACACTAAAACACTTATAAATTTACAAATAAAACGTTTCCCACCATACTTCTCTAAAATCCCAACAACCGATAAAAAAGTGACATTATACTACAATATTAATTCAATCACAACAAAAAGTAAAAAATAAATATTTAAAAAAAATAATGGCACAAGAAATAATTCATGTAATAAATTCAATAATTGAAATAATGGATAACATAATTATAAAATTAAAATTTAAAACATATTTTATAATTTAAGAAACTATAATTAATGAATTTAAAAACGTATATAGCAAACACAACAAGATGATGGACGGAGTGCTGAAACCTTTCAATCACTACCCCCTGTCACAGATCTAGGTTTAATCCTTCGTTCTTTTGCTCACTTTGCCACCCCAGTGTGGACCTAGCCATATGCAAAAACAGTCCAATCCGAAATGCCAGGCCAGATCTACCCTAGACAAGATACAAGCATCCTGAGACCGGTTGCATGGCATTACCCCATATCAGCCAGGCTAGCTTGAATCCAGTGGCACAGCGAGCAAGGGACCCAGGTCTGGGAATACCCTTGGCCACTTAGGTCAAACACAGCAAACACAGTAAGATGATAGATGGAGTGCTGAAACTTTTTAACCACTCACCCCCAGTCACATATCTGCGTTTACTCCATAATTCTTTTGCTCACTATGCCACCCCAGTTTGGACCCAACCATATGCAAATTAGTCTTGACCCTGTTCCTGACAGGAACAGTTCAGCCCAAACTGTCAAGCCAGGTCCTCCCTGGACCGTAAACAAGCATCCTGGGACCTGTTTCGGAGTATTCCTCTTCATCAGCCAGGCTAGCTTGAATCCAGTGGCACAGCAAGCAAGGGACCCATTACTTTTACTAATTAAGATATGGACCTTTCCAGTAGCAGCTTTTACCAGGCTTGTAGTAAAAGATTGTTTAGCTCTAGATGGAGTTAGTGAGATCCCGTGGCTGGAATATATTAAGAAGGTATTTGAACAACTGGGTATGTCGGATTTTATATTATTCCATTCACGATTACGAACCTGTCTAAAGAACGTGTAAAAAATAATGTTACTGATTTTACATTAAATGCCCATGAACAAAGGGTTTGAAATATTCAAACGATTATTCATTATTCTAATTTCATTACATCTGTTGTGCCAGAGCCACACCTTGTATTAATATGAATCTCTCAAAGCTAGTTTTACTTAACAAGATTTAGACTAAGCGCCATCCATTTTTTGTGTGCAATTTCTATTCATGGAACATGGTTGAAGAGGCTCCCTAAATGTACCTGTAATAGTATTTCCCCGCGAAGCAAAGGAACCTTATGTTATTTTGCGCAATCTATTCTTCTTTATGTCAAAATTGTATACTACCCATTTTAAAGGCAATAAGCAGCAAACTAAACCACTCATACAAACCCAAACTAATCTAGGCGACCTATGCGTGAGCCAATTTTATAGTGCAGGTTATCTTGTTATCAACGGCAGAACACCCGGGGACACTCCACCAAAGTGGACATGGACAAACGGCTCAAAGCAATCGCATCTGGATTACACAATCTGCACCGCACCCCTGTTAAATTGTATCATTGACTTTAGAATACACCCAAGAATTGAAAGTGATCACAGGCCCCAGGTCACAGTCTTCAACATAAACCCAGAGTATCACAAAAAGGCACCATCGACACTTCAGGGAACTTACACAGAAAACTTAAAGCGCCTAAAGTGGACTGAAGAAATCAGCTCGAATATTCTTCAGGCAAGCTCGGACATAATAAGACTGGGCCAGGAGCATGAGGCCAGTCCAACTGAACAATGGTCCATGTTATGCTCCCATCTGATTCATCTGTTCCCTGCAAGGCATCAAGCCCAAAGGGCAACCTCGACGCATCAATTTACATTATCTCAGACAACGAAGTCACTAAAGAAAGCGAGAAATAAGGCCCTGCGGGCACTGGCCAAATTCCCAGGAAACAGTGATTGCATATCCAATTATCAAACCTCACAAAAATCACTCATGCGAGCGATTAAAAAGGACAAATGGGCACACGAAAACCAATTCTGGAGTAAACTGGTGTGGGAAAGTAAGCAAAAAAATTCGAGGAAATTCTGGGCGCTTATTAACCGCACCAGCTTAGGAACAGTGTGTACGGGGCCGGCTAATATCCCGGAATCAGACTGGGCAAATTTCCTGCTCGATCACTTTAAGTCTCCTGATTATCCAAGCCCTATTGGAAACACCACCGTAATTGAGACCAGCCAAGGGCATGGTCCTTCGTGGAGTATAACACATGAAAAGGTCTCAAATCTATTGTCAAAAGCAAGATCTGACGGGGCGCCAGGCCCAAACGGCCTGCCACAAACTTTGTTTAAATCAGATATTACCCTCTGGTCAGGAACATTGGCCAATCTCTTCAATTACGCATTAAGAACAGCCACAATCCCAGAGTCATGGCGGGGAGCCATAATACACCCAATTTATAAATCTGGATCTCATGCACACCCGAGCAATTATAGACTCATTGCCCTCCTGGACATTGAAGCAAAACATTATGCAGGTCTTCTATTAGAGGACCTAAGGTTATGGGTAAAGGACAACAAGCTTTTGCCAATGAACCAGACAGGGTTTGTGGCACACTCAGGAACCCGTACTAACTTGCTAGCAATAACAACTGTAGTCGACAGGGCAGTTGCAACCTCAAGATTAGTTCATTGCTGCTTTGTCGACTTCAAAGCAGCATTCGATAGAGTCCCCAGGGAGGCCCTATGGGCCAAACTAAAGATGTGGGGGATTCCAGAGAAACTACTAGAGGGAATAATCCAGCTCCACACTAGGACGTGGGTGCGGGTGAAGCTGGGGACCGGCACACATCTCTCACGTAAAATAATGACAACTAGAGGAGTGAAGCAGGGATGTGTGCTGGCCCCTCTCCTTTTTAACTTATTTGTAGCAGATCATCAGCGGTCCTAGATGACACTAATAGTCACTCTCCGAAGGTGGGTGGCATGACTCTAAGCAATCTTTTATATGCCGACGACCTGGCTCTCTTTAGTTTAACCAGGGTAGGGTTACAAAGACTCCTCGATAAACTGTTTGATTATACGATCAGCAACCAACTCGAGGTTAACCTAAAGAAAACGCAAGTAGTTACATTCGGTAAGAAACGACACACAGGGGGCGGCTGGTCATTCAATAATGTTAGTTTAGAAATTGGCCAGTCCTATAAATACCTAGGCGTCCACCTGGACTCAAAATGTAGCTACAAAAAACAGCGTAGAGAGATCGGAGTAAAAGCAGTGACCCTAATGGTGTCACTAGGCAAACTGGCAAAAGATCTTTCCGGTCCAACCTTAGCTCCCCTTTTGGAGGTAATGAGAGCAAAGGTTGGCCCCACTTTATCCTACGGTGTTGAGATTTTCAGTGGTAAAATGAACACAACCCTGAACCAACAGACCACTAAAGTTTACAAAGGGGTGCTCCGGTTGCCAAAGACCGCCTCTGCAGCGCAGATCAGGTTGGAGATGGGGCTAATAAACTATGAGGCCTCAGCCACTGGGGCTTACCTTAACCTGTGTCACAAGTTAAGACAAGCTGAGCCAGGTACTTTAGAATCCCTAGTCTGGCAAGAAATCAGCCAGATAAATCCGGGGGGTTTGTACGGACGACTTTTTACAGATGCCATTAACCAAATGTCAGCAAGCGATTTGTGGGCCCTAAACCCAGGCCAGATAGCATTTAAAAAAGCTATAAAAAAATGTGTGAGAATGATTTCTTGTCTCACTGACAAAGCACTTTTTCTGAAACGTAGCCATGCCTGGGTCACTATAAATTCCTACAGACACCCAGTCCCAGCCTGCTATCTGGCCAGCACATATCCATTATACCTGAAACGCGGCTTTATTGCCATCAGACTGGGTGACTGGCGTTTCTTGCAGGACTTACCATCATGGCGACGTACATCGGAAGATCTCTCTTGTAGAGGGTGTGGGGAAACGGCGGAAACCATGTTGCATGTAAGTTGCCTTTGCCCAGCCCTTAACACAGAACGCAGGTCCGGATTAAAATTAGAATGGAATAGGCTGGGGGTTCGGTCCTGCAGGCAAGCCATCATGGCAGCTCTGAACCCGGAAAACACAGTGCTAAACATAAAATTTATAAAATTTATCCAGCGAGCATATCACATCTTCAACTTAAGGAGACCATGCTAAAGTGCTCAATCTTTCTTTTCTCACCGAAAACAGTATTAACTGGCATTATTCTCAGCAACGTTAGACATAATTTGGTTATATCCAATGCAATCTGGCGCCTTGTTTCAATTTTTGTGATTTTAATATACACTATGAGATAAAATCCCTGTTTTTATAATGTTTGTTAATGGATCGTGCCTTAATATCTACACTTGTGTTGTTACTCCTAGAAGTTTTTATTCTAATATTCGGTCAGGCTGTGAATCTGTAAATTCTTTTAAAGATATGTTTTATATCTAAATAAAGATTATTATTATTATTATTATTATTATTAAAGGCAATAAGTATTAGACATTACCTCCCCGATTTAGCCTTTCTACAACAATTAGGCTTAGATGAAATATGTTATGCAGTATAGCGTTACATAAGGAGTGCATTGATTACTAAGCGTAGGTATGCGATCTGACTTTTAATCACTATTTTATTTTAATAGCATACATTTTGTAAATGTTATTTTAATCCAGGGAAGATGTTATATATGATGATTGAGTGTAATTTTCTTTATGTTTTGTAGTAATTGCACATTGTGAGATATATTCACTTGCTCTGTCATGGCCTGCCACAGGCTGAAATAAGGAAATAAATTACAGGTATGACACGTCAAAATGTAACGGAGGATGCTGTATTCAAGGCATCGAATAATTATTGGGTACATTTAATACCTTGCAACTCTGATAATTCTGGCCAGTGCGTAAACGGGTGATATTGGGTTGGAATACACCAACAAACCAACTCGTAATCAGGCCCTAAGTTGGGCATCAATAAACATCTACTATTCAGTGACAACTTGACCCAATAGGTAAACGTGAGTTTTTCAAATACAAATATGTGTTATGTTGTCATCCCCATTAGCCTTAGGATCCTGGCTCAAGCCTCGAAAGAAGAGTGAGGTAGCAAATACTACCTCAATACTTGAATTCACAGTTCCCCAGCAAATAAAGTACACATTGCCACAACAGCTTTCACAATGTCATTACATTTAGCATATATATTTACATATAATCTTATTGTCACATTACTCTTGTCCTTGCATTAAAGTATACGTTATAATGACAGTTTACACAATACACAGTGAAACACAGTTATTTGGGAGAGAATAACCAAGCCCTTTCAAAGTTGTACATTAAAACTAACCTCTTTTAAATGTTAGTGGTGCAGTGTGCCTTGAATTCCATCTCTTACATCACTCTTGTACAATAGCCATTTGGGGGAGAATGACAAACCCCCGGCATGCCCATTTGCCTCTACCCTATTGCAGATATCTCTAATAAATTTGATCCAGCTTTAATCAAGTCTGTTGCTCAGTGTGCTTTATACACAACTGGACATTATTGAGAAAAGACACAGCTCCCAAACTTTACATTTTATTATTTGTTTTACTAATGTCAATAACCCACCATCTAATAAAACATGACTGTTCACATACATTGACAAAAATTCCTCAGACGAAAACAACAACATACTCAAATAGGAGAAAAGAAAATGAGTTGCATAGTGTTCAATCATAGCACTTTATAGCAAATTTAAAAATGTTTTCCTCATGTAAACATTCCCATTTTTAGGTCGAGCCTTGCGACAGCGCGCATGCACTGCTCACTCTCCGAGACTGTTGTAGTAGAGTATGGGAGAGAACCATGCCCTCTCTCCTCCCGTATTTTTCATTGGCTTGTGTCATTGTCTTTCGTAAATGCTGCCTTCAGTGTTGTTAATAGGCTTGTTAGTCCCTCCTTAATACGGCCTTGTCTTCATTTGTACTCTCCCATGGCTACTGGCCCCTTTTCTTTGGTTGTTACACAGGACCTGTTATTCAGTCTGTAAGCACTAATTCATTTATTGAGTTTCTCTTACCGCAGGCCGGACAAGCGCTGCTTCAGCTGAAACCGCTTGTGTGTTTTTGAAGCAGCACGGCCGCCCCCGTTACACAGGCGCCAGCTTTCAATCACTTTAACCCGGTCTTATCTCATGTCTGTTTCAAACCCCCCCCAGCGAAAATGGATTTAGAAAATTTAGAAATGAATTAGCCAATTAATTTGTGTGAATTCCAGGTAGCACATAATACTGTGCTAACGGGCTGAAACCGACAACAGCACATCTGTCTTACATGTCATCTGTACTAAAGTCACCTCATGGGTTGCTTAAAAAAACTGCTTAATTACCAACACCATCCCACCACAATACCCCATCAATACCCCCACCACCAATGCCACCACCACCAATACCACCACACCTACCAATGCCACTACCACCATCTCCACCACCACCAATACAACCACAATACCACCACAAATACCAACAATACCACCCCAATACCACCACCTCCACCACTACCAATATCACCACCACCAACACCACCAATACCAACACTGCCAATACTACTACCACTACCACCAATACCACGACCACCACCAATACCTCCCACACCACCAATAACAATTCCACCACTACCGATACCACCACCAATACCATCACCAATACCACCACCAATACCACCAATACCACCACAACTACCACCACCAATGCCACCACCGCCAAAAACACCACCACCACCAATATCACCACCAGCAATACCACTACCACCACCAATACCACCACCATCAATACCACCACCACCATCATTACAACCACCACCAATACCACCACCATCAATACCACCACCTCCACCACCACCAATACCACCACCAATGCCACTACCCCAATACCACCACCAACACCATCACCAATACCACCATCAATACCGTCACCACCAATACCACCACCACCACCAATACCACCACCACCAGTCCAATACCACCACCACTAATACCACCCCAATACCAATATCACCACCAATACCACCACCACCAATACCACCAATATCACCACCTCCAATACCGCCAACACCAATACCACCCCTACTACAGCCACCACCATCAATACCACCAGTACCACCACCAACACCACCAACAACACCACCAATACACCACCACCAATACCACCACCGATATAATCAATACCACTACCACGAGTGCCAATACCAATACCATTACCAATACCAATTCCACCAGCAGTACCACCACACCACCAAACCACCACCACCACCAATACCACCAAACCACCACCACCAATACCACTAATACCACCACCAATAAAACCACCACCACCTATACAACCACCACCACCAATACCACCACCAATACTACCATCACCAATACCACCACCAATACCACCACCACCAATACCACCACCAATACCACTACCAATACCACCACCACCAATACCAGTACCACCACCAATAAAACCACCACCACCAATACAAGTACCACCACCAATACAAGTACCACCACCACCAATACCACCACCTCAGCACCTCTCGGTCACTTGTAGTAGCAGGGGCACTGTACAGGGCTGGAGCTCAGCCAAGACCATCCCTCCCTTCCTCCATGCCTTCCATAAAGCATAGCCCGCCCTGCACCACGAGGTGAAGCCAGGGCCCTACTACAGATGGAGTGTTTTTTATTAGGCCACGGATAGCAATTACATTATACAATACAATAAAACTTTATTTCGGTTTTTGTTCAAAACCATAAAAGTACATATACAATTATACTGTAAATTCATAATACTTTTTGTTAAAACCACATATCATAACAAGGTACAGAGGTGCAAAAGTATGATTTCTTCATTACATAAAAACCAGGAGATTGGAAAAATTCATCACGTAAGGCACATTACAGATCCATACATTTTCTATATTTGACAGTTAATTAAAAAAATTCAATGACTTGGAGAATACTATCATTGTGCAAAAGTTGTAAATACATCAGTGACGGTCTGATCTGAATAAAATTAAGGTTTCTTGAGCGAGTCACCATATAGCGCTCACGGGGATATTCATAAAAACTACATACAAATATAAAATGCAGCATATCCTGCAGCATATCTGGAGCATAGAGCTCCGGAAGCCGAGTGTCAGAAAATATGTCATGTTGAAAACGGGTGCATCTACTGAGCCGTATCTCTTGGGTTCCCTGACCTCTCATGAAAAATTCTTACTGACTAGTTTCAGGTTGAATCTTTTCCATCATTTGCTTATTAGGCCAAGAACTGCTAATTTTAATAAGACTGCAGCTCCCTGCGGCTGTGACGGAAAGCAATGAGATTACGCAATGCCACACTGCACACTCAAATCATGGAGAGGACAGGAAATAGCACCCCCCTTTGACTCTTTTTCCTGAGCCACAACAGTGTAATCAAAGAGCGAAAGGTGTTGGAGCGCTTTGTTAGTGTTTATAGCTCGGATCATATGTAACTCTCACTTCACACTTACACATCCTCTTCCCTTAACTATTTATGACTACTTTGAAGACATCGCAGGCTGGTCTCTTCCACTGATATTTACAATCCAACAAACGATTGAGAAGGCCCTTTACTGCAGTGCAATAGGTCTAGCATTTGCAAGTGTTTATACTATTAGTATTGTTAATGACAATACCTTTTATTTATGTTTTAAAACCGAAAACATAAATAAAAGGGATTTTCATTTACAATGCCAATAGCTCAAACTCGTGTGAATGCGAGACCTATTGAATTGCAAATGCTTGTTTTAATTGTAGTGACTACTGAGGGCCAGGCCCCTAAACATACAGTCCTGGCTTTGGGTCTGTTCATTTGGTGCCCCACCATTTTCACACTTTAAGGCAGCCCCTAGCTAGAGGTTTGTTGTAATTGTCCACACATATATGTTCCTTGATGATATATAACAATAGCAAGTCTATACACACTTAATTAATTGCATGCCTTCTCGATATTTTGGTACCGAAAATTTTGGCTTTGATATTCTGGTAACTTGATGTTCCCTAATCATTTTCCAGACGACCCAAGAAAAGGTCTCGAAGGCTGGGTATCAGCAAAAGCTGAAATTCCGAGAGACAAAGCTGCAGACCTTGGTGTCAGAGATTGTCATGGAGGAGATTTTATGGGATATCTCAGGCCCAATTCATGAAGCAATTCTAAAATGTGTACAGGAAGGTTTACTAAATTCCATGGGTACAGAATAATGACTTTCCGGAATTCATTTCCTACCATGTTATACCTGAAAAGCTTAAGCAGTTGCAGCTTTCCGGGTTCAATATTGCAAAGGTTTTGTGAATTTACTTTTTGTTTAATACTGCAAAGGTTTTGTGAATTTCCTTTTTGCTTTGGCATAGTCATATCCCCAGATCTCTGTACTGGGGTGAATGTATGAGATTGTTGCATTCTGTCCATCACCTGTTGTTTTTGCATTTGTCACCCCGAGTGGGACGGGTATGCTCAGACGTGAGTCCCGTGCTCTCCATGCCACTGGAATCAAGCTATCCAGGCTGATGAGGGCTGAAAGCCCTAAACCGGTCCTTGGATGCTTGTTTCCAGTCCAGGGAGGACCTGGCTTGGCAGTTCGGGCTGGACTGTACCCATGGGGCACAGGGTCAAGACTGATTTGCATATGGCTGGGTTCAAACTGGAATGGCATGGTGAGCAAAAAAACGATGGAACTAGGCCCAGATCTCTGTACTGGGGTGAATATATGACATTGTTCTACATTCTGTCCATCACCTGTTGTTTTTGCATTTGTCACCCTGAGTGGGACGGGTATGCTCAGATATGAGTCCCATGCTCTCCATGCCACTGGAATCAAGCTATCCAGACTGATGAGGGCTGAAAGCCTGAATCCGGTCCTTGGATGCTTGTTTCTGTAGGAGAGTAGGGTCTGCAATCCTATCACCCCCAGATTTTTGCTTTTTGCTTCACTGGTTTACGACTTTCCCTGGCTGTGGGCCTGCTAATCAGACCCACAGCCTAGCTGTTCTCTCTCTAAATTGACACGTGTACCTTAGGTGCATTTACCAATTTGTACTGGGCCACCTTATCAGTCCCTGTACCCAGGGCATAGGAGTACCCAGGGCCTACCAGGGGCTGCAGCATGTATTATGCCACCCCTGGCTGGCCATCTAAATCTGTCACAACTGGCTGCACGACAGCTGGGGCAAGGTGGTGTAATCACCCTTTGCTTTAGATATAGTATTCCTGTATCTAACCCTAAAATGGACACATGTATTCCTATCAGTCACTCCTATGGCAGGCCTTAACAATCCTGAAGGCAGAGTGCTTGGAATTATGTGAGATGGTGCTCTGGCATGAGCTGAGCCCGTTTGCAGCTTGCGGAACCAAGTCCTAATAGCTGTTCCATGATAACGCGTACCATATACTCTTAAGTGCCTTATAATCCTCGCGGTTATTTGCCAACTTTGGTATCGCTTTATCAAAACATGTCGAGTAAGGTGTCAAACGAATTGGAATACTAACCCCTCGCCAATTCTGGCGACGGGGTTAGCATTCCACCCTTCTACAGGGACACGACATGTATGTAACTGTGAACCCCGGTTAAAGCTTAACACAGCCTCAGCTCCACAAAATGGATGCTGCCACCACAGACACAAGTCTGACCTCCTGCTGCTGGGAGTCCTTCCAGCGAGGAGAGCTTGGACAAAGGGTTTCCTGTCAGGGGCGGTGCTAGCACCATCCCAGACAGGGTTTTGTGTATCCCAGGTAGGCAGGGCTGAGAGGAAGGTGACTGCAAGTGGCACCCCGGTGCTCACTGTGCATATGCCGGCTTAAACCAGTTCCAGGGGCACACCAGCCCCTGAGCTGGGGAAAGTCCGGACAAGGGAGAGGGGTGTAACCACCCCCCTCCTGGTCCCACCCATGGGCAGGACCTAGTCGCGTGCCAGCCCCTTTTTTTAGAATAAAGGTAGGAGCAGGCCCCCTTCCCAAATTAGATCATTCTGAATCTTGACTACTTTCCACAAAAGAACTCTTGAACATTTCTGAAGACTCTCCCTTGTGGCTAAGGAGTAGACACCCTGCACCAGCGGGCACCATCTAAGCGCATGCGGTTTGCTGCAAGTCCATCCTCCGGATCAAGACTGCCCAGCTCGACGAGACCCAGATTCCCTGCCATCTCTGACCTCTACCTACATCATCAGCCCAGCTGAGATTCGTGGGTGTGACGAGACCCGAGGGACCGGCCATCTTCAAGACCTGCACGGCGCTTATCCAGCACGACCGCCGAGGGATCCTCGAGTGAGTGCTTTGGGGTTTGAGAAGCCCTAACCCTGAGCAGCTCCAGCACCGAAGTCCAGCCCCCAGCATCCACTAGATCTGCGTGGGGCCGTTCTGCTCTTTGCTGCTCACCGCGTTGTCCGGCCACTTGCCTGCTGGTTTGTAGCCCTCCTGACGACGAACCACGACACTTCCATCGCTGGTCTGGTTGCTCCAGACTGGCCCTCGCTCCCCTCCAACAGAGGAGCACCCCAGACCCTCCTGGTCCACTCCAGATGCCATTTTGAGTCCACCGCGTGGGCTTGCCTTTGCCAAGGTTTGTTGCCCCAATCCTGGGTCCAGCATCGCCGACAGCAGACACCTTCGTGGGACAGCTCGCACCTCCATCCTGGTCGCCGACAATGCCTCCTGGTCCGAGAGACTGCAGAGCCCAGCGTCGCCCACTCACCTGGTCGAGGTGACTTCATCCGGTACCATCCTGGTGCCCACCTAATCACTGGCTAGTGATTAAGAACTGAGTCCCCTCTGCTTTCAGTTCGTCTCCATCACCGATCCAGGCTTGGATCCCATCGAACTTCATCACTGGTCGCCTGCCAGCAACTTCTTCTTTCAGGCTCCATAGACTGTAACGAGGATTCCCGACGTCTTTTGAACCCTATGCAGCCGTAGCCCCTGGGCTAGGTAACCTGAGCATTTCGGTGCTCCAACATAGGTTCACTATCTAAGTGTCCAGATCCTTTTTCGTTTTCAGCCTATCTAGTCGGATTCGTCCGATAACTGTAACTTTACGGAATCTAGCATCCATAGACTTTGTCCTGCATCCCGCGTGAGAGTGCACACTCTGCACCCGATCTCCCTAGGCCTCCTGCTCCTAACCTGAAGGTTCAGTAGTGTAGTCCTAGCGATCCTGAATCCTCTGGATCTTGTTACTTACCTGCTAGTATTTCGCATTCCACTTTTGTAGTATATGGTTTTTCGTGCCCCTCGGTCATTTGTGTAAATTGTGCAACTTAAAGTATTTTCTTAAAAGTTTTGTTATGTGCTTAGCTCCCTGACTCATAAAGAGTTCAGGGTAGACTTGTTATAAATAAATATCCTTTTATTTTCATAACAACTTGTGTGGTGTCCTTTCACTTGGTGTTCAAGGGGTATATGTGATGGTATAACAGCTGGCTTAACACGCCCTCTAGAGTTTAGCCTAAAGACTGCTCTTGTCCATGCTACTAGGATAGCTGGTCTATAAGGTTGACTTACAACCAATCATCAATAAGGGTCGTTTGGTATGATACAAAGTGATCACTAGAATAGTGAGCACTATATATCAGGCCAACTTCTCACATTGGTGAGCAGCGGTTGGGATTTGAGCTTGCTGTTATTTTACCACACATATCCTAAGAATATCATGTGAAAGATCACATAAGTACCAAGGTACATATAACTTAGCCTAGAATACTCTGAGTTCTACTGAACCAGCTGTTGTAGTGTAACAGGGCTAAGCACACCCTGACTACAACTCTTAGCAAGGGATCAGTAGGCAAACAAATAGTGTAGGTAAGTGCACCACTTACACCTCACTAAAAAAGCATGTCAGACAAAGGAGGGAACTCAGAGGCCCCCCTTTTGTCAGTTGACCCTCCACAGGTCATATCAAGATATGCAGCTCTTAGCTTCCAGGAGATGAGACAAGTGTGTACCTCCAGGAAGCTAACACAGGGTTCTAACCCTACCATTCTATTTCTGATTGGTCTCTTAGAGACTTATGATGCCAGGAGGGCTTCTAACACAGGCCCTTCTAATCCAGATGGGAGCATGCCCCCCTTAGAGGGAACCCTTGGGGACCCTGACCTCAACATCAATGAAGCAGTTAGTGAAGGTGAGGAAGAGGATCAGGAGTTGTCAGGGGATGAGGCAGACAAGGGTCAGGTAGAAGTCAGTAGACTCACCAGGACCAACTTAAGCAGGCATGAAAATGGACTTGGGGGACCCCCAGGCCCACTCTCAGGCAGGCTTAACATTGGGAGTGGACGAGTTAGGTCTCTATCCAGAGGCTCTAACAGATCCATTCGAACCAATGGCTCTCAGACCTCTTCTCACAGAGGGATGACATCCCCTCAGAGGAGAGAGCATGAGGCCAAGATGAGGGAAGTCAATCTGAGGATTGAAAGGGAAGAACTTGCCCTGGCCAAAGAGAGACTTGCCTTTGCTAGAGAGCAGAAATTGAGTGGGGCAGACCCCACTGGTGGCAGCATTTTACCTAGAGAAAAGGACAGGAGTTTAGACACTAGACACCTGAGTAAGCTAGTGCCCCCCTTTAAACAGGGGATGACATCCACAAATGGATGACTGCTTTGGAGAGGGCCTGCACTGTCCAGTGCGTCCCCCAGAGTCAGTGGGCAGCTATCTTGTGGCTCTCCTTTGAAGGCAAAGGTAGAGATAAGCTCCTCACTACTAGAGCTGAGGATGCTAACAATTACCAAGTCCTGAAGAATACACTGATTGATGGGTTTGGCTTAACAACTGAGCAGTACAGGTTGCTGTTCAGAGACACCCAGAAAATTCAGTCTCAGGACTGGTCTGACTTTGTGGATTGTGCCACTAAGGCTTTGGAAGGCTGGTTGCTGGGTAGTAAGGTTACTGATTACACAGGGTTGTACAATCTGATCATGAGAGAACAGATTTTAAATAACTGTTAGAACCAGTTGTTGCATCAGCACCTTGTTGACTCAGATCTGACCTCTCCCCAAGAATTGGGAAAGAAGGCAGACAGATGGGTCAGAACAAGGGTCAAGCAGAACCAGGCTCAGAACCAGGGTGGTCAGAAGAAAGCAGACCAAAAGGGTAGTAACAAGAGTGAACAAAATGACCAGAAGTCTTCGACAGGTCCCCATCAAACCAAAGAGGGTGGGGGTCAGGCCTCACAGCAGAAAAAGAAGACTCAAGAAGGCCAGTCAAAAAGGTGGTGCCAATACTGTAAAAGTAAAACTCACTGGCTTAGTGAGTGCACCAAGAAAGGAGGGCAAACTCCTACCACTACAGCCCCTAAGGCACCTGCACCCCCTAGTACAGTCAGTAGTGGTAGTGCACCTCCCAAGGGATTAGTTGGGTTAACCTTGGGGTCTGAGGGGTATGACAACCTAGTTGGCACACTCACTCAGGCTGTCCTTGTCTGTACAGGGGATGTGGATATATCCCCTGATGCAAGTACCAATACTTTGGGCAAATACAGGCAGACACCTTTCATTAATGGAAAAATGGCTCAGGCCTACAGGGACACTTGTGCCAGTGTCACAATGGTGACACCAAACTTTGTGGACCCTGGACAGATCATGCTAGGTACAGACTACCTAGTGACCAATGCCAGCAATGTCACTACCCACCATAGTATGGCAATTGTTGATTTCTCCTGGGGAGGGGTAAGTGGCCAAAAGAAAGTTGTGGTTAGTTCAGACCTCCCAGTTGAATGTTTATTGGGCAATGATTTGGGAACATCACTATGGTCAGAAGTGGAGCAGAGGACTCACATGGAAATGTTAGGCTTGTCAGCACATGTCCTTGCTGTGACTAGGTCACAGGCCAGACGATGCCCCACTGAACAGGTGCTGGATCCTGGAACAATGGACCAGACACCTTCCAATAGAAGGAGCAGTAGGGTTAAGGCATTGCCTTCCCCCTTGCCCCAGGTTGTGGATCAAGTCTCAAAGGAGGCTGACCTCAAAGAACTGAGGGAAACTGAGCCTAAAGAACTTGAACCTGATCAGGTTGAGTTTCTGGGCTCAGGGAGACCCTCCAGGGAAGACCTGGGGAAGGCACAGTTAGACTGCCCTTCACTTGAACCCCTCAGACAGCAGGCTGCTGCTGAGGCTGCAGGGAACGCCACAGGTGCCCACAGGGTATACTGGGATGATGGACTCCTGTTCTCTGAGTCAAGAGACCCCAAACCTGGTGCAACCAGGAGGCTGGTCATCCCCTTGTCTCAGAGAGGTTTCCTTCTTACCTTGGCCCATGAGATTCCCCTTGCAGGACACTAAGGCCAGAATAAGACTTGGGACAGACTTGTCTCACACTTTCACTGGCCTCACATGAATGAAGATACCAGGGAGTTTTGTCGCTCCTGTGTCACTTGCCAAGCCAGTGGTAAGTCAGGTGGCACAACAAAGGCCCCCCTTATACCACTACCTGTGGTGGGGGTGCCCTTTGAAAGAGTGGGGATTAACATTGTTGGTCCAATGGAACCCCAGACAGCATCAGGGCACAAGTTTATACTGGTGGTGGTAGACCATGCCACCAGGTATCCTGAAGCTATTCCCCTTAGGACCACTACAGCACCTGTTGTGGCAAGAGCCCTAGTTGGAGTGTTCTCCAGAGTGGGCTTCCCTAAGGAGGTTGTCTCTGACAGAGGTGCAAACTTCATGTCAGGATATCTGACTGCAATGTGGAAGGAATGTGGTGTCAACTACAAGTTCACCACACCCTATCATCCACAGTGCAATAGGCTTGTTGAAAGGTTCAACGGGACCCTCAAAGGGATGATTCATGGACTACCTGAAAAGCTCAGGCGTAGATGGGATGTCCTGATACCCTGCCTCTTGTTTGCTTACAGAGAGGTCCCACAGAAGGGGGTTGGCTACAGCCCTTTTGAACTTCTGTATGGGCATCCTGTAAGAGGACCCCTTTGTTTGGTGAAGGAAGGATGGGAGAGACCTCTCAAAAAGCCTGCAACCAACATTGTGGACTATGTACTTGGTCTCCGCTCCAGGATGGCTGAGTACATGGAAAAGGCATCTAAAAACCTTGAGGCAAGCCAAGAACTCCAAAAAGCTTGGCATGACTAAAAGGCTGTCCTGACTGTGTACAAGCCTGGACAGAAGGTGTGGGTGTTGGAGCCAGTGGCCCCAGCAGCACTCAAAGACAAATGGTCTGGGCCCCACACAATCATTGAGCAAAAGGGAGAGGTCACCTACCTGGTGGACCTTGGAACTCCCAGGAGCCCCCTCAGGGTGCTCCATGTAAACAGGCTCAAAGCATATGTCGACAGGAAGGACATGAGCTTGCTCAGGCCACAGATGAGGGACAGGAGGAGGAGAGTGACCCTCTCCCAGACCTGCTCACTCAGAACCCTGATGATGGGTCAGTAGCTGGTGTTGTCTTTTGTGGCAGCCTCTCTGAACATCAGCAAAAGGATTGCAAACAAGTTCTTCAATCCTTTAGACATATGTTCTCTCTGACACCCAGTCAAACCAATTGGTGTACCCATGAGGTTGACACTGGTGACAGCCTGCCAGTTAAGAGTAAAATCTACAGACAGCCTGATCATGTCAGAGACTGCATCAGGACAGAAGTGCAGAAAATGTTGGAGCTGGGAGTCATTGAGCCCTCAGATAGCCCTTGGGCTAGTCCAGTAATTCTAGTGCCAAAGCCTCACACCCAGGGTAGTAAGAAAGAGATGAGGTTTTGCGTAGACTACAGAGGCCTCAATGCAGTCACTAAGACTGATGCCCACCCAATACCAAGAGCAGATGAACTTATAGACAGATTGGCTTCTGCCAACTACTTAAGTACATTTGACCTGACAGCTGGGTATTGGCAAATCAGGTTAGCTGAGCAGGCCAAGCCCAAGACAGCATTTTCTACCCCTGGTGGGCATTATCAATTTGTGGTAATGCCCTTTGGTTTGAAAAATGCACGTACCACCTTCCAAAGGCTGGTGAATCAAGTTCTCACTGGGTTGGATGACTTCTGTGCAGCATATCTTGATGATATTCATTTTTTTTTTCATTTCAATCTTTATTTCGGCATGAATACCATAAAAGAACAAATACATTAATACAATAAAACATTTCTTTTTAAAATGCATAACATGCTATATAAATACATTCGATTTTCATGTCGATTCTAAAGTTGTGAGTCAAGTTGTTTAAAACATCCATAATACTTGGTGAGAACACTTATGGGCAGCAGAAATAGAATTTCGTTAATTAACCCTCAGTTAATATTAAACGGCAATCTTGACATATCCACATTTTACAATTTGTAACCCAACTTTCTTCTTTGGAAAAAGATACTGTGCAAAAATCTGCTTACACTAAATACAATAGGTTGGCTAGTATTAGACAGAAGAATCCTTAAAGCCTGGGAACATGATCTTACACCTAATGTTAAACATATTGGTTTAATCCATCTTTTTCTAGCCTGGACATATGCTGGGCAGAAGAAGAGGATATGTAGTTCATTTTCTTTTTGATTACATCCACATATGGTACATAATTCATCTTCTACATAATTCTCCGAGTTTACACCACCAGACCAACGAGCTAGTGTTGAACCGATTTGAAGATTTCCATATCTGAATTTCAGAAATAAGGTCTTTGCTAAGGGTGGTTCTATTTCATCGAGAAAGGTCTCGAAGAATGGATCATCTTTAAAGGTGAGAAACCTTGTTACAAGTGACCCACTAGAAGGAGCGTTTTTGATCATATCCGGGATACACGACAAAAAGCACTTTTTTACCATAGTTTTTGATTGAGGCGGAAGTAAATCAGGATGTTCCCAGTAATGCGACAAACCTAGTAGGGTAAGCCAGAATTTAATATGTTTAAACCAGGGTATCACCTTGAAGATGTCAAGCTCCATGATTTCTATTAACCCATCCTTGTATACTTGCAGCTCAGGTACACGCCACAGCCTAATCCATAGCAGTAAAGGACGTAGAATGATATGGTGGTCCGTTCTACGGAAATTTAGGTCGAGCTGAAGTGGGACCAACGGAGTACTTCTAGGGACTCTGACCAGACTTCGCAAGAAGTTATTGTCCAAGACCCTGAAGGTATCTTTAGACCCTGGGCCCCAGATTTCTGAGCCGTATAGCACTGCAGGTTGAACCTTAAATTTAAAAAGTTCAACTGCAGGAGACACAGCCTTACTTGTACTTTGACCTTGCTCTCTAAGAATGGGTTTTGTGTTCTGGCTAAACATCATCTTGCATTTTTCCAGTTGGGCTTTCCAGGTATAATTGGAATCCAGGGTTACCCCTAGATATCCAAAATGAGGAACTGATTCCAATTTTAGTCCATTCAAAGTTAGACAGCCCTTGTCAGTCTTGGTTGGATTTAGGACCATACATTTTGTCTTTTTCCCATTTATCTCCAATCCTTTCTTAATGCAGTAATCATTAAAAGAGTTTAAAAGAGCTTGGAGACCTTTTTTTGTCTGGGAGATCAAAATAGTATCATCCGCAAACAATAGGGAAGTAACTTTTTCGCCATTCAACTTAGGAGAGTCATTTTTGCATCCCTCCAAGTATGAAGGGATGTCATTCACAAATAGCGAAAACAATGTGGGGGCCAATACACACCCCTGGCGCACACCACGTTCGATCGGGATTTTAGGAGTTAATTCGCCTTTAGGGCCCCATCGTACTCTGGCAAAATTGCCTCTATGGAGTTCTATTATTTGCGCTATCAGGGTGGGTGGCATTCCTACTAGGCTTAATGTTTCCCACAATAAATTACGTGGGACTAAATCGAACGCCGCCCTTAAGTCGACGAATGCGACATACAGTTGTCCCTTTTTAATCTTGATGTACTTCCAATAAAGGCAACAAAAGCGGAAAATTTGATCAATGGTACTAACTTTGGATCTGAATCCCGCTTGGTATCTAGACAAAATTGCCTTTTCGTCCAGCCAATCATTAACTCGAAATAGGATATGTCTTGAATAGATTTTTTGTAAGATATCCATAAGGCTTATTGGGCGATAATTTGAGGGGTCCATCCTGTCACCTTTCTTATATATTAAAACAATTTCAGCCCCCTTCCAGCTCTCTGGGAAGTCTAGACTCCGGGATAGCTCGTTACACAGATGGTTAATGTATGGAGCCCAAATTTTTAATTCGTGCTTGTACAAGTCTCCCGGAATCTTGTCTAGCCCAGGGGCTTTACCAGACCTAATCTGGATTATTGCTAATTCTGTCTCACCTAGAGTAAAATCCAGGGTATCCCCCGGAATAGCGTTACTTGGGGTTCTATCTAAAATGGGTGCCTCATATTCCTTATAGAGGTTAGAAAAATGGTTTACCCATGTCTGTTCGTCTAAGTAGACGTCCTTGACCACTCTGCCTTGATGGTTCCCATTCGCTATCAGCCTCCAGAAGGCTATGTTATCTCGAGTTTTTGCTGCGTGCAGCAGATCTGCCCATTTTGCTTCCTCCCATGCCATTTTACATGTCTTTTGGACCAGTTTAAAATTATTCCTGGCTGACAAAATGTCTGGTCGAACCTTCGATTTTATCGCAGTTAAAAGTGCCCTCTTGGACTCCCTGCAGTCCTTGTTATACCAGGGTTTGCTATGGGGCAAATTTTGTGTTTTCTGCTGCCCTTTCTTCGGCATCTTGGTAACTAGGGGCTTTAAGGCATCAAAAATTTTTTGATGTAATTTCATAAAAAGACCACCACTCCCCTCCTTTGGGGTGTCATTTAAATATCCTCCAAAGATGCTAGCAAAAAGCTTATAGATTTCTACTATAATTTCACCATTATCCAGTATTAGTGGCCATTTGAGGGAACGTCTATTATTGCTAATATGTATCTCATTTTGGTCACCGTTGGTTACTTCTCCAGTCGAAGGGGAAACTGAGTCTCCTAATAGGGAGTCCTCGATCTGAAGGACTAGAGGGAAATGATCGCTTTCTAATCTTTCTATTACCTCCATGTCAAGAAGGAATTCCCATGATGACACTGAGGCAATAATGAAATCTATGTTACTTTTATAGTTCCCTCTATAGAAAGTAGGCTTTTTCTTAACATCTGATGGTAACCGTCCGTTACACGCTCTAGTGCAATGTTCGGCACATAGTCTATTCATTTGGAGGGCCTGGGGGCAACATTTAACTGTTTTAATATTATCTAAAACAGGGATACCATTTGCCTCATCTTCTTCTAAGAAGATGTCACTGAACCCCACAACGGGCTCAAAATTGCAATTGAAATCCCCTGCCATAATCACATAGTTCTCTCTAGTGTCCAGGTTACCCAATAGGAGATCAAGATGGGTTAGTAAGGAAGATTCTTTTGCAGTGGGTGTTGGTCTGTTGTAAACGTTCACCAAATAAAGTTTTTTCCCTTTGCAAACATTGATTTTCAAAATCAGTATGTCAGGGGAGTTGGTATCCACCACTTCTATATTCACTTTTAGGTTAACTTTTACCCAGATCAACAACCCTCCCGAGGGTCTTCCACTCCTGGAGGGAATCGCACTGATACCATAAGATTTGTAACCTAGCCTGTGTGTAATTTCAACTGACCAGGTCTCTTGCATCATGCAAAAATCAAAGGTGTCAATAAAGCTTGACCCTTCAGGGTCCCTTAGGTTTTTTGAAACCCCAGCTATATTCCAGGAAATCAATTTTATGGGTTGCCATGATTCCTGAATTTTCTGCATCAGTACATCTCCCACCACCTCAGGCACTATGATATGGCATTCTTGGCTCGTTACATCAGATTCCAAAAACATCAAATCATTTTGGAGTACAACACTTCCCCTTATTGTTGAACTGTCCCCAATTATAGGGACCAACACAGGTAATACGGATACATCCTCCAAAAATGTGGTTTCGTTAGTGTTAACACCAGCTCTTTGTAAAAAGGGTTCGCTCCCTATTCCCCCACCCCCCAACAATTTGACATTCAACAATTCGTTTCCATCCAACCCCTTAGACATTTGGCATCAATCACAGTCATCTAGACCGCTGAAAATGTCAAATCTGTTAATGGTTTCTAAAGGGGTGAAGGGCTTTAGGTGGTCCATTCTTCTGTTGGGTTTGTTTTGCCTATATGGGACACAATTCCAACCAAAAGCATCAGGTGCAGGTAGAGGGTTTAGGGGATAAAAGGGCTCCATGGGATTAGATCTAATAAGTGATTGCATCATTTGTTGTGTATTACCAGCCCTCTGCATAACTGATGGGTAGGAACAGGATGTAATTTGAGATGTTATATGAGAGGCTGGTTGTTGCTGGGAGGGAAAAACCACAGACCTAGGGTAAAAATATGTCAATGGTCTGGGTATTATGCAGTTATTTGTAATGCCCGGGGGCCAATTTAGTACAAATTGTACTGCATTGGGATCCCTAAAATTTACAACCACCACGTCTCCCTCAATGTTTTTTGGTCTGCTTCCCAACCATTGGAGGCGTCGGACATGGACAATTTCTCCATTTATATGAGGTGCTATTGGCCTGTATAGACTTAGCCAATGCATGATCTTATTTTTTAATTGTGCAAAGCCCTCCCTCTTGCTAGTTGGTAACACCGGAACCCCTGTTAAGACTACCACAAAGGGCACTGCCTCTGGTGGTAATTCTGGATTTGGGACCGATTTGGGCCTTCCCCATCCTGGCTTTTGTCCCCTCACTTCCGTCGATTGGCTTTCATTTGGGATGCTAGCTACTTCATTAGATGGTTTAGTTGTGACAGTAGCTGGCTTAGAAGCCGATTTGTTTTGTGAGTTTTTTGGGGGTGGGATTAATTGAACAGTTGTTGTAGTGTTCCCTTTAGGCACCAAAGTAGAGGGGTTCACCAACGGTGTAGAACTAACTGATGGAGCTGGGGCGACTGGGCTGGGCTTAGTCACGCTAGATGTTTTGTGCGTTATTAGGTTTGATGTTTTTGGAATCAATTCGCCCTTATTTCCCAGTGCACGCTCAAGTGAGCTTAGTCTTGATTCTACTTCAAGCAGCCTCTCCAGGATTGATGCAGAGTAGGTGTTGATTAAGTTTTCTATAAAATCTAAAGTAGCAGAATCACGAGCTATAATGGGCGCCTTAGACTGCACAGAGACTTCCATAATGTCCTCCGTGTCTATGGCCACAGCAGTAGATGGCGGAGAAGCAATGGTGATAGGCCCTTCATTAGCAGCTGGTGTAATAAGAGTGCTGACTACAGGAGCTTTAGCCTTTTTTCCGAAATCTGAGTGACTTAACTTTGATTGCGATTGAACCCCCCCTTTACGTCGTTTTTTGCATGGAGGTGGCCCATGTACCCTTAAGGCTAACGTGGGTTTCTTTGCTCTACTGCGCACTACTTTTGATGGTATGGGAGTGGGAGGTCTTAAAACATTAGGGGTGCTCGTGTGTGTAATGACATCAAGACCAATCGTGTCCAGTAGGGGAGAGTTAGTTGTACAGGGAGTGCTAACTGCTGATACCACATGTTGACTGTCCATTGTGTGGACAATGACGTCAGCTAGCTGGGAATTTGCACTAGTGTTCACGGGAGGTATGGATAATGGCGACAAGCGCCGATTTTTTAAACTTTCCACAGAGCGGCGGCGCTCGGCACGACGCTCTGCCAGGACTATTTCCAAAGGCATGTCTGAAGAAGCTTTGGTGAAGTAATCATCAAGAGTTTTGTTTAACAATGCTCCCTGTTTTTCAGACATGCTAGCTACAATTATTAAACCACAACGATGTTTTCCAAGGGCACGAAAACACAACGATTTAAAAACAATGAGTCACAGAATTGATACCAGTGTTTTATGTCCGGTCCGGTCTCCTCGGTTCTCGGAGGGTCTCAGAGGGTCCGCCCTTAGTCCGGGCTTTGTCCCGGGTGATGTCCCGCACACGCGTCCCGCTGACGCGTAATGACTTCAGGTCTTATGCTGACTGTGGATAGAGGGGGTGGAGTTACGGGAAGAGGCGGCAGGTGTGCTCGATGGGGCACGCACAGCCTGCTGGGCCTCGCAGTCCCGTCCTCCTGCACAACAGCTCCCCACGCGATTTCCAATGCCCAACGGGGCTCCTTGCACACAGGTCCACAGGTTCTAATGCCCAACGGGGCTCCAGGAGACTGCAGGCAAAATGGGTTCAAAGTCTCCTCAGCAGGCAAAACGGGTTCAAAGTCTCCTCTGCGAGCGGCTCCCGCGAAGCGGGGGCCGCGAGGAGTTATCAACAGTCAGCATGTCAGCAGGGGGCGGAGACACGGGAAGAGGCGGCAGGTGTGCTCGATGGGGCATGCACAGCCTGCTGGGCCTCGCAGTCCCGTCCTCCTGCACAACAGCTCCCCACGCGATTTCCAATGCCCAACGGGGCTCCTTGCACACAGGTCCACAGGTTCTAATGCCCAACGGGGCTCCAGGAGACAGCAGGCAAAACGGGTTCAAAGTCTCCTCAGCAGGCAAAACGGGTTCAAAGTCTCCTCTGCGAGCGGCACCCGCAAAGCGGGGGCCGCGAGGAGTTATCAAGGGTCAGCAGGTCAGCAGGGGGCGGAGACACGGGAAGAGGCGGCAGGTGTGCTCGATGGGGCACGCACAGCCTGCTGGGCCTCGCAGTCCCGTCCTCCTGCACAACAGCTCCCCACGCGATTTCCAATGCCCAACGGGGCTCCTTGCACACAGGTCCACAGGTTCTAATGCCCAACGGGGCTCCAGGAGACAGCAGGCAAAACGGGTTCAAAGTCTCCTCAGCAGGCAAAACGGGTTCAAAGTCTCCTCTGCGAGCGGCTCCCACGAAGCGGGGGCCGCGAGGAGTTATCAACGGTCAGCAGGTCAGTAGGGGGCGGAGACACGGGAAGAGGCGGCAGGTGTGCTCGATGGGGCACGCACAGCCTGCTGGGCCTCGCAGTCCCGTCCTCCTGCACAACAGCTCCCCACGCGATTTCCAATGCCCAACGGGGCTCCTTGCACACAGGTCCACAAATTGTACTGCATTGGGATCCCTAAAATTTACAACCACCACGTCTCCCTCAATGTTTTTTGGTCTGCTTCCCAACCATTGGAGGCGTCGGACATGGACAATTTCTCCATTTATATGAGGTGCTATTGGCCTGTATAGACTTAGCCAATGCATGATCTTATTTTTTAATTGTGCAAAGCCCTCCCTCTTGCTAGTTGGTAACACCGGAACCCCTGTTAAGACTACCACAAAGGGCACTGCCTCTGGTGGTAATTCTGGATTTGGGACCGATTTGGGCCTTCCCCATCCTGGCTTTTGTCCCCTCACTTCCGTCGATTGGCTTTCATTTGGGATGCTAGCTACTTCATTAGATGGTTTAGTTGTGACAGTAGCTGGCTTAGAAGCCGATTTGTTTTGTGAGTTTTTTGGGGGTGGGATTAATTGAACAGTTGTTGTAGTGTTCCCTTTAGGCACCAAAGTAGAGGGGTTCACCAACGGTGTAGAACTAACTGATGGAGCTGGGGCGACTGGGCTGGGCTTAGTCACGCTAGATGTTTTGTGCGTTATTAGGTTTGATGTTTTTGGAATCAATTCGCCCTTATTTCCCAGTGCACGCTCAAGTGAGCTTAGTCTTGATTCTACTTCAAGCAGCCTCTCCAGGATTGATGCAGAGTAGGTGTTGATTAAGTTTTCTATAAAATCTAAAGTAGCAGAATCACGAGCTATAATGGGCGCCTTAGACTGCACAGAGACTTCCATAATGTCCTCCGTGTCTATGGCCACAGCAGTAGATGGCGGAGAAGCAATGGTGATAGGCCCTTCATTAGCAGCTGGTGTAATAAGAGTGCTGACTACAGGAGCTTTAGCCTTTTTTCCGAAATCTGAGTGACTTAACTTTGATTGCGATTGAACCCCCCCTTTACGTCGTTTTTTGCATGGAGGTGGCCCATGTACCCTTAAGGCTAACGTGGGTTTCTTTGCTCTACTGCGCACTACTTTTGATGGTATGGGAGTGGGAGGTCTTAAAACATTAGGGGTGCTCGTGTGTGTAATGACATCAAGACCAATCGTGTCCAGTAGGGGAGAGTTAGTTGTACAGGGAGTGCTAACTGCTGATACCACATGTTGACTGTCCATTGTGTGGACAATGACGTCAGCTAGCTGGGAATTTGCACTAGTGTTCACGGGAGGTATGGATAATGGCGACAAGCGCCGATTTTTTAAACTTTCCACAGAGCGGCGGCGCTCGGCACGACGCTCTGCCAGGACTATTTCCAAAGGCATGTCTGAAGAAGCTTTGGTGAAGTAATCATCAAGAGTTTTGTTTAACAATGCTCCCTGTTTTTCAGACATGCTAGCTACAATTATTAAACCACAACGATGTTTTCCAAGGGCACGAAAACACAACGATTTAAAAACAATGAGTCACAGAATTGATACCAGTGTTTTATGTCCGGTCCGGTCTCCTCGGTTCTCGGAGGGTCTCAGAGGGTCCGCCCTTAGTCCGGGCTTTGTCCCGGGTGATGTCCCGCACACGCGTCCCGCTGACGCGTAATGACTTCAGGTCTTATGCTGACTGTGGATAGAGGGGGTGGAGTTACGGGAAGAGGCGGCAGGTGTGCTCGATGGGGCACGCACAGCCTGCTGGGCCTCGCAGTCCCGTCCTCCTGCACAACAGCTCCCCACGCGATTTCCAATGCCCAACGGGGCTCCTTGCACACAGGTCCACAGGTTCTAATGCCCAACGGGGCTCCAGGAGACAGCAGGCAAAATGGGTTCAAAGTCTCCTCAGCAGGCAAAACAGGTTCAAAGTCTCCTCTGCGAGCGGCTCCCGCGAAGCGGGGGCCGCGAGGAGTTATCAACGGTCAGCAGGTCAGCAGGGGGCGGAGACACGGGAAGACGCGGCAGGTGTGCTCGATGGGGCATGCACAGCCTGCTGGGCCTCGCAGTCCCGTCCTCCTGCACAACAGCTCCCCACGCGATTTCCAATGCCCAACGGGGCTCCTTGCACACAGGTCCACAGGTTCTAATGCCCAACGGGGCTCCAGGAGACAGCAGGCAAAACGGGTTCAAAGTCTCCTCAGCAGGCAAAACGGGTTCAAAGTCTCCTCTGCGAGCGGCTCCCGCAAAGCGGGGGCCGTGAGGAGTTATCAAGGGTCAGCAGGTCAGCAGGGGGCGGAGACACGGGAAGAGGCGGCAGGTGTGCTCGATGGGGCACGCACAGCCTGCTGGGCCTCTCAGTCCCGTCCTCCTGCACAACAGCTCCCCACGCGATTTCCAATGCCCAACGGGGCTCCTTGCACACAGGTCCACAGGTTCTAATGCCCAACGGGGCTCCAGGAGACAGCAGGCAAAACGGGTTCAAAGTCTCCTCAGCAGGCAAAACGGGTTCAAAGTCTCCTCTGCGAGCGGCTCCCACGAAGCGGGGGCCGCGAGGAGTTATCAACGGTCAGCAGGTCAGCAGGGGGCGGAGACACGGGAAGAGGCGGCAGGTGTGCTCGATGGGGCACGCACAGCCTGCTGGGCCTCGCAGTCCCGTCCTCCTGCACAACAGCTCCCCACGCGATTTCCAATGCCCAACGGGGCTCCTTGCACACAGGTCCACAGGTTCTAATGCCCAACGGGGCTCCAGGAGACAGCAGGCAAAACGGGTTCAAAGTCTCCTCAGCAGGCAAAACGGGTTCAAAGTCTCCTCTTCGAGCGGCTCCCGCGAAGCGGGGGCCGCGAGGAGTTATCAACGGTCAGCAGGTCAGCAGGGGACGGAGACACGGGAAGAGGCGGCAGGTGTGCTCGATGGGGCACGCACAGCCTGCTGGGCCTCGCAGTCCCGTCCTCCTGCACAACAGCTCCCCACGCGATTTCCAATGCCCAACGGGGCTCCTTGCACACAGGTCCACAGGTTCTAATGCCCAACGGGGCTCCAGGAGACAGCAGGCAAAACGGGTTCAAAGTCTCCTCAGCAGGCAAAACGGGTTCAAAGTCTCCTCTGCGAGCGGCTCCCGCGAAGCGGGGGCCGCGAGGAGTTATCAACGGTCAGCAGGTCAGCAGGGGGCAGAGACACGGGAAGAGGCGGCAGGTGTGCTCGATGGGGCACGCACAGCCTGCTGGGCCTCGCAGTCCCGTCCTCCTGCACAACAGCTCCCCACGCGATTTCCAATGCCCAACGGGGCTCCTTGCACACAGGTCCACAGGTTCTAATGCCCAACGGGGCTCCAGGAGACAGCAGGCAAAACGGGTTCAAAGTCTCCTCAGCAGGCAAAACGGGTTCAAAGTCTCCTCTGCGAGCGGCACCCCTTGATGATATAGCTGTCTTTAGCTCCACCTGGGAGGATCACCTGGTCCACCTGAGGAAAGTGTTAGAGGCTCTGCAGAAGGCACGTCTCACTATCAAGGCCACAAAGTGCCAGATAGGGCAGACACAGGTTGTATACCTGGGCCACCTTGCAGGTGGAGGCCAGGTTCAGCCACTGGAGAGCAAGATACAGGCCATCAAGGACTGGGCTCCTCCAACCACCCAGACTCAGGTTCGAGCTTTCTTGGGCCTGACTGGTTATTACAGGAAATTTGTCAGAAATTATGGATCAATTGTGACTCCGCTTAATGACCTGACAAGTAAAAAGATGCCAAAGAAAGTTCAGTGGACAGCAAGCTGTCAAAAAGCATTCAATGACCTAAAGCAGGCCATGTTCACAGCACCTATCCTAAAGAGTCCAGACTACTCCAAATCATTCATTGTCCAAACAGATGCTTCTGAGTTGGGTGTGGGAGCTGTTCTATCTCAGCTGAATTTTGATGGTCATGACCAGCCCATTGCTTTTATTAGCAGAAGGCTGACCCCCAGAGAGAGAAATTGGTCAGCTATTGAGAGGGAGGCCTTTGCTGTGGTTTGGGCCCTGAAGAAATTGAGGCCATACTTGTTTGGCACTCATTTCAAGATTCAGACCGACCATAAGCCCCTCTTGTGGCTAAATCAGATGAAGGGTGAAAACCCCAAACTAATTAGGTGGTCCATTTCCCTACAGGGGATGGATTTTACAGTGGAGCATAGACCTGGCACTGATCATGGCAATGCAGATGAGCTCTCCAGGTATTTCCACTTAGAGCAAGAAGACTCACCTGGTCAAGGCTAGTTTATTGTCCCAAAGTTTGGTGGGGGGGTAATGTAGGAGAGTAGGGTCTGCAATCCTATGATCACCCCAGATTTTTGCTTTTTGCTTCACTGGTTTACGACTTTCCCTGGCTGTGGGCCTGCTAATCAGACCCACAGCCTAGCTGTTCTCTCTCTAAATTGACATGTGTACCTTAGGTGCATTTACCAATTGGTACTGGGCCACCTTATCAGTCCCTTTACCCAGGGCATAGGTGTACCCAGGGCCTACCAGGGGCTGCAGCATGTATTATGCCACCCCTGGCTGGCCATCTAAATCTGACACAACTGGCTGCACGACAGCTGGGGCAAGGTGGTGTAATCACCCTTTGCTTTAGATATAGTATTCCTATATCTAACCCTAAAATGGACACATGTATTCCTATCAGTCATTCCTATGGCAGGCCTTAACAATCCTGAAGGCAGAGTGCTTGGAATTATGTGAGACGGTGCTCTGGCATGAGCTGAGCCCATTTGCAGCTTGCGGAACCAAGTCCTAATAGCTGTTCCATGATAACGCGTACCATATACTCTTAAGTGCCTTATAATCCTCGCGGTTATTTGCCAACTTTGGTATCGCTTTATCAAAACATGTCGAGTAAGGTGTCATACGAATTGGAATACTAACCCCTCGCCAATTCTGGCGACGGGGTTAGCATTCCACCCTTCTAGAGGGACACAACATGTATGTAACTGTGAACCCCGGTTAAAGCTTAACACAGCCTCAGCTCATCAAAATGGATGCTGCCACCACAGACACAAGTCTGACCTCCTGCTGCTGGGAGTCCTTCCAGCGATGAGAGCTTGGACAAAGGGTTTCCTGTCCGGGGCGGTGCTAGCACCATCCCAGACAGGGTTTTGTGTATCCCAGGTAGGCAGGGCTGAGAGGAAGGTGACTGCAAGTGGCACCCCGGTGCTCACTGTGCATATGCCGGCTTAAACCAGTTCCAGGGGCACACCAGCCCCTGAGCTGGGGAAAGTCCGGACAAGGGAGAGGGGTGTAACCACCCCCCTCCTGGTCCCACCCATGGGCAGGACCTAGTCGCGTGCCAGCCCCTTTTTTTTAGAATAAAGGTAGGAGCAGGCCCCCTTCCCAAATTAGATAATTCTGAATCTTGACTACTTTCCACGAAAGAACTCTTGAACATTTCTGAAGACTCTCCCTTGTAGCTAAGGAGTAGCCACCCTGCACCAGCGGGCACCATCTAAGCGCATGCGGCTTGCTGCAAGTCCATCCGCCGGATCAAGACTGCCCAGCTCAACGAGACCTGGATTCCCTGCCATCTCTGACCTCTACCTACATCATCAGCTCAGCTGAGATTCGTGGGTGTGACGAGACCCGAGGGACCAGCCATCTTCAAGACCTGCATGACGCTTATCCAGCACAACCGCCGAGGGATCCTCGAGTGAGTGCTTTGGGGTTTGAGAAGCCCTAACCCTGAGCAGCTCCAGCACCAAAGTCCAGCCCCCCAGCATCCACGAGATCTGCGTGGGGCCCTTCTGCTCTTTGCTGCTCACCGCATTGTCCGGCCACTTGCCTGCTGGCTTGTAGCCCTCCTGACGACGAACCACGACACTTCCATCGCTGGTCTGGTTGCTCCAGCCTGGCCCTAGATCCCCTCCAACAGAGGAGCACCCCGGACCCTCCTGGTCCACTCCAGACGCCATTTTGAGTCCACCGCGTGGGCTTGCCTTTGCCAAGGTCTGTTGCCCCAATCCTGGGTCCAGCATCGCCGACAGCAGACACCTTCGTGGGACAGCTCGCACCTCCATCCTGGTCGCCGACAACGCCTCCTGGTCCGAGAGACTGCAGAGCCCAGAGTCGCCCACTCACCTGGTCGAGGTGACTTCATCCGGTGCCATCCTGGTGCCCACCTAATCACTGGCTAGTGATTAAGAACTGAGTCCCCTCTGCTTTCAGTTCGTCTCCATCACCGATCCAGGCTTGGATCCCATCGAACTTCATCACTGGTCGCCTGCCAGCAACTTCTTCTTTCAGGCTCTATAGACTGTAACGAGGATTCCCGACGTCTTTTGAACCCTATGCAGCCGCAGCCCCTGGGCTAGGTAACCTGAGCATTTCGGTGCTCCAACATAGGTTCACTATCTAAGTGTCCAGATCCTTTTTCGTTTTCAGCCTATCTAGTCGGATTCGTCCGATAACTGTAACTTTACGAAATCTAGCATCCATAGACTTTGTCCCGCATCCCGCGTGAGAGTGCACACTCTGCACCTGATCTCCCTAGGCTTCCTGCTCCTAACCTGAAGGTTCAGTAGTGTAGTCCTAGCGATCCTGAAGCCTCTGGATCTTGTTACTTACTTGCTAGTATTTCGCATTCCACTTTTGTAGTATATGGTTTTTCGTGCCCCTCGGGCATTTGTGTAAATTGTGCAACTTAAAGTATTTTCTTAAGAGTTTTGTAATATGCTTAGCTCCCTGACTCATAAAGAGTTCAGGGTAGACTTGTTATAAATAAATATCCTTTTATTTTCATAACAACTTGTGTGGAGTCCTTTCACTTGGTGTTCAAGGGGTATATGTGATGGTATAACAGCTGGCTTAACACGCCCTCTAGAGTTTAGCCTAAAGACTGCTCTTGTCCATGCTACTAGGATAGCTGGTCTATAAGGTTGACTTACAACCAATCATCAATAAGGGTCGTTTGGTATGATACAAAGTGATCACTAGAATAGTGAGCACTATATATCAGGCCAACTTCTCACAGTTTGCAGTCCAGGGAGGACCTGGCTTGGCAGTTCGGGCTGGACTGTACCCATGGGGCACAGGGTCAGGACTGATTTGCATATGGCTAGGTTCAAACTGGAATGGCATGGTGAAGAACCGGAGCCTTAAGGACCCGGCGGCGCAGGGTACGCCTAAATCTTTGAGTTCTCCTGCCTGGTCGAACAGAGACACCGGACACTCCGTTGGCGTAGAAGATCGTATTTTATTAGCTGCAGCCAGCACAGTTGTCCATGAAGTACAGAAAGTATGTTCAAAGGAGACTGCTCTCGAACTCCGTGGCACACAGGTTTATATACATTTGAGATACACAATAACCAATCCCAAGACATACAAATCTGACAAATGCGAGGGGCTCGGAAAGCAAAGTATTACGTAACTTCAAAGAAGCTTGGTTGTCGGCTATGTTTGTAACCCAACCCCTTAAGCTATTTGCAAATGAACCCTCACAATCCAACTTGCAGGTGAAGAAACACATTTGTATGTTTAAGAAGGACAGTTGTGGAATCAGAGAGTTCATGGAGGGAATGGCGAAGGACAGCAGATAAGATAGCCTCAGAAAAGAATGGTGCGAACCTACAGATAGTTTGGACGGGGATTAGTTAATGAGACATGGATTGTTGTACTCGGGCAGACCCTGACACTAGACCAGTAAATAGAGGCGAAAAGGTTACTTAGTATGTGAATGCAGGAAAACGCCCCAAAAAAATACCTGGCTGGCCGTGCTGCCTGAGTGAGGGCAACACAAAATGGAGGCAAGTCACAAAATGGCAGCCGAACACGAACAAAGTCACGAAATACAGAACCTCACACCCTCCTTTTGCCATTACTCAGGAAAAAGCACCAACTCATGTTAGTCTGAGTCAGAGTCGACCTCAATGGCCATAAGGTCATCAAACTGTTGCTGTACCATCATCCTAATATTCTCTGTCTTCTAGGACACAGGTTTTGGGACACACATAGTGGCAAGTAGACCACAAATGGTGGGACCACACTGTATACACAGGCAACAAGAAAATATGATGGCTAATATCGCTCCAAGGAAAATTAGTATCTTCCATCCCCAAACAGACATTAATCCCCAGAACCATCCTACCAAACACCAGTCTCCTTCGTCCTAATGAATCGACTCGGAGATGGTATGCAATTTGGAGATGGCCAGGTATAATGTTGGGGCGTCATCAGGAACGTAAATGCAGCAGCTAGATCCAATCAATCTACAGACCCCTCCTCGGTCTGCTAGGATAACATCTAATGCAATCCTGTTCTGCAATGTCATGAGACGATCAGCCTGAAGTTCCGCTGTAATGTAACTTAAGGCACCTATAGTAACATCAATGGTGGTCTCGACCACGCGAGTCAGCTGCCTGATATGCCTACTGTTGACCATTGGACCCCAGAAAGGGAGAAATCCTTTAAAGAAATCACCTCCTTCTTGTCCCACTGTATCTTTGGCTTCAATTGTCCCTCTACCATATCTGCTTCTGTGATGACCTGAAGGGGCAGTGTATGTAAGGGGAAGCAAAAAGGCTATATAGCATGTTCCTGAGAAGTCAGATGGGAGCCATGTGTAGGCTCTGTCCTCACAGACAAAGTATGTAGCCTGAGATGGAACCAATGAAGGGGAATTCTGGGATGTGAAAACATACGTATGGGAACAATTCTGTTGTATATCAGTCTTCTTGCTGTTAATCTGAAGGCAAAAATTACCTTGATTGGGTAATGTCCATACTGGGGGAGATTTTCCCTGCTTTGTTTTTATCACTAAGGCTAGTGATATAGTGAGTCACATTCCAACCTTCAAATGCTTGTTTCTCATCGATGGGTATCTTATTCTTATCTACAATCTTAGCCATTGATACTATTCCCTTTATCAAGCTACTATGGCTAAAATCCATTCCGCTCCCGAACGAGCCAATGGGGTATCTTAGTCGATTATGGTATGTGGCCGAGAACATAGCCAAGTATGCCCAGGCCGATCCTTCATAGGAGAAGGGAAGGACTAGGTAGGGCATTACTTTATGCGTGCTATGAGTCATGAGTCCACATACCCAACAATCAGTTATGTTGACAGCTAATTGGTGTTGGTGTAAGAGTTGAATGAACAAGTTATTCAGGTTTTCAATCCTTCTTATCTGCTCATGCGGGGGAAGGGCATGTGTCTGATGTTGAGAAACAAAGAGGCGAGAAGGCAAAGAAGTAAATCAGAAAGGGGTTTTGGCTGTAGAAGATGGACAATCCAACCCGCAGATGCTAATAAAATGCATTAAAACGTTGAACTACACAAAGTAACGCCAAATCGACTACGCAATAATTTACAGCATTTCTGCTTCATCTCTGTCTTCTTATTGTCCCTACTTGATGTACCATCCATCCTTTCTAAAAAATGTTGTTGCTCATGGCAATCTTCCTCAATCACTTAGCTGTAGTTATTTGCTTGAATGACACTGCAAATCCTGGGGGTCCTAGCCACCAAAACAGGGTATAGTCCAAGACTCCTACCATGACCCTGCAACGGGGACGGATGGCACATCAATAATCTCGTAAAAATTGCAACAAAAAGGGATAAAAAAAGTTTAAATGTCTTTGATAGTCCTAGGCCTGAGGTTGTAGTGTCTCTTATTCGATATAGTCTGATCTTGAAACAATGTTTCTGGATTCGTGGTGTCTATTCGAAGATGTGGTGGTATAGCTTCCTTGAAGAATATCATCATCTTCTTTCTCGGACTGAGTTCCATCCAATCGGGCGCTACTAAAGGTACGAAACGGAGAATCTTCTCTCTTTCAGACTCACCTATGCCCCTGCGGACCCACTGGTCGAAGGGCAAGGGCAAGGGTACCTTTTTGCAGTGCACGCCGTGAACCCAGTTTTTCTTCCCCTGGACTTTCACCGTCGTACGTGTGACGAGGGGTAGTAGGCGAGGGGCTGTCCAATGGGGCTCCAGGTTTTTGGTTCTCTGAAAGTTTTTCACACAGACCCATTCCCCAGGTTTGATCGAGTGACCTGGGTCTGTGGAGGCTTCTGGCAAAGCACTTTGAACCTGTTGACGATGAACACTCAATTTAGTAGTCAAATCATGTAAGTAATCAATCAACATTGGGTATGGTATGTTTGAATACTTTTTTGGACGAGGGACTCCGCAGATATTTGCTGGGCGCCTGAAAACCACCTTGTAGGGGCTAAGTCCCACTCCAGAATGCACAGTGGTCCTGGTAGACAAGAGAGCTAAAGGTAAAGCGTCAGGCCAGGAAAGACCTGTGCTGGCCTGAATCTTTGCTAATTTGAGCTTGAGAATACCATTATAGCACTCTACCAAACCCGCTGATTGGGGATGGTTTGCCGCATGGAATTTCTGTCTAATACCAAGACCCGCACACACTTTTTGCATAATTTGACCCACGAATTCACTTCCATTGTCACTCCAGACAATTTGCGGCAAACCGAATCTAGGGAAGAACTCTTTAAGCAAAATTTTAGCAGTTGATAAAGCAGTGTTATCCTTCAAAGGCTAGGCCTCTATCCATCAGGAGAAAGCACATACCACCACTAGGACATACCTGAGGTTGTTGCACCGATCCATGTGAATATAGTCAATTTGCAAGACTTCAAAAGGGTATGTCGGGGAGCAAAATGACCTGCTGGAGTTGGGGTTCCCTTTCCTGGGTTATGCATTAGACAAATAATGCAGTGTTTCACCACATTTTCCGCACACTTCAGAATACCTTAATTCTGCCAAACCAGAGCCAAAAGCTTACATATACCCTTTGCACTGATGTGGGCTGGACCATGTGCCATAGTAACTACAGGCAACACATAGGCGTCTGGCAACAGCCAACGCTGGTGCTCTAACAACTCCGTCCAACATCCCATTGCATCTAACATTCCTGTGCCTTCTTTCCACTTACTCAATTCTTTCTCTGTAACCTCTCCTTGAATTGATCTTACACTCTCTATTGTGTCCTCAGACATTCCAGCTTCTCTAACCCAATTTGCAGGGCCCGCAACATACATGCGACTTGTGGCATCTCTAGCTGTAGTTTTTGCTACCTCATCCGCAATAGCATTCCCACAATCAACATCATCCGTGACCTTCTTGTGTGCGCTACACTTTATGATTGCTATCTGTGTAGGCAAAGCAAGTGACTCAAGAAGGTCAGTCACCAATTGACCATGCTGTATTTTCGATCCATGAGATGTAAAAAATCCTCTCTCCTTCCACAAGCGACCAAAACTGTGTGCCACGCCAAAGGCATATTGGCTATCTGTATAGACATTCACTCTTTTCCCTCTTGACAACACACACGCTCTGGTCAAGGCTATTAACTCAGCTGCCTGGGCTGAATTGTGTCTAATCCGTGCTGTTTCAAAAATCGTATGCAGGGTGGTAACAGCATATGTCATGAATAGGATTCCTGAGTGTTTGCTGCCTCTGTTGTGTTTTAATGAAATGAAGAACTACGACTACCAGAATGCTTGGCAGGGGGGAGGCGTCATCGTCAATATAGTTTCCTGCCTGCTGAGGCGCTGTGTACGTGATTTTGACTTTGTTACCGAGCCTTGAACTTGTGTTTTCCGCGTTGTACTGAGAGCCAGCCAAGGCGGAGTTCTCGACTGAGGAAAGAAGGCGTGCGGCGGCTGCCGTGTGCCTAGGCGGTGATTGCCTTTCGATTTCCCCCTCCGTCCCGGCTGGAAGGTAACCGGTGTTGCAGAAGGGGTGAAGCGGCCGAATTCCAGGGCGGCCGCTTTGAAAGGCTTCAGTTCTCTCGGCTGACAGATCAGACAAGCGGGGAGTAGCGACTTCCCGTTTAAGCGTTCTGCGGCTGCTGAACGCGGTTCAAGCACCGGCTGGTGTTTATCGGAATCCATCAGGAAAGCAGAGGCTCGGGCATCTCCTGAAGAGAAAGGATTCTGTGATTTCCGTATTCAAGGAACTAGTGAGTGCTAGCGTTTTTCAGGAGACGCATTCTAGTACTTTGGTGATTGTTTTCAAAACCTGGGAGAACATTGTTTCTTTCTTCGGATTATTGGACATCTTGGTTGCAAGATTGTGTTCTGCTTTGGATTGTCCTCGAGACTTTAAAGACACTTCTAGTTATCATTTTGCACATTTTCCTCATCTATTTGGTTTAAGAGGTTTCATTATCAGGGATTTATATTTTGGTGCAAACCCAGGAAGGCTGGAAGGTATGTTTGGGTGAACACAGCTGTAGAAGAGCGTTTGGGGTGTGGAATCGCCTTATTGAATGCTGACCTTGTTTCTTGCATTACAGATTTGTGCGTTAAAGTGGAAGAAGGTCTTTTCACTACCTACCGAGAGGGAGAAGAGGAATTTTTAGCTAGTGCCCGTGGTAGGTGGCGTCCTAGCGAGAATTACCGAGAGTAGTTAGTAGGAATGTGTTACTAATGATTGTTTGTTTTTCTTGGTTTTTCTTATTTCAGCCTCCCGTCCCGTTCCAGTCCCTTCCTGACCTTTTTCCCTCACCTGATTTCCTTATGCTCTGTGGTATTTGGTATTCAGAGTATAGGGCAGTCTGGAGGTGGACCCCTATATAGCATCGCCCTGATCCTGAGGATACGCGGTCGTGACAGCATAGGCTGAAGTTGTTTCTCCATTAGGGAGTTTGAAACAGGAACCATCTACACATAGGATCCCATCCGGGTCCTTAAGTGGAGTATCCTTCAGATCAATCCTGCCTTTCGTTTCCTCCTCTGTGCGGAGAAAACAATCATGCTGCTCCTGAGCATGTTTTTCATCTGGGTGTGGCAACAATGTAGCTGGATTTAAAGTGTTACATCGTTTAATATGTACATGACTCGCCAAGAGCGTTAGCTCATATCCAGATAAACCAGCACTCGTGAGGTGTTGTGTTTTAGTTCTGTTTAACAAACTGTCCACTACATGTGGTACCATAACAGTAAGTGTGTTATCCAATACTACTCCAGCAGATTGCCAAATAGAGATTGCTGCTGCTGCTGTAGCTCTGAGGCAGCTAGGCAATGCTTTAGCTACTGGGTCCAATGTGGCTGAGAAATAGGCACATGGCCTCTGTTTATCTCCAAACTGTTGGGTCAAGACTGACAATGCACAACCCTCTCTCTCATGGATATAGAGCCTAAAAGGCTTACTATAATCTGGGGTACCCAACACAGGGGCAGAACACAGAGCAGTACGTAAGTCAGAGAAACTCTTCTGGCACTCCTCAGTCCAAGGAAGCGGATGAGGGGTATCCTTCAATGTAAGTGCTAACAAAGGTTTAGCTAATAAGGAAAAATTAGGGATCCACTGTCTGCAATAAGAGGTAATTCCCAAGAAGGCACGCACTTCTCTCTGTGTGGTCGGCACAGGCACTTGTGCAATAGCTTGAATACGTTCTGGGGTCAATCGCCTTCCCTCCTTCGACAAGAGATGACCTAAGTAGGTAACCTCTTGCCGGGCAAACTGCAACTTGGAGGGTGACACCTTATGATTGAGATCAGACAAATGGTGCAGCAGTGCGATAGTCACGTGGTTACAAACATCCTCTGAATCAGCAGCCACCAACAAATCGTCCACATATTGAATAAGGGTAGCACCTGAAGGCAAAGGGAAAGTATCAAGCTGGGATTTAAGAGCCTGACTATAAATAGAGGGACTCTCACAATAACCTTGTGGTGCTCTTTTAAATCGGAAACTTCGATCTCCTAAAGAGAAGCTAAAAATATCCCTACTCTCCTCAGGGTTGGGAATGCTGAAGAAATCATTCTTCAAATCGATCACAGAGAACCAAGCTGCTGAAGCAGGTATCATCGTCAGCAGGGCTGTGATGTCCGGGACGACAGGAAACTGTGGGACAACAATTTTGTTTACTTCTAGTAGATCAATCACAAATCTATAAACAGGGGGCTGGGAAAGATCTGTTCTTTTTAAGAATCAGCAACACAGGACTATTGCACACATTTCCTCTCGTTTCCTCAACCACATCCTTCTGAACTAAATCATGAATAATAGCCAACAGTGCTCTCTCACCATCACTAGATATTTTGTATTGAGGAATACGTGGCAATATGACATTGGGCTTAAGTGTAACAACATAAGGTGGAATTTCAAGACGGCCCACATCATTTGGGACTGTAGCCCAGAGCTTTTCAGGGAGAGAAAGCAACTCAGGTAAAAATTGGTCTCGGGACAAGTACATTGAAGAAGTCAATTTCCTTCCTAGTGTGAGACACACCAGAAGGAGAACAATGTAATGTTGCATACGACCTTTTCAAAAAATCCAAACCCAATAAGTTCTCACCACAACTAGCTGTCAAAATAAGTGGAGCCTCCAAGTTATAAGGACCAATTATGATAGGCAGTGGGCAAGAGACCGGATTACAGACAGGGGCGCCAGAAAATCCTACAGATGTATTCATTGAGCCAGACAAAGGTGCCCCAGGGAGTTTACAATGAATGATAGAACTTCTCGTCGCACGAGTATCCAAAATAAATGGTTCTGCAACACCCATAGTGTTGACAATAACATAAGGCCCATTCTGGTCTACTGGAATCGATTCGATACAACTCCCTCGCTTTGTCCATGGCTGTCCTATTCAGTGTGAAAACCTTCGTTCCCATTGTCCACATAACAATCATCAGTGTAGTATTGTGCAGACTGAGCTTTCTGTTGATCGAAATAATTCGTAGCATTCGGAGGAAGGAAAGAACGCTGTTCTTGAGGGAACACACCTCTTCCTCTACCCCTGGATGGTGACAGAAAACCACCGCAACCACGTGGAAGAGACATCCCATTACTACGCTGTAACAGAACTGGGCAACTATTCTTAAAATGGCCATCCTCTTTACAATAAGCACACTGGTTAGGACCCAACAAAGGTCGTGGAACAAAAGGCTCAGGTTTTTGAAATACCTTCTGAAATTGCAGAGGCTGGGGGAACTGACGCTGAGCAAAACGTGGAGGATAAGCCTGTTGTAAAAGGACCTTAGTTTTCAGATCTCTATTCTTCTTCTCTTGCTTATCTTTCTCCTACTTATCCCTATTCTCATAATATTGTGCAGTGGCTAATATTTGGGCAGGAGAGGAAACAGCCAATGAACTCTCGGAACTTTTCAATTTGTTGGATAACTCGGGAAGTAAGTTAAATACAAACTTGTCCACAAACAAACGTTGGCCACCCTCAGTAGTCATGTCCTGCCCGCTGTGATCAATAAATGTTTCCTCGAAACGAGTAAAGAAATCGGAGACACTCTCATCTATCTTTTGTTTACATGCAGCCAGCTTATCCCAATTTACTCGTACTGCGGGCATCATTGTCTTCATTAGAGTAATAATTCTACCAGGGAGTTCCGTAATCAGAACATCGGGCTTGGCACTGCCCACTTGCGTTGCGTCTGCGGCGCGTATAGCAGCCCAATCACCACCTAATTCTACTGCATGGTCCTCTCTACGAACCCGAGCCCATAAAGATTGCGGGACTACATTCCCAAATAACATATCGATATCGGCTAAGTTCATAATACAAGCTTCAACGGTCTGGGACAATTCTTTTAGTAACCAGCAGGGTTTTTACGAGGGTCCGGCAGAGTCTGTTTAAGAGCCAAAACTTCAGACCTTTTCCAGGGGACATGAACCCATACAAGCTGAAAGTGGGCTGGTACGGGATGGGCAACACCCACTGCGTCTCTCCATACTGGAGGAACTTCACGCATCGGATAGTGCTTTAATTCCTGGCCAACAATAGGATCACATTCTGGAAGAGTCGAGGAAGAGAATATTGTTCTAAAAGCAACAAGCGCATTCATAGCCTTCTCGACTTTTGGTCCCACTATAAGACCCTTGTCAAAATCAGCCTGAACTCTCAACAAATCCGGGGTAACTGTATCCAACTCCATATCCTCTCATCCCTTAACCAGAGTGTCACACATAACATCAAAAACATATCTCTGGGTGGGCTCGGCCCATTGGCGGAAAGAACTCATAATATCTTGTGCACTATATATTGGACCTTCCTTAATCCACCTGCGAGCGAGAGAACCCAACACCGTTTTCTCGTCTGAAAGTGGAATTTGCCGACGGGATTGCCGTCGAGAAAGAGCCGGAGACATATTTAACGAACCAAGTAAAGGAGAAAAGAAACCTGAGACTGCGTCTACCAGTCGCTTATGTGAGGTCGGGGTATCACTTAAAAGAACAGGTGACATAAGGGAAGTGGAAGGTGACACCGGCGGACGCGTAGTAGATTGCAGAGTCAAAGAAGTTGACAACGAGGGAGGTGGGGCCTGAATTACAGGGAGGGGCAAATGTGGGGGAATAGGAACAGGCAAAGCAGCAATGATTGGTTGTGCAGGTGGCTGGACAATCGGCAACTGAATGGCCACCAACTGAGCGGGAGGTGCTAACTGGGGTGCAGTAGCACCTTGTGCATAGGGTGGAGGCAACCTCAATAAGCGGGCCATTAAAGGATCTTCCTCAGGGTCCCTTCTCTTCTCTGGAGGGGAAATAGGCAACGCCAGATAGCACCTATCTATCGCCATACGATGTTGTCTTTCCATTATCTCTATCGCATAATCAGACTCATTATTTGCAAACTGTTGGGCAGCCTGTGTAATCGTCATACCTTGCACTTTCCTATCTCTTTTTGCCTGCTTTATTTCTCTCTGTTTGGCTTCTTTTCGCCAGAGGCGGAAAGAGTCAAACATTGCCGGCCGGGCTTTTCTTTTAAATAGACTAGTTTCTAAATTATCTAATATATCGGTATCAAAGCTACCATTTTGTGGCCACTGCAGAACACCATCCTTTTTAGTATATCGGATCCATATCTCATTAAAGGTAATGCGGCCGATACCATGTTTCGAATATAACTCATAAGTGGGAGTTCCAACCGGAGGGATCGGACAAGAGTCCTCCAGCTGGGAATCCCTATCACAAGAACAACAACACCAACGTTTAAACTTACTGAAACTAGGCATCGTTATTTCACTGGTCTCTGCTCAATCATCAAGGGGTTAAATGCCAATAACACTGCACAAATGTACTTTCCCCTTGGCTTCAGCCACTGCAAAGGCCGAATAGAAACCCAAAACAGAAACAAAACAAATTTGTGGGAGCGACCCACCAAATACTTAACTAAGTGTCTTCTTACACCACCGGAGGTCCGTCTACCATCTCGCAATAGCAATCATAACCGAAAGGACCAAGGCAGGGCGGCAGTCAGGGCAGTAGTCATCAGCAGCCGTCAGCAAAAAAGGGGGAAGCCGCGCTGTAAAGACCTTTGGTCCACTTATGACATGCAGGGGCCAATCGTGTGGTGCGCATCCTCCGGAATTTCTTGCGGGGCTCCTCACAATCCTCAGGCTGAACCGCTCCCACTGAAACCGCCCCATGCTGGGCGTCAATTGAAGAACCGGAGCCTTAAGGGTCCGGCGGCGCAGGGTACGCCTAAATCTTCGAGTTCTCCTGCCTCGTCGAACAGAGACACCGGACACTCCATTGGCGTAGAAGATCGTATTTTATTAGCTGCAGCCAGCACAGTTGTCCATGAACTACAGAAAGTATGTTCAAAGGAGACTGCTCTCGAACTCCGTGGCACACGGGTTTATATACATTTGACATACACAATGAACAATCCCAAAACATACAAATCAGACAAATGCAAGGGGCTCGGAAAGCAAACTATTACGTAACTTCAAACAAGCTTGGTTGTCGGCTGTGTTTGTTACCCAACCCCTTAAGCTATTTGCAAATGAACCCACACAATCCAACTTGCAGGTGAAGAAACACATTTGTATGTTTAAGAAGGACAGTTGTGGAATCAGAGAGTTCATGGAGGGAATGGCGAAGGACAGCAGATAAGATAGCCTCAGGAAAGAATGGTGCAAACCTACAGATAGTCTGGACGGGGATTAGTTAATGAGACATGGATTGTTGTACTCGGGCAGACCCTGACACTAGACCAGTAAATAGAGGCAAAAAGGTTACTTAGTATGTGAATGCAGTAAAACGACAAAAAGAATACCTGAAAGGCCGTGCTGCCTGAGTGAGGGCAACACAAAATGGAGGCAAGTCACAAAATGGCAGCCGAACACGAACAAAGTCACGACATGCAGAACCTCAATGGTGAGCAAAAAAAGATGGATTTAGGCCCAAATCTCTGTACTGGGGTGAATGTATGACATTGTTCTGCATTCTGTCCATCGCCTGTTGTTCTGGCATTTGTCACTCCGAGTGGGACGGGTATGCTCAGACGTGAGTCCTGTGCTCTCCATGCCACTGGAATCAAGCTATCCAGGCTAATGAGGGCTGAAAGCCCGAAACCGGTCCTTGAATGCTTGTTTCCAGTCCAGGGAGGACCTGGCTTGGCAGTTCGGGCTGGACTGTACCCATGGGCACAGGGTCAAGACTGATTTGCATATGGCTGGGTTCAAACTGGAATGGCATGGTGAGCAAAACAACCATGGATTTGGGCCCAGATCTCTGTACTGGGGTGAATGTATGACATTGTTCTGCATTCTGTCCATCACCTGTTGTTTTTGCATTTGTCACCCTGAGTGGGACGGGTATGCTCAGACATGAGTCCCGTGCTCTCCATGCCACTGGAATCAATCTATCCAGGCTGATGAGGGCTGAAAGACCGAAACCGTCCTTGGATGCTTGTTTCCAGTCCAGGGAGGACCTGGCTTGGCAGTTCGGGCTAGACTGTACCCCTGGGGCACAGGGTCAAGACTGATTTGTATATGGCTGGGTTCAAACTGGAATGGCATGGTGAGCAAAAAAACAATGGAGTTAGGCCCAGATCTCTGTACTGGAGTGAATGTATGACATTGTTCTGCATTCTGTCCATCACCTGTTATTTTTGCATTTGTCACCCTGAGTGGGACGGGTATGCTCAGACGTGAGTCCCGTGCTCTCCATGCCACTGGAATCAAGCTATCCAGGCTGATGAGGGCTGAAAGCCCGAAACCGGTCCTTGGATGCTTGTTACCAGTCCATGGAGGACCTGGCTTAGCAGTTCGGGCTGGACTGTACCCAACGGGCACAGGGTCAAGACTGATTTGCACATGGCTGGGTTCAAACTGGAATGGCATGGTGAGCAAAAAAACTATGGATTTAGGCCCAGATCTCTGTACAAGGGGTGAATGTATGGCATTGTTCTGCATTCTGTCCATCACCTGTTGTTTTTGCATTTGTCACCCCGAGTGTGACAGGTATGTTCAGAAGTGAGTCCCGTGCTCTCCATGCCACTGGAATCAAGCTATCCAGGCTGATGAGGGCTGAAAGCCCGAAACCGGTCCTTGGATGCTTGTTTCCAGTCCAGGGAGGACCTGGTTTGGCAGTTCGGGCTAGACTTTACCCATGGGGCACAGGGTCAAGACTGATTTGAATAGGGCTGGGTTCAAACTGGAATGGCATGGTGAGCAAAAAAACGATGGATTTAGGCCCAGATCTCTGTACTGGGGTGAATGTATGACATTGTTCTGCATTCTGTCCATCACCTGTTGTTTTTGCATATCCCCAGTATGTCATTGTACAATTACACATGGTGAAATGCCAGGGCATTTGTGCACTGGGACAATATGTTTTTCATTACTTTCTCTCATAAATGTTTCCTAGTGGATATACACCTTGCCCTAAAGCCTCACGACTTTTGGGTGTGCTTTCGCTTACCAATTTGGAAAGGGATTGCCCTTGCCAAAAGTACATTTCCAATAATTTTAAGGATGGGAGAGGTCAGGGAAGAGTTTGGGAATACCCAAAAGTTCTCATCTTTGTTGGTGCCCTGAAATCTTTTAATAAAGTCACATCCCTAAATTCCCACTCATGTGCACTCCTCTTGGATTGTGTGGTAACATCGCATGAGTTAAATTCTGCCTTTGAAAATAACAAGCAATAGTAAATCCAGTCATTTGCTCAGGTAAGCCAGATTTGCACGTCTAAATAGTGCAGTGAATCAGTGCCCCCAGTGTCAGCCAAGAGGATTAACAATTTTGGTCTCAAAATCTCAGTTGCGGGACCAACATTTTCATGAGCACCAACATTACATATACATTTACCAAATCTATTATATATCTGCTTTCTGTTCAACTTTGTAATGCTAGTTTAAGGGGTTTGCTTTGAATGTCATATTAAAAGTTAAGTATATTGCATTATCTGGCATATATGTTATCATTGTTTGATGTTGTAACAACTGTCCTTCTATAGTCAAGGGCATGCCAGTTTAGTTCAATGCAGTTACACGCTTACCAACAAATCTCAGCACAAAGAACACAATCTGTGCATGCAGTGCTATGTGAAAATAATGGGATCTATTCACAAAGGGAAATCTCCATCCAGAGATCTCTGCCACCAGGATTTTAGCTAGTTCTAGAGGAAATCTCCCCAAGGATGCCATTTATTGATTCTGTGCAGACGTATCTACCCATGTTTAGAGTTTAGAGCCACCACCCTCTCAAATGAGGGGTTGGAGACTCCTACAAACAAAGTTACAACACAAAAAGTACTAAAAGTAAGTGTATGCCTTTATAGAGACGTCTCCTCTCCCAGAGTGGAGACCTCTGCCCCTGTGCAGAGAATTCCAAATGGAATGGTACAGGGAAGCACCACACACCTGACCAAAAACTCACACATCTAACATACATATGTTCAAATGACGTTCAGGTGTTGATTAGTGTGAGAATGTATTGTCTCGTAAATCCCTCTCCTCCTTGTGTTTTCTAGTGCCTAATGTTTGTGGTGCATGGGGGCAATATCTGTGGTACATTACTGATACTTAGTGTTTCATTTGAAAAATGTGATATGTAGATTACATTTATTTATTATTCTTGCATGTTTTAATACTTTACCTCCCCCTTGCAGGGTCAGGTGTGTTAAATGTGTTTGAATCTTGTTTATAAGAACTACATCTTATTACTTGACCACTATGAATACATTTTAATGAATACAAAATTCGTAAGAGGTAAAATAATGTAACTGCAATTATATTTTACATTAAAATCATATACCTTTTAAATTAGAACAAATTACCACAGCAGACTGCAGTTTTAGAACACCAAGGAGGACGTGCTGCAGTAGGTACGTACCTTTCATTTAAATGTTATATTTTGTAAATGTTAGTGTCGTTTTTTGGGAGTGTTTTGGAGGGAGGGGTTGTTTTATGATGGACTGGGGGTATTTTATTTTGGGTTTTGGAGGGAGTGGTTTTTTATTAAGGGCTTTTGGAGGAAGTGATGAGGCACTTTGCCTGCCCCACCACTTTCTAAGTTTACCAGCCTCCCCTGCTTTACGTACAGAGAAATGACTTCTGTAAATATGCCCTTATCTGTTTAAAAGTGAAAGCTCATACTGCTGTTGGTTTTAAAAAAAGGAATACGTTGAAGACGTATATCAGTATGTCAGGGGCGTAACAAGCGCCCCTGCAGCCCCCGTAGCCCCCGCAGTGCGGGGGGGGGGCCCACTCTCTAGAGTAAATGAAGGGGGCCTTGGGCCCCCTCAGCTATTCAGTGAGAGATGTGAGAGAGGCTTGCGCTAAAGCAAGCCTCTCTCCCTCCAAAGCAGGTGCAGGCTGCTGCCTGCTCTGAGCCCCTCGCTCTGAGCCCCTCCCTGACTGAAGAGAAACAAAGTAACAACTTACATTGTTTCTCTTCAGTCAGAGCACTGGAAAGAGGATGGGGGTGGGGACCGCACTGCTCGGGACCCTGTCAAGGCTGGGAGTGGGGGCCCCCAGAGAGAGCATTCTCCAGGGCAAAGCTCATATGAGAAGGGATAAGGCAGCAAAAGGGTGCCCTCGGGTAAGCACTCTTGTTAGAACTGCACCATGGGTGTCTGCAGGGTGGGTGGGTGGGTGGGTGGGGCAAGGGGGGGCCGAGAAGGGTGCAAGGCAGAGGGGAGAAGGGTGCAAGGTGGAGGGGAGAAGGATGCAAGGCAGAGAGGAGAAGGGTACAAGGTAGAGAAGGGTGTAAGGCGGAGGGGAGAAGGGTGCAAGGCAGAGGGGAGAAGGGTGCAAGGCAGAGAGTAGAAGGGTACAAGGCAGAGAGGTGAAGGGTGCAAGGCAGAGGGGAGAAGGGTGCAAGGCAGAGGGGAGAAGGGTGCAAGGCAGAGGGGAGAATGGTGCAAGACAGAGGGGAGAATGGTGCAAGGTATAAAAGGGTGCAAGGCGGAGGGGGAGAAGGGTGCAAGGGGGAGGAGGAGAAGGGTGCAAAGAAGAGGGCAAGAAGGGTGCAAGACAGAGGGGAGAAGAATGCAAGGGGGATGGTGATGAAGTTAAAAATGTCCCCCCCCCAAACCCCCCTGGAAACATTTCTGCGGACGCCCATGGCAACGCACACTACTTTGTGAGAGAGAGTGGGAGAGAGTGGAGAGAGAGTGGAGTGAGAGAGAGAGTGGAGTGAGAGAGAGGGTGGAGTGAGAGAGAGAGTGGAGAGAGAGAGAGTGGAGAGAGAGACAGTGGAGAGAGACAGTGGAGAGAGACAGTGGAGAGAAAGAGAGAGGGAGAGATTAGAGAGAGGGTGGAAAGAGAGAGAGAGAGATTAGAGAGAGGGTGGAAAGAGGGACTGGAGAGAGAGATGGGAGAGAGAGTGGAGAGAGAGAGTGGAGAGAGAGAGAGAGTGAAGAGAGTAGAAAGACAGTGGAGGGAGAGAGTGGAGAGTGGAGCGAGAGTTGAGAGAGAGTAGAGAGAGAGTAGAGAGAGAGAGTGGAGGGAGAGAGTGGAGAGAGTGGAGAGAGAGAGAGTGGAGAGAGAGAGAGTGGAGAGAGAGAGAGTGGAGAGAGAGAGAGTGGAGAGAGTAGAAAGAGAGTGAAGGGAGAGAGTGGAGAGAGAATGGAGAGGGAGTGAGAGAGTGGAGAGACAGTGGAGAGAGACAGTAGAGAGAGAGAGAGTGGATAGAGAGTAGGGAGAGAGAGAGTGGAGATAGACAGTGGAGAGAGAGAGTGGAGGGAGCGTAGAGAGACAGTGGAGAGAGTGAGTGAGAGAGAGTGGAGAGAGAGAGTGGAGAGAGACAGTGGAGTGAGAGAGTGGCGGGAGTGGAGAGAGAGTGGAGAGATTGGAGAGAGAGAGTGTGGAGAGAGAGTAGAGAGAGTGAAGAGAGAGAGTCGAGAGAGAGTGGAGAGAGAGAAAGAGTGGAGAGAGAGAGTAAAGAGAGAGAGAGTGGAAAGAGTGGATAGAGAGAGAGGAGAGAGAGAGCAGAGAGAGTGGAGAGAGAGTGGAGAGAGAGAAGGGAGAGAGAGTGGAGAGAGAGAAGGGAGAGAGAGTGGAGGGAGACAGTGGAGGGAGAGTAGAGAGAGAGAGAGAGAGAGAGGAGAGAGAGTAGAGAGAGAGAAAGTGGAGAGAGAGACAGTGGAGAGAGAGACAGTGGAGATAGAGTGGACAGAGTTGAGTGAGAGAATAGAGAGAGAGAGAGAGAGAGATAGAGTGGAGAAAGAGTAGAGACTGACTGACTCAGAGACTGAATACTGACTGACCGAGAGACTGACTGGCTGAGAAACTGACTGAGAGAGAGAGACTGACTGACTGGGGAAAGAGACTGACTGACAGAGAGAGATAGAGAGAGACTGACAGACTGAGGGAGACTGAATGACAGAGAGAGATAGACTGACTGACTGAGATAGAGAGACTGACAGAGAGAGACACATGCAGCAAATAATGGATAAATAACGGATCCAAAAGTTCTCTCTCTTGAGGAGAACAGACATTCAGTGGTACAACTAAAATTCCAAGTACTTGAACAAGTTCCCATCACAGTGAATAACAAGAACCATCTCCTCAAGAGAGAGAACTTTTGGATCCGTTATTTATCCACGATGGCCCCATCGGGTCTTAATGATAGAATGGAATTTCTGTGTTACTTATGATTCTCCATTATTTGCTGCATTTTGAATTGTTTACCCTTGGTTTATCTTCAAATCTTGTTCTTTACTTTTAAGTTTTCCACCTCTTTGCACATTTCAAGATGGCACCTCTTTAGATCACATTTTCGGTCCTTCTTCAGTTTTTCCTACCTGCCCACTTTTATGCACATTCTAAGATGGCGCTCATCCTTCTTGTGACGGCGTAGTCCTATCTCTATGTTCACCTCCGGTATAACTCGCTTTCCTGTTTGCTTACTGAGGGCTCACCTTTTCGGAACTCCGCGGAGTCCGTGTTATTTCCACATCTGTAAGTATACTCGCCCTGAGCTCTTTGTATACTCCGCTTTATTGGTGGCGGTTACTATTTTCTCCGTTACTTACCTGGCATGCTTTCCGCTACCCTGAGACTCTTGGAGTCAATCTTTCAGCATCCCTTTGAGGTTACCGGTCACACCCAGCTTTTCTATCTTATAACTCTCACTATGTCAACATTTCCGTTTTAGTTTTTACGCAGCCTGTGCACATTGTTTCTTTCACCTTGACTTTTCATCACATTCCGCTTTTGGTGTATTATCACGTCACTTAGTCACAGCTATGCTTGATTGTACTAGAAGTTTATTCGGATACTACAGCTGATTTTTGTTTTCGTTTGTAGAGTAATTCCCCTGACGACGGGCTACGCCCGAAATGCATTGGGTCGTGTGATGTGTTAACACACCTGAATTGACATGTTTGTGGAACGCTATAGACTGATGTGCTTTATCAATACCAACATCGTCACATCCATTTGAATAAAACTGGATATATGACTACTTCATTTGGATTATGATTAATTGTTTAAACTGAATATGGAACTAGACCACGGGTCTCTTTGTAGTTACATCTGCTTTTGAAATACTGCATTGTCGCATTGTCTAATGTTTTAAAACGGAAATGAGAAGGAGCAGTGTATGCACTTTTGCCAAAACTGAACGATGAGTGGGCCCGATGTTGTATATCATGACAGGAGTCTGCATCAGGAAACCCACCTAAAATTGGGCAAACTTCCCCGGCCTACTGATGGCAGGGACCCTGTAATGAATGGACCACCACCTATGATAGCCTGCTGGCAGACTAAGCCCAACCTTTGACTCCACCATCCAGTGTTACTTATAAAGGCTGTATTGGTGACAGTTGCGTAACAATAGCCCCGCATCCCCTGCATGCAGTATGGCGGGTCGCTGGCCTGAGAGCTCTAGACTGGCACAGAGGATGGGAGGGGGGCCCCCCCCATGTAGTTTGCAGGGGGGCCCCCTCAAGTTTTGTTACGCCACTGCAGTATGTGCTGTTTCTACTTGTAAACTTTTGTGTTTGCATGTTCGGTTAACTAGGCCTCTGTCCTGTTTATCAACGATCATCAGGCAAAGTCTTAGTCATTTTGTGATATATAACTTTTAGTCTTTTCTGAAGTTGTTGACTTTAAACAATCTTGTACGTGCTGCATGTGGGCTAGAATGACCTAAGATCCCGCGCGCGAATAATACAGCCCATGTGCTAATAAGCCATTGACTAATATCTATTGTGCTTTTAACTCCAGTGGCATTTGGTGAATTGCTGCTGTATTTCCATATGCTTTTATCTTTGTAGTTTCTCATCAAGCCTTTTAAATGACGGTCTAGTGAAGCTTGACTTTTTATTTTTAGAGAACACATATTTACTCTTTCAGTTTCTTTTTGTCATAATATAAGGCATTTTGCTATCTTATACATTTATTATTGCTTACATGTGAGTTTCACAACATTTACTCATTTATATGGGTTTGAACAGGAAGGTATTTGTATGTCGAAAACATAGCAAGGAAGCAATGGAGCCGTGAAGAAGGGGCCAGAGCCCAGGGGTATTATTCATGGTCATTCAAAGAGAAACATGTCCCACAAGTGCCATTGGTGTTTGGGTAATGGTTAAGAATACATAAACCAGAAACCTACTGTTCAAAGGTGCCGGGCCGGTCTCAGATGCCGGGTCAGGTCATCTCTGACGCGCTAATAAGGTAGAGTGCAGCTCCACCTACATCTGAGCTCAGTTCGTCAAAAGACTGTCCATAAAGTATTTCAGTGAAACAAACCAGGACCATGGCTAATTGGAAGGGGAATGTAGTCACTTTGGGAGTGCAGGGAAGATAACGATGGTTAGAAACTGTGATTGTGATAAAAGAGGTGAGCTCACCAGTGGATGCTGGCAGATTAAGGAGTATCTTGAATGCTGATAACGCCATTGTGTACAATGTGCTAATTATGACTCACTGCAACACATCATTTGTTTTTGCTCGTTGTTGGTAACGTAAACACTGACGACCAGATGTTTGGTTAACATTAATATATTCTGCCTTCACGAGAATAAAATGCATTAAGTAGATTTGTTTGTATCTAAGATAATTTGTGAGTAAAACCTTTAAAGAAAATCTCACGACCGCAGAAGCTCAACAAAGATCACACGCTTTGACAAAGACAGTAGGTCTGACTTTTTTATGTATGAAACTGCTTCTTCCTTGAGTGTTATGTTTGTGTATGGATGGTTGAACTTGTGAAAGTGAGAATAAGTCAGTTGAGGACTGATCAAGCGTGGAGAACATAGATGGATGAATGGCTCAATGTCATTGCATGGCTGGATGGGAGAATTGCAATGCATAGATTGACGAGTGAATGCATAAGTGCACAGATAAGCGAGTAAGCTGAATTTCAAGAGGCCAGAGCGTCCCATCACCAACAGAACTGCGGCCTCCTCCATCACTGTACATTCACCATCAGTCCACTAACTCATAGTCATACCTATTTTGTCATATGATACCATCACTCACTTATTCATCCAGCCATGCACTTAACTATGTATCCAGATATCGTTCCATGTATTCACTCACCTATTTATAACACAAGATTCACGTTTCATAATTGTGTGAGTGGTACCATCACGACTTCTCTTCTCTGTGCTACGTGGATATTTTCGGTGCTGTTACAAGAAATGGGAGAAGGTGTCTCACTTCCTTACTGTGGTGAGAATCAGCAACTTTATTTCTTGTCAATAACTATATATAACATTATTCAAATCATGGTGTCAGTATAGCGAGCCACCTCTAATGACTTTAGTCTAATATTGTTTAAGTATCGTATTCCTCTCTTTCTCCTCCCATTGCAGGAATGCACTTTTCCCACCCAAGCATCTTCTTTCATCCTTTAATTCGAAATACCCTAGCATGGAGCCCCTTAATCCATAAAATGTAAATTAATCTGTCATCTATTAAAGTCTAGTACTTGCTACATAAAACTGCTAAATAAATCAACTGCATAGCCAAAGAATCTTTATAATTGTGTGTGAGAGAAATTGGGCTGTTGGTTGAGGGGGGTGTTAGCCCTTCTGAAGCAACAGCCACAATCCTTGACAGGATGACCCTCAAAAGTAACTAAATTAACCTGTGCTTAACCCTCAGGTAGCTTGGCCCAAAAGCAGTCAAGCTTAACCTAGTAACAGTAATAAAGTGAAAACACAACACAAGAAAAATCCCACAGCAATTTAGAAAAGGAAAGTGTAATTGAATACATTATTTGCACCAAAATGACAAAAAACCAATCGGTAGAACGCGCGATATGCAATTTCAAAGTTTTAAGGTTAGTATATCACCTAAAACCACTCACAGCTATCTGATCGTGGAGTCCAGGTTAAAGTCACAAGTTCTCACTGACTACAATAGAGCCCGGGCTGGATAAAGGGATCAGATTAATCCTGCAGCAAAAGTTACCTTCTAAAGTCCAGTGCAAAGAGTTCCATTCATTGTGGAGGATCTGTGTGGTGCACAGAGAACGTCATGGAGTTCTGTCACTATAGCGTGAAGAGCCAGCGGGCGAAGCCAATGGTCATCACTGTAGGGCAAAGATCCTGTCGAGCATTGTAGACAGTTGTTGCTGGAGCTCCGCTCTGGCAGTTGATGCTGTATCACGAAGAGCAAATCTCGCATTGCTGGTTGTTTCTGACTGTCACTATGGCACATAGAATTGGGTTCATTGGAGCTTCACATTGGTAGTGGGCATGGTCAGCAGGATCTTAGCACAAACAGGACAGTTCATGGTTGTCAATAGCCCAAAACATCAGGATTTGTCCTTTACATTTAGGAGGAGTTTAACTGATACCACACCCAGGACCCAGGATCTAGAAGGAACTTCTTTGAAATCAGAAGCTCACTCCAGAAGACGCCAGCAGGGCTTAGGATGGCCAATTTTCAGATCCAGGCAGTCCAGTGCAGCAGGTCAGCTAGTCCATTGCAGGGAGAAATTTGAAGCTTGCTGTGTCCCTGTAGCACCAAAGAGGAGGCAAGTTATGACCCTCAGATGAAGGGTACAGTTCCAGTCTTCCTTCTCAGGTAGCAACTCAGACCTGAAACAGAAGGGTAGTCTTCTGGTATCATGGCAGTTCTTCTTCTGTATCCACAGGTGAAAGAGTGTATTGAAAAGGGTTTCATTTTTATACCTGATGCCCACTTTGAAGTAGAAGAAATTTCTGGAGTTTTTTCCCCTCACAAGAGTCTAGAATTTCTTGACTCCCTGGCCCGGCCCCAGGTAATCTGGGGGCACGATAGGCTAGTGTTAGGTCCTTTGATTGTGAGCTGAAACAGTGTCTTTGAAATGCAGGTGTGGTAGGTGACAGTTCTTATAATAATAATCTACATTTGTAAAGCGCACAATCACCCGTAAGTGTCTCTAGGCGCCGTCGGGAAGATTAAGCAAGCTATTGCCCAGAGTCACATGGTGCTGTGCTAATCTGCCGCCGGTGACGGGGGTCGAACCGTGATCCCCAAATTTCGGAGTTAGTCGCCCTGGCCGCGGCGCCACACCTCTTCCACCCTACATCAATGTAGGATGGCCCATGCAGCCATCACCCAGGCACTCTATTGTGTGGCTGTCTGGGAGTAATACACAAAAACCAACAGCCAACAACACCTAGTCACGTAACTCAAAAACAGGCTGCAGGCATCAATTGGATAGGGCAAGAAAATGGAAACTTTCTAAAAGTGGCATTTTCAGAATTGTAACTTAAAATCAACTCCAACATTAAAAGGGGTTTTAAATTTCAATCCGTCAGACACCAAGCGTGGAATTTTTCTCTGCTCCCAACCAAACGTTATCACTTATTAAATGCAATAAGGTAACCCAATGTCATCCTTTGGGAGACATAGGTCTTGTAATAGTGAAACACAAATTTGAGAGTTTTTCAGTACCAGGACATATAAAACTTAAAAATATACGTCCAAAGTTTTTTTGAAACAATGCACCCTGCCCTCTCGGCTGTTTATTGCCTAGCTTTGGGGTGACTTCTAGGTATTAAAAAGGAAGGTTTAGGCCTGACGAGAAATGCATTTTCTAAGGTCAAAATGTAAGTTGACAACTGCACATAGAGCTTGAAATGGCAGGCCTGAGACATGTTTCAAAATACTTCTTATGTGTTTGGCCCAAGCCTTGCAGCAGTACCCCTAGTAAAATTTAATTTACAGGGCCTAAGTACATGTAGTACCTCTTTACTAGTGACTTATAAGTAAATTCAATGTGTTGTTTGGGTGTAACGCAAACAAAAGGAGATGATGGATGGAGCACTGAATCTTTTCAGACCCTCACCCCAGTCACAGATCTGGGTTGAATCCATCATCGTTCTTTAGCTCACTTTGCCACCCCAGTTCACACCAAGCCATATGCAAATCAGTCTTGACCCTGTGCCTTATGGGAACAGTCCACACACGGAGTCGTTGAAAAAGGGCTTTAAATATTGACTGTCTCAAATCTTTACAGCTGACCAGGAGGCGGTTGTTATATCGAATCATTAGTTCAGCCATGAGAGACTGACCACTACGAGTGAGATAAGAGAGTTTATTTTGAATTTTAGCGCCCATCAGGCGCCATTAAGGTGCAGCGTGAGGCTTTTAGTTATATGACCTTTAAGGAACCTGGTGATTATTGTTCCTTTGCCCTTGTCCTGAGGATGCCAATAAGATTTCAGAGGCTGAAACGCGTCCGCGTCAACAATACTACTGTGGAGGAGTCCTTTTTGAATCTAAAATGAGTATTCTATAAAATACGTTCTGTGACACAAGAGAGCTACAAGAGAAGGGCTGTTTTGCCTCTGTGCACACACCATTTGGCTACCTCCAAGTGGACTGCCCTAAATATATGGGCAGACACTAACTTTAGAAATATACTTTAGGGTATTGGTAACATTACGTTGTTTATATTAGTGTTTATGTTGTGTATATATTTTCTTAAATTGTACATTTGTATGTCTTTATATAATTTAATGTTATCTCTATTTGAAGATCGGTCCCATCATGTATGTGTGCCCTATATCAATTTAGGTAATATATGTCAATAGGATTGATGGACTAATGTGTGGGTAATTGATTGTTCCCTACACTTTCATAAAAGTAACATATCAATTCCTCCATATCATTGTTCTCTTATATATTATGGGAACAGTCCAGCCGGAACTGCCAAGCCAGGTCTTCCCTGGACCGGAAACAAGCATCCTGGGACCGGATTCAGGATAAAACCCCTTATTAGCCAGGCTAGCTTGAATCCGGTGGCAAAGTGAGCAAGGGACCCACGTCTGGGCATAACCTGCCAACTTAGGGCAAACATAGCAAACACAAGGAGCTGATGGACAGAGCACTGAAACTTTTCAGGCTCTCACCCCAGCCACAGATCTGGGTTGAATCCATCATCCATTATAAGGACTGCATGGTTAGGGCGTAAGTTATAGTTACTTCAATTACCTATGACTGGCTAATGTCTATGATTTTTAGAGTTTAAAATATTACGTTTTTTAGTGACGTTCTGTTTTTTAACATAAACTAAGCTATAATTAACAGACCTAACTATGAAGCCACTTTAACCTTTGATTTTCCCTTGAATCTCTAAAGTTTTTTTTAACATAAAGTAAAAATATAATAAGGTGCTTTTGCTCATTCTTGAGTTACCACCACAAGAAGAATATTTCATCAAAGCCCACACCGGGCATTATGAGGTGTTCCCGGGAAAGGAGCAGTGAACATTTAATTAGCGGCTTTATAAATGAATCAGGAAGGCCACAACTTATTATTTTTATATTTGTTTTTTAATATGTATGTAGCATTCCCACCTGGGGCATGTTGGGAGGCCTTTAGTCCTGCCATTTCCCTTGCCAGCACCCTTCCCAGGTGTGGCTGTCACTGGCTTTGCTCCCACTCAGCTTTCCTTTACGCTCTTGTCAGTCGGGAGTTTGAGTTTGAGTTTGAGTTTGAAAGTTCTTGTAGAGCGCACGTTTACCAGCGGCTTCTTGGCGCTATTGCTAACGGGGACTGAGGGTGGAGGTGGGGAGGTCAGACAGGACATTTAGTCAAAGGATTTTGTAAAAAGATGGGTTTTAAGGCTCTTACGAAATTGTGAATAGAGGGGGATGGAGCGGAGTTCAAGGGGAAGGGAATTCCAGAGGGTAGGGGCAAGGAAAGCAAATTTAGATCCACCCCACTTCTTTCTCCGGAAGCGTGGGATGGTAAGGAGGGACTGAGTGGAGGATCGTAGAGCCCTAGTGGGGACATAAGGGACAATCTCAGAGGAGATGAAGGCTGGCGCCGAACTGGATCGGGCCAGGAAAGTAATGCATGCGAGCTTGAATTGAATTCTAGCTCGCACGGGGAGCCAGTGCAGGGATTTCAAAAGAGGGGTAGAGTGGTGGAATTTAGGGAGATTGAAGGCCAGGCGGGCCGCCTGGTTCTGTATTTGCTGAAGGCGACGCAGGCTGTATGCAGGAATGCCGGCATACAGGGCGTTCCCGTAGTCCAGGCGGGACACCACCATGGCCAAAATGATGAGCTTAAGTGCAGAGAAAGTGAAGAAGCGGGACACCCTGCGAATAGTACGCAGTGAGAGAAAGGAAGAAGATACCACAGAGTTAACCTGGGAGTGAAGGGTGAGTTGAGAGTTAAGTTTTATGCCTAGAGTTTTGACTGAGGGAGAGGGAGCAGGAGAAGGACCAAGAGAGGGGGGCCAGAAGAGAGGGGACCAGGGGCTGGATGAACCACCCGTCAACACCAGTTCGGTTTTATCAGGGTTGAGTTTGAGATGGTTGTGGTTCATCCAGTCCCTGATATGAAGCATGACAGTTTGAAAGTTAAGTGCAGCAGAGGGAGAAGAGAGATTGAAGACCAGCTGGAGGTCATCCGCATAATTAAATACGTTGGCCTCCATCTGTTGAAGAGAGAAAATAAGAGGGGCAATATACAGGTTAAACAGGAGGGGAGAGAGAGAGGAACCCTGGGGAACCCTGCACTGAACTCTTCGGGTGTCCGCTGTGTAGTCACCCAGGCGGACAGCCTGGGTGCGGTCTCTCAGGAAGGAGGGCAACCAGACCAGGGCACTCCCCCCGATCCCCGCCGCTGCGATACGGGAAAGTAAGGTGTTGTGGTCCACCGTATCGAAAGCGGCTGAGAGATCCAGGAGCACAAGCGCCTGGTGCTGATTGGTGTCCATACCCTCCCTGAGGGTGTCAAGGACCGACATAACAACGGACTCCGTAGAGTGTGCGGGGCGGAAACCGGCTTGGCGGGGGGCAAGGGCACCGTGCTTCTCTACAAAGGAACTCAGAGCGCAGGTGACATGGCGCTCGAGAACCTTGGCCAGGAATGGTAGGAGGGAAATGGGGCGGAAATTGGCTGGGACAGAAGGATCTGCCCCCGGTTTCTTCAGAATGGGCACAATGACCGCGGATTTCATGGAGTTGGGAACTATGCCTTGAGAAAGGGAACTGTTGAGAAGGTGGAGGGGAGGGTCTGGACAAGAGACAAAGACGTGACGGAGGATGTGGGCAGGACAGGGATCGAGCGGAGAGCCCGATTTGATCAGTGGCACCACAGAGGTCAGACTTTCCCGGGAGCAGTTCTGTGTTTCCTTGTCCACTAAAGCACAGGAAGGAAGAAACATTAATGCTCCTACCCAACGGGACCATTTCTACTCCCACCAGGTGGGAGCACAGAAGCTTTTCCTGCCCACACTCCAGGGTGCAGGGAATGCACTGTGGCCTGGGATATGGGGTCTCTGAGACACAGATATATTTTAGGCATCAGGGATGCAGTCCCTGGAGATGAAATCATCTCCGGGAGGGCACCACATAGCCCTTATCATTACAAATGGAAATCCCTGAGAGATTGGACCCTGGGGGCCGAAATCAGTTTTGATAGGGGGGACATACATGCCCCCGTCCCAACTTACTATTTATTTATGTTATGCGAACGCCTAGGCCCTGGTCCACCATGGGGGGATTAAAAATAAAAACGGTAGGAGTCTGCCCTTTTGAAAACATTTTTACTGAAGATCAGCAATACCGTTAAAAAAAATGTAATAAACAAATAAAGGACCCCACCAGGACTAGATGGTCAGCGCATCCCTAAACTGCTTATGCCTTTTTTCAATCTCTTTGCAGGATAGTTGCAGGATAGGGGATGGAATCCCAGAGACCTAAATAGATGCTGCAATACCTTTGTTGATGTGGTACAGCAAACTAACTTTATTCTTAAATCTGTTGGGTTTGCAGATCCTCTGTGGCATAAAATACACATACATTTTTATTTCATTTCTCAGAACCACTGAACGGATTTACACAAAATCACAATAAGCACCCTTTGTGAGTAAAGATCATGCCTTCTGCCAAATTTGGTGTAACTTTGTTTCAGCTTTGTTAGATGTTCAGTTCAAAAATTGCATGGTGGAAATGCATTTTGGATCCCACCCTTTTTCTCAGCCCCCACATGACTGAAAACTTTCCAGCAAGGAACTTTCTTGAAGATTCATCAAACGGCAACAAAATTATTAGCAAAATAAACATCAATTTTCTATGGAAACATAGCCCTAACTATATCTGCCTATTGGCGACATATCTACTGGCAGTCATAATAGCTAATTATAGTTAGAACCTAGGGCCTGATTATGATTTTAGCTAATGGAATACACTGTTACAAATGTGACGGACATGCAGTCCACGGTATTACAAGTTCCATAAGATATAATGCATTTATAATACGCCAAATGGGATATCGGTCATATTTGTTATGGATTAACCCTGTCCGCCAAAGTCGTAATCAGGCCCTCGTTACCATAGGAAAAGCGTTTTTGAATTGCCCATAACTTTGGTGTCGTTTGACAAATCTTCACAACATTTTCCAAAAAGTGTCTAGTTTTGCATAGAAAGTTTTGGAGTGATCCATCAGGCAGGGGCTGAGAAAAAGTGTTTGCTTCCAATACAATTTTCCATAAGGATTTTGAAGACGTCTACAGCCCGAACTGCTGGACGGAATCACTCCAAATTTGGCAGAGAGGTTGTTCTTGGTCCAGAATTGTGATTTGGTGTAAATCCTTTCAGTAGTTGCAGAGTTGTTAAAAGAAGAACAAAATTGTATATCTAGGGACAAGGACCCTCTGCAGATCCCCTGCAGTGGATCAGCAAAATCACACGCAACCAGAAACGCCATGATTGGCTGGGCACAACCTGACTGGGAGGTTGCAGACACAATTTTAAGTATCTGGAAATGGATCCAGTGTCCTAAGATGTGTATGCAAAATGATTAAAGTGGTCAGGGTAGAGGTACCCTGACCACAAGGGTGTATTAGAGGGACCTGTCTTTGATACAAAAATGAGTTATATTAGGGGTTTTTTCAATTTCAGGAATCCATGGATGCCCTGCGAGGCCAGGCCTCCTGTGGAAATCTGCAATAGATCCTTGAATCTTGACACACTTTGAAAAAAACACTTTCAGACCACTCATTCACCCACACAGAAATCAGACCTGCACATGCTGTCATTCACCCACAGACCTACACAGACATTCACACACCAACTCACAGACCCACACAGCCACTCAGATACCCACTCAAAGACCCACCCACACACCCACTCACAGACTGACAGAGACATTCATAGATGCACACAAACACTCAGACACCTACTCACAGGCCCACACAGACACTCACGCGCCCACTCACAGATCCTCCCACCCACTCACAGATCAACTTATAGATACACACAGACTTCATACACCCACTGACAGTCTCTCTCACATATTCACAGACCCACACAGACACTCACACCCACGCACAGATCCACACAGGCACTGACACAGCCACTTAAAGACTCACACAGACACTCACACACCCACCCACAGACCCACTTAGGCACTCACACACCCACTCACAGACCTATGTAGGTATTGACACACCCACTCCCAGTCTCATGCAAAAACTTACAGACCCACTCACATATCCAAGTAGGCACTCACTCACCCATTTACAGACCCACAAAGGCATTAACGCACCCACTCACAGTTCTATGCTAACACTTTCACACCCACTCAGAGCCCCACACAGGCAGTCACACACACACACTCACAGACTCATGCAGCCACTCAGAGACCAACTAACAGACCCCGTCAAGCACTCAAACACCTATTTGCAGACCCACTGAGGGACTTGTACACCCACCTACTCACACACCCACAAACACTCACACAGCCACTCACAGACCCATGATGCATCCACTCATAGACCCACTCACTGACCCATGCAGACACTCAAACACGTATATAAAGACCCACTCAGGTATTCTTACATCCACCTACTCACAGACCCACATAGCCACTCACAGACCCATGCATGCACTGACAGACCCATTCACCCATAGAGGCATTTAGAGACCCCTCACACACCCATATAGCTACTCAGACGCCCACTTACAGACCCACACATCCACCTACACCTGCACTCACAGACCCACACAGGTACTCTTACACCCACCCACTCGCAGACCCACAGACCCACTCACATACCCACACAGACACACAAAACACCCCCTCACAGATCCACATAGGCACTCACACACCCGCTCACAGAGCCATTCAGGCAGTCACACACCCACAAAACCACTCACAGACCCATGCAGCCACTCACATATCCATACATCCATGTAGACATTCAGCCAAACACCAATTCAGCCTCTCAAAGACCCATACACATACTGATACAGCCACTGACATACCCAGCCACACACTAATACAGGCACTAACAGACCCAGGCACACATTTTTACAGACACTAACACACCCAGACAAACACCAATATACTCACTGACATACTCAGGCACACACCGATACAATCACTGACACACCCAGGCACACACTTATAGACCCAATAACACAATGATTCACACATTGATAGCACCACACACTAACCCAGGTAAACACCAGTACAGACACTCATACAACCAGCTACATACCAATGTAGCTACTTACACACCCAGCCACATACTAATATGGGCACTAACACACCCAAGCACACATTGTTACAGACATTGACACACCCAGACAAACACCAGTATACCCACTGGCACACTCAGGCACACAGATACAGTCACTGACACACCCAGGTGCACATTCATGCACTGAATAACAAACCCACTTACACATCAATAGAGCCACACACACCCAGGTAAACACTGGTACAGACACACACACACCTTGCTACACACAAATACAGCCATAGACACACAGCCGCACACTGATACACCCAGACACACATTGGTAGACACTGACATACCCAGGCAAACACTGATATAGTCAGTGAAACAACCAGCAACACTCTTATACATAGACTGACAAATCCATGCATACACCAATACAAGCACTGACACATCCAGGCACTCGCTGATATAAAATGTAAATTGATACTTGTATAGCGCACTACTCACCGCAAGGGTCTCAAGGCGCTTGTACGAATACCGCTGTGGAACCCATCCTGGCTTTCCCTGTGAGGCGTCCACCCCTGGGCACCCCCAAGGTGGAGGCCAGGCATCCTTAGCGTTGTGGGGGCTGTTGTGGAGATTAAGCAAGTTATTGCCCAGAGTTGCAGAGTGGGACTCCATGATTGGAATAGGCACCGAGGCGAGAATTATCAGGTCCATGAAATTTTGAGCCCAAGACCCGCCGAGGTGGGGAATTGAACCCTGGTCCCGGGCTAGACCTCTGCATCGGGGTCTGCCGCTCTAATCATTGAGCCACACTATGTCAATAGACATTGACATACGCTAGCTCACACTGATACAGCCTCTGACACACCCAGGGGCACAATGATACAGCCACTGACATACCCAGACACACTCAGATACAGAAACTGACACACCCAGGCACATACTCACACTGCCATTGACACACCCAGTCACATATCAATACAGCCACTAGCACATTCAACTAAACACTGATACAGGCTCTAAAAAACCAATATACATACTGGTATAGCCACTGAGACACACTGGCACACACTAATACAAACACTAACATGCCCAAGGTAACATTGTTAAAGACACTGACTGTTAGTCCTAGCACCTTTTGGCATGGATCGCCTGTCTTATTGCTTCTGACCTCTTGTTTATTACTGTGTGCTGAACTTCATTTTACCTGTTTTTAGGACTCTGCACTTTTGCACTGCTGTCCAGGGCACAAATGCATGTCCACTGTGTCTAAAATGTAATGGCCTTTGGTTTCTACATGATTGGCATATTTGATTTAATGGTAAGTCCCTAGTACAGTACATTACATGTGCCCAGGAAATGTAAATCAAATGCTACTAGTTGGCCTTCAGCACTGATTCGGCCACCCACACGAATAGCCCTTCAAACATGTCTCAGGCCTGCCATTGCAGAGCCTGTGGGCACAGTTTTAAACTCGAAGAAAGTGATAAAGTGCACTCCTATTTTTCTCAAGGTAAACAAGTTTTGAGGACTCTCAGTGGCAAATGTTTGCATGCTAGCTTGAAGTGTGCTCTATCCCGGCAGCACAAATGTATGGTTCTAAAGGTGTAAGTTGTGCCGTCACCCCATGATCAAGCTACCCAACCGTGCTAGAATTGCACAATCAACAAGCAAGAAACAACACTTCAAGCTAGCATGCAAACATTTGCCACCGAGTGTGCTTAAAAAGTTGTTAACATTGAGAGAAATAGGAGTGAATTTTATCACTTTCTTCGATATTTAATCACCTGTCCCAAAACAGATAATTTGTTCCCAAATGAAAACTAGATTAAAATGAAAAATACCATCTTGTAGGACTCTTCGGATTACCAGAGAGAGTCACTTTATCATCACCAAGACATTGGACTGTCCTCTGGGGACGTCTGTTTTCATACAAAGGCTATATTGGGGATAAAATGTTATGTTCAGGCATGCAAATGATTACATCTGTTATTTTATGCTTGTAAAATTATCAATGGTAGATGACTCTGTTTACATCGTTCTAAAGTTTAAATGGAAACATTTTTGTTTAGAAGGGCATGTAGTACACTTAAACACAGTAGCGGTCTGTGGTGGGAGTCCTGCCGGGCGGTGAGGTGGGGCGGGGGAGGGCTAGGGTGGGAGTAGTAAACTATGGAATATGGCCAAATACAGGTAAGTAAACATATAAATAAATAAAACTAGTTTCATTAGGTGCATTGCGATGCAGTGTGTGCAACAAAATTCATTGTATTTATTTATATGTTTACATCCTGAATTTGGCCGTATTCCGTAGTTTACTACCCCCAACCCCGCCCCACTTCACTGCCCGGCAGCACTCCCAACACCGACCGCTACTGCTTAAACAATGATAGCAGTCATGTCATCCGCTATTGCAGTAGCACTAACGGCACGCCTGCACAACGCAGTTTAAGTATTTCCTTCATGTTTATTTTCGGGTTGGGTTCTGAGGTCACATGCTATATCAAGAAGCACAGCTTCACCTGTGGTGTTCTAATGGGTCTATTCCCAACAAGCTCACCTTGAGCACAACCTCGCTGATTTTATGGAAGCCGATAGCAGCCCTGTGGCTGCAGACAGTGTAGAAGAACTTGAAAAAACATAGAAACACAGTGAGTTAAATGTTGAGCTTGGCACAGTGGCTATATTGCAGCATGGTTCATTAAATTTGATTCAGGACACATGTTTGGCACCACATATTAGTTTTACATTATTTTCACCACACACACACATTGGCTACCTGCTTGTTTGAATTTTCTTTCTCTCGGATCCTTAAATTTTTTTCAGAGTACATCAATGTTAAACTGAGCACGTGTTTAGCAAATTGGGCAATTTTGCAGTATTGTCTTTTCTCTTGTAATTTCAAAGATACATGTTTGTTCATGTATCATGTAGTCTCTTTCAATCCTTGATGGGCTCTCCTTGTATTTTAGTTACCCCCTGACGAAGGACTATGCATGCCTGAAATGCATTGGGTTACCCAGCATGTACAGTGCATTCCAAGATGCCATGAAAAACGCCTGGGTGAGTATTTCTTGACATGTAAAGACATGAATTATCATGTTCCTGCCGCAAACGTGTAAAATAGAAGAAAACGGATTAATATAAAGATTAAGGACAAAATATTGTTTTCTTGCTTGTTGATTGTTGCAATTCCAGCATGGCTGTGCAGCTTGATCATGAGGCGTGACAACGCACCAGATGAATGTCTGACATAATATCGACAGACAGAATATCGAACTACAAAAATATCGGAACAAAAATATCGACATCAAAAATATCGGAATCCTATCTTCATAAAGGTAAGTACTAAAATATCGAAAAAAATATATCGTAGTACAAAAATATCGGAATTAAAAATATCGTTTTTTTAAATGTATTAATAATAATGTAAAAATAATTTTTAAATACATATAATTTTACAAATATTAAATAAAAATATTAAAACAAAATTAAAACGAATACATATACATTTAAAATAAATAAAACACTTAATAATTTAATGTAATTTTATTTTTTTTAATGTTATTTAATTGATTTAATGTAATATTTTTTTGGTTTTACCCTGTACGCCTGTACCCCAAAAACCCAAAACTGACCCTGAACCCTAAAAATATCCCTGTACCCCAAAAACCCAAAACTGACCCTGAACCCTAAAAATACCCCTTTACCCAAAAACTGAAAACTGACCCTGAACTCTAAAAATACCCCTTTACCCAAAAACTGAAAACTGACCCTGAACCCTAAAAATACCCCTTTACCCATGAACTGAAAACTGACCCTTATCCCTAAAAATACCCCTTTACCAAAAAACTGAAAACTGACCCTGAACCCTAAAAATACCGCTTTACCCAAAAACTGAAAACTGACCCTGAACCCTAAAAATACCCCTTTACCCAAGAACTGAAAACTGACCCTGAACCCTAAACATACCCCTTTACCCAAGAACTGAAAACTGACCCTGAACCCTAAAAATACCCCTTTACCCAAAAACTGAAAACTGACCCTGAACCCTAAAAATACTCCTTTACCCAAAATTAATTAATATTATTTAGTTACCAATTAATTACTAATTAACAATAACAATAAAGTAAATATATTAGCACATTAGCTGTAATTAATTTAATTTAATAATTAATATTATTTTTCCCAATTAATTAATTAAGAATAACAAAAAATTATATATAAAAAAATTACTATAATTAATTACCAACTAATTAATAATTAGAAATATGTACAAAATTCTATTAATTAATTAACTAATTAATTTAAATTAATTACCAATTAATTATTAATTAAAATATGTACAAACATATATTAATTAATTAATTATTATTAAATTACTTCCCACCCTATTCCCCTATAAACCCATAACCCGCTGCAGAACATATTTATCAATTAATCAATTAATTAAAATTAATTACAAATTATTTCTCAATTAATTAATTAATAATTCCTACTAATTAATAATTAATTTAACATAATTAAATTACTTCCCACCCTATTCCCCTATAAACCCACAACCTGCTACAGTAGTAAAAGACAATATTTAATTAAATTACATTAAAAATAAATAATAAAACATAATAAATACAATATAATATACACTAAATGTATTTAAAAATTGATATTAGTAACATCGAAGTTATTTATTTCGATATTATTGACATCGATATTTAAAACTTCGATATTACTGATATCATACTAATATCGATATTAAGACTGTCGATATTACTTACCTTCGATATTTTGTCCCATCGATATTTAAACTTCGATATTATTGTATATCGATATTTAAAACTAGATATTTTGTCTGTGTACCCACCAGATACCTTTGCAGTTTAAAACTGCCATGTCCACTTGGCAAGTGGACCTACTTGCCAGGCCCAAACCATCCCTTTTATTGCATGTAAGGCAGCCCTAACATAGGCCCTAAGTATCCCCATGTGCAGTGTGGAGTGTACTTAAAAGGTAGGGCATGTGCTTTTAAGGTCTTCATGTTCTGGTAGTGAAAAACTGCTAAATTTGTTTTTCACTTCAGCAAGGCCTATCTCTCCTATAGATAAGCATAAGTGCTGCCATGTAACATTTTACAAGTGTAACCTCCAACAGGGAACAGATAGAAAATTGGAGTTTGGTCTTTCTGGACTCACTTCAAAAGCACATCTTTTAGTGAACTTGGTTTTTAAATTGCATGTCTGAAAACGCCACTTTTACAAAGTTAACATTTTCTTACTTTAACCTTTCTGTGCCTCTGCTGTTTCCGAGAAAACAAGCCCCTGTACTCTGTCTGGAGACAAAGACAGGGTGGGCAATGTCATGAGCACTACAAGTCCCCCTAAGGCTAAAATGGGTATAAGTACTGGACCTCCGATACCATGTACCTACAACACTACTGGACTGAGTGTATTCTGCCAGGAAGATGAGCTGTTGTGCTGCCTGGAGGGACTTGAACTTTGCTGTGTGCTTTGGTGTGTTGGTCTGTAGCCTGCTTCTTCTTGCCCGGGAGTGAGAGGACTGGATTTTACTGTCTGCACCCTGCTTTCTAAGGCTCTCCTAGGGTTTGACTGAGCTTGCTTCCTGTTGCTGAACACCTGGCCTCCTTTGCTGTGAGTATTGCCCTGCCAAGTGGTGCCAAATCCAGTCCTAGAAGATCAATTTGGTGCTGTAATTAAGAAACCAACAAATAGACTCCTAACCACCAGTTTGGAACTGGTGCATCCCTGCAAAACTAACACATTGCGCTACCTTCACTGAAACCGTGGACACCACTTGCCCAGTGAGCAATGCAACAACCTCGACTTTCAACGCAGGCCCTACTTTGCTGTGGCACCTCCGAAGAACCTCACTGCATGAGTCTCGAGCACCGCTTCACCAAAGTCTGTGATGCACCGCTCCAACTCCTACTCTGACTCTGCCCTGCATGGTTTCCAACCGAAGCATCACCTTTAGCCCAGCGGTTCGACTTTGTCGTAGTAGAATCAACACATCGCGCTGGTAACATAGAAGCATCATTAGCACTGCTTTGCCTTCAGGAACCAATGTCTTGCACCCTCAATCGACGCTGTACAATGCATAATCAAGGAGAGGCTAAACTTCCACCACCCTGCACCGCCTTAAGGAGCCAATGTTTAAACTGCAACTGTGATACCTCCCCTCCTCCGAGCCAAGCATTATCTTTGATTTGCGACTCAATCAAGCTACTGTAAGTGGGTATTCATGATTCTTGTATCCGGTACACTTAAACACAGTTGTTGTCGGTGGTGGGAGTGCTGCCGGGCGGTGAGGTGGGGCGGGGGAGGGTTAGGGTGGGGGTAGTAAACTACGGAATATGGCCAAATACAGGTAAGTAAACATATAAATAAATAAAACTAATTTTGTCGCACGCATTGCGATGCAGTGCGTGCAACAACATTCATTTTATTTATTTATATGTTTATATCCTGTATTTGGCCGTATTCCGTAGTTTACTACCCCCAACCCCGCCCCACTTCACTGCCCGGCAGCACTCCCAACACCGACCGCTACTGCTTAAACAATGATAGCAGTCATGTCTTCCGCTATTGCAGTAGCACTAACGGCACGCCTGCACAACGCAGTTTAAGTATTTCCTTCATGTTTATTTTCGGGTTGGGTTCTGAGGTCACATGCTATATCAAGAAGCACAGCTTCACCTGTGGTGTTCTAATGGGTCTATTCCCAACAAGCTCACCTTGAGCACAACCTCGCTGATTTTATGGAAGCCGATAGCAGCCCTGTGGCTGCCAACAGTGTAGAAGAACTTGAAAAAACATAGAAACACAGTGAGTTAAATGTTGAGCTTGGCACAGTGGCTATATTGCAGCATGGTTCATTAAATTTGATTCAGGACACATGTTTGGCACCACATATTAGTTTTACATTATTTTCACCACACACACACATTGGCTACCTGCTTGTTTCAATTTTATTTCTCTCGGATCCTTTAATTTTTTTCAGAGTACATCAATGTTAAACTGAGCACGTGTTTAGCAAATTGGGCAATTTTGCAGTATTGTCTTTTCTCTTGTAATTTCAAAGATACATGTTTTATGTTCATGTATCATGTAGTCTCTTTCAATCCTTGATGGGCTCTCCTTGTATTTTAGTTACCCCCTGACGAAGGACTATGCATGCCTGAAATGCATTGGGTTACCCAGCATGTACAGTGCATTCCAATATGCCATGAAAAACGCCTGGGTGAGTATTTCTTGACATGTAAAGACATGAATTATCATGTTCCTGCCGCAAACTTGTAAAATAGAAGAAAACGGATTAATATAAAGATTAAGGACAAAATATTGTTTTCTTGCTTGTTGATTGTTGCAATTCCAGCATGGCTGTGCAGCTTGATCATGAGGCGTGACAACGCACCAGATACCTTTGCAGTTTAAAACTACCATGTCCACTTGGCAAGTGGACCTACTTGCCAGGCCCAAACCATCCCTTTTATTGCATGTAAGGCAGCCCTAACATAGGCCCTAAGTATCCCCATGTGCAGTGTGGAGTGTACTTAAAAGGTAGGGCATGTGCTTTTAAGGTCTTCATGTTCTGGTAGTGAAAAACTGCTAAATTTGTTTTTCACTTCAGCAAGGCCTATCTCTCCTATAGATAAGCATAAGTGCTGCCATGTAACATTTTACAAGTGTAACCTCCAACAGGGAACAGTTAGAAAATTGGAGTTTGGTCTTTCTGGACTCACTTCAAAAGCACATCTTTTAGTGAACTTGGTTTTTAAATTGCATGTCTGAAAACGCCACTTTTACAAAGTTAACATTTTCTTACTTTAACCTTTCTGTGCCTCTGCTGTTTCCGAGAAAACAAGCCCCTGTACTCTGTCTGGAGACAAAGACAGGGAGGTCAATGTCTTGAGCACTACAAGTCCCCCTAAGGCTAAAATGGGTATAAGTACTGGACCTCCGATACCATGTACCTACAACACTACTGGACTGAGTGTATTCTGCCAGGAAGATGAGCTGTTGTGCTGCCTGGAGGGACTTGAACTTTGCTGCGTGCTTTGGTGTGTTGGTCTGTAGCCTGCTTCTTCTTGCCCGGGAGTGAGAGGACTGGATTTTACTCTCTGCACCCTGCTTTCTAAGGCTCTCCTAGGGTTTGACTGAGCTTGCTTCCTGTTGCTGAACACCTGGCCTCCATTGCTGTGAGTATTGCCCTGCCAAGTGGTGCCAAATCCAGTCCTAGGTCCTAGAAGATCAATTTGGTGCTGTAATTAAGAAACCAACAAATAGACTCCTAACCACCAGTTTGGAACTGGTGCATCCCTGCAAAACTAACACCTTGTGCTACCTTCACTGAAACCGTGGACACCACTTGCCCAGTGAGCAATGCAACAACCTCGACTTTCAACGCAGGCCCGACTTTGCTGTGGCACCTCCGAAGAACCTCACTGCATGAGTCTCGAGCACCACTTCACCAAAGTCCGTGATGCACTGCTCCAACTCGGACCCTGACTCTGCCCTGCATGGTTTCCAACCGAAGCATCACCTTTAACCCAGCGGTTCGACTTTGTTGTAGTAGAATCAACACATCGCGCTGGTAACATAGACGCATCATTAGCACGGCTTTGCCTTCAGGAACCAATGTCTTGCACCCTCAATCGACGCTGTACAATGCATAATCAAGGAGAGGCTAAACTTCCACCACCCTGCACCGCCTTAAGGAGCCAATGTTTAAACTGCAACTGTGATACCTCCCCTCCTCCGAGCCAAGCATTATCTTTGATTTGCGACTCAATCAAGGTACTGTAAGTGGGTATTCATGATTCTTGTATCCGGCCCACATGCCATCGTGGTTAGACAGAACTTTTGGATTTGTCCAGGTCAAGCACGACCAAATCTTCATGGTTAAAGCTATAGATCTAAGCACAGCATTTTGAATTAATCTTTAAAAATGTACATCTTGACTTGTGTGTGCTGGATTTTTGTCCTTTTGGTCTTGTTTTATTAAGATAAATATTGGCTATTTTTCTAAAATGGTGTGGGGTACTTTTGCAATATGTTGCTGTTTTACTATGTGTATGTGCACAGATACTTCACACATTGCCTCTTTAGTTTAGCCTGATTGCTCTGTGTCTAGCTAACAGAGGGTGAGCCCAGGTAAACCTTTAGTGTGTACTTCACTTACTCTGAATAGAGTGTGGGTCCCTACTTGGAAAGGGTGCATACCTCTGGCAACAAGAGACCTCCTTGCTAACACTGACACACTCAGGCAAACACAAATAAAGGTACTGACACACCCAATCTCACACCGAAACAGTCATGGACAGATTAAAAACACAGAGTTAGCTCTATGTTTCACAAGATGGTGGTTCTAAAAGGAACCATTTTTTTGTAGAAGATATTTTTAACAGTTTTTATTTTACAAAAAGTAAACAGGTACTAAAAGGATGAGATAAGGAAAATGCAAAGAAACTTATGGATTTAGGCCTAGATGTAGGTAATAGCAAATTACTGAATGGTAAATACCGAATTTTACCGATTCGGTATTCACTATTCGGTAATTGCTATGTAGGTAAAATATTCGGTAAAAATACCGAATCTGTAATATTCGGTAATTACCGATTCTGTAATTACAGAATCAGTATTTGCCATTGATTCCTATGGGCCTTGAAGCCCATAGGAATCAAAGGCAAATACCGATTCTGTAATTACAGACTCGGTAAAATTACCGAATTTGCAAGGGTGACAGCATGTCACTTTGACACCCTGTTGCACCCCTGTTTCTGGCTTGTGTGCCATTTGACACACAGACATGCCCTTACGGCATGTCTGTGTGCCACATGGCACAGTTGTACATGCACAGATGTGCATGTACACTGGAATTCATTATTTACCATGGAATAGTATTCCATGGTAAATAACGATTCGATAAGGATCTGTGGCACTGATTACAGTGCCACCTACATCTTGATATACAGAATCAGTAAATTTACCGATTCGGTATTTTACCGATTCTGTAAATTTACCGAATCGGTACATATACCGATTCTGTAAATAAAATCCCCCCTACATGCCAAATCCCAAATACCGGTCGGTAACGGCCGAAATCGGCCGTTACCCGCCGGTAATTGGCGACCTACATCTGCCCCTTAGTGTTCAAAAAATATTAAGTGGCAATTGGAAGCAAGAAAAACAAACTAACAGTGATGCTTCTTCGCTGTATTTAAGAATGCACCACCTGAACACATTTTTACAACCAAGAGCATGTAGCATTTCACACAGTGAGTAACCATCTCACTTAATTCTTTACAGGTGGCTGGTATAGTAATGACTGCAGTTGATGATGGTTCTCCCAAGAATAATGTAGAGGTGGACTTTCCTGCTGCACGTGCCTTCTCCCAGAAAATCCAGTTGTAGACCCTTTCATGATATCACTTGAGATGTCATGAGTGATATCATCAGTGATGTCACGGACCATGTCATGAGTGATGTAAAATGTGAGGCCATAAGCAGTGCATTGCAGGGACGTAAGTTCTAGATAGCTCAGCTAACTATAACTCCTCAATGTCTATGGTTTTGAGCATGTATAATCTGAGCTTAACTATAATGTCACTGTAACCTGTGTTTTTTTTCTGTGATAGAATACTGTCTGAAATAAAAATATCTGCACTATATCATGGGATGGTGTGGCTCGTATTTGCTCTTTCAGATACAGACAGTGCATTTTTCAATGAGATACATAATGTGATGAAGCTTGTACATTAGCCCCCGGCCCGCGAGGAAGGGCATTCCCAGGTTCACACAGGTAGAGAAGTGTTTTGAGTTGAATGCCCGCCGGTTGTATGGATCTTATAACATTGATGGAAGCAACAAACCATTGTGTAAATCTTCGTTCATAAATAAGGTTGCAGCCAGGTTTTGCAGGAGAAAAAACCCCAGCACAATACTGATATAAATGACAGAAATGTTTAATTTTCAGTGGAGGTCTTTTTCCAATAGGCGGTGAGCCTGTTTTAAACATCTTTACATATGGAACAGCGAAGCCTTAGCTGTGACTCATGGAACATCTAAGATATTGTCATTAATGTGCCTGGCACGGATGCAGAGAGTGCATTTTCAATTACACACGTATATATATATATGTATATATATATATATATATATATATGCTATTTTGTTCCAGTGCCCTACTCACTATTTTTATATTGGTTCAGTGGTGTGCACGTAGATAAAACTACAATAGTGTGTTTTTTATGTTTATACACCATGTGACTCACAGAAGAGGTGGAGCATCACGTAAAAAAATGTGTATAAATTTGTTGCTGACCAGGTGCGCGGTGTGTGACCAAGAGCACAAGTTGCTCGAAACGCGTAACCTGTGAGGTTTAAATAAATCTCCTTCACTGCAGCCTATGGGTCCGTGTCTTCATTTCCACAGCGGGAGTGTGCTGTTTGAAGATTTTGTCTATATATATATATATATATATATATATATATATATATATATATATATATATATATATATATATATATATATATATATATATATATATATATATATGTCACAAAAAAAATTGCTGAAGTGACGTTATAGTTAGGAGTTGGAATAAGACACAAGCTCATGTTAGAAAATATACTAGTTATAGCTTAGTGAACTAATTATACCTTATGTCCCCATCATGCACTATTTATGACCACACTTGTTACATCGGTTATTACATTTTAAAAAACATAATTATTGACATCACTCATGACATCAAACTAAACTGGTATCTACACCCTACTTCCAATCTGCATCAGGAAATGGACTCAGTGCCTAGTTTCCGGCAAAGCTCTGAACACATCACTATGAAAGTATCAGGCCTCCATTGCACACAACTTTCAGCAATATGTTGAACATTTTTAACACATGACTTTATATATTTATATTTGTCTCCCAAAATGATACTTTTTTAGAATTAGTTAACTGAGAAGTGTTCCCCCCTTTTAAAAAATAGAACAGTTTTTCTGTTTAACAGTGGAGGGCGTTTGATGTATTTTTCCTCATCACTCCCCCACTGCCCTGGGAGCAAAAAGACCACAGGGCACAAAGGAGCACATATTTGTCAACAAAGAAGGTGAGTTGATGGCCCACCTGACATTAGGCTATTCTGCCAACCTGGGGGGTGGGTATGGGGGTGTATACCACCCTCTGCCTCCTCAAAGTGTAAAAATGCTTGCTAGACAGGGCAAGTGGTCAGAAAAAAAATGGGGAAAACATGCCATGCCCCCACTCCTGAGGGAAGTTTGAAGATTTAACCCCAATCTGCCAAACCGAAGGGGTTCAGAAAACCCACTAGACACCAGGGAAAAATTATTAAATAAACTGAAGGGGTGTAGCAAGCATCTCACCCAGACATGCCCCCAACCCAGCATGAGTCAAAAAGTGTTTCTGCCCTCCCGGTGGTGGGGATCCTCCATTGGAGGAGCAGAAAATTCCCTAGACACCAGGGAAAAATTGTTATACAAAAGGGTGAGGGAGAGGGTGGCCTGCCAAGGCACTTGCCATGCCGCCAAACAAGAATGTATTCAAAGAAGTGATGGATGGAATGCTTGACTTTATCTCCACCACTGGTAACTAATTTGGGCCGCATAACAATCTGTTGTTATTTTGCACACTATGCCACCTCAGTTTGCACCCGGCTATCTGCAAATCAGCCTTGATCCTGCACCAGTTGGTACATTTCAGCCCCATCAGCCAAGCCAGGTCCTTGCTGAAGTAGTCAAAAGCAAACCAGGACGAGTATCACTCTACTTAGAGCTTATCAGACAGGTATAGCTTGGTTTCAGTGACATAGTGTTCATGGGGCCCATGTCTGGGAATACTCGTCTCAATTTGGGCATCACACTAAAGTAAACAAAAATGTGATAGATGGAATGCTTGAATTAATCTCAGCCACTGGTAATTACTCAGGGCTACATCTCAATTCATTGTTATTTTGCACACCATGCCACCTCAGTGTAGACCAACTATGTGCAAATCAGTCGATCCTAAATGGAAACAGTCCAGTCCAATCTGCCAAGCCAGGTCTTCCTTAACCTGAAACTCAAGCAACACAGGACCAGCTTCACACATAGTAGGGCTCTTCGGCTCAGGACAGATTGTCATTAGAACTGAGCTATACCTGGTAAGTCAGGTAAAACTGGTCCTGGGTTGCTGGTGTCCCGGGTCAGGGAGCACCTGGCTTGGCAAATTGGCCTGCACTGTTCCCATTGAAGCAGGGTCAAGGCTGATTTGCTTATTTCTGGGTCCAAACTGAGCAGGCATGGTGTGCAAAATAAGGATGGATTAACTCAATCCATCCTTATTTTGCACATGGTGTGCTTTTAATCGTCGGATTCACACCATGTATGGGTCAGACACTGGTTATGTACGATGACAGTCTCCCTTCAGTACATGGAGGAGAGTCACCTCCTTGGTAGCCACACTGGCTACTGTAGAATTTTTGGTTAAATAGCAGGCTATTTGGGATAAATTATATGCATAGTTGTATAGTGTTACGTACTGGAAGGGACATGTCTCTGATGGAGTATGGCCAGAGGGAGCTTGGTTTTAATCTGAGTTGGGCTTCACCCAACAAAATATTTTTTATGTCATAGTCAATTGTGTTTAGTATTTATTTTTTGAGTGCCAGCAGGAGAATGTCAATGGCATTGTTAGTGTGCATGGTCCTATACTCACGCCCATAGTGATAGGTTCAACTACATCCACTGAGTAAAGTTATTGTTTGTCTGGGATAATAAAGGGTTACGATTATGTTAAGGAAGCCCGATTACCTGATGCCTACGTATTTGAGTCTTTTTAGAATATGTTTGATAGGCTAGCCCTGTATATAGTTTTTAATCACACTTCTTGTTAAGGTGCTATGCTTCACACTTATCACAGTTAATTTTATGCCCATAAAAACAGGAGAATGCGCAAACAAGGGACATTATCAATGGAATGGAAATTGAAAGATATGTGATAGTTAAAAATATATCACTGAAATAGCGAGACATCTTTATAGGGCCTTTTGGAGCATCAATGCCAGCACTATCTGGAGAGACGTGGATCTACACAGACAGAGGTTCTAAGGCAAAACAACAATAGAGGTGACAGAGGGCAGCCTTGCCATGCACTGTAGCCAATCTGGATGTGACAAATGTCCCCTACCGATCACCTGTGCCGTTGGGTTCCCATATGGCCTGTGAACTTTTGCAATGACACCTGTGTCCACTCTTGCCCAGGCACACCCTCGCAAGAGTGCAGAAAAGACATTCCTATTCCACCCTGCCTAATGCCTTTGCCTCATCCAATGAGAGGGCAAAGGCTTCATTTTGCTGTCTCTAGTGATCCATAGTAAGTAGTATATAGTGTGATAGTCTACAGTATGGTTCCTGGACGTACACACCAGCAGAAACCCCTCCCTTGTGACTCATGTATTAAGTCAGGGATTAGGTTTTCAGTCTTGTGACTAGTATTCTCTTGAGAATAATCTCATCCACATTTAGAAGAAAAATGTGATGACATCTTGAGCATTCAAGAGGACTCTTTCAGGCTTAGGTGTCAGAGACATTATAATTTTTTTAGATATGCGTTCCAAGTATCAGACGCTTTTGCCTCCTTGTAGACCCTATATGAGTGGAACTAATAATGGTTTGCTGATCTTGTGAATATTCACAGAACCCATATTCCCCAGGAGGTGCCAGTATGGAAGGAAGATATTGCATCTGCAATTTCTTTTTCGGTTATTTTTCCCTCAAGAATGGCTCTGCCATCTGCAGATAATTACAGGGGAGTCAATTGTAGGTATTCTTATTCGATAGTAGTGGTGCCAAGTCAGCTCACTTCACAGAGGAATTTGTTATAGTCAGTGCAGTATTCAGTGACAGTCAGTGGATATGTCACAACTATGCTGTCTATATTTGTAATTGGTGGTATCTCTCAATACAATTTACTTTGCTTTTCCAGTGCTCCTAACAAGAGCTCAGTCTTCTCACCTCTCTTAATGTCATAGTTTCACTAAATGAGGTTCAGGGACTTGTGAATATAGTGTATTCAAAGCCGATTTGGCCACTTCTAGCATATACCACAGGATGAGGTCTGCTTCTTATTTTAAATCTGTGTCAAGGTTTTTATGTGCCCATTGCTTGGTCTTGCCTTATCTGGACCCTCCATGTCACCATTCCTGCGCACCACGCAATCTGTGTGGCAGTGACTGAATTGCTATTATTAACTATACATTCACATATATGTCCATTAAAATTTTCTTTTTTGTCTGGTGTCCTTTAATTTGTCACCCTCAATCACTATTGTGCTGGAGAAAGTCTAATGAGCGGTGAATCGGTGCATGATCCACCAGCACTCCCTCATGGATTTTGCAGCTGCATACATCTGGTAATACACAGACTTGTTACAGGAAGTGGTGAATCCAATACATTGAGCCATTGGCATATGACAAAAAACGTGTAATCATGATCAGTCACATGGCAGGCTATGAACTGCCATTACATTATGAAGGCCCCCTTGTTGGTCCCATTTGCTCTATCTGTTCGGCGGGCCTCGCCAAGTTATGAGTCCAGAACAATGTTCCAATTCCCATATATGATGGCTTTAATGTGATCAAATTCCATGACGTCTTGGTAATTCATGCCTAGAGTGACATTTGTGGTCATAATTTTCTGTTGAGCCTTTGATGATGCACCCGTGAGCCTGCTCTTCGACAGGGGTATTGGACCAAGCCCCCTCAATCATTCTTACATTTCAGAACTTCTAATGTGGACAGATAGGTTTTCTGCAATAACGCAATATTGGTTTACTTCATGTATAGCTAATATAAGACTTTATTACATTGTATGAAACTAGAGAGACTGTTTATGTTAAGTGAGACCACATTCAATGTTTTTTTCTGACTAGCAGTGGGAATTTTAAATTATTATTGCTCTGCGTAGTAGCCTAAGCTTGTACAGGTACACTTTTGTGATCTAGGAAGTACATGCTATACATGTGAGCTGCTAAGATAGGGGAAAAAGGGCAGGTCGGAACCAAGACACTGTGACTACGCTGTGTAGAATAGTGGGAATGGTTAGAGTCTGGGTAAGCTGAACAAGGCGTGAGTGAGGTTGTGTTCTACTTCTGAGACAGAGAAAAGGAAACGGTTCAGGGGAGGGAAAGTGTGTTAGGTATTAGCGTAAACGCTGGAAATGTGTGGCCATGTAGAGAAAAGAGAGGGTGTGTGTTTAGAGAAAAAGGATGAATCACAGGCGATGGGAAAGTTCAAAAGGCACAGATTGATGTAGTGGTGCAATGGCATTGTCCAGTTCCGTCTCAAGAAGGGGTATTGGTAGGACAGTGCCACCGGGACATACATATGAATCACGCCATTCTTTTGATGAAAATCATATGATATTACAAAGTAATGGGGATTTTAAATTTTTAATGCATGGGTTTACTTCAACCCCATTTTTTATTCTTTAATTATTATAAGCTGTGAATCAGTTGTTGGCTCTGGGTATTGCGTGTTTTTAGATAACGAACAAACACTATATATTTCTGTGGCTAGAATAATCTGACGGATGTAATAGTATATTACTTTTGTAAATTGGCTAAGATTTACAGATGAAAACATTGTCAGATATTTATTTTTTCCTTTTTTTATCATTTTTTATTCAAACTTATAATTTATTTGAGAAAAACTTTAGTGATTTACACATATAATCCTTTGTTGAATTCAGAATTTGGTCTAGTTTTCAGAAATGTATAGCTTACTAGATTCACCCAAAAAATTCACACCACTTTCCACAACAAACTGCAAGTAGGTTAAAACAACAGAAAATAGCAAAAGTTGACTACTACTACTTCCAAAAATGCAAAAACTGTGGAAAAAAAATGTTTTTGTTGACAACTCTGCTAGTTCCTGAAACTGGGGAAGAGGGGGATCTTAGCACAGCAAACCACTGTTGATTCCATTTTTTAGAAAACAAATACACTTTCTAGAGCATCACTTTTTCCCATTTTTAACCCTCCCCCCTAAATTGCCTCAGTTACCCCCAGCAATACACATACCTTGGGTATTGTTAGAATCCCCAAAATGGAGTGAGTGGGGGGGAAGGGGGGAGGCAAATTTGACCTGGAGACCTTGTGTACAAAAAAGGCCGTGAAAGCTTAGGTGTGAAGTTTCCTAAACATAAAACAAAATGGCTCAGCTCTAGGGGTGGAAAGCCTTAGCAGCTAAGGAGTAAATTCAAACACAATAGAGATCTGTTTTGAAAACTTCAATGATACCATAACATCTAGCGTTTTTATTGTTTATATGTCCCATGTATTTATTGCTATATAATGTTTGATCAGTTTAGCTTATTTGACCTTTACCTGTAACCTCTTCACCCGCCACTGGCAATTCAACATTCAGTCCTGCTGTGGATTCAATCCTCATACCTTTCCTTTCATATTTTATGGAGAGAGAATTTCGCCTTTTCCATGGTGTAGCCACAGTTTTGGGCTGACTGTTGCCTTAAATATTGAAACCTGGAGCAACACTACTTTTCCATGTATGACGGCGGTAAATGGTTGTTTATCAGGGGGATTTTAATGGTATGTGTTTCTTCGTCTGGAAATGTAGAAGTATTCTCTGACATAACTAAAGTAAACAACAGGATGTAACACAAAAGCAAAATAGCAGCACAATTTTTAAAACATAACGGCGCAACAAAAAAATCAGAACACAACATTAAAATCAAAGTGCAACACATGACCTTGCAAGAAGTCAGCACAAACACACAGTAGCATAAAAAAAATACAGAGCACATATTAGCCACAAGCAAATGCCATGCAGAAACTGCCACATTATTGTTACACATTACCACCTCCCGAACCCTGCTTTCACAGTGAGGCTGTAAAATGTTTTTGAAGCAGACACTGCAGAGTAAAATGTTGTGTAAATTGACCCACAGAGTCCTTAAAATATGGCACTTTCAGTACGTGATTATATGTTGCATTTGATATCAGTGTTTCTCAAGTATCCCACTATCTTTTCGGTATTTCTTAATTTAACATCATGGTCAGCCTCTAAAAGCAAAATAAATAGCACCTGGCCGGGGGGGGGGGGGGGGGGGATGATTTGGGGTGGGTGGAGCCTAAAAGTGTTTCCTGTTTTGTTTCCTGTCTGTGGAATACCTCATGAGTGATGACTGGCTCGAGGACAAGGGACGTAGAGGTAATGGCAACCAGGGGCCCATAGGCACAGTTTCCTATACATCATCAAAAAACAGAGATTCTATACGGTATTTGCCCTTACTTTCTTCCTCGGGATATGTTCTGCTTCTCTGTGATAATATAATGTAATACTGCTCGCTAGCTACTCTTTAGACCCCTTTACAAGACCTCCAGTGCAGATGGTATCCACCTAGTGAGGAATTCTTCATCCTTTGTAATGCTATATATGCTGTATCTGCAAAGATGCTACATGCATCTCCTGTGCATCCTCGGACATGTCTGTTTTATTTAGCAATGACCTATCATACTTTGACAATGTAGTATATGTAAAGAATTGGTTCTTGCACTATCAAGTTGTTTTTATTGCAGCATTTAATTGTTAGCGAGACTTACAGGGTCATTTAGATCAATACACAAATGCTAAAAATCAGGTACATATTTTATTTATGCCCTTTTCTCACTTTTGTGCGCTATAAAATGAGCACATGCTGTTTTGATTGCATGTAGCTGATTTTATTTGACCATGCACACAAAATACAAAATGGATGCTAAACAATGTTCTGCTCGGTATTTCTCATTTTTTGCGCTCCTGTCTAAATCAGGCACAGCTAAAACCAGCTTCGAAGTGTAACTGGGCCAGAGTGTTTTGCTCCCGCGATTTATTTCGCTTTAGTGCGTAATTTATTCCTTCTTTGTTTGCTTGCTTCTTTATTTCTTTGCTTCTTTTTCCGGACGTTATTCTTGTTTTCTCTCTTTTTTAAAAGGTTTGCTTTTCCTTTAGTTTTTTTTTCTCCAGTTTTCCAAATTCACATCGTTCAGTAATTTGTAAGCCGTAGTATTTACAAAGCGCGAGTTAAGCCCTATATGTGTACATCGAAGAGATTTTTCTCATGGTGTACTACCAGTCATTTGTAATCCAATATCTGATTACCTCATAGAAATTGTCAAAATGATTTTAGGAAGCATTCCTCAGCTGTTCCTTCAGGCGTTTTGGTCAGCCGCAGAGCTCTGATGGATCCTTAAGTTAAACCTGGCTCTGCCCACGAACCGTGGATATTACAGAAGAACTATTAGTTGATTTTGATAGAACTGGTGCAGGAATTATACAAAACAACATCTGGTATTTAGTAATTAGTATTATTTATATCATATGTTTTAGGACAATGTGCATAAAGAGCTCATGATTTAAAGTTCGTTTAGGATGATGTCAACCTCTTACCGCTGTTGATACCTATTTGTTCTGCACACACACAAAACCAGATGTTTCTGAAACATTACAAGGGGTGGATGTCCAGACACATTCCTGAAAACATCTGGAAAGATTCCATCACTTGCAAGGATACAAGGTCTGGCTTTGAGCTGTAACATCTGAACAGTGATGTCTTTGCCTCTTGTATCAGCAAATGCAAATCAGTTTTTGTTTCTGTGCATGTCACATGCAAAGTTTAGATGGCCTTGAACTGAAACCAGCTTCTTTCACATCCAGGAGTGCGTCACTTTCTAAGGAAATGCCTCTCCTCCTCCATGTGAGTCCTTATACCACAGACATTGAGCATTATTTTTCTTATAAAAACCTTCATTCGTTATACAGTCTGTACATATGAATTTAATGTACATGTGCTGAGGATGGAAATACATGAAAAAAAAATTATTACTTTCAGTACCACCTACAGCAATAAAAAATATACAGAGGTACGAGTTTGGCAATGGTAAGGAAACCTGATCGGTTTAAGATATAACTAATATTGTGTCGTTATACAATGGCGTTGGCAGTTATCAGAGCAGGACTGGGAACCGAAACCGGCCCTGGCAAACTGCTTGGCCGGCCCCCCTGGGGGGCAGGGAGGGTGTGGCCGAGCGGTTTGCTAGGGCAGGTTTGGGACGATTTTGTTACAGGGGCTGATTTTGCCAGCCCTGGTAACAAAAACGGCCACCCAGGGGCCCAAAACCGGCCCCACTCTGGCGGCCCACCGGGGAAATGCCCGGTGCCTGCTATGGCCAGTCCAGCCCTGGCAGTTATAGTGCTTGATGAAGGATGAATTTATTTAGTTATGTTTGCTGATAAATGCCTCTCTGGTTCTTCTCACACCGTAGGGTACAGGATGGCTGGATACCTGCCATATTTTGAAGATGTCTTCCTTATGGGCCATAGGCATCAACACATTTTCCCATAGTCACAGAATGGGCAAAACCCTTTGATGCATCTGGCCCAAAATACATTGCCTGCGATTATTCAAAGTGCAAATTTACAAACAAAAATTAAAAAATTCAGGGTGGAGATTTACATCTCTCCCTGGACGTAATTTTCTGTTTTCCTGCTATAAACAGGCTTTCTGAGTAGCATGTCTGGGACCTGGACCAAGCCCAGGGTTCCAGGCGTAATACTCGGACTGTCAGATGCAATGAATCCAGGATCCTTTCCCCACTCTTTGGAGGTCTGTATAGCATATATCACTGCCCCCTGGGGCAGGGAGGGGTTTGGGAAGGGGGAGGAGCAGGGAAATCATGTTTCTGCCTGGACAAAGCCTCTCCCTTACATCACCAACAATTTTTCTGGTGATCCACACCTCTTCATATCATGGAAGATGATTTACTCCATCCCTTGGCTGGAGTTCATCTTTGACCATTTTTGGCTGAAAATGGATCTGATAGAAGTTTGAGAATGCCAATAAACTCAAAGGCCTCTAAGCCATAGGAACCATACATACTATGTGGAGCATGCATTAATTATAGCATTGATGTTAAGACTCCATTTGAACTTATAGCTTTCACAGAATAATCAATGAAGCCCTACAACAAAACTACTAGGGGCAGCTGAAGTCACAGCTCAAACCTTGAGCACAAGGAGAGACCAGTGGAAGATTTTCCAAAACGACCTCAATGAAAGCTATTTTATAAATCGCAGGCATACGTGAACTGTTAATAAAGGTAAACAAATGCCAAAGCTTTTCTTACCTCAGAAAAGATTGATCATCAAATAGCTGGGTTATAGGCAGCAAGTTAGGTGAGGCTGTTGTTACACTCAGGGGCTGATTTATCAAGGCTTTGCACCTACACAGTGTGATGTAACGTGCCGCAAAGTGCTGTAAAGTCTGTGATAGATTTTTACTTTCACGAACTAAAGATATTTTGCACTGGAAGGGTGCCCTTTCCTCTTTGCAATTGCACTGCTTTGTGTCAACGGGGCGTTACATTGGGGTTTCTTAGGCAGATCAGCTGAAGCACCAAGAGGGGTATATTCACAAGAAGGTGTGATAACTACCGCAAGAGTAGCGTAATGCAACTTTCAACATCGCAGCCTATCTCAGGAAAATAACCCAGTGTCAACGTGGAATTCACAACGCGGCGGTAGCATGCGATAGACACCAGATAAAATGGGAAATGTTGATGTGAAAATCAACGCCACGCTGCTAAAATGCGATACGCGAATGCAAAAAAACATGAGATGAGGCCAACCGCAGTACAAAAAGCTGCGAAAATCAGCCACAGGCCTGCAAATCCCAAGCACCTGGTGGGACAATGCACCATAAAATCCACAGAAAAAATACACCAGAAACAAGCTATAGCACGTAGCAACATGGATGCACCCTGACCCAGTGCAGAGGCCAACTCGAACCCCACGACCCCCACAGACTACTAGCAAGGAACAACAGGGTCGAGGAGAAGAGGGAGAGGAAGATGGGGAGCAGACCACAGGAAACCAAGACCAGCGTCACAGAGGTGAAAGAGCACTACCAGCAGCTGACCCACTAGCAGACCACCTGGATTGCAGTCGGAGTGCTGAGGAGGCCAATCCAGGAGGTCAATATGCGATGGCATGACGTGACTACCATGCACAAACCCTCTGACAACAGTAAGGCAGCAAAGGCGACAGGAGGTGGCAGTCCAGTGCCACCGGAGTAGCTGGAGGAAACCCAGGCCACAGTAATCAGTGTGGAGACGGTGCAAGGAGTAGGGAGTACGTACACAACTCGAGAGGACCTGAAACAACATCACAGGACTGCAACGAACAGGGACGGGGGGACGGGGGAGATGGGCACAATGACATACATGCACAACGAGGTGTAGAACACTGCACACCCACAAACACCCAGGATCATGTCCCAGATCCCCTTGGCACACTGCAGCACACACACATAGCACGAACAGCACACCCACATTGACGACAACATGGAACAGCGCACATATCCGACACTGCAGAACAGTGGACACAACTGGCTCTGCAAATGCACAGAAACATGCCCACTACATCTGACAGAGCCGGAAACAGTGAAATGGAAATGTACGCATACGACCTCACATCCGTCATATAGTCCAAATGTACACTTACCTGCAGAAGAATCCAGCACCCCCAGTCACAATGTAAATTGCCATACAGCCTATATGCAAACCAGCACAATGGGCCAACATATATGTCAACACAAATTCAATACGCACCTCCCCTTCACATCGCAGAGGGGCATGCAACACTTTCAGCAGAGCACAGAACACAACACATCCGTGATGATGGAGAAGACCACCACACGATCGACACCCTACAACTGCCCATGGATATCCCATGCAACCCTCCACAAGGACCCGGCCAGCCAAGCTACTCAGAGGAGAACACAGAGCCTGCAACGGACCACACAGCAGAAAACACCCGCAAGCACAGCTGGCTCACGACACTTCACCCACCCACACATGGCACCCGCATGCCATATGTCAGCACGCCAAAAGGAGGTGGCCCAACAGGTGTGGGTGGGGGCCGAGCCCATAGAATGTGAATCAGGACACATACGTAGGGTTTTATCCCCCTTCAGGGCTCACCCATACCCCCTAAGGAGACCCACAGTGCCATAGAGACACATGCAGATACACATTCACAACACAGAACCATGCCCAGGGGCGCTCAAATAGCAGTCACACACCCATGTTGGCAATGCGTACGATGACCCTGGCCAAGCCCCTTACGAATTGAGTAGGTGACGACAAAGCTACATGTCCAAGCTCCAACCCGCTGCCTGCGGTGACATGTCTGCATCCGATGTACACAGCACAATGTAAGGTCAAAGGGCCCAGGGCCCACATACATACTACAAGACCACAAGGACACACGAAGATATCATGTTGAACTGGCTACGGGCACATGCGCCCGGTCCCTTTATGGCAGGGCCACATGTACAGTGACGCCTGTGCTGGATGTGTGTATGGGGTGAGTGTACGCCACTCCGTATGGAAAGTTTGGTGCTGGCAACCACTTGAACATTGGACACCGGTGCAACAGAAACAGAAAACACATGCAATACAGTCAACTGCTGAGCAACATGGAGTGAGCTGGAGAAAGTCCAGAGGACAGCCAACATGTAAACATTAGTGTCTGTGAGTTTCACTGGACAGGGGTTTGGACACTAGAGATTAAGCATGGGCAGAAAATCCGTTTCGCTCGCGGATTTTGCGGATTTTCGGGAAATTCGCAATCCGCGAGATTCGCGAATCTCCCGCAAAATCCGCAAATCCGCGAGCAGCGGATTTTGCTCGCACTGCTCGCACTGTTCGCGTGAGTTCGCGGCTTCCCAGTACAACTTCGCGCCCCGCGAATAAGTGCTAAATTGCAGAAATACGATTTTAGCAAAACTGAAACTACTTACCAGGTTCAAAAGTTCAGGCTCATCATTAGTAGCCATTTCCTGTAGTGCTTCCTGAGGGGCCCCTCCAGAGTTCAGTTGCCAGTTGCAACTATTATGTGACCCTGCTCTGAACCTCAGAATAGTTACACATATGCCACTAAGGTCCTGAATTACAGCTAAGGGAGACAAGCAGGAGCCAGGCTGGAAGTTAAAATCCATTAATCAGCCCCTAATTCATTATTGTCAGTTGGGGCAGGGCAGGTGTTGTAACTAATTTTGCAACAATGAAAGCACTTAGCAAGTGCAAAAGATCACTAATCAGGAAGCACTAAGGAAGCAGGTGCCAGCTAAAAAAATATTCTGTGACACATTAATCAGCCCCAAATTAATTCAGGTCACTTGAGGCAGGGAAGGTGTGCTTTGCTTTGCCGAAAATAATGTACACTGGACAACCAGAGGGTGTGGTGATGAAACAGAGGGTGGCATGGGTGGGCCAGAGGGTGGCATGAGTAGTCAGAGAGTGGCAGTGGTGACAGAGAGTGGCAGTGATGAAGAAGAGTGTCCCAAACAGGCTGGACACGTAGAAACAACAAGTTCGCAAAACTTGCGACCCGACAGGTAAGTTCGCAAATTGCGAAATTGTAAAAACCCTCGCGAACTGGCAGAAACACGGGCGAACACAAAAAAAAAAAATCCGCAAATTCGCGGGAATTCGCGGATTTTGCGGATTGCGAGTTCGCAAATCCGCAAAATTCGCGAACGCGAGATTCGCAAAATTCGCCCATGCTTACTAGAGATGAGCACGCTCATGTGAAGAAAAAGTCTTGGATTGTGTTCCTTTGATATATTCCTGATGCGGATGCAGGGGGGGGGGGTGTTAGACCTGCATCATCTTCCACATCAATGTCGCAGGACCCCCACACTGTTTGATGTGACATACCTGTGCGACCACTCCACAGCACAAAACACAATCAGCAACAGACAATGGCCTGCAGTGCACTGAGTAAATGTAAATGTAAATGTAAATGTATAGGCATTTATATAGCGCACTACTAACCCGTAGGGTCCCAAGGCGCTTCGACCGCTGCGAAACCCTTCCTGGCTTCCCTGAGAGATGGTCCCTTAATGGGTATCTCCAGGGTGAGACCAGGCATCCCCGGCGGTCTGGTGGGGCCGTTAGTGAAGATGAGGCAAGCTAATGCCCAGAGTTGCCGAGTATGATCACTGATCAGAGTGGGCACCGAGGCGAGAGAATTATCGAGTCCACTGACCCTGGTCCAGAAACCTGCCGCGCCGGGAATCGAACCCTGGTCCCGGGCCGTCCTCTGCTCTCGGGTCTGCCGCCTCTAACCAGTGAGCCACACTACTTCACTGACTGAGTCACTGGCACCTGGAGTGCTGAGCAGGGCATCAGGCTGATGATGGCATCCACGACAGGCCTGAGCAACTCCATAAGTCTTTCAGGACCACCGTTTCAACTCTGACAGATGGCGGTTGGAGGTGGTCCTTGCGGTGCTGGCGTGTGCCTCCTTTGGTGATGAATCGTCCGGGCCGGTCTGGACTCGCTTTGGTGTTTGAGCCCTGGTGGGACGCATTCAGGCCCAGAGGCTGTGTACAGCGCAAGGCCACAGAGAAATTGCATTGATGAACCAAAGGCCTACGCTTCAGGGCCCATCCAATGTCTCCGGAGAAGTGGGCCCGGACTTGACAAGCACAGAGTTAGTGGCCCCGGGTGCCCTGCGGCCGACACAGGCACCCAGCCACGGGACGGTGACTTGCGGTGCAGTCAGATTGGCCAGGCGACCTGAGCGGGTCACCATCAATGTCCGAGGTGTATGTTGCAGAGTGGTTCGGAGGACAGTGGAAGGTGTCCTCCAGGGCAAGATGCCGAAAGGTTTGATTTTATCCCGAAGCAGCAAATTGTGGAGTGGAATGCGACAGACTCATTGCCACCACCAATTCGGGGAACAGACTTAGTGGCACCGGGGCTGAGTGGGGATGCAGTCTGCGGTGATGCCAGTACACTGATATGAACTCCGCTATTGCTGAATTATGAGTCTGTGACCTACTGGACCGCAGTGTAGGCCGGAGGCAGCGGTCGGCAGCGGTCAGCAGTGGCCCACAGCCACGTGCCATTGGCTCGTAATGCGCATCGCTAGTGACACCAGGGCAGTTGTCGTAGTGTACGAACACCTCCATAACAATGATCCTTTTCTTTCCACCAAGATGCAAGGCATCAACCTCTTACACCGCTCCTTGTGTGCAATGATATGTAATCTGCATTTTGTATACTCAAAATTCAGTTCAGAATCTGTGACCTACTCGAGCACAGCCTAGGCCGAGACCAGTGAAGGCCAGAGGCAGCGGTCAGCACGTGCCATTCACCGAGTGTTGCCGGCATGGGTTGGTGGCCCCACTGGCCTGCGTAGTTCAGGTTCAGTGGCCCCCCATGTTTGGATACCTTCGTGACTGTGACCCGGCTTTGTTTTGGACTGAGCTGCATCTTCCTCTTACTCCTCTCTGTGCGACCACTGGTGTGTACTCTGCCATTCGTGAATTGCGACTAGGTGCTGGATATGAGACTTACTGGTCCGCTGGGTAGTCCTGGTCCCTCATCAACACGTCACCCACTGGCGTTGAACAGGGCTTGTGGCAGCAAGTGTTGCCGGATGATTTTGAACAGGGTTTGTGGCAGCACGTGTCGCTGGATGGCGTTGAACAGGGTTTTTGACAGCAGGTGTCGCCGGATGGCATTGAACAGGGTTTGTGGCAGCACGTGTCGCAAGATGCCCATACCGAACTATGCCTCACGGATCAGGGGTCTGTTGCTGTGGCCTCTGGCCCGGATTGGGGTCACTGCCATTTATGAGCCAGGACACAGTTTCACATATGAGACCCACTGGGCCGCAGAGGATGTCGGTAGAATATGTCAACAAGAAAGGAGTAATGTGGGCCAATGTCGTGGGGACAGCGTGGTCTGAAAGGCTGGCCAGGTCACGGGCTTTGGGCTTGGAGCTTACACTGGCACTCCTTGACACATGTCTGTGTCGGCTGCTGATCAGTGTGGCCTGGCTGCGCAGGGTCGGCCCTGACGGGTGCGTGGTCCATAGGGCTGAGGTATGGCAGGTGCACAGGATCTCAGGCAACTCCGGTAATGAGGATGCTGTCTTCCTCATGGTGGGGTGGGAGGTGCCGACTGGCAGAGACGTTGGGCTTTATGGAAGAGGACTACGTGCTTTTTATTCACACCCCTAAGCTGGCCTGGCGTACGCGGCCCATCCCACTCTGCTCACACTTACTGTGGGCGTAACAGGCAACATTTTTGCGAGGACCCCCACTGACTGGGGTGACATGGTTCCGTCCACTGTCCACTGCACTCCATACACCAGAAGTGTATGTAGCCGTGGATATGGGTGTGTCCGGCATACTGAGGTCTGTCCAGCACTTCGCCGCCACTCTTAGCACTGTGTACTTTCCCAATCATGGTTCTACTTCATCCTTCACACATGCCTGGTTGCCTCCTCTCCCCACATTTGTCTATTGTGTGGCTGAGGTGCCATCCTGTTGATTGCTTATGTTCACGGCTTGCCCAGGTTACCATTGTAAGTTGTTCTATCGTGTCTGATGGGTGGGCATGTTGATGTGGATGTTGATTGTGAACTTGTGACATGTGCATTGCCAGAGTTGTAGATTGCATGCTTGTGGAGTTTAGGTGAGTGGGGTATTAATTGGGGATTTGCAACAGGGCTGTGCATTTCCCTTGGTGCCATCCTGGGACGGCTGGTTGCTGTTGGACTGTTGGAGGATGAAGGGGTCATGCACACTGGCTGTGTATTTGGAGGCGACATTGGTGTAGGTGCCATGGTGTTCTGATGTTGCCTGCACATTGATGTGTGACGTGTGCTTCCTGTTGAGCTGATTGTGTGCTGTGTCACCAGGGGGCACAGGTGGGACATGTGTGCAAGTGGTTTGCCCTCAACACATGCATGCATCCGGGTATGGCATTTGGTTCTTGCTTGGTCTCCAGCGGTTCCTGCGCATTGTGTTGGCCGTACGGGGCCTGGGGTGCCGGGGTGATGGTGATGTCCGGGACAGGTGTGGGGGACTTGGATGTGGCTAGCTGTGAGACTTCGCCGACTCTGGCGGGTGTTGGTTGGGGTGTGCCAGGGGCCAACAGGTGCAGCACAGCCAGCAGCTTGGTGTGGGGTGGGATGTTGGTTGTCTGCTGTGTTGGTGCCGTTGGCCTGTTGGGCGATGATGACCAGAATGCGTAGGATGGTTGTCCCTTTAATCCTGTAGTGGACAGTGACATTGTCAGACTGTGCCTGTGAGGCAGGTGTGTTTCCTGGGGAGCCGCTGTCTTTGTTTGTGCTGCCTCTGTGGTGCTCTCGGGGTGAGGGGGCGTGCCGGGTGGGTATTGTGGCCCTCTTGGGTGTCCAGGCTGCATGTTCAATTGTTCTATGGCATCTGTTCCCCTTACCATGACGCCCTGGGCTGAGTCCCCTATTGTGGTGCAGGCTGAGGCTGCCATCCGACTTTACACCAGGTCAGAGCAGGTGTAAATTTCCTGCTGCTAATGTGCCTTATTGGGTGTTTTGTGTTCTTATCGCTGATCTGTCTGGTCGTTGTGAATGTTTAGGTGTGGTGTTGTCACTGCTTTGTGCACGGGAACGCCTATTCTGCATCTCGTTAGCGATAGTTGCGGGGGTCCTCTGTGGCCATGATTTTGCGGCTACTATCGCAGGAAAACTAAACTGGTGCTGTGGGCTGTTAGCACCAGCTTGTGAATGGTGGGGTACATTTATCACGATTTTGGCTGCGATAAAGTGCCATTAATTTGGCGATAGCTTCTTGTGAATATACCCCATAGTTTTTGACAAAAAGCCTGTGCTATTAAGATAGTCGGAAGGAGCACTGCAAAAAAACATTGCCTCCTTGAAGCAGGCGCAAAGTTGGAGACAAGTTTCAATTTCTCCAAACATTCCAGACATTGCATATGTGATGTACTGTATGGCATCCAATGAATGGAATCTTATACAAATTGTCTAAGCACAGGATTTTGTACTGGAATTGTATGCATCCAGTATAAAACCTGTGCTACACATTGTGCATGCACCTTTGCACCCTGGTGCAAAGGTTGTAACTTGTGTATGACACTAGGCAGCCTGTTTATGTAGGAGCATTGGGGAAGAGAGCCACAGCAGGACATTTCTATTAGTAAATATGGCTCTATCCTGCTTTCCTCCGCTTGCACTACATAGAAAAGCAACTCTGAATGATGCGTTGCTTTGTGGAAGAAATACGTACTTTTTTGGCTCCTAATAGACTGAAGTGTAATCAAAAACACTTTTAAGTAGAAATCACTTTTGGAAAAAGAACTGAAGCATGTGAAATCAAGCACTACTTTGAATGGGAAGAATGGTTTGTATGCCAAAGTACTGACCACCAGTGATTTAAAGTTTATAAACTGGATTGGGCAGGGGGTATTACTTAGCACAATTATCTCCATTGTCAAAGGTTTCAAAATTCTTTATTAGCAAGAACTTCTAAAGTGTACTTTCGGCTTATCAGTGGTTTCCAGGTTTGGCTTTGATGTTGAGAGCATGTCTGCCCCACATCCATTTCCTGCCATGGAAGTCCTGCTTGAGCATCTTACTCACACAGTAAGCTGTCTGCAGAGACTAATAAACTTCTGCTGTGTGTTTGGGGTGGGGGGGGGAGAACATGTGGCTTCTTGCAAAGGAAGTCAGTGGGAACAAAACAATAATGAAGGTCCTCAGACAGTAATGAGGGCTTTGAAATTGCAGTCTTCTATTTTTTTTCTTCTTCTGTGAGATTGAAGTTTTGCTCCAGGGCACCTGGTTTCCTGGACATCCTGAAAGCCAGATCAGCGTTTCTGTGGAGCAGGGGGCTGTGCTTCTCACATGCACTGAAGACAACGAGCTAATGGGGGTCTGGCGGCACACGCACAATGCATAGGACTGCTCCACTATTGCATCTTAATCAATAAAAAAGGCTATACTGATTTACATGTGTTATTCCCTAGATAAAACGTCATACTTCATGTGATTTAGACCTTAGCTCCAAAAGGTAATGCGCATAGTTTACAGGCAACATTAGAATGTTATTAATTCAGACTTTGGGCATCATTCTGATGTCTGTTGGGTCGCCACTGACAGGCCACTGGTGGAGATTCATCTGACACCTGATGCTGCGATCCGACTGTCGCATTATGATGCTGTCGGTTGGCCTGCAGCTGTCAGAGGGACAGACCAACGCCTCCAACAGACTCAAGGCACCCAATTGGGTGTCGGTCGGACTGTAACCCCTACATGGGGGCAGTGCCTACGCAGGCCCTACATGGGGGCAGTGCCTGCGCAGACACCGCTGTAGGGATTACGATGTAACTTTCTGTCAGCCTTTTCATGACAGTTCCACTGCCATGGAAACGCTGTTGGAAAGGGACTTTGGGGGCCCCTAGCAGGGACCCGTAAGCCTCTGATATGTGGCCTTGGGGGGCACATGCAGAGCCTCCACAAACATCCATCACCATGCCTGGCACACAGTGCAGGGATGTTAAAAAACATCAAAACATTCATGCACCATGTGACAGGCACCACATGGTGCCTGGCACCCCTGCATGGATGTTTTCGGTGCATGGATGTTAAAAAACATAAATTTTTCAATTGCAGCTGGTGCTACGCCCTTTTCCGGGCGGCAGCACAAGCCTCAATGGTAAAAGGGATGCTTAAGATTGCCTGGATTGCGGTCATTTCCTAATTGGGCTGTCGGGACGCTGACTCCTTGTCGGATGGTCTCGAGCCTGAAACAATGGTGGTCGGACCAGGGGCGGCTCTAGGCTCATGGTGGCCCTGGGCAGAGAGCGTAGTTAGGGGGCCCCAGAAGAGGGGGTCCGGGCAGGGTGGAGCGCGGAGGCCAGTGAAGATGGGGGGGGGGGGGGGGTTAGGGTGTTTGGAAGTAGAACACAGCCGGAGCCCACCAAATCCCTGCCAGGGGCCACCACGCAAATATATATCCATCCTCAGAAGATTATTATATTAAGGCAGTGGTTCCCAAACTTTTTTGACCTGTGGCTCCCCTGACCTAATCGGCAGTTGGCCGTGGCTCCCCACCATTTTTTTACCGGTGGGTGGGTGGGTGGTGTGTACCTCCTGTTATCTTCCTTAAAGTATTTGGGACGCAATGAAGGTATTATATTGGTTGGAATGCTTGAATTATTAATCTCATCCACTGGCTGCATCCCAATCCATCGTTTTTAACCCAACAGAGTACCTGGTCCCAAACCCTTATTTATGCCAGCTGCTGCTTTCAGTACCTTTTGGTACTATGACCCGCTCTGAGAAAATGGAGCATTGAGTTTGGTCTGTCATAATCAGTATCCCCAGCCTTATTTTTACACTAAAAAGGTCTGTCCTTCCATCTGTGTGCCCATCTATATCCAAATATATTCAACTATTTGCACACCTATCCACCATATATCCTTCCGTCCATCATTTCACTCATCCATCCCTCTATCCACCCTTTCACTCATCCATCCATTATTCATCTACCCACCCTTTCACCCCATCCATCTGTACAATCATCCATGCATCCACTCTTCCACCCAGCCATCCATTCACTTACTCATCCATCGACCCATTCACTTACTCATCCATTCACCCAGTCATTTATCCTTCCACCCATTCACCCTTTCAGTCATTCATCCTCCCTTTCTCTCTCCATCCCCTTTTCACTTATCCATCCATCTACCCACCCATTTACTCATCCATTCATGAATCCATCCATTGATCCTATTACTCATCCATTCTTTCACTCATCCAACCATCCGTTCACTCATCCAGCCATCCGTTTTCTCATCCATTCACCCTTTCACTTCACTCATCTATCCATCCTTTTGTCCATCTACCCCGTTTCACTAACTCATCAATCCTTACATCCACCCTTTCACTCATCCATCCATTCACCATTTCACTTATCAATTCATCCATCCACCCATTCACTTGCCCATCATCTACCCTTTCATTTATCCACCCATCCATCCTTTCACACACCCATCCACCAATTCACTCGCCCATCAGCTGCCCTTTCACTCATCCATCCATCCTTTCACACACCCATCCACACTTTTACCCATCCATCTATCCTTCCACCCATACATCTACCCTTTCACCCATACATCCATCTATTTACCTTTTCTCTCATCCATACTTCCATTCATTCACTCATCCGTCCATCTTTTCTTTCATTATCTATCCATTCCCCCTTTCATTCATGCATTCATCCTTTCAGTAATCATCCAGCCATTCAGACATTCCTTCACTTATTTACTCACCCACCTTTTCACATTATGAGCTGAGCCTTTGTTTGCAGAGTGGCAGGCAGAAGAGTCCCATCAAGAATGAACTACAGCAAGGGGTCGGGTGGTGGAGAGTTCACTATGCCCCTGCACATAGGGAGACTGAAAACGCAGAAGGCATGAGTCATGCATGATGCACAGTGCCAGGATGTGAGGTTACTGTAATATGGTGTTGTTTCCAGGGCTTTAAGCGGTGTAAAAAAACTGGGGGGTCTCTTCAAAGGGGGTGTCCGTAATTAGGAGCGCAGCTTAAAACACCTAGGCTAAAATATGCGCTTAGCATAGTGTTCTGCCTCATTGGTATTATGTTGTCTCTGTCATTGCATCCAGATATATAATACAGCAAGTATCATTACACCCCAACAAGCCAGGACTATTGGCTTTGTCAATGGTTGCTAGTTCCTTAAAAAAAAAAAAGAGCAACCATGGCTTTGTTGAATACAATATTGAAAATACTTCAGTTCTAAAATGACAGGACAGTGAGAGACCTGATCTTTTAAACTTATTTTACAGGCTTCTATGAATGAAGTGCTTTCTAACGCTTTTTATCGTCTGTACTCTGAGGCAGGAGGAGGCCGCCACATGGTGTCACACCCCCAGACTGCCCCATTGTCATTCAGTATGTGGCAATCAGCGGCATACTGAATGACAATGGGCGGGAGGGGCTGCTCTTGTGCTCCTGGAGGAGTGTAAGGCGCCTCCAGCCGCAGGGGTGAGGCCTCTCACAGGGGAGCAGCGCTGCTCCCTGTGATGGCCAAAATTACAGATAGTGTGCGCGGCGCCCCTGGCACCTTATTACGGCGCACCGGGGCGCCGCGGCGCACAGTTTGGGAACCACAGTATTAAGGATATCTACTGGCGTGGTGGCCCCTGGGGTTTGGCGGCCCTGTGCAGATGCACAGCTTGCACATGCCTAAGGCTGCCCCTGGTCGGACGCTCGTCCGACCGACAACGTAATTAGGCCCTTTGTATGGAACCATCTTTTCAACCTGGCTCCCAAGTGTGAGTTCATTGTTAGCTGAGCTTTTGGGAGTGGCCTATGAGGTGCCATGATCATCACTAGTAAGAACTCATAATTTAATCTCAAGAGAAGCCACATACCCATATTCCTCATTCCTCGTTAAAGTCACCTGTGCACAGCGATTCTTCAAGATAAGGGACGCACAAGGAGCATTATTAGCTTAATTTATGTGACCTGCTCAAAAACAGCTACCTGATTCTAGTATGAATAATACGTGTTCTCAATTGAGCCATTGGTATGGGCCAAAAAACCAGAGCATCGATAAACAGTAAAAAAGACAAAGTCATATGTTAGAATATGGCATATCGCTTTGATCTTTTAGAAATAAAGCCACATTTTGAAAAGCTGCAAACTTCCCATTAGAACTGGAAATTATATTTCTGTACTTTATCGTCTTGCCAATTCAAATAAAATCTTCATAATGTGAGCATGAACATTTTTCGTGTATTTTTTATGAGGTGCAAATCGAAGAAATGGCTTAGGCTGTCCTCCTGTGCTTCACCTGGGGTCCACAGAAGGTAAAAGGATAAGAACAGCTTTACTAGACTACTGGAACAATACCAACCACAATTTATTTGCTGAATCTTTCACATTTTGTCGGTCAAGTTAATTTTCTCCGTATTTATTTATTTTTGTTTCCTTTTTATATAGCGTAAACTCAACTTGAAAGTACTGGAGCGCTTTACATGAAACCAGTTAAGTTACGCAATGACACATTCATTTTTGTTAGGCATTGGGAGATTAAGTGATTTGCCCAGAGTCACAGTATGCTGAGCCGGTGCCAGACTTGAACCAGGTTCCCCTGCGCCAAGCTCAGCAGCTCTGGCCATTACGCCACATCCTCTCTGTCATTCCCAATCAAGTTGCTTCTGTTATAAACTGATTAAAGCAGATGTAACTGATTGGCAGCCTCGGGCCTGCGCTAGGCATCATACCTGAAAGTACACAATATATTCTTGTTTCCCTCACTCCACGGTCTGAAATCGAGCTACATCTAGAGTCTAGACAAAGGATGCTGCTAAACAAGCAAGGGAAGGATGCTAGACTCGCCTCGGGCACTACAGCTCATCAGCAGAGCAGTGCTGATGAGATTTGATCTGCCGCGCCTCCATGCAGTTCTGGTACATCTCTGTCTCCATTTTTGAGTGAACTCATTTATTATCCCTTTACGCATTCGCCTGCACAAGAATAGCGTCTATATGGAAACTGTCCACACTACCATAGTTTGGGAAGGCGGAGGCCACCGAAGGCTTAACAATAACAGTAATGTTGCTACCGGTAATGCATCGTAATCATACCTACACCGATGGTGGCCGTGTATATCCTGGTCCGTAGGGCTGGTACAATTATAATGTGACTGTATATGGACATTTACTAATCCAAGAAATAGTACAGTCAAAGACTTCATAAACCAGGGCTAAAATACGGAAAATAATGTATTTAATATCAGAACCGGATTTCATTGAGTGTACACGCAGACGCCTACGTTGGGTAAACAACAAGCTGACAGCAAGATATATTAATACTTAAGAAAAAACATGAATAGGGCCCGGATGTCTGTAAAACCAGTGTGAAGTATAATTCTCTGAATAATTATTACATAGACATTATGTTTAGTTGTGAAGTTATTTTTTCTTAATTATTTCATTTTTTTCCTTTTATATATATATAACTTCTAGCCATTATGACTTTTCATCACATTTATCACAATTGTTTCTATAAAGGAGAATTATGTATTTTGCAAAAAAAGTTCCCAAATATGGTGTCTAAAAGGCAATAAGGTTTAAAGACAGTTATGAATCTTGTAAAGTGCATTAATGTTTCTGGGTCTTGCACAGTACCCCATAGTATCATTTCTCAGGCCCACTTTGTTACCGCAGAGGCTGCGGAACCATTTCATTACTGGACCGGCTGCAGCACCCTCAGTGCACACATTTCATTTTATCATTATTTATTAACCAGAAAAACAAAACTATAGGTATACATACCACATGAGCAAGATCACTGACTCATTGTCAGTGAAATTGCTCTCCCACCCTCGCAGCTCCACCATTAAGTGAGGTGCCCCTGCCCCTGCACTCTTGAGTGTTAGTGATTGAGGCCCTCCTCCACCCGCAGGTTTCCCTGCGCCTCATCCCTGGTGGTCCAGTGGACCTCTGTCTCCTTTCTCTCACTCTGCTCCTTCACTCGTTTTTTAGGTCTCGCCTGTCGATGCGCATGCGCATCGAGCAAGCGAGACTATGGGGGCTTATCCACTCTTTGTCCAACTTGCAAGGAATCGTGGCGATTCCTTGCAGTGCACGAGAAATTTAAGCTCAATGCGCATGCGCATTGAGCTTAAAAGCGCGTGCACATGCCCCCGGCCGCCTGCCTTGCCTACTCTCCCAGCTGGTGCCGCTCCACCCCCTGCGGCATCAAAGGCTTTCACGGCCGGCCATGCTTTCAGTTTCACGACCGGCCGGCCGTGTGAAGTGCATTTCAAAGCCCGCTCTCCCTGCTCCGCCCCCTGCTCCGGCCGAGACGCATTTCTCCTCCCTCCTCCCCCCTCGGCTTAGCTCTTGTTTAAGTTGGTAGTTCTCGTGGTGATTGGCTTATGTGGTAGGTTTAAATAATCTTACCCTTATCGCACACCCATGTCTGGTTTAAAGACTGCGTTGCTTGCAGTTTGCGCCTTTCCCCGTCAGCCCAAGAACAGACGTGCTGCCATACTGACTGCCCAGCAAGGCTTTGATGTGGGCACTGCTAAATGCTGTCTGTCTTTATTTGTTTATCATATCAGCCTTTGTTATCTAGGTCTCATACTGTTGTGAGATTTTGAAGGAATTGACCAGTTTGTGTGGGACCCGTTTGTGTGGGACCATAGGGGACGGTAATTCTCTCAGAAAAAGCATTTTCAGTGTGCAGCAGAATTTCCTCTTATTTAAAATGCGCACGTTTAACGTTAGACACACTCAAGGAAGTTTATATATTTTTTAAATGGAAGCCGCTTTCTATTAGTTTGAAAAGAAAGAACACGTCCCCCACGTGGTAACAAACATGCAGAAGTCGGGCAATAACAATATATGTAAACCCTCCTTTTTCTTAGGCTCCACCCCTTTACCATTTGCTTGCTGCTGTGGCAATAATTCTCCCGTGCCCCCTGCCTTTTAACTTAGTGTAAAGTGCGCACCTACACTTTATTTTAGAAATCTGCTTTTGACTTGTGTTTATATGCACAGGCCATAGGAAAATCGCGTTCCTCTTTAGTGTATCGTCCCGTCATTGACAGTGCTTGGAACTGGCTCAAGTACAGTGTGAAGAAGCGAAACGTAGATATTTTTTTTCTCATCGATTTGTGTTAGTGAATCGTTTGTAATGTCTCGTGTATGAAGATATCACACATCAAGTTACGCATATTGACTGAATTAACTGGCTCTTTTAACATACACAAAGAATGGCGGACCTGCGGGTTTGTTCTTTATCCACATCAATGCTAGCGTTATTTTCCTGCTGTGCTGGCTTCTCAGGATTACCATTGTTCATGACGAGCTCAGCTCGTCATGAGTGTATGGTGGTGTACACCATGACGAGCTGAGCTCGTCATGAGTGTCCAAGGAGTTAAAGATATATTCCTGCATACCAAATGCATCTCCCCAAAAGTGTATCCATGTTGCCGCCAACCTGGTAGTCCCGGACACCGAGCCTTCGTTGCCTTCTTCAGAGCTAATGGAAGCTTTCGTGCACATTTATTGTCAAACGTGTGCTTCAAAGAGTCAGAAGTTATCGCTTAATCACTTCATTACAACGGCCCGGCCGCCCATTAGCGTCAGTCACTGACTGTAAACATGGAGCCCAGAGACTGGGCCCGACCATTCTACTAATTCCGCGGGGGTCACGACCAGGCAGACATTGGGATAATTTCACGACACGCTGACGCGTTGGCGTCGCTTCAGATTGCTGACAGACGAGGTAATTTTCTGGAGAGCTAGTTCCGAGCGAGGCTTGGTTCAAAGAGAGGTCGATGCACTTACGCAATTGCTGCCCGGGTCTCTTGTAAATTACACTTCTAATGAATTTCCCTATGGCAGTGTGCAAAATACAATGGCACCGAGCTATTTTGACTTACAAAAGTCCTAGGTACAGAAATAATTTAATTAAACGAGCCTTACCCTCATCCCCTCACCCTCACACACCCTCAATCACCCTCACACCATCACCCTCACACACCCTAACTCTCACCCTCAACAACTCACACACACTCACACTCCCTCGCTCACCCTCACCCTCACACACACACACACCCCCTCACCCTCACACCCCCTCACTCACACTCACTCACACTCACTCACACTCACACTCAGCCTCACACACCCTCACACACCGTCACACACCCTCTGCCTAACAACACCTCTCTCACCCTCAATCACCCTCACACACACTCACACTCACACACCGTCACACACCCGAAACCACTCACCCTCACTCACCCTCAACCCCTCACCCTCACTCACCCTCAACCCCTCACCCTCACTCACCCTCAACCCCTCACCCTCAACCACTCACCCTCACTCACCCTCACCCTCACTCACCCTCAACCCCTCACCCTCACTCACCCTCAACCCCTCACCCTCACTCACCCTCACTCACCCTCAACCCCTCACCCTCACTCACCCTCACTCACCCTCACTCACCCTCAACCCCCCACCCTCACTCACCCTCACCCTCACTCACCCTTACCCTCACTCACCCTCACCCTCACTCACCCTCAACCCCTCACCCTCACCCTCACTCACCCTCACCCTCACTCACCCTCAACCCCTCACCCTCACTCACCCTCACTCACCCTCACTCACCCTCAACCCCCCACCCTCACTCACCCTCACTCTCACTCACCCTCACTCACCCTCACTCACCCTCAACCCCTCACCCTCAACCCCTCACTCTCACTCATCCTCACTCACCCTCAACCCCTCACCCTCACTCACCCTCACCCACCCTCAACCCCTCACCCTCACCCTCACTCACCCTCAACCCCTCACCCTCACTCACCCTCACCCTCACTCACCCTCAACCCCTCACCCTCACTCACCCTCAACCCCTCACCCTCACTCACTCACACTCACCCTCACCCTCACTCACCCTCACCCTCACTCACCTTTACTCACCCTCACCCTCACTCACCCTCACCCTCACTCACCCTCACCCACCCTCAACACCTCATCCTCACTCACCCTCACTCACCCTCAACCCCTCACCCTCAACCCCTAACTCACCCTCACTCGCCCTCACCCTCACTCACCGCAACCACAGCATCTTCACTAAATATATTTAATAAACTTTAAGCTATTGGCAATATAAAATAAAATCCATTTTATTTACGTATTAATTATTAATTTTTTTTTAAAGCCATTGATTTTTTTATATCAATACATATAAGTCACATATAAGTCCCGTTAATACAAAACATGTTGCTTTACAAATGCTAGAGGTGTCACATTTACAAAAATTATAACTATTGGCTTTGTAAAGAAGAAAGCTATTAATTTAGCTATTTAGAAAAAACAACACATAAATAAAAAAACAAAAAAATAAATAACACCTATAGCTCAAACTTTACTACTGCGAGACCTATTGCATTTCCAATGCTTGTCTACCCTTTCTATCTTTCACCCTTCTGCACCCTTCTCCATCTCTGCTCTTTTGTGCCTTATTTCTGCCCATTTTCCCTTTCTCTCCCTCTGCTCCTTCACTCGTTTTCACTCGTTTTTCCACCCTTTCTATCTTTCACCTTTCTGCACCTCTGCTCTTTTTTGCCTTATTTCTGCCCATTTTCCCTTTCTCTCCCTCTGCTCCTTCACTCGTTTTCCTACCCTTTCTATCTTTCACCTTTCTGCACCACTGCTCTTTTGTGCCTTATTTCTGCCCATTTTCCCTTTCTCTCCCTCTGCTCCTTCACTCGTTTTCACTCGTTTTTCTACCCTTTCCATCTTTCACCTTTCTGCCCTTTTCTGCATCTCTGCTCTTTTGTGCCTTATTTCTGCTCATTTTCCCTTTTTTCGTTATCCCTTCTTTCCTCCCTTTACCTTTCCCCGCCGCAGCTGCCCCCGCGGCCCCTCCCCCCCAGTGCGACCGGCCCAATCCAGCTCCTCCCCCGCCTCCCAGCTGTCCAGCCCTCCCCGACCCCTACTTAATGGTGGCCACTGCGGGGACAGGCGAGCAAGACCACTGACTCATTGTCAGTGAAATTGCTCTCCCACCCTCGCCGCTCCACCATTAAGTGAGGTGCCCCTGCCCCTGCACTCTTGAGTGTTAGTGATCGAGGCCCTCCTCCACCGCAGGTTTCTCTGCGCCTCATCCCTGGTGGTCCAGTGGACCTCTGTCTCCTTTCTCTCACTCTGCTCCTTCACTCGTTTTTCTACCCTTTCTATCTTTCACCCTTCTGCACCTTTCTCCATCTCTGCTTTTTTGTGCCTTATTTCTGCCCATTTTCCCTTTCTCTCCCTCTGCTCCTTCACTCGTTTTCACTCGTTTTTCCACCCTTTCTATCTTTCACCTTTCTGCACCTCTGCTCTTTTTTGCCTTATTTCTGCCCATTCTCCCTTTCTCTACCTCTGCTCCTTCACACGTTTTCACTCGTTTTTCTACCCTTTCCATCTTTCACCTTTCTGCCCTTTTCTGCATCTCTGCTCTTTTGTGCCTTATTTCTGCTTATTTCCCTTTTTTCTTTATCCCTTCTTTCCTCCCTTTACCTTTCCCCGCCGCTGCTGCCCCCGCGGCCCCTCCCCCCCCAGCGCGACCGGCCCAATCCAGCTCCTCTCCCCGCTCCCGCCTCCCAGCTGTCCAGCCCTCCCCGACCCCTACTTAATGGTGGCCATTGCGGGACAGGCGAGCAAGACCACTGACTCATTGTCAGTGAAATTGCTCTCCCACCCTCGCAGCTCCACCATTAAGTGAGGTGCCCCTGCCCCTGCACTCTTGAGTGTTAGTAATCGAGGCCCTCCTCCACCCGCAGGTTTCCCTGCGCCTCATCCCTGGTGGTCCAGTGGACCTCTGTCTCCTTTCTCTCACTCTGCTCCTTCACTCGTTTTTCTACCCTTTCTATCTTTCACCCTTCTGCACCTTTCTCCATCTCTGCTCTTTTGTGCTTTATTTCTGCCCATTTTCCCTTTCTCTCCCTCTGCTCCTTCACTCGTTTTCACTCGTTTTTTCACCCTTTCTATCTTTCACCTTTCTGCACCTCTGCTTTTTTTTGCCTTATTTCTGCCCATTTTCCCTTTCTCTCCCTCTGCTCCTTCACTCTTTTTCACTCGTTTTTCTACCCTTTCCATCTTTCACCTGTCTGCCCTTTTCTGCATCTCTGCTCTTTTGTACCTTATTTCTGCTTATTTTCCCTTTTTTCTTTATCCCTTCTTTCCTCCCTTTACCTTTCCCCGCCGCTGCTGCCCCCGCCCCCCCTCCCCCCCAGCGCGACCGGCCCAATCCAGCTCCTCTCCCCGCTCTCGCCTCCCAGCTGTCCAGCCCTCCCCGACCCCTACTTAATGGCGGCCACTGGTGCACCGAAGGCGCGTCAAAGGCAAGCACGTCTGCAGCCGTCCGCGACCCGTCCGCGACCAGCACCAGGAACCCTGGACCACCGCCCGCCAATGCTACGACCCAGCAGCACTCCACGCACTCAACCCAGGCTGCAACACCAACTGCAAGCTAGCATCACCAGCCGACACCCATGGACCCTTCAGGTGTCACCGCTGCCGGCACACCTGCAGCACCGCCAAGAACACGGATCCAGCACAACCCACCCACAAGAACACAACCGAACCGAAGACCCTGCAATGCATCCTCCTCAATGTCCGATCCCTCCACAAACACGCCACAGAAATCTGGTACCTCCTCGACAGCACCACCCCGGACGTAGCATTCTTCACCGAAACCTGGACCAACGCCACCTCAGGACCGGACATCGCCATCGCCATCCCCCAAGGATACAAGATCTACAGGAAGGACCGCCCCACCCACCCAGGAGGAGGAATCGCCATCGTCCACAAATCCAGCCTCTGCCTGAGCACACTCCCTGACGAGTCCACAGAACTGATGGAACACCTTCACTTCAAGATACTGGCCAGCCCCACTGCCGCCCTCCGAGGAACCCTCATCTACCGACCCCCTGGACCCCGCGGACCCTTTGCCAACTCCATCACGGACATTATCTCCCCGCAGGCCATCGCATCCACCAACTACACCCTGCTGGGAGACCTCAACTTCCACCTCGACAATCAACTAGACCCCAACACCACATGCCTCCTGGACAACCTACACAACATTGGACTCTGCCAGATCGTGACCGAGCCCACGCACTCAGCAGGACACACCCTCGACCCCCTCTTCACTACAGGAAACTCCATCACCTTCAGTCACACCACCTAACTCCCGTGGACCGACCATCGTTGCGTTCACTTCACCTTCAGAACACCCACCATCCACAGACACCAGCACCTGCTTCCACAAAGAAACTGGACCAAAATCACCGACGACCAGCTCATCTCCTCACTCAACAACTCCACCCTAACAATCGCGGAAAATGATGTCCCCAACACCGCAGTCCGAACCCTGCATAGATGGATCTCGGACAGCACCAACACCATAGCCCCCCTCAAGAAAAACAACAATACCTGTGCCAAGAAAGCCAGATGGTTTACCACCAAACCTCGAGAGTCCAGGCGCACATGCCGCCACCTCGAAAAGGCCTGGAGAAACACCAAATCCACAGAAGCCCACAACAACTTCAGAGCCGCCACCAACGCTCACCATCAACTCATCAGAGAAATGAGGAAAAAAGCGATTGAAGACAGAATCTCCACCCACGCACACAACAGCAAGGAACTCTTCAGCATCATCAAGGAGTTCGCCCAACCCCCCAGCGAGTCTACTGACATCCCTCCCTCACAAGACCTCTGCGACAAACTCAGCACCTTTTTCCACCACAAAATCAAGAGCATCTACGACAACTTCGACGAAGACAACCAACACACTGAACACTCATCAACCACCCCCGACAACCGGAAACCAGCGATTGATGACTGGACAGCCCTCACCACCAAAGACACACTGAAGACAATGAAGTCAATCCACTCAGGGGCCCCCACGGACCCCTGCCCCCACCACATCTTCAACAGAGCCGCTGACACCATCGCACCCATGCTCTGCCACACTATCAACTGCTCCCTGGCGACCGCCTCGTTCCCCGACAACTGGAAACACGCCGAGGTCAACCCCCTCCTGAAGAAACCCTAAGGGGACCCCACCGACCTCAAAAACTACAGACCCGGGGGCTGAGGCTCTTACAGCGCCGGGACACTCCTCGGAGTAGCCGTGCGCTATAGAAGCACCCCCTTAACATTAACATTAACATGGCGACGGAGTAGGACGCTCTATCGAGTCCCTCCGGCGCTAAGCCTGTGTCTAGCGTTGTTACAGCACTGTAGGCGGCTGCCTTTCGCCTGACTCGGACCCGCTGTGCCTCTGGAGTTGGGAGGTCCGGTCCGGAGCCTTGGATGTGACCGCTGAGACCCGAGAGAGGAATTGGCTGCGGCGGTGCCCTGCGGCCTTGAGGCGGCCTTGCAATCCTCGGCCTGCCGTGAGAGGGGACGCCGGACTTCCGGTCCGCGGCTGCACGGGGCGGACCTTGCCAGAGACGGGGGGAGGAGCGGGCGATCGGGCCCCGCGGAGCAACGCAGCATCTCTGCACCAAATTGGAGGCGGCAATCGACCGGGGGTGCTGTGGATTGGAGCGGCGGGATCCGATGAGTGCGACAGTCTTGCTGCTTCCCCTCCCCCCCGGTCCGGTCTCGGCGGCCTGACGGAGCGGCCCGGCCTCGACCTTCCGGCCTGCTTCTGTCCTTTTGGAGCACCCAGGCGTGGCGCGGTGAGTGCCGGGGGGCCCCGCTGAACTGGAGGGACCCGGGACTCGCGATTTGTAGCCTGGGAAGTCAGGCGGACACGGGCTCGGCCCATAGCACACTGCAGGAGGGGGCGAGGAGTGGGACTGAGGCGGGGGAGGCCCCGGCTCCTGGAGCTCGAGCTGGAAGATCTTGCAGCCCTGGGGAGCTGCCCTGGGGGGAGAGCGACTGGGTGCTGTGATCCAGCGGTGGAGATCACTGACGATCCAGCAGCTTCTGGGGATCCAACTGCATCGCCATCACCCCCCCGGATCGGCCCCGATGTCTTACGAGGCGCCCTGGAAAGTGGAGGAGCCCTGCTGGAGCGCTGGCCCCTGAGAGTTAGGCATCGTGTTGGGAACTGGCTGGCCCTGCTTTTTTGAGGCGGCGTACATGGGAGGACGGAGTTGGTATCAGCACGAGAGGGGCCCATTAGGAGTGCGTAACGCCTACGTCCTGTAGTAGCCGCGCTAGAGGGGTGCACTAGAGTTCGGCCTCAACTGGGAGTGGAGGCCTTTGCGGTCCGTAGGCCTGCGATCCCCGGCCTCACGCTGCACCTAGGCCTGGTCTTCCTGCACTGCAGAGAGGGACACCGACGACGCCGGAACGGGCACTGGGCTCACCCGGAGTGGGCCGCTGCGGGGGATCCGATAGCGCTTCCTGGGTGACGCGCCAGCACTGGGTGACGGGGAGAGGAGGCGTACAGTCAAAGTACAGGATTCGCCCACTGAAACGAGGGGCACGCTGCGCTCCATGAGAAGTACCGCAATGTCGAACGCATCCCGCAACAAAGTGAAGGCGGGTAAGGATGGTGCGGTGAAGTCTACCTTGCACCCGGTGTCCCCCGGATCCAGCGCATCGCAGAAGAAGTCGGATGATGAGGCCGAGCGACTAAGGCCTTCATGACGGAGCTCTTTGCCTCCATCAAGGAAGACATATCTGAACTGCGTGCACAACCGGCATCGGACCTCCGAGAGGTGCACAGGGATGTGGACAGTATCGGGGAGCGGGTGGCTACCCTGGAGGACCATGATCTAAGAGTGGCAAATGATGTGCACCAGTTACAGCAAGACATCGTCCGATTGACGGAGCAAAACCTGGACCTCCAATCCCATACGGAAGACCTGGAGAACCGTTCTCGCAGGAACAACATCCGCATTCGAGCAGTGCCATGGGACGGAGAGGCTGGGGACCTCCGGGGCTATGTCCAGGCCCTCCTCTTACAGGTGCTGGGCGATGACGACGTCCAGGAAATCAGGATGGACAGGGTGCATAGAGTTGGTCTGCCGAGGAGAGGGGGGCCACCGCCGGACATATTAGTTTGTGTTCATGACTTTCAACTGAAAGAACGCATCCTGCGGAAGGCCCGAACCATCACTTCGCTGCAATTTAGGGAGCATAGGCCGCAGCTCTACCAAGATTTGGCGGCTACGACCCTCCAGAAGAGGCGGGAGTTCTGCCCAGTGACTGCCTTCCTGCGGGAGTGTGGCATTTCCTACTCTTGGGGCCACCCATTCCGCATCATCTTTAGATGGGAGAACAGATTGGCGCAGATCCGTTCCCTCCAGGTGGCGAAGGATCTCCTAGGCTTGGACGATGTGCCTCCATCGCAGGACGCGGGCGGCTCTCCGTCCCGGAGGCGTAGGCGCTCATCCTCATGGCAGAGGGTGGGTCCGGATTTGGATACCAGACGGCCTGACCGCTCGACTAGCCTGCAGGAGAGGGGGGCTGCTGTGGCCTCGGTAGCTTCGGCAACATTGGCGTCCTCCCAGCAAAGCTCAGGCGCTGCCTAACCTTTGACCGCCAGCAGGCAGGTGCCGGAGGGGCGCATGACTTCGGGTACCGTGGGTTTGAATGTACTTTTGGAGAAGACACCCCGGTCCGTGGTCCTTGGGGGCACCCGCTGTGGTCCCCCGACCCCTTCTCAGGAGGATTCTTCCATTTTACCTTCTACTGGGAGTGTTAAGTACATTTGGTGGTAGTGCCTTACGTTATTTCCTATTGTCATTTTGTTTGAGGGGGGGTTGGGAGTTTTGGGGGAAGGTTGCATGGGGGTTCGGTGGTGGCGACAAGGGTGTACTGTGGCATATGTGGCTGGGATGTGTGAGGACGGTTATGGCGTGAGTGGGGAGGGAGGGGTTGTTACCAAAGCTATTACAAGTTTATTGTCAGGTTGGTGTTGCCCGGGGAGGAACTTGGGGCCGCCCTTCAGCATTGCCTTTGATTGGTGGGTTCTCGCCCGCGGGAGGGGAGGTCCATGAGGTGGCTGTATAGAGTTCTGGTCTGTCACTCTATTATGCCTGTTAGCATAGGAACTTGGAACGTTAAGGGCCTGAATTCACCGCAGAAACGACAGAAAGTATGGAAATATGTGACAGATCACCAGTTGGATGTTGTGGGGCTCCAAGAGACTCATTTAGCGCGCAAGGACGAGCTGCGCCTTAAGCATAGGGCGTATCCCCTTATATACAGGTCTTCTGCATCTACGAAACATAGAGGGGTGGCTCTCATCTTCCGCGCTGCACTGCACTTCCAACCTGTAGAAGTACGCAATGATAAGGAGGGTCGCTGGCTGATGGTGAAGGGGCTTGTCCAGGGGAGGCTGTGTACCTTTGTAGTAGTGTATCTTCCCAATGCTGGCCAAAATAAGTTTCTGCAAAACCTGCTGCAGAGGGTGGGTGACTTTGCTGAAGGGCACTTGTTCCTTTTGGGGGACTTTAACTTGGTATGGGATAAGACAGTGGATAGTTCTGGGGCTCATAGGACTGATACGGGGGTGTTCTCTACCTTATCACAGCAGTTGGTGGGGGAACTGGGGTTGGTTCATGGTTGGCGTTTTTTCCATCCTACCTCCCGGGATTACACATTTTTCTCTCATGTACACCACTCCTACTCCCGATTGGATCACATTTTCCTCAGCCAGGCCCTTAGAGGAGATGTCCTTGACTCCACCATTCTTCCGCTCTCAGTCTCTGACCACAGTTTGCTGGTGCTTAGCCTCCGTTGGTCATCGACCGGCGAGGGGCAGCGGAAATGGTACTTCCCAGCCTCCGTGGTCAGGGATGATACCTCTAATAAGGCGTTGCGGGAAGCCATCAGGGAGTTCTTTGAACTTAATCCCGCATCTGACACTTCGGTTTCCAACACTTGGGACGCGTTTAAGGCGTCCATCAGGGGCACGTGCCTGGGCCTCAATGCTCATCTCAATAGGTTGCGGCGAAAGGACCGAGAGGATCTGGAGGCTGAGCTGGCAGACCTCGAACAGGCTCACAAGCTCAATCCCTCGAGAGTGACCCTCCGACCCTTGACAGCGGTCCGAGGGAAATTGAGAGCCCACTACAATAACAGGGCCGAATTTACACTATTGAGGTTGGGAAGACAGTCTTACTCTTGTGGGAACAAGGTAGGTAGGCACCTGGTGCGTCAACTGCGTGACAGGAGGGAACGCGAATATATCGGAGGAATTCGAGATGCGCAGGGAGTGGTGCAACATCGGGACGAAGCAAAGGCGGCTGCTTTTGGCCGCTTTTATGCGGACCTCTACGCGGGGGACAGGCTCAATACCGGAGCCCAGAGGGAGTATTTGCGGCGCCTGCCCCTCCCCAGATTTCTAAAGAGTGGAACGAGTTGTTGGAGGCCCCGATTACCAGGGAGGAGGTGCATGAGGCCATTAAGAATCTAAAACTAAACAAGGCACCTGGGCTGGATGGCTATACCGCTGTTTTTTACAAATCATACGCCACTGAACTCTGTGACTTCTTAGTATCACTTTTTAATGACATGGCCAGGTCCGGCTCCTCAACCGGCTCCTTGGCGGAGGCGGTGATAACGGTTCTGCCGAAGCCAGGGAAGGACCCCTCCCAGTGTGCTTCATTCCGCCCCATAGCGCTACTCAACATAGACGCTAAACTATACTCGGCGATCCTGACGCACAGATTGCAAGACTTGATGCCGGCGATCAAACATCCTGACCAATCCGGATTTATCAAGGGGCGCCAGACTCACGATAATACGCGTAGGGTGGTCCACTTAACTGAAAAAGCAGACAGGTTCCGCATACCGGCGGTCCTTGTGGGCCTGGACGCCGAAAAGGCTTTCGATCGAGTGGATTGGGGCTTCCTGTTTAATACGATGGCGGCATTCGGTTTCTCGGAGAAGTTTATCACCATGGTGAGGGCCAACTTTTGCAGCCCCAGGTCTCGAGTAGCGGTAAATGGCCATATGTCGGCGTTCTTTCCTCACTCCAGGGGCACTAGGCAGGGATGCCCCCTCTCCCCCCTCCTGTTCGCGCTGAGCATTGAACCCTTGGCGATGGCGGTGCGAGAACATGAGGGGGTCCAGGGCCTTCCGTTCACGGGAGAGCAACATAAAATCACGCTCTTCGCGGACGATATTCTATTCTCTGTAGCAGACCCGGAACGCTCGCTGCCCTGTATCGGGGAGATCTTGCTGCAATATGAAGAGGTGGCCGGCTTCAAGGTCAACTATAGCAAGTCATATATCCTAAATCTTACTCTTTCGCAGGCAGAGGTGGAACGTGTGCGGCCCTTGACGCCTTTAGCCTGGGCCGGTGGGTCAATTGCCTATCTGGGGGTCCACCTGACTCCGACAGTGGGCAAGCTGTTCTCGGCCAACTTCCCGCCCGTGTTAGCGAAGACCCGAGCCGAATTGGATAGGTGGAAACCTACATTTTTGTCATGGCTGGGCAGAATCCATGCTATAAAGATGGTTCTCCTTCCTAAATATCTGTACTTATTTCAAGCCCTGCCCATTCCTCTAGACAGCGATTACTTTCGGCGCCTCAGGACTCAGATATTGCGCTTTGTGTGGCAAGGGGGCCGGGCGCGTTTTTCCTTTGCGGTCTTGCGTCGCCCGAAGTCCGAGGGCGGAGTAGGACTTCCTGACTTGCAGCTTTATTATAAAGCGGCGCAATTGAGGGTGTTGGTGGAGTGGTCGCAGCAAATGTCGGAAAAACATTGGTTGCACATGGACCGGAGAGTGGCTGGCAGATCGGTTTGGGACTTGGCTTGGAAGCCAAAGAAGGACCGGCCTCTGAACGCTTATATTAGTACACCTACGGGCACTACGCTGAAGGTCTGGGACACATTGGCCATGGATTACCGATGGACTACGTTCCCCTCTCCGTTCACGCCCTTGCACTTCAACCCGGCCTTCCCGCCGGCGCTTCAAGAGGGGGCCTTTGATGCCTGGAGGGAGGGAGGCTGCAGAGCCTTGACCCATCTATTTCATGGACAGGATCCCCTCACCTTTGCTAACTGTGTGAGGGACTACGGGGTTCCCCAGTCCGACCGGTATCGTCATGCACAGCTGCTTCATTGGGCCACGTCGCCCGGGATACTGGAGGCAGCTACGAGACCTCCGTCGCCATTCGAGGCCTTCATACTGCGGACTTCTGCCATGAAGGGAGTCATTTCCTTCCTATACCAGCTCTTGCTTAAATCGACGGTGACGCCTAGGCCTCGATACATGGAGCAATGGGAGGAGATATTAGGGAGAGATATCTCCGATACTGAGTGGTCGGCGCTGTGGCGGGATCTGGCAGCGTTTAACCATTCGCTGCATTTGAGGGAAGCCCATCTCAAGACGCTTATGCAATGGTATCTATGCCCAACCAGACTCCACCACATCTACCCGGCCTCCTTCGACCAATGTTGGAGGGGTTGTGGGTTCCTCGGAGACTTCCGCCACATCTGGTGGGACTGCCCAGTAATCCGGCCTTACTGGGAGGAAATTCTCTCACACATCAGGGACATCCTTCACTATCCCATAGAGGACTCCATGGCTTTTGTCTTGTTGGGCCTGCGTGACCCCGGCCATGAGCACCAGACCCGGGCAGACAAAAAGATTCTATGGCTGTGTCTTGGAGCTGCCAAGCTTACGTTGGCCGCTGCCTGGAAACAGAAAGAGGCACCAGCAATCTCTTTGTGGCACGCACGACTTTGGAAGCTTCTAAGCTTGGAAAGGATGGCGGACATCTTCCTCGGTAATTTCAAGAACTTTCAGTTCCAGTGGGGCCCCTTGGTTGCCTTCCTTTCTAAGGGGTTACCATCAGCTGTATGTCCTGCATCCTTACGGTCACTACACCTTTTCCAAGTCTAGTATGGATGGTAGAATGTGTGTTGGTATGTATGGAGTCGCCACCATGGGGGGGGGGGAGTTTTACTTTCTTGGTTATTGGTCTATTGAGGTGCGTGTAACTGGTCCATAGCCGGTTTGACTTGGATATGAAAGATCATGGGCCTAACAGTCCTTATATTTAGCTTCTACATCGCTCAATGCCCACAGACAAGCTCACTGAACTGTTACTCTACGGATGTGTGGCTCTGACTACGTGCTTTCGGTCTTGATATGTCTCTGTCCCTATGCGTTGTCGATGCTTACTGACTCTTGATTGTACCCCCTGCGTGGGGAAATGTACGGCACCTCAGTGGTCTTTTTTTTTTTTGCGTTTTCTTGTTTCACTCAAAATAAAAAAAAAAATAAAAAAAAAAAACTACAGACCCATCTCCCTGCTCCCTTTCCCAGCGAAAGTCATCGAGAAAGCCATCAACAGCCAACTCGCCACATTCATTGTAGAACACAACATCCTCGACTCCTCCCAATCCGGCTTCAGAAAATACCACAGTACAGAAACCGCCCTCCTCGCCACAACAGACGACATCCGCACCCTACTGGACAAAGGAGAAACAGTAGCCCTCATCCTCCTAGACCTATCAGCGGCGTTCGACACAGTCTCCCACCGCACCCTAATACACAGACTCTACGACGCAGGAATCCAGGACAAGGCCCTCGACTGGATCTGCTCCTTCCTCTCCAGCAGGACGCAATGGGTCAGACTCCCCCCTTTCCTCTCAGACCCCACACCTACCACCTGCGGAGTCCCCCAGGGCTCCTCCCTCAGCCTGACGTTCTTCAACGTCTACATGGCTCCACTTGCCCCCATCGTCAGAACCTACGGACTCAACATCGTGTCATACGCAGACGACACCCAGCTCATCCTCTCCCTATCCAACGAGCCCAACACCGCCAGACTCAACTTTTGAGAAGGCATGGAAGCCGTCGCCAAATGGATGAAAAACAGCTGCCTACAACTAAACACCAACAAAACAGAAGTACTCATCATGGGCCCAAACCCCGACGCCTGGAGCGACACCTGGTGGCCCACCGCCCTCGGAAACCCGTCAACCCCCACAGACCACGCACGCAACCTGAGAATCATCCTGGACTCCGAGCTAAAAATGGACCGCCAGATCAACTCTGTCTCATCTTCCTGCTTCCACACCCTCCGCCTACTTCGTAAGACCTTCAAATGGATCCCCCTCGAACACCGAAAGACAGTCACTCACGCCCTGGTCACCAGCAGACTCGACTACAGCAACGCACTCTACGCCGGAATAAACAAAAACCTCATCCGCAAGCTACAGAACATCCAGAGCGCCGCCGCAAGACTGGTCCTCAACCTGCCAAAACACTGCCACATCCCCAAGCACCTGCGCACACTCCACTGGCTCCCCGTCGAGGCGAGAATCACCTTTAAGATGCTCACCCACGCACACAACGCCCTCCATGGCACCGGACCAGCATACCTGAACAGCCGGCTCAAATTCCACGCACCCCAAAGGACCCTACGATCAGCCCAGCTCTCCTACGCCGAGGTCCCCCACACCAGAAAGACCAGATCGGGAGGCCGCTCCTTCTCCTTCCTCGCGGCCAAAGCATGGAACGCCCGTCCGCTCCACCTCAGACAGACAACATCGCTCCCCATCTTCGCAAGAAACCTCAAAACCTGGCTCTTCGACAGACCCCCTCCTTGATGGAATGGAACCTGCCCCCTCCCCCCCCACCCCTAGCGCCTTGACACCCTTACGGGTTAGTAGTTGCGCTTTAACAAACTCCTGATTGATTGATTGATTGATTGATAGGTGAGGAATGACTTCTGGGAAAAAAATGCTTTTCATACCATGAAACTAATTTGTGCCTGAGTTGGTTGAACTTTTCTGATCAAACACATTTTTTACTTGTATTTTGAATAAACTATGATACGATTTATGTCGCCAAGTACAATTTTCAATCAGATGACAGAAGAAATGGATAAAATAAATAAGCAACATTACGCATATGTGAGAGAATATTCTTATGACTTGGCCCATCCTATGTCACACTCTGACTGATTTTTGTAATAAATGTGGGATTGCACTGTCAATGTGAAAATTAAGTATTTTCTGGTGTAGGAAGAATTGAAGATTGATCTCTTTCACCAATACATTATCATGTGAAGTACATGACCGTTTTAATTCTGTTTCGAGTATTACAAGATTGCTGTCTTGCAGGGTTTCTGTGGCAGAGAAAGATCTCTGCATGGCTCTGGACAGAGTATGCTCCTGCTTTGAGTTTATATTAAGCATGGGCGGAGTTCACGGCATTCACTCTGCGAAGTGTAAAAAGAACTCTGCCGCGTTACGCGGAGCTCCGCAAGTGGCGGAGTTTCTTTAGATAAATGCCGTTCGCTGTGATTTTCAGTGCCAGGTGCTTGTCCGCACAGTGCAATCATCGCGAACAGCACCATGCAGAGCGCAAGCAGGCGCAGCTTCCTTTCTGCTGCTTGAGTAGATTTTTACTCGAACAGCAGCTGTCTCAACTCGAACGGATGGTTTCTGAACACAAGCGGTCGCGAGCATATGCAACCCATCGCAATGAAAAATCTGACAGCCAACATTGCAAAATCTCACCAGGAAATTGATTTTCCATGCTCACGCTTGCCAACTTGATGTTGACGATCGCGAACAAGGAAAAATCTCGCCGGGAGGTGGATTTTCCTCACTTGTGCTCCCCAACTTGACATTGATGAACGCGAGCGAGGTGAAAAAATCCACGAACTCCATGAGCTCCGTGGAGCAGGGAGTGCAGAAAACTCCACAAACTCTGCGAGCGGAGCTCTGTTCACCACCCAGATCTAGTTTATATAGCAAAATGCAGTCTTTTCAGACTTCATTTTAGCACACATAACAATAATGTGTGCACATGGACTAAGCGATGCACTTTACAGACAGGAGAAGCACGCTATGTGAACCCTCCTTTCCAAGAGTGGCTACGGTTAGCTCGCCAGCAGTGTTTAATTGGTAATAAAATATGTAGGGCCCTCGCCAGTAGGCCACTGAGGCTTTAACCACCCTTTGCCATGTCAGCACTGCCAACGGCAGTACCTATGCAATTACCAATTGTGATTATTAAGACTATTAGTGGCCCCGAAAGCTATAAGAATGGCCTGGGTGTTAGAAATTCATCATTTTAATGTATATTGAATTAATAAACACTTGTTGTTGTTCTGATCATCTCTAAATTACACAGACAGCTCCACTATGTAGCAAATTATCAAAGTGCTGGTGTTCACAATTAAGTGCTGTTGCCGAGCACTGGAAACCACCGACTTAAATTAAGCAATGCTCGACCAGCTGTAAAGGACTGAAATTGATAGCAGTATTATTGATTATATCCACAGAAGTAATACTTTTTTTCCTGTCCGTGCCAAAGAGAATCACTTACCAGCCTATCCTACCTTTTCACAGTGGTACTCCAGTCCCCTGCAACTGGTTTGCAGTACTGGTCTTGAACAGATGGTTGGCTGTTCAGAATGTCACTGTTAGCCGATTTGTGGTTAATGTTAAAGACCTCCTGCAATTTGTTTGGTGGCTCAATGATACATTTCATGAGGAAGACCTTTTTGGATTTTCCGATTGCTGTCTGGTAGTAGCCCTTTCTCTGCATATTGCAACACGTCTTTTGCTCTCTAGACTTAAATTTGGGCCCTAGCATTTAAGGTTTGGGTTGGTGTATTTCTGTTTGTCATATTCACCACTGAACCACATGTAGAGAGTTTTGTTGCCTTCTTTGGATTTGCCAGATGTGGCAGGAGCAAAATGGCTAAGAAAGATGGATTTTTTAGGAGGGATGTAGTTTGGGATGTGATGGGTAGCAGGGCTTAAATTTTGTTCAACATTGACCTAAATACTTCGGGCCCGATTCACAGAATGAACTTAAGACTCAATCCTAAACTTACTACTGTTTTGGTATTCACAGATTGCACTTACTACTTTTGGTATTCACAGAATGAACTTACTACTTTTGGCATTCACAGAATGCACTTACTACTTTTGATATTCACAGAATGAACTTACTCATTTCGGTATTCACAGATGTTAGGACTCCTAACTTTAGAAATCCTAAATGCCTTCTGTGAATACCGAAAGTCTTAAAATGAGGATTTTTCTCAATTTAGTAGTAGTAAAGTTAGGACTCCTAACTTTAGGACTCCTAAATACCTTCTGTGAATACCGAAAGTCCTAAAATTAGGATTTTTCTCAATTTAGTAGTAGTAAAGTTAGGACTCCTAACTTTAGGACTCCTAAATGCCTTCTGTGAATACCGAAAGTCCTAAAACTACAATTTTTCTCAATTTAGTAGTAGTAAAGTTAGGACTCCTAACTTTAGGACGCCTAAATGCCTTCTGTGAATACCGAAAGTCCTAAAATTACGATTCTTTTCAATTTAGTAGTAGAAAAGTTAAGAGTCCTAACTTTACTACTACTAAATGGAGAAAAATCCTAATTTTAAGACTTTTAAGAAGGCATTTAGGAGTCCTAAAGTTAGTAGTCCTAACTTTACTACTACTAAATTTAGAAAAATCCTAATTTTAAGACTTTCGGTATTCACAGAAGGTATTTAGGAGTCCTAAAGTTAGGAGTCCTAAATTCTGTGAATACCGAAATGAGTAAGTTCATTCTGTGAATACCAAAAGTAGCAAGTGCATTCTGTGAATGCCAAAAGTAGTCAGTTCATTCTGTGAATACCAAAAGTAGTAAATGCAATCTGTGAATACCAAAACAGTAGTAAGTTTAGGATTGAGTCTTAAGTTCATTCTGTGAATCGGGCCCTTCACCTTTATAAATTTTCAAGTTCCTGTAAGGGCTTTGGGGTGTTGTTGGAGTTGCAGGCAGTGTGTTTTAAATAAATTGGTGAGTTAGCACCGATGAAGGAATGCTCTCACTGTGTTTGTGATGGTGTGGATACATTTGAAGTTTCAAGGTTGTACATAAGGATAAGACACAGTTTGTACCCTGGATGTGTCGGGCTGCTAACTATTTATCAGAAAACAAATACTTGCATGTTCCTGGTGAGGTCTTTTCCAGGTTTACTTCAGTTCAGCCAATCCCTAAATTGAAATCATCCATGAGCACATATTTAGTCTTGCAGTGGACTGTAAATTCCAGCAGTTCTTCTATAAATTTGTGATTGTGGCTCAGGAGGAAAAACTTGTTAGGATTAATGGGCAAACTGACAATTGTGTACTCAAACTAGAAGATATATATTTTTGGGGATAGCAGTGCAGGTCAGATAAGTGGACTTGGCTAGGGCTACACCTCCTCCCCTCACTGTCCTTTAGGATGATATTATACACTGTTGGACTAGGTCATTGATACAGGTATGTAGTTTTCTTTTATAAAATTCTTAGTGAGGCCAAAGATGCCACAGCTGGAGTCAGTTAAGAAGTCATGGGCTTCTGACCTGTGCTTTAATACTGAATAAGTAGTAATGAGGCCAGTATTTGCAAATGGGATAGGACTCAAAAAAGGTCCTGTTCAGCAGGGCAATGTTTGAACCTAGTGTGGGGGCTCCAAGATTGGTGATCTAGAGAGAAGTGCTGGTATTAAGTGGGTGTTACGTGGGGGGTCATCCCATGATAAATGGGCTAATGTGGTTAGATGTTTGTTGAGACTTTGGGTGTTGATGTGGTCTTTTTGTGGTGGTGATGAAAAATCTCCAGCAGTTTTCAGTCATTGACCTGGACCAAGATTAATTACTGTTAAAATTGATATTAAGCTTTCTGAAATTGTGAACATTCACTTCATAACTGTGTATACCTTCAAAATAAAAGAAAAAGTAACTGCATTTAGGCCGTGTTGAAAACTGTTATGTTTGTAAATACTGAAGTCATTGTATTTGATGAAATTTAACACTACTATCTCTGCATGTCAGAACTTCTTTCAGAGGGCCATGAGGCAAGAAGGAGCTACTGGACCCAGATGTGGGGGTTGAGGCATTTTACTCCTGATGTCCAAGATCCCGACTGTCAGACCTGGCCCTCTCTGCAGGTTTATCCCTAAGCTATTTGCCTCTAGGGTGGGCCCAAGGTACCCCATGGGTAGGGTGCAGTGTATATGAAAGGTAGGCCAGGTACTGGTGCATTTTACATGTCCTAATAGTGACATTCTGCCAAATTCATTTTTTACTATTGTTAGGCCTAGCACTTCCATAGGCTATAATTGGGTACAGGGCTGCAACAGAGGCTAACAACTATAAATATGTTCTGTAACATTTTGCAAGTGTAACTTTCGATTGGGAACAGGTATAGATTTGAAGTTTAGGTACCCTGAACTCAGAATTTAAAAATATTTCTTTAAGTGGAGATGGTTTTTAAATTGTGTGTTTTGGAAAGTGGGCATTGTTCTTGCTTTATCATTCTGTGTGCCTCTGCCTGCTTGTTGATTCAATGCCTGGTTTAGACTGACAGTGGCTGTTTGCTCACTGTAGGAAGGGGGAGGCTCTAATTGGCGCAGTGCAACACTAGCGACAAGCAGGGACTCTCTCTTCCTCGTCAGGGCTGAGGGTTACCTTCCAGACAACCTCTGCTTACCCTCTAGGTAGTGTGGCTTAAGCAGTCGTAGGCTAATCTTTGGGGCACATAGGGTTAAACACTTGCAATATTACACCTTCACAACCAACCCACCACACAACGAGACCAGACTGTATTCTGTAAAAATATATATCTTTATATAGGTTTTTAAGCAGGCTTGTGAATACAGTCAACGTACTTTAAGGTATCGGTTTCAAGTCACTTAGTTTAGGTTGCCACAGTTCTTTCTAGCAATAAGCATTCTCTTAGGGCCCTCAGGCCGGTGTCAACAAAGTTCTTGTGGAGCAGGCGGCTTCCAGGGGATCTGTCCCACGTCGCGTTGCCTTCCCGGGGTCGCTGTTCGTTGCGGCTCTCAGCCGAGCAGTTCACGGGTCATCCGGGGCAGCGGTGTTCTGTGGCGGCAGGGTCCTCTCCTCGTCGTCCGCTCCGACCCTGGAGGCGGCGGCTGTGTGATGGCGGCAGGTGGCAGTACGGTCCCCAAGTGCAGGACGTACCCAGTCAAGTGCCGGTGCAGCTGTGCGCTCACAGCTGAGCTGTCGGGCAAGATACCGACCTAGTGGATTCTCACAGGGAAACTGTCCGTCTTTGCAAGTGGATTGGCTGCTCGTGGCGCAGTCAACTCGAGAGCTCGGACCGAACGGGTCCTCCTTCGCTTTGCTCTCGGGCTCCCGGTGCAGTTGCGGTCACGGTGTTCGGGCCAGCGGCGGCTGGTCCTCACTTTGCTTTCGCTGTTGCCTTGGGCCCCGGTCACGGTGGTCAGGGGGATGTCGTTGCCTTGGAGGAGATTCCTCCGTCGGTACTGCAGCGATAAGCAGCACACGTAGTCGCTTTCTTCAGGGTGTAGCGCCCACTGGTCCTGGGGCGCTGGTCAGGGGGCAAGTTCCATTGCAAGCCCTTGGAGATCTTTTAGCAGAGTTTGGCACAAAGTAAAGCAAAAGTCTTCTCGCAGTCTTTCCTTCTTCCTCTCCTTCGGCAGCAAGGCACCAGACACAGGCAAGAGTCAGCACTCTTCCTTGTCCTTCACGGTCCTTCTCGTCGGGCAGAGTTCCTTCTGTAGCCCAAACAGGATCTAATTTTCAAGGAGCAGGGCTCCTTCTTTTATAGGCCATTTCTTTTGTTCTCGCAGGCCAGGGGGGCCTTTGCATAGCCACTTTCAGTCCTTGAGTACTCTGGTGGGTGTACTCCGGCTTCTGCTTTCAGTGTGAGGGGCAGGCGCATCAGACGCCCCACAGGAGGTGGAGCCAGCATTGTGCGGACAGGGGCTGCCAGAGTACCTTGTTGATGGGGGCTTCGCCCTTCCTGGGCCAGGTGCCGGCTGAGTCATCAGTCGCTCCCCAGGAGGGTGGAGCCAGCATTGTGGGGGCAGAGCACAGCTACAGTTCGAGTCAAGAGGCACTCCTACCTCCCACTAAGGTGTAATCTGCGCATTCACCACCTGTCATCCCCCCAGCCCTGTCACTCACACGTCCCAGACAGTCAGATACACATACCAGCAGAGGCGGGCTGAAATGGTTAGGCAAGCAAATGCTAACTTTCTAAAAGTAGCATTTGCAAACCCAGGATACTAAAATAAACTTCACTAAAAGAAATATTTTATCATCCTGAGTTCAGGCATACTAAACACGACTCGCTACCATGCTCCTTGAGCCTGCTGGGATTATAGGGTGTAATAATTCCAGCAGCTCAGTCTGGCCTAATGGAGCAGGTAGCCTTCAATAGTGAAATACGGTTTTGGTTGTAAGTCACTACTAGGACATGCCACCCACATCAGGGCTTGTCCTACCTTACACCTACAACGCACCCTGCCCGCAGGCCTACCATAGGGGTGACTAATATGTAGTCAAGGGAAGGTTTGGGGCTGGCAAGTGGGTGCACTTGCCCAGCTAGCGTGACGGTACGAGACCGCACGCGGGTTCTGCGGTCGCAGTTCCCAGACACATCTTTCCGGCTGCTTCGGTGGGTGGCGCAACCAGCGCTGCAGGCCTACCAGCAGTATTGGCATCTACAAGCCCCGGCACTCTCTAGTGCACTTTACTAGGGACTAACAGTAAACCCAATGCACCAATCATGGATACCAATCGCATGTACAATTTACAGTAGGGAGCACTTGCACTGCGGCACGGGTCAGCCGTGGCGCAGTGCCCTGAGTAACGGAAAACCAGCAAAACATCGGAGGCACATCAGCAAAAAGTGGAAGGGAGACTCACGCCAAGGTGCCAGGTCTAACATGTGTCCCCTCCAGCTGAAATGTGGGGGGAACTACCCTTCCCCAGGGAGTTCCACATCACTAAGGCGGAAAAATCTGGACAGACCGTCAGCGTTGGCGTGATCGGTGCCAGGGCGGTGTTCCACCGTAAAGTCCATACTCTGTAGAGAAATGGACCACCTCAACAGTTTCGGGTTCTCACCCCTCATTTGCATCAACCATCTGAGGGGCCTGTGTCCGTCTGAACTCGGAAGTGAGACCCAAACAAGTAGGGTCTTAGCTTCTTCAGCGCCCAGACCACAGCAAATGCTTCACGCTCTATTGCACTCCACCTACTTTCTCGTGGAAGTAACCTCCTACTTATGAAGGCTACGGGTTTGTCAAAGCCCTCCTCAGTCATCTGTGAAAGAACAGCCCCTACACCATGCTCTGAAGCGTCTGTTTGTACTATGAATTCCTTGGAGAAATCAGGAGCCCGGAGCACGGGCGCCGTGCACATGGCAGTCTTCAGGGTGTCAAAAGCCTTCTGACAGGTGTCAGTCCAAATCACATTCCTGGGCTGCTTCTTCGAAGTCAGCTCTGTCAAGGGGGTCACGATCGTGCCATAGCCCTTGACAAACCTCCTGTAATACCCAGTGAGCCCCAGGAAGGCTCTCACTGCAGTCTGGGTCTTGGGGGGTTCTCAAGCCAGGATGGTCTCGATTTTGGGCTGCAAGGGTGCTACCTTGCCACTCCCAACTTGGTGTCCCAAGTACACCACTGAACCCTGCCCAATCTGGCACTTGCTTGCCTTGATTGTGAGGCCTGCTCTGCGCAGGGCCATCAACACTTCCCAGAGGTGTCGCAGGTGTTCTGGCCAGGTGCCACTGAACACCGCGATGTCATCCAGGTAGGCGGCACTGAACTCGTCCAGTCCGGCCAACACCTGGTTGACCAATCTCTGAAAGGTGGCAGGGGCATTCTTCATTCCAAATGGCATAACCCGGAACTGGAAATGCCCATCTGGTGTAGAGAATGCCAACCTCTCCTTTGCCCCATCGGTCAAGGCGATCTGCCAGTACCCAGACGTTAAATCAAACGTGCCAAGGAACTTGGCAGCCCCTAGCCGATCAATGAGCTCATCAGCTCTGGGGATGGGGTGCGCGTCAGTCTTCGTGACTGAATTGAGTCCTCTGTAGTCCACACAGAACCGGAGTTCGGGTGTGGCTCCCGGCGCAGCAGCCTTCGGAACCAAGACCACGGGGCTGGACCAAGGACTGCTGGAAGACTCAACCACCCCAAGGGCAAGCATCTTGGAGACCTCCTCCTTGATGCAGGCCCGGACCCTGTCAGTCACCCTGTAAGCCTTATGCTTCACAGGTAAGCTGTCTCCAGTGTCCACATCATGGACGCACCAATCTGTGACACTCGGAACCAGGGAGAACAGATCTGGAAACTGCCCCAGCAACTGGCGGCAGTCTTCCTGTTGCTCGGGGGTCAGGGTGGGTGAGAGGTTAACTCCATCCACTGACCCGTCTTTCTCACAGGCCACTAAGAGGTCAGGAAGAGGCTCCGACTCCTCCTCCATTCCGTCATCAGTTGCCAACAACATGCCCACTTCGGACCTTCGTAAGTGGGGCTTGAGGCGGTTGACATGTAGGACCCGCAAAGGGTTCCTGGGTGTCTTCATGTCCACCAAGTATGTCACGGGGCTCTTGCGCTCCACAACCTCGAATGGGCCTGTCCACTTATCTTGAAGGGCACAGGGCTCCACTGGGGCCAGGACATACACCTCTTGTCCAGGCTGAAGCTCGACCAGAGTGGCATTCTGGTCGTACCACCGCTTCATCTCCTCCTGGCTTGCTTCCAGATTTGCCTCGGCAAGTTGTCTGAAGCGCCTGGTCTGGTTTCTGAAGGCCAGCATGTAGCTATATACATTCTGGGGAGGTTTCCTGGGAGATTGCTCCCAGCCTTCTTTTACCAAACTCAGTGGTCCTCTCACGGGGTGACCGTACAGTAGCTCAAAGGGGCTGAACCCCAGGGACTTCTGTGGTACCTCGCGATATGCAAAGAGTAGGCATGGTAAGAGGACGTCCCACTTACGCCTCATCGGACCTTCTAGGCCCATGATCATGCCTTTCAGGGTTCGGTTGAATCTCTCAACCAACCCGTTACCTTGGGGATGGTAAGGCGTGGTGAACTTATACGTTACGCCACACTCTTGCCAAAGGGACTTCATATACTTGGATATGAAATTGGTCCCCCTGTCGCTCACTACCTCTAGAGGGAATCCTACTCGTGAGAAAATTCCCATCAGTGCACGTCCCACCACGGGGGCCGTCACTGTCCTCAGAGGGATGGCTTCAGGGTACCGGGTGGCATGATCCACCAAGACCAGGATGAACCTGTTGCCCATGGCTGTCTTGGGGTCCAGAGGCCCAACAATGTCAATAACCACTCGCTGGAATGGCGTACTGACCACAGGGAAGGGTTGGAGGGGAGCCTTGTTCTTCCCTCCGGTCTTCCCACTTGCCTGGCAAGTCGGACAGGTTCTGCAATGAGCGTCTGAACTCTTATGCATTTGGGGCCAGTAAAAGTGGGTGACAAGCCTGTCATAGGTCTTGTCCATCCCCAAATGTCCTGCTAAAGGCACATCGTGAGCCAGACCCAGTAGGAAGGCTCTGAACTTCTGGGGTACCACCAGCACACGGGCTGACCCAGGTTCAGCAGCCTTAGGCTCTGAATACAGGAGGTCGTTCTCCCAGTACACGTAATGTGTTTTGGCCTGAACACCATTGGCCTGGTCTGCAGCCTGCTGCCGCATACCCACGAGAGAAGGGCATTCTTTCTGCTCCCTGCAGAATTCCTCCCTGGAGGGTCCTCCTTCTTGCTGCCAATGGGTCAGCTCAGGCAGGTCCCCCAGTTCGGCGATCTGTTCCCCTGTAGGCTCCAGGGCATCCCCCTCAAGGTCTGCTTCCTCCTGGACCGTGGGAACCTCAGGGGCCGGTTTCCCGCGCCCCCTGCGCCCTCTCCCTAAGGCCGGTTCCTGGGCCTCTCCTTCAGGCCCCAGGCCCCAGGACCTCTTGATCACCCCTACTGGCTGCCATTGACCGGGTGGTCACGCACGCCCAGTCAGGCAGACCCACCATCCGCAGGTGAGTCGTCTTCTCCACCTTCTCCCAAGGGGAGTGCTCCAAGTCATTCCCCAGCAAACAGTCAACAGGCATGGTTTTTCTTACACAGACCTGCAGAGTACCAGAGACCCCCCCCCCACTCGAAGGGAACTTGAGCCATCGGACACTGACTTTCTGAATTATCAGCGTTGATAACCCTACAGTAGGCATGGGGTACAACCTGCTCTTGAGACACCAGGTGCTGCCTCACTGCAGTCACACTGGCTCCTGTGTCTCTAAGAGCCTCAGCTTCCTTGCCATTGATGATCACCACCTGCCCATATTTCTTAGTGTTAGTGGGCAGGTAGTTCGTAGGGATCATCTCACTGTCTCCTAGCGAGACTAGGGTCATGTGAACGGGATCTCCACCCCCCGGGACCATCACTTCTTCTCCTAAGTGAACACTAGTCACTTGACGGGGCGGAGCACCAGTGGGTGCGGGTTTTCCAAACAGGCGACACTTGGGGTCACTGGATATGTGCCCAGGCTCGCCACATTTGTAACAATTGAAGGGCCCCTTTGGAACAGGCTTACCTGTCGGGGCCCCATTCTGCTTTGGGGGTGGGGAGGCTGAGAACCCTGCTGCGGGCTCCCCTGGGAACTACTTTGGGGGCCTTTTTGGAACCCTTTCTGTTTTCCCCCCTTGTCCCCCCCACTCTTGTGCTGGGGACCCTGCCCACTCTTGGCGGAGTCTCCCACGGGACCCTTGTGGACCCTGGTGCTGAGCCAGCGGTCCGCCTCCTCAGCAAGCTTCCTCGGGTTGGACAGCTTGCTATCGATCAGGTGTTGGCGTAACTCAGGAAAACAGTGATCAGACAAGTGCTCCCATGCAATTAAATCAAAGAGACCTTGAAAATCATTCACTTTGCTACCCTTCACCCAACCATCCAGTGCTCTGCAAAAATAAGTCACATACTCCACATACGTATTCCCAGGCCGCTTAGTACATCCCCTAAACTTCTATCTATACATTTCAGGGGTAAGCCCGTACCTGCGCATTAAAGCTTCTTTCATGTGGGAATAGGATCTCTGATTCTCAACGGGCAAATCTAGCAAGGTATCTCGCCCTTCGCTAAGGAACCTTCCCCACAACCCCGCTCCCCAATCCTTGTCAGGGACCCGGTGGGAGGACATGGCTACCTCGTATGCCCTAAACCACTGTCCTATGTCATCCCCCTTAAAGAACTCCTTAACTACGTCCTTCGGGATGTGCACTCTTGACTCTACCTGCACTGGCGATGTGCTGCCACCAGAGGGAGGACGATCCAAGTCTCTCTCCTTGAGACTTATCTCCCTAATTTTTACTTCATAATCCATCTGGTGCTTTCGCTCTTCCAGCGCCATTCTTTTGGTTTCAAGCTCCAGTTGGATTTTCAATTCTGCCAGCTTTCTTTCGTGATTCCTCATTTCCTTCCTGTCCGCCAGCTCCTCTGGCGACAGGCCTTTTCCAAAGCTGTGCACGCTGTCTTGTCGTTCGAGATCCACCAGATCCCCAAGTGCATTCTGCTCCTCCGTTGCATCTTGTTCCGCGAGGGCGTCTTGATCCTCCGGGGCCTTTCTGGACTCTACCCAGGCTTTCAGGGCCTTGTAGAATTCTGGCTTAGTCTTGCAACCAGCGTGCGGAACCTTGAGTTTCTTACAGAAAAACTTCAGCTCGGTCTTTGAGTATTTATCCAGCTTCGCGGCGTCCCACTCGACCTCAAACACCTCCGAGGTCGTGGACTCCGCTCCATCCAGGCTCTTTGTGCCCGGCATGGTTTTCGCACTCGGAATCTTCTTTCGGCAAAATTCAAAAAGCAAAGTCTGTGGCTAAGTAACTGGACCCTAATCCCTGTGTAGTGGTCAGAAGCTCAGGTATAGATATCGTAAGTGTAAATTCGAAAATCCTCACCGCTGCGTCCAATGTAGGAAGGGGGAGGCTCTGATTGGCGCAGTGCAACACTAGCGACAAGCAGGGACTCTCTCTTCCTCGTCAGGGCTGAGGGTTACCTTCCAGACAACCTCTGCTTTCCCTCTAGGTAGTGTGGCTTAAGCAGTCGTAGGCTAATCTTTGGGGCACATAGGGTTAAACACTTGCAATATTACACCTTCACAACCAACCCACCACACAACGAGACCAGACTGTATTCTGTAAAAATATATATCTTTATATAGGTTTTTAAGCAGGCTTGTGAATACAGTCAACGTACTTTAAGGTATCGGTTTCAAGTCACTTAGTTTAGGTTGCCACAGTTCTTTCTAGCAATAAGCGTTCTCTTAGGGCCCTCAGGCCGGTGTCAACAAAGTTCTTGTGGAGCAGGCGGCTTCCAGGGGATCTGTCCCACGTCGCGTTGCCTTCCCGGGGTCGCTGTTCGTTGCGGCTCTCAGCCGAGCAGTTCACGGGTCATCCGGGGCAGCGGTGTTCTGTGGCGGCAGGGTCCTCTCCTCGTCGTCCGCTCATACCCTGGAGGCGGCGGCTGTGTGATGGCGGCAGGTGGCAGTACGGTCCCCAAGTGCAGGACGTACCCAGTCAAGTGCCGGTGCAGCTGTGCGCTCACAGCTGAGCTGTCGGTCAAGATACCGACCTAGTGGATTCTCACAGGGCAACTGTCCGTCTTTGCAAGTGGATTGGCTGCTCGTGGCGCAGTCAACTCGAGAGCTCGGACCGAATGGGTCCTCCTTCGCTTTGCTCTCGGGCTCCTGGTGCAGTTGCGGTCACGGTGTTCGGGCCAGCGGCGGCTGGTCCTCACTTTGCTTTCGCTGTTGCCTTGGGCCCCGGTCACGGTGGTCAGGGGGATGTCGTTGCCTTGGAGGAGATTCCTCCGTCGGTACTGCAGCGATAAGCAGCACACGTAGTCGCTTTCTTCAGGGTGTAGCGCCCACTGGTCCTGGGGCGCTGGTCAGGGGGCAAGTTCCGTTGCAAGCCCTTGGAGATCTTTTAGCAGAGTTTGGCACAAAGTAAAGCAAAAGTCTTCTCGCAGTCTTTCCTTCTTCCTCTCCTTCGGCAGCAAGGCACCAGACACAGGCAAGAGTCAGCACTCTTCCTTGTCCTTCACGGTCCTTCTCGTCGGGCAGAGTTCCTTCTGTAGCCCAAACAGGATCTAATTTTCAAGGAGCAGGGCTCCTTCTTTTATAGGCCATTTCTTTTGTTCTCGCAGGCCAGGGGGGCCTTTGCATAGCCACTTTCAGTCCTTGAGTACTCTGGTGGGTGTACTCCGGCTTCTGCTTTCAGTGTGAGGGGCAGGCGCATCAGACGCCCCACAGGAGGTGGAGCCAGCATTGTGCGGACAGGGGCTGCCAGAGTACCTTGTTGATGGGGGCTTCGCCCTTCCTGGGCCAGGTGCCGGCTGAGTCATCAGTCGCTCCCCAGGAGGGTGGAGCCAGCATTGTGGGGGCAGAGCACAGCTACAGTTTGAGTCAAGAGGCACTCCTACCTCCCACTAAGGTGTAATCTGCGCATTCACCACCTGTCATCCCCCCAGCCCTGTCACTCACACGTCCCAGACAGTCAGATACACATACCAGCAGAGGCGGGCTGAAATGGTTAGGCAAGCAAATGCTAACTTTCTAAAAGTAGCATTTGCAAACCCAGGATACTAAAATAAACTTCACTAAAAGAAATATTTTATCATCCTGAGTTCAGGCATACTAAACACGACTCGCTACCATGCTCCTTGAGCCTGCTGGGATTATAGGGTGTAATAATTCCAGCAGCTCAGTCTGGCCTAATGGAGCAGGTAGCCTTCAATAGTGAAATACGGTTTTGGTTGTAAGTCACTACTAGGACATGCCACCCACATCAGGGCTTGTCCTACCTTACACCTACAACGCACCCTGCCCGCAGGCCTACCATAGGGGTGACTAATATGTAGTCAAGGGAAGGTTTGGGGCTGGCAAGAGGGTGCACTTGCCCAGCTAGCGTGACGGTACGAGACCGCACGCGGGTTCTGCGGTCGCAGTTCCCAGACACATCTTTCCGGCTGCTTCGGTGGGTGGCGCAACCAGCGCTGCAGGCCCACCAGCAGTATTGGCATCTACAAGCCCCGGCACTCTCTAGTGCACTTTACTAGGGACTAACAGTAAACCCAATGCACCAATCATGGATACCAATCGCATATACAATTTACAGTAGGGAGCACTTGCACTGCGGCACGGGTCAGCCGTGGCGCAGTGCCCTGAGTAACGGAAAACCAGCAAAACATCGGAGGCACATCAGCAAAAAGTGGAAGGGAGACTCACGCCAAGGTGCCAGGTCTAACACTCACTCACACCAGACAGTCACACAAAGGAAGCGGAGGAGTTCCCTGCATATCCTGATGGGTCTTCCTGAGCTAGAGTGGTGGGAGGAGTTGTCACTGACACCTGAATCGGGCTGTGTCTGCCTGTCACAATTCTATCTCCACCCCCATGTAGTGTGGCTGGACCAGTTAGGGCTGAACTGGTTCTAGTAAGCAAGAGTGACTTTCCTTGAAACCTGCTCACTTCAAAGACTGAAAGTAGTGTAAGCAGTGAGGTCCTGACCTCAGAACTTTAGAACACTTCTAAACCAAGAGGAACCTCTGATAAGGAGAAGAGCTGAAGATCTGCGAGGAGGAGTTCTGCCTCTTTGCTGTGTGTTGCTTTTCTGGGTTTGGCTGCAATTGCTGATTCTGCTTTGGAGAGGGCAAAGACTGAACTTTGATGTGCGCCCTGCTTGAGAAGATTCTCCAAACGGTCTATGTATCTTGCTTCCTGTTAAAAAGTCTCAGGGACACAAAGACTTCACCTGCAGCATCCCTGAACACTACTGCTGATAGATCTGACCTGCCTTTTGGTGCCAACTCCAATTCTGGGCCCTTGGAGATTGTTTTGCTGCTCCTATTGCTGAAAATGCATGCATCACCCTTCTAGTGCTGTTTTTCTAACCGCAAGCTGCTGTGCGGTTGAAAAACACATGCATCGTTGAGGTGCAGCAGAAAATATCGACACAGTGTCTGCCCACGGATGAAGAAACTGCCACAGCTCAAGTTCCGAGCACTGAGTCTCCGATGTCTGAAACTCCCACTCCGACTTTGATGCAGAGCCTGCTATGTGTCTAGAAACATTGACACGTCACCTGTCTGTGGTGAAAATTATCGACTCCGCTGCATCGAGCCATAGGGCTAGGATTTCCTCATGCATACCACCTTTGCACCAAATCTACATCAATACTGGGCTTCCAGTAAGAAACTGATGCATCATCTTCCCTCTCAGTAAGAAACCAACGCATCAAATCTGCTCCAGTAAGGAACTGACGCATCACCTCCCCTGCATGGATGTAAGAAACCAACGCATCACCTCCCCTGGAGGAAGAAACCGGTGCATCACCTTCCCGGCATGTAAGGAACCGATGAATCACCTTCCCTGCACCTGTTTTCATCCTGCAATTTTATACATCCAAGGTAGTTGTGCTAAAAGCGAGGCATCCATAGTTTTCTATGTACAGAACTGTTTTTAAGTTTTAAAAGTCATATTTTGATATTTGTATGTGGGGCTTTTGTTTGTTTGGTTCTGTTTTTAATTAGATGAATATGTGCTATTTTTCTAAACTAGTGTGGAGTCTTTTTGTGCTGGTTTCACTGTGTTACTGCATGTATGCACAAATGCTTTACACATTGCCTCTGTAGTTTAGCCTCACTGCTCTGTGCCAATCTACCAGAGGGTCTTTTTGTGGTGGTTTCACTGTGTTACTGCATGTATGCACAAATGCTTTACACATTTCCTCCATAGTTTAGCCCGACTGCTCTGGGACAGGTATGTGTGAACTGTCACCATGCATCTGAGATAGTGGTGAAAAAATGACACCAGGCGTTTGGTAAAAATGGAACGCAGTGTCGCTTGCAATGCTGCTTAAAAATTGTTCCTTCCAAGTTCAATAAAGATTGGAGTGATATTGTTTGTACTCGCAGTAATTCAGCTACATGTAGGAAAAAGTTGCATGATAGTCTGTGAAAATCGATACCGGAGCTGAAGTGCTTCCCTGTAAGAGATCCTTGTCACTTGCTAGATAGTATGCTGAAAGCATCTTTACAATCTTCAGAGTTAATGAAGAATGCTATTGACTTTGTAGTCCATTCTGGTGCAGTAAAAATGTATTTGGACTTCCTATACCTCATCAGTGCAGAAAGTAAGCAATAATTAAAATTGAATAAAAAATTACATAAACATGGAAAAACACTGTTTCTGTTGTTTTTAATGGGGCAAAAATGTGTAAACACTAAATACCACTGTGTTTTTTAAGGTATTGGAAACATCAGAATTTACCAAAAATAGAAACTGAAAACAGGAAAGCCTATTAATGTTACATTGAGAATATTCCTTATGCCCAATATCAACCGTAGCCTTGCGTCATGGCTCAAGGGAAAGTGGACAACAATTTCAATCTCAAATTTCAAACAAATCCCATGCATCAAGGAAATAAAGTGAGAATCATAGGACAAATAGCATTTGTTGTGGCAGCGACTACAGCTTTGCAAAGTTTCTCAAGTGTTTGTGTCGCTGGTGTATGGAGTTGATCAACAGGAGTTCCATTCCCAAATAATATCTGGACACAATGCATGTGCTCCTCCAACATGGTACAACTCTTTGTGACAGTCGTATTGTATTTGTTCAATGAAAGGCACATTCAGTGTGAGTTCAGTTGTATATTTATGACAGTGTAGCCATTTAATACTGGAAAATACACAGCGCATTGACTATTAATCAAGGGACTTTAAAATCTGTTTACTGACAAATAAGTACATATACAAATAATTAAAAGGGCTCTGGAACTCTTTATTAGAATTGGAATCAAACCGTGCAAGTTGTGTTAGATGTGTTCATCTACTAGTCCTTTGATCCTGCCAGTGGAGATTGTCAAGACACATCATGTGTAAGTGTGGACACTTTTTGTTTTCAAAGGGCTCCCTTACACTATCGGTGTGGAGTTACACATAATGGAAGAAAGCTGCTGGTGACAGGGCCAGCTGCAGTCTGTTGTTTGGCACATGCATTTCACCTCTCACTTGTCCTTACTGTACATGAAATGCCAAAGAAGCCATTTCAAATGTCAAAGGTCTAAAATGATATTAACATAACAAAGCATAGTTTTATAAAACACATGGTAAGCTATTTTGGATGCAGGAATGAAGCTGAACTGTACCTCCTGCAGATAATTAGGATTTAACAGACCTTTAATTGAACCAGTCATCCATCAAGTTGTTCGATGTTTTAATGTGCATTAAAAAGCTTTGGGACAATGCGAAGAAAATGTAAAAAAAAAAGAAAATCTTAAAGTCTATAAGTGATATCATAGCTATTATGTATTTATTTAGTGGTTTTTGGGATGAAGGATGGAGCAAAGGGAGAGCAGTGATGAACCAAGTAGCTTATGATATTATGTGCTGTGTTGAGGGAATAAGGGCAAGTTCCTCACAATACCAGGAACTGCAGGGCCATAGCAACTAGAAATTACCTCTTCACTTCAATACTCACCCGCGGCCATGCAGTATCAGGCGTGTCCAATGCCCTTCAGGGACCCCATGGCCAAGTGACATGGAGGTCCCTACTGAAGCCCAGCAAACACAAGCTGTCACAGTGCATGTCCTGCTTAATGAAACAAATAAAAATCACAATTTTGGGGGAGAAAATACAGCCCTCAAGCCCCTGAGACCTCAGGAGGAAGACTGAAAAAAAGAAGGAAAGTGCATGATATCTGCAGCTTAAAACACACCAGGACAACACAAGAAAATGTATCCTGCTGGTATTATTTTGCAGCACCCTATACTATCAGCTATGACTCACATGTCAAGACTTCTAAACACGGAGCAAAGGCTTTAGTACTGTATGGAGATGGACAACGACCATAGGAGACTGAACTAAATGGCAGGAATTTGTCCACACCATTGCTCAGATAGGCGGGTACCACTGAGACAGTTTTGGTTGCACTCCAAGGATTATCCAACATCTGACTGTCAACAGCCTAGCCCACCTCCCTGTCACAGGTTCCATCGTTTTGTGATGTACAGAACCAAATATTTGTCAGAGGCTGTGGAAGGGACAAAATGAGACATTAGTCCTGAATGCAGTCTGAAGGAAAAGGTAACAAGTTGAGCTGAGGCTCAGCCGGGAACCTGCACACACGCACACCTCTTTTAAAAATGTATGCTGTATTTCTGTTGTCTGCAACTAGCGTGATTTAATACTGCTACTTGCATGTTTTAACTTGTGGCTTGTGTGTTTTGACTCTAGCCTCTGCTGACTTTGGGCATTGTCTCCACAGCACGTGTTTATTGAAGCTATCACAGCGTGTGTGAGTCATTGTTTACCTACCTGACTCCACACTCGATCTTGGACGCTGCTCCTAAGCGCGGCCGCCATATTGGGGGAAGTTGGTTGGCACGCTAGTGTTTAGCGTCAGGCGACCTTAAAGGTCGAACTTCTCACCGCCTTTTTGAGATCTGTTCCTGAGGCTCAGCCGGGAACCTGCACACACGCACACCTCTTTTAAAAATGTATGCTGTATTTCTGTTGTCTGCAACTAGCGTGATTTAATACTGCTACTTGCATGTTTTAACTTGTGGCTTGTGTGTTTTGACTCTAGCCTCTGCTGACTTTGGGCATTGTCTCCACAGCGCGTGTTTATTGAAGCTATCACAGTGTGTGTGAGTCATTGTTTATCTACCTGACTCCACACTCGATCTTGGACGCTGCTCCTAAGCGCGGCCGCAATATTGGGGGAAATTGGTTGGCACGCTAGTGTTTAGCGTCAGGTGACCTGCCTCCGCCCTATAAGTCCAGCATGCCTACGAGGGCATGCAGCGGACGAGTGCAGCGGGCGCGCCTTATGCGCACCGGAGGTGCGCCTGAGGTAAGCCCGTCTGCGCCCGTCCGCGTCCCGGAGGCGCCCGGCACGGCAGTAGACCAAGCTCATCTAAGCTGCACCGCTGAGAGGGTAATTTCCTTTGATCGTGATACTCTACTTAGGCTGGGGAATACTACTAGCTGGGGCTGTGTTAAACATCTATGTGACCCTGCTAATGTTAGGCATGTCTGTGAGACTTGCGCATGGTCTTCCTCGACTTCGCTTTCTTCACCAGTTACTCCCGGCTTAAACGATACTACTGGAGAGACCTCTGCGAAGGTCCTCGTGTATCCATGCATGCTTTTAAACACTCGATCTCTCGGTAAGCATGCCCTTGACCTTTTCAACCTACTTTTAGAACAGAAGCCGTCCTGTCTCTTTCTCAAAGAGACATGGCTAGGCGACTCCTCCAGTCCTGACTTCTCTACTGCCCTTCCCCCTAACTATTATATAGTCAGGAAAGACCGAGAGCTTGGTAGAGGAGGAGGAGTGGCAATGGTGGTAGACAAACGATACACCTGCTCTGTACTTGAAACTGATAACATTCCGGGGATTGATTCACTTGGCTTCTGCCTATCTTTCTCCCCGCACCATTCCTGTGCTGGCCTTTTAGTCTATTGTCCACCAGGCCACCTGGGCCCATTCTGTGATAAACTTCACCAAACTTTATCCCCTCTTGCAATAAAATACAAGCATCTTCTTCTTCTCGGAGATTTTAACATCCACATGGACGAACCCGAGTCCAGTGACTCTGTCAAATTAAATGATGCTACTAGCATGTTCAATCTTTTACCCTATTTTTCTGTAGCTACTCATAATAAAGGTCATTTGTTAGACAAAGTTTTTTCTTCTCTGTCTATCCAATCTTATCCACCACTTCCGGTGACGTGGTCAGACCACTTCCTATTAAATTTTGCTATCGTGGGTCCCTCTAAAGTTTCCTGCACTGAAAATGGCACTCAATCTACGGCTTTCCGACCCTTCCATCGTGTCACCACTGATATGCTGGAGCAGTCTTTAGCATTCTATCCGTGCCCACGGACTGGCAACTTTGAGCAGAACTTTTCTAGCTTTCAGTCCTGGCTCGCTCAACGTTTTGATGAATTGGCACCGATGTCTGCCAGATCCTTAACATCTCAACGTATCTCAGCCCCCTGGTTTACCACCGAACTTCATGAGATCAGGAAAAATTGCAAGAAAGCCGAACGATTATGGCGTAAAAAGTATGATGCCCTGTTAAAAATAAGGTTTAAAAATTTCACAAAGGCCTATCAGAAAGAAATCACACTAGCGAAAAAAGCTTTCTTCGCTAAAAGAATTGACTCAGCCTGTAACATCAGTAAGGAAATATTTAATATCGTTAGGGAATTCACTTCCCCCCTTGCTTCTAACCCCAAATTTTCTCCCTCTGAACTCTGGGTCAATCAGCTGGCTAGCTTTTTCTACAATAAAATTCTTAACATCCAGGCATCTTTTCCGCCTGTTGCCCCTGCCATTGATCCTGACCCCTTTTCATTTATTATGAACATTTCACAGGACACCCATATTCTGTCAGATTTTCCTCCTCTGTCGTTGGAGGCCTCGCTTGATTTGTTGCAAAAATTGAAATCTGGCTCTCCCTCTGACCCTTGCCCCGCCAAAATCCTTTCAAAAATGGCCCCCGTTCTCAATCCTCTGATTAATCCTCTCCTCAACGCCTCCTTTACTTCGGGCGAGGTTCCAAAGGCCTGGAAAAAGGCTCATGTCATCCCTCTTATAAAAAAATCTAATTTGAACCCTTTAGAACACTCTAACTATAGGCCAATATCTCTGCTTCCGGCCCTTGCCAAACTTGCCGAAAAACATGTACATTCCACCTTGTCAAAATTCTTAGAAGCCCATGACATTCTATATCAGACGCAGTCAGGTTTCCGCTCCAACCTCAGTACAGAAACAGCACTACTGGAGATAACTGAGACCATAAAGGAAGTGACTGATCGCGGAGGGAAGGCAATGCTGGTATTACTAGATCTCTCAGCGGCTTTTGACACCGTACCTCACAACCGGCTCCTCTTTAGACTTCATGAGATCGGAATTAGAGGGACGGTGTTCAACTGGCTTAAGTCCTTTCTCTCCGAACGCCAACAAATGATCTGGTCACCACCTTTTTCAGCAACAGTTCCATCTCTTGATGTGGGAGTGCCACAGGGATCAGTTCTTAGTCCCACTTTATTTAACGTCCATCTCTCCCCCTTGGCTGAACTAGTGGAGACCTTTGGCGCGCGTATCGTGTCCTATGCGGACGATACGCAGCTGCTTTTTACCTGCGATAAGAACTCTGATTTCGCAGGTGACTCTATTAAAAGCTGCTTAGAGGCGGTCTTTTCCTGGTTTCAGTTGAATCAGCTTAAATGTAATTCAGACAAGTCTGAAATTATATTTTTTGGCTGCTCTCCTGACACTCAATGGAAATCTTGGTGGCCGGAAGATATGCATCCTCCTTCCTCCCCCACTGCGATCGCTAAGAATCTGGGTGTCAAACTTGACAATGGTCTTACTTTTAAACCCCAGATCCTTGCCCTAGTCGGCCAATGTTTTGGCTTGCTACGTACACTCAGGAAATTCCTACCTCTATTGTCTCAGGCTCATAGGAGAATCACTGTACAAGCAATGATTGGATCCAGGCTCGACTACGCCAATGTGCTCTATTTGGGTCTCCCAGAGTACCTCCTATCTCGCTTACAGACTGTCCAAAATTCCGCCGCAAGTGCCATTTTCGGCCTAAGCCGCAGATCTCACACCTCGTCCCTCCTTGAGGCACTTCACTGGCTCCCGGTAAGGAAACGTATCATCTTCAAGACTCTGACCTTGACCTTTAAGCCCTTACACGGTACTGGTGCAGTCTACCTCAGGAAACACGTTCAGTTTTACCATCCTACCAGATCGTTACGTTCAGCCACACAAGCTCTTGCTGTCGTTCCATCTGAAAAGCACTCGCGCATTGGAGGTCGCTCCTACAGAGCCTGTGCCCCGCAGCTTTGGAATAAGCTCCCCCTCTCTCTGAGAAAAGCTGATTATCTCCTGTCCTTCAGGAAAAGTCTTAAGACCTGGCTTTTCAGCCTCTAGTGCACTTGTTTTCTGCTTTGCTTCTCTTTACAGATCTGTACAGCGCCGGGACACTCTGCCCGAGTAGCCGTGCGCTATATAAATCAAAAAAAAAGAAAGAAAAAAAAGAAATAAGTATTTGTAATGCAATAGGCGTCACATTTACGTGAGTTTAAGCTATTGGCATTGTAAATGACAATGCCTTTTATTTATGTTTTAAAAACGAAAACAAAAATAAAAGGCATAGTTATTTGCAATATTACTAACTCAAATTAGCGTAAGTGCGAGACCTATTGCTTTGCAAATGCTTGCTAAGTGTTGGAGGTATGCGCCTGCCAATGATGAAGTTATGCTATTGATGGAGCAAGGATTCGCATATGAAGCGATTTGCTCATACTCATGAACCTCGAATAACAATAACGAAGTAACCAATCTGTTTGTTTTACTAATTTCGCACATCTTACATTTACATGGGGTATCCGAGCGAAGCTTGCTTATGTGTTTTCTAATCCTAATAAGCTTGCGTCTAATATGGCTGCTGCTACGCCGGAATTTCCACTGCGCAGGCGTCTGTCATACCCACGTGACATCACATACTCGCAGCTTTGGAGGGAACCCTGTCGTATCTGCGCACTAGTGCTAAAATGGCTGTTCTGTGTTCTCACATGCGAGAGGCTTGCACTGCTGCTTTTGCTAAGCTGTTCGTTCTGCTTAATCCCAATGCTATAGTTTATTATAAAGTAATGGGTATAGTGTAGAAATTCATGGTATACAGTGTAATCATTTATTTCCTGTGTTCTAAATTGTTTCTTTTTACTTTTCATGTATCGTATTCTATGGGTCTGGGAGGTGCTTACTACTCCATTTTGAAAGTCCTTTCTGCGCATGTCACTCTGCAGAGGGAAGATGAACTCTGTGGCATTGAAACCCAGCCAGATGGCAGCAACAGCCAAGATGCGCCTGGGAAGACGAACCTTAACCCAGCTAGAAGAAGCTGAACTGTACTGAAAATTATTACAATGTATTTAATGATATATTCACCATTGTTAACCGAAAGGCATATGTCATGAGAACCTGAAAATTTAATGGGCGTAGACAAACTTTAAATAAGGAGACTGAGAAAGACCTGTCACTGACCGAACGCACTCAATAGGTGACTAAAAGCAGAGAGCTGCGGAGCACTCTGTCGGGAGGTTCGAGAACCCAATCGGGTTTTTGGGAAGTGAAAGTGCTGGCGAAGCACTTTGTTGATGAAATTTATAACCCAATCAGGGTTTTGGCAGATTCCTTGCAGAGAGCGAGTAGCGCAGGCGTTGCAACCAAAACTGCGGGTGCTGGTCTTAACCTTTGGTGATCCGGTCCTGATCCCAATTCTGGGGTTACCCTGTCGTGATGGTCCATGAGCTGCACCTGCTTGCCTACTGGCACTGAAGTCTTTGGGGTGTCTCCTGTCCTTTCCAACTAACCCGTGGCCAGGGTTGGTCTTCACACTATTCTAGGTAAATATAAATCTGTGTGGGTAATTGTCTTTCTGAATCACGTCCTTTTATTTACCCTCCCTGAAATTTGCAAAGCTTTGATTGCATATGTTCCTTTTCTTTCCCCGTTCCTTGGTAAATGAGACTTTCATGTATTACTGTCTATTAGTATGTTCCCATTTTTCAACCCACCCTTAATAAATGCTAAATTGTTCCTATATTAGTATATGTTCCTTTTCTTACCCTCCCTTAAAGGAGATACGCTGAATTTATAGTATGCTCCAAATCTTAACTTCCCTATAGTTATTGAGCTAAATTCTGAATAATCGAATTGCATAAGTTGTTTTCTCCTTTTCAAACTGCCAATGTATTATGAAAGTCTTTGGGTTTAATATGTTCCCTTTCTTTACCCTCCTTTAATCAAGTTGCGAAAGACTGTTTTCTAAAATTAGCATGTTCCTTGTTTCTACCTTCCCTTTATTTCAAGTTTGCTAAATGGTTGGCATAATCTATCTTTTACATAGCTATACGCTGTTTCTGATCTTGGTTATTGATAGTTTAATTGCTTTCAATCTACGGCTTATGACTTTTGATGATGACTAGATAAAGAGTTTGAACCTACCCTGAGTCTGTGGGTATTATATAAATGCAAATGTTATGTAATTTTGAGTGCTTATCTTTATTAATTCATCGTGTTTAGGTATCTAGTGACAAGGATTGGTAAGTTACTGTTATAGGAATTAGTATAAACACAAACTGATTGTAGAGTGTGGGTTACCTGTCTGAGGTAAATAAAATTTGATGACCCATTTTGAATTATGGGGCCAGGCGATTATTGGTAAGATCCTAGTCGGGTGACCTGCGCGCTCTATCACTATTTTTCAGTTTTTATATATGCCACAATTTTAGGAGAGGTAAGTGGTAGATTATAAAAAAGAGAATCGGTAGTATGTAGGTAACTCATTGACTGAGACAATTTCAGGCAGAAGATAGCGAAAAAATAATCCCATTTCTTGCTTCAAAATTGGGAGTCTCACTCCAGAGTTGGGTCTATCTGTATGTATGATATTTGGAGAAATGCTGTGGTTCTAGTGTTTGGTGTAAAGCTGCTGTTTCTAATAATGTCTCTCACTGTCATACCAAAGCCCAATGCCAGTAGTGTGTCTGCTGTATTGGTGCCATTGCCACTCGCAGTCTAGCAGTGACATGTTTTGACCTGCCCCTGGTAGGGGGCTGCTTTGCAGGCCCCCTGCACGCTCCCCGTGGCCTCCTACCACAAAGAAGTCATCACCTAGGCAGCACTTGCGCGCTGCGTAGGCGAGACCTAAAAAGAGTAGTAGAACGAGGTGCCACCCGAGAATGGGGTAGGGAGGGTAACAGACATCATTGGATGACACAGAAAGTGTGAGAGACCTGGAACATATAGACACAGGGAAGGGGAAGGAGGGAATCATGAAAAAGTTACAGTCGGCATAGATCATATTTGGAGAAGAGAGCATTGACAAGTTACCCATTGAAATATAGACACCGATCATACCGTTTAAAGTGAACTTTGGTGATGGAACCCGAACCATGCATCCAGGGTAGAGTTTCCCGAGCCAATGTGCTATAAGCCAGAGAGTTCAAGAGAACTTTAGTGGTGGGTACAGAGGGCGGAGCAGAGGAACCAATGGCACAATGAAGAAAGCACACTAGACTGGGATAGTGAAAGCAGTGGTACATACATAGTCAGTGAAGAGAAAGACATGTGAGAAGAAAGGCACACGCACGGTCAGTAAGTAGTAACCTCACTGGGAAAGGCCAGAATAAGAGACTCCAGGATGATTGGGTTGATGCAGGGCAAAGAGACAATGACACTAGAGGAGTACCAGACAAGTGAAGAGCATTGATCATAGTTTAAACAACTGTCATACCTTCTGTAACTGCTTCACCAACCTGATATTTGTGTTAGTGGTAGGGGGAGAATGCTTGCTGTCATCTGTGTTGAATAGGATCACAACAGTTTGGGGACAACTGTGGCTAAAGGTGAGGATGAAAGATGGAGCTGAACATCGTACGTAGGTGCGCATGTTGTATTTGTATAGAGCCAACCTCACTGAAAGGTAACAAGCACTCTATAGGGTCAAGGAAAATATACACTGCGGACTGGAGAGGAAGCTAGTTTCTGAGCAGTAGAAGACATTTACTGCATCATGATGTATTGATCTTAAAAGTATGTGTTGAGCTCTCACTTAAATTTTAGCAGTTTTGGGGTGGTTCTGATGGATAAGAGGATGTGGTTCCAAATCCTGGGTGCGCAGAAGAAGAGAAAATACAAAAACAAATTTAAATACACAAAAGCAATGATGTAATCAATCAATCAATCAATCAAGAGTTTGTTAAAGAGCAACTACTCACACGTAGGTCTCAAGGCGCTAGGGGTGGGGGGGGGATGCAGGTTCCATTCCATCAAGGGGGGGGTCTGTCGAAGAGCCAGGTTTTGAGGTTTCTTGCGAAGATGGGCAGCGATGTTGTCTGTCTGAGGTGGAGCGGAAGGGCGTTCCATGCTTTGGCCACGAGGAAGGAGAAGGAGCGGCCTCCCGATCTGGTCTTTCTGGGGCGGGGGACCTCGGCGTAGGAGAGTTGGGCTGATCGTCGGGTCCTTTGGGGTGCGTGGAATTTGAGCCGGCTGTTCAGGTATGCTGGTCCGGTGCCGTGGAGGGCCTTGTGTGTGTGGGTGAGCATCTTAAAGGTGATTCTCGCCTCGACGGGGAGCCAGTGGAGTGTGCGCAGGTGCTGGGAGATGTGGCAGTGTTTTGGCAGGTTGAGGACCAGTCTTGCGGCGGCGTTCTGGATGTTCTGTAGCTTGCGGATGAGGTTTTTGTTTATTCCGGCGTAGAGTGCGTTGCCGTAGTCGAGTCTGCTGGTGACCAGGGCATGAGTGACTGTCTTTCGGTGTTCGAGGGGGATCCATTTGAAGTTCTTACGAAGGAGGCGGAGGGTGTGGAAGCAGGAAGATGAGGCAGAGTTGATCTGGCGGTCCATTTTGAGCTCGGAGTCCAGGATGATTCCCAGGTTGCATGCGTGGACTGTGGGGGTTGGCGGGTTTCCGAGGGCGGGGGGCCACCAGGTGTTGATCCAGGCGTCGGGGTTTGGGCCCATGATGAGTACTTCTGTTTTGTTGGTGTTTAGTTGTAGGCAGCCGTTTTTCATCCATTTGGCGACGGCTTCCATGCCTTCTCGAAAGTTGTGTCTGGCGGTGTTGGGCTCGTTGGATAGGGAGAGGATGAGCTGGGTGTCGGCTGCATATGACACGATGTTGAGTCCGTAGGTTCTGATGATGGGGGCAAGTGGAGCCATGTAGACGTTGAAGAGCGTCGGGCTGAGGGAGGAGCCCTGGGGGACTCCGCAGGTGGTAGGTGTGGGGTCTGAGAGGAAAGGGGGGAGTCTGACCCGTTGCGTCCTGCCGGAGAGGAAGGAGCAGATCCAGTCGAGGGCCTTGTCCTGGATTCCTGCGTCGTAGAGTCTGCGTATTAGGGTGCGGTGGGAGACTGTGTTGAACACCGCTGATAGGTCTAGGAGGATGAGGGCTACTGTTTCTACTTTGTCAAGTAGGGTGCAGATAACGTCTGTTGCGGCGAGGAGGGCGGTTTCCGGACTGTGGTTTTTTCTGAAGCCGGATTGGGAGGAGTCGAGAATGTTGTGTTCTTCAATGAATGTGGCGAGTTGGCTGTTGATGGCTTTCTCAATGACTTTCGCTGGGAAAGGGAGCAGGGAGATGGGTCTGTAGTTTTTGAGGTCGTGGGGTCCACTGAGGGTTTCTTCAGGAGGGGTTGACCTCGGCGTGTTTCCAGTCGTTGGGGAACGAGGCGGTCGCCAGGGAGCGGTTGATGGTGTGGCAGAGCATGGGTGCGAAGGTGTCAGCGGCTCTGTTGAAGATGTGGTGGGGCAGGGGTCTGTGGGGGCTCCTGAGTGGATTGACTTCATTGCCTTCAGTGTGTCTTTGGTGGTGAGGGCTGTCCAGTCATCAATCGCTGGTTTACGAGTGTCGTGGGTGGTTGGTGAGGGTTCAGTGTGTTGGTTGTCTTTGTCAAAGTTGTCGTAGATGCTCTTGATTTTGTGGTGGAAAAAGGTGCTGAGTTTGTCGCAGAGGTCTTGTGAGGGAGGGATGTCGGTAGACTCGCTGGTGGGTTGGGCAAACTCCTTGATGATGCTGAAGAGTTCCTTGCTGTTGTGTGCGTGGGTGGAGATTCTGTCTTCAATTGCTTTTTGCCTCGTTTCTCTGATGAGTTGATGGTGAGCGTTGGTGGCGGCTCTGAAGCTGTTGTGGGCTTCTGTGGATTTGGTGTTTCTCCAGGCCTTTTCGAGGCGGCGGCATGTACGCCTGGACACTCGAAGTTTGGTGGTAAACCATCTGGCTTTCTTGGCACGGGTATTGTTGTTTTTCTTGAGGGGGGCTATGGTGTTGGTGCTGTCCGAGATCCATCTATGCAGGGTTCGGGCTGCGGTGTTGGGGTTGTCGTTTTCCGCGATGGTTGGGGTGGAGTTGTTGAGTGAGGAGATGAGCAGGTCGTCGGTGATTTTGGTCCAGTTTCTTTGTGGAAGCAGGTGCTGGTGTCTGTGGATGGTGGGTGTTCTGAAGGTAAAGTGGGCGCAACGATGGTCGGTCCATGGGAGTTCGGTGGTGTAGCTGAAGGTGATGGAGTTTCCTGTAGTGAAGAGAGGGTCGAGGGTGTGTCCTGCTGAGTGCGTGGGCTCGGTCACGATCTGGCAGAGTCCAATGTTGTGGAGGTTGTCCAGGAGGCATGTGGTGTTGGGGTCCAGTTGATTGTCAAGGTGGAAGTTGAGGTCTCCCAGCAGGGTGTAGTTGGTGGATGCGATGGATAACCGTCCTCTTGAACATAGGTCCATTATTCTTTAAAAGCCGTAGTTCCTTTAAGTTCTTTTCATTTTTCTGAGAACTGGATCAGGACACAGTGCCCAGAATAAATTTACTCAAGTGCTTTTAACATGCGGTGAAACTTTAAAAAACACATTTGAGAATTTCAAACAATGAGGTGCTGCAGGGTCAAATGTAACATGTTATGAGGACCAACTTAGTTCCGATAATAGACGCAGAATGTGAATGGAGCATGTTTTGGACCATCTGGCTCTTACTTCACGACACACAATTACAATCTGACGTGCAGGAAGAGAACATGACTTTCCAGGAGCAAAACCATATGTAGATCAAGTGCCAAAATGGTGTTTGTAATGTAATGTAAGGTGGATTTGTAGAGTGCAGCTGGTCTTCCGTGGGGGTATCCAGGCGCTGGCGCAGGCTTAGATCAAAGGCCTGAATTTAAAAGTTGGCAACTGACCTACTAGCCCCTATCTGCAAATAACAGGAACAGACACAGATATTGGTTTTCAAACTTTAGTGATATCTTACACCTTTTTTAACCAAAGGATCGTGATCATGTGTGTTCAGGATTATGTTTTTGACCATAGCATTTTGTTTTTGTTTGTTTAACTTTGCAAATTTTGTATAAAAGTGGGAAAACTGAACTTAATGTTGATTTTGTGGAAGAAACCTCCACAAATAAATACTTTTATTGCAATAATTCTCACCCGAATATTTCCTGGCAAACCTTTTGGAAAACCTCACCTACAGAACAAAATGGCAAAAGCTGTGACCTTCATGGGTATCATTTTAGTTCCACACGTCTTTAATTGCCGTCAGAATTTCTTTGTCCTCCTAAAATAATTGTACCTTTGACAATGAGCAACTATTTTCATAAACCCAGAATGTATTTTCTTGTCTACAGTAGTTAAAACATTTAACAAAGTTTGTTTTGTATGAACCAGATTCAGTTCAGTCGGAAATCTTGCCCCTTCAACTCTCATGCACATTGGTTAACCAGCTTAACTTTTTCTGTTGGACAAATAGATGTCCTTTGAAATTAACTGGCTAATACTATAGGTTAATAACGAAGTCCGAGTAAAAAAGATATTTCCTCTAAAAATGGCAGAAACCATCTAAAGCAATTTTAACCGACTTGAAAAACCTTCAAAGCATTGATTGATCACACGGTTCCAAGCACTGCCCCTTAATTACAAATTTAGCCTTAATCCAGATTCTGAACCTAATCACATGCAATAGCTTTTTTTTAAAAAGAAACACAATTTTTTGAATTCCATATCTTATCTTGAATTGTGGGACAATATTTACAATGGGGATCATAGGTGGTATTCTGCATGGTGATGGCAATAAGACTGCGGCTGTGCAACTTTTAATTTTTATTTTTTTTAATGGGACAAACACACATATAAAAATATATATTCGCTGGAAAAAACAAAGGTTAAAGTTAAAAAAACACTGATATTCAATAGTTGCAGGTAATGAAGTAAATATAACCCTCCATTCACAGTGTTGCCATCAATGCTGTAATTTCGAATGTTATCAATTGACCAAGGCATGAGTATTGTTTTATTTGAGATCATAAGCAGTGCATGGCAAGCATGCAAGTAATATTATTATTATTATAGAGACTTTTGTAGCGCGCTCTGTTACTAAGAAAATAGTATCCTGGCGCGAGGTGGGTGAGAAGCAGAGCAGAGAGAATCCGGTGCAAAGAAAGGGGGGAGACCCTATACAGTGATGTTAAAGAGGTGGGTCTTCAGTCCCTTCTTAAACACAGTGATGGATGGGGCTGTTCTCAGATGGAGAGGAAGGGTGTTACATGCTCTCGCCGCTCTGACAGAGATGGATTGTCCACCAAGCCTGCTATATTTAAACTTTGGGACAGTCATTTGGTGCAGGTTAGTTGATCTGAGAGGGCGGTTAGGAACATATAAGGAAAATCTTTTCCTCAAATAGACTGGGCCGGTTTGATGGACAGCTCGATAAGCAAGGACAAGGATTTTAAATGAAATCCTATGGGCAACTGGGAGCCAGTGTAGGGTGCGGAGAGGTTGGCGAACACTTGAACTTTTTGGAATGTTAAACAGGAGCCGTACCGCGGCATTTTGAATAACTTGGAGGCGGTGGATCAGGTAGGCTGGTAGGCCTCAGAAGAGGCCATTCGCGTAATCCAGTCTGGATAGTATGAGGGCGCGAATGACAGTCTCCTTGGCCTCTCTCGGGAGGAGCGGGAAGAACCTGCGTAATGTTTTAAGTGTGGAGAAGCAGATCCCAGTGAGTTTTTTCAAGTGATCCTCGAATCTGAGGTCATTGTTAAACCAGACTCCAAGATTTTTTGCGGGGCCTCCGATGGATTTGGGGCATGGTAGATCGGCAGGCCAAAGAGAGTTGCCAAAGTTGTCTGGGAAGGAACCATATAGCAGGATTTCGGATTTGCTTTCGCTACATTTTAGTTGCGCGAGGGCAAGCCATCGAAAGACAGATGATAAGCAGGGTTGGGCTCCAGACGTATCCAGGTTGTTTTTTGGCCATGTGAACAGGAGTTGAGTGTCGTCAGCGTAGGCCATTATTTTTGCTCCCAGCTGTTCGGCGAGATGGATGAGCGGGGTCAGATATATATTAAAAAGCAGGGGGCTAAGGGTAGAGCCCTGAGGTACACCCGTTACAAGTTTCTTGGGAGAGAAGGCAAAGGGCGGCATCCAGACTTGCTGAGATCTATTGTCTAGAAAAGACGTCAGCCAGTCAAGGGCGGAGCCTGTGATGCCTATGGCCGCTAATCTGGTGAGCAAGAGGGAGTGAGGGACAGTATCGAAGGCGGCAGAGAGGTCTAATAAAATCAGAGCCGCTCTGCCACCTTCGTCCAGACACTCCCGGATAGTTATTTGAATTCCCTTTAACTGATGAAATTCAGTGTTCTATTTGGACCACATCAATCTTAGGTCTTTTGTTTTAAGCACAGCTTAAGATCCAACAAAATTGTGGTGGAATCAGAGTCTGTCATCTGGTCCACTCATTACCCCCAGGTCCCTCCGTCCTCGACACCTTCCTAATAACAAGTGGAGATAACCATCTCCCGACAGAAAAAAAGAACAGAGGCATGCTGGGACCTTAATACTGCCCCTCCCACCGGGAGTACATAAGCAGTACTTACCCAGCATCCCGTCTGTTCTTTTTTTCTGTCTTTGACAGAATGGACTGTTGGTGTGCTGTTGCTGCCCCTGCTCCTGCTGGGCTGGGGTGGCGTGCTTGCTCTTCTCTGGTCCCCCTGCCCGGCTGCCTGGCTTCGCGGGCAGGGGTGCTGCTTCCTGGTGTGTATTCCTTCCGGCCTGCCTGGCTTGCTGGGAGGCTTGGCTTCTTCCTGGCCGGTGTTTCGTGGATCCTTGCCGGCCCTTTGCGGCTGATGCGCCGCCTCCCGGTTGCTTCCGGGTCGTGGTGCGCGTCTCCCATGCTTGGCCTGGTGGGAGACGCGCTGTGCTGGATGTTTTGGATGCTGCAAGAGGGTCCGGTGCCGGCTGTTGAGTGGGGGCCTTGTACATGCTCCGGCCCCCGCTCGGGGGAGTCCCACCTTGCGGTGTCTTTTGCTCTCTCTCTTTCTTGTTGCAGGGAGTGCAGGGACTTCCAGTTCTCGGCGGCTGTGGCGGCTGCTTGTGGTGTGTGCGCTGCTTGTTTGCAGAAGGCAGGGGGTGCACGCTAATTAAAAGGCTGCCTTTAAAGGCCCTGGGTGTCATTTGGGCCTGTCCCCGTACTGTGTTGTTTCATTACATGCTGTGACTCTCGTGCACACTGGTGCATTTGCACTCAGTGGACTGATGTGTCCCCCGCAGGAGCCTGTGTTCTTCATGGTCAGGGGTTCATATGCCGGTGTGTGCAATCAGCCTTCCATCTGTGGTGGATGTGATGGGTTCCATTGCGTTGGGTTGACGCTTAACATCTGTTCTTTGGCGCCGGGATACCTCCTGGTGAACGTGCGCTTTCCATATACACATGTTTTTGTCATGGTGCCTGGCAGGGTGCGTTGTGATGTCACGTCTCTGGGGCACTGTGTTTGTGATGACTCTTGTCTCTGTGCTGCATTTTCGCTCAGCTTTCCTGGGGGTGCTGCTGGATGTGGGGCGCTCACATTGGGCATATTAATGTCCTGGAGCGGGGGTTCGTTCCATGTTCTCCATGGCCATGGAATTTGATTCCTGTTTTAGCGGTCGGTGTGTCCTCCGGTGGCTGGCTTTCGCGCCCTGCTTGCCGTGGGGTGGTTACTTCCTCTGGTCTTTCTGGCCGCTGTTTTTCCTGTGGCCCTTTTCTTTTCCTGACCCTTCTGGTTGTTGGGCTGCGGGAGTCTCCTGGGGTTGCCGGGGTTTGAACCCGGGACCTCATGCTTGCATGCGCTCTGCCTCTGAGCTACATCCCGGTCGGTGCTCTCCCGGCTTCCCTGCATGCTGGTGCTGGGCTGCTGCCTTTTCCTTGGGCTGCCTGGTTCCGGGGCTGGTGGGGTGCGTGGCTCCTTGTTCTGTCTTCAGTCAGTTCATGCTGCATGTCAGGGGCCTTCTCTTCTGGGTTGGCGTTTGGCTTCGGCTTATGCTGCTCCCCTCTGACGGCTTTGTTTGGGGTGCTTCCTGCTGGGGCTGGTCTACTCCTGGTGGGTGGCTTTCGGCGGTCTCTTGCTTGTGCCGCTCCTCTCGGGATGTGTCCTGTCAGGGCTGCTGTCCCCCTACTTCTTGGTTCGCTTTTTTGCGGGCTCCTCTCCCTTCCGCTGCTCCTGGCATTCGCTGCCTGGCTCGGTGCGCCTTTGGTTGGGGCTGGCCTTCTCTGTTCTGCTGGTCGCCGGGTCTCTGACCCCCTCCCCCCCTCCCTTGTGGTGTGTGGTTGGGGGGGGTGGTCCCGGGTTTTCCCGGGTGCTCTCTTGCCATGGTCTGCGTGGTGGGTTTGTTTCTGTTTCCCCCGCGGGCCTTCTTCCTTTGGGTCGCTGCCTTCGGGTGGGGTCCTTGCTCCTGGCCTTGCGTGCTTTTGCATTATGTCCCGGGCCTTGTTGAGGGTTTCTCCTCTCGGTTGGGCTTGTTTGCTGCTCATCTGGGTTGTTGGCATTCTCCCTTCTTTTTGGTGGCCTGCCTCTGGTTGGCGTCGGTTCCTGACGCTCCTGTGGTTCGCTGGTTCCTTTTGATTTTTTGCTGGCTCTGTCTGTGCTTGCTCCTGGAGTTCCCTGTGTTGTTGGGTTCTTCCTGCCTGCTTGCTTCCGCCTTGCCCGCTGCTGCCCTTGTGTCGGGCCGCCTCTTGCTTCCTCGGCCGCGGCCTGTTGGGGTGGTAGGGTGTTTAAATATCGATTACAAAAATATAGTTGACAAAAATATAGTTGTATAAATATCGTTTACAAAAATATCGACTCCCTATACCTAAATTGGTAAGTACATAAATATCTACTCAAAAATACCGATGTAATAAATATAGATGTTAAAAATATCGACTTTTTAAATTAATTAAAATTACATTACATAATTAAAAAATATAAGTACCATTAACAAAATACAATACATTTTAACTATTTATAAAAAATTAACAAAATATTTTCATTATAAACTTAATAAATGTGTACATAAACATATATTTAACACATAAAATTATATAACAACAATAATACATACATTTAATAAAAATATAAAAAATATTATTAGTTAAAACATTTGATAGCGAAGGGGTAAAAATTACTATTCCCACTCCACTAAGTGCAACAGTAGGGAAAGCGCTGGATAGCATAGGGGTAAAAATTATTATTCCCACTCCAGAGGGTGCAAAAGTAGGGAAAGCTTTGGATAGCGTAGGGGTAGAAATTACTATTCCCCCTCCAGAGGATGCAACATTAGGGAAAGCGCTGGATAGCGTAGGAATAAAAGTTATTATTCCCACTCCAGAGGGTGCAACAGTAGGGAAAACGTTGGATAGCATAGGGGTAAAAATTACTATTCCCACTCCAGAGGGTGAAACACTAGGGAAAGCATTGGATAGCGTAGGGGTAAAAATTACTATTCCCACTCCAGAGGGTGCAACAGTAGGGAAAGCGTTGGATAGCGTAGGGGTAAAAATTACTATTCCCACTCCAGAGGGTGCAACAGTAGGGAAAGCGTTGGATAGCGTAGGGGTAAAAATTACTATTCCCACTCCAAAGGGTGCAACAGTGGGGAAAGCGTTGGATAGCGTAGGGGTAAAAATTACTATTCCAACTCCAGAGGGTGCAACAATAGGGAAAGCGTTGGATAGCGTAGGGGTAAAAATTACTATTCCCACTCCAAAGGGTGCAACAGTAGGGAAAGCGCTGGATAGCGTAGGGGAAAAAATTACTATTCCCACTCCAGAGGGTGCAACAGTGGGGAAACGTTGGATAGCGTAGGGCAAAAAATTACTATTCCCACTCCAGAGGGTGCAACAGTAGGGAAAGCGTTGGATAGCGTAGGGGTAAAAATTACTATTCCCACTCCAGAGGGTGAAACAGTAGGGAAAGCGTTGGATAGCGTAGGGGTAAAAATTACTATTCCCACTCCAGAGGGTGCAACAGTAGGGAAAGCGTTGGATAGCGTAGGGGTAAAAATTACTATTCCCACTCCAAAGGGTGCAACAGTGGGGAAAGCGTTGGATAGCGTAGGGGTAAAAATTACTATTCCCACTCCAGAGGGTGCAACAGTAGGGAAAGCGTTGGATAGCGTAGGGGTAAACATTACTATTCCCACTCCAAAGGGTGCAATAGTAGGGAAAGCGCTGGATAGCGTAGGGGTAAAAATTACTATTCCCACTCCAGAGGATGCAACAGTGGGGAAAACGTTGGATAGCGTAGGGGTAAAAATTACTATTCCCACTAAAGAGGGTGCAACAGTAGGGAAAGCGTTGGATAGCGTAGTGGTAAAAATTAGTATTCCCACTCCAGTGAGTACAACAGTAGGGAAAGCGCTGGATAGCGTAGGCATAAAAATTACTATTCCCATTCCACAGGGTACAACAGTAGGGAAAGAGCAGGAACTCAAAAAAAATAATCAACCATCTGTCAAATTTAGTATAAAATTTAATGAAGATTATAAACATATTTAATATATACATTTAAATATATTATTAACAAACACCTACACACCTAAAATTAATTGCTCAATTATATTTAATATTTACTAATTAATTATTGATTAGTATTGTATTTTCAAAATATTTACAAAATAATTAATTGACAGCTTTCACACCATATACACTTATAAACACCACAACACAAACTAAAATGTATTTACTCGTTAAAAAAGAAAAATTGTTTAATTATAATTAATGAATCAATAATTAATTAATTATTCAATAAAAATGTAATTACTTCACTACATTTTCACTTAAAAATTCCAGTACACACACCTTAAATTAATTAAACAATTAACATAATTAATTAACATAATTAATTATCAATTAACTAATTGAAGTTAATTAACTAATAATTATGAAACTATTTATATTAAATGAACACATTAATTAATCAATTATTTTAATATATTTAAATTACTTCCCACCCTATTCCCCTATAAACCCACAACCCGCTACAGAACTATTAACACCAAATTCAACATAAAATACATTATTAACTAATAAAATGCAACAAAATATACCAAATTGACAAACAATACTCATTAAAAACACTAAATTACTTATAATTATTAAAAAATTGATATTTTTGTAAACTATGTTTTTGTAAACTATATTTATTACAACTATATTATTGTTATCGATATTACTTACCTGTCTGTAGATATTCTGGTCAAACTATATTTTTGATATCGATATTTCTTCTTGTAGATATTTCTGCAGCGATATTAATCTAACTCGATATTTTCCCGTCGATATTCCCGCTCTAGACCGTTGGGGTTGCGCTTTTCTTTCCCCCTTCTTCTGGTTCCTTTACAGCTCCCGGCCCCCGGATGGTGGTGGAATAGTCATCCAGGTAGGCGGCACTGAAATCCTCCAGCCCAACTAACACCTGGTTGACCAACCTCTAAAAGGTGGCAGGGGCATTCTTCAACCCAAAGGGCATCCCCTGGAATTGGTAGTGCCCCTCTGGTGTTGAGAATGCTTACCTCTCCTTTGCCCCATCAGTTAAGGGAATCTGCCATTACCCAGACGTTAAATCAAACGTACTGAGGCACCAGGCAGCTGCCAACCGATCCATGAGCTCATCAGTTCTGGTGATATGGTGCTCATCAATCCTGGTGGCCGAATTGAGCCTTCGGTAGCCCACACAGAACCAGAGCTCTAGCATGGCACCCGGTGCTGCAGCTTTTGGGACCAAGACCACTGGGCTGGCCCAAGGGCTGTTTGAGGGCTCAATAGCTCTAACATCTTGGAGACCACCTCCTAGATGCAAGCCTTGACCCTGTCAGTCACTCTGTAAACTTTGTGCTTTAACGGAGGGCTGTCCCCGGTGTCAATATCATGGACACACCACTGAGTGACACCAGGGGTCAGGAGAAACAGAGCAGCAAACTGTCCCAACAGTTGGCAACAGTCACTCTGCTGTTCAGGAGTCAGGGCGGGGGAGAGTGATACACCGCCCACTGACCCATTGTGCTCTTTTTCAGACAGGAGGTCAGGAAGAGGCTCAGTCTCCTCTTCCATTCCAGCATCTGTTGCAAGGAGCATACCCACTTCGGACCTCTCAAAGAGGGGCTTCAGGCGGTTCACATGCAGGACCTGCAAAGGGTTCCTTGGAGACTGCAAGAACACCAGGTAGGTGATATTACTCTTGCACTCCACCACCTTAAAGGGGCTGGTCCACTTATCCTGAAGCGCACAAGGCTCCACTTGGGTCATGACCCACCCTTTCTGTCCAGGCTGAATCTCAATCAGAGTGGCATTCTGATCATACCAACGTTTAATCTCTTCCTGGCTGCCTTCCAGAATTGCCTGAGCAAGTTGTCTAAGGTGCTTAGTCTGGTTTCTGAAGGCCAGCATGTTGCGATATACATCCTGGGGAGGTTTACTGTGAGCTTTCTCCCAGCCTTCTTTCATCAGTCTCAGAGGTCCTCTTACAGGATGCCCATACAGCAGTTCATAGGGACTGGATGCTAAGGACTTCTGTGACACCTCTCTGTAATCAAACAAAAGGCATGGTAAGGGGACGTCCCACTTACACCTCATGGGTTCACCAAGACCCATAATCATGCCCTTCAGGGTCTGGTTAAATCTCTCAACCAGCCCATTGCCTTGGGGGTGGTAAGGAGTGGTGAACTTAGAGGTAACACTGAACTCCTGCCACAGGGACTTCATATACTTCGATATGAAGTTGGTATCACAGTCGGACACCACCTCTATGGGGAACCCCACACGGGAGAAAATCCACATCAATGCACAACCCACCACAGGGGATGTCACAGTCCGGAGAGGGATGGCTTGGTCCACCAACAACAGGATAAACCTGTAGCCCATGGCTGTCTGGGGATCTAGAGGACTCAGAATGTCAATACCCACCCTCTCAAAGGGGGTGCTGACCACAAGGAAAGGTTGGAGAGGAGCCTTACACTTCCTTCCACTGTTACCACTTGTGAGTATCAGAACTCTTACGCATTTGGGGCCAGTAAAAGTGGGTGACTCAAATCAAATCACAAAAATGTGTGCAGCGCGCTACTCACCCGTAAGGGTCTCAAGGAGCTTAGGGGGGGGGGGTCGCTACTGCACGAACAGCCAGGTCTTGAGATGTTTCCTGAAGGAGAGATGGTCCAGGGTCAGCCGTAGGCGGGTGGGGAGGGAGTTTCATGTCTTGGCTGCCAGGTAGGAGAAGGATCTTCCACCGACAGTGGATTTCCGAAATCGTGGGATGGAGGCGAGGACAAGGCTGGCGGATCGGAGCTGGCGGGTGGGTGTGTAGAAAAAGAGGCGGCTGTTGAGGTACTTCGGGCCCGTGTCGTGGAGAGCCTTGTGTGCGTGGGTGAGGAGTCTGAATGTGATCCTCTTGCTGACGGGGAGCCAGTGCAGGTCTTTCAGGTGGGCAGAGATGTGGCTGTGGCGAGGGATGTCCAGGATGAGTCGTGCTGAGGCGTTCTGAATGCGCTGGAGTCTTTTCTGGAGTTTGGCTGTGGTTCCAGCATAGAGGGTGTTCCCGTAGTCCAGATGGCTGGTGACGAGGGCCTGGGTGACCGTCTTCCTGGTTTCGGTGGGGATCCATCGGAAGATCTTTCGGAGCATGCGCATGGTGTTGAAGCAGGAGGACGAAACGGCGTTGACTTGCTTGGTCATCGTGAGGGAGAAGTCCAGGATGAAGCCCAGGATGCGTGCGTGGTCCGTTGGCTTGGGGGTGGTGCCCAGGGCAGGGGGCCACCAAGAGTCATCCAAGGCAAAAGGAGATGGTCCGAGGATGAGGACTTCCGTCTTGTCTGAGTTCAGTTTCAGACGGCTGATCTTCATCCATTCTGCGACGTCTTTCATTCCTTCCTGGAGGTTGGCTTTGGCGGTGACGGGGTCGTTGGTGAGGGAGAGGATCAGCTGGGTGTCGTCGGCATAGGAGATGATGTTGAGGTTGCGTTGGTGAGCGATGGCTGCGAGAGGGCTCATGTAGACGTTGAAGATGGTGGGGCTGAGTGAGGATCCTTGCGGAACGCCGCAGATGACTTTGGTGGCCATGGATCAGAACGGGGGAGGCGGACTCTCTGGGTTCTTCCGGCGAGGAACGAGATGATCCACTCCAGTGCCGCTCCTTGGATTCCGGTGTTGCTGAGGCGCTGTATCAGGGTGCGGTGGCATACGGTGTCGAAGGCTGCTGAGAGGTCCAGGAGGATGAGGGCAGCAGTTTCTCCGTTGTCGAGCAGGGACCTGATGTCGTCAGTGGCTGCGATGAGGGCGGTCTCGGTGCTGTGGTTTGCTCAGAAACCGGACTGTGAGGGGTCGAGGGATCCGTTGGCCTCGAGGAAAGCAGAGAGTTGTCTGTTGACGGTCTTCTCAATGACTTTGGCTGGAAAGGGGAGGAGCGAGATGGGGCGGAAGTTCTTGAGGTATGGGGTCCGCGGTGGGTTTCTTCAGGAGGGCGCTCAGCTCGGCATGTTTCCAATTCTCCGGGAAGGTGGCGGATGCGAAGGAGCTGTTGATGATGTTCTGGATTTGGGGTGTCATGATGGAGTTGGCTTTGTTGAAGATGTGGTGTGGGCAGGGGTCGGTAGGGGAGCCGGAGTGGATGGTGTTCATCAGGCGGGTGGTGTCTTCGGTGCTGACAGGGGTCCAGGTACAGAGGGTGGTGGTGGGGGGCGCTGGTTCAGTGGTTGGGTGCGTGGTTTGTGTTGTGTATGTCAGCGATCTTGCGGTGAAAGAATGAGGCGAGTGAGTCGCAGAGGTCTTGCGAGGGTGTGAAGTCGTTGTTGCAGGCGCTGGGGTTGGAGAGCTCTTTACCGATGTTGAAGATTTCCTTGCTGTTGTGGGTGTTGTTGTCCAGTCTTTCTTTGAATGTTGTCTTCTTGGTAGTGCGGATCAGCTGGTGGTGTTTGCAGGTGGCGCTCTTGAGGGCTGTCATGTTTTCTGTTGTCTGGTCGTGGCGCCAAGCTTTCTATGGGTGCGGCAGGTTTTCTTGGAGTTTTTGAGGTCGTTGGTGAACCACAAGGCTTTCCTGCTGCCGGGTCTGCTGGGAGGATTCTTCAGTGGTGCAAGTTCATCGGTGCAGTTGGTGAGCCACTGTGTGAGGTAGCCAATGGGTGCAGGGGGGGCGGGCTGCACAGGAGGCAGCGACTGGAGAGATGGGGCTGAGGAGCCCTCCGAGGATCACGGTGATCCTAGGGGAGGCCGGAGCCAAGAAGAAAACACTCACTCAATCACTCGGGGTACAAAAGAGAAGGGGGCGGGCAGGCACACGGGGCACAGAAGCAGGGCAAAGGCAGTCCAGTCGGCGATCGCGCAGGAAGGAGAGTGCCGATCTGGAGGGAGGAGCAGGCGGCAAAGCAGTCAGGACAGGCGGAGCTGCAGTGGTGGGGAAGTTACCTACCCGAGGGTCAAGGGTCACTCTCACCTTTCAAAGGTCTTGTCTTGCCCTAAATGTCCTGCCAAAGGCACACCATGAGCCAGGCCCAGTAGGAAGGCTCTGAAGCACTGAGGTACCAACAGCACATGGGCTGACCCAGGCTCAGCAACCTTAGGCTCGCTATATAGGAGACCATTCTTATAGTAAATCCAATGTGATCCGGACTGATCACCTGCTGCCTGGTTTGCAGCCTGCTCCTGCAAACCAATGAGAGAATGGCATGTCTGCTGCTCCTGGCAGAACTCCTCCCTGGTGGGCCCAACTTCTCGCTGCCAATGGGTCAGCTCAGGCAGGTCCCCCGGTTCAGCCACTTGCTCCAGGGCATCCCCCTTAGGGTCTACCTCCTCCTGGACTGTGAGAACTTCGGGGGCCAGTTTCCCATGCCCCCTGCCTCTTCTCTTCTTGGCAGGCAGCTGGGCCACTCTTTCAGGCTCCAGGTCCACTTGAAGGCCCTTACCGGCTGCCATTTACCGAGTGGTCACACATCCACTCAGGAAGACCCAACATCTCTAAATTAGACCTCCATTCCACCTTTGCCCAAGGGGAACTCTCCAAATCATTGCCTAGCAGACAGTCAACAAGCATGGCTGGCCGCACAGATACTCTCAAGGTACCCAAGACCTCCCCACTCAAAGGGAACCTGTGCCACTTTGCAGAGGCACTCTGATCTTCAGTGGGCAATGCTAGCAATGTCTTCCTTCCTTCACTAAGAAAGCATCCCCACAACCCTGCTCCCCAATCTCTCTCAGGGAACCGCTGGGACTTCATCGCTACTTGATAGGCTTTGAACCACTGACCAATGTCCTCATGCTTCATGAAATCCTAAATAACATCCTTGGGAATGTATACCTTCCCTTCCACATGCACCGATGGTGTGCTGCCACCAGAGGGATTGATCTCTAAACTTTTTGCTTTCAGATCCAACTCCCTCAATACTCTCTGATGCTCTAAAAGCATTTTTGTTCTCATCCATGGCCAATCTCTTGCTCTCCAACTCTAATTTCTTGTTTTCTAACTCACTCTATCTCCCCAACTTGAGTTTAGCAAGCTCGAATTTATGCACCCTGATTATTTCCCTGTCCTCCAACTCCTCTGGACACGGGTCCTTTGTGGACACACTGCTGCCCACCCTAGAAGGTGCGTTCCTCCTTGTGAGGCCCTATGGCCCCTCCTGCTGCCCATCTAAATTCTCTACCCTCCACCATAGCCTCTTCCGGATGCTCACTGGCACTCTTAGATTCCAACCAGGTCCTCAGCTTCTTTTGGTATTCCTCCATTCTGGTGAGGCCTCTCACAGAGATTTTAAATTTTTTGCAGACAGCTTTGAGATGTGGCACAGTGTAGGAATCAACCCTCTCTTCTTCAAATTCAATATAGACAGATGCAATGGATGATGCTTTACTCATGGTGAAAATTGGCAGTTCTCAAGATGCAAACTATTTCAAGGCAAAAACTCTACCAACATGTATGTGGTTGTGTAATGGTATGCACTCACTAGTAGTCTTCACCAATCACTGTATGTAAATCACAAATACAAGTTCAGGATCCTCACCGCTGACCACCAATGTTAGAAATGGGGGTCTCTAGTTGGCAATGGTTTGCACCTCAGTTGTTCACAAATGCTTTACACATTTCCTCTGAGATAAGCTTGTCTGCTCGTGCAAAGTTACCAAGGTGGTGAGCAGGGGTTATTTAGGGAGTCAATCCCCCTTAGACTGAATAGAAGCAAGGGTCCCTATTTGGACAAAGGTGCAAATCATTGCCAACCAGAGACCCCCATTTTTAACTCTATTAAATTGTTCTTTATGGGCCAGCCATTGAGCGACTTCGCTCTCATTTGGAACTTCCTTGATGTATTTCATTCTTTATTTACATTACTTTCTATTTTCGTTATATTTATGCTTTGTATAATTATGTGCTTGAACCCTTGTTAGTATTATAGTTTTAAATGTGCCACTGGTTCGAGTAATAGAGCTGCCCATGTGTCATATAACTATATTACAGACGCAGGCGCAAAGGCAAAGAAGCTTTCAGGAAGCACACTGACAGTGCGCCACCTAAAAAGGTGGTGCACTGTCAGTGTGCTCCCTGATAACAGTCCTCTGGAAGGGGGAAAGGAGTCCCATCACTACACCCACTTGCAAGGGGATCTCTATTCCCCCTTAAAAGAGCAGGTGGGTCGCTGCCTGTACTGTGAAACAAGGAGCGTCTTAAAGGCATCTGCTCCTTTTTTCACATGAATGCGCTCACCCCAGGGCATTCATCCTAATATGGCGCATTTTCTTTGTTTGAGCTGGACGTACCTTTTAAAAGGTTCACCCGGCTCAAATACGCAAAATGTCCTGTATGTATGATACAGCTCCTGATTGGCTATTGCAACACCACAAGAATAATTTGTGTTACAGTGAAATGTGCTACAAATGTCTTCTAGGTGCAATCTAAAAAATGTTTGTTGGTCACTCTAAAATGGGACTTGGAGGTTGCTTTCTCAATTAACATTTTAGAAAAGTGCTGATCCATTGTGAATTTTAAAGCACCTTTGGTCAGTCATAATTTGCAACAGTTGAATGATTCGAAAGATCTTCTTGGCGGCACTTCATGAAGACTTATCAGCATCCATTAGAATAACCCAGGAAGGCAACACCACCAGACCTTTTAAATCCAGAAGAGGAGTGAGGCAAGGCTGCATTTTAGCCCCACTCTTGTTCACCCTATACATTAACTCTCTGGATAAAGCACTGGAGGGGTCCACACTTGACATCCCGTACGTGGGGGGCTCCGCAGTGCCTGTTCTGCTATACGCAGACGATGCGGTCCTCCTTGCCCGTACGGGAGTGGGGCTACCAAAACTTTGACTTTGACTTTGACTTTGACGCGTTTGGTTATTTTATGGCGAAGCTCGACCTCCTGATCAATAATAAAAAATCTCATGTCATGGTGGTCGGGAGGCGGCAAAGGCCGAAAAAACTAAAAAGTTTTACTTGTTGTGGTGAGGGGGTCTCAAGGGTACAGGTCTTCACCTATTTGGGTGTGATCTTTGAGGAGAAGGGCTCATGGAAACCGCAGGTGTGCGCCAAGTCACTTGACGTAACCCGTTCAACCTCAGCCTTGCTAAGCTTTGCAAAGCGACTAGGCTCACGACCAATGGAGGCACTTCTGAAAGTGTATAAAACGAAATGCCTATCCATAGCCACCTATGGCGCAGCGCTGTGGGGTTACTACTCAACCGGTGATTTGCAGATTTTGGAAAATCAGTTTCTTAGAACCCTACTAAGTGTTCCACAATCCACTCCAGTTTTTTCCCTACACACAGAGCTAGGCTTGGGCTTTATCACTGATCAGCTTCTCTTGGAACCATTGGTGTGTTGGGCCAAAATCTAGCTGAATAACAAAATTAGGCTTAACCACATTATTCCTAGGGATTGCATGGCGCTGGATAATGTTTTAAAGATCCCGTGGATGGCTTATGTGAAGGGTGCCCTGGAAAGTCTTGGTAGGCCCAACCTTTTTAGCCACCCTAATACAATTTGCAAGGGGGACGTGAAATTGATCAAGGATAATTTCCTGAGGAGGGCATCGTTAAAGCGGGAGAGCGAGGAGTTGACCAAACCCAGAGCTAGAGCAAGTTTCCTCCACCTGACCAAACCCTCGATTGAACCTTATCTAACAATTGTAAGCCGCCCATACCACCGACATCTCCTTATTAGATTTAGGTTCAACATCATCCAGTACTCTTTAGGAGTCTTCCCTGTATGGGGGGTGCCAGATGAGTCAATTCCTTGCAGCTGCGATAACTTTTCAGAGCAGTCCCTTACACATTTTGTAATGTTCTGTGAACACTTCAAGAAGAGTAGAAAACTATACTTGGTCCCTATTTTAAAGGAAGCAGGCTTTATGCAGGTGCGCCCAGCATTACTTTATTTACAGTTACTAGGGAGCACCAAGATAATCTTCGGGGTTGCTAGCTTTCTGGTCGCAGCTATGCGCACAAAAACCAGGAAGCTATCCCCGAAGGACTTGGAAGGGCGCCCTCACCATATTGCAGACTCTGTTAATATTTCTTAATCAACTATTCTTCTTATGATCACATTGCGAATGTATTGTTTTTGTATTAATATCTAAATTATTGACTGGATCTACATATCACTTCGACTGATTTTTTAATTGTTTTAACTATATGAATTATACGATATGTAAAATAACCTTTAAATAATTTTTTTTTTAATAAATTGTACTGTATTGCGCTTTTATGATTTAAATTAATCGAATAAAGCTGGCTTTTGACTTTGACTTTGACTTTGATTCGAAAGATCACTTTCAACAGTGATTTAGGATTTCTCTCCCACGCAATTCTATTCATGTTTAGCCAATTAGCAGAATTAATAAACTTAAGTAATTGAGGGAAGCTTCCAAGGCTAGCTTGTCTCTAAAATAATCCCTCTAAATTATTTTTCAGTGGAAAACTGACAATTTGGTTCTTTCTCCTTGGAAGAAGAAAAATGGAATGAGTATTCCCAGGACACAAATGAAGAAAGGGTTGAGTTATAGGGAAACGTTAATATTTAGATTCATTTCAAACTATATGTTATAAATTAGTACCAACATTTTAGGCAGGATTCTTAAAGAAAACTCATAAAAGAACATCTGTAAATATATTCTTAAGTACTGGAGTAGATTTACGAATTCTATAAATTCACTTGCATTCCCCAGGGTAGACCGTGAAAACTGCACACGTTTTCATTTGTACTAATGGGAATGCCATGCAACATGTGAGTTATATCCCCATTTCAGAACTGTACGAAGAGCGCAACTCAACAGTGAAAAAGGTAGCTTACTATGGAATGCATTTTTTTACCCCATGGAGCAAACATATTTTTACTTAAAAAATACCTTGGGGCATATTATCAAGCCTGTGCGCTAAAATTATCGCCGCTTTATCGGCCGAAAACGGCCGATAAAGCGGCGATAATGGGCTTGATAATATGCTCTGTGGAATTCCAATCGAAGCCCATGTTAGATGTCTTCACATCTAACATGTGCTTCGATAAAGCGGCGATAATTTTAGCGCACAGGCTTGATAATATGCCCCCTTGTTCTCACAGGACCGCACCTTGACATTTGGTGGTGTCAGTTACCCTTTTCCCTCCCTTCCTGGATATTTGGCAGTCATAAACGGAGCCATTTTGACAATAAACATATTTTTTTCGAACACAAACCATTTTGTGAATCATAAGCATCATGTTGAGATTAGTGTTACTGTATTTATATCTTGAAGGTTATGCATTTTCTAAAAACGTAAAATAATTATTTTGACAGTAAAGTAAAGCATATTTAAAAGAGTTGTTTACAACTATGTGAAGATTTACATCTCCGATTGAGCATACTGTTCAATTTGTTTATTTACATTCTCAGTAGTACATGTGGAAAGCTGTAACAGTCACGTTTTTCCTGGCGTGTTTCGGGGAATGTCATGTGACATGTCCCAAAGGCTCCTCCTATGTGGAGTATTGCATATCAGATACCTGCTCAGGGGGGAAATTGAGCAGACTGAATGTGAGACCTTTCTCTTTTTCAGGTTTATCCCCAAAGTTTTTGCCTTTTGTCTCTTATTTTTTTTACCCTGATTTTGTTTGCTATAGGATTCTGGGAACTTTACCACTGCTCATAAGAGTGCTGTCTGTATAAATTGTGATATGATTGGTTATCCATGATTGGCATATTTGATTTACTGGTAAGTCCATAGTAAAGTGGACGGTGTGTGCCAGGGCCTGTAAATCAAATGCTACTAGTGGGCTTGCAGCACTGGTTGTGCCACTCACATGAGTAGCCCTATAAATGTGCAATAGGAGGCAGGAGAAGACATTTAACCCCTTCGCTGCTGGCAGGATCCTCCCCGCTGTGCTGGTGGGCGGGGGCGCGCAAAGCGCCCCGGTGCTCATGACGAGCTCAGCTTGTCATGAGCCACGGCGCTGCGGTGCTCATGACGAGCTGAGCTTGTCATGACCACGCCCGTTCCAATGGAACTCTCAGCACAGCAGGGGAATCAGCCCAGCATGGGAGCTTTCCATTTAACGGGCGCGGTCATGCAGCTCGTCATGAGCACCGGAGCGCCGTGGCTCATGACGAGCTGAGCTCGTCATGAGCACAGGAGGGGTTAAGAAAATAGTGCTCTGAGGCTATAATTAAAATGTACCGAGTAGCAACACATGTGGGTGTCCTCATGGGAGGTTACAAGACGAGAAAAAATCTGTGCTAAGGAGGGACTACTAAGCCTATCGATCAGTGAAAAGCCACCACTTACAAAGGACAGTGACAGGAGCCAATTAAAAAGATGGGCGGAAAGTGCGCTGAGCTTCATGACCATATCCTGAATACAACATGTCTTGAAGAGACAGCGCAAGCGCTGCCTAGGTGAGACCTAAAAATTGAGCGTAGGCTCTCTGAACTCAGAATTTATTAACACACCTTTGGTAAAGGTTTTTTTTAATTGTGCGTTTAAAAATGCCAAGTGGGTAATTCCTTATTTTACCATTCTGTGTGCCTCTAACCGTTTCTGTATTCAGCGTATGGTTTTGGAGTGACAGGTGCTAGGGATGTGCATTTACTCGAGACAGTCACAAGGGGGGTTGAGGAGTGCCCCTCCTTGCCTGGGTGACTTATAGCTTGGCTGAAAAGACCTGGCCTGTATTTAGAGTGGTGGGAAGAGTTTTGCTGCACCTGAATAGGCTGTGTCTCCTTTGCACAATGCTGTCTCTGCCTTCTGTGGGTATGCTGCACCAGGGAGGAGAGGACTCATTGGACTGGGTTCAGAGACCCTGCCACAAAGAGAAGAATGACATTTTGGGGTATAAGTTTTACAACCATAACCCCAGGACTTTAGAATACTTCAAGAACCAAGAGGAACCTGCCAAGAAGAAGAGTGGAAGGACTGTGTGAGGAGCTATGCCTTTTCTGTGTGAGGAGTGGGTTGCCCTGCAGTTGCTGCCTCTTTCTGTGGTGGAGGAAATGGACTGATTCTTTTTGCCCTGGTGTGGTATCCTGCTTGGGAAGACTCATGGACATTAAAGTTTGCAATCTGCATGCTATGCTTTATTTTGAATTTCTGGTGCTTCGTGAGATCTGTTGGTGTTAATCTAAACTCCCTTGCGCTGTTGGGTGAGTTTCTGTTCTTTTCCAGAAATCACTGAGCATTTCGTATGCTTTACAAAAGCTCTTCGGGGCTTGTCTCATTGGGCATCTCCCTTGCACCGCAGGAGGGAGTTCCTGAGCTTGCCCCAGAGTACCCGAGTGCTTCATTGCTTTACACAGCTTGTCTTATTTGGAAGCTCCTTTGTTCTTCCCTAATCACTGCCCTACTGCTGCTTAGCTGCCCTGTGAGGGTGAAGACCTACCAAAGTCCACGGCTGCTTGACAGGAGCACCACCATTGCCCTTGGCAACCAGGAAGCATCACAGCAGCTGCAGCTGGAACGAGGCTGAGGGCCGCTATTGACAGAGCCTAGGTGCAAGCATTTCCAAGGGAAGCCTGAGCCTCCCAGCTGCACCAGGCCGACGTCAGCATTGCACAAAGAGCCTCGTGCCCTTCACATCGGAGACCCCATTAGGGCTTCCAACACTGAGCTGGTGCTCTGTCCCATTCCATCTGCAGAATAGCACCGGGGCATTGAGCTAGATTGCCAACCAGCCATATTAAGGAAATAAGGTACAGGCCTAAGGCCCCTTCTATATCATCAGCGTGAGTGCACCAGGACGGTGCACTCGCGACCACCTAGCACTGTGGTGCTCGCCCAAATGGGAGAACCTTTTGGCTGCTTTACTCCACAATAGTTAGCCAAGCTGGTGGGAATCCTCAAAAGAGGTCCCGCTTGGCCCGCTGTTCATTTGAATCACCCCTCTGTTCTCACTAAAGAGGTGGGTAGGCATTTTGGGGTTGGGCGCTCGAGACCTGGAAAGGACTCCTATGGGTTTAGTGGGAATTAGCATGCAAAACGTAATACGAATGCAGGTCAGCTGCACCCTATGTGCTTTGGGAGACATGTGGTAGTTGAGGTATTTCATACATTACTGCATCCTGTTTTATGCCCTGATGTGGTGCTATGTGGCATTTTTTGACAGGGTACAAATTACCATTGGTAGGAACTACCTATTATGTACAGTGATAATGTTTTCCTAATGGTTCTTTTATGATATGTGCAATTTATAAGTCTTGATTTATTTCACTAAATGTGGTGTTATGACAAATTGCTTAGTTGGCAAAGGGATTTATGATCTATGTATGATTATGACAATTGCCTGGTTGGAAAGTGATTTATTATCTATGTATGATTTAGACAACTGCCCAGTTGGCAAAGTAATTTATGGCTATGTGATTGTGGTCTATCTGTTTTATGTATAATCCAAAGGATAATTTTATATAACTGTGTGTGGAGTCTCTTTTGCGGTGTGCCTCGTGTGTCACTGGTGTGTGTGTAGCGCAAATTCTCTACACATTGCCTCTAAGATAAGCCTGACTGCTCTGCCAAGCTACCAAGGGGAAGAGCAAAGGTTATCTTTAACCACGGGCAGAGACCTCCGCTCCGCCCATGGATTTTGCTGACATTTGCCTCTTCTGAGTTCCGCGTAGAATGCAAATCTCTGCACACTCCGCAGCGGAGCGGAGTTGGCCAGCCCCCGCCTCCACCTCCCCTATATTATCAATTAAATCTATATGACCTACTAGTAGATTTAAACCACTTACCTGGCATGCGGCGTTCTCGGACAGCCCTCCTCCTCTTCCTCGCAGTATCGATAATCCTTGAGAAACCTGCAAAAGCACCCGTGCCCACATATGAGTATTTCTCACAAGAAATAAGCATGCACTGCAACGGGCATGCGCAGTTTTCTCATGATTACTGATCCTGCGAGGAAGAGGAGGAAGGCAGCCCAGGTATGCCGCATGCCAGGTTAGTGGTTTAAATTTACTAGTGCGTAATGTAGATTTAATTGATAAGATAGGGGTGGTGGATGTGGGTGGCGTAGCCCACTACACGCGGGGTTAGTTATCTTGGGTGTGTAACTCCTCTACCCTGACTAGAGTGGTGGGTGCTGCTTGGCAAAGCTGCATACCCTGGCAAACTAGAAACCCCATTTCTAACGTTGGTTGTCAGTGGCGAGGATAGGACATGCATTTGTACAGTACCACAGTGATTCACTGTTGCACTTCAAAGTCTGCACTTAGACCAGTGCACAACCAAATACCTTTTTTTCCTTTTTTTTCTTTTTATCTCTTGGAATTTCTGCTAACTTGCAACCATCATGTCTCAACCTTGGCATAAGATACCCTCCAGAGTACGCAGTAGGGGTTCTTGTAGAGGTCTGTTCAAGAAGATTTGGCAGACAGGCAGAGGGCCAGGGTTTATGAGTTGGAGCTAGCAAAACCTCTATTGGAGACAGAGGAACAGGAAAGGATTCTGGCTGATGAGGCGAGAATGAGAGAGCTTGATGTGGAGCATGAGCTGAGAATGAGTGAGCTTGATGAGGAGTTCGAGAGGGCTGAGAACATGAGTGGCTTAGCCAACCGAAAGGGAATGTGTGTTGCTCAGGAACTGAGCTTGGCTGGGCTGGAGTGTGAGTTCTCTGAGCCCAGGGAGCTTGCACTGGAGACAGACCCTTTGGTGAAATCCATAGGGTCTGATGAGGCTTTTGGGATTGTCCTGAAGAAGGTGGCTCAGGTTTTCCCCAACCAGTTATGGTAGGGGAGGTTGATAGTATCCCAGATAGGTCCCAGTGTAGAGGGGTTTTGTCCTGTCTCTGAGTAGAGGTGGTGGGGTGGGCTGAGTCCAAAGATGTCCAAAACCCAGTCCTATGGCCTCGTTGGTTCCAGGCGGGGACCTAGTCGGTACTGGGCGGCTATATGCTGAGGTGGAGCCCAGGGTATCAACTGAGCTGGGGGTACTACATTAACAAGCATCCCACCAGCCCTGGTGTCTGCAGAACCACTACAGTTGGGAGGGAGCATGAGTCCAGAGAAAGAGGTGATGGAGACAGAGTTCGCAGTGGAAGGACCAATGGGTTGCCAGCTGTGAGGTTAGATCACCCCAGGACTGACTGTGGTGAGGCCTCTTCTGGCCTGGGGGGTCTTCATGCACTATCAGGTGGACAGGAGGCTGTAGACCTGTGCCAGGCAGATTTTGGCACAACTCATAAGGAGTGTATTTCCTTTGGGGATGGGTGGGTATACTCCCGTTGGGGAGAGATGTGGTGCAGTGGCCAGGGCAGCGGACTTCAGAGCACAGGGTTCACAGTTCGATCCCCGGCTCCGGCTGCAGCTCAACTCATCACCATGTGACTCTCGGCAATAGCTCACTTAATTTCCACGTTGGCCCTCAGCACCTTGACACCCGCTACTGGGGGATGGGGGTCCATGACCTAATGCCCCAATGAAGGAATTCCATCAAGGTATTGATTGGTCTTCCCTGACTTTAGGCTAGTGGGGGGTTTGTTTGACCTGGCCCCTTTTTTCATGTTTATTCCCAAACATTTTGGGGCAGATTAATTCAGACACTCTGTTCATCACCACCCCCTTTTCTGAATCGTTTTTGTCCACCATAAGCGTGGAAGGGTATACTCAGATGTGAGTCCCTTGCTCATTGCACCATCAGGATTCAAGCAAGCCGGGCCGAAGACGGCTGAAATGCCAGAAACCGGTTCCCAGAAGCTTGTTTCCTTCCCAGTACAAGAATTGGCTTTGTAGTTTGGTCTGCCCTGTTCCCATGATGCACTGGGCCAGGGACAGACTAATTTGCATATAGCCAGGTTCTGAGCTGGGATGGTGCAGTGAGCTAAAAAACGGTGATGGATCAAGCCCTGATCTTTGGACTGGGTAAGAGGGGTCTGCTTAATTCAGACACTCTGTTCATCACCACCCCCTTTTCTGAATCGTTTTTGTCCACCATAAGCGTGGAAGGGTATACTCAGATGTGAGTCCCTTGCTCATTGCACCATCAGGATTCAAGCAAGCTGGGCCGAAGACGGCTGAAATGCCAGAAACCGGTTCCTGGAAGCTTGTTTCCTTCCCAGTACAAGAATTGGCTTGGTAGTTTGGTCTGCCCTGTTCCCATGATGCACTGGGCCAGGGACAGACTAATTTGCATATAGCCAGGTTCTGAGCTGGGATGGTGCAGTGAGCTAAAAAACGGTGATGGATCAAGCCCTGATCTTTGGACTGGGTAAGAGTGGTCTGCTTAATTCAGACACTCTGTTCATCACCACCCCCTTTTCTGAATCGTTTTTGTCCACCATAAGCGAGGAAGGGTATACTCAGATGTGAGTCCCTTGCTCATTGCACCACCAGGATTCAAGCAAGCCGGGCCGAAGACGGCTGAAATGCCAGAAACCGGTTCCCGGAAGCTTGTTTCCTTCCCAGTACAATAATTGGCTTGGTAGTTTGGTCTGCCCTGTTCCCATGATGCACTGGGCCAGGGACAGACTAATTTGCATATAGCCAGGTTCTGAGCTGGGATGGTGCAGTGAGCTTAAAAACGGTGATGGATCAAGCCCTGATCTTTGGACTGGGTAAGAGTGGTCTGCTTAATTCAGACACTCTGTTCATCACCACCCCCTTTTCTGAATCGTTTTTGTCCACCATAAGCGTGGAAGGGTGTACTCAGATCTGAGTCCCTTGCTCATTGCACCATCAGGATTCAAGCAAGGTGGGCCGAAGACGGCTGAAATGCCAGAAACCGGTTCCCGGAAGCTTGTTTCCTTCCCAGTACAAGAATTGGCTTGGTAGTTTGGTCTGCCCTGTTCCCATGATGCACTGGGCCAGGGACAGACTAATTTGCATATAGCCAGGTTCTGAGCTGGGATGGTGCAGTGAGCTAAAAAACGGTGATGGATCAAGCCCTGATCTTTGGACTGGGTAAGAGTGGTCTGCTTAATTCAGACACTCTGTTCATCACCACCCCCTTTTCTGAATCGTTTTTGTCCACCATAAGCGTGGAAGGGTACACTCAGATGTGAGTCCCTTGCTCATTGCACCATCAGGATTCAAGCAAGCCGGGCCGAAGACGCCTGAAATGCCAGAAACCCGTTCCAGAAGCTTGTTTCCTTCCCAGTACCCGGTCGACCTGTGCTGTCGGCGGAACCCCACTTAAAGACGACGGACCACTCCTTGAAGGAATCTTATCGATCCGTCCTCCTTCGTGGCAGTAGGCCGACCGGTGAAGTCGGCGGAACTCCATTCAAAGGCACCTGACTATTTCTTGAAGGACTTTAATCTACCCGTACTAGAAAACACAGCAGTGGCACACCGTTCTGCGCACCGTCTTTGCGAAATTCCGACTGATAGCTACCAGCCGTCTTAAATCTCCAGAAATACGGCGTCCTTAGGTCATTTCCCAGACCTTCCTGTCCCAAATCGAATTGCATTGGACATTGCTTCTGTATAACTAATACATCCAGGGATTGGTTGGAAATTATTAACCCCTTGTGTCTTGAGGTTTGACCTACCCCTACTACCGCCTGACTTCATTTAATAAGACCTTTCAGGATCTATATCTTCGAAGTCCTATCAATGGAAATAGAAAGTATCAGCTCCCCGGCATAGCAGATTCAACTATACGCCTGTGGTTCCTTTTTATAAAAAAATATAGATTTTACACTTGTTCCCCTCCCAGTATACTGCCCCCAGCCCTGACGAAGGTGTGGCCCCATTGGCCTGTCACCGAAACGCGCGTCGTCTTGTGTCTCCAGGAATACGGCATTTTGTCCTAACTACATCAGGACCCGTATTAATGTCATCTGCCTGGAATAACTTCCCGATCTATGCAACATACTGACCATCTATGTGTTGCACACGCCAGGACTAGAAGAATGAATGGAAGAATGAAAGTTGAATGTTAGAATGTTAGGTAGAGTGAAAATCCAAATAAGTGAGTGTGAGAGTATGTTTGGAGTGTGGTTGTTACTGGGTAGGTCTTAATACAGTTTATATTTCCCCTTCCTTTTCCATTTCTCCCCATCAGTATATGTCCTTTTTATGCTCTAAAAGCATCACGTGAAACTAAAGTACAATTTACCTTTTTATATTTTTGTTACCTCAACTTTAAAAAAATATATTTAAAAGAAATAAAAAAATATGTATATTTCTAATATGTTCTGTTGAGTTTACTTGGATTGACCTTGTGTTTGTTGTGTGCAGTGTCAGCTCCTAGGCTAATCACCCCTTTTACATATTGTTTGGATCCTCTAGCTAGGGCCACTATATCCCTAGGCAGGGTGCTTTCTTTCATTCTATTCACAGTTGTTTTTCCCCCCTATGGCCTGCCTATATCTTTAAGAAACCCAACGGGGAACCCCCTTCTTTTGTTCATTGATAGGGTAAAAAGTACCATTGGTAGTAACTACCTATTATGTACAGTGATAATGTTTTCCTGATGGTTCTTTTATGACATGTTCAACTTATAAGTCTTTTGCTTTATTGCGCTAAATGTGGTGTTATGACAATTGGATAGTTGGCAAAGTGAGCTATGATCTATGTATAATTATGAAAATTGCCTAGTTGATAATTGATGGTTTATGTGTTTGTGGCCTATGTGTTTTATGTATAATATAACCTTGCGAGGAGTCTCTTTTTTTGGTGTGCCATTTGTGTGTGTGTCACTGGTGTGTGTGTGTGTTGTAAAAACGCTTTTCACATTTCCTTTGGGATAAGTCTGACTTCTCTGCCAAGCTGGTGAGCAGGGGTTATCCTGGGTGTGTAACTCCCTTACCGTGTTTAATCCCTTCGCTGCGGCGGCTATTCCGCCCTAGCGCTAAGGGGGAGGCGGGGCTGTGCGGCGCTCCCGTGCTCGTGATGGAACTGCTCCGTCACGGCCCGCGAGTGAGCTGTGCTTGTGACGGAATGGTTCTGTCACGGCCCCGCCCGCTCTTTAGAATGTCAGCGCAGGTGCGGAATTCGCGCCGCGCAGGCGCGGCAAGCGGGCCGTGACGGAACCGTTCCGTCACCAGCACAGCCCACTCGAGGCTCGTGACGGAACGGTTCCGTCACGAGCATGGGAGGGGTTAAAGTGGTGGGCTAGGCCTGTTTTAGGTGTATACCCTAGCCAACCAGAAACCCCAATTCTAACATTTCCAAATGTACGTTTTTATTTTTCCCTAAATGGAAAACATTTTCACCCATAAGGAAAGCACCTACCTTAAATTTCGTGTAAATCTGGGGTGATTAGTTTCCCCATCATATCTTAAAATGGGAAACAGTCCAGCTCTGGCAGGAGTACATCTCTGAGCATTTCCAGAGTCAAAGAGGTTCGGAGTGGAGCATTGAAATGCACAAGAACATATTGTAGGAATTCCCAAATTTTAAGGGTAAACAAACCTTTGGAACATCCACTTCCCACCCCTTTATTGGGATTTAATACTGTTGATAGCTCCACACTCTTGATAAAAAAATATGCAAAAGTAGATACATTTGCACCCGCCAAAAATACTTTTGTCCGTTCCTGGCCGGTTAAATAACATATTTTTGGATGTAAACTTATGTTTATGGTGAAAATGCCTTTGTAAATACGGCACTAGCAGTCTTATTCACAAAGGCTTTCTATGAGTGAATTTGTTTTATTAGTTAAACTTGAATATCCATGCCTGGTACACAAAGCCTTTTCTATGGGCTCAATTTGTTATGGCGATGTAACAGTTCTACTGCTCGCAGGAGAAGTGATGCGTCGTGTCTCGTCTGCAGGGTGAAGTGAGGCGTCGACTCCAAGATGATTCTGGTCCGCGGGTGATGCGTCTGTAAAATTTGCCGCACAGATACGATGCGTGGAAATTCGTGATGAGGCGGCGATCTATGCAGATGCATCAATTGGAACTGTTTCAGGGGGTATGTAACTGTTACCACGGATTTTTTAGCACGCAGTACCATTACCACGGATCCATTACAACGCAGGATCCATTACCAAGGATACCTTTACCACGCATTCTTTTACAACGCAGGTACTATTACAACGCATACCATTACATCGTAAGTTTAGGTAAGTTTATAGGTAAGTATTGGGGTATTGGGTTTGTGTTTTGGGGTACAGGGGTATTTTTAGGGTTCAGGGTTGGGTTTGAGTTTTGGGGTACAGGGGTATTTTTAGGTTTCAGGGCTGGGTTTGGGCTTTGGGGTACAGGGGTATTTATAGGTTTTAGGGCTGGGTTTGGGTTTTGGGGTACAGGGGTATTTTTAGGTTTTAGGGCTGGGTTTGGGTTTTGGGGTACAGGGGTATTTTTAGGTTTTAGGGCTGGGTTTGGGTTTTGGGGTACAGGGGTATTTTTAGGTTTCAGGGCTGGGTTTGGGTTTTGGGGTACAGGGGTATTTTTAGGTTTCAGGGCTGGGTTTGGGTTTTGGGGGACAGGGGTATTTTTAGGTTTCAGGGCTGGGTTTGCGTTTTGGGGTACCGGGGTATTTTTAGGTTTTAGGGCTGAGTTTGGGTTTTGGGATACAGGGGTATTTTTAGGTTTTAGGGCTGGGTTTGGGTTTTGGGGTACAGGGGAATTTTTAGGTTTTAGGGCTGGGTTTGGGTTTTGGGGTACAGGGGTATTTTTAGGTTTTAGGGCTGGGTTTGGGTTTTGGGGTACAGGGGTATTTTTAGGTTTTAGGGCTGGGTTTGGGTTTTGGGGTACAGGGGTATTTTTAGGTTTCAGGGCTGGGTTTGCGTTTTGGGGTACAGGGGTATTTTTAGGTTTTAGGGCTGGGTTTGTGTTTTGGGGTACAGGGGTATTTTTAGGTTTTAGGGCTGGGTTTGGGTTTTGGGGTACAGGGGTATTTTTAGGTTTTAGGGCTGGGTTTGGGTTTTGGGGTACAGGGGTATTTTTAGGTTTCAGGGCTGGGTTTGCGTTTTGGGGTACAGGGGTATTTTTAGGTTTTAGGGCTGGGTTTGGGTTTTGGGTATAGGGGTATTTTTAGGTTTTAGGGCTGGGTTTGGGTTTTGGGGTACAGGGGTATTTTTAGGTTTCAGGGCTGGGTTTGGGTTTTGGGGTACAGGGGTATTTTTAGGTTTCAGGGCTGGGTTTGCGTTTTGGGGTACAGGGGTATTTTTAGGTTTTAGGGCTGGGTTTGGGTTTTGGGTATAGGGGTATTTTTAGGTTTTAGGGCTGGGTTTGGGTTTTGGGGTACAGGGCTATTTTTAGGTTTTAGGGCTGGGTTTGGGTTTTGGGGTACAGGGGTATTTTTAGGTTTTAGGGCTGGGTTTGCGTTTTGCGGTACAGGGGTATTTTTAATATATATTTAAAAAAATTACAATTAAAAATAATTTCATTAATATAATTATTTAATGATTAAATAATGAATAATTAAATTAAATATTAAAAAAATAATTATTTAAAATAAAATAATTAATAATTAAATTAAATATTACAAAAATAATTTTTTAAAATATATATATACTTACCTTTACTTACGTTGTAATGGTATGCGTTGTAATAGTATGTGCGTTGTAGTGTATTGCGTTGTAAGGGTATCCGTTGTAACATGACCTGCGTTGTAAAAAATCCGTGGTAATGGTATGCGTGCTAAAAGTACGCTTGGTAACGTCATATATCCGTTTCAGGGTCTTCAGCCACAATCCCTTGATGCATCGGTTATTGCTGCAGCAACAGGCTCTGCTTCGGATTGCACAGCGGTGCAGCGATGCGTGGAGTTTGCTCAAGTTAAGCAGTGTGTCAAATTAGCATTTATTTTAAATACATAGAAATTTCACAAAATTACTCACTTAATATGAAATAACTTTTGCTGGTAACTCAAGTAACTTTTCTTTGTGAAGATATCCCTAGCACAAACAATTTACACAAGATTCCAGCAGGGTATAGAGAAAATGTCCTGTTGGAAAGGAAAATGTCTCTTGGCAAGATATTTCAAACTTAAACCAATCTAATTAATTTAGGCTCCTAGGGGCAAAAAGGACACATAGTTTTGCATTTTTACCACTTTAATACAGTACTCCGGAATTTCTCAAGATAACCTTAGAGTCTCAAAAAGAGGATGCTCAAGAGTCCCATCATGACAGATCAGAAATCCCAGCTATGTTAGCCATTCTAAAATCTGAAGAAAGGCACAACATCCTGGATTCTATGGGGTTAAGTAGGGAGGTCAGGAAGGCGCTTGTGTGAATCATCCCATTCAGGAATCCTTTTTTTATGAAACCATAGATATTGAAATCTGTTCTTATGCATTGCAAAATACGTTTATTTCCCTGTAGTATATATACACACATATATATATATATATATATATAAATATATATATATATATATATATATATATATATATATATATATATATATATATATATATTACCTACTGGCGGTCGCCAGTAGGTATATATAGTTAGGATTTTTTCCCTATGGGATTTCTGAAAATTCTATGCCTAATAACTTTGGCGTTTGTGGACGGAATTGGCTGAAATTTTCAGGAAAATGGCACATTTTGTTTCTGAGCAGCTCCTGGAAATTTGGGGGGGTTCGTCAAGGGGGGGCCGAGAAAAAAGGGGGGTCCCAAAACGCGTTTTTCCCATGTTAATTTCCATAGGGCGGTTGGACTCACTTTTAGCCCGAACGGCTGAATGGATTTTCACGAAACTTGGCAAAATTGTAGGGACTGTTAGCCCGATGTGCCTTTGCTAGGTCTCAATATATGTGCTTCAGTGGATTTTGAGAAATTAACGTTTACATCAAGATATATATCTGTAACAGCGCTCCGGGCAGCGATCCGGTTAGCGAACTTTTCGCGTATCGGAACTTTGCGTTGCGAAGCTGATTGGCCCTCCGGTGTCTGTCAACATTCTAAACAGTCCGGAGCGGCCGCCATCTTGTCTCTCGGTAGGATTGAGAGACAAGAGGAGGCCAAAACAAAGGGGGAAATTACCATAAGGGGGCATAGTAGATCCTCGTTGACCCCCTAGGTTTTATGTGGAGGTTTTAAAAGGGCCTAGGAGGGTAAGCGCCAAGTTCGCGAACCGGAAAGCGTTCTGGGCAGCGTACTATAAGGATAAAAGAATGATAGACTTTTCTAATACTGTATGTTAATTATTTGTTGTTTTTGTTCGTTTTTCTTTTTATTTATTTATTTATTTTGATTTAAAAAAAAATTATTTATTATTTTCATAGTTCATTAAAACTTCCAGCATTATATCATCTGGTATCTCGTCAAACATGGATGTTTCTGTGTCTTGTAAGCTTTCAATAAATTGTTCATCAAAAGATTCATCCATAAAATCTTCATCCACATTTTCTTCAGTTAAATGTCTTCTGTTGTAATGTCGAAGGAAACATTGGTTTTTTCGTGCTCCCCTTCCATTTTTTTGCTGTAAATTGCATAAAAAAATAATTATATTAGAAGAGTTAGGGCACTGTTGGGTTTAAGTTCAGACATATAGTTCTGTTTTTTTAACAGTGAAGTTAAAGTAAGTAAATTCATAATTATAGCAGAGAAGTGTAAGTCAATCAATAAATGTAACAGAGGAGCTTATCTGTATCTATAACTATAGCAGGGGGACAGTAAATAATTATCAATAAACGTTTTTACAAATTAATTTAAAGTGCCACTTACAAATTATCAATTTACTTTACAGGGAGGTGAAAAGGCTCTTGAAATGTAGTTCAGGAAGTAGCAGTGAAAATGGTTGTGTTTCCTTCTCTTCCTTTATATATATTCAGGTATATAACCAATCAAATGTCAGGTAATAAAAATTGTAAATGAAAGTAAAGTTTTCATTGGTTGTCAATTCCAATATTTTAGATGTGTTTTGTGAAGTAATTTACCTCAGGGTATTTAGATAGGTCTACAGGCTAAATGGCTAAATGAAATTTCAATCAAATTTGTGAGAATGAAAGGGATTGTTATGTAGTATGAGCTAATCTATATTTGGTGAGAGTGTCTCTAGTCGTTTTTCGGTAAATTACTTTCCAACCTTTTTTTAGGACCGCTTTCTGGAAAGCGGCCCGGTTAGCGAACCTTAAGCGTCATGGGAGTCCACCATTTTGTGTTTCGGTCGCTTTAAGATACAAGATGGAGGGCAAATAATGTTCAGAATGGGTAGAAGGGGGCACGGTAGACTTATCTTGACCCCCTAGGTTTTCTGAGGGTGGCTGAGGAGGCTTATATGTGCGGAAAAAAAACATTTTTTTAAAAAATTCTGCGAGGTTAGCTTTCGGTTAGCGAACCGGGTAGCGCCTCGGGGAGCGTATTTTGTGGAAAATTTGTGAAAAAAGTTAGAAAAAAATAATAATTGTGAGTGATTAGATGAAGGGTAGCTCTGAGAAGAGCTTTTGGGTTTATGGTACATTTAGGTACTTATAAGTAGGTACCAATGCACATTCTTAAATTCAGAATGAAAATTCTGTTGCCCTCATCTGAGAAGTGAACTCCATCTCCTCTGTAGATATCTTGCATGTAGTAACGCAAGTTATTGTTGTACAGGGAGCCCATTCCATGGTCTCTCATGAAAGCTGAAACAGATTTGTTTACATGCTTCCTCGCTTTCTCAATTTGTGGACAAAATTGGTTGGACCACCTCCATTTCTGTCTTTGGCATATATTGGAATATACCAAGGCAGTTTGAGGAAAAAGTGCCATTAATTGTTCAAAGGTGTCCTTTAAAAGCATTTCCAGACCTACCCCTGTCAAAGTGCCCAAATCATTACCTCCACAGTGCACTATTAACAGGTCAGGTTTTGGCAAATGCATAAAGGTTTTCACCAATGGTATCAATTGGTGACATTTTAATCCTCTTTGGCCCAACCACTTAATTTCCACATCTTGTAAATTGAGGTTGTGTAAATTTCTGCTCTCAGCATACCTTTGAGCCCAGTGGATGTAACTATGTCCAACAATCCAGACGTTAAACATGGTGGGAGAAGGTTGTGCTGCAGTCAGATGAAGTGTGGTAATGAAAGGGCAGTTAAAACAGTAGGAGTTTGTAATGAAAAAAAACTGTGGATTTCTAGTGCTAATGATTCATTAGCAGTGATTGGTGTATTTCCATTTCTGAAAACAGAAAGTTAGGGTGCATGGATGTGTTCTTTGAAAGATGTAATTTGAATGGTCAAGGAAGAAACTTTTAATGAAAGATTGCACTGGATACGCAGGTGCACTGAGAGTTCAGAGTTCAATTGAAACATTGTTGTGTGAATTTGCAAACATGAGAGGTCTTCCAGGAGGTCGTTGCTATGGAAAAAAGGCAGTGAGGGCAGAGGGGGGAAGGGTTTTGATTTGAAAAAAGTGAGGGAAGAGTTATGATTGGCTAATATGAGAGATATGTGAAATGAATATCTGTATTTCTGTGCTTTCAATAGCTGCAGACTCTGGAGTGCATCCTTTTTCTTCTGCTGAAGACAATTTGGTGTATTTCTGAGACTGTTTTCAAAACTCAAAAAGTATTTGCTAAGGTGAGAAAAGATTTATTTATTTTAGATAGAGAATAGTATGAATTAAGGAGAAAATGATGAAGAAAGCTGTGTTTTTAAACTGTGGCTTTGTCTGTAGTGATATAGAAATAGATTTTGTTACTTTGAGAAATTGTAATTGCATATTCGGTGTAGCATTCTGGAATGCAGTTATACAAGTTATTGTGGTATATGAAGCCCATTCCATGGTCTCTTATGTAAGCTGAAACAGATATGTTGTTTATAAAAATAATTTTTGAAATCAATTACATTTCTGCATATGTACTGCTAGAGCTTCATAGGTTGTTTTGGGTCATATTTATAAGGCATTTGAGTGTCTTTGATGTTATTTTTCCTTTTTAAATGGAAAGCATTCCTCATGGGGCAAGTGTCTTGTAAATACGCTCCCACCTGCGCTTGGCAAATTTAGATTTTGATTATGGGAGTTACATAGCCATGTTAATAATGTCGAAAAAATGGTGCTAGGGCATTCCAGAAAACGCTTTCATGTGTCTCAAGGACATTTTCAGTCATTTCCTCTTGAATGCAGTTATACAATTGATTTATATGCTGTGTTTAAAAACGATTCTTTTCTATGATGTTATTTTTTCCTTTTTAAATGGAAAGCGTTCCTCATGGGGCCCTGAGCAGTTCTTAGCCATGTTATTTAATGGGAAGTGGATAACATGGCTAAGAGCATTTGCTGGAAAATGCATGAATATCGCTGACTTTTCAGCGATATGCATGCATTGCGGCCGTTTTTTTCGCATTTGCGAGCAGTTCTTAGCCATGTTATCCAATGGGAGGTGGATAACATGGCTAAGAGCATTTGCTGGATAATGCATGAATATCGCTGACTTTTCAGCGATATTCATGCATTGCGGCCGTTTTTTATCGCATTTGCGATAAACCTTGCTAAGGAGAAAATGATGAAGAAAGCTGTGTTTTTAAACTGTGGCTTTGTCTGTAGTGATATAGAAATAGATTTTGTTACTTTGAGAAATTGTAATTGCATATTCGTTGTAGCATTCTGGCATGCAGTAACACAAGTTATTGTTGTATATGAAGCCCATTCCATGGTCTCTTATGTAAGCTGAAACAGATATGTTGTTTTTAAAAACCATTTTTGAAATCAATTACATTTCTGGATATGTACTGCTAGAGCTTCATAGGTTGTTTTGGGTCATATTTATAAGGCATTTGAGTGTATTTGATGTTATTTTTTCCTTTTTAAATGGAAAGCATTCCTCATGGGGCAAGTGTCTTGTAAATACGCTCCCACCTGCGCTTGGCAAATTTAGATTTTGATTATGGGAGTTACATAGCCATGTTAATAATGTCCAAAAAATGGTGCTAGGGCATTCCAGAAAACGCTTTCATGTGTCTCAAGGACATTTTCAGTCATTTCCTCTTGAATGCAGGTATACAATTGATTTATATGTTGTGTTTAAAAACGATTCTTTTCTATAATGTTATTTTTTCCTTTTTAAATGGAAAGCGTTCCTCATGGGGCCATGAGCAGTTCTTAGCCATCTTATCCAATGGGAGGTGGATAACATGGCTAAGAGCATATGCTGGATAATGCATGAATATCGCTGACTTTTCAGCGATATTGATGCATTGCGGCCACTTCTTATCGCATTTGCGAGCAGTTCTTAGCCATGTTATCCAATGAGAGGTGGATAACATGGCTAAGAGCATTTCCTGGATAATGCATGAATATTGCTGACTTTTCAGCGATATTCATGCATTGCGGCCGTTTTTTATCGCTTTTGCGATAAACCTTGCTAATAGCAAGGTTTATCTGCGATAAAAATCGCCGATGAGCGGCGAAAATTTTTGTCTCTAAACAAGTTATCGCTAGTTGTTGGTAATATGCCCCCGGGTTTTTGTTTGCAGGAATCGGGAGGCGGGAGAGTAGCACTGAAATCAGTAGTCTGACGCCTGAATCGGGAGGGTTGGCATGTCTGGATTCTCTACAGCTGGGGCTAGGTGATAGCCTGGGACCGGCCTGGCATCTAAAATGGCTGCCGTGCACGACAAAATTGTGGCATTGTAAAAAAGACAAGATGGCGCAGACAATGTTTGTCAATAAGGATTCATTTATAACAAAATATTTTATCGCACTGACAAATTGGTGGTCAACACTTCCTGATTTCCTTCGAATCGAACGTTAACAGACGTCACGCAGCAAAAAAAAAAAAAAAAGCTCACGCACAGCCGCTGGAACACATGTATCAACATATATGAGCCTTCTCAGCCACCCTCAGAAAATATAAGGGATTAGGATACGTCTCCCGCACCCCCTTATACTTAGTAATTTAATTAAAACGAAGCACAAAATGGTCTCCCGCACCCCCTTATACCTAGTAATTTAATTAAAACGAAGCACAAAATGGCGAATTCCCGTTTCGCCAGCAGTTTGCGGCCCAGTTCGGTGTTCGGAAAGCGCTTCTACCGGGACCCTTTAAAAACCCCAACAACATTCCTAGGGGGTCAAGAGGGGTATACCTTGTCCCCTTTCATTAAATTCCCCCTTCGTTTTTCACCTCTTCTTCTCTCTCGATCCTACCGAGAGATAAGATGGCGGCCGCTCCAGTCTGTTTAGAATGTTGACAGACACCGGGGAGGCAATCAGCTTCGCATCGCAAAGTTCCGTTTCGCAGGTGGGAGCGTATTTACAAGAAACTTGCACCATGAAGAACGCTTTCCATTTAAAAAGGAAAAATAACATTATAGACACTCATATACCTTATAAATATGACCCAAAGCAACCTATGAAGCTCTAGCAGTACATATCCAGAAATGTAATTGATTTCAAAAAATCGTTTTTAAACACAGCATATAAATCAATTGTATACCTGCATTCAAGAGGAAATGACTGAAAATGTCCTTGTGATGCAGTGCTGGTGCAAAAGATTTTCTATGTTAAATAATAAGTAGGGCGTTAAGTTTTTGATGACTGTTATTCATTTACTGTTTGGTAATAGTGGTTAATAACATTTTTTATTATATTTTTCCACAGATTCAACTGCAGATCTTTTTTAAATTTGAAAAATGCCAACGAAAAATCGTATTAGAAAGGCTAGAAAACGTCAAAGACAGCAGGATGATGTTTTATTGCAGCAGTCCTCTTCCCCAAATACTTATCAAAACACCAAGAAAGCTCCGGGTAAGAGCACAAAATCATTCTTAAAAAATATTTTTAGTAAAAAAACTATTTTTCGCAAAAATGTTTCAGTTCAGAAAAAGAAGAGTAATTTAAATGGAAAGGAAAGACCCATCAAAAATGTTACTGGTAGAGGAAGAGATAACTCTGTGCATGATAGTAGAAGGAAACAACAGTTTAGGGACATTCGAAAACGAATGTTCCGTAACAGGATAATAGTTAATTTATTAAGAAATATTAAAAAAGGCCAACAGAAAGCGGCATTTTATAAGAAGAAGAAAAATGTAGAGAAAATTATTGATCATGCTTTTGAAATTAAGCGAAAGTTGTTTATTTTGGTAATCAATAGAATTAGGAAACTAAGCAAGGTAATTTCTGATTTCAAAACAAACAGTAGATGGAAGAGAGTAGTAAATCGTAGTAACTTTTGTGAAGTTTTTTCCGGAGAATGGATGCATAGTTCAAGTTCTGAGGCATTTTTTAATGAGGAGAGTTATTTTCAGGATAATGATTTGATGTGTGCAGTTGACACCAGTGGTCGAGCTTATGAAGTGAAGGATGGTTGTCCAGTTGAAAAAGAAAAACTTGTGACAACAGAGACAGAAGAGATGCTAAGTGATGAGGTTTTAGGAAGACGTCCTAAGGGTCCTGTGTACATTTGGAAGTGTAGTTCTATTTGCAGTGTGCGACAGGTTTCCATCAATTTGCTTTGTGATTTTATACGGACATTTAATAAGAAAAGTTTGAAGCAGAAAATGAAGTTGTTGCAAGATTTAGATCCTTCCAGAGTGAGACAAATGACAGGTTTGCGTGGTCATTCACTGGCTTGTCTTTCCAGGAGAGTATGCCAGAGTGTTTTTTCATCATTTCAGGATGGTAGCAGTGCATCATAATAAAGTGAGAAAATTAGTGAGAATGTTGTATTATGCTAAGAGTCCAGCAATTATGCTTAAACAATTATGTGCTGCTCTTTTGCATGGTTCTGAAATAGATGTGAAGAATATTTGTGAAGAAATTGAGTTTTGTTACTTTAGTAGTAAAGATGAGAATGTTCAAATTGACCCTGAAGTAGAGGGTAATGTTGAAGATAATGTACAGGTTTCCAGTACAGATAATTTTCAGAAGGAAATTGCCACGTTTCAGATGAAATCAAGTGAGAGGCCTAATTTCACTTGTGTATGTTGTCGACGCACTTATTATAAGAATCAGACTAAGGTAGTGGATTTATATGCAAAAAGTGAAAGGGAAAATAATAGTGAATGGAAGGATTTTGCCACATACTTGATGGTAGAAAATTATTTTGATTTAGGATCGGATCAACGTGTGTGTACTTATTGTTGTAATAAATTAAACCAAAACCAGATGCCTGCTAGGGCAGTTCATAATAATCTGGAATTGGTTGAGATTCCTTCTGAATTGAAGGATTTAAATACTTATGAATCTATTTTGATTCAAAGTATCCATCCCTTTCAGGCTATTGTAAGAATGGAGCCAAAGACAGGGAAGTTGCCTCCAGCAGATTTACAGAGAGGATTAAAGGGAAGAGTTGTTTATTTGCCTCTAGATTTGAACAAAAACATTAACACAATTGGAATAGAAAAAGTGGAAGAGGAACCTCTGGTTATCTTGGTTAATGGGGTTCCGACAAAGAATAAGAAAATATGGCAAGATTTAGTGGATGTTAGGAAAGTCAAAAAGGCAACAGTGTATTTGAAGAAAAATAATAAGTACTATGAGAATGTATATGTTGCAGAAGAGGAAGTAAGTGATGAAGAGGATAGCGATTTGTGTGCTGTCCAAATTGAGAAAGTAGAGGCCTCTAAAAGTGAAGAAATATATGAACATTATAGTGTTCATCCTTTGCATTCCAAGGAAGTCATGGGGAATGCTATTGAGTTGTTTCAAATGAAACAAGCCAAAGGGAGTCCCATTAGTGTTTGGGAGGAAAGTTTGGAAGCTCGGTGTTTCCCACAGCTATTTCCCACAGGTCGAGGAGGAAGATATGATGAGCGACCTCATCAAATTCCTGCGTCTGAATACCGGACTTTACGATTGTATTCAGAAGATCCTAGGTTTCGTCAATGCATTCCCTATTTGTTTCATCTCCTGTTTGAAAGCGATCTGTCTGGACTGTCATATGCAGTGAACCACATCTTAAAAAGTGGTATACAGATGCGAAATATCTCGGCAAGGGACTTTATGCATAAAGTCAATGTCCAAGACAGTATTTTGGATTCTCACTTAATTAATCTCATGGCGTGTCAGCGTGGTACTAATGAGTACTGGTACCGTCGTCATGGTGATTTAAAATGTATGCTGAGGAACTTAGGAACTCCGACATGGTTCCTCACTCTCAGCTGTGCCGAGTATGGCTGGGAAGACTTACTTGAATTTCTACGAAAGGCAAATGGAAATATTGAAAACATTGAATTCAAGACACCTGGAGAACTGTGTTCTTTGGATCCTGTGAATGTATGCAGGTACTTCAATCATAGATTTGAAGCTATGATGTCTTTCATCACAAATAAGAAGAATCCACCTCTTGGAGAGGTGTTGGATTTCTTCTGGAGAAAGGAGTACCAAGCAAGAGGTGCTCCTCATATACATATGTTGTTGTGGATCAAGGATGCACCTAAATTTGGAACAGATCCGGATGACTTAGTGATGAATTTCATAGAACAGTATTCTACGTGTGCTGTTCCAAACGCAACGGAGAAGAAAAGCCTAAGAGAACAAGTTCTACGTTTCCAAAGCCATCGTTGTGGAAAGTACTGTCGTCGTAAATTCAGAAACAAGGACAAGTTCTACACCAAATGTCGTTTCAACTTTCCACGACCGGTGATTTCTAAAGGAAAAGTGAACAGTTTGATGTCTTCACTGCGACATAATGTGACGAGGAAATCACCAAAAAATACATACAATTTGAAAAGGAACGAAGAGTCCAAGTACATCAACGACTACAACCCAGTGATTTTGTCCATGTGGAATGCTAACATGGATATACAGTTTGTGGGTGACAACTGTATGGCTGTGGCTCGGTATGTGACATCTTACATCACCAAAAAAGAAAAGACAGAACTGAAGGATATGTGGGAGGACATTTCCCATGAAAAGAGCCTCAGCAAGAAGTTGTACAGTTTCAGTCTGAAGATGTTGTCGCATCGAGAAATCGGAGCTTACGAATGTTCAGATCGATTGTCTTCAGCAAGTCTCTATGCCAAATCCAGGAGTATTGTTTGGGCGAGTCTTGGTCTTGCTGCAACGCGAAATCGGTTTCTAAAACCTGTCCGGGAAATTGAATATTTGGCAGAAAAGGAACCAAACAGTACCGACATTTTGAAGACCAACATGTTGGATACATATTATCCAAATCGAAGCAGTCACCTTGAGAATGTTTGTCTATATGAGGTTCTACAAAATTATATATTCAAGAGGAACATCAAAGAAGATATTGAGAAAGGTGTGTATGCTGTAATTGGAAGTGAGGGATGCCTGGTCAAGCAAAGAAAATGCCAATTAGTAAACCATCGAAAATTGAGTGGCGAATCTTCAGAAAAAAAGGAGTTTTTCTATTTAGCACTTTTGCAACTTTTCAAGCCTTGGCGTGCAGAAGAGGAACTGCTTGGAGATTTCCTCTGTTACGAAGACTCTTTCACTGCTGCTAAGGATAGCATAGAATGTCCTGCTTTTCCCAAATATCAAGAAATGCTAACTTTGGAAATTGAGCAGGAAGCAACGATTGCAGCCGAGATTGCCAGAGACAGTTCTCAGGACAGTCAGAGTTCTGTTTCATTGAGTCAAGATCCACTTGGAGGACCTATTATCGAAAATGAAGCTGCCACTGCTATGAATGAAGTGGAAAGAGCCATGGCACATGCTCAGGAGGATTCAGTTAACTTAGAAGACTTGGAAAAACAACTCAACGTTGAGCAGAGGAAAATATATGATGAAGTTACCAAGCAAATTGAGCATGGATTAAGTCATGAGAAGAAAGAGTGCTCATGTACATCGTTGAAGCCTGTCCTACTGTATGTGAGTGGAGAAGCGGGAACTGGAAAAAGTTTCCTCATTAAAGCAATTTCATGCTATCTGCAGGAAAGGACTCAGTCATCGCTGTCTTGTGTTGTCACCGCTCCTACTGGACTTGCAGCACATAACATTAAAGGTATTACTTTGCATCGTCTACTGATGCTGCCGGTGGAGCATGACAACAAATTACAATATCACAAGTTATCTGGGGATGCTTGCTGTGAAGTTTCAAGAGTCTTGAGGAAAATGAAACTACTTATCATTGACGAAGTAAGCATGGTTTCCAATGTCATGCTTGCCTTTGTGCATTTGAGAATGCAAGAAGTACTTAAAACTGAATATGATGTGTTATTTGGTGGCAAACACATCATTGTTTTCGGAGATCTTCTGCAGCTGACACCAGTAAAAGGAGAACCTGTGTTCAAAATACTCACGCATGAAGATACCAGGAAGTGCCTAGGGAGCATTGGCAACGTCAATATATGGTTAAACTTCAATTATGCTGAACTGCATGAAAATATGCGTCAGGCAAAAGATGAAGATTACAAGAATATTCTACAAGATATTAGAATTGGAAAAGTGACCGAGCATGGAAAAGAAGCTTTAAATGCACGATTACTTTCAAATTTATATCCCGAACAAGAGATTGTGGCTGAGAATATTTTTCAGAAAATTACTGAGAAGAAATCCGGAATATGTTTGATGCCAACTCTTGCAGAATGTGCCATCTTCAACAACAAAATGTTGAATTTAGAAAAGCAAGAGATTGTGAAACTTGAAGCTATTGACAAAATAGAGCACATGGGATCAACAATTATTTTGTCAGAAAATTTGAAATCAAAATTGGATTCATTAGAGAAGACTATATCTAAAACAGCGGGTTTTGAAAAGACTTTGAATGTGTGTTTAAATTGCCGAATCATTTTGAGAAGAAATTTACATGTTGAAAGAGGTCTGGTAAATGGATCAATGGGTAATGTTGTTGATTTTGAGAAGTACAGAAATAGAGATGGAATAGAATTTTTAAAAATTAAATTTGATGGCATTGAGGAAGTACAGCTAATTGGTCGTTGTTCTGCTAGGTTTTTGCTTGTTAAAGACTTATATGTTCGCCGTAAACAGTTTCCTGTTTGCTTGGCATATGCGGTAACAATTCATAAATCGCAAGGTTTAAGTGTAGACAGTGCATTGGTGAATATTGGCAGTTCTGTGTTCAAGGAGGGTATGGCATATGTGGCATTGTCACGAGTTAGAACTTTATTAGGATTGTACTTGATTGACTGTGATGTCACAAACATTTGTGCGGATCTAGATTGTGTTAAGGAATACAATAGGTTAAGAAGAGAGTATGCGCCACATTTGCCTCAATATCCTTTGTTTGAGAAACGTGTGGTAGGCCGGAAACGTAGAAATATCAGTAATAGTAGGGAGGTTGTTGCAAAAAGACTAAAAGTCAATGAACCGAAAATTGTTAGCAGAAAGAAAGTGGATTCTGTTGAAGATGTTGTCGGTTTTCAATTTGAAAACAGTTCTGGTGTCAACTGCTATGCAAATGTAGTGGTTAATGTTCTCTTTTCACTAGAGAGTTTAAAAGAACAGATTCTGTTGAATTCAGAACAAATGTTATGCTGTTTGTTGAATTCTGTTTTCGAGAAATGTAGCACTGATCGAACAAAAGTAGAAAGTGTGTCTGAAGTTCGTTATCTGTTAGATGAATGTTCAGGTCAAACAGACTTCTCTGAAAATAATCAGCAAGATTGTCAGGAGTTTTTAATGTATATGCTTGATGTATTGCAAGATGAGGGTGTAGATGTAGATCACCTGTTTGGGCTTTCTTATCAATGGCAGCATGACTGCGAGAATTGTAGGGTATCAAGTACTACTAGTGTAGACTCAGAAAGATTTATATATTTAACTTTGCCAGACAGTAAATCAGTCTCCTTTAATAAGCTAGTAAATGCAGCGGATCACAACATGGAGTGTAGCCAATGTAAATCTGAAATGATGTCAACATTATTTATACGTAGATATGGACACTATGTCATTTTAATGATTCAACGATGTAGGCCTGATGGATCAAAATTGTCAACTTTAATAAAAAAATTTGTGGCTTCTCAGCTTTCAATATCAGGAAGGACTTTTGTAACTGTAGCAATTATCTATCACGATGGTCCTTCAACAACATCAGGACATTATACAGCTTATTTAAAGTCTCGAAACAGCTGGTCATTCTGCAATGATTCCGTTGTAACTTTCAAAAAAAAATTGCCGTTTGACCTTAAAAATTCTTACCTGGTGTTTTTAAAACCAAAATTTTAATGAAAGAATCTCGGGATTTCCTGTGAAGAATTGCAAAAGGTTCATGAAGTAGAGGGAATGTAAGTCTGCAATGCTGTCTAGATTATTGGTCCAAAACTTTTAATTATAATGTCAATTTAAAAATCCAACTATATAAACCTGATGCAAGTAAGTCTGCTTCATAGTAAGCAGTATCAGTGTCATAGGAAAAGGAGAACATGAGTGACAAAGAAGGGTAAGATATTAAAAGTCCAGGATTGTGAAAATAATCTTAAATGTATTCTTTTTGAAAGTTGCGAAAATAGAAAATGTCGGGATTTGATTGGAAGAATTACAAGAGTTGCGAATCGCGGCAACATGATTTGGCCTAGTGGAAACATGTGATAGAATGAGAGAAGTCTTTTCTTCTATGTAACATATTTTTCGTATCGATGGAGCTTTTCTTTCAGAAAGTGGCAGGCTGAAAATATTTATAGCACAACAGAGTGGATGCTGTTCATAGGAGATCCTTCGACGTCATTGAAAGTAAGTTAATTTTAAGGAGTTTTGAAATCAGATTTCTTAGGTTGTATGGGTTTTTTAAACACAGTCATTTTGATTGTGTTTTTTTTTCCCCGCTGTTACATGATGAATACCTTCAAGTCACTGATTTAAGTGAAATTTGATACATTCTGAGAACAGCAAAAATAAACCATATAACATGTATAATTAATGTTCTTCTGTTTGTACTTATGATATACATTCAGAAATGTGAGGTAGATATGGAGAAACTGAGTCTTCTGTAAGTGTCAATTTTAATGCTTACAGTGCTGTACTTCTGGGTACTGTTTTTTTTAAAAAAAGGAATAGGCCTCACCTCAAAGAAAGCTCTTCAAAGCACACATCTTATTTGCATCCTGAAACTATCATTTAAAATATTAGACACAATTTTATGATGGCTTTACATCTTTTTTGCGCTGCTATTGCATCACTATTGTGAGACATCAGCAGTGCAAAAGAAGTACCATGTTCCAAAATAGGTCTCAGTTCATCAGCATGAAGATACTGTTTGTTTAAAATATATATCTTTAGGATTGTGTAGGGGACGTAGAGAAGCAGAGGCTTCTGTAAATGTCAAAGTTGTTGAAAAAATGTTTCTTCTTGAACCTTTTCCCTTTTCTTTTCTAATTTTTAAATACATGTTGTAATATTTTTGGAAATGTTTGTTCTCTCTTTTACAGATTGAAAGTATGAAAAAATATTTTACAAAGGTAACAAGAATTATAAGGTAAATGTTTTCTACTCTTTTTACCCGCAATGCACTGCTGATGATGTCACTGACCATGTCATGAATGATGTAATAAGAGGACATGATTTACTTCATTGGTAGGCCTTCACATGCTTTATCTGCTCTGTATTCTTCAACAAGTGTAAAATTGATCTGTAACCCTGAGTAGGTCTCACCTTAAACAAACCTCAGGAGACATCACACCTTATCGTCATCCTGAATTAATAAATAGATCTATTAAACACTATCTCTGATTTACTCCCTATAGCTGTCTTTCTTTTTACATTACTCTCTGTTTACTTCCCTTATACTAACTCTTCTTTTTTTTTTAAAAATATTTTTTTGGTTCGCTTCAAGTTCGCGAACCGGGCAGCGAACTTGAAGCGAACCAAAAGAAATAGAGCTTGCCAGAGTGCTAAACATTCTAGCAATTTTATTTGAAAGGGGAGGTAGTTCTGAAAAGAACTTTTTTTTATGTTTTTGTATTTTTTTTTTTTTTTTCTGAACAATTTTTGTTTTTTTTGTATTTTTAGAACAGTTTTATGTTTTTTTTGTGTTTTTCATGGAGGGGAAACAACAAAAAAACAGGCATTGAAAAGGGCTCAACAGGAGCAAAGAAAAAATTACTGCTTGGGTGGGTTAGGGCAGTTATGGTTATCAAACACCAAGTTGATTAAGTTTACGCTCATGTTGCCACATGAGAGCATAGCACCACAATGTATGCACGTAAACTTCATGTGCTTGAAGTTTGGCTGTATGTTTGGCACAGTTTCCTGTGCCTCTCTTGCAGTCAAAGATATATTTGAAGTTGATTTGGCCACAGGAGTTGTCGGGGGATTATCTTGCAGGTCCCTTAACTCTGCCCGGCTGTAATTTAATGGATGCCACCTGACCATATGGCGATGCATAGTATAGTTGCCCATACTATACTTTTTCTCTGTGCCTCGAGATAATCTTTTTTTGCAAATTAGGCAGGTGGCATATTTGGCATTAACCTTCTTCTCCCCTCGAGGAATTGAGAAAAACTGCCAAATAAAACTTGTTTTCCTTCGGGAAACACGGGGCAACTCCTGAATAAATTCAGGTTCATCAGTGTCCTCTTCTTCTAAGTCGTCCTCTTCCTCCTCTCTGTTGGAGATAAATTGTGATGGTGGTCCTCTCTTGTCATGAGGAGGTTGAGGTGGTGGTGGGGGTCCACCAGCTGAAGCAAAGATAGAAGCCATTGCAATCAAAATGGAAAATGGTCTTTCTCTCACCAAGATGAAAGTCAGAGTGAGGAAAGAAGAAGGGGTTTACATGATTTGGGAAAAGCAAAAGTTCTGAACCAATGAAAAGTGTTATTTTTAGGTCACATGACCTAGTCATACATCATTTGGAAACCAAAAGTGAAATGAACCAATGAAAACTTTGATAAACAAGTCACATGACTTGTTCCGCTTACGTTACGCGGTGCGCGCCGCGTCCCGCATCGTTTCCGGTTCGCGGTCCCGAGCACTTTCTGGAGCGCTAAAGCGGCGCGTCATAAGACGCATTACGCGACAATGATACGTCGCGCTTCCGCGACGCGTCACAGTTCCGCTAACGTAACGTTTATCGGTTCGCGTACTAGATCGCGGCATCAAGATGAGCTAACGGAAAGCTTCCCGGTTCGCTTACCGGAAGCGAAGAAAAAAAATATTTCAATAAAAATTATCAATAAACATCTAAAATATATTTTGGGTTTTAAAGAAGAATACATTTTACAGCTACAGATGTTAGCTTTTAAAAAACCAATAAAATTCACAGAAAAAAACATAGGTTATAGTCCATATATAGTTAGGAATTTGCATTTACAAAACCTTGAAAATTCAATGAAAAAACCATTGGTTATAGAACATATATAGTTAGGAATTTGCATTTACAAAACCTTATTTTACTCGCATAAAACCATTGAAATTCCATATATAGTTAGATGCGCTAACTATATATCGCGCACCCGCAATCCACTGCTGATGATGTCACATATTACATCTTTCATGACATGGTCAGTGACATCACTGATGACATCACTCATCTCGTTTGACATGACTGATCATATCACTGATGATATCATTCATGTGATAATACCATGAACCTCTTCAGACTCTAATATAACCTTAGATACAATCAGTGTAAACAGACAGTCACAGACTGTCACTCATCCATGGAGTTACTCACACACCTAGTCAGTTATGCAAAAAATCAATCACACCTCCATTTTCTCAACTATACAGTTATACACACCTTACTTATTCAAACATATAATAACACATATTTAGTCTCTTATACAATCCCTGATACATATTCACAATGATCCATACAGCCACTCACACATTCACTGGCTCTTATGTACAGTTATTTATATATGTCAACTCTCACATGTACTGTGTTTTACATATGTACTTACTTTGACATGTAGCACTGAGATATCCATTCACTCACTAATACTCTCATGCACAGTCAACCGCCCATACAGCTGTTTCCACATGCACTTTTGAACCCATACATATAGTGAATCAACTACTCACACATCTATGTACAGAGTCACACACCTCCCAGCCACCCATACACACACACTCAGTTTCCCATACAAATACTTGGACAACCAATGAATAACCCATACAGTTACTCATATAGCTACTGATCAACATATGCAGCAGTTTGTAGAACAACAGATATAATGATGCACAAATTAAAACCCAGTCACTAACCCATGCACTTAGTGAGACACATTTAATCACTCACTCATACAGTCAGTCATGCACCTACTAAATCCTTCATCCAGACACTTATACATCCACTCATTCTTCAATATGTAAGACATATTTTAACTTTACAGAAACATACAGTCACTGGATGTTGTCATCAGTGATGTCATCAGTGATGTCATTTGAGATGTTATCAGTGATGTCATCAGTGATGTCACTGACCATGTCATGAATGATGTAATATGTGACATCATCAGCAGTGGATTGCGGGTGCGCGATATATAGTTAGCGCATCTAACTATATATGGAATTTCAATGGTTTTATGCGAGTAAAATAAGGTTTTGTAAATGCAAATTCCTAACTATATATGTTCTATAACCAATGGTTTTTTCATTGAATTTTCAAGGTTTTGTAAATGCAAATTCCTAACTATATATGGACTATAACCTATGGTTTTTTCTGTGAATATATATATACATACATATATATATATATATATATATATATATATATATATATATATATATATATATATATATATATATATATATATATATATATATATATATATATATATATATATATATATATATATATATATATATACATTACCTACTGGCGATCGCCAGTAGGTAGTTATAGTTAGGATCTACTTTCCATAGGAAATCCGCAACATTCTATTGGGAATAACTTTGGCGCCGGTGGATGAATCTTCACGAATTTCTCAAAGTTTGTGGCCCGCTCCACTCCGCTCCTTCCCTGAAAATTTTGGGGGGGGGGATTCGTCAAGCGGGGGCCGAGATAAAAGGGGGGTCCCAAAACGTGTTTTCTCCATGTTAATTTCCATGGGGCGGTCGAACTCACTTTTAGCCCGAACGGCTGAATGGATTTCCACCAAACTTGGCAAAATTGTAGGGACTGGTACCCCGATGTGCCTTTGCTATGTCTCAAGATATATGCTCCAGTGGTTTTTACGAAAATTAACTTTGAAAAAATATATATTGGGCTACATTGGGCTATATATATGTTAGAGCCCAAATGTAGCCCAATGTAGCCCAATGTAGCCCAAAGATGGCCACCAGAGACAAAAAAAACAAATGTAGCCCAAATATCAGCCAGATGCAGCCCAACTATAGCCCAATGACAGAATGTCCAAGAGTGTTTTATTATTATTAAAGGGGCTTGTAAAGCGCATGGTTACGCCATCCCGGCGTGTCCCCGCGCTGTGGAGAAGAGGGTCAAGGCCAGGAGAGGGAGTTAGAGGGAAAACAGATAGGTTTTCAGACGTTTTCTGAACAAGGTCTCTGAGTCCGCTAGTCTGATGTTTATGGGGAGGGAGTTCCATTTCTTGGCAGCCATTACACGAAAGGAACAGCCTCCCATTCTGGCTGTCTTGGTGCGGGGAATTTTAAGCAATCCAGTTCCCCCGGAGCGGAGAGTTCTGTTAGGCTCGTAGGGGATAGCCAGATCAGTCAAGTAGGAGGGAGCCTTGTGAGAGATGATCCTGTAGCACATAAGGAGTGCTTTGAATAGGACTCTCTTTTTTATTGGGAGCCAGTGCAGAGTGGCTAGGGCTGGTTTGGAGGCTGCTCTTTTAGGGAGTCTAAGGACTAGGCGTGCTGCCGTATTTTGGAGTACTTGGAGTCTCCTGATGTTTTTTTGTGTTGTTCCGAGCAGAAGCACATTTCCATAGTCAATCCTCGAGGTCACCAGGGCTTGGGTCATAGTGCGCCTGGCTTCAAGAGGAAGGAGGTCTAGGGTGCGATTCAAGGCCTTCATCACCCCGAAACATTTCCCAACCACTTTGTGCACATGGCTGTCATAGGAGAGCCTGGGATCAACCCAGATCCCCAGGTTCTTAGCTGCTTTACAGGGAGTGGGTAACGGTCCCAAACAAGATGGCCACCACTCCTTGGTCCAACTAGTATCTACAACTAGAGCACTAACAGTCTTACTTATGACAAAAGTATGGCACACCTGAAGTCATCTTGATTGGAATAAAGTGTTAACACCTAAGACATTTAATTTGCAAAGGAACAAAATGAGGGGGTTCATTTTGCCATAGAAATTATGATTAGTGCTGAAGAAAGAAAAATTAGGGCACATTTTGAGTGACTTCTCAAATCCTCTTATATTTCATTAACCCCTTCCATGCTGGTGACGAACCCCAGCCGTCACGCTCTGCGGCGCTCGTGTGCTGATGACGGCTGGGGTTCGTCACGGCCCCGCCCTGTTCTTTTGTTTACCGCACAGCGGCGGAAACGGTCTAACATGGAAGGGGTTAAAGAAATTCTGATATGCAGTCTCCCAAGATGGCCACCAGAGACAAAAGAGCCCAAATGTAGCCCAAATATCAGCCAGATGTAGCCCAACTATAGCCCAATGACAGTTTGTCCCAGAGTGTTCTAAAGAACAACTAGAACGCTAACAGTCTTACTTATGACAAAAGTATGGCACCTCTGAAGTCATCTTGATTAGAATAAAGTGGTAACACTTAATACATTTAATTTGAAAAGGAACAAAATGAGGGGTTTCATTTTGCCATAGAAATTTTATATATATATATATATATACTAGCAGCCCGCCCCAGCGTTTCCTGGGGCAGAAGGGGGCTGGGGACAGCATTTCAGGCTTGCGTGCACTCCCGCCCCGGCCCCCGCCCGCCACGACATTGTCACTGACCATGTCATGAGTGATGTAATATGTGACGTCATCAGCAGTGCATTGCACGCGCAAGTTATAGTGAGTCCAACTAACTATAATGTGGGAATTTCAATGGTTTTATGCGAGTAAAATTTCCACCTAACTATAACTGGTGTGAAACCTATGGTTTTTTCAGTGAATATATATATGTATATATACTACAGGGGAATAAACATATTTTGCAACACATAAGGGCCATTCAAATCAAAGATACAACATACCCTGTAGCGAGACACTGAGCGGAGAAACACAATGCAGACCCCAAGGTACTCAAATACTTTTTAATTGATGCTATCCCCCATACAAAAGAGGAGGGGATAGGGAGAAGGCACTCAGAAGGCTTGAAACTAGATACATTGTAGACTTAGACACTAAAAAGCCTGGAGGCCTAAACATTACTGAGGATCTTTTCACATGTCCCCTTCTCTCTAGATCATAAAGTTCTCGAAAACAAATCTTAACATTCTTTATACACACCCCTTTTATGCATTTTAGACACCATTTTACATGTTTTTTTAATGGGGATTATTTATACTACTATTTAATATTAGAACACAGATTTTAGAATATGGAATGTTCAGCACTTTAATGCATATTTATATGAATTGACATAATTTATTCTTTTTCATAGTACTGTAAAATTTTAACCAATATTATATTTATACATGTGTATGATTGTGGAATTGATTTAGAGACGGCAGGGTATATATACCTGGACGCAACTAAATGTGAGTTCATTACCATTTAATATTGGGTATTCTTACCGATATTTATGTTACAAAATTGAACATATGGTATACAATGTATTAAGACCTACAGCGCTAGTATGTTGTTTATGTCCATGCTGAACTCCGCACATTTTAGGCACTAGTCACTTTAAGGGTCAACAACATAGAAAAGGCAAAAAAGCCCCCAAAAAAGAAAACAACTTTGCATACATCAAAAAAATGCTTGTGTATATATGAATAGGATGTTATATGCAATGTGCATCATGTGATCAAGGCACTGGTAGTGCGAAACGCGTAATGCTGACAGCACTGATGGTGGACTCAATGAAATAAAGAAAAATCTGCACCTTATCTGTGGTCCGTGCTCTGTGTTTTCCAACGGAGTGGCAAAGAGTGATTTGTATATATATATATATATATATATATATATATATATTACCTACTGGCGGTCGCCAGTAGGTATATATAGTTAGGATTTTTTCTCTATGGGATTTTTGAAAATTCTATGTCTAATAACTTTGGCGTTTGTGGACGGAATTGGCTGAAGTTTTCAGGAAAATGGCACATTTTGATTCTGAGCAGCTCCTGAAAATTTGGGGGGGTTCGGCAAGGGGGGGCCGTGAAAAAAGGGGGGTCCCAAAACGCGCTTTTCCCATGTTAATTTCCATAGGGCGGTTGGCCTCACTTTTAGCTCGAACGGCTGAATGGATTTGCATGAAACTTGGCAAAATTGTAGGGACTGTTAGCCCGATGTGCCTTTGCTAGGTCTCAAAATATGTGCTCCAGTGGATTTTGATAAATTATCGTTCAAAAAAAATATATATATCTGTGACAGCGTCCCGGGTAGCGCTCCGGTTCGCGTACTTTTCGCGTAACGGAACTTTGCGAAGCGAAGCTGATTGGCTCTCCGGTGTCTGTCAACATTCTAAACAGTCCGGAGCGGCCGCCATCTTGTCTCTCGGTAGGATCGAGAGACAAGAGGAGGCCAAAATGATGGGGGAAATGACCATAAGGGGGCATAGTAGATCCTCCCTGACCCCCTAGGTTTGATGTGGAGGCTTTAAAAGGGCCCCGCGGGGCAAAAAAAAAAATCATTTTTTTTGCGTTATCAATAGTGTTGTCCGTATTCCCAGTCAGTACCCTTCCCCGCCTGCCATGTGCACAAAGACAGCATACATCCCCCATAACGTCAAGGCTAAGTAACTAGAACGTCATAAGGAGTTGCAAGTCTCTCCCATACTGGCGCCATTTTGGTCGAGGCCAGGCAGGTTCAGAGTATAGTTCAATGTCTCCAATAAGTAGCGGCAGGACCAGAATCCCTTTCGGCAGTTCTGGCTTCGTCATTACGAGCACTAGAAAACAAGACATTCTGGGCAGTATCACCCTTGACGCAGCCCTTTATTGTACAAGATGGTGTCTTTCAAAAGCCAGGGGTATAGGAGTATGTAACAAGCCAGCCATTTAATTGAAAAAACTAAACTTGACAAACGGTTGTAGGATCAGTGAAGGTTGATTTTTTAATTGAAAGTATAACAGGATCAGTTACAATAAAATCCTTCATACGCACACCATGGGCGAGTATCATGGGTAACATTACTTCGAAGCTTTATTAATACAATAATCAATAATGAAAAATTGACATCAATAGGGTTGTCCGTATTCCCAGTCAGTACCCTTCCCCGCCCGCCATGTGCACAAAGACCGCATACATCCCCCATAACGTCAAGGCTAAGTAACTAGAACGTCATAAGGAGTTGCAAGTCGCTCCCATACTGGCGCCATTTTGGTCGAGGCCAGCCAGGTTCAGAGTATAGTTCAATGTCTCCAGTAAGTAGCGGCAGGACCAGAATCCTTTTTGGCAGTTCTGGCTTCGTCATTACGAGCACTAGAAAACAAGACATTCTGGGCAATACCACCCTTGACGCAGCCCTTTATTGTACAAGATGGTGTCTTTCAAAAGCCAGGGGTATAGGAGTATGTAACAAGCGAGCCATTTAATTGAAAAAACTAAACGTGACAAACGGTTGTAGGATCAGTGAAGGTTCATTTTTTAATTGAAAGTATAACAGGATCAGTTACAATAAAATCGTCTATACGCACACCATGGGCGAGTATCATGGGTAACATTACTTTGAAGCTTTATTAATACAATAATCAATAATGAAAAATCGACATCAATAGGATTGTCCGTATTCCCAGTCAGTACCCTTCCCCGCCCACCATGTGCACAAAGACCGCATACATCCCCCATAACGTCAAGGCTAAGTAACTAGAACGTCATAAGGAGTTGCAAGTCGCTCCCATACTGGCGCCATTTTGGTCGAGGCCAGGCAGGTCCAGAGTATAGTTCAATGTCTCCAGTAAGTAGCGGCAGGACCAGAATCCCTTTCGGCAGTTCTGGCTTCGTCATTACGAGCACTAGAAAACAAGACATTCTGGGCAATACCACCCTTGACGCAGACTTTTATGCTACAAGATGGTGTCTTCCATTCAGAAAATATTGTTGGCAGCATTTTGAAAGGAAAGATAAACGGCCGTTCTCCTAGTGAGTCTCACATTGTTACATTTATGAAGAATGTTGAAGAGTAGTATGTTGAAAATCTGAAGCCATTGTTCTACAAACTCTCAACCAGCCTTGGATGGAAAAATCCTGAAGAATATACAAACTTAAAACCAGTTTTTGTTTGCATAGCATCAGTAGCAACACTTGAGTCAGCTTTGTGTGAAGCCGCCATCTTGATCCAATCAATACCGTCCCCCTGCACACATTCAGGGACCAGGCCGCAGGACGTGTCTCCAGGTCAAACGGATTGTGGGACAAGGTCCAGAATGGAAGAGTCACTAAAAGGCAAAAAGTTCTGCCGGACCCCGGGAGCCGGCCGCCTATGTCGGGGGCGATCTCAGGCCATACCAGGGCAACAAGACTTGGGGAGGGGGCAGGAGCCAAGCGTCCCCTCCGAGTCCGCGCCTATGAAAATCTTACTATTGATGCTTGACTGAGGCCAAGGAGATCAGAGTGCATGTCTGTGTAAGGTGATGTACCTCTGGGGAGACAAGGTCCAGAATGGCTGTATCGCAAGAGTGGGTGAAATTTAGCCGGATGGCGGGTGAGACGCTGCAATAGCAAGAGCAGGCAACTCAGCTGGCCGAGAGAGACTTGGGGAGGGGGCAGGAGCAAAGCGCCCCCTCCCAGTCCGCGCCACCACACCGCCCCTGGGGGGCCTCCGTCAAGCGGTTCAGGGAGGCACCGCAGGCAGCCGATCTTCAGATCAGTGGCTCTCACCGGCAAGGCTCCCCTGCGTCAGCAGCGATCGTTGGCGCTGTGGTTGCGGCCGAAGGCCCCGCCTAGTCAACGCCCCGGCCTCTCCATGTCGTAGGCCGCAAGAGTGGGCGCAACTCAGCTGGCCGAGCGAGACTTGGGGAGGGGGCAGGAGCCAAGCGCCCCCTCCCAGTCTGCGGCACTACACCGCCCCTCGGGGGCCTCCGTCAAGCGGCTCAGTGAGGCACCGCAGGCAGCGGTTATTCAGATCACAACAGAGTCTCATGCTCGATCGATTGAGCTGGCCGAATCAGGCAACAAGAAGGTGTGGGGGGGGCACCTCTTGCTCAACCACCACATGAGGAGGTGGTACTCTCTTCCTAGGAGGTTGTGGTGGTGGTGGTGGTGGGGGTCCACTAGCTGCAGCAATCATTGAAGCCATTTGTAAGGTAGTCAATGTAGGACTTTCTCTCATAAAAATGAAAGTCAGAGTGAGGAAAAAAGGTGGGGCTTTCATCATTTGGGAAAAAAAAATGTTCTAAACCAATGAAAAGTTTTATTTTTAGGTCACATGACCTAGCCTTACATCATTAGGAACCCAAAAGTGAAATGAACCAATGAAACGTTTTATTAACAAGTCACATGACCTGTTATGCTTACGTTACGCGCTCCGCGCCGCGCCCCGGATCGCTTCCGGGTAGCTGCTTTTCGCGCCTCGCGCACCGGAGCACTTCCGGGTGCGCTAACGCGGCGCGTCATATGACAGAAGGGACAGGCAACAAGAACCATCAGTCAAAGAGGGTAGGGCAAGTTCTTCTCTACCGGGTCACGTTGGGGCTCCACCGGAACTGATCGAATTGGTAGTCTACAGTGTTTCTGGATGTTTCAGACTGAAGCTGGCGTCAGCATGAGAGCATTCCGTGGCTACGTCGTGGCCATTCCGCGAGCAATCATGGCAGCCGCTCCCCACCGGAAGTCTGCGGGAGTCGGGGGCCCCGGTGACTCTTGTAGAATCTTCAAGGCTGAGGGGACGTTTTTTGGAATGGGGCCCATGCCCTAGCAGTCAAGCGTCCGAGTTCCAGGGTTGCCCAGAGCCATCCTTGCAGGCCAGGCCCAAGTCTGTGGAGCCGACCGCCATTTCCTGAGCTCAGTGGCAGCCGCCTCTCGCTGTACTGCAAGAGTGGGTGCAATTCATCCGGATGGCGGGTGAGACGCTGTAATAACAAGAGCAGGCGCAATTCAGCTGGCCGAGCGAGGCCCTGTGCCGCAGGAGCGGGCGCAACTCAGGTGGCTGAGTGAAGCGCTGGGGTGTAGCTCAGAAACCTACACCTGGGGAGGTGGGGGAGGCTTGTTCGCGCCGCCTCTCCCTTCCAGTGCACCCCACGCCGTCTCCTGGCGCAGGTATATGTGATGGTTGGACCAGGGCACCGCAGGATGTGTCTTCAGGTCAAACGGATTGTGGGACAAGGTCCAGAATGGAAGAGTCACCAAAAGGCAACAAGTTCCGCCTGACCCCAGGAACCGACCACCTATGTCGGGGGCGATCTCAGGCCACACCAGGGCAACAAGACTTGGGGAGGGGGCAGGAGTCAAGCGCCCCCTCCGAGTCCGCGCCACCACACCGCCCCTCGGGGGCCTCCGTCAAGCGGCTCAGGGAAGTATCGCAGTCAGCGGTTCTTCAGATCAGTGGCTGTTAGCAGCGATCATTGGCGCTGTGGTTGCGGCCGGAGGCCCCCCCTAGTCAACGCCCCGGCCTCTCCATCTCGTAGGCCGCAGAGTAGTCGGGGAGAAATCCCGGGAACGGCGGCATGCACTTGGATCGATGTTGCAGCAGGCTGCCATGTATAAAGTTATTTAATAAAACATTTTACCCTGTTACTTTGCTAGTGTGTTGTATATATTTATAATATTTGCATAGGGTTTGTCGTTTTGGGCAGGGTGGGCAGCGGAGCCAAGCTGTCTTGCAGCCATCATGGCGTCGAGCTCAGTTCCTCTCACTAGTTTCATATTTCTCATGAGGGGTTGTTCCTAATGTTTCTATTTTAGCGAGGTCAAAAAGAGATCCCATAAGTGGCCTACTGATTTTGCTTGATTCCTTTTGTTGTTTCTAATGATTTTTCACTATCTGCAAAGACTAAACAGAGTATTGCGACTCTGTGCTTGTTTGTAAATAGAGAATGAACCAAAGAGAACCAATTCTAAAACAGTAAATGCTTAGATAACGATCAATCAAATGGAGAGGGAAGCAGGCACGACGGATTACAACGGGGGCAAAGGCCTGCGTTACCTACCCTTCACTACCTGCAAAGAGAGAATACTCCTAAAAGAAAAGAGGGGGGGAGGGAGGAGAGGGGAGGGGGGGCAGCGTTCAAAGCACATCAGCGTGCATAGACACAAAAATGTTTTTACCTACCACATACTTGACATTTTAAAGCTTTTGATATTTGCTATTAAAAAACCATTGAAATTCACTGAAAAAACCATAGGTTATAGACCATATATAGTTAGGAATTAGCATTTACAAAACCTTGAAAATTCACTGAAAAAACCATAGGTTATAGACCATATATAGTTAGGGATTAGCATTTACAAAACCTTATTTTACTCACACAAAACCATTGAAATTCGCATATATAGTTAGTTGCACTAACTATATATCGCGCACCCGCAATCCACTGCTGATGATGTCACATATTACATCATTCATGACATGGTCAGTGACATCACTGATGACATCACTGATGACATCATTCATGTGATAATACGATGAACCTCTTCAGACTCTAATATAACCTTAGATACACTCAGTATAAACAGACACTCACAGAATGTCACTCATCCATGGAGTTACTCACACACCTAGTCAGTCATGCAAAGAATCAATCACACCTCCATTTCCTCAACTATACAGTTATACACACCTTACTTATTCAAACATATACTAACACATATTTACTATTTTATACAATCCTTGATTGAAGTTCACAATGATCCATACAGCCACTCACACATTCACTGGCTCTTATGCACAGTTATTTATATATGTCAACTCTCACATGTACTGTGTTTTACATATGTACTTACTTTGACATGTAGCACTGAGATATCCATTCACTCACCAATACACTCATGCACACAGTCAACTGCCCATACAGCTGTTTCCACATGCACTTTTGAACCCATACATCTAGTGAATCAACTGCTCACACATCTATGCACAGAGTCATACACCTCCCAGCCACCCACACAAATACTCTGTCTCCCATACAAATACTTGGGCAACCAATCAATAACCCATATAGTTACTCATATAGCTACTGATTAACACATGCAGCAGTTTACAGAACAACAGACATAATGATGCACAAATTAAGACAGTTTAGTCACTTACCCATGCACTCAGTGAGACAGATTTAATCACTCACTCATACAGTCAGTCATGCACCTACTATATCCTTCATCCAGACAATTATACATCCACTCATTCTTCAATATGTAAGACATATTTTAACTTTACAGAAACATACAGTCACTGGATGTTGTTATCAGTGATGTCATCAGTGATGTCATTTGAGATGTCATCAGTGATGTCATCAGTGATGTCACTGACCATGTCATGAATGATGCAATATGTGACATCATCAGCAGTGGATTGCGGGTGCGCGATATATAGTTAGTGCAACTAACTATATATGCGAATTTCAATGGTTTTGTGTGAGTAAAATAAGGTTTTGTAAATGCTAATCCCTAACTATATATGGTCTATAACCTATGGTTTTTTCAGTGAATTTTCAAGGTTTTGTAAATGCTAATTCCTTAACTATATATGGTCTATAACCTATGGTTTTTTCAGTGAATATATATATATATATATATATATATATATATATATATACATTACCTACTGGCGATCGCCAGTAGGTAGTTATAGTTAGGATCTACTTTCCATAGGAAATCCGCAACATTCTATTGGGAATAACTTTGGCACCGGTGGATGAATCTTCACGAATTTCTCAAAGTTTGTGGCCCGCTCCACTCCGCTCCTTCCCTGAAAATTTGGGGGGGGGGATTCGTCAAGCGGGGGCCGAGATAAAAGGGGGGTCCCAAAACGTGTTTTCTCCATGTTAATTTCCATGGGGCGGTCGAACTCACTTTTAGCCCGAACGGCTGAATGCATTTCCACCAAACTTGGCAAAATTGTAGGGACTGGTACCCCGATGTGCCTTTGCTATCAGTGATGTCATCAGTGATGTCACTGACCATGTCATGAATGATGCAATATGTGACATCATCAGCAATGGATTGCGGGTGCGCGATATATAGTTAGTGCAACTAACTATATATGCGAATTTCAATGGTTTTGTGTGAGTAAAATAAGGTTTTGTAAATGCTAATCCCTAACTATATATGGTCTATAAACTATGGTTTTTTCAGTGAATTTTCAAGGTTTTGTAAATGCTAATTCCTTAACTATATATGGTCTATAACCTATGGTTTTTTCAGTGAATATACATATATATATATTGATATATTCGATCACCTCCTGGAAGTCCTGAGCTACAGAAAAAACCAGAGTCGAAGCCCCAATAACATGCAGATGGGTTTATTAGGCACAAGGAATACTACCCAACGCGTTTCGAAGTCAGCCGACTTCTTGCTCACGGGTCCAGGTCTGTTCCATTACCATTCCATTTAAAGTGATACATTCACATAATTGTTGCGTGCATGTGACTAATTGACATAAACAAAATACTCACAATGTTACAAAGTTGCGAGTTTCAACCCAGTGGTTTGTTACATTATTGCAGAGATAATTATTGCAGAGGTAGTTATTTAATGACACCATAATCTCACATGTTAAATCACATGTTATGTGCATCAATTTACATTTTGAAAACTCCGTTTTTTAGAATAGTTCAAATGCTGGTTGTTATTTACCAAAATTATTAAACGGAAAATGAATATATATATATATATATCAAACACAGAGTTACGGTGATCAGCCAGTGCCCGCTCACGAGTGGGTCGTTGTTAGGGTCCCGGAAGCCCAATATTTTCAAGCAAAGATTCTCCCATGTGAAGAAATGTACAACGACATATATATATCTCTTTGAACTTCGTGATATCCTCGAAGCTTGCTGGTAACACCTGCCTCGGTTCACAAAGACATGAACCTCGATTATAGTGCGAAGTTATTTATTAATTAATTGCGTGCAAGCCGCCACATATACATATATATATATATATTATTATTACCTACTGGCGGTCGCCAGTAGGTAGTTATAGTTAGGATTTTTTTTCAATGTTAAATCTCGAAATTCTATTTGGAATAACTTTGGTGCCGGTTGACGAATCTGCCTGAAAATTTCCTCAAAATGGCCTCGCGGCGCCCCGGTCCTTACCTGAAAGTTTGGGGGGGGATTTGTCAAGCGGGGGCTGAGATAAAAGGGGGTCCCAAAACGCATTTTCCCCATGTTAATTTCCATAGGGTGGTCGACCTCACTTTTAGCCCGAACGGCTGAATGGATTTCCACCAAACTTGGCAAAATTGTAGGGACTGGTAGCCCGATGTGCCTTTGCTATGTCTCAAGATATGTGCTCTAGTGGATTTTGAGTAATTTAGGTTCAAAAAAATATATATATATCTATAGGCGCGCCCTGGTACACGCACCGGGGAGCGCACCGGGCGTGCTACGCGACTTGTGCATGGAAAGCTGATTGGCTCACGGGTGTCTGTAATTATTCAAAACAGTCCGGAGCGGCCGCCATCTTGTGTCTCGGTAGGATTGAGACACAAGAGGTGGCATAAAAAAAGGGGGAAATGACTATAAGGGGGCAGGGTAGACCCCCCCCCGTCCCCCTACGTTTGATGTGGGGGCTATAATAGGGTCCCGCGGGGCATTAAAAAAAAATTCGATTTGTGCGGGGGGAGCGCCCGGTACGCGCACCGGGAAGCGGACCGGGGAGCGATGCATGGGGAAAATCCAGGGCCTTATTTATGAAGGCCTTGCGACAGTTTTGCGCCGACGGTGCATCACTTTTTGTGATGCACCAGCGGTGTAAAAAATGCGCCTCGTTGCGCCATATTTAAAAAGTGACGCATCTAGGTAGATGCGTCACTTTTTAAACCCCTGCGCCACATTATACCTGCGTCAGGTATAATGTATGCAGAGGAGGCGTTCCCCCACAAAAAGCCTCGTAATTTTTTAGGACGCTTTTGCGTCAAAATCTTGCGCCTGCCTTACAGCTGGCGTAAGACTGACACAAGCCCTTTCACATGGGGCCTCTCCCCATGTGAAAGGACGCATTACTGGAGTTGCGTCACTTTTGTGACACACTCCAGCAATGCGTCACTTTTTGCGCTTACAGATACGTCAGAAATACTGACGTATCTGTAACTCCTTGCGACATGATTCGTCATACATTAAATATGACGCATCAGGAATGTCGTAAGGAGTGCGCACTGAAAAGTGACGCATCGCTGTTTTCACGCAGCGATGCGTCACTTTTCATAAATGAGGCCCCCAGTTTATTCACTGTGTCACCTCTACGACCCTTTCTTGCGTCAATACGTCCCTTTTGCATACATTACACCTGACGTAGGAATAATGTGGCGCAGGGGCTTACAAAGTGACGCAACTACCTAGATGCGTCACTTTGTAAATATGACTGAATAAGGCGCATTTTTTACAGCACTGGTGCATCACAAAAAGTGACGCTCCGGTGGCGTTAAAGTGACGCATGGCCTCATAAATGAGTCCTTCAGTCTTCTACTCATGCGTCATATTAAATTTATGACGTATTATGTTGGAAGTTCTTACAGATACGTCAGTATTTCAGACGTATCTGTAAGCGCAAAAGTGATGCATTGCTGGAGTGTGTCACAAAAATGAAGCAACTCCAGCAATGCATCCTTTCACATGGGGCCAAGCCCCATGTGAAAGGGCCTGCATGCCTGCTGTGAAACAGGCTTAATATTTGGAAGCAACAGCGTCATAAAAGTGACGCAGTGATATCTCATGGATTTCACTGCGTCACCTCTACGACCCTTTTTTGCGTCAATACGTCCCTTTTGCATACATTACACCTGACGTAGGTATAATGTGGCGCAGGGGCTAACAAAGTGACACATCTACCTAGATGCGTCACTTTGTAAATATGACTGAATAAGGTGCATTATTTACAGCACTGGTGCGTCACAAAAAGTGACGCACCAGTGGCGTTAAAGTGACGCATGGCCTCATAAATGAGGCCTTTAGTCTTCTACTCATGCGTCATATTAAATTTATGACGTATTATGTTGGAAGTTCTTACAGATACGACAGTATTTCAGACGTATCTGTAAGCGCAAAAGTGATGTATTGCTGGAGTGTGTCTCAAAAATTATGCAACTCCAGCAAGGCATCCTTTCACATGGGGCCAGGCCCCATGTGAAAGGGCCTGCACGTCTGCTGTGAAACAGGCGTAATATTTGGACGCAACAGCGTCATAAAAGTGATGCAGTGATATCTCATAGATTTCACTGTGTCACCTCTACGACCCTTTCTTGCGTCAATACGTCCCTTTTGCATACATTACACCTGACGTAGGAATAATGTGGCGCAGGGGCTTACAAAGTGACGCATCTAACTAGATGCGTCACTTTGTAAATATGACTGAATAAGGTGCATTTTTTACTGTACTGATGCGTCACAAAAAGTGACTCTCTGGTGGCGTTAAAGTGACGCATGGCTTCATAAATGAGGCCTTCAGTCTTCAACTCCAGCAATGCATCTTTTCTTACCCTTCCACACCCCCGTTCCTTTTCAACATTTTCTTTGAATATCCACATTCCCCATATTCACTCTTCTTCTCCTTACTTTCCTTCCCAACACTCACCTTCTTTCAGTCCCCCTACTTCACTTCCTTTCTCCTCTCATACCTTTCTGCTCTTTCTTACTCATTTTCCTTTCCATTATCAATGCACTCCATTTCACTTACTCTTTTTCATTTTTTTAAGAATATAGCTCTTTGATGAGAATTGGAGGTAGTTCTGAAAATAACTTTTTTTTCTTCTTTTTTTTAAGAACAGAAACAAAAACAGGGAATGTAAACTGCTCAACAGGAGCAAAAAAAACCAAAAAAATTAGGGCTGGGAACGGCAGTGATGGTTCTCCAATGCTCGAACCATGAGCAGGACACTTTGCTCCCCATAGGTAAGGAGTTGATCGCAGTATCTGCATTTTAGGACAGCATTGTTGAAAGCAGGTTGAATATTTGGTATGAGCTCCTGCGATCGCCCCCTCCCAGAAGTAGTTGCTCCTCCGGTGGATGTAGAGGCCCCATCACTGGGAATCTCTTGTGCCAGAGCCCTGACACTTTCCCGCGCAAAATTCTGGGGGTGCCTCCTCTCCACATGCCGGATCATTGTAAAGTTCCCAAAAGAATATTTCTTTTTGGGGTCACCCCGTGACAGGACTTGTTTGCAGATCCTGCACTCCACTTTTGGAGCATTCACCTTTTTCTGGTCAGCTGGTATTTTAAAAAATTTCCAAATGAAATGCTCCTTCACCTTTGGCTGAGGAGGCTCTTCATCGATGAATTCACGCTCTTCATCACTGCTGGGTTCTCTGGCAGCCATGGTAAACCAAGAAAGATCCAAGAGCAAAAAACAAGTCTTTCAGTCACAAAAGTGAAAGAAGAAGTGAAGGAAATGGGTGGGGATTTCATTCTTTGTAAAAAAAAACTGTTAGCAACCAATGAAAAGTGTTATTTTAAGGTCACATGACTTGACGCGCTGACGCTGCGCGCATCGGAGCGCTTCCGGGTGCGTATACGCGGTGCGAACGTAGGCACTTCCGGGGGCGCACACGCGGCGCGAGCGTAGGTGCATACGCGGAGCGAATGTAGGCGCTTCCGGGGCGCATACGCGGCGCGAACGTAGGCGCTTCCGGGGGCGCTTACGCGGCGCGCCGAAGTGACGTTTTGATAGTTTCACGGAAATGCAAAATCATTTTCATTTCCTTAAAAAAAAAACTGTTTTTATATGTATGGTACTAAATGTTTTGCGTTATTATTTACTTTTCATTCATATTTTTTTTCACGAACGAAAGTAGCGCTCTGGGTGCGCTTTCCAGAGAGCTTACCGGAGCACGCACCCAGAGCGCATCAGGAAAGAATGATTAAAAAAAATATATATATATTAATAATTAATACTTACACAAAACAGCAAATTTTAAAAAAAATGTGTACATAGATGGTGGAATTACTGAATTGTTTGTTGTAACTGGTATGGGTATCTCCATTTTTTTGAAAATGTTAATTTCTATTTTTGAATATGTGTTTCAAGGCTTACATTACACTGAAAGGAGGTCTGTCACTCTGTCACAAGGATGGTGTCATCAGTGATGTCATGAGTGATGTCACTGACCATGTCATGAGTGATGTAATATGTGACGTCATCAGCAGTGCATTGCAGGCGCGCAAGTTATAGTGAGTCCAACTAACTATAACGTGGGAATTTCAATGGTTTTATGTCAGTAAAATATCCAGCTAACTATAACTGGTGTGAAACCTATGGTTTTTTCAGTGAATATAGTTATGCAATTCCCAACAGTTGACTCCTACTTTAGCTTCTGTGTTCTGTGTTGGTATCATGCAAAGTGCAGTGCGGTTTATTTTGCAACACTGAATTCTCCCTTAACCCATTGGGAGAAGGGTGTTGGTGGACGCCAAAACTTGTCAGATCAATGGTCTATGGTTCAACTTTGATATCTTATCAGTTTGTCAGTATGAACACTTCTGTTGGCCAGCACTAACAGAATGGTATTTTAATGCTCTTTTAGGAAACGCGGCTTCGCCTGGATTTTGATGTCTTTCTCTAACATGTACATTTCAATGAATCATAATCAGCAGCATCCCACATTGTTTGTGGGAATCATTGTTTTGGTGTTCACAAAAAAAGTGTTTTCCAAAAGTGGATCCTACCCTACATGCTGCCAATTACCATCAGTTTATCAACATGTTTTAGGTTTGACATCCCTATTGAAAAACATGTTGATGCCCAAATTAAGATCCATGTCATTGGGCGGGCAGACTTCTTGCCCAGGGCTTCCTGGAGTCTGGATAAAAGCCAGCCCCATCGGCTCATAAACCACATAGTTCATTTTGAGGTCATCACTCTCAATAGTTCTCCTCTCTTAAAACCAGGTGCATCATGTGTGTCTATGATGTAACAGCTGCTCGCCTTCATGGGTGAGCGGCTCCCAAAAGACCTTTATGTTTTAGACAATATGGCTGTTGATATTTTGAAGCGTTCTCTTCGTCCCATATTAAAATGTAATGATTTGTCAAAAAAAGGGAACAAGAGAGGTTGAGCACGTGGAGAATGTTTCTGTCAGTACTGCCAGACTCTCAGCTGGCTGCAGTTGGTTATTTCTTTCAATACATTTGCACGAAAGGTATTTGAGAAAGGCCTATAAAAATAGGGAATGAACACATGTGTGCAGCTGTTTTCGATTTCTGTTAATGCATTTCTTTGTCATGAATGAGCTTATGCTCTGACATGTTCAGTAATATGACAGTTTCAGAAGAGCTACTGAAATGACTTAGTCATTCTTGATTGCTAGAGATTCATGTGTGTTTTTCTTTTGTAATTTAGCCAATGGAGTAAAGAATGCATATATTCCTTTAAGCAGAACAATCTTCTGTGTTTTTTAAAGACCCTTTCCTTTTGGAAATTACGTTTATTGCTGTAAAACTACTCCAAACAAAGTCTATCATGCCACAGTTATGGACATTACGGGTATATTGTGAAACCCATGAACATATCATCTTATTACGCATAATATTTCAATGACAATAATTTACCTGTATGAGTAAGGTAATCATTTCTAATGTGCATTTCAAGATGAGCTCAATATCTTCTGATAGTGCCCAAGACTGCTCAGCCAGCATCTCTTGGCATTGGTCATCATCTGCATTTCAAACCATTGTAACCAATATTCTTACAAATATCAGTGCATTACACTTCCATGAATTACACTTCTTTACCAGGTTAATTAGTGCTGATTGTGTTCAGATTCGGGGGTAACCAATAACAGCTTAAAGCCATAATTAAAACAGGTGTAGTCCCCTCGGTAGCAGGGCCCAGCCCCCTCATGTCAGCCTTTACTGCTATATGTTTGTTCTCAAGTGTGAGTCTAACTTTGTGTCATAGTTTTAACCTAGGAAATCTGGGTGGGCCCTGTTATGTTATGTTATGTTAACAAGATTTTATATAGCGCTCGTACACCCAGAGGTTTCATGGCGCTGACTAACAGATACTTTGATGGTCGAGAGTTATGCATGGGCCTGAGTTAACAACCATGTTTTAAGCTGTCTCCTATACACTAAGAGATTGGTGCAGGAACGGATTTCCAAGGGGAGGGAGTTCCATTGTTTGGGTGGCAAGCCTGCCTGGCATGGGAGCTTGAAAGGGGGAATGATCAGGAGATTTTGGTTGGAAGATCGGAGGGTACGAGAGGGGGTGCATCTAGACAGGAGATTGTTAATGAATTGGGGACTGCGAGCGTAGAGGGACTTAAACATAATGCAGGCCGTTTTGAATGTGACTCGTTGGGAGATGTGGAGCCTGTGAAGTTGTTTTAATAGAGGCCTTGCTGACTGCCAACGTGGCAGTCGATGAATCAATCTGGCGGCCTGGTTTTGAGCCTTCTGGAGTCGCTTACTCAGAAAGAGAGGAAGACGCAGATAGATAGAATTGGCGTAGTCCAGGTGTGACAGTACAAGGGCTATCACCACCTGGATCAAGATCGGCTGGGTTAGCATCCGACTGATCTTCCTGATCCTACGAAGTTGGAAGAGCAGGAGGACACTACTGTATTTACTTGGGTTTTTAGTGACAGATCTTTGTCTATGGGCACCCCCAGGCTTTTGACCGAGGTGGAGGGAGTGGGAGGAGAGCAAAATTCTGGTGGCCAATAGTGTGGGCCCCAGAATAATTGACTTTTGTCATTGAGTACTAGTTCAGTCTTGCCGGGGTTTAATTTCAGCTGGTTAGAGTCCATCCATTGACGGATGTGTAGCATAGTGCTCTGAAACTCCTGATTAGATTCAGGGGAGTTGTCGATAGTGAAGATGATTTGAAGATCGTCTGCATAGTTAAATGTGACGGCCTTGAATGCTTTGAGGGACTGAATCAGAAGGGCCATATAAAGGTTAAACAAGAGGGGAGACAGCGAGGAGCCCTGGGGGACCCCGCAGGATGTGTGGAGTTTGGGGACTGAGAAGGGGGCTAGACAGACAGCTTGAGTGTGGTCACTTAGAAAGGACCTGATCCAGCTGTAGGCTGAGTTACAGATGCCGGCCTGTTTGACACGGTCAAGAAGGATGTTATGATCGACCGTGTCAAATGCTGCCGAGAGGTCCAGTAGGACCAGGGTCTGTGAATTCCTCTGTCTGCATTTTTACGGAGAAAGTCCATAACGGCCGTGAAGACTGTCTCAGTGGAGTGGGCGGGTCGAAATCCAGCTTGATAGGGATCCAGAAAGTTGGATTGCTCGATAAAGTTCGAGAGGTGGGTGGTTACGTGAGCCTCTAGAACTTTAGCTAAATAGGGAAGGAGGGAAATAGGCCTATAGTTGGAGAGGATAGAAGGGCCTGTCCTTGGTTTTTTAGGGACCACGCCTTGGGACAGTGACGCACTGAGAAAGGTCAGGATGTGAGGGGATAGAGCCGTAAATAAAATTTTAAATGTAAGGAGGGCAACAATCCCTGGGGAGCCAGATTTTACCCTCGTCAGAAGGGCTTGTAAGGAGTGTGCATCAAGAGTTGGGAAATGACCAAGGGAGCAGGTGCTGGGGGCACATGCGGGGGAGATAGGTTTAGGGTCCATGACAGGGATACTGGCTTTAATGATAGCGATTTTGTCAAGAAAGTTTTTTTGAGAGAATTGCACAGGTCTTGAGTGACCATAGGTTTGGGCAGGATTCTCTCAGGATTGGAAAGCTTGTTGACAATTGTGAAAATATCCTTGGATTTATTTTCCGAGTGTTCTATTATGCCCGAGAAATAGGAAGCTTTGGCTTGGGTAATGGCTTTCATATAGTCTGCTCGGGGAGCCAGATTGAGATTTTTGTTCGTGAAGATCTTAAGCTCTCCTCCATTTCCGCTCCTTTTGGGCGGATGTCTAGTTTTTGGACCCCTAGGTCATAGGAAAACCGTTTTTGAGCGTTCGAGCGGCGGGCAGTTTTGAGTTTTTTTGATTGTGCGTGTGTGTTACTTGCTGCCAATAGCCAGTCTGAGATGTTTGCCTCGGCCTGGTCGAGGTCTGCGTTATTGGCTGGTATAGAGCTCTCAAGACTTTCCATAAAGGCTTGTTTGTCGAGGGTGCCCCATTTCCTAATGAGACCCCCCTTGGATGATATGGGCTTACTACGGTTTGGTATAGAGATGTTAAAATTAATGTGAAAATGATCGGACCATATGCAGGGGGATATGATAGGTGAGGAGATAGTAAGATTGGTACTCCACACCTGATCCAATATGTTTCCCTTGACATGAGTGGCAGAAACAATATGATGGCTAAAATTAAGGCCGAAAAGAAGCTCCATTAATTCGCTGGCCTATGGGCCACTAAGATCACTGTTACACCAGTAATTGAAATCTCCAATTAACAGGATTTTTGTGTAATCTAATGCCCTTTTGTCATGATCAAGTCACTGTTTCTTAGAACCTTCGACCCTTATACTTGTGTGGATACCTGATGTTTTTTTAATTCATCCTATTAGTGTGCTGGAGTCTCACTTTAAGTCATCTTTACAGTGAAGGTCAGCAGGACCTCATCCCACATATCTGCTAATAAGTGCCTGCGGGTCCCTCAAAATACCGGTGGCCCACTTGACCACACTTAAAACAAATAAGGGCCCCCTTTGAACAGGCCTACCTGTCGGGGCACTGACGTCTGCTCTTGGGGAGGCTGGGATACCACTGCTTTGTTCCCCTTGGGATTACTTTGGGGACCTCCTGGAACCTCCCTTGGTTTACCCCTGTCCCCCCACTTCTATGCTGGGGACCCTGCCCACCTTTGGCGAAGTCTCCCATCGGACCCTTGCGAACCCGGGTGCTCACCCAGAGGTCCGCCTCCTCAGCAAGCTTCCTAGGGTTAGTTAGCTTGCAATCAATCAGGTGCTGGCGTTGCTCGGGAAAACAGGTACTATGTAAATGCTCCCATGCAATCAAATCGTACAGTTGCTCAAAAGTTTCTACTTTGGTACCTTTTACCCAGCGCGCCATTGCTCTGCAAAAAAAAGACACATATTCAACCCACGTGGGACCCTCTAACTTCTTGCAGGTCCTAAACCTCTGCCTATACATCTCAGGGGTTAAACCATAGTGGGTCATCAAAGCTTCCTTCATGTGGGCATAAACCATTCTACTTTCCTAGGGCAGGTCCAACAAGGTATCCCTCCCCTCACTAACAAAGCGCCCCCACAACCTAGCTCCCCAATACTTCTCAGGGACCCGGTGGGACACCATGGATGATTCATAGGCTACAAACCACTCTCCAATATCTTCACTTTTGTGGAAATCCTTAATAACTTCTTTGGGTATGTACACTCTACTCTCAGTATGCACTACAGGTATGCTGCCACCAGAGGGGGAGATCTCTACAATCTTTGCCTTAATCTCCAACTCCCTCAATACTCTCTCATGTTCAAATTTCATCTTCATTATCTCAACTTCTAACTTCTTGTTCTCTAGGTCCCTCTGACCCTCCATCTTGAGCTTATCCATCTCCATATTATGCCGCCTATCTCTCTCCCTGTACTCCATCTCTTCTGGAGACAGGCCCCTTGAGGACACACTAGTGCCCGGGCTGGAAAGCGCTTTCCTACCTACCAAATCTACTATTTCCACCTGTGGCTCTCCTGTATTCTCTCCCTCCTCCCCAGGCCCTCCTACTTTCTTAGGGGCATCCCTGGCTTGTAGCCAGGCTTCCAGGACTCTGTAAAACTCCTCCCTCTTAGTGTGGCCTGTGATAGGGACTGTGAATCTTTTGCAAAAATACTTGAGCTGCTTGGCATTGTAGGTATCTAATCTTTCTTCTTCCCAGGAGAGATCCTCCGAGGCATTGGATCTGGGCGTGCCCATTGTAGAAATAACTAGCGATATCAATCTAAAATCGAATCAAAAATCTCAAAAATGTCTGTGGTTGCGTTTTGGTCTGCACTCACTAGTAGTGTACACTATAATTACTGTATGCAATCACAAATGCAAGTCCAGATCCTCACCGCTGACCACCAATGTTAGAAATGGGGGGTCTCTAGTTGGCAGTGGCTGGCCACAGTCCAAGTAGGGACCCTTCTTTCTAAGCCAGAGTAAGGGGGCTACATCCTTTGATAACTCCTGCTCAGCCCTGTGGTAACGTAGCAAGAGCAGCTAGGCTTATCTCAGAGGCAGTGTGTAAAGCATTTATGGTCATACACAGTAACACAGTGAGGAACACTACAAAGGGAGACCACACAAGTAGTTATAAAAAATAAGTATCTTTATATATAGACTTAACACAAAACCAATAACTGTAAAAAGCCACAATTACTTTCAAAGTACCTGGATTTCGTAGCAAAACAAGCAAAATGTCACAAACAAGCTGTAGCGATGACTTTCCCCACGCTAGGCCGGTCTGCTGGTGCGTGCGGGACAAAGCGACAGACTTCTTCACGCTAGGCCAGCGATGCGTTGAATCCTTGCCGCGAGGGAGGATGATGTGCTGATCCTGTTGCGTGTGCAATCTTGTTGCGATAAAAGAAAATGGCGCCCCGCGGAGGAGTGACGATCCGGGTGCGATGCGAGGAAAATGGCGGACGCACGGCACCCGCTCTGCGAAGTCGTGATGCGCTGATCTCGATGCGATGATCTGGGGTTAGCAAGCCTTCGACAAGCCCCAAACGTGCGATGCAATGATCTCAGGGGTTAGCAAGCACTCTGTGGCCCGCGAATGTGCGATGCGATGATCTTTAGTTTGCGAGCGCTCGGCGGCAGCTGCGCAAATTTTTTTCTTATGCTCTTTTGCTGCGGTGGCTCGCAAACGGGCGTTAGCGACGATTTCAGCACTCTCTTCTCTGTAGTAGTACTAGAGCCCCTGGAACTCACAGGGGCCTTACCTGCAGATAGAAATCCTTGCTGAGAGGAATCAGCAGGCTGGTGGGGGAGTCAGGTGTGCCTGTGACTCCAGCAGGAGGCTAGATCTCTTCGAGCCCTTGGTTGATTGCTTGCCAAAATAAAAGTCTCTCAAAAGTCTTTTTCCCTCTTCTTCAAAGTCCAAGGGGAACTACTGCAAGCCAATCAAAGAAATAGCACACAAGCACAAGCAAAGTCCTCTCCTGCAGTTTCCTTCAGTAACATGGACAGAGGTTCCTCTTGACATCCAGGAGCAATACAGAAATCAGGGGGTTGGGCACAGATATTTATACCCTAAAAGTCTTTGTTCTCAAAAGTCTCTAGTCACTGAACCCATCCAGAACCAGTTCTGCTCAGGCCTGGAGCACTTTGTTTACCAGGCTGCATCCTTCCTTTCAGAAAGAGGAGGTCTGCCGTCTGACGCACAGTAGGAGGTGGAGCCAGCATTCACCTTGCCAGGCACAGCCCTATTCAGGTCAAGGAGCTACCCCTCCCCAGTACTCAATGCAGATCTCTCTATTCAACCCAGGTTTGACTCAGCCTGCCATGCCCCTCTAAACCCAGACAGTCAATACACATAACAGCAGAGCACAGTGGAAGGCTTAGGCAAGAAAATACATACTTTCTAAAAGTGGTATTTTCAAACACAGAACGTTAAAACCAACTTCACTAAAAGATGAATTTTATCATTCTGAGTTCAGGCATACTAAACTCAAATTTCTACCATGGTTCCTGAGTCAGATAGGACTATAAGATGTATAGCCAGTCTGCCAATTCTAGCCTATGGAGAAAAGGTAGCCAGTTACCAGCCCTGGGCACACACAAGCCACACTACTAGGGACCAACAGGTAAACCAAATAAGCCAATCAGGGATTTACCAATTCATAGTCATATTTACACAGGGAGCATTTGCTCTTATGGCACTGGCACAGCACCCAGAGCATCTAATACCAGCAAAAACAGAGGACACAACAGCGAAAAATGGAAGGGAGACCCACTCCAATGGTGCCAGGTCTAACAGAAGCCATCACTACAACACCCACCAGGCACCCTTGTCCCACAGCTGAGCAGGACAGAGCACTCCCTACATCCAGAACCATGTGGCAGCCGTTCCATTGCTCTCCTCAAATGTACAGGTAGGTAGCCATGTTAACAGGGAGGGGGGTTTGTGGTTAGGAAGCTAGCACTACAACTCCCACCAGGCACCTTTGTTCCACAGCTGAGCAAGATGGAACACCAGCCCCCACTCAGAACCATGTGGCAGCCATTTCATTGCTCACCTCAAACTTACAGGTATGTAGCCTTCTCATGATCTCATGTCTCACTCCTAAATAAGATGGTGCACTCCCCCCACCCTGAACCCTGTGGCAGCCATTTCATTGCTCTCCTCAAACTTACAGGTAGGTAGAATTCTCATGCTCTCTTGTCTCACCCCTGAGCAGGATGGAACACTCCCCACACCCAGACCCATGTGGCAGCCGTTTCCTTCCACTGTATCACCGAACAGGTAGGTATTTAGTGCATGCACCCTGCCATCCTTATCGAAATGCATGAAGCCATAGGACCACAACAGCCCTCACATGTCAGCCAACTTGGCATAGATCCAAAAGTTACATCCAGTGTGCAAACAGCTAAGCACAGGTAACTGTGACACAAATTAAAATTTGACTCACCAAGTCACATGAAAAAGAAATTCAGGCCCAATCATACACAGCACAGAATGCAATGTGTAAGTGCCATTGTGTACGAGCATAAAGTCCCATATGAACACAAAACATGCATGGTCAATCTGATAAAAAAAAGTAAATTACATTATATGAAAAAGGTATGTATAATATTCCAATGGCTAGTTCTTGCTTAGCTGAAACTGATTCCATGTAGAGTAAACAAAAATTATGCATTATCAAAAGTTGATGTGCCACAAGTTGGTAGATGATGACACGTCCCTGTAATCACACAATCTGTATGTGGCACGTGGTTTCAATTTACATGTCACACCATGGACAAATAATGTATGTACCTCAACATCATGTCATGATGCTCATTATCTTTCAGCCATACCAAGTGAATGCAATGTAAAGTGTTTGATGTATCAAATGTAACATCCAAAAGTATAACACTAAGCTTGTGGTGTGAATTTAACTGACAATGCAACCTCTGTTCACCAGGAGATCCTCAAGCAACTGCAGCTGAAAACACCACCAACCTGCAGAGCCTGTCTCCCCCCCCCGGAACGTGAACTCTCTGATGCAGATTTCCCATGTTTCTCGGATGAGGATCAACAAGCTGGCCCTTCAGCACTGCCAGGGCGTACTATATCTCAGGGCATCATTGTCCCCAGCACCATCACAGCAACAACAACAGGCTGACCCCTGCTACAACGACCTGTGCGGCAGCCACCTCCACCATCCCACTGCTGCCTGCAACACTCTCCTGCCTCAGTGGTTACCAACCCCACCACACAATCTGAGGATGCCAGGGAGAATGTGCTGGCGCATCGAGTCCCAACACCACAGGTCCCTATCAGCAGGGCAGGTGGCAGGGCAACTGGGGGACAATCACAGGAGGACACTCAGACAGAAGCCCTGGCCACCATTACAAGAGTATTTGGTGCATATGAACAGAATCAGGGACAGATGGGACAGGTTGTGGAGGAAGTGCTTGAGCTCCACCGGCTGCTGAGGTCCATGGACACACGTATGGGGCAAATTGTGGATCTCATGGGACAGCTTGTGGGTGTTCTGAGGGACAGATATGTGGCTCAAATGACAGCTCAACTCCCCTCCAATGGCCAACCTGCTGATAGTCCCACCACCTCAGCTGCGGCCACAGAGAGGGGTGAGCTGCAAGACAATGACTCCTCAGACACCGCTGAGCCTGTAGCAGAGCCCCCTCCCCTGCCAAACGTAGGAGGGGATGTCTGAGAACTACCACAGGAGGATCTCATGGCAAAGCACCAACCAAAGGCAAGTCCCTGAGCCAGCCATTTTGGCACTTGTGTTGCCCTTGACATTGACTTTGTTAACTATCCTAACCCACATTGCCATGTTGATGACAGAAGTTTTTTGGACTGTGTGACTACATCAATGTGGTGACTACTCCATTTGTCTCATTTACCATCACTGACATTTCATTAATTCACTTTGCACAATTTTAAAAACAATCACTTCTCTTTCACAAAAACGTATTGAAAATAAACACTCTTTACACACCTATGTCTTTGTGTCAGTTCCATGTTTATTACAGTATGTACAATGTCAACTCAGATTCCAATGTACCACAAGCTCTGATTGTGACGAGGCATTGATAGGGTGAAGGACCCTAGAAATACACAAGAGAATGACATTTAGATGTCAGGTGATGCCATTACAGCAAAAACACACCACTAGTTAACAACATTAGCAATAACATCAACATAGACATGAGGTACCTGGAAAACAATATACTGTGCAACACACATCAGCCATTAGCACTGAGCCAACAACAGCCAGCAGTCAAAAGGCTCATTTATGCCTTGCCACTACCATCAAAGCCAACAGACAATGTCACTGTTGTACAAAGTCACTTACACTCAAGGGAAGTAGTTGTCAATGAGCTGTTGATGCAGGTCAACATCTTCCTCTTCTCCACTATCATCATCACTGGGCATGTGTGGCTTTGCAGCGGGGGGCATCTGCTGCTCATCATCATCCTGGAGCAGGGCCATCTCTTTGAGCAAGGCCAGGTTGTGGAGCATGCAGCATGCAACTATGATCTGACACACCTTTTGGGGAGAGTAGAGTAGTGTACCTCCGCTCTTGTCCAGACACCCGGAATCTACTTCAGAAGGCCAAAAGCACGCTCTACTACATGACGTGTCCTCTAATGAGCATCATTGCAGTGTGCTTGGGGTCCTTGGATCCCTCAGTGGGCTCAGCAACCAAGGCTGGTTGGGATATACAGAGTCACCTAGGTCTGAGATACACAGACCGATTTTGTAATATAAACAGGAGCTGAGAACAGCATGTCTCACATACTGCACACTACTTGAGTATGAATGAGTTGTTCACTTAATGAAAACTTACAGTAAAAAAAATCTTAATACACATTTTAAACATGTCATACAATAAAGCCTCTCTATGCTATTTCCTTACCATTCATACATAACCAATACCAAGCCCTTATGTAAAAAACATATAATGTAAAGTACAGTTCCTCAATTCATAAATTCTAAAAAATCTCTTCATTGATCACTATTAGCCAATTTCCTCTTTTGTTATTTCTATAAACTTCAAAAGTCTGCCAGTGAATTGTAAACCTTCTCCCTGCAGGCTGGCAATGATTGCTTGTCAGCATGATTGTATCAATTGACTATAACAATCCTGCCTCAGCAGCCTCCCACGTTCCACTAATAGCCCCGGGCAACTACAGATGATATGACAAATATCTTCTCTATTATAATTACAGAGGTGACACATCCTAGTACACTACTTGACTCTGCGTACTCACCAACAAGCCACGCGTGCTCCAGATGCAGATTTGCCATCAATTGTGGGACGATGCTGTTATGTAGTATGTAGGAGTCATGTGCTGAACCGTGAAATTTGGCACAGGCATGGGAGATAATCATATCCGCTTGGCATACCACTTGCACATTAATGGAATGGAAATGCTTACTGTTACGGTAGATGTCCTCACGTGCCTGTGGTGGAACTAGGCCAACATGTATGCAGTCAATGACTCCAACCACATTATTTATGTGTCCAAGATAATAAAAATCACCTTTCACATCTGCCGATTCATGTCTCCTTGGAAAGTGGATGTAGCGGTACTTGTAGGTCACAACATTGTGGACAGAACATCACATTGCACCATGCTGAACATAGCTTGAAACAACCCACCAGCGATGGCCACCGTGTACTAAAACGAACCAGTGGCAAGGAATGCAGGGCCGCCAACACCTTAACTGTTGGCGTCAGAGCAGTCAGATGGGTTCTGTGAGGCCTCAGATGGGGCACCAACTGACCACATAGATCTTGAAGGCTAAGGCGAGCCAGATGGAATTATAATATCCTCATCCTCCATGTTCACCAGCACTGGGAAAGGCCAATGCACATTTAGTAATCTCCTACATAATATGAAAGAGGAAACATGTAAATTGAATTCGCCAATGAGATGTGTCAAACATCTTACATATTGACTACTACAGCGCCAACATTGACAGGACTGTAACAACAGCTTAAGGCACAAGTGACATGCAGAGACACCTTGATCTCAAGTAGTCGTCATTTGGTCAGTATGTACATACTGACTACTTCCAAATCAGAATCTGACTATGTGAATGGTAAATGATATACTCCTACATCTTGTGTCACCAGCCCTCCATGTAGGAGACACAGCTCATGTGGCAAACAGCAACACTGCTGACTTCTACGTAGCTGCTGTACCTGCCACACCTTCTTGCTTAAGTCACACAGAGCACAGCTTATTTACACAATGAGCACAGTGTGTGAAAGCTGATCAACTATCAAAATGAATAAAGCAATGTACACAGTGAAATAGGCACATTATGTGGGCAGTCCATCATTACTGTGGGTTGATTAGCCACCTTACACATTGACATGTTCACAAATATGAGACTCAATTACACACCAAATCTGTTTACATGCACACCACCCCTCGCTGCTCTCATTGAGATAGCTGAAATTGTATCACCGCTTCGCACTGTGATTGCGCACCCCCGCTGCAGTTACCGACATTGCCGTATTTGTGCTGTTTATTAGCATATTAATAGCGCACCCCCGCTGCAGTTACCGATATTGCCGAATTTGCATAATTGCTTTGCATCTTGATAGCGCACCCCCGCTGCTCTCACTGTAATTGGACATTTGTACTGCTGGCTTGCATTATAATAATAGTCGTTCTGCACTGTGTCATTGCTTAACTATTGTACAACTCCGTGTAAGGCCGCCGGCCATTTTGTTGTTTGTTGTTATTGTCTCGCCCTGCCCGGGTCTCCACCCCGCTCCCGCCTTCCCTGCTGACCCCCCCTCGCCCCTCCCCTATCCACTATCCACTATCCACTTATGACAGATGCACATCCGCGCAGCGGTCACGCGCAGCGGTCGCGCCCCATGTGCGCCGAAGGTGCGCCAAAGGTAAGCCCGTCTACGCCTGTCCGCGCCTGGACCGCGCCCAGCACCAGACCCCCTGGCCCCGTACCACCCACCCCACCCGCATTACATACGACACCTCCACCCTCTTAGCCCTAAACCCCGGCCGACTCCCCAACTGCGCCCAAGCCGCTCCTGGACACACCCATGGACCCTTCTCATGCAACTCCTGCAAGTATGACAGCACCAAGTCCAACCCCACATCCACGAACACCAAACAGAGATCTGATGCCAACCACCTAAAATGTATCCTGCTCAACACCCGCTCGGTCCACAAACACGCCATCGACCTTTGGAATCTACTAGACACCATCGCTCCGGACGTCGCCTTCCTAACAGAAACATGGATGAACGCCTCCTCAGCCCCAGACATCACCATTGCCATCCCGGAAGGCTACAAGATCATCCATAAGGACCGCACCAAGCAAACAGGAGGAGGCATCGCTATCGTCCACAAGAATTCCATCCGCATCTCAACCAGCTCAGACGTCAACCTCGCTAGCGCCGAACACCTTCACTTCCAGATCCACACCAACCACAAGACCACACTCAGAGGCGCGCTCCTCTACAGGCCACCTGGACCCCGTGCACAATTCAGTGATGACATCACTGACTTTATCACCCCACACGCCCTCCCCTCCGAGGACTACATTCTACTGGGAGACATCAATTTTCACCTGGAAAAGAGCAACAACAGAAACGCCACCACCCTTCTGGACAATCTCGCCAACCTTGGACTCAAACAACTTGTTAACACCTCCACTCACTACGCAGGTCACACACTCGACCCCATCTTCACCTCCAGCAAACATATCTCCTTCAGTCACACCACAGTTCTCCATTGGACAGACCACAGCTGCGTTCACTTTGTCTACAAAAAGACCACAACCCACAACCATCCTCAACCTACTCTGCGAAGAAACTGGAACAAAATCACCATCGACCAGATCTCCTCATCGCTTCTTCAAAACCCCCCTGCCCACTCTTCGAACCCCAACCAAGCAGCCATTAACCTCACTCAATGGCTCACCAACAGCGACGACAACCTAGCACCTTTGAAAAAACATCAAATCAAACTAGGCAGCAAAAACGCCCCCTGGTTCAACGATGATCTTAAGAAATCCAAGAAACTCTGTCGCTCCCTTGAGAAGGCCTGGAAAAAAGACCCAAACACCAGCATCAAGGACGCCTTCAAAAACGCCACCCGCACACACCACCAACTGATCCGGACTGCCAAAAAAGCCGCATTCAAAGACCGACTAGACAACAACGCCCACAACAGCAAGGAATTATTCAACATCGTCAAAGAATTTACCAACCCCTCAGCCAACTCCAACGACATCACTCCCTCTCAAACCCTTTGCGACTCCCTAGCCTCGTTCTTCCACAACAAAATCGCAGACATCCACAACAGTTTCGACAACCAACCCGGAGACCAACCCTCCCAACCTTCTGCCGTACCCTCACCCCCCTTGAACATCCTTAATGACTGGAACCCTATCTCCACTGAGGACACCATCCGCTTGATGAACTCCATTCACTCAGGATCCCCCACAGACCCATGCCCTCACCATATCTTCAACAAAGCAGACTCCATCGTAGCACCACAACTCCGAGACGTCATCAACTGCTCCCTCAACTCCGCCACCTTCCCAGAAAGCTGGAAACACGCCGAACTCAGCGCCCTTCTGAAAAAACCCACAGCTGACCCCACCGAACTCATAAACTACCGCCCCATCTCACTCCTACCATTCCCGGCCAAAGTCATTGAGAAAGCTGTCAACAACCAGCTCGCCGCCTTCCTCCAAACCAACAAATCCCTCGACCCCCCACTGTCCGGCTTCCGAGCAAAACACAGCACTGAGACCGCACTCATCGCAGCAACAGACGACATTCGAACTCTACTGGACAATGGAGACACAGTCGCCCTCATCCTCCTTGACCTCTCCGCAGCCTTCGACACAGTCTGTCACAGCACCCTCCTACAACGCCTCAGAAACATCGGAATCCAAGGAAAAGCACTGGAATGGATCACCTCGTTCCTTACCGGAAGAACTCAGAGAGTCCGCCTCCCACCATTCAAGTCAGAGGCCACTGAAGTCATTTGCGGCGTGCCACAAGGATCTTCACTCAGCCCCACCCTCTTTAACGTATACATGAGCCCCCTCGCAACCATCGCAGGCCAACACAACCTCAACATCATCTCCTACGCTGATGACACTCAACTGATCCTCTCACTCACCAAAGACCCGAACACCGCCAAAACCAACCTACATGAAGGAATATAAGAAGTAGCCGATTGGATGAAGCACAGCCGTCTGAAACTGAACTCAGAGAAAACAGAAGTCCTTATCTTAGGTACCTCCCCCTCCGCCTGGGATGACTCTTGGTGGCCAGAGGCCCTTGGAAAAGCACCTATCCCGACGGACCATGCACGGAACCTGGGCGTCATCCTGGACTCCTCACTCTCGATGAACAGACAAGTCAACGCCGTCTCATCATCTTGCTTCAACATCCTTCGCATGCTCAAAAAAAAATTTCGCTGGATCCCCACCGAAACTAGAAAAACGGTCACCCACGCATTGGTCACGAGCCGCCTGGACTACGGTAACACCCTATACGCCGGTACCACCGCAAAACTTCAGAAAAAACTCCAACGCATCCAGAACGCATCAGCCAGACTCATACTAGACATCCAGCGTAAAGACCACATTTCTAGTCACCTGAAAAACCTCCACTGGCTCCCCGTCAATAAGAGGATAACATTCTGCCTCCTAACCCACGCACACAAAGCACTCTACGAACTTGGACCCGAATGCCTCAACACACGACTTTCCTTCTACACCCCCTCCCGCCAACTACGCTCCTCCAACCAAGCCCTTGCTGCTGTACCTCGCATCAACAAACCCACCATGGGAGGAAGATGCTTCTCCTACCTGGCAGCTAAAACCTTGAACTCACTTCCCACTCACCTTCGCCTCACTCAGAACCACCTAGCATTCAGAAAACTTGGATATTAGACAAGTAATTCCCCACCCTTCCTCAAGCGCCTTGAGACCCTCTGGGTATGTAGCGCGCTATATAAATTATTTGACTTGACTTGACTTGACAATGCATGCAGTCGTGTGCACTGACATGACATTTGTGGACATCAGTGAATTAAATGTCACACTTGCATTTAACTTTACAACCAGGTGCTAGAATACATTGTAAAGGTATAGTGTTCAATGATGAAGATTGGCTAAGCCAATGCAATAGCAAAATGTGCCCATAGGTGTGGTAGGCGTGCACCGCCACCATGGTCACGGTCATTGGCCACAAATGAAATATGCCAAATTGCGGTAGAGACCACCTAACCCCCGCGGTGTGACACCGCATATGTCAATGCCATTGCAGCCAATGGGAACCGCCATTGCGGTAGTGCAATGCATTTTTTAAGATCGAAGGTAGGCGTGCTCCGCCACAGCGGGCCAGGTCAATGGATACAATTGAAAGATGCCTGATTGCCGAAGACACCGCCTGGCCCCGCCGTGTAACACCGCCTATGCCAATGCCATTGCAGCAATGGGAACCACCATCATGGTAGTGCAATGCATTTTTAAAACTTGCAGTATGCGTGCTCGGCCACTGCGGCCCCAGTCATTGGATACAATTGAAAGATGCCTGATTGCGGAAGACACCGCCTAGCCCCAGCGGTGTGACACCGCATATGCCAATCCCATTGCAGCCAATGGGAACCCCCAACGTGGTAGTGCAATGCATTTTTGATACTCGCAGTAGGCGTGCACCGCCATCGCGGTCCTGGTCATTGTATACAATTGAAAGATGCAAACCGGGCAGACCAATTGCAACAGCAGAGTACCACTGAAACAACCCTAGGGGCCTATAAATGTCTGTGAGAGAGCTACACATGTCACATGCATTCAGACACTGCTGCCTGCTATTCATCACCACCAACTGCTGCTTTACCTGTACTCTGGACCCAGTGATGGCGCAAACAGAGAACCTCAGGGCCCCTCCCTTCACCACAGAGGAGCTGGAGGTCCTTGTGGATGAGGTCATTGCACAGTAAGGGAGGCTATATGGTGCCACCCTGCCAGTGGCCCCGCCTGACGAGAGTACACACATGCCTGAGCCCTCAGGCACGCAGTCATCCACACACAGCACATAGCAGCAGCAGTCTAAGCGTACCAGACACCATAAACTATCACCACAACACAAAACAAGCACACATGAGTGCAAAATAAAAAGCCCATCACAGGACATTCAGGGACATAGGGCAAAAAAGCGTGCATCCACATTACCTGCGTTCAAACCATCACTATCCAAGGGTACTCCCATCCCCACACCTGATCCCACAGACACAGAAACACTTGCCCTGTCTGCTGTGAACCTGGTGCCTGCCACAACTATGCCAAAAGACATTCAGAAGGCAGTTTCACCCTCAACTCCCACCCTGTCACGGTTGAATATCCTCAGGATCGGCTTGTAGCTGAGAATGGTCCACCTCTTGATAGCGCCAAGCCAGAAGAGCTATAAAGGCACTGGACAGCGAGGTGATCAAGTGGGGGAAGGAATGGAAGGGAACTGCTGGTAGGGAGATCTGAGAAGACAAGAAAAATAATCAACACATGTTTAATTTCCTAAACACGCTAGAAGGTCCTTTCCAACAGTTTATCGTTAAATATGTATTTGTAAACCCATGCAATGTACCTGCAAAGAAAAATAACACAACGCAATGCGAAATTCCTATGGAATTCATTCAATTATATGTCCTTGTGAGGAGAAGGTGTGCTGTAACAAGACACATGAAACCATCTGCATCAATATACAATCTTAATCATGATTACCAGCATCGTAATACATGAAAACACATTCTATACCATAACACACATACCCTTCTAAGACTTCTAACTGCATCACAGGGAAACGAGGGTAGTCTGTACCTCTTCGAGAACCCCTGAAAATTAGAGTCAAGAAAACAGCACACCAATAAATCAGAAGGACATCAGGTAGATATGAACAGCAATAAAAGAACTGGCTTGGAACATTCAGATCATGCTCCTAATTTATCCACCTGAATATGTGTATAGAATGGTCCAAAACAACAAAAGATTATCTAAAACTATAATACATACAAGCTCAAAAGGGGAAAACGGTGAGAACGCCTGTCCACCACCACCCTTAAGTGCCTTATATCAGAGAGTGAACTGTGTCAAAAGAATAGTGACTTCCCAGTGTGGAAAAAAGGAACCCTCAGGCACCCACACACAGTAAGTAGCCATGTTTCTTCATAGGGTTCCTGTGGTTAGTATGTGTAAGGGTATAATAAATCAAACAGGCGCAGATTAAAATGGGTGTAGACCACTCCCTCGACCAACACTTTTAATAGAGGGGTGATTCAAACCCAATTAAAAACAGTGTGAATGTAAGGACAACAAAAGGGTAAGTAAATTTGAACCCCCTGTCCTAAGAATAGGTCGACATGTTTCAGCTTTAGGGTCCTGTGCGACCCAGGATTCCTCAGGACCAATGGTAAATTCTCTCCCAAATGGGCACGGCCAACCCTAAGTAGCCTACTCACATTGGAAGGAAGATAATCATCTTTACGTATGTGTTTTTACCAACTTGTAATCGCTGTATTGATAAAAACTCAGGTGCACAACCTCCGTTTTATGAGGGATATGGAATCTGAAATGAGACCAAAAACAAAACACCAACGTTTAAAATAAATCAATATTTTTCCAGGAAATTATGTCTTCAATTCCAGATATATATTACAGCTATGATTATGAACTACCCATCACACACCCAGTGACACAGAAAAAGATATGCATTCATTTATATAAGATACTCTACCCTATCCATTATGATAAGGGCAAACTCAAACTTATGCTACTGTGTATAGAACTACATGTACATCTCCGCCATGCAGTCAAGACGTTCTGATCCAAAGCATTAAAGAATATCAAGGTCCCGACCAGTAGCCATTTTGCAATAGCGTCCCATAGAAAGTTTCACTAAGTCTCTGTTCTCCCCAGAAAGCGAGAACCATTGCAGAAGGAGTGAGCGTAAAATAAGAAAGGCTTCTGAACCAAGGGCCGAGACAGAATACACAAATGCAAACCCTACCTCACCGTACCTAGGCGGGAGTCTGGGGAAGCAGAGAGGGGCTAAAGCAGGAAGTAGAAAACACAGTGAGCGGTGCGCAGCACCCCAACCACATAGGAGCATGAATCACAGCATCCACCTCTCTCTGAGTCACAACAAAGAATTTCCAACACGGTTTCTAAGTCCGTCTTCATTTTCTAGGCAGTACGTAAGCACGTCACGTCACGTTCTAGAGGCTCATGGGGGTTGTAGTCTCAGTTTCTTCTGTGTTCCCCGCAACATTGTAAACCTGTTTTTACGGTAATCGTTATATATCCCAGTATATATGATGCACTCATGGAATTTGCAACACATCCACACCCCTGTGATGCAGGGACAAAAGAGCAAAGTGGGGTCTTTACCTCAGAAACAGGGGATGCAGGGGAAAAAGAAAGGCCACACCAAGAGTACCACTAGTTCCTGCAAATCCCCACAAGGAGAGCCACCTGCACCTGCTACAGCTTTGGGGAACAGTGAGGCTGTTGTGCCCACCTCACTTCCCACTCCGACCATGACACTTGTGGCATATCGGATCCCAACATTCCTCCTCAGCCACTGAGCCTCCAAACAGCATATCATCACCTCCACGTGCCACCACTCCACCCGGTCAAAGCAGCCCTCTGGCTCCCACATCCACGGATCCCTCTACCTCAGCCAGTTCTCTCCCTCCCAGGTCCAGTCCTCCAACTGACCACGACAATCAGCCCCCTCCCAGTTCAACTTCAAGCCAAAGTTAAAGCCAAGTCCCCCTCCACACACCATTTCACCCACAGCGGTACCTGGATTGCCGATTCAAATCCCCTTGACCTGTGGTGACTCCCATGACAGTGGACTGTGTTATCCATTTCATGTGAGGTTCTGTGACAATTGTAAGTGGTGTTTTCGACTCGCACGAATATGGGCGAGTCTAGTATCTATGAACCGCAAATGACGAGTTTAGTAAGTGTGCGCAGTTTCGCTGTGCTAACTTAAACCGTTCGTTTGTTACGTGGGTTTTTCATCTGTACCCACGGGTTCCATCTTAGATACGGCATCCATTTTGTCTCTTGCCCTCAAGTAGCCAGCGAACGGACGCTGTCCGCTTCGCGACCCTGGGACTCCCAAGATATTTGCGGAAGACACATGTTCTTTGAAAGTGTCTTTATGATGAGGGGGTTGCTGCTGTAAGACAGATGATGCCGCTCGAGGCTCATCTTGCCGCGCGGACTTATTGTCTCAGCCGTGCATCTCATTAGGCACGTCCCTTTGATGCCTGTATCTCGTGCTTCTCGATACCCCCCCTTTTTACACCCTTTCCGATCTCCCTACTGTCTCCGTCTTCCTCTGCACCTGTCTTCGTTCCTATTTCGATCTACTTTACTGCTGATTGGAATTTGCTAATGGTGGGAAGATGGGTTTTTACAGTTGGGAACCGCCAAATGTTTCCGCACTTATGTTCCGGACCTTGTGTGTTTCAAAGTGACCAAAGCGACCCCTCTGAGAGCGACTTGTGGGAACCAGGTTGTAAACTATTGTGTATCATGTTATCCTATGGGTAAAAACTGTATAAAAGGAGCGATCCACAAATACAATTTGAAGCAGTCTCCCCGAACTACACTCGATGTACTTCCTGTGACTTCTGTGTTCCCTGCAGTAAATAAACCTTGACTCTTTGACGCCGAAGGAAGTGTCCCGTGTCTCTGTGACTTGTACGCCGGAGCAGGTTACCCACGAAGGTTTCAGGTGTTGTGCCCTGGCACCGCTGGGTCCAAAAGAACCCAGTCCTTCACATGTGCAAGTTCAAATGCACACGTGTGGACTAGAAATTTGGACTGGCCAATGACCTTGATGTTTGGCACTTTTGATGCCTATTGAGAGATAATGTAATAAAGAATGTTACTCATGTTTGTGCTTTATTGCTGCCCTTGCTAATGAAAAAGTGCCATGTAGTTGTGTATGTTCATGTGACACATGATCTGTATGCCACATTCACATTGGCAATTACTTGTTTTTATTTTTCAGAGATTGTCAGAGGTTACAGGCACTTTTGTTCTTCTTGACTAAGAGGCTTGAGGGTGCAATGATGGTTTTCTGTGATGATGTCCTCATATCCTAATCATTCTCTTGTCATGTCTCTAATGTTGTACACATGTCATATTCTGATGCTGTACCACAACAGAAGTGAATTCTAGCCACAGGATAACTTGCGTGGTGGCCAGGTCCATCATATCTGTGGGATCTCTTGTGATGTGTGAACAGCAGTGTAGATGTGTAGTCATCTTGTGTAGGCCTGGTTTCATAGTCACATGGGTACATTAGAATGTGTGCACTAGGGTAGTCATACAGTGTGATTGGCCCATCATTGTCAGAAGTGTTGATGTGTCTGTGCCCCTGAACATGAAACCTACACACATGTATGACCCAGGTAATGAGTGCCTGCTTGTTTACATTCTCAGTCATGTGCTTTAGATTGTGGGCACCCGTAGGAGTTGTTTGTGGAGCACTGTACAGTGTGTCAGTGTGACCTTGCAATCCTGGGGTACACCTACTTGTTGTTGTTGTCAGTTGTGAGTATGCAGAGTGTATCACTGCAATATCTGTGTTGTGTTTTGTTGCTCTGCCATGGCTCTTGTTTAGGTTTGAGCTCACTGTGCTGACCTGCTCAGGCAAACTGACATTATATGTGACATTTCTCATACATTGCTGTCAAAGGTATGTGGTATGAAGAGTCATACCATCCCCCATAGGGGCATTTGATGCCTTCACATTGTGAGTTACTCCTCTATGCATTTTTGTACTGTACACTCCTTACCTGTCCAATAGTGATATACACACCACTTCAGTCTAATATCTTCCACCCCATGCCTTGCCAGTGTGTGATTCTCCCCATCACTTCATAGTGTGACACTGTCCTGTGGGAGGATGACCTGTATCCAGGACCAATGTGTCACTCAGGAGAGTTTTACCATTTGTTATGTGGTGTTTTCTTCTACTTGATTGCAGTCATAGTTGCTCATGTACAGTGAATATATTTTACCAGCACAGTCCTCTAGTCATGTTGGATGCATCTGTGTTTTCCTAAGTTGTGCAGCAGTAGGTGATAGCTAAAGTGTATGTCTGTTTGCTGAGGTACTGCTATTCCTCTTGAGTGTGATGTGATCTGTGCCCTGTGATGATTTGTGGTGTGGACGTTCATGGCAGAGCACTCAGACATGTATTATACTGGTTTTGTTGGTGTTCACACACTGCTTACTGTGTGTGCACTGCTGTCAGTGAATGTTGCCTTGTCCTTGCCAGGTGTGAGTCCCCCTGATGTCCAGCTGAGTTTGCGATGTGATGATTTTGTATGTGCATATGATTGTTTTTGTTGATGGATGCAGTCTTTGGCCTGTATTGGCTCTTTCTACTGACAGTTCCATATGCGTGTAACGTTATATTTGCATGACATTGTGTGTGAGGAGTTTGTGCATTGTAATACATTCTGACGTGTGGTGAATGTGTAGTGTGCTTTTCTTGTGTGAATGTCACATGCATCAATTTGGAGTCTTGTTAATGAGCTTGTTTTTACTCCACTTTGTTTGACCTGTCACTTGCCAGGAATGTGCACATGCATGCTTGTGCTACACATGAACAGCATGCTCACTTGGTAACTGGTGTAGTGTGTATGTCTTTGTTAGCAGATTTGTTGTATCACAGTTAGTGTTCATGATTGGCATTTGATGATGCATTTTCAGATTAGTTGTGGGAGGGTATCTGTGCAGTTGACCAGAGTGAAAATGTTGTGCATCCACTGTTTGCCTGCACATGGCTGAGATTGTTGGACTTCTTTGGCTGTTGTTTGTGAGACATGTGTGTGGCAATTGGATTTTGATGAACATTGGTTCAGACATCCCTGAGTGGGATTCTGACATTTGCAGATACACACCAGAGTGTGTGATTGGTTATCAGGAAACTCACAGGACCTTATTAGCATTTTTATCTGTGTTTCCAGCAGGTGTTGAGTAGTGAAGGTGTGAGGTGGGTAGATGAAGTGTATGTGTGAGGTCATACTTGGGTTTGACAGTCAGGGAGTGTGACAATGAGTGTTGTGTTGAGGGCATGCACATGTCAAGGTAGTTGAAACAGATGTGGGGCTGGTCACTGTATGGCTTATGACAGTTTCTATAATTCCTGTGCCAATGCATAGCTTGCGTTGCTGTATGGCAGGGATATTGCACAGATGTTACTTTATTCCAATTTCAAGCACTGTGCTAAGGTCTAGGGACGGTGTGATATGTTGCTCCTCCTGCATGTCATGTACAAATGCTATGTGGGTTTACCCCTGTTTTCCCTGCGCTGGGCACTCCTTTTTAGGCTAGTCTATTTATTGTCATACATTTCTGCGGAATTATGATATGTCTATGAGGCTACATTTCAGTGTGTGAGCTGTCTGACATGCAGTGTGCACAGTTGCATGGTTGTTAATATGCACATTGACTCTTTATTTCTTCAATTACTCACTTTGTTTCACATGAGTGGAAGGCAGGTGTGAGGAGGAGGGTTGTCCTGAGTCTCAGGTCAGAGTTTCCTGCTGCCAGGATGGACTCTTGTTGACACTCTGGCATTCATTCACTACTTTGTAATTGGTGCTCCTTTTCTTGAGGTGGAGTGATGGTGTGTGGGTGTTCTGTGAGTTGGGAGTATAGTCAGTGTTGTTGCTGTACTGGACATACTCACATGATATCATTAATTTCAGCACTGCACTTGTGAGTGAAATGCACAGTGGTGCTTACTTTGAGTTTTTAGTTTGAGTCACAAATGTTATTCTGTGTTGCATGTTATGGTTTGTCATTGTGTGATATAGTCTGCCATTGTATGTGATGGCCTTATCAATGTTTTCTTGGGGGCTGCGCTAATGTGTGATTGCGTGGCAGTGGTGTGCAATCTGCTGTGTCATCTACCTGGCCTCACTGACTCATTCCAAAACCTTGTTGGCCTACTGTGAAGGACACATACACACCCTACTTGGTCTACCCTCTGCTGTTCCACATTGTATATGGACTGACCCTTATGTGTGTCCAATGTTGACCATAGTCATTTTGAAGGGACTCTTGCCTCGCCCCACACTCATGTTCCTATTCAGTTGCTGGTGATCTTAATGAGATGTCACTGTAGACAGGGTCTCTACACATGACCTCTTTGTGCAGCTGTGTTGTGCACAGTGGTGCTCCTTTTATGGCACATGTGGTGTGGAGGATGTGATGTTGGTCTTGCTTGTCTGGGACAATGTCCTGGACTCCTACTACATTGTGCGCAGGTTTTCCTGCAGATTCACAGCTGTGATGACATGACCGGCACGACTGGGCTAGTTGCTGTAATTTCTATGGTGATGGGTGACCCCGATTCAGAGGTGTCAATTTGCGACGTGCAGGACATGTGTACGTACACTGGGGGATATGTTCCTGCCTCCACCAGGGTGTCTGATTTAGACAGGACACGTATTTCAGCACAACAGTTGTGGTTGTATGCAGGGATGTATTGTTGACTTACATGCGGTGTTGACCGCGACGGCATCTTATCTGCTGGTAGTGGATGAGGTACAGCAGCGGAAGGGCTTGTAGAGCTAGATCATGGGCCTCCAACCTTTTCTATTTTGATAGCTACTTATGTTCAATAAAACACATTAACAGCTACTAATATTATTAGTGCAGTATAATTTCAATTTCTTTATATGTATATTAATTCAACCAAGCAAAATCTTTCTAATTTAATAAGCTGGGCTGCACATAGGTGAGCTACTCAGAGTTAGCTCAAGAGCTATAGTAGCTCACGAGCTACTGGTTGGAGACCCCTGAGCTAGATCCATGGCGGCCAGGACCGTGTGGAGGTGCCTCGGATTCAAGTTTCTATCCCTGCAGTTGTGCTTCCGCTGTCTCTGGGTGGCTGGTTTGTCCGCTGCGTTCTGATGGGCTGTTTGAGTCATCGTGATTTTCCGGCGGTCGTCACGTCATTCTGCACAGTGGTCTTTCTCTATGGCTCCCTCCACCACTGTTGCGGAGCGAAAGTTCTATCAAATCCGTGAGCACTGCGATGGATGGGAAATGGGCTACCTCTGCCCATTGTAATATGGTGGACGCGAGGACCGCTGCTGGAGTAAGTAAATAAAACTTTTCCGCCAGCACTGCGGGGGTGCCACCCAATCGACCCCTATATTTGGTCAACTGAAAAAGTTTTTCCAATGACTAAGTGGTTCTGAAAATCAACAGCAGGAGGTATGAACAGGCCTGATTCTAAACATTGCCATTGGACTACTTCGGGCGAAAGCATGAAAAACATGTAGTGTTTTTTATCTTCACTTATGTGGAGTTGTTTTTATGAAACAATCTACATAAGTGTAATTCCCAAAGATAAACCAATTTACCAGCAAGTAATCAGAGCATTTGCTTATTTGTTCTTGACGACGACTTAAGTGGTCAACTACTGAATATTTAAAAGATGATGAGAGCCTCGAACCTTACCTAAAACATTTCATGTTACAATTGCTCTGTATATGAGAATTTTAGACTAGGTGCCTTGAATTGTTGAAAATGTTATTTATTATGGAACCCTCAAAGAAGCTATTCAGGACGTTCTGAATTGTTGTTCCATATGTAAAGCCACGCGTGCCAGATGTTTGATATCCTTTAAAAAAAACATGCATACTTATGGTCCAAGAGGCTATGTTATTAAGGCCAACGTAGTACAGGAGGCTGACTATAACTTCAAAGATGCAGGTGGGAGGATGTGAAAAAAATGGTTTAAGAAAATCTAACTGATCCCGATTAGGGTGTGTTCCACTAATGCTCCATGTCTAATTCAGTTCAAATAAAAAATGTCAATGGGATGTTGTAGCCATTTCCCCACCCACTGATTCCCAACACTTACTTTTTCACTAATGTGAATCGCAGGTAGGACAAGTGCACAGATCCAGATTCACAAACCTTTTTCTGAGATTACACATGTTTTGCTTCTGTTTTCGAAGTTAATCACTCCTGAATACCGAGGCCGGACTCAAAAAGAGGTCTCTGTGAGTAGTGTTTTATTCCAGGCATAGCTGTGTTTCTAGTAGTATAGCATGCTTTTCTCAATAGGTAAGACTGTTTAACTTCAGGAAGGAGATGAGTAAGCCATACCTAAACCTGGAGTAAAGCACAACTGTTTGTTGAATATAATTTGTAAATCTAACCTAGAGTATTATGATGTTAACATTTCCATTGATGGGCAATATGTTAAGTGTGGAGGACATAAAGTGCATCATACATTTAAAAAAGCAAGTTGAGCGCTATAACTTATTTATTAACACGTTTACATAACAGCTGTAAATTGGAAGGTAATTCCTATTACTAAGCGCGAATATCTCCAAAAGCTAACACCTGCCCTGAGCAGTTCTTAGCCATGTTATCCAATGGGAGGTGGATAACATGGCTAAGAGCATTAGCTCGGTAATGCCTGAATATCGCAGATTTTTCAGCGATATTCATGCATTATTGCCGATTTTTATCGCATTTGCGATAAACCTTGGTAATACCAAGGTTTATCTGCAATAAAAATCACCGCAGCTCGGCGATAATTTTTTCTCGCTAACAAAGCAATAGCGATAATTATCGCTATTGCTTGGTAATATGCCCCCTGTTCCTATTGCTAAGCATCCAACGATGTTTATTAACTTTCTATGTGGGAATGGAATCATTGGCGCTGGTGGTCTGTGTATACCTTTATTTATTGCACGCAGAAGACAGGCAAGTGGGTAATAGGACAATGGTGTGAGGTGGTTTTGAGCGCTATGCTGCAGGCTTCAAGTAGGGCCTGGCTTAAGTTGACAAGGCCTGCTGCAAAATTCAAGAACTATGGAATCAAAATGTTTTCTAGGCAGAAAAGAATGTATGAACAAACCACACAGTAGAATTTTTAAATACTATCTTTAGCTTTTGTAGTGAGGTCTTCCCATTGCGAATGTGGTAATATACCGTTTTGATGTGCTTTAAACATATTATTTTTGCGTGTACTGTCAAATTGATAGACAAAGAATATAATGTGCATCTTCATCCAATAAATGAAAGATTTTGAAAGAAATTGAAATTCTTAGGACAGATGAGCGAGTGAAGTTCTGAAAAACGAGACTCTATTCCCAGGCAGTCTTGCTATAAAAGGTGCAGGAGTTACAATTAAACCCAAGCACTGTCATTACTGCAACAACGTCCTCTTATCAGCCGAACTCTGCCTTGTGATTTGGAGCCTCCCTGGCGCTGGGCTGGCTTATTTGCTTTCCCAGCAGGACACGGCTTTCATACAGCAGCCTTTCCCAGCAGGCCCGGCTCATTCCGCAGAGCACGTCCCGCCCTTGTAGCCATCTCCCAGCGGCCGCATTTTTCCCATGGGACAGGCGGCTGGAACTGTCCCCATTAACAAGTTTAACTTTCCGAGTCTAGTCTAATGAATATTAGGCAATTTACTTGTTGAGGCAGGGAGGGCAGGGTGACCGAGCAGTGGGGGGTTACTGTGTGCAGGCCATGCTGTTGTCTACTGTGGCTGCATTCCCAACAGAACGATTTTGGGCTGGTAATTGGAGCCCCAGATAACAAGCATGTTTGCTCTCGTTTCTTCCTGGTAATGGAGTCCCTGTCTGGTGTGTAATGATCCTTGTGGGCAGATCGAATGAGGCATCTGTAGGAAAACATTTGGCAAAGAATGATGGCACCAACCAGCAAGCATTACCACGGTTATCTGCTGTCTCGAAATTTTTTTGCTGAGGGCACCGCTCATATCAAAGGGGGAAAAAAGCTTTAGCAAGTTTGCAAACTTGGTTGCACAAACTAATTTGTTTCCTTGCAATTCTATGCCCAGTCTTCGGGTCTCAGACCAGCAATCCCATCTCCTCTGCATCAACAGACTCAAACTAAATTAGTTCTTATTCAAATGCCATTATTAGAGCCTGAACGAGGGTGCCTTTCACCTAAAAGCAGGAAATGAATCAATAGTCCTCTAAAAACATAAATGGCAGGACCTCACAAAATCCAATAGGAAGTGTATTGAAACTGTAAGTGGATGATGTTTCTTTTAATTGGTAGGAAAGGTATTCGATGCTGTCTGTTGTGTACCTTATTTTCTTTTCAGGAGAATCACTTTTGTGCAGCTCGGATACAATCTCTGATCTACTTTATTCTCCAACCTTGGTTTCCATTTTCCGGCGTTACACCATTTAACTTGTTTTTAATCATGTTCTTTACTTGTCTTTGAAATGGTTCATTTATGTCTAGAGTGGTCGTTGATATTTGCATAGGGCTCACATGCTCTTAGAATAATTAAAAAATAAAAATACAAAAAATAACCTTTGCTTATAGGGCTGATAGAAAATGGTGGCCGCGTCTTTCAAGACTGTACACTTACAATTCGTATAGAAAACCTTTTTAATGCTTATTTTAAGAAAATACGATCTGTGTTGGTCCAACGAAAAATACTATTGATTTTATATTACTATAAGGATGACTAAAATGGAGAAAAAAAGCATTTTCATGTAAAGTGTTGCCAATGAGGCCCTGGCACTGAAGAGCAGGATTTTAGACAGATGAGGAAATGTGATCAGACATAATGCCCTGACTCACAATGCAAGATAAGCATTTGCTAGGGTGGGGTAACCCATTGCCCATACTTTATGCTCTTGTGGGTAGAAGCAAAATGTGAATGACAGTTTAATCGACCAAAAAATGAAGAAGTCTGACTCAATGCCCCATCTCTGTACCTATGTATGTATCTATTTCAATTTTTTTAAATTTAAGAATGTTTTAGATTAAGACTTTCTCTTGGCCAGATCTAAAACATGTCGAGATAACGCAAGAGATGTCAGGTACAATTTTTCCCAGGGCCCTGCTCCAATGGGGAAAGTCCAGCGCAAACTGCCAGGCCATGTCCTCGATGAACCAAAAACTCAAGAAACCTATTACTGGTTTCACCATAGTTAGGGCTCATCAGCCAGGCAGCTCGGTTCAGTGACAGCGTGCATGGGTTCCACATTTGGGCATACCCGTCCCACTTAGAGAGACACACTGAACTATACAAAAAAGTGATGGATGGAATACTTGAATTAATCTCAGCCACTGGAAATTACTCAGGGCTGCATCCAAGTCCTTTGTTATTTTGCACATCATGTCACCTCAGTTTGGACCCAGCCATATGTAAATCATTCTCCCAGCAGCACCACTTCTATGGCCCCATTTGTTAGCTATGAGAGATCTTCTACTTCCAAAAGCTTGGTGTGTGCCAGAGAGCAGGTACAGATGGAGGGATGATGGCCTAAAGGGGGTAGAATAGGAAAGATATGCTGTAATCTTTTCGGATAAAATAGGATTAAATCCATTGCATTCATCTTTTATTGATGAAAATATAGGAGGCCCTCTCTACCACTGTTAGACAGAGGCACAAGGAGTAGGGGAGTTGGTTTGGAGGCAACAGAGCCAACAGTAGGTAAAAGGGTGTGCTTATTTATGGTGTTGGTGGTCGTATCCCATAGAACTTCCACTACCCCAAAAGAAATTGTATAGATGTTTAGGTATCTGGATTTTTTAAATTTTTTATTTTTTTTCTGTATACTTATCTATAAGCACAGGTGGAAGGTACTATAGAAGAAAAAAAGAATAAATAGCATTTCATCAACATAATTTCATCGTTATAGTAAAAACCTTAATAGTGAGCATAATTCATAATTAATATCTCCCTAGAGCTTAAGGTTCCCATTACAATTTCTAAATACAATCATCTCCTAAATTTTAGAACCCAATGAATCTTTAGTATAATACGTACTTTAGATTTACCTAAAGCATACATTCTGCATTACAATCTCTAAATAGGATCATCTCACTACATTTTGGAACGAAGAGAATCTCTGTTGTCTCTGTTAGCCAAGGGCGGTCCCTATTTTTTTGCCCCAAATTTTATGAAATGTGTCACTGCCCCTATTCTTTGGGAGTACAGTTTTTGATTATGTTTAACTTGGGTCATCTTGTGTTCCCTGTGGCTAAAGGGAGTTCAACCATTCTCCATTTGTGTAGAATAAGAAATTTGGCCACTAAAAAAAGAATTGAATACAAGTTGTTTTTAGTGTATTGTTAGGTTAAAATTAATAATTTTGAACAGGGCGGCCAACGGGTCTGGAGTTAAAGATGTCAACAATTTTCTGTTTAGCCACTGAAAGACCTGGTTCCAAAATTCTGTTAAAATCGAACAAATAACTCAGACGTGCATTCAGTCTCCTATTTTGTATATTTGGTGTCTACATCTAAAAAACAGTCCAGACGCTGATGATAAACATTTTTGTAGACGTGCTGGGGTATAATAGAGCCGCCGTTTACAAAAGAAAGCCATACGTTTGAAATTAGCCCCTCTTATTTCTTTATATGACCATTCATTTTATGCTTTCTATAAAAACACTTTTATTCTTCATCCTGTGGAGACCTGTAGCTTTTAAAGGGATTATTATTAGGAATTATCTGTCCATAAAGTTGGTGCTGAAGTATTCAATACCAATTCCAGACCCCCATTGTCTCCCTCACATAAAATGCTTGGCTGATTAGTGTTGTGAGTGTGCTATTTGGAAGTTGTAAATTCCACACTAAGTGGCATATGTATCAAGTCCTTTTCCCGTTTGCAAACAGGCCGATTCTCAGAATCGGCCCGTTTGCGAACTGGAAAAAGGCTTAGGGGATGTATCATCCCAAAAGACCCTCGCAAAATAGGGAATCGCAAAATTTGGGAATGCATTTAAGGAATTGCAAATTGCGATTACTTAAATGTAATGTTTGAAGCACCCAAGTTGTGCAATTTTGGCTTAAGAAATCGCAAATTACCACCAACTACAGGTTGGTGGTAATTTGCGATTTCTTTGAAAAATGAACTTTTTTGCATTTTTCAAAGTGCCATGTGACGCACATACATGCCTTTTGGGCATGTTTGTACGCCACATGTGCACACATACATATTTCAGGGGTGCTACAGGGTGTCCTTTTGACACCCTTGCACCCTTGAAATTGCATTCCTAATGGGTACTCGCAAATTGCGAGTGTCTTTCCGTTCATTCCTATGGGCCTCTAGGCCCCTAGGAATGAATGGGAAGGTATTCCTTAATTGCGAATCGCAATTTGCTATTCGTAATTAAGGAATATGTAGGAATCACAATTATTATTGTGATTCCTACATACATAGCATTTTGCAAGCCCATAAATGGGCGATTCACAAAAAATATCCATTAAGGACTCGCAAAAAGGTTATTTCATACATATGCCCCTAATGTTAAAAAGGGTTCCAAAGACAACCGGTAACCAAAGACCCTTTTATGTTGCCCGGCGGTATCGCCTCTATGACCCACCAATATTAGTCAATGAAGAAGCAGGCGCTGGAGACTGGAAGGCGGGAAACGAGGATTTTATTCTCTCCGGAGGAGAACACATCAATTCAGACAGCAAGTATCGTCACGAGGTGCTCTAACCACATCTCTGAGGCCGGGCCTCTTATACTAGAGTTTACGACCTTTATTGCACATAACACATTCTCGTAATATTTTAATACTTGAAAGAACATCCTCGGAATCTCCCCTCCAGACCCGTTCCCACATACATTTACAGTTGGATTCCCCACCCCGGTCACAACAGGTGATGGTGGTCGCACAGCAGGGCATTCCGCCGATTCACGGAATGCGTGGGGTTGATCGGATCTCATGGGGTGGGGGCTTTGATCGGTTCGGGGGTCTTTTGATGGGGAGGGGAAGCTTCCTACTGTACGGGGTAATAAACAGTATCCGCAGGGTCAGGTGGCAGCCTGGGAACGAGGAAGACAAACGGGGACACAGGAAAAGGGGGTTTGCATCAAAAGGGTTTGAGGCCATGAAAGGAATGAAGGGAGGTGTCGCGCTGGGAACAGGATGGGGTTCCGTGGTGAAGCTGCGCTGGAGAGGGGTTTATGACCCAAGGCATGAGAGAGCGGGGGGGGGTTGTCAGCGTGCGGGGGAATGCTTGCGAGGTTAAGAGAGAGAGAGACGCGCTGGCTATTAGTGAGGGGCAGGGAGGCCATGGTGCTCAAAATGGCTGCCGCTTACGCGCATGAATGGGCCTGGAAAGGGGCAAGATGGCGCCGATAATGTTCACCAAGTTTGTATTTATTTTTCACAGTCCTCCCTTTAACATTTCCAAGACATCTTGCTGGCCTATTTCCTATCTACCCCTATATGCAGTGATCATAAGTAAGGGAGAGGGGACTTGGGTGAAAGAACTGTACGTAAACATCACATTATAAACATCATATAAAAAATCTCATCAGTCAGTAGGCGGGTTCATTGTTAAGTTGGTTGCAGGAAAAAGTCATCGTAATGCAATATCAGACTAGAATCACGTAGCGAGGGCGTTGGGTACAGATCATAGAATAAGAACTGGTAAATTATCATATAAATAAGTCCTTTTTGTATACGGTGGGTGCATAGTCAGTCCAATGGTGATTGGGAGAGAAAGGAGATACAGTAAAAATATCAGAGTTCTTCGTTGTCCTTTTGTCGTCTTCTGTCGGCACTGTTGAACACCTGGATTACCGATCAACAGAAATGTTCATGTGGATCGAGTCGTTGGGGGTAATTGTAAGATCAGTTCGTTTCTTGAGTCTCTGTGGTGGGCATTTCCTGTTGCTTCCATCATCTCCAAGGTGCTTGGTAGCGGGCAGAACCACAGACTTTGTTTATCTTTTCTTCGGGGGCGACCCTTGGTGGAGTTCTAGGTCACCGTTCTGGGATTTAACACAGTTCGTGGTCTACTTAGTCGGAGCTCCCTCCCTTTTGACGTAGGGAGTACTCTTCTCTGGGTAGCTCAGTAGGATTTGGAGGAACTTGGGAGTTCGGGTGGAAAGGTGCGGGTGTGAACAGTCCTTATGGTAGGTCGGAGGAAGAGGGGATGGAGCAAGGCCAAGTCGGGAACAGATCAGGGGGGGGGGCGGAGAGTTTTGCGTCAGGCGAGTCCGAGACCATGTTCAGAGAGCGGGGGCTTTTTGGCACACGTTGATCATAGAGCAGGGGCTTCAGGTCAGCCCTTTCCTTAGCCTTGTTTGAAACAGTGCCCCGTCCTGCGACTCCTTACTGCCGTGGTCTCGCCTTGGCCTCCGTTGCTGACGTTCCACAATCCGCAGTCAGGCCGCGTGCTCCCACATCCGGTCTCTTTCTCCTCCGACAGTGATATCCTTAAATGAGTGTTGAAAAGACAGTCTTTAGAGATTTTGCAGAAAAAGGTAATTACATGAATCTATTTTCTTTCCCAACACCAAGCGACTAGCGTAAGCACTCGCTACATTTGAGATTTTTGCGGCTTACGTATAAACAATTGATGATGGGTTTGCTGGATTCCTTGCAACTTCCTTTTGTTGGCTAATTCTTTGACGCTTTGATGATTATTACGTTCATTTGTCATATGTCTATTATAGTAGATGTCAGTTCTTCTGGCAGAGACCCATTTCTCTAGTACGAGTCTTGCATGGCTAGGCTAGTCTTCAGGGCCTTGTATTTTACAAAAAGTGCAACGTGCTATTCACCATAGTCTGATAAGCATCCTTCTGAGGGATGAACATAGGCTAAACGAGTCTGCATTACATAAAAACATCTTATTTTCAACCATGCCTACTGCAACAAGTTCTTTCGTTTTTCAATCTAATTTTCAACTTTGCACACATCCTTCTAACTTTCTATATAAATCCTCGCAACCTGGTTACTACAAAAACTCGGGAGGGGTGGTTTGCAATAATTATTAAACTTATCCTCGGGGAAGGAGGGATCTGATGGATACCAAACTGGGGGCATTTTGGGTAGATGGGGGTGTCTCGATCATTTCTTACAGCTTGGGGTACGGAGACAATTTTCAATGGGGATGGTCGCATCACCACAGACACATTTTTATCATAGGAGCCACTGACAAAGAGTTCCCTGAGAGTGGGTCAAATTTAGGGAACCTTAGTCGTCTTACCTGTCCCTTTCCTATCGGCCAATTTAAATTTCATCCATATTTTAGTAGAAAAGGAGAGGTAGTAACGTGGTACCAATACAATTTTATTTAGGACAGATTTGCACAAATACTTGTGGTATTTGGGGCCAATCAGGAGGTGCACCAGGTTCGCCAATTAGGTGCCAGTTGCTAGGAAGAGGGAAAGTGTGGAGGGGTGGAAGAGTGAGTGAGAGAAAGAGAGAGAGAGAGAGAGAGAGAGAGAGACAAATAGGCCGAACAGTACACGTGTGATATAGAGAATGACCGTGTATTGTTTGGGCTATTCAGTGCGTTACCCAACGTTAGACGTTTCGGGTCTGTGTTAGGAGGTGGGAAGCATGCAGTTTTGGGACAGAAAAGCGTTAGATTTGGTAAAAAGGTCGTGAGAGCGTCCTTGTTGTGCCATTTTGTAGCGCTAGTCCGTCTTCATGCATCGGGCGTGACGTGGTTCCAGATCCCTTATGATACTCTAATCGGGATTCTAATGTAACCTGCAGAGGGAAAAAGGGGGAGAAAAAGGGGAGGTAGGGGGACAACATTCGAACACATCAAATGTAAGGGCACGAAAATCCTTTACTTACCACATACTCGTACTTGTCTCTTCGGGATATAATCCCTTAGGGTTCTGGTTTCTTAAAGTCATGGGGGCAGGCAATGTGATAGGTGGTTCATGGGGAGGTTCGAGGATGGCGTTAAGGATCGTGTGTAGTGAAAAACGCTAAAAAGAGGAATCAGAGGTACCTAGCGCGAGGTACCCGGTTTCGTAGATGTATCCGGTCATCGGGGTCCCAAAATCATTCCCAAAGCTGTGATGTTTTTAAGGCATACCAGTTCTTTGTTCAACCCTGTACCTTAGTACCTTCGACCACCATATCCTTATAGCAATTTATCAATCACACCATTTTACTTTACCCATTCTCTGAAGTCGAGGTCCTTCTTCATAAGCAGTGTATCATACCTTCGTTTTGACCATCAACCCAGGGCCGAACAACCATTTCTCGGATAACCTTAAAAAGAGAGCAGAACAGTTGCGCACAGAAAAACCCTCCCACCGATACCCGTATTTACAAAAGTACGCGGAGCCTATCCATAGCTTCTAAGACTTTTATTTGTAGAGTTATTCAGTACGTAAAAGGTGAGAGCGCAATTCATATTTTGGCCTGACATGTCGTCGATGGAAGCACATACAGTAGGGGGTTATTTTGTAGTACAAGAACATGTAAAAAGGTCTAATTAATTATTTGTAAGTAACCAAAAACATTTCATTGCGTGACGAAGGAATCAGGGGCATTTCAGTTCATAGATGGAAACACAGTCAAGCTCATCGTAATCACATTTCCTAAATGCAAACCGCGGGCGTGCATCATGAGCGACGTTATGTATCAGTTACAACAAATATCAAAAATAAATTGTTCATTGAAATCAACATTTTTACAGAACCTCTTCTTAAATGTTTGCCAAGTGCACCCTCCTCCCTTTAACATTGAGTGCGCAATGGTTCATATATATACATATATATCTTAGTACATCAAGTTTCATTAGCTAAGGAACACCATGAGGCACCCGTAAGTTCCATTGATACCAGCGCCATTTTGGGCGAGGCCGGTTTAGTCCGGAAGTAGCATCAGGGGCAAAATATCCCCGACAATTGGCGGTTGGACCAGAGTCCCTTTCGGTAGTCCAAAAGAAAACTGTGCTAACAAAGGGGCTGGTGGTGTGGACCGTCAATCAAGAGAGGGAGGGGGTAAAGTCTCTCTTACCGGGTCATGTTGATGTTCAGCCGGAACTTGCTCGAGTTCGTTAGCCCATAATGTTCCTGGGTGGTTCAGACGGAAGCTGATGCAGACACGAGAGCACCGCCATTTTGTTGCTGTGCCGTGGTTATTTCATTTGAGATTAATGCAGCTTTTCCTCACCGGAAGCCTGAAGGGGCCGAGGGCTCTTGGGACTTTGGTAGAATCTTCAAAGTCGAGGGGATGTTTTGTCGATGGTGGGGGCTTGCGCCCAGGTGGGCAAGCGCCCGAGTTGCAATTTCGGACAAAGTTACTCCAGCGGCCTAGACCCGCCTTTCAAGGGCCCAGACGCCATTTTGAGGCCCTGCAGCAACCTTTGCCGTATCCATCAGGAGCGGAGGAAAACTTCTTGTGATGGCGAAAAACAGAGCATCATGCGGTTGGAGCAGGACATTTTGGTTCGGGGCGCCAGGGTGCAGCAGTGGAGCCTTCATCTGGGGAGGTGAGGGAGGCTCACCGTGCCGTCTTCCTCTCCCGGTGCATCCTACGCCGTCTCTTGGAATCAGGGGCGCACACGATGACCACCCTACACCCCTGATTCCGACTCTTGGGGGACCACTGTACATCCGGTACTCCGGAAATATGCCCGTCGGACATTGTATGTCCTGTACTACGCGAGTATACCAGCCGGGTCTTGTATGTCCTGTACTGAGAAAATATACGAGTCGGGCATTGTATGTCCTGTGTTGCGGAAATATACCAGCCGGACATTATATTTCCTGTGCAGCGTAGGTATATGGCCGTCGCCCGGCTGGAGGACATCGGCGTCGGGCCAGGGCAGGGAAGCCTCCTACCTGTGGAGGTGGAAGAGGCTCGTCCGCGTCGCCTCTTCCTCCCTGCCCACCCTGCATCCGTTCGATGGAGGAATTCGTGATGGCCGGACCAGGAGATACAAGGGAGGGGGTCACCTTCATCCGCCCCCTCCCTACTCGCGGTCCGGGGGACGCCATCCCTGGAAGGGCAATATGGGAAGACCATTTCATTGCCCGCTGTGTGGGGTCTCCAGTACCTTCTCGCCAGCAATCTCTTTTTGGGCTCATGGTTGCTGGCAGGCCCCGCCCCACACGTGCTATGTGTTTCGGATGGGCGGGACCATCGAAAGGGCCATTACGTTTCGAGGACTTCCGGAGTGAGCATAACATGTTTTGTATTTTTCCTATTAGTCAAGTTTGCTTTTTAGAGAGTTCTACTAGTTATTCTATTTACTGTTGGTTGTGTGTTTTACCGTAATTAAATCCTAAGTTATATAATAGACGCTTGGCTTTCTTGAATCTTTTCTCTAACGGGGGGGGTTGTTTACACTGACCTGCAGTTGTGTTTGTTTTTCAGAGTGGGGGAGCAACAGAGAGCAATCAGTCCCAGAACTCCAACATGTCGTTAAAATTTGTCTGACGAAATCTGTGCCACCGAGCATAATCGAACGGGGTGGTCCTGTCTGTTCTGTCTGCACTAGTCTGATTGGTTTTTATCTCACGTCTTTTTCCTTTCTGTCGGTCCGTCCTTTCTGTCACCCCTTCATTCTTACCTATGCTTTGCAGAGTCGGGCATTGGGCTTTCCAGTGTCCAAGACATTTACAGAAAGCACATTGGTTTTGTTTTAAATCTGTCCGTCCTGTGCGTAATGTCGGGGGATTACCTTCAGGTCGTTGTGTTCCGGGGTTGGCTTGTCGGCACATCCCCTTACACCATTCGCTTTTCATGTCTACTCCTCGGGGCTGTGCCATCGCTGGCCCTTCCCTTTGCCTACTAGACGTTTGGAGGTTTGTCCGTCGTGTCCCTTCACCTTTTCTAAATTCGTCGCTCTCCCTTCGTTGCGTGGCTTCTTTGCGCCACATACCGAGACTATCGAGCATAATAGGTGTTGTTTCATTCCTACGAAGGGCTATTTCTACTGTTTCTATTTTGTCGAGATCAAAGGATCCTCTCAGTGGCCACTGTCTTTCTCGATCCTTTTTCGTATATTTATGCCACAGCTCACTATAGGCTATAGCAATTAATCCATGCTTCATGAACATGTCCTTATTAGGGGTGCCTTCCAGCGGAGCCGGATGGTTCATCTCTAATAAGCGGTCCGGGTTAAACAGGCTACTGACCAGTGGGGAGAAGACAGGCATGACGGATCACAATGGGATAATAATCAGCACTACCTATCTTATCACTGCGCGCAAAGACTAGACAGAATATTTCTATTCTACGTTGTTTGCACGTAGTGAATACCTCATGAACCAATTCTGAGCAATCAATCAACGTTAGGTCAAAAATAAAAAATCAATATGGTCAATGGGGAGAATAAGTAGGCTCGCAAAGGTTCGCGTCACCTACCCTTTCACTATCTGTAAAGAGGGGACCTAATCTTCCCTGTTTTCAGACAGAGAATCTCCAGAAAACAATCTATAACAGTTAATCAATGGGGCGAAGGGGCAATTGTTCAGTGGGGGAGAAAAATAGGTCCGACGGGTGCGTACCTATCCTTCGCTGTTTATAAAGGGAGAGCCTGTTGTTTCTCCGTTTGTAGACAGTGAATCTCCAATAAATTAACAAAGAGCAATACTAGTATTTTCACAACAATTATCAATTTCTTTCAATTATCTATCACTTTCGCAATTCGTCGTGTTTACACGACCTTACCCGGACCGCATGGACAGTTTCTCGTCTTCCGAATCCAGCGCCCGATCGTCCTCTTCTCTTCGTACTTCTCGTGGCACTCCTGATGGTTCCCAGTCAGGACCGCAGATCACTCGAGAGAGGTCTGTTCGGAACCAGTGAAGTTCGGATGATCGGCTGTCAGACGAGGGTCTATCGGACAGGGTACCTTCCGATCGTTGCAGTCGTTCACTCTGTCGTCAGGACCTCTCCCACTGGATCCACGAGTCGCTGATGGGCCCCACGTTTGGGACGCCAATTGTTAAAAAGGGTTCCAAAGACAACCGGTAACCAAAGACCCTTTTATGTTGCCCGGCGGTATCGCCTCTATGACCCACCAATATTAGTCAATGAAGAAGCAGGCGCTGGAGACTGGAAGGCGGGAAACGAGGATTTTATTCTCTCCGGAGGAGAACACATCAATTCAGACAGCAAGTATCGTCACGAGGTGCTCTAACCACATCTCTGAGGCCGGGCCTCTTATACTAGAGTTTACGACCTTTATTGCACATAACACATTCTCGTAATATTTTAATACTTGAAAGAACATCCTCGGAATCTCCCCTCCAGACCCATTCCCACATACATTTACAGTTGGATTCCCCACCCCGGTCACAACAGGTGATGGTGGTCGCACAGCAGGGCATTCCGCCGATTCACGGAATGCGTGGGGTTGATCGGATCTCATGGGGTGGGGGCTTTGATCGGTTCGGGGGTCTTTTGATGGGGAGGGGAAGCTTCCTACTGTACGGGGTAATAAACAGTATCCGCAGGGTCAGGTGGCAGCCTGGGAACGAGGAAGACAAACGGGGACACAGGAAAAGGAGGTTTGCATCAAAAGGGTTTGAGGCCATGAAAGGAATGAAGGGAGGTGTCGCGCTTGGAACAGGATGGGGTTCCGTGGTGAAGCTGCGCTGGAGAGGGGTTTATGACCCAAGGCATGAGAGAGCGGGGGGGGGTTGTCAGCGTGCGGGGGAATGCTTGCGAGGTTAAGAGAGAGAGAGACGCGCTGGCTATTAGTGAGGGGCAGGGAGGCCATGGTGCTCAAAATGGCTGCCGCTTACGCGCATGAATGGGCCTGGAAAGGGGCAAGATGGCGCCGATAATGTTCACCAAGTTTGTATTTATTTTTCACACTAAGGTGTGTAAATTTAAAAAGAAAAAGAATAACGAGGGGGGGAGTTCCTTCTACTCAATTTTAGTTGGTCCTCTGTTTTCACAACCCCCTCCACCCATAGATCTTTCATCTGATAAACCCCGCCCTTTTCCCACTTACTTATATTCCGTACAGCAAACTGAAGACCTATTGCATCACAATGCCTTATCTGAATGTCAAGGTGAAGAATGCAATCCTGATATTCTATCTTCATTAAGGCAAACCTATAAAGAATTATGTACAGGACCTTATATCTATTATGTTTGGGCAATCTTGGGATTATTATAAATGGCACTAACTGGATGTTGCTTTCTAATAACATTTGCCGAAGGTATACATTTTCTTAGTGACCTTGGGGAGCGACTGCCTGGCCACCCCAATCCATAAATGCGTCTTGAAAGTATTTCTTGATATAGGGACAGCCAAGGCCGCCATCCTCTATAATCAACTGCCTGGTTTCCTATTTGGTGTGAGTTTTCTTACCTGCCCATAGAAATTTACACAGTATCTGGTCTATCTCATTAAAATAGCTTTGGGGAACTTTAATTCTCACATTTGAAAAGAGAAAAAGAGGGAGTCCCGTAATTTTTTATTGACGCAGTTATCTTGATAATGGAGAGTGGTAACGACTGCCAGTTATTTAAAATATTTTTGGCTTTAGCAATTGTCAACACATAGTTGAGTTGTAAAAGTTGGGATAAATCGTGCAACACAAAAATGCCCAGATATCTAATTGGGGCAGACTTGTGAACCTGCGTTCGCAATTCAACCGGAAGGACCTGATGTGAAAAATTGAACAGCCGAATTTCTGACTTTGCGTGATTAATCCTATAACCCCCTCAGTCTGAAAAAATTCAAATACTATCAAAAGTTCCAATGATACAGATACTAGGTTGGCATGGTATGCCCAAACGTGGGTACCTTGCTCACTTTACCACTAGATTCAAGCTAGCCTGATTGATGAGTGGTGTTACCCCGAAACCGGTCCTAGGATGTTTGATTCTGGTTCAGGAAAGCCCTGGCTTGGTAGTCGAGCCTAACTGTTTCAATGAGGTAAAGGGTCAAGACTGATATGCATATATGGGTCTAAACTGAGATGGCGAAGTGAGCTGAAGAACGGTGATCCGTGACTGGGGCGAGTCTCTGAAGTTTCAGTACTCCATCCATCACCACCTTGTGTTTGCTTTGATACCCTTATATTGGCAGGGTATGCCCATATCTGGGTCCTTTGCTCACTTTGCTTTTGGATTCAAGTTTGCCTGGCTGATGAGGGGTGTTACCCCAAAGCCGACCCAGTATGCTTGTTTCCGGTCCAGGGAAGACCTGGCTTGGCTGTACCGGCTGGACTGTTCCCATTGGGTGCAGGGTCAGGACTGATGGGCATGTAGCTGGGTCTAAACTGGGGTGGCATGGTGAGCAAAAAACAATGAATTTAGGTCCATATCTCTGTACTGGGGTGAATGTACGACATTGTTCTGCATTCTGTCCATCAATTGTTCTTTTTGCAATATTAGAAAGTTGCAATTTTTCAGCCTTAGCCATTTAGTAGCTTCAGCCTGTCTCTGGGTCACGTGACTCAGTGTATTTGACAGTTGGGCATGTGTATTCCTCCTAAATAGCCACGCACTCTAGGGAGCTAACTCTTCCTGGATTGGCTAGTAATAGCAGGATGGGAGGATCAGTCGGGCACTGCCCACTGACACTTAAGTTAGCAGCGTCCTGACTCCACACATAGTGCTACTTGACCCCTGTAGTTAACTCTGGAGCCAGGGCCACGAAGGCAGCTCACCTGTGCACTTCAAAGGCATGCCTTTAAAAGCTTCTTCCCACTTCAAAAGGCCCAACAGGGTAATAATACTGGACCTTCAGCACCAACTTTTTTGTGCTCTTCTGGACCTGTGGATACTCTGCCAGGAAGAGGACTGCCACTCTACTGGACTGCTGTTCTGAAGGACAGCTGCCCTAATGTGCTGACCATCTGTCTTCATGACTGTGTGTGAAGAACTGGAACAACATCTCTTGATCTCAGAACTCCAGAGTGACTTTGAAGGCTAGTTGGCAGGCCTCCTGATCTAAATCCCCAGAAACACAACAGGCTTCCAATAACCTTGCACATGCACTTGGACCCTGTCATCTGTGAGTCAACACTGCCAAGTGGTGGCCCCCAGTCCTGGGCCCTTGGAAGTGGGCTTAAGGTGCTCCTACAGCCTCTCTGGATTGAGCGGAACTGATGCATGTCCTCTGCTGTGCATTGCAACCTCAAGCAGTACCGATGTATCACTGCTACTGATGAATTGGATCAATCCACAAAACCTGCATTGCCTCCTCAGCTTCTTCAGAACTGTCTCTGGGCAGCGCATTCTCGGTGCAGGCCCTCACACTGCAATATAACAGCAGCCACGACAATGGCACCGGACTGCCCCTCACAGCCTAGCAGCTCCTCGAACCTGATGCATCGCCTAAGCAGCATCAAGCATCCTCAAAGCTGGACTTTGCATCGCAAGCCCTCATCGGCAGGATCCTCAATAATGGCACAGGACCTCACAACACAACCTCGCTGCATCTCAGAACTGATGCATCGCTTCGGCTGTGCAACACATCTTTGATGTGGATCATCACAACGCTCCACAAACCAGGATTTAAGGATATTAGTTGTGGGTAACAACTCTTCCTGCTGGCTGGAACAGTGTTGGCCTGACAATTTAGGTGCACATCCTTCCTATACTCCAGCAGTCAAATGCCTCAGGTTCTGGATTGACAATAAAGTATCCATGGAGGTACAGGCTAGAAAAGTAGCATCAAGCTGTTTTGAACTTCTAGGGGGCTCTATAAACTGCTAAATTGGTTACCATGCCCTCTGCGAAGAGTGGCGATGCAGGGGCTGGTGAATTCACTTTTGAACTATGGAAAGTCTCTTAACCTGGGAATTCTTAAATTCATGAAAAAGAGGCTTCAACAGTTCAGAGCGCTGCTGCCTGGATCCTCTTCAAAATTCCAAAGTACTAGTCGACTGCACCAGCCCTAGCAGCTCTGCACTGGCTACTTGTGCATGAGAGAAAACTATTCAAGATGCTTTGTCTAGGGTACACAGTTAATACAGTACTTGCTGAATCTCTATATTCCTAGGAGATCACTTCATTCTGGGGATCAAGGGCTGCTGCTGGTCTCCAGTTTCAAAAAGGCAAGAAGTGAGGGGGGATCCTTTGACTATTTACCTCCTAATCTCTATCCTAATCCCAGTGTATCTCAGAATTAAACAGTTAGAATTCCGTTTTAGTAAACACTTCAATGCTTTTCTATTTTACGGTCTTTTCTGGACATGCATTTCCTAGTGCTGGGAGGCCTGTTATGCGCTATATATATGTTACAATGAATTGAACAGAATTCCTTAGCACACAGCAGTCAGGCTTAATTTAGATGCAATGAGTAAAGTATTAATGCAGCACTTTAAACTGTAATGAAGTGAAATCACAACACAAGAGATAGAGTGACTTTTAAATGAAAGAAAACAACAAAAACAACAATAATCTAGCTAGTAGAACCGGAGATATTCAGGTTGGAAGATTTCAGTGAAAATGGCGCAAAAAAGCACAAAGTGCCAAATGTGGATATCTGTTCACACTGGATCGGACAAAGTCACAAGTTCAGGGTGACCACAATGGAGTGCAGGCCAGCTCTGATTATGCTGCCGCGGCAATGCAAAATCCTTGTGAATGGACAACCCCATGCAGCAGAGGTGATATGCCAGTTCTGCTTGGTGTTGTGCCATGCAGAATGGTAGATGCGTCAGTTCTGCTGGATCCACAGATGGACTGGCGAGCCCTTCAGGGAACTGTAGAGCTGCAAACTGGTCACTGAGTGCTTTCAAGCCAACTACAAGCAATCTGTAGACAGTGTTTGAGGCAGGTTTTTTGCCTAATTTTAGTTGCTCCTTGCTGAATCTCCTTATTAGTGACAAAAGATATGGTTTGTGTTGAGTGCCAAGAGTTGGAGTAATTTATACTCTTCGATGTTTCGCTTAAGATTGGTCCTACCTTTCTTTTGCTCCTGATGCTGAGGTCCCTGTTTCAAAATAATGATTATTGGATGTAGAAACATTGACACATATACTAGAGGACTGATTCTAATCAGGATATTTCACACTATGATTCTGAGTTGTGTCATTGCATTGCGGGGGCGGGATTTTGATCGCTATCTTATCACCTTTGATCTAAACCCCGTTCTGGTCGACTGAACCTTTGTTGCCTGTCTTTGAGGAAAGAAGGTGCATCTCTTACCAGGTTAGTTCAATCAATGATGGACTCCGCTCGGAAGAACCACAAACAACTTCTAGCTTTCAAGGATTTATTATAAAGTTAGGGTAAGTTGTAAGTACAAGCATCTCAGCATAATATTCACCAGATACATGGGTACGATTACATACATGTGCTCTCTGAAAACCCTCAGGCGAGCAAAGAAAACTACCAAAACTAGCTCCAATATTAATAGAGCTGCAAGCATAGACACATATTGTGATCTCTCAATCATTTACAGGCGGAGTAAAAGGGTCAGGTTAGGCTGTCCCTACCCTGCTCTGGATGGTATCCCTACTTAACAGAATCCCACCCTACCAAAAGGTGTCAGCGGTGAATGACTCCCTAGGGAGATCACCCACTCTTAGTCTCTAGATGAAAACTTATAATCGCTGGTCATGACCCCTCTCTGCCTACCCATCCGCTCTCTAAAGGGTCCTCAGGCGTCTGCTCTAACTCCACCCAGGGGTGCTGTCCCTAATACAAAAACACAATCTCATTTGAGACGCCCCTCGAGAGACGCCCCTCACGTGATGTCGCTTCTGGCTTTTTCCATGGTTTTCTTCATTGAGGCCTCGTGCGTTAGAGTTGACCTTGCTTCTCAGACTCTTCTCCGGCCCGCTGATACCCCTCAAACATTCCTAAACCCTCCTCAAGGTCTGGTTCATTTCCCTGAACAACCTTCTATTCATTCCGCGTATAATTGGATCCCCCTTCCCATTTGTAGACAGACATCTGCAGCCAGGATCCCAATTCTCATAAACATCTAACAGAAGTTTGCAACATTCCGTCTCGGCGCACTTGGCTCATACTAATACGTGTAAATCAAACATGGCTAAACATTTCAGGCCTACATTTCTCATAGTGATTATATTCTTCAAATCCTTCATTAATCAACATCATGTTAATAGTCTGCTTTATGATTATATAAACACATCTATATAATATAAACCTATTGCATACCTAACTACTAAATATCATTTAGTGCAATCCACGTCGTGCAAATGAATACCTTTCCCAAACCCTTTCAGCTCTGGCCCTGAGGCCTACTCCGTTCTGTGCTTACAGCATGTCATTCTTTCATTTTAGCAGCTACACGACATGGATTCAGGATTAATCACGTCTAATAAGGTTATACATGTGCATACATTTCTGCATTAGTTCCACTTCTACATAAATCTCTGGTTTAACTACACATTTCGGAATATAAGTGAATATAATGTTAGCACTCATGGCATTTCTCTTCATGATTGTGCGTACTACGTGTAAGTGTGATGTACTGCTACAATTCGTTCAGTTTGCGCTCTCTCAGTTCCCCCCTTTGATGACCTCCAGGGGTCATCACTAACATTTAAACTGAACTAATTGCTAATGTTCCTCGCTTCTGTGTTTCCAGAGCCCTCAGGCTCCTATACTGATTATCTTGTATTGCAGCCAATCTCTGTAGCTGCTCTCTCTGGGCTCTCTCCAATCTCTTTGATCTATACCATTTGTATGCCCTCACCAATCCCCACAACATGATCACACAGATCAATATTATGATGATAGGTTTCAGCACATACCATACGAAGCTCTTTCCCAAGTTGGCGAACCAACCTCCAACGTCACCCATTCCATGGCCCACCTTTTCCCAAACATTTTCTCTACTTAGGTCTTCGATCTCCTTGTGGATATTAGTTAGATTCATGATAACTTTCTCCAGGGGCTTTGAATTGTCTGGAATGTAGGTACAACATTCCTGGACCTTCAAAGCCTTACAGACTCCGCCCTCCTTTGCTAGCAGGACGTCTAATGCAAGACGGTTTTGGAGTACCATGGCCCTTATCGATTGCATCTCTCCTTCCACCAGCATTAAGGACCTTGCAGTGCTAGCAGACAACCTGTCTACGACTGTTGCCAGTCGTCTAATTTTGACATCATTGAGGATCAGTCCTAAAAGAGGAAATACGGCTCCAAATACATCTCCAACCATTTCTGCATCTCCCAGGTCTCTTCTCCCCCTTACTGAAGCCTTGCCCTCGATGATCTCTAAGTCTTGGGCATGGTATATTTTGGGGAAGATAATTGCCAAATAACATGAGCCATACCAGTTGTCAGGCAGTCTCACGTAAGCATTTCTTCCACACACAAAATACACATTTGGAATTACTTGCATTCCTTTCAAGAAATCCTTTGTATAATACTCTAAATTGAAAGCATGTTCACAACTGACTTCTCCTACGTATACATTTTCATAATACGTTTTGGCTCTGTGAAGACATAACTTTCCTCTCTGCGCTTTATCCAAAGCTATTGGACCACTACTACCCTTTCTCTTGTGTGCCTTTTCTTCCTCGGTCCAATCCGTTTTCCATTGTCCTGATTTTTTCAAAATCTTCTGCCTTCTGTATCGATCATCCACCTGCCCTATAAACTTTTTCTCGACCTCTGACACCTTGCATGTCAAATTATTTCTGCGGGCATGTGAAGTATCTAAGGTAATCCAAGGGATGAAAAACTTGGCCAATCTGTCTTCACTCTTCCAGTAGTCCCATTTATTCATTTGTTTGTAATTTGGGACTTCTGGTAACACTGAATCATAATTGGAGAAATAGTATTCAAAACTATCTCTCCCATAAAATATACTAAGCAATAAGCTACATGTAATGCCATATGTCAGCGGGAGGTGATGGTATCTAATGCCTTCATCTACAGACGCCGGCAACTGCATGCAAACATAGCAGTCCTTAACCTCCATGGCATCCACGTATTCGTACAGAAGTTTAGCATAAGCGTTTGACCTAAAGTCACCTTGGGACTCATCCATATGTAATCTGCGGGCTTCTGCTGCTAATAACGCCTTTTCCTGTATACTTTCTCCTTTCTCACCAGCAACAGTGGGTTTTGGTGTCCCTACAGACCTCTCGTCTGGTACCCTTGCCTCCCCCTCATGTCCCACTACATATGAAACTGTTACGACTAAAGCTATCAGAAGTATCACTCCTATAATTAGTGTGCCTATTATACATTTGGCCCTATGACTCGGGGTGCCTGCCTCCATCTCGTCAGACGGTAGGATTCTCTTTCTTATTTCAACACAAAGCTCTTTTCTTCTCGTCCCTTTACAGTCTCTTTTGTTCCTTCAGTCTTTAGAACCCCACAACTGGAAGCTGGCAACTCCTTTGCAAAAGTCTTTAAAAGCTTCAACACAGACAACCCTAGCCCTTCTCCGTCAACTTATGGGAAGGTCCCTAAGAATTTCTGCTTCCTAGGCGCTAGGTAATCTTCTTTTTCTTATTTATTTACAAAAGTCTTTAAGCATCCACAATCAGGCTTGGGCCTGCGGCTTGAACGGCATAGTTCAGTATTTCCAGGCGAAGAGTGTGCTCTTCATGGCTTGTTATCTTTGTTCCAAAGTCAGGGAATTGCAATTCTGTGAAAAACATGTGCTTTAACTTGCTGAGGCGGGGAGGGCTGGGGAGTGTGAAAGTTAGTGACCCTTCTGCTTCGACTCCGGGTACTAACAGCTGTACTTCCACTGTGATGATGGGCTCAGAACTGGACACCACCACCGCTCGTATCCTCCCTGTCTCCCGTTCCAAAGACATTTGTCGCCAGATATGTCCACTCGGGAGTGGCGTATCTTCTGCTAGGCACACGTACTCTTCTTGACCTTCTTAGATCTGGTGCTTCAGAGCCCTGCGCACCTTCTTCCTGGTCTGAGTCTTCCGATATCGGAGCAAGGGTTCTCTCTGGAGTTGACCTCAGGCTAGAACTCCGTCTTTGTGGCCAAGTAGCTTCTCCACGTACCCTTCTGCTCCTTCTCCTTCTGGTCTGTTCACGCTCCCTTTCAGACTGGTCGGTCTCTGATTCGGTCTCCCAGCTACTTTCTCCTTCAGTAGCGTCGTCTGTTCCGCTGTTGTACTGACCGTCCTCAGCTTGGTCAGACTCGTTCCCTGCTTCTTCAGGCACCTCTACAGCTTGGCTAGCCCCCTCTATGGCTTCTCGGTCCACAGCTGGACTTCTATCCGAGAGAGGAGCTGTTTCTTCCAGAGGTGCTGGAACCCTCCGCGTATGCGACGCGTGGATCCAATTGGGCAGGCCTCCCACCTTCACTGCGGTGTTCGTGATCAGGATGATCTGGTAGGGTCCTCGCCAGCGAACATCCAGGCAGCTCCTTCTCACGTGCTTTCGTACAAGCACCCAGTCTCCAGGGTACAGGTCATGGCACGGCTCCTGGCACGACGGAACTTCGGCAGCCTGCACCTGAAGGGACACAGAATGAATGGCGTCAGACAGCCCCTTACAATAGTCCAGGATCATATCATCTGTGATGTTTAACAATGCAGCAGTTGGTACAGATGGCAGAGCATCAGGCCAACTCAGGGACGTTGATGAACACATCTTAGCAATTCGAGCTTTAATGGTGCTATTTATCTGCTCCACGATTCCTGATGCTTCTGGTCGGTAACTACAATGCAATTTCTGGTCTATATTCAGGGCTGCACAAATCATCTTCACAAGCTCGCTGTTGAAATGCGTCCCCCTATCTGATTCCAAAGAGGCCGGCACCCCGAATCTGGGGATGAGTTCCCTGAGCAATAACTTGGCTACTGTGAGGGTGTCACACCTACGTGTAGGATATGCCTCGACCCATCTGGAAAATACGCAAACAACCACCAAAACATAACGTAGGCGGTTGCACCTTGGCAATTCAATAAAATCTAACTGCATTCGGTTGAATGGACCTCCAGACCTCCCTATGTGGCTCAATGCAACTGGTGTTTTCTTCCCTACATTCAGCTGCTGACAGGTCACACAACGTTGGCACACTGCTTCGGCTGCTACTCTAAACTTAGGGTTATACCAGGTCTGTCTGAATACCCTCAGCATAGCGTCTCTCCCTAGGTGTACTGGACCATGGATTTGTCTAGCCATTGGGCTCACCAGCTCATTGGGTAACACTGCCCTTCCATCTGCCGAGACCCAGAAGTGAGCCTCACCCACCACACATCCTGCCTTTTCCCATGTTTGCTTTTCAACCTCGGGTGCGTTATCTTGCATGCACTTCAGCTCATCCCAAGTGTCGACAGTTTCCAATATCATGGCTAATTCAGTTCTTACATTTATTCCACCTACTTCCACCTCTGTGAAAGAGTAGCCTTGCTCCGCGCAGTACCTCGCAACTTCGTCGGCATATCTATTGCCTTGTGACACGAAGTCCATATTTCGAGTATGAGCGGTGCACTTCACGACTGCAATCCCTGCTGGACATTGCAAAGCTTCTAACAGTAGACGCACAAACTCTCCATTTCGAATGGGAGAGCCTGAAGACGTCATGTAACCTCTCTGAGACCATAACTGCCCGTAATCATGAACTACCCCGTAACCGTATTGGCTGTCGGTGTATATGGTGACTCGAATTTGGTTGCTTGCCAGACAGGCACGCGTTAATGCAATAATCTCGGCTACCTGAGCGGAGTGTACTCCTTCCAGGCATCCAGCTTCCACAATTCCAGAAATTGTACAAACAGCGTAAGCTGCTCTCAACTGCCCAACTTCGTCTCTTACACATGAGCCATCAACAAAGAAAATTTCATCGGGGTCAGTCAGTGGCTCATCCACGATGTCGGGTCTCGGTTTAGTGCATAGTTCAGTCACATCGAGGCAATCATGGTCTGTACATTCATCATCATCGATATCACTTGGGAGAGGCATCAAGGTAGCAGGGTTCAAAACAGAGCATCTCTTGAGGGTCACGTTCTCTGCAGCAAGAATAACTTGCTCATAGCGCGTGAGCCTGCTGTTGGTCAGATGCTGTGTTTTGGTCCTGGTCATCAACAGTTCAACCGAGTGGGGCACGTACACCTCTAACGGGTGCCACATCACGATGTTCTCGCAACGCTCGATACTGACACCTGTTGCAGCAACGGATTTGAGACATCCGGGCAACGCTGCGGCTACTGGGTCTAACGTAGCCGAGAAATAGGCAACTGGTCTACGGGCATTTCCGTGAATTTGGACCAACACAGATAACGCACAACCCTCTCTCTCACAACAGTAAAGCAAGAATGGTTTATCGTAATCAGGCATTCCCAGAGCAGGAGCACGACACAGGTCCTCTCTCAGCTGCAGGAACGCCATCAAACAGTCTTTGTCCCATGGTACCAGATCACTCACCTCCTTGTGCGTCAGTTTTTGCAAGGGTTTTGCTTTCAGTGAAAAGTTCGCGATCCACTGTCGGCAATAACCCACCATCCCTAGAAACATCCTGACTTCTCTCTGTGTCTTTGGCGCATTCATTTTCATGATCGCCTCTATTCTGTCTGGTGACACTTTTCGTTTACCCTTCTCTATTCTGTGCCCCAAGTACTGCACTTCTGTCAGGCAGTACTGCAATTTTCCCGGGGACACCTTGTGCCCATTTACAGCTAGGTGATTTAGCAAAGCAATGGAATCCTCCCTGCAAGCTTCCTCTGTCTCTGACGCCACAAGGAGATCGTCAATGTACTGGACCAGAACTGACTTCTGGGGCAGTACCAGACTTTCAAGATTCTTCTTCAATAGCTGGTTAAAGATCGATGGGCTTTCTGTATACCCCTGGGGGATACGACACCATGTTAATACGCGATTTTCCAGCTTAAAAGCGAAAAGGAAATGGCTATCCTCATCCAATGGGATCGAAAAGAAAGCCTGGCAAAGATCGATCACAGTGAACCATTCGGCTTGGAACGGTATCTGAAACAGTATCACTGATGGATTCGGTACCACTGGACAACATGAGACAACTATGTTATTAATCTTTCGGAGGTCCTGCACTATTCGGAATTTCCCATTTGGTTTCTGCAAGCCCATAATCGGGGAGTTACATGGACTACCCACGATTTCCTTCAGTATTCCCTGCTTAATCATAGACTCGATCACGGGCTTTATACCTGCAATCGTTTCTGGTGTCAATTTATACTGGGGTGTTCTTGGAAACTCAGCATGTGGTTTCACTACAATTTTCACTGGGTCTACTCCCTTGACCAATCCAATCTCTTCCCCAGTGAAATCCCACACTTCCGGTGCCACAGTCTCTCTCAGATCCCATGGGAGCTCATCCACGGTCAAAGTGGGATACAGCTCCACACATATTCTTGAATTTGCGACTTTGAAGTCCGCATCGTCATCATTGGTCAACACCTCCACTCCTTGAGGTGTACAATATATTGTGCAATTTAATTTGCACAAAAGATCTCTTCCTAACAGACATACAGGACTAGAATCGCAAACCACAAACTGATGCTCATCGCTGTATTTCCCTATTTTCACCTGCACTGGTTCTGTCAATGGGCTAGTCATTCTCCTGTTCGCGACCCCCACCACTTGTATAGTCTCTCCAGACATGGGCAGGCCTGGAACTGCGGCTGATCTTATCGTGGATCGAGTGGCTCCTGTGTCCACTAGGAAGGTCGTGGGGCACCCTGCCACTTCTGCCTCCACGTAGGGTCCCCTTTGGTCCACATCTAAGGCTGCCCCGAGGGTACAGTCTTCTCTTTCTACTCTCTGTCCTGTTAGCGGATCGATGTAATAGCATTCCTCTCCTCCTACAAACAGCGGCATCTGTCTATATGTCTTACCCATGGTCCCTACTCTGGGTGGCTGGGGGAACTGGGCTCGCGGAGGTGGAGTCCCCCCTTTGAGCACCTTTCCTTGGTAGGGTATAACCCCTCTCGCTGGAGTTCTCTGAACCTCTTCCTCCTCTATCTCCTGTTCCCCAATTTCAACGTTGTAGGGACACTCGCGTTTCCAATGCCCCACCTCGTTACACTGGTGGCACCGAGTCGTTTTCTTTAATGCGGCTATATCCACCCTTGGTCTAAAGGTGGAGTTCTCCTCATTGCCCTTGTTCTGGCTATACTGTTTCTTACCCCCAGTTCCTGTTCCCTGCTGCTGTTGCTGCTGTCCACCCTTACCCGCAACCTGCATCTGCACCACCATCAGTTTTTCTTTTAATTTCTTTGCCTTGGAGTCTATCTCATCACAGCAGTACCTGGCATATCTCAGGATTTCATCTAAAGGTTTATTTTGCCAACAAATTAAGTGTTGCTGAATCATTAAGCTAATATCCGGTCTTAGACCCAGGACAAACTTAGACACGAACTGCCCAATGTCTTTCGGGTCCATTACATCCAACCCGCTATATTGTTTAAACGCTTTCAGCAACCTCTCATAATATTCATGAACAGTCTCCTTGGGTTCTTGTCTAGTTCGATCTATTTTGACCCAATCTATGTCCTGCATTGGCACCTTGTCCTTCAGCCAAGTCATCACTCTCTCGTATTTTACCATTACTGTCTCGGACGGCCCATTAGTCCTTGCATCCCTTTCCGGTTCTGCTGTGGGCCACTCGGCGCTAACCTTACATGCGGTCCACAGGTCTCCTGGTACTACTATATCAAATAGTGTATTCAAATCTATCCACAGTACCTTGGAGATTTTCACGAACCTCTCCACTTGCTTATACCACTCGACGGGGTTCTCCCTTAATTTTGGGAAAGAGTTAGTAAAGGCTGCTAAGTCCCCCCTACTCCATGGCACATGCACATAGTTCCCATTTGCAACCTCACGCAAAGGGTATGCCTCTACTCTTTGTAATCCTCCTGGTGTCATACCAAGCATGCTTCTCCTGACGGTCCCCTTCTTGGACCACCTTTCCTCCCACTTATCCAGTGCCCTCCACGTCCTTATTCCCGTGATCAGTTCCCTTATGTGTGTTTTCAATCCTATTGTTCTTCTCTCATCTAAGTCTCGATCTGAGTAATGTAGCCTGTGGTTACCCTGTAACGCTTTAGTCCGTGACAGGTCCACCATATATTTGCCTGCTAGTTCAACTAATTTCTCATGGATCGTTCTCGCCTTCCGGGTGATGTCCTTTGCCATGAACAGTATTTCATCCTGCTCATACATCTCCATTCTTTCTAGGGGCAAGATACCATCTACCATGTCATCCAGATCTGACTTTAAGCTGGCGACATCGAGTCTCTTGGCTTTTATCTCTGCTCGCAGTATGTCTTTCGAAGGGGGTTCACTGGCCTCTCTGCCATCCCAACTCCGAGCCCTACGCTTGGGCTCCGGAGAGTTAAGGAGAGCCCTACCTTCCTCCCATCTCTCTAAATCCCACGCTCGGCCATCCTGCCTGGGGAGGTGATGAAACACAGGCCTGTTTCCCCCTATCCCATTTTGTCCATTCTCTTTAGCTCCTCTTCCTTCATGGCAAGGTTCACCGTGGTTCTCTACCCTGCCCTCATTCTCTCGTAGTCTAGTGTCACTCAGTATCTGGTAAGATCCTTCCCGGTTCCCCATATCCCCTGGACTGCGTTCCTGTCCGTAATCACAGGGGTCTTGGTGAGACCTCTCGCAACTCCCGTTCTGTCCACTATTCCCAGACTCATAGTGGGTGCACTTGAAACTGTTTCTATACTCCTGCGTCCTCCGGTCTCCTTCACTGTGTATTGCGCGAGACACCCCCCCACACTCGGGGCCCCTGTTTTCCAGGTCTGACCTCCCTCTTATTTTGATAGGGCAAGTGTCCCCTCTCCTGTCCTGTTGGTTCCCGTCCCACTCTGGACTGCTTTCACCAGCCCCACAGTGAGTCCGGGTCCTACTATCCTGGCTTTCCCTACCAGCTTCCGCTGTTATGATGCTCTTGTGAGCCTCTACAGCCTCGTCCCACTTCCTCATGTACTCACTTAGCTCCTGGAAGGATTTTCGTCCTGATCCCCTCAGATCCTCCGGCCATCTAGGGCCCCCCGGATCCCCTATCTGATCTACTGCTGTATTTACTGGGGTGCTCCACTCTCTCGGTCTTGGCAACTGACTTAGGGAGTTGATCGTATCGTTCCTCCTTGCCATCCCTGCTCTTTCCCTTTCCCTCTGTACCTGTTCCTCCCCTCTAGCTCTTTCTGGGTCATAAATCGATACTATAGGGCCTATAGTAACAGGTACTTGCAGGGCATCTGGTAGTGCGTAAGATGTGGCACACTCCGTTTCCGGCCGTTGTACCACAAACCTTCCGACCACCTGCTGCACCGGACTAGGTTGGGGCAGGTCCTTCTTTGCAGTGGGATCCCAATCAGTAATGGGAAGCGGTCCATTCTCCCCTATGTTGGCCCCCCCCCCCCCCTTTCTGTCTCGTCTTTTCCTGTTTCTTTGTGATACGGGGGTGGCCTATCTGTCAGTAACCTATTTATCAGGCTGTCATCTGTCTCGCTCTCTTCATCTTCTTCTAATGGACTTTTGTTCTCTGGCATTTCTAGCACTGGGTACAGTTTATTTACTTCAATGTTATGCACTCTCCATCTTTTAGCATCCGCATCCCATTTGGCATCCTGCACTGCTCTTACCGATCGTTTCACCCTTTCTTGTCGTCTATTCAGGTTCCTCTCGTGCGCTGCCCTAATCCATGCATTGAGAGCTTCAAACTGGGTTGGTCTAGGCATGGGTCTTATTGAGGTCATGACTGCTTTCAATCTATGTAGCACCTCTAATCTGAACGTCCCATACTTTGGAAACGTCAGTTCCTCATTTCCCTCTGTAATCTTACTCCACTCTGATATCCACATTATTGTATGAAGCCCAACATTTGCCGCCATATAATAAGCCGGCGTACCCTCCGGCGGGGCTTCTTCCCCTTCATAAGATCTCCGCCTCTCTCTTTTAAACGCCGCTCTTAACCATTTAAAACACTTCATGATTATACGCACAATTTCCAGCCTCACTATTCTGTTTACTTCCTGATGACAATCCACCAATCCTAGCGCGGCTTTGCTAGCTGGCCTATCACAGCGCGGTCTTGCTCCGGCCGGCCAATCCCAGCGCGGCACTTCCTGACGTCACTCGTCTCCTCTTTGCAGCAGCACCCCTCCTTTCTCAGCTCGTCTCCCGGTCATGCATGCGTCCCATTCATACGCCGAAAAATGACTACTTCCGACCAAGCCGTCACTTCTCTTGACTGTACGTCCACAGTCTATCTGTAATTGTCATACCAATTGACGAAACGTCCTCCGTCTCTCTGATAGGTTGCTTACACACAGTAACTTCCGACCAGCGTCCGTTACTCACACACTCACTCTTACGTTCCCCCTATCACGGTCCTGCGGGTGATCAATGGTACCTCATGACCCCCTTCACTCTGGTTGACAATTACTCTGGATGTCCGATACACCCGAACCACTTAAGCTCGCCTTGAACTTAAGATTTTCACCGGTTGCGCGCGCTCACTACCTGTTCCACAGTCACTCTACAGGCATTCAACTCCGCCAGACATTACAACATAGATACAGCACAAAAACACCGCAATCTAACACGCATGACCCTTTATACTCACTCTCGACCGATACTGCTGCTTTTCTGTCTTACGTCATCCGGACCTTCTTCGGCGGGCGGTTCTTCCGATCATCGATCTCTAGGGGCCTTGGGGTAATCTAACCTGGCCTAAGTCACCTTCCTCAAGAAGGCAACCATCCTCTATAGCTACCAACTGCGGGGGCGGGATTTTGATCGCTATCTTATCACCTTTGATCTAAACCCCGTTCTGGTCGACTGAACCTTTGTTGCCTGTCTTTGAGGAAAGAAGGTGCATCTCTTACCAGGTTAGTTCAATCAATGATGGACTCCGCTCGGAAGAACCACAAACAACTTCTAGCTTTCAAGGATTTATTATAAAGTTAGGGTAAGTTGTAAGTACAAGCATCTCAGCATAATATTCACCAGATACATGGGTACGATTACATACATGTGCTCTCTGAAAACCCTCAGGCGAGCAAAGAAAACTACCAAAACTAGCTCCAATATTAATAGAGCTGCAAGCATAGACACATATTGTGATCTCTCAATCATTTACAGGCGGAGTAAAAGGGTCAGGTTAGGCTGTCCCTACCCTGCTCTGGATGGTATCCCTACTTAACAGAATCCCACCCTACCAAAAGGTGTCAGCGGTGAATGACTCCCTAGGGAGATCACCCACTCTTAGTCTCTAGATGAAAACCTATAATCGCTGGTCATGACCCCTCTCTTCCTACCCATCCGCTCTCTAAAGGGTCCTCAGGCGTCTGCTCTAACTCCACCCAGGGGTGCTGTCCCTAATACAAAAACACAATCTCATTTGAGACGCCCCTCGAGAGACGCCCCTCACGTGATGTCGCTTCTGGCTTTTTCCATGGTTTTCTTCATTGAGGCCTCGTGCGTTAGAGTTGACCTTGCTTCTCAGACTCTTCTCCGGCCCGCTGATACCCCTCAAACATTCCTAAACCCTCCTCCAGGTCTGGTTCATTTCCCTGAACAACCTTCTATTCATTCCGCGTATAATTGGATCCCCCTTTCCATTTGTAGACAGACATCTGCAGCCAGGATCCCAATTCTCATAAACATCTAACAGAAGTTTGCAACATTCCGTCTCGGCGCACTTGGCTCATACTAATACGTGTAAATCAAACATGGCTAAACATTTCAGGCCTACAACATTTCTCATAGTGATTATATTCTTCAAATCCTTCATTAATCAACATCATGTTAATAGTCTGCTTTATGATTATTTAAACACATCTATATAATATAAACCTATTGCATACCTAACTACTAAATATCATTTAGTGCAATCCACGTCGTGCAAATGAATACCTTTCCCAAACCCTTTCAGCTCTGGCCCTGAGGCCTACTCCGTTCTGTGCTTACAGCATGTCATTCTTTCATTTTAGCAGCTACACGACATGGATTCAGGATTAATCACGTCTAATAAGGTTATACATGTGCATACATTTCTGCATTAGTTCCACTTCTACATAAATCTCTGGATTAACTACACATTTCGGAATATAAGTGAATATAATGTTAGCACTCATGGCATTTCTCTTCATGATTGTGCGTACTACGTGTAAGTGTGATGTACTGCTACAATTCGTTCAGTTTGCGCTCTCTCAGCATTTTACTTTCATGCCAGCCACTAACTTTGTAAATATGCATCGTATATAGCACTTGCACACTTTAATTCACTTATTCAACAATATTGCATCGTTTCTTGGGGCACCTTCTGATACAATGTGTCTATATGTATTTATATATGCTATGAGAATAATCTCTTTATTGTCCATATTAAATTTAATTAATTTCCCTATGACAAGCAATCAGTTGATGGCTTCATAAAATTGTTAATGCAGTAGAGGCCTACACTTTCTCCGAGAGGAATTGTTTTGTTTTATGGTTTAAGAAATGTGCACATGCAAGCACTTTAGCACTGTTTATCAGTAGTAAAGTGCACAGAGGCCCAAGGCCAACAAAAACAGGATACGAAAAATAAGGAGGACTAAGGCACAAGGTTTGGGAGAAGTCCACCCTAAGGTTGACAGGTTTAACACTTTATTATATGAGGAACACAGAAATACACCACGAATGCTAAGCAAATCATACTGTTCCCTTGAATTCTCCTAATCGTTTTGTGAATCAGGTAGGAAGTCTGGATCTCTATTAGTTACCCTATGATTTGTAGAGAATCTTTAAAGAATCATATCTAGACTCAGAAGCAAACCAGTCACGACTTTTCAAATATTCCTCATGCTTCAAACTTCAAAGTCAAAGACAATTGAGTCACTGAGTTGCAGGCAAAAAAGATTAAAGCTGTTTTAAATTCCCTTAAGTGACCAACATGGTTGCCAACTCTCTTTGCTTAACCAACCACCGATCCGTTTTAGTATTGGCTAGAGAAGATACATCAGTGCTACTTGATTGCACTGTTTGATTTGACTCCTCGATTATACCTTGCCACTACATCTGTTGTGCTTCGTTTATTTTTATATGATTTACCTTGAACAATGGAATAACAAAAGACCATAATGATAAAAATAAGAGTCCTCGCAATGAACTCTCATGATCCGAAATAAGTGTAAGCCACTACATCTGCATTGCTTTGAAAAGGTAAGTCGTCGTGAAATATCAAACCATATGGGCTTTATTATTAGCCCTGATTCTAAACTATGACAAAGGAAGGAGGTTTGTGTTTAGCAGAACTACTGAGTGCAAAGCTGGCTCTCAGAAACTTAAAGACACAAAAACAGGGTCCAACACGAAACAGAATGTTAGTACAGCATGGGCCCAGTGACTTTATATTAATCTTTAGCCATTAGGCTACTGAGAAGGCCCTGGGCTGGCTCTGCACGATACTCCCTGTCAGCAGACAACAAAGTTTCCAAACAGGGGCAATGCTTTATAATTGATTATTATCAGGTGGATTGCTGCAAATGGCCAAAATCAAGCAAACACAGTCTACAGCTCACAGAATGCACTGATCTGTTATAATGCTGTTTCTAGAAATTAAGTAATATGGCAACCTCAGTTACCAATCTGGAGAAACACAAGTGGCCCAAAGTACACAGGGTAAATCCCATGAAGCGTCTAAAGCAATGGAAGATCTACATATGAGTTGGACAACCAACATTCTTATATCTGCATGTTTGCATTACATAGACCTAGATTACATTTAGTTTGTGCAAGTGAAGAGGTACAAGAATTGCTGGCATCTCTTCACCTCTTATCTAGAAGGTGCTTCCAAATATACAAAAGCACATACATTTTGCCATCACCCCACAGGTTTATGATAGTTTATGCAGGTTTATACAGGTTTCAAAGATAAAACGATGTATTTTTTAGGCAATCATGTACATACATTATAAGGACAAATGTCACACATTGTTCTCGGAGCAGTGCTACACTGCCTTGTTTAAAATATATGCCCCACTCCCTATCACCCCTTTAGCCATAGCATGCTTGAGATCGTTGTGTGTGATCAATGTTAGTTTTAGTGCAACATCATCAGAGAATTAAACGTTGTTTGCCTAGGAGTGCAGCAGATGTGGTCAGTTAATTTATTTATTGTTTGATTAATTAAAATCATTACAATCACAGAAATAAAACAGAATCACTTAAAACATTGATCAATACACAATGTCCATAAGAAGCTGTTATAACCTTATTACATTAATAGAATCAACTTTTGACTGCAGAATTCATGTATTTTTTTTTTACAGTATACTAGCCCATCAGGTAAGTAGAACATGTATAAATCAAGAAGTGAAAATGCTTAAACGTTAAGGGATTAAGTAGAGATTACTTAACAGCAGAATTAAAACCAGTTACCTAATACATTTTACAAGTTTGCTGAAGTTCATGTAACCGAATGATTTCATGAGTCCTGAGCCCACTAAATTATAACCAGACGTTCCATGGCAGCAAAAAATTTGCAAAACATGTGCAAATGTGCTGAGGTACATACTATTTCTTAATTACTCTAAAATAAAATAAAGTTCAACAAAAAATGTAGCAACTTAATGGAGCTAGAAAATAGTTTATTCAGCTAGTCAGCTATTTAATGAGTATGAAAGTCCTCAGTTAATAATCAAATTAGAATATAAAGCGTAACTTACCGCCGAGGCTCTGAAACAAGAAGTTATTTCTGTGACTCTGTCAAAAACTTAACAAACCAGCAAATGAGTGGAATAAAATTGCCAGATAATCATACTATCAGAGCTTGATGGCACGTTCTCACCCCCTGCTTCTCCGAAAAAAAGATCCACGAAAATGTAATGGAAGGTTAATAGATTTGGACAAATACACACCATATGCAGTAGTTTCCTATGAGTAACTCAAAGTAATTTCAAAAGAGTTGATCATTGCCCAGACATGTTTTTTAACTGCACTAGCTACTTTGTCCAACTAGAATGATACAAATGTAGTTGAAGCAAACTGCAGTTATTTGGGCTGGCCATTGACCCTTTAGGGATCTGACTTGGAGGGAATCCATTAAATAAGCCTGCCAGTATGGACAGCGATGCTAATTACCAACCAACACATGCCTGCACGTGTCTGCAAGGGAGCAAGTTTCCAATGAAGCCAAGGAAAAGGAGAGTTTCACAAATGCTGCTTGGTGATCTAGATCTTGCCTTCGAAGACCAAACTCTTGTCAAATTTGGGCTAGGCCAAAATATATTTTAAGGGAATGTTAGACAGTGTAGGGGGATGAGAATTAGATGATTCTAAATATTGGTTAAGGTCTGTCATAAAAATATAAAAATAACAGAGGTCAAGATTACACCCCTGTTTTAGGCCATTTGATGTTTCTATTCTCCGAGTGGGAAATTTTCTGTCCCTCATTTTAATGTGGATCCAAGTGTTCGTATAAAAGCGTGTTATGATGTCCAGAGGTTTGGTGGTGCACCTCAGGCAGCTAGCTTTTGGCATAGCAGTTCTCTGGGAACAGTGTCAAAGGCCACTTTTAAATCAATGAAGCAGATGTAAAGCATATTTTTCATTGATATGGCGGACTCGGTCAGAAGTGTCTGCGCAAGGAAGTTGGAAGCAGTCAACAGGCTCTTGCTAAATCCAGTTTGATTCAGTGGCATAGTATATGCTGCAGCTGCCCAGGCTTCTAGCTCCTCCAACAGGTAAGAGTCAAAGACTTTTGCCTTTATGTGTGCTAGAAAAGGGGGTGGTGATGAACAGAGTGTCTGAATTAAGCAGACCACTCTTACCCAGTCCAAAGATCAGGGCTTGATCCATCACCGTTATTTATCTCACTGCACCATCCCAGCTCAGAACCTGGCTATATGCAAATCAGTCTGTCCCTGGCCCAGTGCATCATAGGAACAGGGCAGACTAAACTACCAAGCCAATTCTTCACCAGAAAGGAGACAAGCTACCGGGGACCGGTTTCTGGCATTTCAGCCGTCTTCGGCCCGGCTTGCTTGAATCCTGATGGTGCAGTGAGAAAGGGACTCATGTCTGAGTATACCCTGCCACACCTATAGTGGCCAAAAACGATTCAGAAAAGGGGGTGGTGATGAACAGAGTGTCTGAATTAAGCAGACCACTCTTACCCAGTCCAAAGATCAGGGCTTGATCCATCACCGTTATTTATCTCACTGCACCATCCCAGCTCAGAACCTGGCTATATGCAAATCAGTCTGTCCCTGGCCCAGTGCATCATGGGAACAGGGCAGACTAAACTACCAAGCCAATTCATCACCAGAAAGGAGACAAGCTACCGGGGACCGGTTTCTGGCATTTCAGCCGTCTTCGGCCCGGCTTGCTTGAATCCTGATGGTGCAGTGAGAAAGGGACTCATGTCTAAGTATACCCTGCCACACCTATAGTGGCCAAAAACGATTCAGAAAAAGGGGTGGTGATGAACAGAGTGTCTGAATTAAGCAGACCACTCTTACCCAGTCCAAAGATCAGGGCTTGATCCATCACCGTTATTTATCTCACTGCACCATCCCAGCTCAGAACCTGGCTATATGCAAATCAGTCTGTCCCTGGCCCAGTGCATCATGGGAACAGGGCAGACTAAACTACCAAGCCAATTCTTCACCAGACAGGAGACAAGCTACCGGGGACCGGTTTCTGGCATTTCAGCCGTCTTCGGCCCGGCTTGCTTGAATCCTGATGGTGCAGTGAGAAAGGGACTCATGTCTGAGTATACCCTGCCACACCTATAGTGGCCAAAAACGATTCAGAAAAGGGGGTGGTGATGAACAGAGTGTCTGAATTAAGCAGACCACTCTTACCCAGTCCAAAGATCAGGGCTTGATCCATCACCGTTATTTATCTCACTGCACCATCCCAGCTCAGAACCTGGCTATATGCAAATCAGTCTGTCCCTGGCCCAGTGCATCATGGGAACAGGGCAGACTAAACTACCAAGCCAATTCTTCACCAGAAAGGAGACAAGCTACCGGGGACCAGTTTCTGGCATTTCAGCCGTCTTCGGCCCGGCTTGCTTGAATCCTGATGGTGCAGTGAGAAAGGGACTCATGTCTGAGTGTACCCTGCCACACCTATAGTGGCCAAAAACGATTCAGAAAAGGGGGTGGTGATGAACACAGTGTCTGAATTAAGCAGGCCACTCTTACCCAGTCCAAAGATCAGGGCTTGATCCATCACCGTTATTTATCTCACTGCACCATCCCAGCTCAGAACCTGGCTATATGCAAATCAGTCTGTCCCTGGCCCAGTGCATCATGGGAACAGGGCAGACTAAACTACCAAGCCAATTCTTCACCAGAAAGGAGACAAGCTACCGGGGTCCGGTTTCTGGCATTTCAGCCGTCTTCGGCCCGGCTTGCTTGAATCCTGATGGTGCAGTGAGAAAGGGACTCATGTCTGAGTATACCCTGCCACACCTATAGTGGCCAAAAACGATTCAGAAAAGGTTGTGGTGATGAACAGAGTGTCTGAATTAAGCAGACCACTCTTACCCAGTCCAAAGATCAGGGCTTGATCCATCACCGTTATTTATCTCACTGCACCATCCCAGCTCAGAACCTGGCTATATGCAAATCAGTCTGTCTCTGAATCGTTTTGTCCACCATAAGCGTGGAAGGGTGTGCTCAGATGTGAGTCCCTTGCTCACTGCACCATCAGGATTCAAGCAAGCCGGGCCGAAGACGGCTGTAATGCCAGAAACCGGTCCCCGGAAGCTTGTTTCCTTTCCAGTAAAAGAATTGGCTTGGTAGTTTAGTCTGTCCTGTTCCCATGATGCACTGGGCCAGGGACAGACTAATTTGCATGTAGCCAGGTTCTGAGCTGGGATGGTGCAGTGAGCTAAAAAACGGTGATGGATCAAGCCCTGATCTCTTGACTGGGTAGGAGTGTTCTGCTTAATTCAGATACTCTGTCCATCACCACCCCCTTTTCTGAATCGTTTTTGGCCACTATAGGTGTGGCAGGGTATACTCAGACATGAGTCCCTTTCTCAATTTGTAAGAAATTACTGTGGGCCGCTCTAATAGATGGGTTGCAAGATACTTCCTTGCATAACTCTAGAATGCGAGAGACAGAACAGGGGAACCCTAATCACTAAGGAACCAGGGTATGTAATTATGAAATAAATCAGTGGTTCCTGTGGAATAATACAAACTATATTGATAATGATATGCACAATTGCAATAAAAAGGGCTTGACTAAGGTCCGAGGGGGAAGAAACCACATACACCGATGATTCAGTATACCACAATTGTAATTTTATATTTCAAACAGGGGGGAAGCAACATATATAATGAATGAATACAAAAAACAATTGAAAAACATTTGTGCGTTGTGTCCCAAGTGAAAACAGGAACCTAAGACAATAGTGAAAGTTGTGACAGTTTTTTAAATTTCCAAAATTCCATACATGTCGACCATTATCAATTATATACAGTGTGAACAGCAGCTATATATAATGATATGCGCAGGGTAATGGTTCGCTTTCTCTTTGTGTCGACGCCGTTTCGACCCTCTACTTGTTGTGGGGTCTCATCAGGACATGGTGATGTAGGGACATCTAAGAAGAAAAGGATAAGATAAGCATAAGGCCCATATACCGGCACAGATGCGACGATTTTGAGAACATTAAAAATCCATCTCAAAATGTGGCAAAAAACAATGCAAAAATACAAACTACATTTAAGACCATTATATTAACCTAAAACATAGTATTGCTTACTTCAAATATTTTGAAAACACCCCACATGGCAACTAGTTCTAAAATCAGTCACCATCTGCAATATAACACACAGACGGGCCCCCTTCTACTTTCTCATTTTCAATGTCAAGATTAGGACCGGGGTGGGGGGGAGAGAGAAACAACAACAATGCCTGAAATAGAGGTCCTACTCTCCTGCTTGACTTTTCATTCTGGAAAATTTACACCAAATGAATTTGAAAAATGTATTTCCTACACTCTGTTTCCTTACATTTTAATACAAAAACATATATTTCATGATTTTCTCATAACATTATTCTCGTTTATTTATACTTTTTCTTCCAATATAAGTAGACAAAAAGCACTAATTTATTTAAAAACATTAACCAAATCACTGCAAATGACAACATATCTCCATGAACTCTTCCATACCATACTCTCCTCTCACACACCACTCATTCCACATTCCAACACACAAATAGTCCAGAAAAAAACACGTGCACCATACACCAACCAAGTTTAAATTATTTTTCTCATTTAGGTGTGTGGGCCTAAACTGGACAAACAACAGTCAGCCAATTCACGTTTCGGTGGATATATATTTATTTTATACCACCTTCTTCAGGACAGTATTGATTTGCAACGTATGCATGTGTCATCAGGAGTACACACAAGGGAATTCTCATCTATGTCTGGTTTGGAAACACAGATTTTTAACAAAGGTCCTGGGATCAGAAGAAATGGGAAGTCTCAGCCACACTTAAATTGCCTAAACATGCACACTTATTTCTTCTAGGTCAAGCCTTCAAGCAAGAATATAACAAGGCGGGCCTGCCATGTCTGAAATTAAGAACTCAACACACAACGGGTACCTAGAAGTCAAAACCAGTGGGTCATTCACTGTGGGCACCAACACCGACACGATACAGATAACAAGAACTGGGAACACTTAGTGTAATAATAGCCGAGTTAGGACTCAAGGGCATAGGGAAAAGTTCCCATTAGAAGCCACACTGTACCGCCCTCTTTGCCATCATTTGGGTTTCTCCTTGCCCAGGAGACAAAACAAAACTGCCGGTCAGTTGTTACCGTGACCGTTTGTACGTAAGAGAGAGACGTGTTAGTGGAGGGAGGTAAAATTAAGATTACCAGTGTTGGTGTGCCAATTGAAAAAAGCAGTGTAAAATAAATGGAAGTGAATTATGTGAGGTATTAAAATTGGGTGAACTGGATAGATGTGAATGATTTATTATTATCTCCCAGTCCTCGCAATCTAAAAACAAGTGCAAAGACAGATTTAACATAATATCCGTAATCAGTAGCGGTCAACATGTTTCTGCATATCTACGAAAAAGGTTTCATGCATTCATCAGGATCCGTTATTAATAAACTACTGCTTTTTGTGAAAATATAAAAAATATATATGTCACCTGAAATGTCCAGGTTATGTGCTCAACCACATACTGTTACCGCACCGTACCAGCGATACAATATCCACAGGAACAACGTGGAAAACATACAACAGAAAGACAATATCTCGTCATATTCATAAGGTGTATCATTTTGGTATAGTTCAACCTTTCGTTCAAATGCGTCTCAATAGCACATTCAAGGGATCAAATTTAATCCAAACCACTCACCCATTAGTTGTGGTTGTTGAGCTTCACCCCACCTGGCTGCAGCTCAGGTCAAAGGAGCACCGCTCTAAATCAGAGAAGTTAGAATGTAAGGAGGACAATCATGGCTTAAATGTCAGTCAGACGTTTAGCACCGGGAATCCTGTTGGTATATACAATTCCCATGCTATTTTTCATAAGCTTTATTCATGTTATAAGGAGTATAGTCTACACTTCTTAAGTTGTTTACATTTTAAAGGATTAAATTCATGTTTAGCCCAGGGAGTTCTGTTGGTATATGTAATTCCCAATATGATGTTTCTTAGGCTTTATCCATGTTATCAGGTTATTTATGATTAACATCATACCTTCATTCATGCTAATTAATGGCCCGCATCAAATATGAAGACCTTGTCAGCTCAATAGAACTGCAATCATCGTGACACACATTAATGTGAGCGAATATGATAAAGCATTCCAGCGGCCAGCGTAGAGTACAGACTTGCGCTTCAAACTCAATTGCGAGTTCACGAGTATTACTGCTAAACTGGCGTGTCACTTCCATAAGATAATAAAACACACATTTATTCGGCATAAAATGACTGCGTGTAGTGTAAGTAAGCCCGCATCTCAGCGGTACAGGCATTTATGCAGGTTCAGACGTTCAACAGGACTTAAAGCGGTCTCACCAATACCAACGCCCTCAAAGAGTGTTCCAGAAAATACACTATCGGAGATTCACTCACCTCTCCGTCGGTGTCTCCCGGCAGTCGTCCAAACTGTCTGGGGGTGCACCGAACACGTAGTTTGCACCGTACTTGAAGGTCCGATTCGGCTCGTTACGAGTGACGTGAATCACGTGCTCAACGTGACCGGCGCAATGTCAGTCATGTCATACACGGGTATGACGGGATATGTTGTTCTTTATCCCGTATTCGTACTTTTTTAATGTCGAACAAGGCGCTCTTTGTTTACTCAGAACAGGTATTAACGTGAACACCCACATCATATCTTGTGTCTGGTTCATGAAAACACCGCGATGTGTATACCTTGTTACGCTGTGTTTATAATATTATGTAAACAGAGTTGGTAAAACTATTCCGATATAATGAGAACAAGAACGAGACCATTTCTCATTGCTTAAGGTTATATACCATGTGTTGAATTTCCTGTGGCAACAGTCACATCATGTAGGGTGTAATTATATCTTGTGTTTTAGAACTAATGTCGTTATAAACTAATCTTATCAGTTTGTTTATCAGTTTGTAATTACATCACTAACATCTTATTAGGGAGACGACCCAGAATCACAATAGCCAGGTTTATACTTGCTGAAGATAAGATAAGACCTAGTGTCAGCCTTGGACATGAAAGAGAAGCATATATACTCTTCCCTTTTTGTAATGTTGTGGTATTATGTATGAAGATGTTATGTTCTTACGCCAAGGTTAAGATGTTGTGGTATGCTAGTTTGTCCAGAATTGGACTAAAATACAGCACAACTGTGATGTTTATTCTATGATTATGTTTTATGTGTATAAGATTATCCCAAGGTTGTAAATTCAGAATGGATAATCGTGTGATGTTATCATCATGAAGCACTAGGCGTACCCGGTGGTCAAACTCTTTGCTAGAGGGACATCCACGGAATTGGTTCATTTAACCCGGCTTTGTCACTATTCAGTTTGTAGACCCACTTCTGCTCAATTTTAACAGGAACCGGGCTATGTCAGAACAAGAGTCAGGTCAGGTATCAAGGGCTGTTCCAAAACAGTCCAATGAAAATCATTTGGACCATGCCCAACCTCCAGAAAAAGTGCTGTTAGGCGGGTACCTTGTTTGCGGCATCGGACCGTGCTTTTGTGTTCTTGTATTCTTGTCCTTATTTTTCTCGTCGTCATGCCTACATACTGTAGCTGACATGGGCACATTATCAAGTATATAAGGTTACGGCTGTTGCAGTTTGGGAACCTAATTTGTATCCACGGTCTGTTTGTGCCTATATCTACACTTGTGGATTTACATGTTTGAGGACAAACAGAACATGTCCCACACGGATGGTGGCCTTGCACAGGCGGTAAATCCCACAGTGTGCCCACCTGTCTGGGTTCTTTGTTCTTTGGGCGTGTGTGGACTAATTGGTCCTTTAAATGTTGTCCTCTTTTGAACGCAAACAGGGGTAATGCGATCTCATCGCCCTCTGTGTTCAATATTGACCGATATTTTTTAATGATCTTCTGAACTTTGTTCGACCTGCTGTTAAACGTATTGACAAAAGTGATGCGATTAGTTTTCTCCTTTGGTGGATGTATTTCAAGAAGGGATTCTCTGTTATTGTTTGACGCCCTCTTTTTAGATTGGCGAATAATCTTCTTGGGATAATTCTTCGCACGAAGATGTTGTTGAAGATTCTTTGAACCGGCAAACCAAGTAAAAACATGTTATCCCTTTTTCAGCAGTCGCCATCCTCGCAAGCAGCTAAACATCGGTATCAGAACCCTTTGAAATTGAATATTGATTTCATATTTGGAAAGAACCTTACTTCTGACAGTTTAAACACAGTTAACAACGTGGTGTGTCCATGACCAGATCTTTTTTTCTGCACAACACAAACATTTAGGCTTGGCACAAACCCTCGGCTAACCATGGTTTTAAAAGAAATAAGGCAAACATCTGCGACCTTAGACTTAAAAGTACTAAATTCAACGGCTGATTACGTTCCGGTGGAGTAATTATTGCTTGCTTTTGAAACCTGTTGTAAATCCATCATAAAAGATGCAGCCCTAAGAACAGGACATCTATGCAGTGCAGTGAACTTGAGAACAAAAATACCTCGAAGGACTGGGGAGCTAGGAGCAAAATGGTGAAACAAGTATGAATTCAAAGTCAAAAACATCTGTATTAGTTTCCTAAAATGTCGCAATTAAGTCATTTTGGAATGCAGACGGGGTGAAAGAAATCTAATTTGTTATTACTCGGAGTTATTTCTAACAATTGCCAGGATTTTAATGCTGCAAGTTGGAAAACTGCACAATTCATTAAAAAACGAATTTGCAATGAGCTAGCTGGCTATATGAACACAAATTATAAATGCTTATATAGCATTAATTGAAAAGCTGTCTTGTTCTCCTGGAAATGGATAATATTCTTTATTTCCCTCACTGAATTAATTTGCTTTGAGGTAAAAGTTAATTTAATAGTTGCTTGCAGTAGTGAGTAGTGAGTGGCGAGTAGTGAGTAGAGTAGTGAGTAGATTAGTGAGTAGTGAGTGCAGAGTAGGGAGTAGTGAGTAGAGTAGTGAGTGCAGAGTAGTGAGTAGTGAGGTGAGTAGAGTAGTGAGTAAAGTAGTGAGTGCAGAGTAGTGAGTAGAGTAGTGAGTAGTGAGTAGAGTAGTGAGTAGTGAGTGCAGAGTAGTGAGTAGTGAGTAGAGTAGTGAGTAGAGTAGTGAGGTGAGTAGAGTAGTGAGTAAAGTAGTGAGTGCAGAGTAGTGAGTAGAGAAGTGAGTAGTGAGTAGTGAGGAGTAGAGTAGTGAGTAGTGAGGAGTAGAGTAGTGAGTAGTGAGTAGTGAGGAGTAGAGTAGTGAGTAGTGAGTGGTGAGCAGTGAGTAGAGTAGTGAGTAGTGAGTAGTGAGTAGAGAGTAGTGAGTAGTGAGTAGTGAGGAGTAGAGTAGTGAGTAGTGAGTGGTGAGTAGTGAGTAGAGTAGTGAGTAGTGAGTGCAGAGTAGTGAGGAGTGAGTGCAGAGTAGTGAGTAGTGAGTAGAGTAGTGAGTAGAGTAGTGAGGTGAGTAGAGTAGTGAGTAAAGTAGTGAGTAGTGTAGTGAGTGGAGAGTAGTGAGTAGAGTAGTGAGTAGTGAGTAGCGAGTAGTGAGTAGAGAGTAGTGAGTAGTGAGTAGTGAGGAGTAGAGTAGTGAGTAGTGAGTGGTGAGTAGTGAGTAGAGTAGTGAGTAGAGTAGTGAGTAGTGAGTGCAGAGTAGTGAGTAGTGAGTGCAGAGTAGTGAGTAGTGAGTAGAGTAGTGAGTAGAGTAGTGAGGTGAGTAGAGTAGTGGGTAAAGTAGTGAGTGCAGAGTAGTGAGTAGAGAAGTGAGTAGTGAGTAGAGTAGTGAGTAGTAAGTAGAGTAGTGAGTAGTGAGTAGAGTAGTGAGTAGAGTAGTGAGTAGAGTAGTGAGTGGCGAGTAGTGAGTAGTGAGTAGAGTAGTGAGGTAAGTAGAGTAGTGAGTAAAGTAGTGAGTGCAGAGTAGTGAGTAGAGAAGTGAGTAGTGAGTAGAGTAGTGAGTAGTGAGTGCAGAGTAGTGAGTAGTGAGTAGAGTACTGAGTAGTGAGTAGAGTAGTGAGTAGAGTAGTGAGTAGTGAGTAGAGTAGTGAGTAGAGTAGTGAGTAGAGTAGTGAGTAGAGTAGTGAGTGGCGAGTAGTGAGTAGTGAGTGCAGAGTAGTGAGTAGAGAAGTGAGTAGTGAGTAGAGTAGTGAGTAGTGAGTAGAGTAGTGAGTAGAGTAGTGAGTAGAGTAGTGAGTGGCGAGTAGTGAGTAGTGAGTAGTGAGTAGTGAGTAGAGTAGTGAGTAGAGTAGTGAGGTAAGTAGAGTCGTGAGTAAAGTAGTGAGTGCAGAGTAGTGAGTAGAGAAGTGAGTAGTGAGTAGAGTAGTGAGTAAAGTAGTGAGTAGTGAGTAGAGTAGTGAGTAGTGAGTAGAGTAGTGAGTAGAGTAGTGAGTAGAGTAGTGAGTGGCGAGTAGTGAGTAGTGAGTAGAGTAGTGAGTAGAGTAGTGAGGTAAGTAGAGTAGTGAGTAAAGAAGTGAGTGCAGAGTAGTGAGTAGAGAAGTGAGTAGTGAGTAGAGTAGTGAGTAGAGTAGTGAGTAGTGAGTGCAGAGTAGTGAGTAGTGAGTAGAGTAGTGAGTAGTGAGTAGAGTAGTGAGTAGTGAGTAGAGTAGTGAGGAGAGTAGTGAGTAGAGTAGTGAGTAGTGAGTGTAGAGTAGTGAGTGCAGAGTAGTGAGTAGTGAGTGCAGAGTAGTGAGTAGTGAGTAGAGTAGTGAGTAGAGTAGTGAGTAGTGAATAGAGTAGTGAGTAGAGTAGTGAGTAGAGTAGTGAGTGGAGTAGTGAGTAGAGTAGAGTAGTGAGTAGAGTAGAGTAGTGAGTAGAGTAGTGAGTAGAGTATTGAGTAGAGTAGTGAGTAGTGAGTAGAGTAGTGAGTAGAGTAGTGAGTAGTGAGTAGAGTAGTGAGTAGAAAGTAGTGAGTAGAGTAGTGAGTAGTGAGTAGAGTAGTGAGTGCAGAGTAGTGAGTAGTGAGTTGGGTAGTGAGTAGAGTAGTGAGGTGAGTAGAGTAGTGAGTAAAGTGAGTGCAGAGTAGTGAGTAGAGAAGTGAGTAGTGAGTAGAGTAGTGAGTAGTGAGTAGAGTAGTGAGTAGAAAGTAGTGAGTAGAGTAGTGAGTAGTGAGTAGAGTAGTGAGTAGAGTAGTGAGTAGTGAGTAGAGTAGTGAGTAGAGTAGTGAGTAGTGAGTAGAGTAGTGAGTAATGAGTAGAGTAGTGAGTAGTGAGTAGAGTAGTGAGTAGAGTAGTGAGTAGAGTAGTGAGTAGTGAGTAGAGTAGTGAGTAGAGTAGTGAGGTGAGTAGAGTAGAGTAGTGAGTAGAGTAGTGAGTAGAGTAGTGAGGTGAGTAGAGTAGAGTAGTGAGTAAAGTAGTGAGTGCAGAGTAGTGAGTAGAGAAGTGAGTAGTGAGTAGTGAGTAGAGTAGTGAGTAGAAAGTAGAGTAGTGAGTGCAGATTAGTGAGTAGTGAGTGCAGAGTAGTGAGTAGTGAGTGTAGAGTAGTGAGTAGAGTAGTGAGTAGTGAGTAGAGTAGTGACTAGTGAGTAGAGTAGTGAGTAGAAAGTAGAGTAGTGAGTAGTGAGTAGAGTAGTGAGTGGAGAGTAGTGAGTAGTGAGTAGAGAAGTGAGTAGTGAGTAGTGAGTAGAGTAGTGAGTAGAGTAGTGAGTAGTGAGTGCAGAGTAGTGAGTAGTGCGTAGAGTAGTGATTAGTGAGTAGAGTAGTGAGGTGAGTAGAGTAGTGAGTAAAGTGAGTGCAGAGTAGTGAGTAGAGAAGTGAGTAGTGAGTAGAGTAATGAGTAGTGAGTAGAGTAGTGAGTAGTGAGTAGAGTAGTGAGTAGAGCAGTGAGTAGAGTAGTGAGTAGAGTAGTGAGTAGTGAGTAGAGTAGTGAGCAGAGTAGTGAGAAGTGAGTAGAGTCGTGAGTAGTGAGTAGAGTAGTGAGTAGAGTAGTGAGTAATGAGTAGAGTAGTGAGTAGTTAGTGCAGAGTAGTGAGTAGAGTAGTGAGTAGAGTAGTGAGTAGTGAGTAGTGAGTAGAGTAGTGAGTAGAGTAGTGAGGTGAGTAGAGTAGAGTAGTGAGTAAAGTAGTGAGTGCAGAGTAGTGAGTAGAGAAGTGAGTAGTGAGTAGAGTAGTGAGTAGTGAGTAGTGAGTAGTGAGTAGAGTAGTGAGTAGAAAGTAGAGTAGTGAGTAGAGTAGTGAGTGGAGAGTAGTGAGTAGTGAGTAGAGTAGTGAGTGCAGAGTAGTGAGTAGTGAGTGCAGAGTAGTGAGTAGTGAGTGTAGAGTAGTGAGTAGTGAGTAGAGTAGTGAGTAGAGTAGTGAGTAGTGAGTAGAGTAGTGAGTAGAAAGTAGAGTAGTGAGTAGTGAGTAGAGTAGTGAGTGGAGAGTAGTGAGTAGTGAGTAGAGTAGTGAGTGCAGAGTAGTGAGTGCAGAGTAGTGAGTAGTGAGTAGAGTAGTGAGTAGAGTAGTGAGTAGTGAGTAGAGTAGAGTAGTGAGTAGAGTAGTGAGTAGAGTAGTGAGTAGAGTAGTGAGTAGAGTAGTTAGTAGTGAGTGCAGAGTAGTGAGTGCAGAGTAGTGAGTAGAGTAGTGAGTAGAGTAGTGAGTAGAGTAGTGAGTAGTGAGTGCAGAGTAGTGAGTAGAGTAGTGAGTAGAGTGGTGAGTAGTGAGTGCAGAGTAGTGAGCAGAGTAGTGAGTAGTGAGTAGAGTAGTGAGTAGTGAGTAGAGTAGTGAGTAGAGTAGTGAGTAATGAGTAGAGTAGAGAGTAGTTAGTGCAGAGTAGTGAGTAGAGTAGTGAGTAGAGTAGTGAGTAGTGAGTAGAGTAGTGAGTAGAGTAGTGAGGTGAGTAGAGTAGAGTAGTGAGTAAAGTAGTGAGTGCAGAGTAGTGAGTAGAGAAGTGAGTAGTGAGTAGAATAGTGAGTAGTGAGTAGTGAGTAGAGTAGTGAGTAGTGAGTCGAGTAGTGAGTAGAAAGTAGAGTAGTGAGTAGAGTAGTGAGTGGAGAGTCGTGAGTAGTGAGTAGAGTAGTGAGTGCAGAGTAGTGAGTAGTGAGTGCAGATTAGTGAGTAGTGAGTAGAGTAGTGAGTAGAGTAGTGAGTAGTGAGTAGAGTAGTGAGTAGAAAGTAGAGTAGTGAGTAGAGTAGTGAGTGGAGAGTAGTATGTAGTGAGTAGAGTAGTGCGTGCAGAGTAGTGAGTGCAGAGTAGTGAGTAGAGTAGTGAGTAGAGTAGTGAGTAGTGAGTAGAGTAGAGTAGTGAGTAGAGTAGTGAGTAGAGTAGTGAGTAGAGTAGTGAGTAGAGTAGTTAGTAGTGAGTGCAGAGTAGTGAGTGCAGAGTAGTGAGTAGAGTAGTGAGTAGAGTAGTGAGTAGAGTAGTGAGTAGTGAGTGCAGAGTAGTGAGTAGAGTAGTGAGTAGAGTGGTGAGTAGTGAGTGCAGAGTAGTGAGTAGTGAGTAGAGTAGAGTAGTGAGTAGGGCATCACAGGCAGCAGCTGTGCAAGCTTCTTACACTCACAAGGAGACCACAGGCAGCTGAGTTGCAATCTTCTCCCACTCACAAGAACGACATCACAGGCAGCAGCAGTGCAAGCTTCCTACGCTCAAAAGGAGACCACAGGCAGCTGAGGTGCAAGCTTCTCACACTCACAAGAAGGACATCACAGGCAGTAACGGTGCAATATTCTCACACTCACAAGGAGATCACTGGCAGTACACACCACATGAACACACTCCATAAAACATAGCAACAATACATTGGCATTTACAATGCCATTAGCTCAAACTCAAATAAATCCGAGCCCGATTTCTAATGCTTGTTAAATCCAATGGTGAAGGCAATGCCAACGTTCCTTCAAGACACCAAGGACGTTTTGAGACTCCTACCGGAAATACAATTTGACATCAACAATGAGATCCTTGTATCCTTTGACGTTGAGTCATTGTATACTTCTATTCCACAAACTGAAACCTTGGAAGTTGTGGATAGCCTTTTGGAACAGAGTGACCATCAATCTATCACGCCCATTCAGTTCATCATGACTTTGGCTGAAATAGCGATGAAGGAGAACTACTTTCTCTTCGAAGACACTACCTACCTACAAACATCTGGGACAAGCATGGGTAGTGTCTTCGCTCCGAGTCTGGTGAACTTATATGTTCATAATTTTGAACAACAGGAGGTACTTACAACTACCAATCCATATCTATTGTAGCTTCGCACTTGGAAGCAATATATAGATGACATTCTGGTCATTTGGCGTGGTACAGAAGAAGATCTTGTGTCGTTCCATCAATGGCTAAATACCAGAAATGCATATCTCAAATTTACCATTGAGTACAGCAGAACATCATTAGCATTTCTTGATTTAAAGATTCTAGCAACCACTAATGGCCTTGAATCCGAGCTTTATCGTAAGCCAATGGCCAAAAATGCCTTACTCAGATACGATAGCTGCCATCCACGGGCCCTGAGGAACAATTTACCTTTGGTCAGTTCCTCAGGGTCCAGAGGACCTGCTCCAATAAAGAAGCGTTCAATGCCCATTCAAAGAATCTGGAACAACAACTTCGTGCGAAGAATTATCCCAAGAAGATTATTCGCCAATCTAAAAAGAGGGCGTCAAACAATAACAGAGAATCCCTTCTTGAAATACATCCACCAAAGGAGAAAACTAATCGCATCACTTTTGTCAATACGTTTAACAGCAGGTCGAACAAAGTTCAAATGATCATTAAAAAACATTGGTCAATATTGAACACAGGGGGCGATGAGATCGCTTTACCCCTGTTTGCGTTCAAGAGAGGACAAAATTTAAAGGACCAATTAGTCCACACACGCCCAAAGAACAAAGAACCCAGACAGGTGAGCATACTGTGGGATTTACCGCCTGTGCAAGGCCACCATGCGTGTGGGACATGTTCTGTTTGTCCTCAAACTTGTAAATCCACAAGTGTAGATATAGGCGCAAACATACCGTGGATACAAACTAGGTTCACAAACTGCAACAGCGGTAACCTTATATACTTGATAACGTGCCCATGTCAGCTACAGTATGTAGGCATGACGACGAGAAAAATAAGGACAAGAATACAAGAACACAAAAGCACGGTCCGATGCCGCAAACAAGCTACCCGCCTATTAGCACATTTTCTGGAGGTTGGGCATGGTCCAAATGATTTCCATTGGACTGTTTTGGAACAGCCCTTGATACCTGACTCTTGTTCTGACATAGCCCGGTTCCTGTTTAAAATTGAGCAGATGTGGGTCTACGAACTGAATAGTGACAAAGCCGGGTTAAATGAACCAATTCCGTGGATGTCCCTCTAGCAAAGAGTTTGACCACCGGGTACGCCTAGTGATTCATGATGATAACATCACATGATTATCCATTCTGAATTTACAACCTTGGGATAATCTTATACACATAAAACATCATCATAGAATAAACATCACAGTTGTGCTGTATTTTAGTCCAATTCTGGACAAACTAGCATACCACAACATCTTAACCTTGGCGTAAGAACATAACATCTTCATACATAATACCACAACATTACAAAAAGGGAAGAGTATCGATGCTCCTCTTTCATGTCCGAGGCTGACACTAAGTCTTATCTAATCTTCAGCAAGTATAAACCTGGCTATTGTGATTCTGGGTCGTCTCCCTAATAAGATGTTATTGATGTAATTACAAACTGATAAACAAACTGATAAGATTAGTTTATAACGACATTAGTTCTAAAACACAAGATATATTTACACCCTACATGATGTGACTGTTGCCACAGGAAATTCAACACATGGTATATAACCGTAAGCAATGAGAAATGGTCTCGTTCTCGTCTCATTATATCGAATAGTTTTACCAACTCTGTTTACATAATATTATAAACACAGCGTAACAAGGTATACACATCGCGGTGTTTTCATGAACCAGACACAAGATATGATGTGGGTGTTCACGTTAATACCTGTTCTGAGTAAACAAAGAGCGCCTTGGTTTGACATTAAAAAAGTACGAATACGGGATAAAGAACAACATATTCCATCATACCCGTGTATCACGTGACTGACATTGCACTGGTCACGTTGAGCACGTGATTCACGTCACTCGTAACAAGCCGAATCGGACCTTCAAGTACGGTGCACCCTCCGTGTTCGGTGCCCCCCCAGACAGTTTGGACGACTGCCGGGACACACCGACAGAGAGGTGAGTGAATCTCCAATAGTGTATTTTCTGGAACACTCTTTGAGGGCGTTGGTATTGGTGAGACCGCTTTAAGTCCTGTTGAACGTCTGAACCTGCATAAATGCCTGTAACGCTGAGATGCGGACTTACTTACACTACACGCAGTCATTTTATGCCGAACAAATATGTGTTTTATTATCTTATGGAAGTGATACACCAGTTTAGCAGTAATCCTCGTGAACTCGCAATTGAGTTTGAAGCACGAGTCTGTACTCTACGCTGGCCGCTGGAACGCTTTATCAAATTTGCTCACATTAATGTGTGTCACGAGGATTGCAGTTCTATTGAGCTGACAAGGTCTTCATATTTGATGCGGGCCATTAATTAGCATGAATGAAGGTATGATGTTAATCATAAATAACCTGATAACATGGATAAAGCCTAAGAAACATCATATTGGGAATTACATATACCAACAGAACTCCCTGGGCTAAACGTGAATTTAATCCTTTAAATTGTAAACAACTTAAGAAGTGTAGACTATACTTCTTATAACATGAATAAAGATTATGAAAAATAACATGGGAATTGTATATACCAACAGGATTACCGGTGCTAAACGTCTGATTGACATTTAAGCCATGATTGTCCTCCTTACATTCTAACTTCTCTGATTTAGAGCGGTGGTCCTTTGACCTGAGCTGCAGCCAGGTGGGGTGAAGCGCAACAACCACAAGTAATGGGTGAGTGGTTTGGATTAAATTTGATCCCTTGAATGTGCGATTGAGACGCATTTGAACGAAAGGTTGAACTATATCAAAATGATACACCTTATGAATATGACGAGATATTGTCTTTCTGTCGTTTGTTTTCTATATTGTTCCTGTGGATATCGTATCGCTGGTACGGTGTGGTAACAGTATGTGGTTGGGCACATAACCTGGACATTTCAGGTGACATATATATTTTTTATATTTTCACAAAAAGCAGTAGTTTATCAAAAACGGGTCCTGATGAATGCATGAAACCTTTTTCGTAGATATGCAGAAACATGTTGACCGCTACTGATCACGGATATTATGTTAAATCTGTGTTTGCACTTGTTTTTAGATTTGGAGGACTGGGAGATAATAATAAATCATTCACATCTATCCAGTTCACCCAATTTTAATACCTCACATAATTCACTTCCATTTATTTTACACAGCTTTTTTCAATTGCCACACCAACACTGGTAATCTTAATTTTACCTCCCTCCACTAACACGTCTCTCTCTTATGTACAAACGGTCACGGTAACAACTGACCGGCCGTTTTGTTTTGTCTCCTGGGCAAGGAGAAACCCAAATGATGTCAAAGAGGGCGGTACAGTGTGGCTTCTGATGGGAACTTTTCCCTATGCCCCTTAGTCCTAACTCGGCTATTATTACACTAAGTTTGCACTGTCTGTTCCCACTTCTTGTTATCTGTATGGTGTGGGTGTTGGTGCCCACAGTGAATGACCCACTTGTTTTGACTTCTAGGTACCCGTTGTGTGTTGAGATATATGTTTTGTTGGGGCATGTACCTAGTGTTAGTCGTTAAACTTGCCCTTGGACCCTTCATTTAATGTGCTTGGTCCATGAAATTAAGAACTGCCTTGCTCCCACAGGGGAGATCACAAAGGTGGAGAAAATAGAATACTTGGCTAGGGGCATTTCAGATCACGCACTGCTTATATTGACGGTGGAAGGGAGGAGTGGCAACTAGGTAGCGAATTGGAGATTAAGCTCTTGGGTCTTGTAAGATGAAAGAGTTGCGGAAGAGCTCAGGGTGGAGTTAGAGCTGTACTTTAAAGAGAACACCGGATCAGTACAATCAGCAGTCCCTTTAAGGTAGGCCTACAAGACAGTACTCAGGGACAGGGCACATAATAGTTTTGCATATAAAAATACGGGAAACCCAAGAATTGGCGGCCCTAGAGGGCACACTGATGCATCTAGAAAGAGTGACTACAACTACACCTGATAAACACACTGTGTCAACTTGAAATAACTATAAGGGAATACCAGGCCCTAGCGACTAGTGAGGTGCAGGCCCAGCACTGGCAGTCCAGCATCGACTGTACGAAACAGATGATAGGGCAGGAAAACTACTTGCGTGGTTGGGCAGGGAGCAAATGGAGGGGAGAATGGTTATTGTCTATCTGGGAACACCAACTCACATATACCACACCTGCAGAAATTGTGGGTCCTTTGCCCGATACTATAAAGACCTCTATGCAGCTAAACCACAGATGAGTGTGGCACAAATCACCCACTACATAGATACAATTATGTTGCCCTCACTCTCCCAAGAGGATAGAGATAGACTGGAGGAAAACCTAATTCTTGAGGAAGTGACAGAGGCCATTGGCAGCCAAAAGTCGGGGAAAACCCCAAGCCCAAATGGACTCCAGGGGGAATTTTTTTAATTCAATAGTGGCCTACTGGCCCCACACTTACTGCAGATGTTTCACGTGTCGAAGGAACAAGGGATTCTAGCACAAGATCTCTGGACAGCCACTGTAGTGGTTTTACATAAAATAGGGAAGCTGCTCAACATCGAAACAAAAATTCTTGGCACTATTCTTGCAATGCGCCTTGTAACAGTCATTGCCCCTCTGATACAGAGAGACCAATCTGTTTTTTAGCCAAAACGAGCCACCCGATTTAACTTATGGCGCCTGGCTATTGGATGGACACGATACAGGGCCGAGATAGACCCCACCTGCTCCTTTCCCTCAACGCTGGGAAGGCGTTTAACACCATTCATTGGCCCTTTATGAGTTCTCCTTCAAAAATGTTTGATTTGGTCCTACGTTAAGGGAATGTTAATGTTAATGTTAAAAATGCTTATAAAGCGCATGGCTACCCCAGTGACGGGGCGTCCCAGCGCTTGCAGACAACTTGAAAGTAAGACAGACTTTGAACCAAGGGGGAGACGTGTAGCGCCACTAGGAGCACTAGATAGAAGGGAACAACCAGGTTCTAATGAGTTTTCTAAATGGCAGGTAGTTATTTGTAGCACGTGCCTCCGCGGGGATCGAGTTCCACAGTTTTGGAGCCAAATACCTGAAGGAGCGGCCGCCAGCTCTGCTCCTTCGGATTTTGATGGTACAGGCAAGATGAAGGTCCGCCGAGCGGAGGGCACGTGAGGGGACATAGGACGAACACAGACCTTGTAAAACTCGGGGGCCAGAGCCGTGAAGGATTTTATGCATTAGGCAGAGGGACTTAAATTGAATACGTTGTGTGACTGGAAGCCAGTGTAGACGCCGTAGAATATGGGATGTGTGACAGTATTTTGGTAGGGCAAACAAAATGCGGGCAGCTGCATTTTGGGCTCTTTGGAGTCTGTTGATGGCTGTTTGATTAGAGCCCAGCATTAAGACATTGCAATAGTCTATATGCGATAAAACAAGGGCTTGGACAATTGTCTGGCGTACAGATGGTTCAAAGAAGCCCAAGATTGGTTTGAGCGACCGTAGGCGACCATAACACACGCCCGCCACTCTTTTTGCATGAGATTCTAGGGAAAGAGAGTTGTCCATAAGCACGCCCAGGTTTTTTACTTCCTTCTTAGGGATGGGAGGTGGACCTAACGTAGAGGGCCACCAGTGATCATCCCACTTGTTTGAATCCTTGCCAATCAGGAGTACCTCAGTTTTTGATGAATTTAACTGCAGGCAATTCTTGGTCATCCAGCTAGAGATGGCCAGAATATCGTCTTGAAATTTGGCTTGGTCCGTATCCGTGTCCTTCGAAAACGAGAAGATAAGCTGCGTGTCGTCCGCGTATGATATTAATTGGATCTTACGTTCTCTGGCCAACACTGCCAGAGGGCGGACGTACACGTTGAACAACGTAGGGCTGAGCGCCGACCCCTGCGGGACACCGCAGCTCAGCGGAAGCCTGCTGGATGAGTACGGTGGAGCATGGACCTGGAAGGAACGGTCAGATAGAAAAGACGCGAACCAGTCCAGGGCACCATCTCGGACTCCGATCTCCCATATTCTTCTAAGTAGAATCCCATGGGAGACCGTGTCGAACGCCGCACTCAAATCCAGCAGGATTAGAGCCGACGTTGACACTTCTTTATAATGCACCCGAGGCCAGAGTCCGAGTCAATGGGTCAATGTCATCGAGGTGGCCGATTCAACGAGGAACTAGACAGGGCTGTCTCATATCTCCCCTACTATTTGCTCTCATAACGGATCCTCTATCTGTGTATAGTTCGAACCAGCCAAGGACCAGGTGGTTTTATCGATGACTCCCGATATATAGAGACCAAACACATATCGCTATACTACGATGATATTTTACTGTATGTTACAGACCCGGCTGAGACACTCCCCAAAATTCTGCAAATCTTTGAGGAATATGAACGCCATGCGGGGTATAAGATTAACTGGAATAAATTGTCCTTATACCCAGTGGCCGTGGTGGTGGAACCCCAGGCCTACCCGAGCTGCCTAAGATTATCCCTGGAAGGGTTTGCATACCTTGGACTTTATATTACTACTAACATATTAGCCAACTTAGACCATGTCAAGCGAATCCTTTTTAATTTTCAAGAAGATGTTAAGAGGTGGAGGAAACTCCCTCTAACGATCATGGGGCGGGCTGCTATGTACAAAATGATCACACTCCCACAGTTGCTGTATATTTTTCAAAACTCCTACTGCAAAATACTAAAGACTGTATTCACAACCCTTAATAGTGAACTACGCTTGCTTCTGTGGGACGGGGCCCAACCACGTATAACGCTACAAACACTACAGCGAAACCCATACAACGGTGGGTTGGCCCTTCCAGATATCAGGGCTTACTAAAGGGTGGCTCACCTCATTATAATTAACGAATGGAAGCACACACCAAGAGACCCCCCACCTACATGTTGGAGCGGCTGCTATTCAGAGACCACATACAATTACACTACAGCTTTGGCGGTAAAGGCTGTAGCCGACTCCTCCCAGCTGCCTAACGAACAAAAGAGGCGTGGAAAAGTGCAGAGAAGCAAATGAAATGAGATAAGAAACCCACAAGGAAAACTCCTTTATGGGAGGGAACTAGATTGAAGGAAATTGGAAAACTGAGAGGTTTTAAGCAATGGTATTTAATAGGAATCTACAAGTTAGGTGATGTTATGGAAAAAGGCACATTGGCCCTGTTCACCTCGCTCAAAGCCACTTATCAACTTCACCAGACTCAATCCTATGCTTACCTTCGACTGCAACATGCCTGGCGAGCTGAAGGACTGGACGCGGAGAAGTTGCCAGAATATAACGGCCGCCAGTTGTTTTGGCATTTTGCGAGGACTAAGACCAGCCTTGAAGTTTTTTGATGCCGCAACCAGGCAACTGGTGTTGCAGGCGACGGTGATCTCTCAGCTGGACAATGCCAGTTCTCTTTTGGTAGGGGTGAACTAAGCTGAAATTACACGTCTCCAACGGGTGCAGAACGCGGCAGCCAGAGCTGTGGTTGGTCTGCCTAGGTTTTGCTCCGCCGCCAATACTCTGAAGTCTCTGCATTGGCTTCCTGTCAAGCAGAGGATTCAGTTTAAAGTGCTTTGTTTGTCCTACAAAATCTTTAAGGGCTCGTCGGCTCCGATTCTTACGAATCTCTTGATGCCTTATGTCCCTGCCCGTACCTTGAGGTCCTTAGGCCAGGATCTCGCAGTTGTCCCTCGGTTCAAGCTTAGCCGAGCTGGAGGCCGCTCATTTCGAGTTCGGGCTGCGGCCCTTTGAAACTCTCTTCCTTTAGAGATACGTGTGTCTGATAATCTCTTTTCATTTCGTAGGGCCATCAAGACTTTTTTATTTTCTTAAGCCTGTTCCCTTTTAGTCTGCTCTCTTTTTAGTTGTGTTGTGTTGGTTTCCTTGTCAGGCGCCAGGACGCCCCTTTGCTGGGGCAGCTGTGCGCCGAATAAATGTCCATAACATAACATAACATAACATATGCCCCATTAGAAGGCAGACTCCTACAGGAAGAGATCCCGATTCAAGCCATCTCGTTAACATACAAAAGACAAATTAACAATATGCCTGACAAACTAGGCCCACTTAGAACTAAATGGCAACTCACTACTGGCCCGTTATAGGACATTGACTGGGAGACTGCCCTTATGCACCCACGTGAAGTGACGGTTTAGTTACGACTTCAGCTTATTCAATATAAAATCCTACATAGGACCTACTTTGATAGAGTGAGACTGCATGCTAAGGTGCTAAGGGTAGGGCAGATAACCCAGATTGCCTTAGACGCCACACAGAACGGGGCCCATTTATACACACCCTCTGGGAACGTAATAGGATTCAAACATATTGGAATACGGTAGTGCAGGAATTAAATAATATACTGGAAGCTCAGCTTGCAATGGAACCTCAATACCTCCTACTGGGCATCCTCACTGAGGTGGATCTCCCGCGACATGAGCTGATGTCGGTTAACCTGGGACTGGTAGTAGCTAAGAGAGACATAGGTCGCTACTGGGTTGCACCCCAACTCCCCACTCTACAGGAATGGAGAAACTGTCTGAATCTGTACATGGTAACGGAAAACGTGACATATGCAGCAAGGGGGGTCTACCCAAAAGTTTCCAAGATATGGACTCCATGGCTACAATAGTATGGTTTGGAACTAGTATCGGAAGGGGAGGGACTGTATCTGGTTTTGGGAGAACCGGGAAAAGAGCTTTGAAACTTGTATTATCTGACCTATTGTGGGAAATGATGTTTGACTCTGATGTGGCTCTCAGCACATGTATACAGGTAACACTGCAAAATCGGATCGCGCTCTCTTTCAGAGGAAGTGTTGTACTATTTTCTGTCTTACACCGAATGTCAATGTCCATCAATCACTTGGTATTGTGTACTCATGATTTCATTGTTGATATGTGGCCATGTTTAAAAGGAAATAAAACATTTTTAAAAAAAAAGAAATTAAGAACTGCCAAGATCGGTTTTTAAAAAGTGCTTGTGTATGGACAGGTAAAAAAAGACATATACAGACAAAATGCATAGTTTCTTGAGCTGAACGGCCATCACATTGGTGGGGAGTGTCTAATTCATCGTACGCCCAAACCTTCAGGACATGTAACAAATGATGAATAGGGATACACCTGAAGCGCGCAAGCAAGATACACTGATTGTTAGAGAACCATGGGTGAGATAAGGTTCCAATAACTGCATGGATTGGTCTACAATTTAGGATCTCGTCGAGAACATCATCAGAGCTCTAGATTATCTGACTTTAGATTGACATAAATGCCTCCCAGACCCAGAAAATGGTCAGCCTTGGTTATGAATTCTGGGTAGCTAAACTGTTCAGAGCGTCTGAGTTTTGTAAAATCACTCCTTGACATATGTGAGCCTTAGGGTAATAGGTTTGAGTACCCCATCTCTCAGCACCATATGTTGCCATAGTAATTTCAACATATGGTTCAATATTGCAGGTACGCACTTATGTCCAATTCAAGAGGCAAAGTCAAAAACTGAAGCAATACTTCTGATAAGGCGTGTCTTCTGGTGCTTATTGAACGAGACGACAAAGGCAAGAGTAAAAGACAAACCAGAGATAGGGGAATGTTATGACCTTGCTGTTCTTTAACTTACTGAAGAGGAGAGAGGTTATTTTCTTGAGATATATCGACAAGGATTACACCAGATTTAAATATAATTATAAAAATAACAAAACAGATCAATAGTGTAGAATATTTTGATGAGAACGCTCCCATAAAATACTGCAGCATAAATGAATACAGTTCAAATATTCTCTGGACAGTTCAATTTAGATAAATGTTTCAAAATCTTTTTTGTTTTAAAGGGTTATTCAGATCACTGCCACACTATGTTAACGATTTCTAGGTAAAAAGGAAAGTACAAAGAAAACATAAATGCCAGTGGAAAGACATTATAAGTAATGTTTGAATACGCTGTACCAGAATTCCAATCAATATCACTACGTTCCATGAGTAAGCTTCCTACAAAACTGAAAAAAAAACATGATACATGAAAAGTAAGATGAAGGATGTGGAATTGACAAGTCAGGAAGATGAAGGTGATAGGTAAGAAAGTAGAAGAATTATTTATGAGTCCTAATTACACCTGCAGCCAGTAATGTTTCTCTGTCAAAACCTGATGTACCAATGTAATTAAAATCACATTGAACATAATTTTCGATATAGAGCATGTTTAGGAGAAAATCCAGAAGCATCTAATAGTCCTGACTATTATAGCCTACTCACTAATTTGAGGTAATTATTGTTTTCCCGTATTAAAGATTAAGAAAGATTCCCCTTTGCTCGTGTCTCATTCACATGTCCAGTTTATCTTTGATCTTTAGGGAACACGCACGTTATCTAAGAAAAAACGCTAGCAAGCTGTAATAATTTTAAATGTGTTTATGACAGTGTGATTTACTACAACTGTGTATTTTAACTTTTACTCTGGGGACAGTGTGTCACTATAGCTACTGCCTTAATCCGCGTTTGCCTTAATCCTTGTTTGCACGGACACCATAGCGATTGGTCTGCTGCCCTACCTGACTAGGGACCTGGTTTTCACGCTGCTTCCAGCGCGGCCGCCATCTTGGGTGGAACTTAAGTCAGCTTGCTAGTCTTTGGCGCCCTCTGACTTACCTTTCCTCCCTATTTAACCAGCATGCCTCCGAGGACGTGCAGCGGACGAGTGCAGCGGGCGCGCCTAATGCGCGCTGAAGGAGCGCCAAAGGTTAGCCCGTCTGCGCCCGTCCGCGTCCCGGAGGCGCCCCTGCCCCTGCCCGCAGCAGATACGGTTCATTTAAGCCCCTCCTTAGAGCATATGTACAGCTATGATTTCGCGACTCTCTATGGCCTTAAGGGAAATGCTGGCTGTGAGTGCTCTGAGTTTGTATGTGATCCTGCTACTGCCTTTCTGAATTGTGTGGAATGTGGATGGACGGCCATTTCTTCCCCCCTCAGGCAAGCTACGGAAGGCCTACCAATCCTCTCGATCCCCGCTCCGGCCAAGCCCCAGCCCTACTCCTGTATGTTATTAAATACTCGATCATTAGGCAAATATGCCCTGCACCTTTTTAATCTCCTCATGGAGCAGAAGCCGGCATGTCTTTTCCTCACCGAGACCTGGCTATCCGACGCCTCTAACCCTGACATCTCGGCTGCCCTTCCCCCTAACTATTATATTGTGAGGAAGGATCGGCATGTAGGCAGGGGAGGTGGCGTCGCTATTGTGGTTGATAGGTAATTCACCTGCGCAGTGGTTGAGACTGAGACCATTACAGGGGTTGAATCATTCAGGTTTTGCCTGTCTTTTTCCTCGCACCATTCGTGCGCTGGTCTATTGGTGTATAGGCCACTAGGCTACCCTAGTTCTTTCTTCGAAGAGCTCCATCTGTTCCTGTCCCCGCTTATTATGAAACTTCACGATGTGACCAGCACTTTTGGCCTCTCTCCTTATATTCTCTCGGCAACACACAATAAGGGTCATCTGCTAGACCAAGTGTATTCCTCCATTCCCATCTTATCCTCCCCGCCGATACCCCTGATTTGGACGGACCACTGTCTGCTAAATTTTGACATTCTGGGTCTTTCTAAACCTACCGGCAGCGGAATTGACTCTCAGCCTATGGCTTTCCGCCCCTTTCATCGAGTTACTAGCGATATGTTGGAGCAGTCCTTGGCATCCCATCCATGCCAATTAACGGGCAAGCTTGAGCATGACCTTTCCATCTTTCAGTCATGGCTTTTACAGCGCTTCGACGAGTTAGCCCCTCCTCTGCTAAGCCTAAATCTGGTCAACGTACTTCAGCCCCTTGGTTCACTGCTGAACTCCACGAGATCAGAAGAAGCTGTAAGAAGGCTCAAAGAATTTGGCGCAAAAATTACGATGCCCCTTCTAAGGTGATGTATAAAGATCTCACCAAAATTTATCATAAGGCCATTGTGGCGGAAAAGAAATATTACTTTGCTAAAAGAATCGATGCAGCTAGCAATTTTAGTAGGAGATTTTCAAAATCGTTAAGGAATTTACTGCTCCCACTGCTCTTATCCCCAAATCCTCTCCTTCTGAATCTTGGGTCAAGCAACTGGCAAGTTTTTTTTCAAATAAAATCCTTAACATTCAGGCGTCTTTTCCGCCTGATGTTCTTGCTAACGATCCTGGCACTTTAGCGCCCGGGTTGTGTACCTCCTCTGATAATTATACTCTTGCAGTCTTTCCATCACTGTCTCCCCAGATGTCAATGGATCTACTACTTAAGCTGAAATCCGGTTCTCCGTCCGACCCTTGCCCTGCTAAAATCCTGGCAAAAATGGCCCATGTCCTTAATCCACTGGTCAATCCTCTTCTTAATGCCTCTCTTGAATCGGGTGTTGTACCTAGGGTGTGGAAAAAGGCGCATATTGTCCCATTGATAAAAAAACCTAACTTGGACCCTTTGGTGCACTCAAACTACAGACCGATCTCACTGCTCCCTGCCCTGGCCAAACTTGCGGAAAAAACATGTGCACTCCACTTTGTCTGATTATTTAGAATCACATAACATCCTGCATCATACTCCGTCAGGGTTTCGCTCTAATTTGAGCACAGAGTCAGCACTGCTGGAGATAACCAAGTCTATCAAGGAGGTGACAGATCGTGGAGGGAATGCGATGCTGGTATTATTGGATCTTTCTGCGGCCTTTGATACCGTCCCTCATAACCGTCTTCTTTCAAGATTGCAGGAGATTGGACTTAGAGGGACGGTACTCAATTGGTTTGAGTCCTTCCTGTCCGAGCGCCAACAACTGATCTGCGTCCCTCCTTTTTTAGCGGCTGTCCCTCCCCTGGCTGTAGGTGTACCTCAGGGGTCGGTACTGAGTCCCACCCTTTTAAATATTTTTCTATCTCCCCTGGCTGAATTGGTGGAGTCCCATGGTGCCTGGATAGTGTTATACGCTGATGACACGCAGCTTCTCTTCACCTGTGACAAGAACACTGAGTTCACTGTTGAATCCATCAAGAGCTGCCTTGAGGCCATTTTCTCCTGGTTTCAGCGTAACCAGCTAAAATGTAATTCAGATAAATCTGAAATTATTTTTTTCGGCTGTGCCCCTGACACTGATTGGAAATCCTGGTGGCCTGTGGATATGAATCCCCCGTCTTCACCCACCCTGGTTGCTAAGAATCTGGGTGTCAAAATTGACAACGGCTTGACTTTTAAGCCCCAGATTCTCAGTCTAGTTGGCCAATGCTTTGCCCTGCTGCGTACGCTCAGGAAATGTCTTCCTTTTCTCTCCCTTTCTCACAGGAGAATCACAGTACAGGCACTGATCAGCTCTAGTCTCGACTATGCCAATATTCTCTATCTAGGGCTCCCAGAGTACCTTCTACCTCGCCTGCAAACTGTTCAGAATTCTGCTGCTAGGGCCATTTGTGGCCTCAGTCGTAGAACTCACACCTCAGCCCTCCTTGATTCGCTCCATTGGCTCCCAATAAGGAAGCATATACTCTTCGAGACTTTAACCATGGCCTTTAAATCCTTGCATGGGATTGGTGCTGTCTATCTAAGGAAGCGTGTCCAATTCTATTACCCTGCCAGATCTCTTCGCTCAGCCACACAAGCTCGGGCCATTCTTCCAGCTACCAAGCGTGCTCGAATTGGGGGCCGCTCCTACAGATTACTGGCACCTCAGCTCTGGAATAAGCTTCCCCTTTCTCTTAGGAAATAAGACAATCTGTTGTTCTTTAGGAAGGGTCTGAAGACCTGGCTTTTTGATCTTTAGTCTGTCTGTGTTTCCGGTCTCCTCTACTGATCTGTTTAGCGCCGGGACACTCTGCCCCAGTAGCCGTGCGCTCTATAAATCACCCCTATAACATAACAATTAAGATTTTTACTAAATTAGGATGGAATCACAGAACCAATTTGAATGTCTTTCCTTGGCAGCATTATTGATAAAACAAGTTCAGTATGTTTTAAGAAGAGCTGTCTAAATAGGCAAAGGCAAAACTTAAATTTTGCTATTTCATATCATATTTGGCTATGGACACTGATTCATGCAAAAAATGTCTTGCCCAAGTAACATTTTCTGCTTGAACTAGGGTTCCGCTTGCGACTTGTTTACATTTTTACACATGAGGATAAACCCCTTGATATTTCAATCAAGATACGTGCAAGACACATTTTGTGTAATTTCACATAATTCTCCTCTACGCATAATGCTTCTGGGTTTGTTCTTCTAAGATCAGGATGAATATATTTTAAAAGACAAGGTAGCTTCAGTTCTTGGAGAAGGCAGGTATCTGTAGGGGACAAGTGGTGCGGTAAAAACAAAGTTTCAACATGGGGCGACTTGGTCACTTATGGCTCGTAAACTTTCAAAACGTGGAGCTGCTTAAACCGCAGCAGTGTATAATGGTGGCTGGGGAAGTACTTTGGCAGTAGGGGATAAATATGCCAGATGACCTACACTTGGTGAGTGAGAAAAGTGAGAGCCACGGTTGCTGCAGTGCAGTCTGTTGGAGAGCAAACATTTTGTAACAAGCATTGGTAAAGCCAATATGTCTTGCCAATGCAAGAGCTGTTGGCTTTGAAATTGTGTTTTAGCCATGTTCTAAACCAGTGTGGCTGCTGTTCAGCATGACTAAAAGTTAGTGTTGTGGAGTTATGTGTGGTGGAGTAGATTGGAGTAGATTAGAGTGAGGTAGTTTGGGGTAGAGTGGAATGGGTAGATTGGAGTAGAGTGTAATAGAGTGGAGTGGGAAATATTGGGGTAGAACGGAGTAGAATATAGTGGTGCAGATTGGGGTAGAGTGAGGCAGACCGGATTAGGGTAGATTGGGGTAGATTGTACTGCAGTAAAGTGGGGTGGATTGGAGTGGAGTAGAATGTGGTAGATTGGAATTGATTGGGGTAGATTGGAGTGGAGGGGGATGGGGGAGTGGGGTAAATTGGAGTGGGGTAATGGGGTAGATTGGTGTGGTAGATTGGAGTAGGGGAGATTGACATGGGTGTGATGTAGTGTAAAATTCCATTTTACATTGTAGGGGTGCATTATAATCACACATGTAGACTGCATTAGCTTATAATCCTTGTTGTGTTAATCTAAGTGTTAGAATTTTGGAACGTGATAACATAAATATGATGTGTTTAGGCCAAAATGTAGAATACATGAAGAAAATAACATAGAAGATGAATGTAACTAGCAGAGAATATTAAATGAACGCATGTGTTGTGCCATAGACAATTATTTCATTAAGGAATGTGCTTACTAATCGTTTCACTTGCTATATAGGTGAAAATATTAACTGTACATGATTCAAATTCTATATAATTTTGTAAAGTTCATGTTCCACTTCTCTTATGTTAGCTGAGTTCTATAGGTCTGAAATGCACTTTCTCGGAGGCTCTCCCATTAGAATTAATACTCAAATTTCATGTGTACACTGGATTCTGTTCTGTCTCACGTTTCTGTTGCATGTGGAAGAATCATCATTGTTAGTTAGAATAATGTCTTTGTTTTAGGAGTTAGGCAAGCAGGGACGAGGATACATTGAGCATTGATACTGATGATGGAGAACTGTTGTATTTTCTCACAGGAGAGAGCCTGGGAATCAAGGTCATCTCACCACCGCTCTGCAGCATCGCTGCCCAATGGAAAAGTACGTATGTGGATGTGGCCTGACCATACGGCGTGACCTGTGAACGATCCTGGGAAGCCACCTGTAGAATTGATGTATCGTAACTAGGGAAAGAGTCCAGGGCACTTCTTCTCCACCTTGAGAAAAAGAGCATCTTAGAATGAGCTCTGTAGCTTCAAGTTACCAGACCCAACTGATGTGCAGAGACTTCTATGGAAGACCTCTCATGCTGACACATTAGCTGATCCTGCCCCATGAAATGCTTATTTAGGGATGTCACATTAGTGTTGGTGTAGGGACAGATTAATGCTATATTCCCACAAACCTTTGATGCAGGGGAACTTGGACGTTTGTTCCCTAATCTTCTGTATCCTGATTCATGAACTAATAATCTTGTGCATGTTGCACCACCTTAATTTCATTCGTAGATTTGGCTTTGTATTAGTTCCAATGTATTTCTACAACCTCACCTTGAGGTGCCTGTAAGTTCAGTTATTTTTGGCTTTGCACTAAACCAACTAAAACCATTTGGTATTCTGTGATTCATAAGAGTCATAATGAATTGGAATTGAAATGATTAACCCACTAACAATTTCCCCCCCCCCCACACTTTCATGCTGAGAAAAAGTACCATCGACTCAAGGTTCTAGAGCACATCTAGAACATGGAAACTCAGCTCTTTCATTGAAGTAGACTAGAGTGGGGTGGGGTACATTGGGGTAGATTGGAGTGATGTGGGGCAGGGTAGATTGGGGTAGAGTGGAGTGGGTTATAGTGGAGTACTGCCACTGAAGTCTATGCCACTCTACTCTGTGCCACTGCACTCTACCACTACCACTGCACTCTACCCTGAACAACACTACTTCATGCCACTCTACTGCACTCTAAATCATGCACTCTATCCCACTACAGTCTATTGGCCTGATTGCACACTTGGTAGAAGGGTAACTCAATCACAAATGTGATGGATTTTCCGGCAGCCGTATTATGAGTTCCATTATGTTCCATTGGATATAATGGAATGCGTAATACACCGAACGGGATAACCGTCATGTTTGTGATGAAGTAACCCATTTGTCAAACTCGTAATCAGGCCCTATGTCACTACACTCTATGCCAATCCGCTCCACGCCACTCTAATCAACTGTGCACCATTGCACTCTAAGACACTGCACTCTATGCCATTTCACTCTACTCCTCTCTACTCTACTCTTTGCCAGTGCACTCTACCGCACTCTACTATGAACTACTGTACTCTGCATCACTTTACTCTGCATCACTGTATTCTACGCCAATGCTTTCTATGGCAATGCGCACTATTCCACAGGACTCTATGACAATGCACTCTACAACACTGTGCTCTATGACACTCTACTCTGCAAGACTGCACTCTCCACCACTGAACTCAACGCCACTCTTCTCTGCACCACTGCACTCTACTCCTTACCACTCAACTCTGCACCACTCTACTGCACTCTAAGCAAATGCACTCTACACCACTACACTCTACGTGACTCTACCCTGCATCACTCCACTCTAAACCTCTCTAAACTATTCTGCACCACTGCCTCCATGCCAATGCCCTCTGCCCCACTATACTCTATGCCACTGCACTCCCGACACCACTCTACACTTCTGCACTTTACCCTGTACCACTCCACTCTACCCTGCACCACACCACTCTATTCCACTTCACTCTACTTTGAAACAATCTGCTCCATGTCACTGTACTCTATGCCTTTCTACTCCACTCTGAGCCACTTCACTCTATGCCATTGCACTCTATGCCACTGCAATCTACTCTACACCACTCTACTCTACATCAATGCACTCTAAGCTAATGAACTCTACACCAATTTTCTCAAAACCAATGCACTCTACACTAATCTATTCTGCACTACTGTACTTTACGCAATTTCACTCTAGTTCTCTCTACTCCACTCTACAACACTCCACTTCACAATACTCCACCCTATGATGCTCTATTCCATTAAACTCTACTTCACTCTATGACACTCTACTCCACTCTATGCCACTCCACTATACAACAATGTACTCCACTCTATGCCATTCTATGACTGTACTCCACTCTACGATGCTCTATGTAACTCTCAGTACGCCACTCCATGCCACTTTGCTCCACTCTATGCTATGACACATTACTTCACTCTACTTCACTCCACTGCTCCACACTGCGCCACCCCGCCGTGACACTCTCCTCTCCTCTATGCCACTCCACTCTACAACACTCTATACCATTCCACTCTCTTACACAATCCCACTCTGTCACTTTACAGCAATCTACGCCACTCTACTCTACTCTACACAACACCCTCCATGCCTCTCCACTCTGCTCTACACCACTCCATGACTCTTTATGCCACTCCAATCTACAACACTCTACTCCACTCTTGCACCCTACTTCACTTTACGCCACTCTACTATACTCCACTCTACTATATTCCACTCTATGCCCTTCCACAGCATGGGTGAAAAGCAGCCACGCTGGTGTAAAACATGGTTAAGAAATATGAGCAAAGCCAATCAGAGGCACGATCTATTGGCTTTCTCAATGCTTGTTTATTCATGCTATTCTCAACTATATTGCCAGGCCTGCTTAATGCAAGACAATATATTTGGAAGGGACAAAGTCGAAAAAATCTCTAAAAATCCTCCAAAAAAAGTCCTCATTGAATTATTGAAGTAGGTTGTCTGCTTTTGAATGACACAAATCTTTGCAAACCGAGAATAACGTATGAAGAAGTGTCAGATATTGGGCGATGCCTCATTATGACCCACTGATGGGAATCATTCTGCCATTTGTGGGAATCAATGAGCCGCATGCCATGAATTTCACAATTTGCCTTGTACAACCACCAATATGGCAGGGCAAACATTGCACCAAATCTGGGCACAATATGCCTCAAACTGTTACAATTATAATGGGGCCACCTCATCATTTCATAGATTGCCAACGGACAAGGAGAGAACTATTAACACTGCTAGTGTGTTCGCGTGAAGGAATGTAGACAGGGTCGAAACCATTCATATGCCATCCATTTATCTCAGAAAAGCTGGTAGGCTGGGTCAAAGACAGTCACACGTTGGGGTGATATTTGAAGAAGGCCAGTACAACTGTGAAAGAGACAGTTACATGTCACGTTGTCAACTCTGAAGTCCAGAGATTTTTTTACAACAATTCATGTGGGGCAGTCAATCATGTCAGGCTACTACCCCATAAGTTCAGGGCATCTCAGCAGATGGCCAGCAGGTCCTGGGCAGAGTGAGCTACATGTATGATGTAGCTGAAATAGAGTTAGTCAAATGTGAATTTAGAGGTAAAGTTGGAGTCTTTGCAAACGTTTTGTTCATTTAAAAGGCCAGCCCTTTCAAAGCTGAGAAAGAATGAGTGAGTTGTTGCTAATACTCTGAAAGACATTTAAGGGTGGAGCAGAGCCAGACACATGTCGAGCTAGATCCTTAGAAATGCATGTACAGACTGATTCGCAAACTGCATGTTGCAGTAAATAAAGTACTATATCCGTGCTACTAACTTACTACAAATTGCAATTCACGTATTAGACATCTTCAGAACTGCAACCCAAAAAACAGTATATAAGAGATAGTGTAATACTATCCAAAAAACACTACAGTAGATTTCATGGCGAATTTGGATCAGCTTGGCTTCTCGTGTATTTGCAATGTGATTGAACTCGACCTTTCAAACCAAACGAGGTTGGTAGATGCCTCATTAATCTACTTGCTTCTTAATATTTTTCTAAAACTTTTTTCTAAACTTTTCTTTTGTCTCTTTTTACGTTTTATATTTCATGGATTATCCACATGACACTTACTTTTGGTGAAATCGAGTTGGGAATTTGGTTCGGCCTTGTCTTTCCTACCTTTTTATTATTCCTCCTTTGTACTATGGTTGGTTTAAGGGTGTATCCCCTATTTAAGATATGGTATAACTATAAGGTACTGCAGTAAACTGTAGTGTTTTTTGTATAGTATTACACTATCTCTTATATACTGTTTTTTGGGTTGCAGCCCTGAAGACGTCTAATGCCCTGTACTGGCTAGACGAAACACGTGTTGGCTGTGCACTTCCTTGTGAACTGGATTTTTTGATTTCATTGGAGAAATAAAAATTGGATATTGTCAACTGGAATAACGACTACTGGAGGATTCTTCTCCATTTAATACTGACTTTTATGAGTGCTTGGAAGAGCAATTCTTTAATAAAGAAGGCAGTTTGGGAAATGAAGGGGCAGACAACGTAAGGGTGCGCATGTTGGGATGAGGGAGCAAGCTGACAATGGAGGGTGGGTGGGAGGTATTTGGGCATCAAATGAACAGCATCGATTGATGGGAGGGGCTGGGATAGCACATGGACAATGTAGAGTCGGCTGGAGTAGACGGAGAAGCAACCTGACAAAAGAAAAGTGGGTGTGAGAGAATGGGGAAATGCATGGGTAATGGAGGGTGGGTGGGAGTGGAGGGTGAAGCAAACAGAGGGGCTAGTGAAGTGAACACACCAGAGGATGGCGAGGATGCAACACAGTGGGTTTGCGCAAAACATCACCAGGGAGCAAGTGTGGGAAACAACACAGATGGCGCGGGTAAGGAACACTCACGGTAGGGGAAGCAAACGGTGGAGAGAGATGAATTAGGGGTAGGACAAGAAAGCGCACTCTGTGGAGGTGGGCAGGAGAAGCGGGCACCATGGAGAAGTCCAAGTGGAAGCAGCAAGATCATGATGGAGGGGATAAGTACATGAGGGAGAGAGCTGAGAAACAAACACCCTCTCATAGTGTTTTTAAAAAAAAGAAAAAAGTTGCACCTGAAAACAGAGCAGTGGGAGACACAAGTAATGGATCCTGCACCAGTGGTGTAATAAACACAAGAAGAGAAAGTGAAGCCCACACACACTAAAGAATTAGAAACAAGCAACCTTGAGTGAGAATGAAGCCAATCAATGGAATGCAATGGCCGAGTTTTAAGCTAACAAAATGTCTCAAAACAGACAGCAGATGTGCTGTCCTAGTCAAGATCTGCACATGAGTCTAAAAATACACACTAAAGCCATAACCTTATTTATTATAATTTTAAATATTATTGTTTAAAATAATCTAACAGATGTGATGAATATTGCGTATTGTATGAATCTGTTTGACACTGTAAGTGATATACGTCACTGCAGTTGGACAGTTTAAAATAAAAAAACTAAATGCACATGGGGGCTTCCTCTATTATTGTGGCTTCAGAATTACAAAATTGCACACAATCTTTTGTGAATTCAGAGGTTGGTGAATATCTGTTTCAAAATTACACCTGCACACGTTGATCATTATTGCACCCTTATATGTTGTTCCACTATCAGGTATTGTGCCAGAATTAGCAATATTCAGTTCAATTAATGCCAGGCTCTGCATATAGTGGGATGAGCCACTGTAAGCTTGCACCCAGCTCAAGCCCATTGCCTAAGTCTGCTTGAGCCAACCTTTCATGGGAGGTGATATGGACTACTGGTTAGAGCTGTTGAAGATGTTTCATGGAAAACCAGTTCTGAATCCCAGCATTTGCTCAGCATCCTGTAAAAAACTGCCAAATCTTGCTGTGCTGGAAAAAACAATGTATAACATAGTCTCAGTTGTGAAGCTCTCTCATGTTCCCGGGCAAGGTTTGAATTATGTCTGACAAAAATAAAATGTGGATTCTGCCTTAGCCCAAACTGTAATCTCTTTCTCCAAGAATTAATAACAAAGCATTAACCTTCAAAGTCAGACATACCCCTCTAGGGGAAAAACTGCACATCATTAAACTGGAAAATAAGGGGAAAATCCCATCTTCCCTGCATGACTAAACTATGTAATGTTAGGAGGAGTTTCATTTCACCGAAACTCCTTTTTGTTAATTACCATATGTGAGAACACCTTCAAATATGTGAGTTTAGGATATGTGACTGTATAAAAATCTTTTGTGTTTTATTAATTAGCCTAGAATGCTGCCCCATCTGTAAAAGTGTATGGTGCACAAGTCAGCCTACTTGCCTCTTAACCTTTTAAGTGTGGCTGCCAGCGGATTTGGCCATTGACTGGCACTGGGGAGGCACATAAAATATAAGCACCAGAGGGATTCCTTTATTATTCTTTGAAGGTTTGGCTGCTCCGGAAAAGCTTCCTGAGCAGTTTGAGTATTTTTTTGTGTGTAATGACAATCAGCGTACTGGGTTGAAATCATCACACTAAGGTGAAAGTTGAACGAGACAATGGGCTCGCTTTACTTTCACTATATCAGTGCTGGGGGGGGGGGGGATATCTCAGCCCCCTGATCATTGATTGGGCTACAAAAGGCACAGTTGGAAATGGGGGGATCTCCTCTTTCCAATGGTATCTGTCCCTAGTGGATCACTGCTTTGGGATCATCATAGGAGAGTAATCACCTAGCAGGGATCCACCCACTTGAAACCAGGGAGTAAGGGCACCAATTGACCTTGGTTTGATCCATTCCTGTCCCGTGCACTATGCCCAACCATACAAGTTTGGTAGTGTTTTTATCAACACAAGTGGGGTAATTCTGTGTGGTAGGAATGTTGTGGATTCTTGTACATTCCAAACGTGTTTATCACAGAAGAGTTAGGAGTATGTGTGATTTCAGGAAATGTTTTCTCTTTGCATGGCTTTGTGGGAAAGAAAACTCATGTGATCAACACAAGGCACACCACCCTGGACTCCCCTAGCTAACTAGTTTTTAAAAATGTGCAGTTTTTTAGGTTTGCCTAGGTGCCACCTGAGTTAGGACCCAAAATCTGCAGCTACCCATTTTGAAAAAACGGGTCTGCTTTTGGTGGAAAATGTGATATATCCATCATGTGTTTTGGGCCCTTTTCTGTCATGGGCACTAGGCCTAACCACACAAATGAGGTTCCATTTTTTTCTGAAGACTCAGGGGAATGTTTGGCGGAGGGAAATTTGTGGCTCCCCACAGTTTCCAGAACTTTCCATCATAGAAATGTGAGGAAAATATATTTTACTTAGTCAAGGTTTGAGGTTAGCAAGAGATTCTTGGTATACTTCTGAGATCCCCACAAGTCACCCTACCCTAATTCCCCCACATGTCTAGTTTTTAAAACCGTGCAGCTTTGCTAGGTTTCCCTGGGTGCCCAAAATCTACAGCTACCCACTTAGGAAAAACGGGTCAGTTTTGAGTGGAAAAATTTGATGTAGCCATGTTGCTTTTTGGGCTGTATCTTGTCGCAGGCACTAGGCCTACCTACCCACACAAGTGAGGTACTATTTTTATCAGAAGACACGTTGGAGCATTGACTAGTAACATATTTGTTATTATCAACTGGATTTCGCTGCATTTGTGCCTTCCAAAGGTAAGGCAGTGTTTAAGAAAGAAGACCTTTTGAAAATGTACAAATAATCACTATTCCTGAACTTCATAGCTTGTGCCCATTTCAGAAATACATAGGCTTCCTTGGTACCCATTTTTCACTCTACATATTTTACCATATCAATTGGTCTATCCTCGGTACACAATGAAAAACCGTTGTACGGTGCAGCTCAATTTTTTACTCTGGGTGCATTGGGTTCATGGAGACCCTACAAACCCTATGTATCCCCATAACCAGAAGTGTCTTGCAGATGTAGTGGTACATTGCTTTGGTATCTCAGTCATTGTGACAAAAAGTTACAGATGAAAATATTGGCACAAACTGCAGTTTTTTCCAACTCATTTTCAGTATTTCTTGATTTCTATAGTTAGGTTCTTTGGAAAAACATTCAGGGATCTACACATATGACTCCTTTTTACATTGCTACCCAAAATAGCCAAAAAAGGCTCAGCAATCAGGTAAGAAGGGTGGTGGAGGTGGTGGTGGTGGGGGGGATTAATTCACCAATAACATTGTTATTAGGGTGCAACAGAAATGCTTCTCAATTCATGTTTAAAAACTCTCACTTCTAATGAACACTTCTCAATACATCTGATATACTCAGGTAAAATGCTTTCATGTGTTAAAAAACTCATCCTTTTTTTGCATTTTGAAGACACCATAACACATTCTGACATGATGTTTGTTGTATGAATTACATCCCAAATGTTTTCAGCCCCTGGCTCAAGCACAGGCTCTTAAAGCCAGGCCCCAGCACTTCGATTGACTCAGCTTTCCCTGTTAATATGTTGGCTCTCCATTTTCAGAAATATTTAACTGCTTTCCGAAATAAATATAAATAGGTATTTACATTGAGCTAGGTTTATATTGTGAACTAGGAGGCTTCTTCAGCCAAGCAATACAACCTGAAGTTGTTTATGACAAGAACTTGCAGATTTAGGACAAAACACAGAACATTAACACCTATGATTCTCCTGCTGCTATCTACCAAGGAGACCTAATTTTCTATTTAGCAATGACATGTTTTATATAGCGCCTCTATGGTTGTAAATGATAGAAGGTAACATTTCCTTTTTCAGTGTTACTCAGTTTTCCGACCTAGCTGTGATGGAAGGTCTGATTGGGCTTGCTGGGATTTGGGATTCTGACCTAGAGGCATAAATATGAGGGCGATGCATCATAATTGCAGCGTGCAAAGTGGTACATGAACGACGCAAAGCCCCAAGTCATATTTATGAAGCCATGCAAAGTCACCTTGCTTGGACCTCCATGACTTCACAAATATGGAGTAATACAACGCAGTACAAATCGCTGCGTTGCCTTACTCTGCAACATTCCAAGGGCATTACAGTGGGTGTTTCATGCAACTCCCAAATTTGCGAGGACTTGTGAAGCTGGGAATGCATCAAAATCTTATGGCTCCCGATGTGAGGCGTAATGAGGAGAAATGTGTTTATTTCTCCTTTTTCCCCTCTGTGTGACATAGAAAGAGGAAAATGCCTCTATGGATTGTTTTCGTGCAGGAAGGGGACCCTTCCTGCACAAAAACAATCCAGCTGACAACACAGGCTCCCTTGCACTATGCAGCCAAAACAGTGCCAGCACTGGGGGAAAGGAAAGGAATGCACTGTATTGGATAAATATGGTGCATTCCTTCCCTAAGCCTGTGGCACAGCTGCCATACACTTCCAATCCCATAAATATGCCCCCTAGAGACCACCGCGGATGCCGGTGGTGCTGATTCAACTGAAAATATTTCTATATATAGTAAAAGTTAACATCTTCCTTGTTCTATGTTACTTAGTTTGCCGATCTGGGAAGGATGGAAGGCCATATTACACTTGCTGGTATTTGAGATCTCGGCCTATGGAGCCCCGCTGATGGAGATGGCAATGGTCCAACCTACAGCTAAATATTTTGGCCAACTGTATGTGCTAGGAGCATAGACAGGCCGTGGGTGAGTGTGGATACTGGAGTGGGCACCATCTCCATGAGACCCAGGTTTATTGTGTCAGGATTGCATCCTATCATAAGTTGCATGTAGAAATAAACTTGAGAGCGCAGCCTTATCTGCATGTGAACGATAACGGTTGTAGCAGTTACTGGTTGAAGTTACTTCTTGAACACTGGATATATTTTACACAGTGAAAAGATGTGTTTGCAGGACACATGCAATTGTGACATTTTGATAGGGGTGGTTCTAAAAATAAAAGTACCATTTCTGGGGCAAAATATGCCTAATCCAGAGGACAATCAGCTATTGGCAACCTCTCCATCAGATTATTATCTGTCCATGCTTTATTTGCTAAGTTTCAAATAGTTCACACACAAATTGTAGGAATTAATATTACAACTCATGGAGGGGTGTGGCTTGCCGCTCGATAGGCATGACAGCACTTCTGTGAGGCTCCCGACACAAACCGGCAGAGACGCGCTCCGAGGACATTTGGCGCGGAAAAACTTGATGGACCTTGCGGGTGAAAAGGCTCATGTTAAGGATGTGAGCCATTTGGGAATCTCCTGCAACTGTAAAGGACACAAATTCAAGGTGAACGCTCAGAGGCGGTTCCGCGATATTTCGGCCGCCATTTTTTTTAGAGTTAACCGCCGAGAGTGTATACTTTGCTCCAAATGCGCGCAAATTTCTCTTATCAATGATGCCTCTAATTTAAACATAGCACTCAACGCTCAATGTCCTTTTTCAGCAGCACTATTTTAGAATATAGCTTTTCTTCTTCTCCTCAATGTTTCACCATTTTCGAATTTTCAATGCTAAGGCAGCCATTTTGAACTCTTTCATATCTATGCCACATATTCTCTGAGGAGCAGTAGACGTACATGTTTTTCAAAAGTACTCCCTTTCTCATGACATGTACTATTCAATTACAGTTTTTTCAGTGTTTTTTCTCTCTCTGTCAGATAGTGAGATGGTATACTCAGACCAACGTTCATAACAAATCCTGCCAGAGTCTAATGTGCTGCGATAACTCAGTTTCACTCCACCTTCTCTAAAGGAACTGAGGTGATGTGGCTATTTTCGCCATTCTGTGTCTTTCACTTTTGTGTAATCATTTTTCAACATTGATTAGAGTTCCATTTATATTGCACTATGTAGCCCTACGTGGAACACTTTTAACATTTGTGATGCCTTTTTACTCAGATGACTTACTCTGCTTTCTCAAGTAATTTAAATGCTCATTTTGTGGCGCTGACTAACGGAATCCGGTCATGTACAGGTCCTTGATATTTTTGGACTGTCTTGTTCCTGTCATCTATTCCTTAAGTGGGGTCCGGCTCAGCTATACCTCCCTTCAGCCTGCTTTTACTCATCTTCACTGGCATCTCTACATTTAAAGTTTATCTATGCTTCTGGACTTTTGATACTATAGTTTGATGGGCAGAATCAAAGGCGCCCTTTCTACTACTCCAAAACCAAAGCATATCTTCATCAAAAATTCAACAGTTTTTTCTGATCTTTCTAAGCTGGAAAATCTAGGGGTCGTTGATATAGACCAGTGCACCACAAATATGGAGCCCGCATAGTCAGCACCAGGAAAATCCAATGTAAAACGTTTAAAAAAGGATCCCCCTTCACCACCCAAACCAGCATCCTCAGTCTCAATGGAATTAATACTTCAGGAAATAAGAGCCCTGAGACCTTTTGAAGAGGAAACAAACACCAAACTGCAAATCCTCTCAGATAACTGGTCGCAGCTGAACACTAGACTCACACCAGTGAAACAAAATGTTTCCTCCTTCCATGATACCACCAAATGTGTTACCTCCTTACACTCTCAAGTATCATCTCTACAAAAACAGGTCGAAGACCTAGAAAATTGCAACAGGAGAAATAACTTACGCATTTATAATTTGGCAGACGGCGTGGAAGGGACAGATCCTATTGCTTTCTTCAAATCTTTTCTTCCTAAGATTCTTCATTTGCCAGAAGGGACTTTGTTGAATATACCACGCGCTCATAGACTGGGTCGCATTTCCACTACTGTTTTGTCTTCACAGAGGCCAAGAGGTGTCATTTTGTACTTTTTGGAGTACACAGATCTGTTAAGAGTACTGGCTGCTGCCAGGGCTACTCAAAAAATGTCTTAGTCTGGTGCTACATCATTTTTTGCGCAGGATTATTCTAAAGCCACAGCATCAAGACACAAAGCCTTCCGTGACATGAGACAAGTCTTTTGTTCCATGGGTGCCAGATACAGCCTCTTCTATCCATGCTTGTTTAAAGTCACTTACAACAACAAAACTACTTCCTATGATGACCCAGTGCATCTGCAAAGCTTCATTAATGCACATAAGACAGATCTTATGGACTTTTCAAGACCATCATCCTCACATGTTACTTGATTTACATAAGCTGTATATTTAAGCGGTCACTTTCTTTTTGGATTGCAGGATTCGTACTGTCATATATAAATATATTGGTTTTGCATTTTAGAGTTTCTTAAACAGTGCTTATTAGTATTGCGAAAAGTTGTTTCTTCATTGTTTATGATTAACCTTTTAACTAATGTTAGTCTGATCGTCTCATTTCACTTTTTTCTCCACAGTTACATTTTTGTTTTGGGGTGCTCCCTTACAGGTTTGGTTCGGTTCTCACTGGATGTTTCGTCTGCTTCATGTGATTCCACCTACCCCTTCATTATTGTTTCCTTCAGGTAGGTATGTTGTTCGTTCTGTCTTTCGTTTTTTGTTTTGTCTTACATTCTTTATCTCCTTATATTCCTTCATCTTCTGCTCATTCCTTCTTTCTCCCCTCTTCTGACATTATTATTTTCTGCGATCTTCGGTTTGTCTTTCATATGTCTTTTTTCTGTGTGTTGCACCATACTTTTCTAATTTGTTCTTTTACCACCTAATCTCTTCACTTATTTTTTTCCATGTGACCAATTTCTTTTTCCATATTTATATCTGTTTATCCACTGTCTATATTTCTTACCGCTGAGAATTTATTTTCCATCTTCTTCTCCTAAGCATCCCTTGTAACACTAACCAACATTTTTGATTGATTTGGACTTTGGTGTTTTACATTTGGATTGTTCCATTTCTGATTCTTCTACCTTTCCTTGTTTTATCCTAATTGTTCTCTTCTTTCTTTTATCTCTTTCAATGCTGTATGATGTTTTTGCATTATATTGGACTTTTGCATTACAAGCTTGGATCATTCTTTTGTTGTTTTTTTATACATCTTGTTGAATTGGATTGTTACTTTTTGCTGTTCTTATCTTTCCACTTAAAATGTACATGTCACTTAAGTTAGTTTCATGGAACATTAGGGGTCTAAATTCTCCTATCAATAGACAAAGAGTCTTAACACACTAGGCCAAGTTGAATGCTGATATTGTTTTCTTACAGGAAACACACCTCACAGAGATCGAATCTCTAAAACTGAAAAGGGGGTGGGTGGGTAAGTCTTATTTTTCTCCAGAAGATGGCAAGCAAAATGGTGTGGTGATATCATGTCATAAATCCTTACCAGTTACATTGTTATCGCAAGAATCAGATGATGATGGGAGATGGCTCATTGTTAAACTATCATTAAAAGGTGTCCTAGTTTCTGTTCTCAATGTTTATGCACCTACAGGTGGAGAAGCTTCTTTTTGGCCTGCTTTGGCAAAGCATATTTCTCAATGTATTGAAGATAACTTTATTTTGGTTGGAGATTGTGACCCCTTTTTAGATAGACATTCAAAAGTTTCCTTTGTACCCAACAAGGCACATAAATCTTTTACTTACACTATACATCAACATAGGTTGCTTGACGCGTGGTGCCTTTGCAACCCGACTGCTAGAGAATATTCCTTCTATTCCTCAACCCACCATACCCAATCAAGAATTGACTATCTTTTCATATCTCATAACATCTCACAATCCCTTACACATACAGAAAGAGGCCCTATTCTCTTATCGGATCATGCACCGGTTTCCATAGGCTTTGAAGATTGCGCTTTAAAAACGCATTCCTTTTACAAACAAAAAGTTGCGCGTAAAATTACTAAAGACCTTCTTCAAGACACTATAGCATTAGAAAACTCATATTACAAATCACACTGAGAAGAATGTTTGAAGACTCTCATCAATGCTAAGTTGCAGTTTAACAAAAAATCAACAGAAGATGCTTCACTTTACTTATTAAAATCTAGTGCAAAATTTTAGTGATGTCATGTGAGATGTCATCAGTGATGTCATCAGTGATGTCACTGACCATGTCATGAATGATGTGACATCATCAGCAGTGGATTGCGGGCGTGCGAGTTATAGTGAGTCCAACTAACTATAATGTGGGAATTTCAATGGTTTTGTATGAGTAAAATGTTCAGCTAACTATAACTAGTGTGAAACCTATGGTTTTTTCAGTGAATTTCAAAGGTTTTTTAAATGCTAATTCCTAACTATAACGATTGTGAAACCTATGTTTTTTTCAGTGAATTTCAAAGGTTTTTTAAAAGCTAATTCCTTTGTATGTAGAGTTTGTAACCTACGATTTTAAAAGTGATTTTTTTTATTAGCTGTTTTTTTAACTATTAATTATTATAATTTTTTTTGTCAAAAATAATTTTTTCAATGTATTTTTCATGTAGGTTTTTTTTTTTACCATTTTGTCTTGGAGCGCTCAGGGTGCGCGCACCGGTAAGCTCACCCGAGAGCGTAGCGAGAGCGCTATTTCCACATGCAGAAAAAAAAGTATGTATTTATACTAAGTAATAATGCAATATATTCAGTGGCATACTTTTAAAATTAGTACTTTTGATTTTAAATAACCGTATTTTAACATTAAATGCATTTCCAAAAAGCTAGCAAAACGTCATTCAGGCGCGCCGCGTAAGCGCCCCTGGAAGCGCCCACGTTCGCACCGCGTAAGCGCCTACGTTTGTGCCTCATAGGCGCCCCCTGAAGCGTTCCGGTGCGCGCAACGTGAGAGCATCAAGTCATGTGACGTTAAAATAACTCTTTTCATTGGTTGTTAACAGTTTTTTTAACAACTAATGAAAACCCCACCCATTTCCTTCACTTCTTCTTTCACTTTGGAGACAGCAAGACCTGTTCCTTTCTGTTCTTCTATTTAGTGAAAAGAATGGCTGCCAGACCACCCAGCAGCAGTGAGGACTCAGATGACTTCATTGAGGATAAGCCTCCTCAGCCCAAGGTGAAGGAGCACTTTATATGGAAATTTTTCACCATACCACCAGGTGAAAAAAAGGTTAATGCTCCAAAGGTGGAATGTAAAATTTGCCAAACAGTCCTTTCATGGGGTGACCCTAGAAGAAAGTACAGTTTCAACTCCACAATGATTCGGTATGTCCAACTGAGCCACCCCCAGAACTATGCCCGGGAGAGTGTCAAGGACCTGGCACGTAATCCCCCAAGAGATGGCGCTTCAACATCGACTGGAGGAGCAACAACATCATCCGTGAGAGGAAGACCTGAGCAGCTGATCCCCAATATTCAGCCTGTTTTCAATGATATCACTATCAAGTGTAAGCAGTGTGATGAACTGCTTTGCTACGGAGAACAGTGTATAATGAACATTGTATGCACAAGGGAAAACCACCGCTGCCGTTCCCAGCCCTACTTTTTCCCCTTTTTTTGCTCCTGTTGAGCAGTTTGGCATTCCCTGTTTTTGTTTTTGTTCAGAAAAAACCCATAAAAAAGAAGAAAAAAAACAGTTCTTTTTAGAACTTCCTCCAATTCTTCAAAAAGAGCTGTATTCTTTACAAATTCAAAAGGAGTGAGTGAAGTGGAGTGTAGTCAGAGACCAAAGGAAAATGAGTGAGGGAGCAAAGAAAGGGAGGAGAGGGGAAGGGAAGTGAACTAGGAGGACTAAAAGAAGGTGAGTCTGGGAGGTGAGTGAGGAAAAAGGGAGTGAACAAGGGGAATGAGGATCAGTGAAGAAAACAGAGTAAGGGAACGGGGGTGTGGAAGGGTAAGTGAAGAGCAGTGATGTTGAGGAAAGAGTGGTGATAGAGAATGGATAAAGGCAAGTGAGCGTGAGACAGGTGGAGTAAGGGAGTGAGGAGACAAAAAAAGTGAAGGGAAAAGTTACAGTAGAGGACTGAGTGAGGGAGGAAAGAAAGAAAAGTGATGGAGTGTGGTTGAGTTATAGGGAGTAAGTGTAACAGAAGAGGAGTGAGAGACTAAGAGGATGGAGAGAATAGGGGTAACAGAGAGAAAGTGAGGGAAGGGGAGTGAGTAATTTAGAGGACAGAGGGATTGAGAGAAGGAGTTACTGAAGTGTAGTAAGGAGACTAAGGGTAGGGAAAAGAGTGAAAGAGCGAAAGAAGGGAAGAGAGAGGAAGGAGAAGGTCTGAAAGAAGGTGAGTGTGGGAGTATGGCTGAGTTATACAGAGTGAGTGTGACACAAGAGGAGTGAGAGACTAAGGGGATGGAGACAATGAGGCTAACAGAGAGAGGATGAAGGAAAGGGAGTGTAGAAGTAAGAGGACTGTGGGGATAAGAGAAGGAGTAACTGAAGTGGAGTAAGGAGAGTTAGGGAAGGGAAAAGGGTGACGGAGTGAAGGAAGGGAAGAGAGAGGAAGGAAAGTAAAGGAGAAGGTCTGAAAGAAGGTGAGTGTGGGAGAATGGCTGAGTTATAGGGAGTGAGCGTGACAGAAGAGGAGTGAGAGACTAAGGGGACAGAGAGAATGAGGCTAATAGAGAAAAAATGAGGGAAGGGAAGTGTAGAACTAAGAGAACAGAGGGAGTAAGAGAAGGAGTTAGTGAAGTGGAGTAAGGAGAGTAAGGGAAGGGAAAAGACTGAAGGAGAGAAAGAAGGGAAGAGAGAGGAAGGAAAGTAAAGGAGAAGATCTGAAAGAAGGTGAGTGTGGGAGTATGGCTGAGTTATGGGGAGTGAGCATGACAGAAGAGGAGTGAGAGACTAAGGGGATGGAGAGAATGAGGCTAACAGAGAGAAAATGAAGGAAAGGGAGTGTAGAAGTAAGAGGACAGAGGGAGTAAGAGAAGGAGTTAGTGAAGTGGAGTAAGGAGAGTAAGGGAAAGGAAAAGACTGAAGGAGCGAAAGAAGGGAAGAGAGAGGAAGGAAAGTAAAGGAGAAGGTCTGAAAGAAGGTGAGTGTGGAAGTATGGCTGAGTTAAAGGGAGTGAACGTGACAGAAGAGAAGTGATATACTAAGGGGACGGAGAGAATGAGGCTAACAGAGAGACAATGAGGCAACAGGAGTGCAGAAGTAAGAGGACAGAGGGAGTAAGAGAAGGAGTTAGTGAAGTGGAGTAAGGAGAGTAAGGGAAGGGAAAAGAGTTTAAAAGTTCATGCAAAAGAATCCAGCACGGGTGTTTGACCTCTCAATGTACTAGCTAATCATGTACAATGTTTCTTTAAATTACTTTTTCTCAACCATTAAAATGACTTCTTTAAAAAAAAAAGCATGCATCCTAATTTTCAGTGGTAAATTTTAAAAAGCACCAATCATTTCTTGTTTTTTAAGTGCACCGAATCTCAACCACTTTTTTTCATAACTCCTACTTCCAAACTGCCATTTCATTTCCACAACTCATCTGAATACAAGCACATTTACATTCAAGATGCAAAAAGTCTGGTTTATGGGTCACAGCTTTTTCTTCTGGAGTGAAAAATGTGCAAGTAACAGAGGTATTTACAAACTTGATTTACCAAATGTGGACATTGTGTGGATTGGACAGAGAGGATTAACCGCTTCCGTGCGGCGCGAATTCCCCGCCCATGCTGACTCCGCCTTGCGCGGGCGGAGTCATGACGGAACGGTTCCGTCATCAGCACAGCTCACCCGTAGCTGATGACGGAACCGTTCCGTCATCAGCATGGAAGGGGTTAAGAAGTCACCAATTGATACCATTGATAAAATCCTTTATGCATCTACCACAACCTGACCTTATAATTGTGCACTGTGGTGGAAATGACCTTGGCACTTTGACTAGGGTAGGTCTGGAAATGCTTTTAAAGGACATCTTTGGGCAATTGATGTCACTTTTTCCCAAAACTGCCTTATTATTTTCTAATATATGCCAAAGGCAAAAATGGAACTGGTCCAACCAATTTTTTCCACAGATTGAGAAAGCAAGGAAACATGTGAATAAATCTGTTTCTGCTTTCCTCAGAGACTATGGTATGGGTTCCATATACCACAACAACTTGTGTTACAACATGCAAGGCATCTACAGGAGAGATGGTGTACATTTTACAGATGAAGGGAAAAGAGTCTTCCTCTTGAATTTGAGACTCTGCATTGGTACCTACTTGTAGGTACAAAAACAGCAACATAACACAACAGCTCTTTTCAGAGCTAACTTACCTCTAAGTACACTGTTTTCCCCCGTGGTGTGCTCAGGGTGCGCGTACCGGAGAGCACACCTGGGAACGCACCCAGCGCTTACCCTGCGAAAATTTCAACAACAAAAAAATAGTTGATTTGCCCTTCAGGGTCCTTCTAGGCCCCCCTCAGAAAACCTAGGGGGTCAGGGGGTGCCTACCCTGCCCCCTTGTAATCATTTCCCCCTTTTTATTTTCACCTCTTGTGTCTCGATTCCACCGAAACACAAGATGGCGGACTCTCCGGACTGTTTAGAATGTTAACAGACATCTGACAGCCAATCAGCTTTCCGCTAGCACACTCACGTAGCGCGCCGAGTGCGCTCCCTAGTATGCGTACCGGAGAGCGCTCGGAGCGCGCCTATAGATATATGTGTTTTTGAAGTTAATTTTCATAAAAACCACTGGAGCAAATTTCACCAAATATAGCAAAGGCACATCTGTGTACCAGTCCCTACACTTTTGCAAAGTTTGGCGTAATTCCGTTCAGCTGTTCGAGCTGTAGCCGTGTCAGAACGTCCTATGGAAAATTGCATTGAGAAAACATGTTTTCGGACCCCCCATTTTTCTCAGCCCCCACTTGACGAATCCCGCCGAAACTTTCAAGAAAGGAGCGGAGTGGAGCTGGCCAACATTTTTGAAAAGTACACGCAAATTCCTCAACCGGCGCCAAAGTTATTCCCAATAGAATGTTGCGGATTTCCTATGGTAGCTAGGTCCTAACTATAACTACCTACTGGCAACCTTCAGTAGGAATATATATATATATATATATATATATATATATATATATATGTAAATATATATATATATATATATATATATATATATATATATATATATATATATATATATATATATATATATATATATATATATATATATTACCTACTGGCGGTCGCCAGTAGGTATATATAGTTAGGATTTTTTCTCTATGGGATTTTTGAAAATTCTATGTCTAATAACTTTGGCGTTTGTGGACGGAATTGGCTGAAATTTTCAGGAAAATGGAACATTTTGTTTCTGAGCAGCCCCTGACAATTTGGGGGGGTTTCATCAAGGGGGGGCCGAGAAAAAAGGGGAGTCCCAAAACGCGTTTTTCCCATGTTAATTTCCATAGGGCGGTTGGCCTCACTTTTAGCTCGAACGGCTGAATGGATTTGCACGAAACTTGGCAAAATTGTAGGGACTGTTAGCCCGATGTGCCTTTGCTAGGTCTCAATATATGTGCTCCAGTGGATTTTGAGTAATTTAGGTTCAAAAAAAGATATATATCTGGGCGGAGCCTAACCACACATCTGATCTGATTGGCTGTCAGCACTTCATCCAAGAAGTGTTGGCAGCCATCTTGGGACCAATATACATGATAGCACCTCATTAAAAAGCATTGTAGTTAATAGAGGGTTTTAGGACTTTAGTTACATTATAAATCATTTGTTGATGGTACAATACTCGTTTTAGGAATTGTGGTGGGTTCTAAGGTGATTTTACCATGTGAAAAAACCTTCTGCTGTGATATCATGAATATTGTTTGAAAGAAAACTAATATCTCATGATTTTCCCACAGTGGTTTGGAAGGGGATCTATAAGCTAAACTGAAAGCATATTTTCTGTAAATTCACATTATCTTTCTCAGTCATGTGAAAATGAAGTCTGACATTCTCAGTAAAACATGTACATCCAACAAGGACAGAGACTGTCAGTTGATTCCTTTGTGTTCTACTGCAGCCTCCTAGAGTGTTCTAAAGAACAACTAGAGCGCTAACAGTCCTACTTATTACAAAGGTATGGCACGCCTGAAGCCATCTTGATTGGAATAAAGTGGTAACTCTTAAAACATTTAATTTAAAAAGAAACAACATGAGGGGGTATATTTTGCCATAGAAAGTATGATTAGTGCTGCAGAATGAAAAATTAGGGCACATTTTGAGTGACTTCTCAAATCCTTTTCTATTTCATTAAAACATTCTGACATGCAGTCTCCCAAAATGGCCACCAGAGACAAAAGAGCCCAAATGTAGCCCAAATATCACCCAGATGTAGCCCAAGTATAGCCCAATGACAGAATGTCCCAGAGTGTTCTAAAGAACAACTAGAGCGCTAACAGTCCTACTTATTACAAAGGTATGGCACACCTGAAGCCATCTTGATTGGAATAAAGTGGTAACTCTTAAAACATTTAATTTAAAAAGAAACAACATGAGGGGGTATATTTTGCCCTAGAAAGTATGATTAGTGCTGCAGAATGAAAAATTAGGGCACATTTTGAGTGACTTCTCAAATCCTTTTCTATTTCATTAAAACATTCTGACATGCAGTCTCCCAAAATGTCCACCAGAGACAAAAGAGCCCAAATGTAGCCCAAATATCACCCAGATGTAGCCCAAGTATAGCCCAATGACAGAATGTCCCAGAGTGTTCTAAAGAACAACTAGAGCGCTAACAGTCCTACTTATTACAAAGGTATAGCACACCTGGAGCCATTGTGATGGGAATAAAGTGGTAACTCTTAAAACATTTAATTTAAAAAGGAACAAAATGAGGGGGTATATTATGCAATAGAAGGTATTATTAGTGCTGCAGAAAGAAAAATTAGGGCACATTTTGAGTGACTTTTCAAATCCTCTTCTATTTCATTAAAAAATTCTGACATGCAGTCTCCCAAAATGGCCACCAGAGACAAAAGAGCCCAAATGTAGCCCAAATATCACCCAGATGTAGCCCAAGTATAGCCCAATGACAGAATGTCCCAGAGTGTTCTAAAGGACAACTAGAGCGCTAACAGTCCTACTTATTACAAAGGTATGGCACACCTGAAGCCATCTTGATTGGAATAAAGTGGTAACTCTTAAAACATTTAATTTAAAAAGGAACAAAATGAGGGGGTATATTTTGCCATATGAATTATGATTAGTGCTGCAGAAAGAAAAATTAGGGCACATTTTGAGTGACTTCTCAAACCCTCTTCAATTTCATTAAAAAATTCTGACATACAGTCTCCCAAGATGGCCACCAGAGACAAAAGAGCCTAAATGTAGCCCAAATATCACCCAGATGTACCCCAAGTATAGCCCAATGACAGAATGTCCCAGAGTGTTCTAAAGAACAACTAGAGCGCTAACAGTCTTACTTATGACAAAAGTATGGCACACCAGAAGCCATCTTGATTGGAATGAAGTGGTAAGTCTGAAAACACTCAATTTAAAAAGGAACAACATGAGGGGGTTAATTTTGCCATAGAAAGTATGATTAGTGCTTCAGAAAGAAAAATTAGGGATCATTTTGAGTGACTTCTCAAATCCTCTTCTATTTCATTAAAAAAAATTCTGACATGCAGACTGAAACATGCACTTTGAATACCAGCAGCAGACGTCCCTGGTGAGCAGTAGCTTTACTACAGTGATCTAATGTGCAACTAGAGTGCTAACATTCAGAATTTATGGCAAATGTGTGACACATCTGAATGCCTTCTTGATGGAACCAAAGTAAACAAGCATTGAAAATGCAATAGATCTCGCCCTCGTTTAAGTTAAAGCCATTCTGTTTGTAATGAGGTGGCTTTTTAGCTTTGCTTTTATTAGTGTTTTTTCAACTTTCATGTAAATAACATGCATCTGTATGCATATAAGTATATGTATGCATGCATTTATGTTTGTATTTATATAGATATACAGATGATATATGTTTATATATGTATGTATATATATATATTCACTGAAAAAACCATAGGCTATAGACCATATATAGTTAGGAATTAGCATTTACAAAACCTTGAAAATTCACTGAAAAAACCATAGGTTATAGACCATATATAGTTAGGAATTAGCATTTACAAAACCTTGAAAATTCACTGAAAAAACCATAGGTTATAGACCATATATAGTTAGGAATTCGCATTTACAAAACCTTATTTTACTCACACAAAACCATTGAAATTCCATATATAGTTAGTTGCACTAACTATATATCGCGCACCCGCAATCCACTGCTGATGATGTCACATATTACATCATTCATGACATGGTCAGTGACATCACTGATGACATCACTGATGACATCTCAAATGACATCACTGATGACATCACTGATGACAACATCCAGTGACTGTATGTTTCTGTAAAGTTAAAATATGTCTTACATATTGAAGAATGAGTGGATGTATAAGTGTCTGGATGAAGGATTTAGTAGGTGCATGACTGACTGTATGAGTGAGTGATTAAATGTGTCTCACTGAGTGCATGGGTTAGTGACTAAACTGTCTTAATTTGTGCATCATTATGTCTGTTGTTCTGTAAACTGTTGCATGTGTTGATAAGTAGCTATATGAGTAACTATATGGGTTATTGATTGGTTGCCCAAGTATTTGTATGGGAGACTGAGTGTGTGTGTGGGTGGCTGGGAGGTGTATGACTCTGTGCATAGATGTGTGAGCAGTTGATTCACTAGATGTATGGTTTCAAAAGTGCATGTGGAAACAGCTGTATGGGCGGTTGACTGTGTGCATGAGTGTATTGGTGAGTGAATGGATATCTCAGTGCTACATGTCAAAGTAAGTACATATGTAAAACACAGTACATGTGAGAGTTGACATATATAAATAACTGTGCATAAGAGCCAGTGAATGTGTGAGTGCCTGTATGGATCATTGTGAACTTGTATCAGGGATTGTATAAGAGAGTAAATATGTGTTAGTATATGTTTGAATAAGTAAAGTTTGTATAACTGTATAGTTGAGGAAATGGAGGTGTGATTGATTCTTTGCATGACTGACTAGGTGTGTGAGTAACTCCATGGATGAGTGACAGTCTGTGAGTGTCTGTTTACACTGATTGTATCTAAGGTTATATTAGAGTCTGAAGAGGTTCATCGTATTATCACATGAATGATATCATCAGTGATGTGATCAGTAATGTCAAATGAGATGTCATCAGTGATGTCATCAGTGATGTCATTTGAGATGTCATCAGTGATGTCATTTGAGATGTCATCAGTGATGTCATCAGTGATGTCACTGACCATGTCATGAATGATGTAATATGTGACATCATCAGCAGTGGATTGCGGGTGCGCGATATATAGTTAGTGCAACTAACTATATACGGAATTTCAATGGTTTTGTGTGAGTAAAATAAGGTTTTGTAAATGCGAATTCCTAACTATATATGGTCTATAACCTATGGTTTTTTCAGTGAATATATATATATATACATATATATATATATATATATATATATACAAAAACCTCTGTTTCCCTTGCTGCCGACTCACACTCAGCCACGAACAGGAACGAGGCACGGACCAAAGTTTTCGGATGAGGTATTATTTATTGCTGTCGCCAGAAAGTTTCGGCTCGCTTGAGCCTTGATCACATGACAGCGTGCCATAGTGAAGGGTGTGTATTTAAAGTGCAAGTGCTACCATTTCATTGTGTCATAGTTAAATAAACATAGAGAATAGACCTGATGCAACATCTTTGTAAAATACAAGATATATACAATTTAAAACATACAGGTTTATGAAATGCAAGTAAAATACCAACATTCAATTGCTTATGATGCACCCCCGGATCACAAAACTGTCTAGTTATACCTGGGACATATGTCACAATCTAACTCTCATGCGTGATCATCAATTGTCACCAAGAAGATAATGGGATAAATCCCCAGCGGTGAAGGGTCATCATGTGCTGAACTAAGCACTGTTTACACAATCGACCCATGCCTAAAGTGCTGTATATGTGAAAGTGCAAGGTGCAATAGTGCAGAAGAAAAAATTATTTAAAACAACTTTTTCAATTGGCTTCTTTCCCGACAGACTGAGCCCAGTCTGTATATTCCAGTGGAGTTGAACTACCAGCTAAGTTCCCATAGTTAGATATATATATATATATTCACTGAAAAAACCATAGGTTATAGACCATATATAGTTAGGAATTCGCATTTACAAAACCTTATTTTACTCACACAAAACCATTGAAATTCCGTATATAGTTGCACTAACTATATATCGCGCACCCGCAATCCACTGCTGATGATGTCACATATTACATCATTCATGACATGGTCAGTGACATCACTGATGACATCACTGATGACATCTCAAATGACATCACTGATGACATCTCAAATGACATCACTGATGACATCACTGATGACATCTCATTTGACATTACTGATCACATCACTGATGATATCATTCATGTGATAATACGATGAACCTCTTCAGACTCTAATATAACCTTAGATACAATCAGTGTAAACAGACACTCACAGACTGTCACTCATCCATGGAGTTACTCACACACCTAGTCAGTCATGCAAAGAATCAATCACACCTCCATTTCCTCAACTATACAGTTATACAAACTTTACTTATTCAAACATATACTAACACATATTTACTCTCTTATACAATCCCTGATACAAGTTCACAATGATCCATACAGGCACTCACACATTCACTGGCTCTTATGCACAGTTATTTATATATGTCAACTCTCACATGTACTGTGTTTTACATATGTACTTACTTTGACATGTAGCACTGAGATATCCATTCACTCACCAATACACTCATGCACACAGTCAACCGCCCATACAGCTGTTTCCACATGCACTTTTGAAACCATACATCTAGTGAATCAACTGCTCACACATCTATGCACAGAGTCATACACCTCCCAGCCACCCACACACACACTCAGTCTCCCATACAAATACTTGGGCAACCAATCAATAACCCATATAGTTACTCATATAGCTACTTATCAACACATGCAACAGTTTACAGAACAACAGACATAATGATGCACAAATTAAGACAGTTTAGTCACTAACCCATGCACTCAGTGAGACACATTTAATCACTCACTCATACAGTCAGTCATGCACCTACTAAATCCTTCATCCAGACACTTATACATCCACTCATTCTTCAATATGTAAGACATATTTTAACTTTACAGAAACATACAGTCACTGGATGTTGTCATCAGTGATGTCATCAGTGATGTCATTTGAGATGTCATCAGAGATGTCATCAGTGATGTCACTGACCATGTCATGAATGATGTAATATGTGACATCATCAGCAGTGGATTGCGGGTGCGCGATATATAGTTAGTGCAATTAACTATATATGGAATTTCAATGGTTTTGTGTGAGTAAAATAAGGTTTTGTAAATGCGAATTCCTAACTATATATGGTCTATAACCTATGGTTTTTTCCAGTGAATTTTCAAGGTTTTGTAAATGCTAATTCCTAACTATATATGGTCTATAACCTATGTTTTTTTCAGTGAATTTTCAAGGTTTTGTAAATGCTAATTCCTAACTATATATGGTCTATAGCCTATGGTTTTTTCAGTGAATATATATATATACATACATATATAAACATATATCATCTGTATATCTATATAAATACAAACATAAATGCATGCATACATATACTTATATGCATACAGATGCATGTTATTTACATGAAAGTTGAAAAAACACTAATAAAAGCAAAGCTAAAAAGCCACCTCATTACAAACAGAATGGCTTTAACTTAAACGAGGGCGAGATCTATTGCATTTTCAATGCTTGTTTACTTTGGTTCCATCAAGAAGGCATTCAGATGTGTCACACATTTGCCATAAATTCTGAATGTTAGCACTCTAGTTGCACATTAGATCACTGTAGTAAAGCTACTGCTCACCAGGGACGTCTGCTGCCGGTATTCAAAGTGCATGTTTCAGTCTGCATGTCAGAATTTTTTTAATGAAATAGAAGAGGATTTGAGAAGTCACTCAAAATGATCCCTAATTTTTCTTTCTGAAGCACTAATCATACTTTCTATGGCAAAATTAACCCCCTCATGTTGTTCCTTTTTAAATTGAGTGTTTTCAGACTTACCACTTCATTCCAATCAAGATGGCTTCTGGTGTGCCATACTTTTGTCATAAGTAAGACTGTTAGCGCTCTAGTTGTTCTTTAGAACACTCTGGGACATTCTGTCATTGGGCTATACTTGGGGTACATCTGGGTGATATTTGGGCTACATTTAGGCTCTTTTGTCTCTGGTGGCCATCTTGGGAGACTGTATGTCAGAATTTTTTAATGAAATTGAAGAGGGTTTGAGAAGTCACTCAAAATGTGCCCTAATTTTTCTTTCTGCAGCACTAATCATAATTCATATGGCAAAATATACCCCCTCATTTTGTTCCTTTTTAAATTAAATGTTTTAAGAGTTACCACTTTATTCCAATCAAGATGGCTTCAGGTGTGCCATACCTTTGTAATAAGTAGGACTGTTAGCGCTCTAGTTGTTCTTTAGAACACTCTGGGACATTCTGTCATTGGGCTATACTTGGGCTACATCTGGGTGATATTTGGGCTACATTTGGGCTCTTTTGTCTCTGGTGGCCATTTTGGGAGACTGCATGTCAGAATTTTTTAATGAAATAGAAGAGGATTTGAAAAGTCACTCAAAATGTGCCCTAATTTTTCTTTCTGCAGCACTAATAATACCTTCTATTGCATAATATACCCCCTCATTTTGTTCCTTTTTAAATGAAATGTTTTAAGAGTTACCACTTTATTCCCATCACAATGGCTCCAGGTGTGCTATACCTTTGTAATAAGTAGGACTGTTAGCGCTCTAGTTGTTCTTTAGAACACTCTGGGACATTCTGTCATTGGGCTATACTTGGGCTACATCTGGGTGATATTTGGGCTACATTTGGGCTCTTTTGTCTCTGGTGGACATTTTGGGAGACTGCATGTCAGAATGTTTTAATGAAATAGAAAAGGATTTGAGAAGTCACTCAAAATGTGCCCTAATTTTTCATTCTGCAGCACTAATCATACTTTCTAGGGCAAAATATACCCCCTCATGTTGTTTCTTTTTAAATTAAATGTTTTAAGAGTTACCACTTTATTCCAATCAAGATGGCTTCAGGTGTGCCATACCTTTGTAATAAGTAGGACTGTTAGCGCTCTAGTTGTTCTTTAGAACACTCTGGGACATTCTGTCATTGGGCTATACTTGGGCTACATCTGGGTGATATTTGGGCTACATTTGGGCTCTTTTGTCTCTGGTGGCCATTTTGGGAGACTGCATGTCAGAATGTTTTAATGAAATAGAAAAGGATTTGAGAAGTCACTCAAAATGTGCCCTAATTTTTCATTCTGCAGCACTAATCATACTTTCTATGGCAAAATATACCCCCTCATGTTGTTTCTTTTTAAATTAAATGTTTTAAGAGTTACCACTTTATTCCAATCAAGATGGCTTCAGGTGTGCCATACCTTTGTAATAAGTAGGACTGTTAGCGCTCTAGTTGTTCTTTAGAACACTCTAGGAGGCTGCAGTAGAACACAAAGGAATCAACTGACAGTCTCTGTCCTTGTTGGATGTACATGTTTTACTGAGAATGTCAGACTTCATTTTCACATGACTGAGAAAGATAATGTGAATTTACAGAAAATATGCTTTCAGTTTAGCTTATAGATCCCCTTCCAAACCACTGTGGGAAAATCATGAGATATTAGTTTTCTTTCAAACAATATTCATGATATCACAGCAGAAGGTTTTTTCACATGGTAAAATCACCTTAGAACCCACCACAATTCCTAAAACGAGTATGGTACCATCAACAAATGATTTATAATGTAACTAAAGTCCTAAAACCCTCTATTAACTACAATGCTTTTTAATGAGGTGCTATCATGTATATTGGTCCCAAGATGGCTGCCAACACTTCTTGGATGAAGTGCTGACAGCCAATCAGATCAGATGTGTGGTTAGGCTCCGCCCAGATATATATCTTTTTTTGAACCTAAATTACTCAAAATCCACTGGAGCACATATATTGAGACCTAGCAAAGGCACATCGGGCTAACAGTCCCTACAATTTTGCCAAGTTTCGTGCAAATCCATTCAGCCGTTCGAGCTAAAAGTGAGGCCAACCGCCCTATGGAAATTAACATGGGAAAAACGCGTTTTGGGACCCCCCTTTTTTCTCAGCCCCCCCTCGATGAAACCCCCCCAAATTGTCAGGGGTTGCTCAGAAACAAAATGTTCCATTTTCCTGAAAATTTCAGCCAATTCCGTCCACAAACGCCAAAGTTATTAGACATAGAATTTTCAAACATCCCATAGAGAAAAAATCCTAACTATATATACCTACTGGCGACCGCCAGTAGGTAATAGATATATATATATATATATATATATATATATATATATATATATATTATTTAGAACAAAGAGGGCGGCACAACTGGATACTCTTTTACGAAGCTTTATTCACACAAACACTCCACCGACGCGTTTCAGCCTCACGGCTTTTCTCACGGTCAGCAAGTCCCTTTTTGCTTTCTGTTTATATACTATCCCATCCTAGCCATTAAGTGGCATTATGGGATATGTAGTTTATAAAGCAAAACATTTGAAAATTCAAATTAAATTAAAACAAAGGACTGGTGTGCTCTGAATATGAAAGTCTAGTACTTAGGCGCCCATAGTTATTAATACTTGGGGCGTTTATGCAACCAATATTTAATTATGCAGTGTTGGGTATAGTACCCTATTGCTATCAATTAAAGTCTGTGCTGAGTTCATCATCACTCCAGGTGTATGTGGAGATCTTCTCCAAAGTTCATGCCTCCGGGGTGTTTTGTTCGGAATTGAATAATGAGACGCGATTCCATCTGTCGTAGGAGACGCACTGTGTCTCCCCCTCTGTCGAGTTTGGTCAGCATTCTCAATCCGTAGAAGTTCATGGCACGCCAATCCTCATTTTGACACGTTTTTAGATGTTTCGCTGTAGCATATAGCATATTTGAATTCTTTACAGCCCGGATATGCTCCAGAATTCTTTTCTTCAGCATACACGTTGTGGATCCTATGTATTTCATACCACATTTGCATTCAATCACATACACCACGTTTTTCGATGTGCATGTGATGTATTGTTTGATTGGCATATATTTTCCGTTTGGTTCCATTACATTCTTCATTTTCTTACCTATCTTACAGGCTTTACATGTGGTGCATGGTTTGAAGCCCACACTTTGTTCTGTCCACCATTTCTGTTTTTGATCAATCTGAAAATGGCTTTTAACTAGTAAGTCTTTAATAGATGTGTTCTTTTTGTATGTAATGGAGGGGTGTTTACCCACTAATTGTCCAATGTCTGGATCGCTGGTTATTAAATGCCAATACTTTTTCATTTTCTTTGCAATCAACCCACTCTCTTTGTTGTAGGTGGTTATGAATCTTGGAGGATCCTTGTCTTGTGGGGGTTTCTTTTTTTCAATCAAAGTTTCTGCTCTACTGATTTTGTCAACTTTCTTTTTACAATCCTTTAATACATAGTCTTTATATCCCCTGGATTGGAATCTAGTTTTACTTTCAAGTATCTTTGTCTCCGCATCTTCAGGTTTCGAGCAATTTCTCTTTAGTCGAACATATTCTCCGTATGGAATGCTTTTTAACAGTGATTTTGGATGAAAACTGGTGCCATGGAGAACACTATTAGTGGCAGTTTTCTTACGGAACAGCGTTGTTTCAAGTTTTCCTTCTGAGATGTAGACTTTAGTGTCTAAAAAGTCTATCTCCTTCTTGCTGGTTGAACATGTGAATTGGAGTCCAATCTCATTCTGGTTAAGTTTGATGAAAAATTTCTGGAACTGATCATTGTTCCCATTCCAGATCAGGAAAAGGTCATCAATATATCTGACCCAAAGTATAATCCGGTCAAGATCTTCCTGTTCGTTGTTGTTCCATACTATAAGTTTCTCCCAATAGCGCATGGTGATATTAGCATAATTGGGAGAAAAAGATATCCCCATGGCCGTGCCACACTCTTGTTTGTACAGATCACTGTTAAATAAAAAAACATTGTTCGTTAAGCATAATTCTATCATTGTGAGAAGCATTGCTGTGTGTTGCAATTCTTTGATGCTGCGCTGATGTACGAAGTATTTACATGCTTTCAAACCTACTTCATGCCTGATTGAAGTGTAGAGTGACACAGCGTCTATTGTCACTAAGAGATAACTTGGATTCCAAGGTGTATCCATTAGGATTCTCAGAAAGTCTCCAGTGTCTTTTAGATACAATGGCATACTTTGAGCAATCGGAGCCAGAAAATTGTCAACATACCTTGAGACCTTCTCATATAGTGAGTTACAAGAGGACACAATAGGTCTCCCTGGTGGTTGGATAAGTGTCTTGTGGATTTTTGGTAAGAAATAGACACACGGGGTGATTGGATATTCCGTGGTCATATATTTTCTCTCGTCTTCGTTTATCAGTCCTTTCGACTGCCAAGTTAATAGTTGTTCCTTTAAGTCAGACGTCATTTTACCTATAGGGTTTGTTTTCAACTTGCTATAGTGTTGTGGGACTTTTAGTTGACGTTCCGCTTCTTGGATATAATCCTTGGTGTCCAGGATAACGATATTTCCCCCTTTGTCGGCGGGTTTTATCGTTATGGTTGCATTGTTCATTAGATTTTGCATTGCCTTTCTTTCTTTGGTTGATAGATTCTGTCTGTTGGTGTCTTTGACTTTAATGAGATTGTCTATCTCTTCCATCATGGCATCCGAGAACAAGTCGATTTTATTTCCTGGCGATAGGACTGGACAGTATCGAGATTTGTTTTTCAATCCAGTGTTCCTGCTCAGATTAGTTTGAATATCCATTTTTTCCAACATTTGTGAGTCTGTTATAATGTTGTCATCAGGGTTAAACATTGTCTCGAATGTCTCTCTCAGGTCTGATATTTGTTCAATGGTAGTGGTGGTATTTACCTCCGTAGCTTCTACTGTGGTTTCATTGTCACAATTAGATGTCACTTTGTTGGCATGGATTTTAGCCAATTTAAGTTTCCTCACGAATTTGTACAGGTCAATTTTTGTTTGTGTATAATCGAAATGGGCTTCTGGGCAGAATGATAAACCTTTATTCATTACATTTTGTTCTTCCTGTGTTAGTTGGTATTGTGATAGGTTTACGATTAGATTGGGCACTTCCTGTTGCGTAGAGGGCATTGCCTTCTTTCGTTGCTTGGACCTGTGGGTTTTTCGGGTGCTGGTGAGGGATTTGGCTGGTTTGCACTTTTTCCTCTCCCTCTGGTCTGAAAGTGCGCTCTTCCCCTTCTTCCTCCTCTGGTGATGTTCTTTTCTAGGTTCACCATTTTTACTTCTTCTAAAATATTGAAGTTTTTTGACTGATCGCCTGTCCCTTCAATTAGACTTGCATCTGATTCACTGCCACTAGATGCCTGTGTGTTGGGAGGAAAGTTCTTTTTTAGATTGTCGTAGGGCCTCGCAAAAGTCAAGATGCAGCCATGTAGATAATCATATTCATCTCTTTTGAACTTGCGCTCTTTGCGCTCCTGTATTTCTACTTCGTATGCATCCAGTTTGGTTTCCATTTCTGATCTTAATTTAATTATTTCTTCCTGTTTTGTTTCTTTGGAAATAAGTTCTTCCATCTCTTTTATTTTTATTGTGATGTCATCAATGTCCATTTTAGCGTGTTTGATCAAGAGGCGCATCATATTTAAAGAACACGTCGTGTTATTTTCTAACCATTCCAGAATCAATTCCTCCTTGGTGTCTGGATGAGTTGGCATCGTAAAAATCCTTAACCCTCGCAGAATTCGTTTGACTTCCACATAGTTTTCAAGAGTTATAATTTCCCAGCTTTTATTCACTTCTTTTTTGTACAAGCGTTCTAACGCATTCATTTGTTGTTTTAACGTGACGTTTTCAGTTTCTGGTACCTTTGTTTTGCGGGTCACGTCAGCCGCTGGAGCCCCTGGTTTAAACATTGTGGACGCCTTTGTAGCGCGTTTCGCAACACGCGCTTCCATTGTTGCAGTTCACTCTCAGATTCGAGTCAGAGCACACCTTTACTGCAAGAGTGCTTAACTCTGGGTGATTCACTTAAGTGATGCTTCATTTTCTCCAGCCTGATGACAACAACTCGCCTCGCGTATCGTATACGCCCAGACACATTAACCGTTGTCGTTTACCAGCCACTTTGATTACCTGCTACTTTATACACTTCAATGTTAAACGGGGACGCTCACCTCGCAGTGGATACTTTAGACAGCTGCAGCCGAGCCTGCTGCTTCTTCCACACAGCACTTGAGGGCGTCTCCTTTCCGTTTCAGCAGACTCGCTTCACGCAGGCAATCGGGCGCATCTCGCAGCAAAGTATAAATCCAAACTGATCCTTCAAGCTTGAGTGCGCTCGACAGTGTGTGCTCGGCCCAAGGGCTGGATCCTAGCCCCGAATTAATATTTAGAACAAAGAGGGCGGCACAACTGGATACTCTTTTACGAAGCTTTATTCACACAAACACTCCAACGACGCGTTTCAGCCTCACGGCTTTTCTCACGGTCAGCAAGTCCCTTTTTGCTTTCTGTTTATATACTATCCCATCCTAGCCATTAAGTGGCATTATGGGATATTTAATTATTAAGTTGCATAAACACCGCAAGTATTAATAACTATGGGCGCCTAAGTACTAGACTTTCATATTCAGAGCACACCAGTCCTTTGTTTTAATTTAATTTGAATTTTCAAATGTTTTGCTTTATAAACTACATATCCTATAATGCCACTTAATGACTAGGATGGGCTAGTATATAAACAGAAAGCAAAAAGGGACTTGCTGACCGTGAGAAAAGCCGTGAGGCTGAAACGCGTCGGTGGAGTGTTTGTGTGAATAAAGCTTCGTAAAAGAGTATCCAGTTGTGCCGCCCTCTTTGTTCTAAATATTAATTCGGGGCTAGGATCCAGCCCTTGGGCCGAGCACACACTGTCGAGCGCACTCAAGCTTGAAGGATCAGTTTGGATTTATATATATATATATATATATATATATATATATATATATACATACAAGCCCTGCAGGCTTTCATTGGGGTTACATTTATTATTCCCACTCCAAATAGTCCAACGGTAGGGAAGTGTTTAGACTTAGGAGGGGTGAGTTTTGCTATTCCACCTCCAATTTGTGCAACAGTAGGGAATGCATTCGACTTTGGAGAGTTTACATTTAATTTTCCCACTCCATTATATCCCTTTATCACACTTTTACAGGTTCCTGTTTTCTCCTTTTGTGACGGTTTGCCCATCTTCCTCTTCCTTTGTCTTTTAGTTTTGTGTGTTTTTCACTCTCTTGCTGTTGCTAAATATCTAAGACCGATAAATAGGTGCTGGTCCCCAAAAATGAGTGCCTGTGGGCTCCACCGGCAACCACCGGCTAAATTTAAGCACTGCTCTCATCACACATTCACATTATCATTGTAATTGGCACGGAACTCAGTAACCCTCCAAGATCCGTGAACCCCCTCCAACTCCCAAGCCCCCATCCATTCCTGGGTGAGTAGCTTGCGCTTTACAAACCCATGAATGATTGATTGAGTGGCCCTGTACAGCACTCAGCTGCCTTTTGGCTATGGTTGTGCTGTACAGATATACAAAGTCATAAGTCCTTTTCATTTATCTGACTTTGTGAATTATACACATTTTACATGTTAATATCTGCCATTTGTTTCTCAGTAATATATGTGTTTCAGCGCAGCCAAAATATTTGCATATTGGACCCACTATGTGTTTTCTATGTGGTGAAATAATAGTGTGAATTTCTTCTAACATATTGCACTAAGCCTGTATTTGTTTGATTGGGATTCTAAGCAATGCATCCTTATGATGAACACTACAATAGCTTTGCTGGAAACAAAAATAATGTCTGATGTAATTACTATGGTGATTATTGACAAAGGTAACTTACATGTGACTAAATCTACACATGTAAGTTACTCTTACACTTTTGTGTAACTTTACTACTTTGGTCTACTCACCATTTCTGGAACATATGAAGTTATTTCAGCCAAAAAGAAGCAGAATTATGTTGCAGAAAAATGTCCAGCACCACACATAGCCAACCATTGATACTGCAATACCATTACGTAAGGAAGCAGGGACTTCGAATAGAACCTTATATATGCCCACACAATAACATTCTATGTGTATTTGTAAAGCTCACGTTCACCAAAAGGGTATCTTGACTCTGTATACCAAATATTTATTGGTACCCAACTCAATGGAATGAAAGGCGGAGTGGAACCTGCCGGAATTAGAACCTGTGAGTAAGTGATTGAATACAAGTCTCTAATACAGGTCTCTACATTGGAGGGAGGCACATTCCAGATTGCTGCGCTCATGTTTATTGTAATCGGATTGCACAACCCAATGTATATTTACCACAAAAAGAACACGATCACGGGTTGGTGGCATGATTCAAAACAGTAATTATAAACAGTCCATCTATATAAATGATGCCCACACAAGCCACAATATGTTAGCACGAAAAGGGAACCATATTTGAGTGAAAAGGTAAGCCTTAAGGGCAATAGACACCCATGTATAAGGCATTAGTACATATCAAGCTTTCACATGAATAAAAACAATACCAACCTAATGTGTGTCATTTTTAGTACATATTACAATGTACTCACATCGAAAAACTATACTTCACAAGATCTATTAAAAAATAAATACATATACATAAGTTTGAAATACCAACTAACATATCACTTGTGCATCACAAGCCCTCACACTGTCCCAACGCAGCATCATTTACTTTCCGTGTAGTTCCTACTAATCCGAAGGATCCGCGCACTTGTTGGACAACATAAACTTTGGGTGAGGTGCCTAGACTGGTTCTAAGCTCACAGTGTCACCACCAGCCCCCTAACCCTAACAGGGAGCAAATGGTTCTGGCAACCACTGAACATGATAACAGTGATGGCTCAGGGATCGTGGTAACAGATCAGGACGCTTCCGCTTAGCCACTCGTGCTCTTTTGTTCTCAGAGAAATTTACAGAGAATCCTCGGTGAGATGTTTTCTAAATAACTCTTTATCCAACGTTATTATTGTATAAAATATGTGTGTTGTGATAATCAGTAGACACAAGCAGATGAAAGTGAATACAAGCATCAAAAGAGTAAATAGCAGATATAGTTCCACCATGGTGCTAAGACAGAGTGGTAATACAGGATTATAATACAAGGTAGTAATCAGACATACTCCTACTATGCAAACCCTAACCTGTGTGTCTAGAGTGTGTGTAGGTGTAGAGCCAAGAACCCTTCCAAGGGATGATACAACCCCATTACCTGGCGGGAGAGAATGTAGGACCCCGTCATTGACATAAACTGAAACCTCTCACAGTGATGCCAAACTGCTGTGTGGTGAAGTGTCAGCATGTAGGGACCCTGGGTGACAGCTAATCATCATCATCATCAAAGTCTTTATTTCTGTAAAAATACCATAAAAGACACACCGGATCAAAGAATACGTTTTGTGTATATCAAACTTAATAGGACAATACATTTCAATGATAAAAACAATACAGTCTAAGAATATCATAAGTATAAAAAATTAGGCTAGCAGGCGTTAAGAAAATAGAAATTAGGACTTACGGATACTATGTAGGTCTCAAACATCGTCATGAGTTCATACCAGTTAGGGGGATAGATATGCAACCTGAGCAAAACGTAATAAAAATGTGCAGCTAAATTACATGGGCCTAACCCAGGCACGTAACAGAATGAGATGTAAGTTGCAAAAATAATAACATGTGCTGAAGAAATTAGTGTAGAAAATGAATGAGGAGGAAGTACAGGTTCGCAAGAGACGGACACATATTGTAAAATTAATAAAATACCAGGTATTCAACATAAATCGTAATAATAACCCACAGGTCATGTTCAGCCTCTTAGTTTCCAATACAGCCATCCATCTTGATTCAGCCCCCCTGAGCATCAGTTCTCTGTTCCTATCAATAGACTAGAAACCGAATAAATCTCTAGTACTACTGTGGTGTTCTTGCAAATGTCTAACAACTGGATAATGATAATCCCTCTTCTGTAAAGCCCTCATTGGTTCCGAAACTCTTTTTTTACTAGGTGTATAATATTACCCACATATTGTTTCCCATATGGGCAAACCAAGATATGTATTACATAATACGAAGTACTGGTCAAGAATTTATTGACACATTTTCTCTCTCCAGCAGCTATCTCAATTCCTTTCTATCATCACTAAATCTACTAGCCTTACAGTTCCTACACCTTACAAATCCTCCCATCTGATGTAGCTTCTCCGGGTTTGCTAACTATAAAGTTCTTACTCAATCTATCCCTTAAAGAGGGACTATTCCCAAATGTAATCTTAGGCCATCATTTAATTTGATTTCATTTGAAAAGATTTTTAGAGTGCAGCAAATGCCCAAAGGCGTCAAGGAGATAGAGTCTCAGAAGTCTGATTCAGCTAGGAAGCACTTCAGCAGAGCTGCAAAATTGCTGCATGATCTTTCGATAAGTTGAAGAGCCAACTCTTTAGGACTGCAGTTTGATACAGTCAAATGATGAGGAAGTGAGTTCCACAGTCTTGCTGCGTGATCGAGAAAGCTCTGCCTCCCCATTTTATTTTCCCGACTCTGGGTGCTGTAACCAGAATGGGGTGAGCTGAGCCAAGAAATCTACCAGGGATATACCAGTGAAACATTGCCTTTATTCCATCTGGACTGGTCTGATAAAGGGTATTATGCACTATGTGGAGAGCTTTGAACAAAATAGGCTTTTTCATAAGGAGCCAGTGCAGATCAAGTAAATCCCTTGGACACTGACTACCATTGAGGAATGTCCAAGGTAAGCCTCGCCAACACATTCTGTACTAATTGCAGTTTGGCTTGAGTGCTGTTATTAGTGTACAAATAAAGCACATTAAGATTGTCAATTCTTAACATAACCAACGCTAGGGCAACTTATTTCCATGCCGAGAGGAGGATAAAGGGAAATAATTAATTCAGCCTTGTGATGAGCCAGAAACAATTTGACGTGGTACGGTCGGCCTGCCAGTCTAGTGAGAACTCACTGTCCAGGATCACTCCCAGATACTTAGCCTTCTCTGTTGGAGCTGGTAAGTTACCGAGAGTGTCCGGCCACCAATTGTTGTTCCAGATTGGTGGATTGAGTTCCAAAGAACACATCTCAGTTTTCTCCCCAATAAGCCTCAGGTACTTTCTTTTGCTTTACCCTGCTACTGCTGTCAGGTATTGGTTAAAGTAAGTTGGGGCTTCTGCCATATCCTTAGAAACCAAAACAATGATCTGGGTGCCATCTGCATTCGAGACTGCTTGTAGCCTGTAGGAGTGGATGATCCTGGAAAGTGGGGAGACATAGAGGTTAAAAAGTGTGGGACTCTAATATGATCCCTGCGGTACTCCACATGGCAGATACAATTGTTGCAGGGATTCTGCTCAGTCACAGAACTGTGCACAGAGACTCGGGACCTCAGTGAATTAGGGTATACCAAAAACTCACCTTAGTACCCAAAATCCCCTACCAAACTAGCATCAGTATCTCATTAGCTCTTCGTCCTATAACAAAGTTATCAATGATTAGACAACCCAGAACATGCGACTTAGGATACCTCAGGTAAGGTGGGAAACATGAGCACTCTTTACTCTCATACCAGTCCAGAACAGGGAGTAAAGGGAGACACGAGCAAGTTCAAAATGTTTACTTTTACGCCGTGATCTCAGGTGCAGCATCTTAGCTAATACAAGCAGACATGTGATAAGAAATACGATTGTCAGCATAGTTACTATTCCATAAAAAACAAAGAGAAAAAGCATGTTGTAATGCTAAATGGAAACAGGTTTAATATATACCTATATTTCACCCTCCCCTGCTAGTAGGTTAATTTATAACTAAAGAAGGTCTCTTAGGCTTGCAAAGGGTACCCCATACCTCAGAGATTAGCAGGAATGAATCACATTGAGTACAGGCCAAGCTCTCAGCATACAAATGTTCTCCAAGTGTGTTCAATCATGCCTACACAGTGTATTATTAAAGGCGCCAGTATCTGAGCTGTCCACAGCTGCATATATGTTATGTCTAGAACATGTGCTGATCAGTTCGAACAACAGCAACAGTGTTGATATAACCTTGAAGGCCTCAGCACATTTCAGCCATCCAATTTAGTAACGGGAATGAACATACATGTTCCTTAAGAACCGGAGCCTCTAGTACCATCAGAGGACAACTCGGATTTACTTGAATATAACTGCGTGCAAAGAAATCATGCACTGCTGCAAAAATATTCCAATGTCCAAGGACTCCATGCATCGCTGCAAAGGCCATAATCCCGCCGCCAGAACAGAGCAATTCATGAGCAACTAAGGGGCTCATCAGTTGATCATAATCAGCGTTGGGAGACAATGTACTGCAGAGACACAAATCCAGAGCCCATTCAAATCGCAGTTCAGGCAATGAAAGAGAGGCTGGACGCATGTGAAAAAAGAAAATCAAAACGATAATCCATAAGCTGCATTCAACGTAGTCAGAGGCAGCACTCCATAGTAATCAAGCATTCTGTTGCGGAGCAGCAACAGCCGGGGCAAATCATCTCGTGGCACAGGATTTGCATCCATTCTGAAAAAAACAAAGCAGTAGAAGCACTCCAGCAACCAGAGCGAGCATCAAGAGAAATCCACCAAAGAGGCAGGAGAAAATCAAATGAAAAAATGCCGGGAACACACCGAATATAGTTTGGAAAGAAGTCACAAGGCCACTACTAACAACTTTAAAAAAGTGAGCCAAAAGTGTGGTCGAGGAGGCAATCAAGATAGTGTGAATTAACTCCCCAAAATGCAGGGGCAGATCCGTATTTAATAAGGCATGCACTTCTGTGCGGGTGTTTGCCATGTGACGGACAAAGGTTTCACTGGCAGACGTAAGGGTGACTTCTTTCTGGGACAAAAGAGCTCTTATTCAACTCATCTTGTTGAACTCTGCCTTCAAGGTTGGAATCGACGGCAGGATGGAAACATCCAGCTTCCCATGTGGATGAGGAAACATTACGTTATTATAACAAACTACACGTTGGGAGACCGTAATGATGTAAGCAATTCCTGCCAGCATCCAACAACAATCTTCATTATTTAAAAGTAAATAACTACCGTTTGCTAGTAATGTGAATATAGGTGTGATAGCAGGCATAAGTGTACCTTTTAAGACACAGGCCAAATTAGGTGCATTTGGATTACAGGAGCCGTGCAAATGGATATTCCTGGACACTAACGAGCGATCAGGTGTTGTTGTACAATCATCGCCATTCAAATAAACTTCTTTTCCCTCCCTCAGGCACCTATAGGTAAATGGTAGTGACCAAGCTTCATGGAGATAAGTGGTACCCCGAGGTTCATACCTGCCAATACCATAGTACTTCATGCAAGCTTCGAACTTGAACAGAGGGAAAGGTAATGTTATTAGCCCATGTACGAGCCACACAGCAGAATTTGTCCCGGCCACAGAAAACAGTAAAGGTTCTAACTTTTCAATATGTAACATAGAAAAAGTAGCATCTTTCATAGACATAAATTGCTGTTTGTCAGTCAAATTAAAAGGGGCAAACAGTGAGGACTTGTCATGTAGTCCCAAACCACTTTCCCTGCCTTCAGCATTTCTAAAGTCCATGCAAACTGCATAATGGAATGCAGTTGATTTTGACCATGGTACAAAACAGAAACATCTTCTTGTACAATATCAACAACAGACGAAACAATATTATCTAATGTATAAATGCGGGAAGGAAGCTTGTTAATGCTGTTATCTACAACTGCCAGCACTTTTTCGAAATTTGCTTGATCTATAGGTCTTAAGTGGGAAGCAGCCTCAATCTGGGACAGTTTCCAAACTTCGTTGTAAATAGCATATATCCACCTTTTGGGTCTGCCATAAGCAGGGCCCTTGACAAAGTCATTCAGATCAACATCATCAGTCAATTTAGACAAATGTAGCTTAACTGAGGCTAAAGTGGAGTGTTTGAACCAATTCTGACACAGCTTGCCTACGGTAGTTACAGAATGGTCACTGTCAAAACGGGGATCCACCCTAACCTGTGTGTAGCCAGGGGCTAAACCCAGAAAACGATGTTGGCATGAGTCTGCACTTCTGTGCCACAACATCGAACCCTTAGGATCCAAACTGGATGTGTTAAAAGTAGAATTCAGTAACAGGGTCTGTAATTCCCTGATAGAAATACTGGTATTATTTTCCCAACCGGGGTACTCTTCTAATTCTGGAAAAGAAGGAGCATTTAATTTTTTAGTAGTAGCCAATCCAAAGCAGGTGGTTTGTGAAATAGTCGAATTAAAAAATAACATATGGCTTGCGATGAGACGGTGCAAAGCCTCAGTGCCTTGCACTTGCCAACTTTTAGAACCCCAAACAGATTTAAGATCAATAGTATCTTTCCACAGTTTATAGCTCCCAATAGCCAATTAGTCAAGAAAGGACTTGGAATATAATAATTTTGTGTGGGTAAGTCTAACTTTGGAGGAGTAAATTTTTGTCATCTTAAAATAAAATGCATTAGGATTTGACTGATTGAAATCAGTAAAATAAGTCAATCTCTTTAGAAGAGAATTTGAGCTGCCTTCCACAGGACCGGGGAAATGTTCCCATTGTGTATAATTAACCATATTCCTCCCTGTGTTTGCCTTTTGCAGGTAGTGATTGCCATAGTGTTGATAGCAGAACAAATCACCATAATTAGCCGAATCTAAGTATAAATCCTCAGCATCAAAAGCAGCATAATATTACAAAACTAAAAACAAAGCCTCTACGTCTTGAAAATCCCAATCATCAGAGCGTATATTTTGTTTCATCACATCCCCCATAGAAACTCTTAGTACGTTCGAGACATTTATAACCTCTGTGGGACCATGAATTTGAAATTTAACAGCATAAATACAATCCCATCTAAAACGGGCCAAGCAGTAATGTTTACAAAACCCAAGTACCTCTTCAATGTGTGTGATGAGGAATGGGGTGCCAATGTTCCATTAATATGTCAATTCGCAGTCCTCTCTTCAAAGTAGTGTCCATTTACAAGACGAAAAAAATACACCACAAATCCAATTGACATAAATAAAAAAATTGAAAAAAGCACCAACCAAATGTAAGTCCAAGGAGGAATCAAAACATGTTTTTTAAACCATGTTGCAAAAACAGAATGTTTTGAAGGGGACTTCGAAGTGGTAGAGTTAGTGTCAAATGAAAATCTGGACTCCGTAACCAAACAAGTTTGCAAATCGGGCATTGATAAGTCTGTGGGGTAAGTATACTCAGTCTCATCAAGATGAGCATCAGGTGGGGTATTCGATAAAGGATTGAAACTGCAGGCATCTCGAAGGCAACGCCAGGCCTGTTGTTAGGAGCCGGAGCCAAAACAGAATTTCTCAGTATCGATGGACAGGAGACCGCAGGTGTCATACTAAGAAGAATCGGCCTCTCTGTGTAATTTGACATTGTCAATGAAGCTGTACCTTTTTTCTTTTCGACCTGGAAGTGGAGGTAAAATGACTGTCCTTGTGCCCTGCACCCCAAGTACAGGAACTGGAGCTCGATATGAGGGACCAAATTCTTTCTTGTTCTCGATCTTCTCTCGGACCATTTCTCCAACTCGGGGTAGCCAGCCAACTACCGGAACCTGCAACGCAGCATCAGATGTGGAAGACAAGTGTTCCTTTGCAAGACTGCCTCTCGTCTCTTGTAGATTCTGTAATACATTACAATGTTCATCTACGTCAAAGGGGGAATCAGCTGCCACCTGCTCTAGACCTTCAAGGTCCGGGACAAACATTTTGATACCAAAGAGCATCTCGTATGGGGTCCGCCCACCCAGAGACCTTCTAGGGAGATTATTAAGTGCATGTTGTACGCTATTGAGATAGGCTAATCAGTTCTTGCCGGTACCTATAACCCTAGAGGTTGATTCCAAATACAGGTTATTATCATTAATAACAACAAATTATTTATTTTTATTCCTCATGTGATTGAATGCTGTAATGGAAAATAGAAATGGAGAGAGAAAACAATAGCCCAATATATTTGTAGTTGATTCAACAGACCACAATGAACCGCAGATATGTCTCAAAAACGATTGAACAATTTAATATCCGTTCAAACAATAGTCATCATAGTTTTTCAAAATACAATTCGTACATCTGATAAAGGAGTTACTAACAAGTAGCGTAGGGGGAGCTACTCTAGTATCAGTTGTCTCAACAACAACAAATTTATCAGTCGCTGTCACCTTCAGTAGTGGATGCAGGGCCTCTCGCACTATGGTAATCTCCACCACGCAGTCCAACAGCGTCAGCGCCCACGTCTGATTCCGAAGCTGCGTTCTCACTATCTGTGGCATATCTCGCTGTTAAAGCGGCAACTTTCTTTTTCTGAAACTGGGGTCTTTTCTGTGAAGAATCGTCCTGCTTGCCCTTTCCGTCTTTCCTGGCGGGGTTCTTCGCGACTCTGCTGGCCACCCCTTCTTCTGCTGCCGCCTCCAACACCGGACGATGAGGCCGTTGTGTCCTGTAAAGAAGGAGAACGTTTATCAGCAACCTGCAATCGATCAGGTGACTTAATTGTAGCGCGGTCGCACAAGTCATAGGAGCGCTCAGTAGACGCAGGTTCTGGTGATGCGGGACGGGACTCCTGTTTCTGTTGTTGTTTTCCCTGTTTTTAGTTTTTGTTCCAATTATGCTTTGGCGCTTTGGGTTGATCGTCTTTCTCGGACTTCGACCCCTGAGTTTGTTTTTTATCTTTAGCAGAAAAGGGCTTGACACCTAAACTATTACGGCCTATGGTCTTATAGGCCGAAATAATAATTTTCGGTAACTGACAGGGTTTATCGGCATCAGGGACATCGCGTAAGGCATTAGACACTTGGAAGTTCACTGCATCTCCTTTTATATTAGAAAGGATGAGTTCAGAAACTACATCAAATGAGCCAACGAGTCTCATTCCCAATTCAACCGCAGCCTCAGGTCCGTGTTCATCTTGAACGCGTTTAATGACCGTGGGCAGGACAGCCATTGACGGAGTGCCGAAGCACCTCGTGTATACTGCCGCAAAGATTCTACCCCATGACTCGTAGTTACCGCTTCCGGTACCAAGTCCTTGGGTAAACTAATTGTAAGAATCCTGTGTTTTTCTACAGGACTCGAATTTGGAAAAACTGCTTCCAGCTGGTCAAATTTCTCAGCAAGCCAGAAAGGCATATCACCCTTATCCTGGGGACGCTTGCCCATAACCGCATTAACCATCATGGGACTAAGCTTCATCCCGCTAGGTCCAGATGGGAGCGCCGTAACACCAGGGTCCCCCCCTTGGAAATTGCAGGTAATATATTGAACCAAGGCCCTAATAATTCCAATTGCGTAGGTATATAGGGGCCTCAATTGAGCAACGGGGAATGTCCCCGCACGAGGATGCGTGGTAAATCCAGCCAAAACAGGCCAAGAAGCCCCTGGAATGGACAAAGGACCTAATCTAATCGCCATTAAACTGTTGGGAAGGGCGTCATTAAACCAACCACGGTGCTGCCATGCAGAAATCGGAATTTCCTGTGTCCTATAAGGAACATATTCCACGGGCATGGCTGTGTGAGTATAAGTGTGAAACACCTGAGTAGCTGCATCCACTGCAGGAAATGTCACCCATGAGTAGAGAATCTCAAACGGGTAAGCTCACTACTAAAATAACCGCCATGCCCTCCAAGGTGACATTATATGCCTTCAAATGATTGCAGACCGAAATGCGACTATGCTGCGGTATATCAATGTCACCCATAAGGACACAGACAGGATAAGTACAATGCACAACAATGTAGCACAACTGGGTAGTAATTCAAAAGGAAGTCTTTTTGAAAGATTCAAGCTTGAAAAGACCTATGTAACTATAGGTAGGTTTATCCGTCACCACTGTTAACCGGAAACAATAGTGAAGGGCTTAAGGACTGATATAAGCACTACTCAAGCGTCATGAAATAATACCACCACTGTTTGGGTGCCATGTTGCAGGAATTCTGCTCAGTCACAGAACTGTGCATAGAGACTCAAGACCTCAGTGAATTAGGGTGTACCATAAACTCACCTCAGTACCTAAAATCCCCTACCAGACTAGCATCAGTGTCTCATTAGCTCTTCGTCCTATAGCAAAGTTACCAATGATTAAACAACCCAGAACATGCGACTTAGGATACCTCAGGTAAGGTGGGAAACATGAGCACTCTTTCGTTATACTCTCATACCAGTCCAAAACAGGGAGTAAAGGGAGACACGAGCAAGTTTAAAATGTTTATTTTAACGCTGTGATCTCAGGTGCAGCATCTTAGCTAATACAAGCAGACATATGATAAGAAATACGATTTTCAGCATAGTTACTATTCCATAAAAAACAAAGAGAGAAAGCATGTTATAATGCTAAATGGAAACAGGTTAAATATATACCTATATTTCACCCTCCCTTGCTAGTAGGTTATTTTATAACTAAAGTAGGTCTCTTAGGCTTGCATAGGGGACCCCATACCTCAGAGATTAGCAGGAATGAATCACATCAAGTTCAGCACAAGCTCTCAGCATACAAATGTTCTCCAAGTGTGTTCAATCTTGCCTACACAGTGTATTATTAAAGGCGCCAGTATCGGAGTTGTCCACAGCTGCATAACAATGTTGATATAATCTTGAAGGCCTCGGCACTCACTGTTGAGACAAAGCTTACGAAGCAAGTCTAGCAATGTAGAAAAACAAGTTATTCTCATGGAAAGCAAAACTCTCAGTCTAACTCGAAACAATATCTAACGTGTGTGCCGTGTGCAAAAGAAAGCAAAAGGTAAAATGGCGTTTGAACTTCTAAAAAGCTCATGCTAACTTAACACTGCATAAATGCAAGGCTCAGCCCCACTACACAATTAGTCGGACTGGAATTGGGACCTGTTCTTTAGGAAGGAAGACAGTAGTTTCAAAGTCCTGTCTGTTATACCCATTTCTCATAGGCCATCTACAACTACATCCGTGAGGACCAGATCAATCTGGAAAATTGACCAGTGTTTTCTGAAAATCCTACAGATATCATTGCCCACTGTATTATAGGTGGTAATAAATGGTATCTCATGCTTTTATTGTTCCTCTCTTCTATTCATAAGATGATCTTCTCTCTTATCCTGTTAGTTTTTAATACTACGTAATATATTCAAATACTGCCTGATCTAATACCTTCATAGAATATCCTCATTCCTGTGAGCAGTACACAAAGACCAACTGCCAGCTACACCTTATCATGTGACATAGGATATAGCTTGCAGGCACCAAATGGTTGGGACAAGAAAATGCCAGCTTTCTAAAAGTGGTACTAAAGGGGATGATGGACAGAGCGTATGAGCAAATCAAACACTCACCGCCAGTCAACTGATCTGGGTTTAATCCATCACCATTCTTTAGCTCACTCCACCACCCCAGCTCAGACATGGCTATATGCAAATCAGTCTGACCCTGTGCCTCATGGGGACATTCCAGCCCGAACTACCAAGCCATGTCTTCCCTGGACCGGAAACAAGCATCCTGGGACCGGTTTCGGATTCATAATCCTCATCAACCAGGCTATCTTGAATCCAGTGGTAGAGTGAGCAAGGCACCCACGTCTGGGCTTACTCTGCCAACTCAGATCGAACAAAGCAATACCAAAGGGGATGATGGACGGAGCCTTTGAGCAAATCAAACACTCACCCCAAGTCAACCGATCTGTGTTTAATCCATCACCATTCTTTAGCTCACTCCACCACCCCAGTTCAGACATGGCCATATGCAAATCAGTCTGACCCTGTGCCTCATGGGAACAGTCTAGACCGAACTGCCAAGCCATGTCTTCCCTGGTCCGGAAACAAGCATCCTGGAACCGCTTTCTGTTTCATAATCCTCATTAGCCAGGCTATCTTGAATCCATCGGTAGAGTGAGCAAGGGCTTTCTAAAAGTGGCATTTTTAGAATTGTGACTTCAAATCCAACTTCACCATTGAAGATGGTTTTAAATTATAATTCTTTAGAGACCAAATGCAACATCCATACCTGCTCTCAATTGAAAGGTATCACTTATTATTGCATGTAATAAGGTAAATCAATGGTATTTTATGGGAGTGGCTAGTAGTGATTACCGAATTTAAGACTTTTTCACTACAAGGACGTGGAAAAGTTAAAAGTACATGTCCTGCTTTTTAAAAACACTGCACCCGACCATATGGGCTGTTTAGGGTCGACCCTAAGGGTTCCTTACATGTTACAAAAAGGAAGGTTTAGTCTCGGCAAAATATTATTTTGTTGGTTCGAAATGGCAGTTTAAAACTGCACACACAGGCTTCAATGGTAGGCCTGAGACGTTTAAAAAGGCTACTTAAGTTGGTGGTATAATACGTGCTGCTGGCTAACTAGTAAATTTTAAATTACAGGACCTGGGTACATGTAGGACCAGTTTACTGGGGGCTCACAAGTAAATGAAATGTGCTAATTGGAGTAAGTCAATTTTACCATGTTTAAAGTAGAGAGCACAGGCACATTAGCACTGGTTAGCAGTGGTAAAGTGATCAAAGTCTTAAAGGCCAACAAAAAGAGTTTAGAAAACAGAAGGGTTAAAGCAAAAAGTTTGGGGATGACCATGCAGAGAGAGCCAGGTCTAACACCCCTCTGTACCTCCCATATTTACTTCTGCAACATATTCTCATGGGTGCTGAGACTACGCGGTCGGAGTGGAATCTCCTCACATTGATTTGTTAGCAGTACAGCTGCAGTACTACAAAATATATTACAAAATTGAGTTTGTGAACAGGCCCTTAAGAGTAACCAGAAAATAACCCATTTTAATTTTTTTGCACTATGAAGTTCCCCAGCTTACCTTCACAATCGACTGAGCATTTTCTTTTCTGTGTTACAGAAAATATTTTCTGCATAGTGAGATACTGTCCTCAACATAATGACAAAGCTTTGCAGAATGTTTTTCTACAACTTTACTTTTGTACAGTTTTTCTATGCAAAGTGAGTTTGGACAGGAAGATAACAGTAATGGCATGATTACATTTGCCCATTTATCTTGTTTTGGGTGCAAACTCACATTTGTGCAAAAACACGGGATTAGAAGTCGGTTGCTGGTTTTGGCTGAAATTGGTGTTTGCTCAGAGATTTATGATAATTAAACGCTTCTGGAAATTGGGAGTGCAAAGTATGCAAAATGCCACTTTGTGTACAAAGTAATTCGAGACTTTATACACACATTGTGGGGTATTCTTAATTTCCCTGGTAGCAAATTTAATATTGGGCACACATTGCACAACCAATAACCATGCAGAGTTCTAATTGTTAGACCTGGAATCTTTAAGCGTTGTTTCCCGTTTTTTTTTTGGCTCTGCCCTCCTGTTTTCGACTGTGTGCTGCTTTTCGAATTTGCTAGTGTTAGTCCTCTGGGCACTTTACCACTGCTGACCAGTGCTAAAGTGCAAGTGCTCCCTATATAAAATGTAATGGTACTTGGTTTCTCTATGATTTGCATATTTGATTTACTAGTAAGTCCCCAGTACAGTGCACTATGTGTGCTAAGGGCCTGTAAATCAAATGCTACTGTTGGGCCTGCAGCATTGACTGTGCCACCCACATGAGTAGCCTGCAAACATGCCTCAGACCTACCACTGCAGTGTCTGTGTGTGCAGTTTTAAACTACTATTTCGACCTGGCAAGCGTGCCCACTTTCCAGGCCCAAACTTTCCCTTTTATTGCATGGAAGACACCCCCCTAAGGTAGGCCAAAGGTAGCCCCATGGGCTGGGTGCAGTGTAATAAGAAGGTAGCACATAAACTGTGTGTTTTACATGTCCTTGTAGTGAAATGGTGTTAATTGCGTTGTTCACTACAGTAAGGCCTTAGGTTAGCATTGGTGCTACCTTGCAACATCTTACATGTGTATCTGCCAATTAGGTGCTGATAGAAAATTGGAGTTTGGTGTCTCTGGACTCACAATTTAAAAATATATCTTTTAGTGATGCTGGGTGCAAACCACATGCCAACTAGAGACCGCATTTCTAAAACTAATGCAAATTTGTGGGTTCAAATGATGTACTCATCATATTATAAAGGATGTGATGTACAGATTAGGCAGAACAATGCACTTTTTTGTAATAAATGAGATTGAACATAACATACCTTGTTGCAAAAGCCACAACTGTTTCGAGTGAGTGGCTTAGTGAATAACCTTCCATAGAAAAAATAAAGGTCCTCAATACAAAAGAAAAGTCTGTAGCTTTGCACATATCTGTGTACAGGTTACCAGCAAGACAAGGAAGGTCCAAGGATTCCAAGGTTAAACAACGCTTTGATAAGCTACTTTTATAGGTAGATGGAGACACACTCGAAGCTCTGGACCTCTTGAGCTTCATAAAGGAAGACAAGTTTGAAAAGTGGAGAGTGTGTATTTCAAAATTGTACTTATTTGGATTAATATCCGTTCTTTCAAATTGTCATACAGAGGACAGAACTACTTCAGGTTGCAGTGTGACATCTTTATTATTTTGTAATGAGACATTGACAGTCGACACATGTTTCGCCCTCTATTAGTGAGTTGCGCCGGGGCTTTATCAAGGCTGTAAAGGAAGATAGATGAGTTATTTTAGGTGAAACGAGATAGCAGTTGACCCCAAGAAAAAAGAGAAAGTAATCACCTAGAGTGAGAAGTGAATGATATATTTTCTGATGTCTTAGCATCAGAGCTCTCTTGTACGTTATACATTGTATGGATTGTGAAAAGAAGGTGTATCATACCACAAGAAACAAGGTTACGGATTCACATATACTTATTAAAGGTCCAAGACGGAAAATGTGTGCAAAGGATTAAAATAGGACCTAAAAAAAGTGATTTAAGAAGAGTCCAGAAAGGTGTGCTTTCACGAGTGCCTCAGATCGACCAAGCAATTAATATTCTCTAGCGGCACAGAAAATTTGCAAGGATCCCGAACCAAGGTAATATAGAAAAGCGAGACAAGAAGTAAGAACATAGTAAACAATTTAAAACGGTCATACCTATTTACACATATACAACATATATTATTACTGTTTCCAAATTATCAAAATCCAAAAGACAAGAGTTTCAATACTCGAGGAGCAGAATTCTTCTGTGAGTTCTGATAAAAAATATATGCAAATTGTTTGAGGCCTGATGTTATACCATAACAGTTCAAGCAATACATGCAGTTTATCACATTATGCATCTTTGAGAGGCATGCATATAATGAAAGAATATATAGGGTACAAGCTAAACAGGTGTTCATGTGTTAGGGCTTATGTTTTGTTATATGTTTATTTATATATTTGGGCCCAAGTGCCCTAGCGATTATCTACTAGTGGGATGCCCCACATATCCTCATTACTGATTGGTAGAGGTGGGCGTTTATGCTTGTTGAACACATCAAAAAGTACATATGGTTTAAGCATGTTTCAGAAGATCATGGCGTTTGATGGCTGTTAAAAGGAAAAGGTATCCTTTAAATTTCACGTGCATGGAGTTGACTCCAGAAACTATATGACCCGTTATATATAGGGTTTACAAATACTGCAAGGTGGCTTGCATAAAATATAGTGTGTCAAAATTGCGCTGATTGTTTAAAAACATATTAACAAAAGGCGGTAAGGTTGCATAGGGCTTCTTTATTTTTTATAAAACTGATTGTATAAAGTCTGTCAGGGACCAGGTAGTGAATTTGTAAACTTATTGGCCGTGCGCGTCTGTTTCTGAGTGCGTGCCCGTCTTGTTATGACAAAGTTAAGACACTCACAGGGCACCCACATTATTTAAGGCGGCTATGTGCCGGAAAAATGTTTAGGTTGAGAAGAGCCAAATCCCTTGCAGGGTCACATAAGAGACTCGAGGCTGATGGCGGATCGCGTATATTTCCAAATACGCGCCCGTTTAGTAATGACAGCAGTTATTGGCAAGTCACGGGGCACCGACATTACTTTAGGCGGTTTTATGCCAAAGGGAAGTTGGTTAATTGGGGAAAGCTAAAGTCCTAGTTGAGTCACGTAAACGTACGAAGTAAGTTTATCAGAAACGCAACTGTTTACCATTTCGCCGAACATAACGATCCCCAGTGGGTATTTTACTCACTTCAAGGCTGACGAGTGCAATTCGGTCCCTGCTCGCGGTTCACAGTCTGCGGGTTGGTGTGTGGGTTGAATCCCAAATTCCCCGTCATCCAAAACCCAACCGGAAGTTAAAGTCAAGTATCCGGAAGTGAAACAGGAAAGTCATGTTTACGTAGTCAGATTTTCTTCGTTTACGAGAAGGAAACCCCGTACCCGGCTAAGCGTTACTGCACAAGTTTTTTAGAAAACGTGTTTAAGTAGGACTTGTAGATTAAAACCTAGTATTGTATTTTAACATATTATATCCCGGTCGACCTGATACAATGAGGCCGCCATTTGTAAGGGGTGTTAATTCCTTATATTTTCAAGTGGTGGAATATGAAAATATCGAACTCCATAAATGAGACTTCACAGAAAATGCACAGGGTCTAATCAACGTTCTCATTAAGCATCAGATCGTTTTACAAGTTTTTGTAGTACATCTTTTGTGTCCCTAATAAAGGACGGAAGGGATCTCATTAAAGGTTGCAATTCTGCATCGATAAATGCTCCCAAATTCGAGCAGACAGAATCAATACCGGCAATGATGTGTCTACCGTTAGGTATTCTGCCTGGCTTGTGCACCTTAGGTAATAGATACATTGTTGGTACAATTGGATTTTTTATATACAAGAGGTTTTTTTTCTTCAATACTTAGTAAGCCCTTTTCTTGCCATAGATCGAGTAACACAGATAGTTTTTCTTGGATCTGCTGGGTGGGATTGCTTTCTAGAATTTGATAGCATGTGCTGTCTTCCAATTGTCGTTGTGCTTCCAAGAGGTAGTCTGAGGTGTTTAGGATGACAACGTTTCCCCCTTGTCAGCTTCCTTGATTATCAAATCCTCATTTTGTCGCAGTTCAGTCAATGCTAGTCTCTCTTTGACAGTGATATTTTTTGGGAATGTATTTTTGCTTAGCTTTGTATTTGTCAAATTCCTTATTTAGATCTTCAGTCACTTTGGTGAAAAACATGTCAATCGAGTTGCCAGACGGTAGTGACGGTGTAAACCTCGATTTCTTCTTCAATGGATTGGGTTTAGAATGAAAGATATCAATGCCCAGTTCTTCTGCAGTTGTTGTGAGCGATTCCAAATCATCTGGTGCATCATCTGCGGACAAATGTAATAAAAGATTGTTGTTTTCCAGATCGTGTGCAGACAGATCACTGGTTTGATTATTACAGTTTATAGTAGTATGCCTTCTAGGGTTGTCAGCGAAAAAAGAATGTAATTTTAATTTTCATGTAAATTTGAAAAGGTCAATTTTTGTTTTGACCAAGTCCCATTGAGCAGTTGGACAAAAAGATAGTCCCTTGTTAAGAATTTGGTTGTGTGTTTCCGTCAACATAGATGTGGATAGATTGAGTACCAAATTATTAGTTATGTTTTCATCAGATGTTGTTCCCTTTTCCTTGCTCTGGTTTGGACACCTGGCGTGCTTGGTTTTGGTGTTCCCAGGTTTGGAGGTCGTGGTCGATTGTCTTGTATATTCCCAAGGCGATGTCGCTGAACCTCCTCCCGAAAATTTACCTGTGGTTGCATATTTGTAGATATAGTTAGATTCTCTACTGAGCCAGCCTCAGATGATGAAGGAGTTTGGTTAAAGTCACTAGCACTATTTTTCGGTGTTGAAGTGTTGATATTGTCATATTTTTGTGCAAAAGTGTACACCCTCCCTTGTTGATAATCATGGAGGTCACGTCTGAATTTACGTTTTTTTCTTTGGATTATATCCTCCTCAAATTCCTCTAGAAATTTGATTAGAATCTCATAGTTTTTTGTTGTGATCTCACCCCAGTTTGAATCCTCAATTCTTTTTGATAAGGTGTTAACTTCTTTTTTGTTACTTTCATATTCTTCCTGTGCTATATCTATTAATTGTCAGAGCATATTGCTAGATGCTGTACGTAGATTTTCTTCCCATAATTGTAATTTTTCCGGAGCTGTAGTTTCTATAGGGGGAAAGATCAAGATACGTAATCCACGAGGAATTAAGTTGTGTTCCACGTATTTTTTGAGGGATGCTCCCTCCCACCATTTTGAGGTCTCCTTTTTCGCAACTTTATCCAAGGCTTGGAAAGTACTTTTTGCCGACATTAGGTTGGTAGTGCTTGGTGTTCGACTTATAGTTGCACCTGTGGGGTCAAATGCATCTTCCAATCTATTGTTGCGTCTGTCACGTCTAGTGTTTTAATGATGACATTGTGTATTAGGTTTCCTCGTACACCAATGGTACACTTCTTTAGTACTGATTTACTGATTGATGAAAAATTAGTTGTTTAAACCTTGAGAATACATACATTCAAGTTACCAGCAAGACAAGGAAGGTCCAAGGATTCCAAGGTTAAACAACGCTTTGATAAGCTACTTTTCTAGGTAGATGGAGACACACTCGAAGCTCTGGACCTCTTGAGCTTCATAAAGGAAGACAAGTTTGAAAAGTGGAGAGTGTGTATTCCATGAAAGGTCAAAATTGTACTTATTTGGATTAATATCCGTTCTTTCAAATTGTCATACAGAGGACAGAACTACTTCAGGTTGCAGTGTGACATCTTTATTATTTTGTAATGAGACATGGACAGCCGACACGTGTTTCGCCCCCTATTGGCGAGTTGCGCCGGGGCTTTCTCAAGGCTGTAAAGGAAGATAGATGAGTTATTTTAGGTGAAACGAGATAGCAGTTGACCCCAAGAAAAAAGAGAAAGTAATCACCTGGAGTGAGAAGTGATTGATATATTTTCTGATGTCTTAGCATCAGAGCTCTCTTGTACGTTATACATTGTATGGATCGTGAAAAGAAGGTGTATCGTACCAAAAGAAACATGGTTACAGATTCACATATACTTATTAAAGGTCCAAGACGGAAAATGTGTGCAAAGGATTAAAATAGGACCTAAAAAAAGTGATTTAAGAAGAGTCCAGAAAGGTGTGCTTTCACGAGTGCCTCAGATCGACCAAGCAATTAATATTCTTTAGCGGCACAGAAAATGTGCAAGGATCCCGTACCAAGGTAATATACAAAAGCGAGACAAGAAGTAAGAACATAGTAAACAATGTAAAACGGTCATACCTATTTACACATATACAGCGTATATTATTACTGTTTCCAAATTGTCAAAATCCAAAAGACAAGAGATCAATACTCGAGGAGCAGAATTCTTCTGTGAGTTCTGATAAAAAATATATGCAAATTGTTTGAGGCCTGATGTTATACCATAACAGTTCAAGCAATACATGCAGTTTATCACATTAAGCATCTTTGAGAGGCATGCATATAATGAAAGAATATATAGGGTTCAAGCTAAACAGGTGTTCATGTGTTAGGGCTTATGTTTTGTTATATGTTTATTTATATATTCGGGCCCAAGTGCCCTAGCGATTATCTACTAGTGGGATGCCCCACATATCCTCATTACTGATTGGTAGAGGTGGGCGTTTATCAATCAATCAATCATCGCATTTATATAGCGCGCTACTCACCCAGAGGGTCTCAAGGCACTGGGGGAGGGGGGTCCGCTACCGCTCGAACAGCCAGGTCTTGAGTTGCTTCCTGAAGGCGAGGTGGTCCTGGGTCAGGCGGAGGTGGGTGGGGAGGGAGTTCCATGTCTTGGCGGCGAGGTAGGAGAAGGACCGTCCCCCTGTGGTGGCTCTTCGAATGCGGGGGACGGCGGCGAGGGCGTGGCTGGTCGATCGAAGCTGGCGTTTGGGAGCGTAGAAGTTGAGGCGGCTGTTGAGGTATCCTGGCCTTGGTTGTGTAGGGCTTTGTGTGCGTGGGTGAGGAGACGGAAGGTGATTCTCTTGTTGACCGGGAGCCAGTGCAGGTCTCTCAGGTGTCCGGAGATGTGGCTGCGACGGGGGATGTCCAGGATGAGTCGTGCTGAGGCGTTCTGGATCCGCTGGAGTCTCTTCTGGAGTTTGGTGGTGGTTCCAGCGTAGAGGGAGTTGCCGTAGTCCAGTTGGCTGGTGACGAGGGCCTGGGTGACCGTCTTCCTGGTCTCGGTGGGGATCCACCGGAAGATTTTACGTAGCATGCGCAGGATGTTGAAACACGACGAGGAGACGGCGTTGACTTGTCTGGTCATGGAGAGGGAGGAGTCCAGGATGAAGCCCAGGTTGCGTGCGTGGTCTGTTGGTTTGGGTGCGCTGCCTAGGGCGGGGGGCCACCAAGAGTCGTCCCAAGCAGCGGGTGAGGATCCCAGGATGAGGACTTCCGTCTTGTCCGAGTTCAGTTTCAGGCGGCTGTTCTTCATCCATTCGGCTACCTCTTTCATCCCTTCGTGAAGGTTGGCTCTGGCGGTGGCGGGGTCGTTGGTGAGGGAGAGGATCAGCTGGGTGTCGTCGGCGTAGGAGATGATGTTGAGGTTGTGCTGGCGTGCGATGTCTGCGAGGGGGCTCATGTAGACGTTGAAGAGGGTTGGACTGAGCGAGGAGCCTTGAGGGACGCCGCAGATGACTTCGGTGGCTTCAGATCTGAACGGAGGGAGACGGACTCTCTGTGTCCTTCCGGCGAGGAAGGAGATGATCCACTCCAGTGCCTTCTCCTGGACTCCGACGTTGCTGAGGCGTTGTACTAGGGTACGGTGGCAGACAGTGTCGAAGGCCGCGGAGAGGTTAAGGAGGATGAGGGCCACTGTTTCTCCGTTGTTGAGCAGCGCTCGGATGTCATCGGTGGCTGAGATCAGGGCGGTCTCGGTGCTGTGGTTGGCCCGGAAGCCAGACTGCGAGGGGTCGAGGGATCCGTTCATCTCGAGGAAGGCGGCCAGCTGCTTGTTGACGGTCCTCTCGATGACCTTTGCCGGAAACGGGAGCAGCGAGATGGGGCGGTAGTTCTTGAGGTCGGTCGGGTCGGCCCATGGCTTCTTGAGTAGGGCGCTGAGTTCGGCGTGCTTCCAGCTCTCCGGGAAAGTGGCGGTGTCGAAGGAGGTGTTGATGATGTCCCGCAGGTGGGGTGCGATGACAGCGTCGGCCTTTTTGAAGACGTGATGAGGGCAGGGGTCGGTCGGAGATCCGGAGTGGATGGAGTTCATCGTGCGGACAGTGTCTTCAGTGTTGATCGGAGTCCAGGCGCGGAGGGTGGTGGTGGGGGCGGTGGTTCGGTCGTGGCGTTCGTCGGTTGAGTGCTGAAGCTGTTGTGTATGTCCGCGATCTTGTTGTGGAAGTAGGAGGCGAGGGAGTTGCAGAGGTCTTGAGAAGGGGTGATGTTGTTGTTTCCGGCGTTGGGGTTGGAGAGCTCTTTGACGATGTTGAAGAGTTCCTTGCTGTTGTGTGCGTTGTTGTCCAGTCGTTCCTTGAATGCAGTTTTCTTGGTGGCGTGGATGAGTTGGTGGTGTTTTCGGGTGGCGAGCTTGAGGGCAGTCATGTTGTCCAGTGTTGGGTCTCTGCGCCAGGTTCTCTCGAGGGCTCGGCAGTTCTTCTTGGAGCTCTTGAGTTCGTCGGTGAACCATGGGGCTTTCTTGCTGCAGGGTCTGCATAGTCGGGATCCTCAGGGGGGCAAGCTCGTCTGCGCAGTCGCTGATCCACTTCGTGAGGTTGGTGGCCGCCTGGCTAGGGTTCGTTGTGTGGTGTGAGGGTTCATGTTCAGGGAGGTCGTGAGCTGGTCGGCTGTGATCTTGTTCCAGTTCCTGCGTGCAACCTGTTGCTGGTGGTGGTGGATCGTGGTCCTTCCAAAGCTGAAGTGGACACAGCTGTGGTCCGTCCAGTGGAGTCCGGTGGCGTGGCTGAAGGCGATGTCCTTGCTGGATGAGAAGACTGGGTCGAGTGTGTGTCCGGCGTAGTGGGTGGGGGTGGTCACCAGCTGCTTGAGTCCCAGGTTGGCGAGGTTGTCCAGCAGGGTGGTGGTGTTGTGGTTGTTGTTGTTCTCCAGGTGGAAGTTGAGGTCCCCTAGGAGGATGTAGTCAGCGGAGCAGAGGGCGTGCGGTCTGATGAAGTCGGCGATGTCTTCGCTGAATTGTGTGCATTGTCCCGGGGGTCTGTAGATGAGTGTGCCTCTGAGGGTGGTCTTGGGGTTGATGTGGACCTGAAAGTGCAGGTGCTCGGCGGTTGCGAGGGTGTCGTCGATGTTGGTCGTGATGCGGATGGTGTTCCTGTGGACGATGGCGATGCCTCCTCCAGTGTGGTTGATGCGGTCCTTTCGGATGATCTTGTATCCGTCTGGGATGGCGATGGCGATGTCGGGCGCTGAAGAGGCGTTCATCCAGGTTTCCGTGAGGAAGGCGAAGTCTAGTGAAATAGTGTCGAGCAGGTTCCAGAGCTCGACGGCGTGTCTGTGGATGGAGCGGGTGTTGAGCAGGATGCACTTTAGGTGGCTGCTGCTGTTGTTCGTCGAGGTCTTTGGCAGTGCTGGAGTGGGGCAGGTCCGTATGCAGGTGAACTTGCAGGCGTTGCAGCAGAAGGGTCCGTGGGTGCGTCTCGGGGTGACACAGTAGCACCCCGGGATTCTTCCGGCGTTGAGTGTGTAGAGTTCGGTGGCGTCGTAGGTCCGGCAGGTGGGCTGGGGTCTGCGGGGGCCAGGGGTCCTGGCACTGGGCGCGGTCCAGGCGCGGACGGGCGCAGACGGGCTTACCTTTGGCGCACCTTCGGCGCTCAGTCGGCGCTCCCACTGCGCGCGTCCGCTGCGCGGTCGCTGAGGGGGCGTCATAAGTAGGAGCCGGGAGGGAGGGTCAGCCGGGAGGCGGGAGGCGGGAGGACCAATGGGAGAGGAGGGGAGGCGGAGCTACGGGTCAGCAGCGGCGGGAAAGCGGCGGGAAGCACGGAGGTGACCGGGGCAGCGGGGCCGGTGAGGAGCGGGGGCAGAGGCGGCAGGCTGCGGGCAGAAAGCAAGCCCGAGGAAGATGCGGAGGGCAGCGGCGTAGAGGAGGTGAGCGGAGGTTTCTGCAATCAGGGAGCGGCCAGGCAGCAGCTGAGTCACCAGGCAGGCAGGCGAGCGGCAGAGCAGCGTGGAGGGAGCGACCGCCTGCAAGGGCACAGGGGTCACAGTGAGTGACCCGGTAGGGACCCCTTAAGTAGGAGCCGGGAGGGAGGGTCAGCCGGGAGGCGGGAGGCTTGTTGAACACATCAAAAAGTACATATGGTTTAAGCATGTTTCAGAAGATCATGGCGTTTGATGGCTGTTAAAAGGAAAAGGTATCCTTTAAATTTCACGTGCATGGAGTTGACTCCAGAAACGATATGACCTGTTATATATAGGGTTTACAAATACTGCAAGGTGGCTTGCATAAAATATAGTGTGTCAAATGTGCGCTGATCGTTTAAAAACATATTAACAAAAGCCGGTAAGGTTGCATAGGGCTTCTTTTTTTATAAAACTGATTGTATAAAGTCTGTCAGGGACCAGGTAGTATATTCGTAAACTTATTGGCTGTGCGCGTCTGTTTCTGAGTGCGTGCCCGTCTTGTTATGACAAAGTTAAGACACTCACAGGGCACCCACATTATTTAAGGTGGCTATGTGCCGGAAAAATGTTTAGGTTGAGAAGAGCCAAATTCCTTGCAGGGTTACATAAGAGACTCAAGGCTAATGGCGGATCACGTATATTTCCAAATACGCGCCCGTTTAGAAATGACAGCAGTTATTGGCAAGTCACGGGGCACCCACATCACTTTAGGCGGTTTTATGCCAAAGGGAAGTTGGTTAATTGGGGAAAGCTAAAGTCCTAGTCGAGTCATGTAAACGTACAAAGTAAGTTTATCAGAAACGCGACTGTTTACTATTTCGCCGAACATAACGATCCCCCAGTGGGTATTTTACTCACTTCAAGGCTGGCGAGTGCAATTCGGTCCCTGCTCGCGGTTCTCAGTCTGTGTGTTGGTGTGTGGGTTGAATCCCAAATTACCCGTCGTCCAAAACCCAACCGGAAGTTAAAGTCAAGTATCCGGAAGTGAAACAGGAAAGTCATGTTTACGTAGTCAGATTTCCTTCGTTTACGAGAAGGAAACCCCGTACCCGGCTAAGCGTTACTGCACAAGTTTTTTAGAAAACGTGTTTAAGTAGGACTTGTAGATTAAAACCTAGTATTGTATTTTAACATATTATATCCCGGTCGACATGATACAATGAGGCCGCCATTTGTAAGTGGTGTTAATTCCTTATATTTTCAAGTGGTGGAATATGAAAATATCGAACTCCATAAATGAGACTTCACTCTTCTGATACTTCCATACTATGCAGCACAACTATAGTAATGTTTTAGTCCTCCTTGTGTTTCCTGTAGGACTAAGCTGCTTATGAGTGAAAATCTGCCCTGCACTGCACAAATGAAAAATATGTGATATAAGGCAGTTTAACCAGATCCAGACTAGGATGTTAAATCATGCATATTCGCTGTCACATTCAAACTGTTCAACTCCCGCTCTAGTTCTCCGTGGTTATGAATCCCTGATGCTTGGATTTGTTCCCTACCAAAGCCATGGCTACACTTTTGTTCCACAGGACAGGCAGAATTTAAAATATTAACGTGCATTACGCATCTTGTAAAACGATCTGATGCTTAATGAGAACGTTGATTAGACCCTGTGCATTTTCTGTGAAGTCTCATTTATGGAGTTCGATATTTTCATATTCCACCACTTGAAAGTAGAAGGAATTAACACCACTTACAAATTGTGGCCTCATTGTATCATGTCGACCGGGATATAATATGTTAAAATACAATACTAGGTTTTAATCTACAAGTCCTACTTAAACACGTTTTCTAAAAAACTTGTGCAGTAACGCTTAGCCGGGTACGGGGTTTCCTTCTTGTAAACGAAGGAAATCTGACTACGTAAACATGACTTTCCTGTTTCACTTCCAGATACTTGACTTTAACTTCCGGTTGGGTTTTGGACGACGAGGAATTTGGGATTCAACCCACACACCAACCCGCAGACTGAGAACCGCGAGCAGGGACCGAATTGCACTCGTCAGCCTTGAGGTGAGTAAAATAACCACTGGGGGATCGTTATGTTCGTCGAAATGGTAAACAGTCGCGTTTCTGATAAACTTACTTCGTACGTTTACGTGACTCGACTAGGACTTTAGCTTTCCCCAATTAACCAACTTCCCTTTGGCATAAAACCGCCTAAAGTAATGTGGGTGCCCCGTGACTTGCCAATAACTGCTGTCATTACTAAACGGGCGCGTATTTGGGAATATGCGCGATCCGCCATCAGCCTCGAGTCTCTTATGTGACCCTGCAAGGAATTTGGCTCTTCTCAACCTAAACATTTTTCCGGCACATAGCCGCCTTAAATAATGTGGGTGCCCTGTGAGTGTCTTAACTTTGTCATAACAAGACGGGCACGCACTCAGAAACAGACGCGCATGGCCAATAAGTTTACAAATTCACTACCTGGTCCCTGACAGACTTTATACAATCAGTTTTAGAAAAAAAAGAAGCCCTATGCAACCTTACCGGCTTTTGTTAATATGTTTTTAAACGATCAGCGCAAATTTGACACACTATATTTTATGCAAGCCACCTTGCAGTATTTGTAAACCCTATATATAACGGGTCATATCGTTTCTGGAGTCAACTTCATGCACGAGAAATTTAAAGGATACCTTTTCCTTTTAACAGCCATCAAACGCCATGATCTTCTGAAACATGCTTAAACCATATGTACTTTTTGATGTGTTCAACAAGCATAAACGCCCACCTCTACCAATCAGTAATGAGGATATGTGGGGCATCCCACTAGTAGATCATCGCTAGGGCACTTGGGCCCGAATATATAAATAAACATGTAACAAAACATAAGCCCTAACACATGAACACCTGTTTAGCTTGTACCCTATATATTCTTTCATTATATGCATGCCTCTCAAAGATGCTTAATGTGATAAACTGCATGTATTGCTTGAACTGTTATGGTATAACATCAGGCCTTAAACAATTTGCATATATTTTCTATCAGAACTCACAGAAGAATTCTGCTCCTCGAGTATTGAAACTCTTGTCTTTTGGATTTTGACAATTTGGAAACAGTAATAATATACGCTGTATATGTGTAAATAGGTATGACCGTTTTACATTGTTTACTATGTTCTTACTTCTTGTCTTGTTTTTCTATATTACCTTGGTTCGGGATCCTTGCACATTTTCTGTGCCGCTACAGAATATTAATTGCTTGGTCGATCTGAGGCACTCGTGAAAGCACACCTTTCTGGACTCTTCTGAAATCACTTTTTTTAGGTCCTATTTTAATCCTTTGCACACATTTTCCTTCTTGGACCTTTAATAAGTATATGTGAATCTGTAACCACGTTTCTTTTGGTATGATACACCTTCTTTTCACGATCCATACAATGTATAACGTACAAGAGAGCTCTGATGCTAAGACATCAGAAAATATATCAATCACTTCTCACTCTAGGTGATTACTTTCTCTTTTTTCTCGGAGTCAACTGCTATCTCGTTTCACCTAAAATAACTCATCTATCTTCCTTTACAGCCTTGAGAAAGCCCCGGCGCAACTCGCCAATAGGGGGCGAAACACGTGTCGGCTGTCCATGTCTCATTACAAAATAATAAAGATGTCACACTGCAACCTGAAGTAGTTCTGTCCTCTGTATGACAATTTGAAAGAACGGATATTAATCCAAATAAGTACAATTTTGACCTTTCATTGAATACACACTCTCCACTTTTCAAACACATCTGTGTACACCATTTCAACCAAAGGGATACCTTCCTGCAAAAAACAATCCTTTGAGACATTTTCATATTTTTATGTTATAGACAGAGGAAGAAATGAGAAGAAATAAAGATAATTCTCCTCGTTACCCTTTCATCATGGAGGCATGCATTTTTTATGCTTTTTCAGGTTTACTAACTTTAGCAAATCTGGGAATGCACTAAAATCCATGGGTGGGGCCTTGAGCCACCCATGCAAAACCCCTTCATTGATGCAAAGTATTGACTGCCTTGAGCCACCCATGCAAAACCCCTTCATTGATGCAAAGTATTGACTGCCTTACGTTACTTTGTATTTACTATGCCATGCAAATCCACACAAAGTGGCTTTGCATGGCTTAATTAGTGGCAAAAAGGATTTTATGTTAGCTGCACATTAAAAATGGCACAACCTCGATGCAATACTTGAGTAAATCTGACCCATAGTGTTTAACATGGTGGCACCCGCTGCAACAAGCTCTGCAGCAAAATTACTAATATATGGTCTTTCAACATTTGCTAAATGTACTTTTGGCACCACATAGACTAAAACCTTCTTACTATTCACTTCCACAACCATGTGCTTCTCCACTGATAAAAAATAAAGCATCCAAAACCTAGTATTTATTTGGCCTGCGCATTTATTAAGTATACTATACTGCATTCTTGTATTATTTTTGTGGTTGCCTCTTGTTTTCATTTGGTAAAGTTACACTTCCTTTCACTCTACCTCCTATAGCGGTGTAACCTCATGAGCTCTAGGTCTGAAACGTGTTTCAGAGAAATTCCTATAACACCCAGTTTTGTGAGCACAGCATATGCTTTGTTCACAAAAATGTGTCTATAAATTTAAATATTAAACTCTTCAGAGTGGTGCATTCTTCTCCTTTGACACTGAATTATGTACCAACTATTTAAAGGTCTATTTTCATTCCAGTGAACAGGAATGAAGAGAACAAAAATAACATAACATTCGCAGACCAAGTTACTAAGTTAAATCTTGACATAATAAACACAAAAACATTATTCAACTAGAATATAAACAAAGAAAAAACGTTCTTTTGGAATTAGGTTAATTGTCTCCCATCATTTGACAGAGTCATTTTTAGGTTCTTGTGTCAGTCAAGACTAGTTTAGTTTACTAAAACTATACTTATAATTAATTTTGAGAGATTTCCAGACAGCCGTCTTTATCTATTGGTCTGTTACTATGTGATTCACATTTTTCTTCTGTGCACTACAGCATACTTGTCAGTAGATTTCTTAAGTGCAAGGCACTATGGCAATATGTGCTTTTTAAGGACGAATTTTTATTTTGTATCCTTTTAGCCAGTGTTTTTACATTGAGGAGGGACCCACAGTTTCTCCAACAGTTCCCCCAACTATAAAGTTTTCCAAAAAGCCTAGCAAAACAAAAAACCATTGACAAAGGCAAAAAGCTAACAGTCAACACCATACCTATATGCTTTGGGAACGCTTGATAGGTTCTGCACTCTGCATGGGTAATTGTTGTGCAATCTGTGCCCAAGACCTTTTGATTTTCCTAAAACTCTATGTATGCAATGCCAATAGTGACTTTAACCAGTCACCCTAATCCATTGGTTGTTGTTGTGTCATTCACATTTTTCTACCATTCACCACAGCATGCAACATGGGACAGTGGGTCAGCCCACCTCAGACATTAGCTAACTTTACTGGACTGATGACATGCTGGTTTATCACAAGGAGCACATGCAGGAGCAAAGTAGTTCACTTCAGGGCTTGACACTACTATGGAGATATTTGCTTTTGGACACCAAAAACAGATTTGCTTTTGTCCAGAGTTGATTTTTAGGTTGACAATAGCCCTACAGTTTACCCCAAACCTAACAAAGCAAAAAAAGCAAAGCAAAAGGCTGGGAAGTAACAACAGATATATTAGTGTTGCCAGAGTTTGTTTAAATACTTTGTTGTATCTCAATAGAGCTCATATTACACTCACATGTACTATCGATATCAGATAACTGTATTTCACTAGTAAGATATTTCCCAGTATTCTGGAATCATACATTTATAATTATTAAGAGTACTTTAACCCATTTGGTGCTCCACTCGATGGTGGGCGCGTGCGGAGACGGCCAGGGGCCGTCCACACCCCGCCCACTGATTAAAATGCCCGCACTGCAGTGGAATTCACACCACAGTCAACGGGTTAAGTGGGATGTTAATGGGTCCATACAAGACGTGGTTTCCTTGCCCACTGTTCAAACACATGACTGTAATCAAATGTGTCTTCCTCTTCCCTTTTCCATTGGTGTGATGCATGCTTTTATTCCTGGTCCAGACACATATATACAACGTGGTGTGTATTCCCTGCCCCGGTCCATACACACAGATGCGCTCATATGAATCTTTCATGGCTGTTAACAAATGTGCCATCCCTATTGCCCATCCATATAAGTGGCTATACACAGGTTTGTCTTTCTTATATATGGGCCATACACAATGGCGTGGACTGAAGTGTCTTTCCTGTCCCAGTTCTCTGTCCCTAGTATAAGCTTGTTAAAGATTGTTTATGGCCTCCTGATTAGGTAGCCTCTCTGGCATCTGAACATCAAATCTGACCTGCTCTCTTCATTTTTACTCCTATATTTTCCCCTTGGTTAATTTCTGCTTCATCATTTAAAAAAATATCTTCACACTACTATGGATTTCACAACTCATTATATAATATTTGATCAAATAATATACACATAAGGTCACACCGAATTAAAAATTACTAAAAATAATAATGCCAAGGGGGCGTGGCTTGGCGGGCGAAGATGGCGGTCGCAGCCTTGTAGAGCTCCCGCCGGCCCGGACTTAATCCGTTCATTTATCCTGGCCCCCGAGCCCGCAGTTGGTACCTGGTGAGTGGCATCGATTCAGGAGAGTGTCCTGCCTTCTCCGGTGTCTTGATCCCGCGATTCCATCTCTGCTGGGACCCTGAGGCGACGGCGGTGACGTGCGGCCTGGTGACCGGCTGTGAACCGGGGACCTCGAGTTTCAAGACGCCCAGTGGCGGTTGCGAGCGCGCTGCTGGAGGTGGCATCAGCTGCGCGGATCTCGGCCCGGCTCTGCAGCTTCAGTTGCCCACAGATCGCAGAGGTGCCCTATATTCCTGCGCCTTGAGAGGACTCCTGCAGGCGACAAGGCGTGGTGGAGGCCTGTCCCGCCCTTGTGAAGCCGGGGCCTCGAGTTTCGCGACTCCGGGACTGCACTGGCCTGTCCCTTCTTCCTTCGAGGACACAAGTGCCGACGTCCCGATCCAGGGCCAGAGGCCTCCGGCGCTCATAGCAGCGGACCTGCTCCCGAGGAACTACTGAGACTCGTCGTGGGTGGTGCCCGCCCCGTCCAGAGTGAGGACCTGCTAAGCCTGAGATCGGCCATGACCAGGGCTGGTGGAGGAGGCCCGCCTAAGCATGGCCCTATTGATAAATTTACGGGGCCCAGCGGTGGCTCCGGGGCATCTGGCGGCGGTGGCGGGTCAGGGCCGGACAATGCAACAATCCTTGCTGCCATCACCCAATCTCAGGACATGCTTGATGCTAAAATCGGGGCAGTGGGAGCGGACGTTACACTGCTACGCCAAGACCTCCGCAATGCGGTGGAGCGGATCACCGAGACCGAATCTCGTATCTCGGTGACCGAAACGGACATTGGCGCACTGAAGAAGAGAATGGCGGAGGTGGAGTGTATCCAGAAGACTCTAGCGGCCCGAGTGGAGGATGCCGAAGGGCGCGCACGGAGGAACAACCTCCGCTTCATCGGTTTTCCGGAGCGGTGTGAGAAGGATAGCATGGAGCGGTTTCTGACCCGGTGGCTGGAGAGCTGGCTCCCCGAAGGGACACTGTCTGCGTGCTTTGTGATCGAGCGAGCGCACAGGGCCCTGACTCAGCGGCCGCCGGAGGGTGAGCGTCCTCGGCCTGTTATTGCCCGGCTATTGAACTACCACGACCGCGATGTCATACTGCGGGAAGCGAGGAATAAGGGTTCGCTTACTTATGAAAACCACACCATTATGATCTTCCCGGATTATACGAAGATGGTGCAGCAGCAGAGACAATCCTTTGTGGCCGCCAAAGCCAAGTTGCGGGGCCTGAAGCTCCAGTACTCTCTCCTGTACCCGGCTCGCCTGCGAGTGGTGTACCAGTCCCGGACACACTTCTTTGATACGCCCGAGGAGGTATTTCGTTTGACCGATGAAGCAGTGAGACTCAGGCCGCATGCCCAGCCGGGGCTGGACCCAGGCGGGTCCCAGGGATTGTCGCCGGAGCGGACGAACCGCCCAAACCGAAAAGGACGACACCGGAGGTCTAGATCGCGGAAACGGTCAGCCTCCGCTAGTGCAACGCAGACCACTGGCACGAGGGATTCGGAACACTCCGATGCTGGCAGCTGAAATCTGATGGGGACTGGACCTTATTTCTGCTGGGTAATGTGTTGCCCTACATCACTATGGATCGGCTGGTGAGACTGTTCTATTGAGACTTTATTCATGCCAGTCTGTATACGTCTGAGACACTCTGACACTATGGGAGGGAACGCTGTGGGGCTCGGCAGGCGGCTTCTATGGGCCTCAGACCCTCACGAGTGGTGGGTGTTGTTGGGGGGGTGGTGAGTGTGGGATGATCGGGGTGTTAGGATCCATTGGTATGGCGGGCCCTGGGTCCTCTGTTCTGGACCCGGGTCTCTCCATGCCGCGACAGATACTTCAATGTTCTATGAGGTATTGGGGTGGGGGGAGCGGGGCGAGGGGGGGGTGTTGTTCTGTTGTTGGTGTTTGGGGGGGTTTGGGCCTGGGGGGGACTGATGGGTGTTGGGGCTGGGGGGGTGGGACCACACGTGTCTATTGCTGCTGGATTGATTGGATGGTGGGGTGCACCGGGGTGGCGCGGAGGGCCTGGTGGAGGGAACTGCTTTGATGATGGCTGATCATACGACTGTGTCTCCTCATAAGGCCATTCGTGTTGTGACGTGGAATGTCAGGGGGATCCTTGATAAAATCAAACATGGGGCTCTGCTACGCTGGGGGAAAAGGGAGGCTGTAGATGTGCTGTTGCTTCAGGAGACCCATATGTTGGGCTCCAAGGTCCTTAGTGTGAGAAGTTGGCCTGGTATATAATGCTCACTAATTCTAGTGATCACTTTGTACCATGCCAAGCAACCCTTATGATGATGGTTGTAATTCAACCTTGTAGACCAGTTATCCTAGTGGTAACGTGGACAAAGCAGTCTTAGGCTAAACTCTGAAAGCTGTTATACCATACACAACCCCCTTGAATACCAAATGAAAGGGACACCACACAGATATATATTGAAAATATATATTGATTTATTAACTATTAAAATCCCCTGGACTCTTTATGAGCACAGAAGCACAAGCGTTAAATCACAAGACAGTTTAAAATACACAAAAGTTGCACAATATGGATGAGCCCTAGGGGCCACCTAAACCATATACTAAGAAAGTGGTATAAGAGATACCAGGAGGAAAGTGAAGAGGCCTAGGGCCTTGGGAATCGCTGGAGCTATTCGAGACTGGAGTTAACTAAGTCGGGAAAGGCCCACGGGACTCGGGTGCAGTATTCAAAGTGCACGCACTTTGCAATACAAAGTCTATGGTGCGTAAAAAGCACAAAGTTAGAAAGTTAGGAACCTTCCGAGTGACCTACGGAGCTGAAACTTAAAACACAGGCCCTTGGGATGTGTACCAGTGCAGGAGCACCGGCGGAGCTGAGTTACCTCACCCACAGGAAGCGGGTGCACAGGGTCGAAGTTGTGTCGGGTTTCGTCACGCTGGTCGATGGTGCTTGGAGCTGAAGATGCTGCAGGCGGCTCGATGAGAAGAGTTCCGGTGGATCCAAGGGTGGATCTGAAGATGTGAAGACCTGAAAGCAGAGGGGACAGTGTTCAAAGTCACTAGCCAGTGACTACCGTGGAACCAGATTGGAACCAGGCGATGTCGGGTGCAAACAGGCGTTGTCGGGTAGCTTCTTTCGGCAGCCACGTGGATACCCGGGGTCGAGGACGTCCAGGAGTCGGTCACGAGCTGTCCCACGTAGGCTTCTCGCTGTTGGCGGTGTCGGCGACCTGATCGGAGCAAACAGGCCTTGGCAAATGCAAGCCACGCAGAAGGTGAAAGATGCTGTACACTCGGACCAGCAAGGTCAGAGCGGGTGCTCCTTTTCACAGGAGCTTGGGTAGGTCTGGAGCAACCAGACCTGCTGTGTAAATCTTCGGGTTCATCGCCAAGATGGCCGCTGGCCGCGTGGCTAGTGGCCGGGATGGCGCGTCGAGTGGCACAGTGCAAAAGGGCCCCACGCAGATCGTGGAGATGCTGGAGGGCTGATCTTCGGTGCAAGGGCTGCTCGGTGGTGGGGGTTCTCAATCCCCAAAGCACAACATCGAGGATGCCTCAGAAGCTGCGCAGTCAGCTTTTCGAGTGTCTTTCAAGAGGTCCGGTCCCACGTCACTCGGTGCCTCCACGGGTCCCTTCTTTGCAGGGACTGTGGATCGGGCTCTGAGAAGTCTGGGAGTCTGGTTCTTGTCGGGCTCTGGGCTCGGTCTCCGGCGGGAGGCGGCGGCAAAGCAGACGTCGAGTTGCTGGTTGGTACCTGTGTTCACAGGGTGGCCACTCCTAGGCCACAAGGGAGATTCTCTTCAGTCTTCTGTGCAGCAGAATGTCGAAGTCCAGTCTTCTTCTTGTTTAAAGTTGATTTCGGGATGATCTGCTGTGCAATGGCACTGCTCCCCCTCTTATTCCCAAACTGGGGGTGGATCACCTACTAGGTCCCTCCTCTGGGAGGAACCAGGAAGGGGGGTGGTTACACCCCCTTTCCTTTGTCCAGCTCCGCGCCAGGACTGGGGCTGGAAGGCCCCAGAACCGGTTTGGACTGGCCTATGCACGGGGACACCTTGTGTGCCCCGGGCATGTCTGATTCTATTCAGCCCTGTCCTACCCAATACACAAAATCCTGTCTGGGGTGGTGCTCGCACCTCCCAAGGCAGGAAACCCTTTGTCCAGGCCACCATCTGCCGAGTTTCGGTCAGCAGCAGGAGGCCAGACTTGTGTCTGTGGTGGCAGCGTCCATTTTGTGAAGCTGAGGCTCTGTTTAACTTTAACCGGGGTTAAGGCTACACACATGTCGTGTCCCTCTAGAAGGGTGGAATGCTATCCCCGTCGCCAGAATTGGCGAGGGGATAGTATTCCAATTCGTATGACACCTTACTCGACATGTTTTGATAAAGCCAAACCAAAGATAGCATTTAACCGCGAGGATTATAATGCACTTAAGAGTATATGGTATGGCAATATCCCGGAACAGCTTAGGGAGTTGTTCCCGACAGCTGCAGACAGGCTCAGCTCATGCTAGAGCACCATCTCACATATTTCCAAGCACTCTGCCTCCAGGATTGATGAGGCCTTCCATAGGAGTGGCTGATAGGAACATATGTGTCCAGTTTAGGGTTAGGCACAGACATACTGTACCTAAGTAAGAGGTGGTTACACCGACTTACCCCAGCTGAGTGATCAGCCAGTTGTGTCAAATATGGAGGCCAGGCCAGGGGTGGCACAATACGTGCTGCAGCCCCTGGTAGGCCTTGGATACACCTATGCCCTGGGCACCTAGGGTGCACTATTACAGGGGCTCATAAGGTGAACCAGTTCCAATTCGTAATGCACCTAGAGTGCATTGGCAGTAATTTAGAGAGAGAACAGCAGGCTGTGGGTCTGATTAGCAGGCCCACAGCCACATTAAGTCAGAAACCAGTGAAGCAAAAAGCTAAAATTTGGGGTGACCATAGGATAGCAGACCCTACTCTCCTACATAACCCCCCCCCAAACGCAGGGACATTAGACTAACCTTGACCAGTTGTGTCTTCATGTTCTAAGTGGAAGTACCTGGAGAGACCATCTGCGTTGCCATGGTCAGTCCCTGGGCGGTGCTCCACTGTAAAGTCCATCCCCTGTAGGGAAATGGACCACCTGAGTAGTTTGGGGTTTTCACCCTTCATCTGATTAAGCCATAGGAGGGGCTTATGGTCGGTCTGAATCTTGAAGTGAGTGCCAAATAAGTATGGTCTCAGCTTCTTCAGGGCCCACACCACAGCAAAGGCCTCCCTCTCTATAGCTGACCAACGTTTCTCTCTGGGGGTCAGCCTTCTGCTAATGAAAGCAATGGGCTGGTCCTGGCCATCTACATTTAGCTGTGAAAGCACTGCTCCCACTCCCAACTCAGAAGCATCTGTTTGGACAATGAACTCTCTTGAGTAGTCAGGACTCTTCAGGATAGGTGCAGAGCACATGGCCTTCTTCAGGTCATCAAATGCCTTTTGACAGATTTCTGTCCACTGAACCTTTTTGGGCATCTTCTTGGATGTCAGATCATTAAGAGGAGTCACAATGGACCCATAGTTCTTAACAAACTTCCTGTAGTACCCAGTCAGGCCCAAGAAAGCTCTGACCTGAGTCTGGGTAGTTGGAGGGGACCAGTCCTTGATGGTCTGGATCTTACTCTCCAGTGGTTGAACTTGGCCTCCACCTACAAGGTGGCCCAGGTATACAACCTTGCTCTGCCCTATCTGGCACTTTGTTGCCTTGATAGTGAGGCCTGCCTTCTGCAGAGCCTCAAGCACTTCCTTCAGGTGGATCAGGTGATCCTCCCAGGTGGAGCTAAAGACAGCAATATCGTCCAGATAAGCTGCACAAAAGTCATCCAACCCAGTGAGGACTTGGTTCACCAACCTTTGGAAGGTGGCAGGTGCATTTTTCAAACCAAAGGGCATCACCACAAACTGATAATGCCCACTAGGGGTAGAAAATGCTGTCTTAGCTTTAGACTCCTCAGCTAACCTGATTTGCCAGTAGCCAGCTGTCAAGTCAAATGTGCTCAAATATTTGGCAGAAGCCAACTTGTCAATGAGCTCATCTGCCCTTGGAATAGGGTGTGCATCTGTCCTGGTGACAGCATTGAGTCCTCTGTAATCCACACAGAACCTCATCTCTCTCTTGCCATCCTTGGTGTGAGGTTTGGGGACCAGAACCACTGGGCTAGCCCAGGGGCTCTCTGAAGGCTCAATGACACCTAATTCCAGCATCTTTTGCACCTCAGTCTTTATACAGTCCCTGACGTGGTCAGGTTGCCTGTAAATTTTGCTCTTTACAGGAAGACTGTCACCAGTGTCCACCACATGTGTACACCAGTTAGTCTGACTGGGTGTCAATGAGAACATATGCCTGTATGCCTGTAGAACTTGTCTGCAGTCATGTTGCTGATGTTCAGTGAGGCTGCCTCCTAAGGCCACACCATCAACTGAGCCATCCTCAGGGTTCTGAGTGAGCAGGTCTGGGAGAGGGTCACTCTCTTCCTCCTGTCCCTCATCTGTAGCCATGAGCAAGCCCATGTCTGCCCTGCTGACATATGCCTTCAATCTGTTCACATGGAGCACCCTGTGGGGGCTCCTGGGAGTTCCTAGGTCCACCAAGTAGGTAACCTCTCCCTTCTTTTCCAGAATTGTATGGGGTCCAGACCATTTGTCTTGGAGTGCTGCTGGGGCCACTGGCTCCAACACCCATACCTTCTGTCCAGGCTGAAATTCAACAAGGACAGCCTTTTGGTCATGCCAAGCTTTTTGTAATTCTTGGCTAGCCTCAAGGTTTTTGGATGCCTTTTCCATGTACTCTGCCATCCTGGAGCGGAGACCAAGTACATAGTCCACTATGTCCTGTTTAGGCTTTTTGAGAGGTAACTCCCATCCTTCCTTCACTAGACACAGGGGTCCTCTTACAGGGTGCCCAAACAACAATTCAAAGGGGCTGAAGCCAACCCCCTTTTGAGGGACCTCTCTGTAAGCGAACAAAAGGCAGGGCAGAAGGATGTCCCATCTTCGCCTGAGCTTTTCAGGTAATCCTTTAATCATGCCCTTTAGGGTCTTGTTAAATCTTTCAACAAGCCCATTGCATTGTGGGTGATAAGGAGTGGTGAACTTGTAGTTTACACCACATTCCTTCCACATAGCTGTCAAATATCCAGACATGAAGTTGGCACCTCTATCTGATATTACCTCCTTAGGAAACCCCACTCTGGAGAAAACTCCAAGTAAGGCCCTGGCCACAACAGGAGCTGTTGTGGTCCTAAGGGGAATTGCCTCTGGGTACCTGGTGGCATGATCCACTACCACCAGTATGAATCTGTGCCCAGATGCTGTAGGGGGATCCATTGGACCAACAATATCAATCCCCACTCTCTCAAAGGGAACCCCCACCACAGGTAGTGGTATCAGGGGGGCCTTTGTTGTTCCACCTGCTTTACCACTGGTTTGGCAGGTTTCACAGGAGCGACAAAACTCCTTGGTGTCTTCAGACATGTGAGGCCAGTGAACGTGAGGGACAAGCCTGTCCCAAGTCTTGTTCTGGCCTAGGTGTCCTGCTAAAGGAATATCATGGGCCAAGGTGAGTAGGAAGCCCCTAAATTGCAGAGGTATAACCAACCTCCTGGTAGCACCAGGCTTGGGGTCTCTAGCCTCTGAATAAAGGAGTCCATCGTCCCAATATACTTTATGGGCACCTTGAGCATTCCCAGCAGCCTCAGCAGCAGCCTGCTGTCTGAGGGGTTCAAGAGAAGGACAGGTTAACTGAGCCTGCCCCAAGTCTGCCCTAGAAGGTCCCCCTGTCCCCAGAAACTCAACCTGATCAGGTTCAAGTTCTTCAGGGACAGTTCCTTCAGGGGTCTCCAGATCAGTTTCCTGTGAAGCCTGATCCTCACTTGTAGGCAGTTGGGAAGGCGCAGCCTTAACCCTCCTGTTCTTCTTCTTGGGAGGTACTTGGTCCATTGTTCCAGGATCCAAGACCTGAGGTTCAGAGAGGCACTTTTTGGCCTGTGACCTGGTCACAGCAAGGACATGTGATGATATCCCTAACATCTCTGCATGAGTCCTGTACTCAACTTCTGACCATAGAGAGTTCTCCAGGTCATTGCCCAACAAACATTCTACTGGGTAGATCAGCACTAACCACAACTTTCTTTAGGCCAGTTACCCCTCCCCAGGAAAAGTTAACAAGTGCCACACTATGTGTAGTAGTGACATTGCTGGCATTGGTCACCAGGTAATCATCGCCTGGCATGTATTGTCCAGGGTCCACGAAGTTAGGTGTCACCATAGTGACACTGGCACATGTGTCCCTGTAAGCTTGAGCCACTTTGTTGTTAATCAAAGGTGTCTGTCTGTATTTGCCCAGGTTACTGGGACTTATGTCAGGGGTCAAATCTATGTCCCCTTCACAAACCAGAACAGCCTGTGTAAGAGTTCTGACTAGGTCAGAATCTCCTTCAGTTCCCAAAGTGATTCCCACTAATCCCTTGGCTTGAGGACCAGCACTGCTAACTGTACTAGTGGGTGCAGGTGCCTTAGGGGCTGCAGTGCTGGGGGCTCCACCCTTTTTACACTCACTTGTCCAGTGAGAGGTGTTCTTACAAGTTTTACACCAGGGTTTCTTCTGACCTTCTTTCTTCTTCTTCTTGGAAGTTTGGGACCCACCCTCTGTCTCAGTTTGGGGCCCTGTTGAAGACTTCTGGTCTTTAGCTTTCTGCTCCCCACCCTTCTGGTCTGGTTTCTTCTGGTCACCACCCTGGTTCTGGTTCTGGTTCTTTTGCTTAACTCTGGTTCTTACCCATTTATCTACCCTCTTTCCCAATTCTTGGGGAGAGGTCAAATCTGAGTCAACCAAATGTTGATGCAACTGCTGGTTCTGACAATTATTTAAAATTTGTTCTCTCATCAGCAAATTATACAATCCTTCATAGTCTGTAACCTTGCTTCCCAGCAACCATCCCTCCAGAGCCTTAGTGGCACACTCAACAAATTCAGACCAGTCCTAAGTCTCTGTCTTCTGGGTATCTCTGAACATTAACCTGTACTGTTCAGTGGTTAAGCCTAACCCATCAATCAGAGCACTCTTCAGGACCAGGTAGTTTCTAGAATCCCCATCACTAACTGTGAGGAGTCTGTCTCGGCCTCTACCTTCAAAGGAGAGCCACAAGATTGCTGCCCACTGCTCCTGAGGGATCTTCTGTACTCTGCAGGCTCTCTCCATTGCAGTAATCCATTTATGGATATCATCCCCAGCTTTGTAGGGGGGCACAATCTTACTCAGGTTTCTATTATCAAAAGACCTGTCTTTATCCTTGTGGATATTGCTGCCACCAGTGGGTTCTATTACCCCACTCTCTCTAGGCTGTCTTGCTCTAGCAAGTTTCTCTTGGGCCAGGGCAATCTCTAACTCTTGTCTCTGGACTCTCAATTCAGCCTCTCTAATTTGAGATTCTCTCAATTTGGTCTCATGTTCCCTTCTCTGAGGGCTAGTCATCCTCCTTCTGGAGTGACCATGAGAACCTCTAGGAGCATAGGAGTTGTCAGAGTCACCTGAGTGAATCCTTCTCCTCCTAGGCTCCTGGTTAAGTCCACCTGGGGGTCTGAATGGGTTGTTACCTGATTCATTCCCAAGTTGACTTAAGTTAGCCTGGTTCAGTCTACTGACCAGTACCTGACTATCTCTGTCATCATCTGACTCACTGCTTTCCACCTCCTCCTCCTCTTCTTCTTCCTCTACATCTACCTGAGGAGCTCCAGTGGTGGAGGCTTCCTCATCTACCAGGATGATAGGGGCAGGGGTGTCTACAGTGTCATCCTCTGAAGGATGGCCTCCTTCAGCATCCCCTGTGGGGTTTGCTTTAGAGGTCTTTAGAGCCTCAGACTGATCCAAGAGCTCTCTTAGGTGGTCTGTAGTAGGGGAAGGCCCTGTCTTCAGACCCCTTAAGACACAAAGCTGTCTTAATTCCTTAAAGGGAAAAATAGCAAACTGGGATGGTGCCCTTGGAGGGTCACTCTCAACAGGAGTAAGTCCACTGGACCCCTCTGTTCCAGACATTGCTCTAGTGTGGGTGGATGTGTTGCAATCTACCTACACTGGTGTTTACCTACTAAACCTATCTAGTAGTTGTAGCTAGGGTGTGCTACTCCCTTTGCTCTACAACAACTAAGTTCAGTAGAACTTATGTATACTAGTCTTGTTTTATATGTACCTAGCAGGTACCTGTATGATCTTTCAAATGATAATCTCAAAGATTGTAATGGTAAAACAACAGCAAGCTCAGATCCCAATCCGCTGCTCACCAATGTGAGAAGTTGGCCTGGTATATAATGCTCACTAATTCTAGTGATCACTTTGTACCATGCCAAGCAACCCTTATGATGATGGTTGTAATTCAACCTTGTAGACCAGTTATCCTAGTGGTAACGTGGACAAAGCAGTCTTAGGCTAAACTCTGAAAGGCATGTGAAGCCAGCTGTTATACCATACACAACCCCCTTGAATACCAAATGAAAGGGACACCACACAGATATATATTGAAAATATATATTGATTTATTAACTATTAAAATCCCCTGGACTCTTTATGAGCACAGAAGCACAAGCGTTAAATCACAAGACAGTTTAAAATACACAAAAGTTGCACAATATGGATGAGCCCTAGGGGCCACCTAAACCATATACTAAGAAAGTGGTATAAGAGATACCAGGAGGAAAGTGAAGAGGCCTAGGGCCTTGGGAATCGCTGGAGCTATTCGAGACTGGAGTTAACTAAGTCGGGAAAGGCCCACGGGACTCGGGTGCAGTGTTCAAAGTGCACGCACTTTGCAATACAAAGTCTATGGTGCGTAAAAAGCACAAAGTTAGAAAGTTAGGAACCTTCCGAGTGACCTACGGAGCTGAAACTTAAAACACAGGCCCTTGGGATGTGTACCAGTGCAGGAGCACCGGCGGAGCTGAGTTACCTCACCCACAGGAAGCGGGTGCACAGGGTCGAAGTTGTGTCGGGTTTCGTCACGCTGGTCGATGGTGCTTGGAGCTGAAGATGCTGCAGGCGGCTCGATGAGAAGAGTTCCGGTGGATCCAAGGGTGGATCTGAAGATGTGAAGACCTGAAAGCAGAGGGGACAGTGTTCAAAGTCACTAGCCAGTGACTACCGTGGAACCAGATTGGAACCAGGCGATGTCGGGTGCAAACAGGCGTTGTCGGGTAGCTTCTTTCGGCAGCCACGTGGATACCCGGGGTCGAGGACGTCCAGGAGTCGGTCACGAGCTGTCCCACGTAGGCTTCTCGCTGTTGGCGGTGTCGGCGACCTGATCGGAGCAAACAGGCCTTGGCAAATGCAAGCCACGCAGAAGGTGAAAGATGCTGTACACTCGGACCAGCAAGGTCAGAGCGGGTGCTCCTTTTCACAGGAGCTTGGGTAGGTCTGGAGCAACCAGACCTGCTGTGTAAATCTTCGGGTTCGTCGCCAAGATGGCCGCTGGCCGCGTGGCTAGTGGCCGGGATGGCGCGTCGAGTGGCACAGTGCAAAAGGGCCCCACGCAGATAGTGGAGATGGTGGAGGGCTGATCTTCGGTGCAAGGGCTGCTCGGTGGTGGGGGTTCTCAATCCCCAAAGCACAACGTCGAGGATGCCTCAGAAGCTGCGCAGTCAGCTTTTCGAGTGTCTTTCAAGAGGTCCGGTCCCACGTCACTCGGTGCCTCCACGGGTCCCTTCTTTGCAGGGACTGTGGATCGGGCTCTGAGAAGTCTGGGAGTCTGGTTCTTGTCGGGCTCTGGGCTCGGTCTCCGGCGGGAGGCGGCGGCAAAGCAGACGTCGAGTTGCTGGTTGGTACCTGTGTTCACAGGGTGGCCACTCCTAGGCCACAAGGGAGATTCTCTTCAGTCTTCTGTGCAGCAGAATGTCGAAGTCCAGTCTTCTTCTTGTTTAAAGTTGATTTCGGGATGATCTGCTGTGCAATGGCACTGCTCCCCCTCTTATTCCCAAACTGGGGGTGGATCACCTACTAGGTCCCTCCTCTGGGAGGAACCAGGAAGGGGGGTGGTTACACCCCCTTTCCTTTGTCCAGCTCCGCGCCAGGACTGGGGCTGGAAGGCCCCAGAACCGGTTTGGACTGGCCTATGCACGGGGACACCTTGTGTGCCCCGGGCATGTCTGATTCTATTCAGCCCTGTCCTACCCAATACACAAAATCCTGTCTGGGGTGGTGCTCGCACCTCCCAAGGCAGGAAACCCTTTGTCCAGGCCACCATCTGCCGAGTTTCGGTCAGCAGCAGGAGGCCAGACTTGTGTCTTTGGTGGCAGCGTCCATTTTGTGAAGCTGAGGCTCTGTTTAACTTTAACCGGGGTTAAGGTTACACACATGTTGTGTCCCTCTAGAAGGGTGGAATGCTATCCCCGTCGCCAGAATTGGCGAGGGGATAGTATTCCAATTCGTATGACACCTTACTCGACATGTTTTGATAAAGCCAAACCAAAGATAGCATTTAACCGCGAGGATTATAATGCACTTAAGAGTATATGGTATGGCAATATCCCGGAACAGCTTAGGGAGTTGTTCCCGACAGCTGCAGACAGGCTCAGCTCATGCTAGAGCACCATCTCACATATTTCCAAGCACTCTGCCTCCAGGATTGATGAGGCCTTCCATAGGAGTGGCTGATAGGAACATATGTGTCCAGTTTAGGGTTAGGCACAGACATACTGTACCTAAGTAAGAGGTGGTTACACCGACTTACCCCAGCTGAGTGATCAGCCAGTTGTGTCAAATATGGAGGCCAGGCCAGGGGTGGCACAATACGTGCTGCAGCCCCTGGTAGGCCTTGGATACACCTATGCCCTGGGCACCTAGGGTGCACTATTACAGGGGCTCATAAGGTGAACCAGTTCCAATTCGTAATGCACCTAGAGTGCATTGGCAGTAATTTAGAGAGAGAACAGCAGGCTGTGGGTCTGATTAGCAGGCCCACAGCCACATTAAGTCAGAAACCAGTGAAGCAAAAAGCAAAAATTTGGGGTGACCATAGGATAGCAGACCCTACTCTCCTACACTTAGCCTCCAGCGATTCGGCTTCCAGCAAGTGTACCATGCAGGCTTTGCGAGGGGCTCACGAGGGGTGGCTATATTGGTCCATCGCAGGGTGGCATATGTGCATGAAAAGCAATGGATTGACCCTCAGGGCCGATATGTTTTTATCAAGGGCCTGCTGGGTACCGAGCAGGTGGTTTTTGGTAGCGTGTATGCCCCCCCCCCCATGCAGTGGGCCCTGTCTGAGAGACTGTTTGCGTTATGGGACGACATTCCGGATGTGCTGACTGTGGTTGGGGGTGATTGGAACAAGGTTATGGATGTGGGCTCGGACCGCCAGAGACGGGTGCCTGTTGCTGTGGATCCCTCCCCTGCAGCCGCCCACACTAGATTGCGTGCAACGGTGGATAGCCTGGGCTGGGTCAATGTTTGGCGCCACTTTCATACTGCTGCGCGTGAATTCACGTATGTGTCGGCGGTGCATGGTTCCTTCTCGAGACTTGACTATCTGTTTGTGCCTGGTGCCTGTCTGAGCCGTGTGAGGGACGCTGCGATACTCCCCAGAGGTCTGTCTGATCACTCCCCAGTTGTGGCTACTATAGACCTCCCCTCGAAGAGACAGCCGTTTCGATGGCGGATGTCGTCGTGGCATTTGCAGCAGCCCGAGTATGTGCATCACTTGCGTGAGGCGATTGATAATTATTGGAGAGATAACCTAGTGGGGGATGTGGATGCAATGGTGGTGTGGGAGGCGCTGAAGCCCACGATACGGGGCGTTGATATTGCTTGGTGTGCGGCTGCACGGCGGAAGCATCGAGAGGCCATTGTGGCCGCCGCCACCCGCGTGGAGGAGTTGGAACAGCGTGGCCTGGATGGGGGCGACGAGGACGCGATACGGCGGCTCCTGCAGGCCCAGCAATCGTACGCCTCGGTCCTACATGACGAGGCCAGACAGGCGTGGCTTGCCACGCGTAGCAGGATTTATCAGTGGGGCGACAAGTCCTGTACAATGCTTCACAGGTTGTGCCAGGCGACCTTCCAGCCTCTCACGTTGCCGGGTCTCACGGCGGAAGACGGTTCGGTTGTGACAGACCCAGACATGCTCGCAGCTAGCTTTGCCCATTATTATGAGACGCAGTACGCCTCCCGAGACCACCTATAGACGGAGGAGATCTCCGCCTATCTTGAAGACTTGCTGCCACAGGCCATCTCAGATGAGACCAGAGCTGCACTGGACGCCCCGCTCACGGCTGAGGAGCTTGGGGAGGCCCTGGGACAACTGAATACAAGGAAGGCGCCGGGCCCGAGCGGCTACCCGTGCGAATTCTACAAAAAGTTCCACCTCCAGCTGCGGCCTCAGTATAGGCGCGCGCTGGAGGCAGCGCGGACCCAGGGGGAACTGCCGCCCGACTGGCGCCATGCCGAAATCGTGGTTTTCTTGAAGCCGGGCAGGGCGCCGGACAGACACGACTCGTACCGGCCCATTTCTCTTTTGAATATCGAGGCCAAAATTCTGGCTAAGGCCCTGGCAAACCGACTGCTGCCCCTTATTTCTGACCTGGTCCATCCTGACCAGGCCGGATTCATGCCCCGTAGGGCCACTCGTCATAATATTCGGCAGGCGCAGGCGGCGGTTGACGCCATGGGCGCTCGAGACAAGCAGGCGGCACTCCTACTGGCAGATATGGACAGGGCCTTTGACTCTGTGAGCTGGGCATACCTGTTTACCCTATTGACCCGCCTTAGCCTTGGCCCAGTGTTCCTGCCGTACTTACGCTTGCTATACACTAACGTCACGGCCTCAGTCCGAGTGGCCGGAGCCACTTCCGGGCGCTTTCGAATTGGTCGGGGCACTCGGCAGGGTTGCCCTCTGTCCCTGTACCTGTTTGCCCTTGCTATGGAGCCCCTGGCGTCCCGAGTGCGGGCAGATGCTCAGCTACGCGGTTTTGTCTGGAATGACGACCTGGTGGATAGGATCGCACTATATGCGGATGATGTCCTCTTCTTTCTCACCGACTTACAACGCTCGGGTCCCCGGGTTCTGGAGGTCATGCGCGTATTTGGCGAGATCTCTGGCCTTCGACTCAACCTTCATAAGTCAACCCTGTGGGTGCTGGGCGGCGGAGTTGTGACTGACCCCTGGGCTGAGGGACTGCGGGTGGCGACGGATGGTCTGAAGTATCTAGGCATATTCCTATCGGAGTCACGCGTCGTGGCTTGGGCTCGTGGCGTCCTGCCAGTGTGGGAGCGGGTCCAGGCTGATGTCAAGACTTGGTCCAGGATGCCGCTTACCATCTTTGGAAGATCGTCCATCTTCAAAATGGTGGCGCTTCCGCGTCTCCTGTATCAACTTCAGAATTTCCCGTACCCTATCGGCCCACAGTGGTTTCGTCAAGTTAACTCTGTGCTGGGTCGATTCCTATGGGCTGGCGGTGCGACCAGGGTGGCGTTGAAGACATGCTTCTTGTCTACTTATTGTGGTGGCCTGGCCCCCTCGGACCTCCTCTCCTACTACCAGGCTTCCCAACTGCTTATTCTTAATGAATGGTGGTACAGTGATAGGGGGGACCCGGCATATGCCTTGGAACGGTCGCTTATGGGTGATCATACACTCCACACCATTCTGTATTCGGCTCGCCTGCGCCGCGTATTGCCGTCGGTTACCAGAGTGGTCTTTGCTGTGTGGAGGCAGGCCCTGCGCCGCATGGGCTGGTGGGGCAAGTTAACGGCCGAGACGCCGCTTTGGTACAATGGTTTGCTCCCTGAGCTGGCGGCCCTGACCGGTTTTGAGGGCTGGGAAGCCATTGGTATCACGCTACTGGGCCAGGTCATGTCCGGCACCACCCTTAAATCGTTTGAGGAGCTTCGCTCGGAGTTCCAAATGCCTCAGTCCCAGTTCTTCCGTTACCTGCAGCTGCGCCATGCCCTCACCCCGAGCATCGCTAACCTAGACTCCCTACCGGGGTTCAGCCCGGTTGAGGCGAAAGTGTTTATGGGGGATCTGGGGGACAGAAAGGTGTCCCAGATATACCAGACGCTGGTCATTCATTGCTCCTCTACCCTACACTCTCTTCGGGCGGCGTGGGAGGTGGATGTTGGCCCTCTCGATGAGGACGATTGGAGGGAGGTGCTAGAATCCCCACGTGGAACCGCCATCGCTGTCCGGCTCCGACTCATCCAATTTAAATACTTGCATCGCGCCTACTATACTCGTGAACGGCTGTGGAGAGCTGGGTTGATAGCATCCCCAGAATGCTTGCGCTGTGGAGCGGTGCCTGGGTCCCTGTTGCATACTGTGTGGTCGTGTGGTCGGTTGTCTGGTTTCTGGAGGGGTGTGTGGAGTTGTCTGTCCGAGGTCCTGGGCTGGGACCTTCCCCGCACCCATCGGCTGGGATTATTGCACATCATGGATGGGATTTGGGGGAACATATACAAGCGCCATTTGCTGCTCCTGGGGCTTGTTGTTGCCAAGCGGGACTTGGCCCGGGCATGGAAGGCAGTGAGGGCCCCCCCTGTCTGCGTGGAAAGCTGGGCTGGATTATTTCATGGGCCTGGAAAGGCCGATCTTTGAGGCGAGGGGCTGCCCGCGCAAACACTACAAAATTTGGAAGCGATGGGCCGACTACCGGGGTCTGTCCCTGGATCCCCCAGCGGAGCGAGAGGAGGACATTTGATGGCAGAGACATTGTTGGCCCGAAGCTGCGACGCTCCAGTTGCGCTGCACCTACACATTTTCTTCTATTGTTATATGTACACGTGTGGTTGGGGGAGTAGGGGGGGGAGTTTTGGGGTTGGGGGGGTCGGGGTTGGGGGGCAGGGTGGGTTAGAGGGGGGTTTTTCATACTGAGCCTATTCTTAAGACCTGCCTAAACATTTGCTGTCTATGTGATTTATTGTGCCGATATTGTCGTGGTGATCTCCGGTCTTGGGGATGCCACGTTTGTTATTGCTCATTTGCTCAATAAAATTGGTTGTGAAAAAAAAAATAATAATGCCAATAATGAGCATTAGAACTGTTTTTCTGACGTCATTATTTGTTCTATCACTACACTTTATGAAAAAGGAGATTTTATAGCGATAACCTGACCCCTTCACACATCAACAATGTATGCAAGCTGTTTCAGTATAACAACCACAACAAGCATTGGCATAGCCAATAGGTCTCGCCTTTGGGGCCTTATAAGTGTTTAGACAGAGCTATTGGCTTTGTTAACATTTTTAATACATGTTGTAGAGCATTGTGAATGTTGTGCAGCATGTTTAAAAGTTATTTTAAAAAAGTGTTATAACCATTTTTGTCACCTTATATATAACATAGAAAATATTATACAGAACTGAAGAACCCTAATAAAAACCAGAATTAACACCAAAAATGTGTTCTAGTTTTTTTGTTTATGCATTGCTGTAAATTTTTCCCTGCCTGTTCTAATGCTTTTTTGTTATAGTGTTTATTGTTAGGTGGGGGCAGTTGATCATAGTAACATAACATAACGTATATTTGTAAAGCGCACTTTCACCCACGAAGGGGCATCTTGGCGCTGAATGACAGATGTCAATTGGTTACCCAACTCAATAGTACTAATTTTCTCAACCTCAGAAAGGATGAAAGACTCAGTGAATTGCCGGGATTTGGACCTGTGACCATGAGGTCGAACACAGTCCCCTGCAGTGAGCACAAACACATGTAAAACCAGGGAAACGTGGTGTAAGTTGAGCAGAGTGTATGTGTGAATAGCACAGAGTAAGTGTAGAACACAGAATATACACCACACATGGAACACATGGCAATATGTTGTAAAATATTTGCACATCAGAGTCCACAGTAGGGCCCTGTTGTGGCAAAACATACTTAGAGCTTAGTGTACGCAAAGCGCGGGCTATAAAGGGTGCATGTAAAACACAGGTGAGAGAGCAGTAGATGTACAGCACCAAGACCACAGAACAAGGCAGGCCACGAAACACAAGGTAGTAGTAAATTGCACAGAAAATATGTCGAGCACAAAACACGCACACATGACTGCAACAAAGCACAGAGTAAACGTACAGCACGCAAACTCGATATAGAAATCATTCAGGTGGTGATAGTGCGTTTAAACAGGGTGAAAACACATAGAAACATCTGAGTACGTGTAATTCAAGTACCAGTAGAAGAGAGTACAAAGAGTTAAGCACACAATACAAGGTAAACGCGGAGCACGTGCGACACGTACAACACCAAGGACACAGAATGGGTGAAGGAATGAGTGGGCGTGGAGTAAGTTAGTATGATGGGGAAAATGGGATGAGTGGATCTTAGTGGAAGAGAGCTGAGAGGATCAACGGCAAAAAGGGATGATTAATGGCTAGTGGAACAGGGAATGAAGAATAACGAGGGTGATGGTGAGGGAAGGAATGGGCGTGGCTATGAAGGATGTGGAGAGGTGGTAAAGGAGGAGATGAGGAATGAGGGATGCGAAGTAGTGCGGTGAATATGGGGGGGTAGTAAAAGGAGGGGGTAAATGCATGAGGGGAGGGGCGTGGAAGTGAGATGGGGACCCAGTGAGGGTTGTGGAGGCCAGATAGGACTCCAGCAAAGAATTGGAGTGTCAGGGGCAAATGAGTGCAGGAGGGCAGCGAATGGGAATGTGGAAGGGAACTTGTGGAAGGGAGTTAGAATTAAGCATGAGCGAATTTTGCGGATCTCGCGTTCGCGAATTTTGCGGATTTGCGGATTCGCAATCCGCAAAATCCGCGAATTTGCGGATTTTTTTTTTTTTTGTGTTCGCCCGTGTTTCTGCCAGTTCGCGAGGGTTTTTACAATTTCGCAATTTGCGAACTTACCTGTCGGGTCGCAAGTTTTGCGAACTTGTTGTTTCTACGTGTCCAACCTGTTTGGGACACTCTTCTTCATCACTGCCACTCTCTGTCACCACTGCCACTCTCTGACTACTCATGCCACCCTCTGGCCCACCCATGCCACCCTCTGTTTCATCACCACACCCTCTGGTTGTCCAGTGTACATTATTTTCGGCAAAGCAAAGCACACCTTCCCTGCCTCAAGTGACCTGAATTAATTTGGGGCTGATTAATGTGTCACAGAATATTTTTTTAGCTGGCACCTGCTTCCTTAGTGCGCCCTGATTAGTGATCTTTTGCACTTGCTAAGTGCTTTCATTGTTGCAAAATTAGTTACAACACCTGCCCTGCCCCAACTGACAATAATGAATTAGGGGCTGATTAATGGATTTTAACTTCCAGCCTGGCTCCTGCTTGTCTCCCTTAGCTGTAATTCATGACCTTTGTGGCATATGTGTAACTATTCTGAGGTTCAGAGCAGGGTCACATAATAGTTTCAACTGGCAACTGAACTCTGGAGGGGCCCCTCAGGAAGCACTACAGGAAATGGCTACTAATGATGTGCCTGAACTTTTGAACCTGGTAAGTAGTTACTTTCAGTTTTGCTTAGATCGTATTTCTGCAATTTCGCACTTATTCGCGGGGCGCGAACTCACGCGAACAGTGCGAGCAGTGCGAGCAAAATCCGCTGCTCGCGGATTTGCGGATTTTGCAGGAAATTCGCAAATCTCGCGGATTGCGGATTTCCCGAAAATCCGCAAAATCCGCGAGCGGAACGGATTTTCCGCCCATGCCTAGTTAGAATACATTTTCAGGGTGAGGGGTAAAAGGCGAGTGCAAAGTGATTTTGTAGAAGAGGTGTGGGAGGGGAAGTTAGGGGTTGCGAAGAGGGCAAGGAAAGCATGTACGGGTGTGGGGTTGAGGGAGAACCTAGGGGGATAGAGATAAGCCGAGGGGTGGCTAGGCAGAGCCGAGGTAGGACTTTGTGAGCGAACGAGTGGGCAGGGGGAATGAGAGTGAGGGGAAGGCATATGGGGGCATTATTTTGAAGATGTAAAGGGAAATCAAACCGAGAAAAGAGGTGGAAGTGAGAGAACACATATTTGAAACTGCTGGAGAAGGTCGAGAGGCTCCGGGGGCGGAAGGAGAGGAGGAAGGCATGGTCAGAGAGGAGAGGTGGGGAGTGAAAAAACACAAGCGCTACCGCTAAACTGAAAACGACTGCGCTGTCTTTAATGATCCATGACGCGGAATGCAGCTGGCATCCTACTCGCTCCCGACAGCTGGATGCCTTGGACGTGAACATTTACAGAAAAGGTGGGACATGCACCCGCCTTCGGCCAATTGTGTGCTTTCATTTTTGAAAGCCACACGCAAAGGCCAATAGAATGTGTGGAAGTTGAAAAACCACACGGACAAGTTTCGAGAAAGTCTTGAGTGATTCCAAGAGGCGTTCCATAGAGCAGCGCATGCGTGCTTCGCTAGACTCGACCTGAAAACTGCACAGTATATGATTAAGTCAGACACATTTTTTTACCTCTGACTCTCAGTTTGAATCTCACCTGTACCTCTGAAGATCATAGTTTATTGTTTCACTATCTTCCAATTTCTGATACTTTCTAATTATGTTTTCTAACCTCAGTCTCTTCCAAATGGCATTTTAGCTCGATTCGGTCTTTCCCTTTCACTTTACTTAACTATCTGTTTTTTTCCATTCTCTCTCGAAATTTCTTAAAATATCTTTCCGATCTCACATTTTAGTTTCTCACTCCCTTACTAGTTTTTATTTTACACCCAACTGTCGTGTCACCTCCTTCTTTGACCTCTTCTATCCTGTTATCCCATTTTCCTTGTCTCCTCGCCTTCTCAAATATTTCGCAATATTCCCAGCTCTACTCTAGTCGCACACTTCACACTTTTCACACATCCATTTACCTGACTTTGTCTTGCTTTCTATCTTACTGGTCCATGTGACTGTTATTTCTTCCACTTTTTTTCTTTTTTTCCATCATTTCATTTCCCTTTTTGTTTCCTTTTCTTTTTTTTCTCGTTTCATTACTGCTAATTTTCCACACCCTTTTTTCCGTCTTTCCTTCTTTCTTTCTTTTAACCTATTTTTATCATTCTTTTTTGTCATGCTTTCTTTATTAGATCTTTCATATTGCCCTCTGTGAGTAGTGTCAAATAGCATGCAAGCACCTAAACTATATTTACTTGTCAGGAAGGTGGTCCCCTGAATCTTTCATGTGCAGCTCAAGTCAAAACAAAAACACCCAAAAAGTTGCAGGCTCAGAAGAGGACCAAAAAAGGAATTAGGTCAGGTATTACTCAGAGACTGAAGAGAAGAGGTCCTCAGAGCAACCATAGACCAGGAGCAAAGTTTGCTAGCCAAATTTGTACAACAGAAGCAGCATGAAATCTAACCCCGAACAGACCTCCTCAACTGGATGTGTGACTGGTTTTGTTCAAGACAGTAGAGGCTGCTGCAGAGAAATTGTACATTAAATAGCAGTACATTGTTAGAACACCAGGACACCCAGCTGTTGCTGTCATTTCGGGGTCTCCATCAATATGATGATGCAGGGCAGAATACAAGCTACATCAAATGCACTACGGTATTTCATCCTGGTTCCTTGTGAGAAAGGTTTGTTTGGTTGTTGTCAAAGGCTAAGGAATGGTTGGGGCTGTAAAGAGTAGGGGTGGGCGGGAAACTCTGCTCCTACGGCAGAGTTCGATGAGTTTTTACTTCTGCCCTCTCCGCACTCCACTTGGAGTGCTGAGTTCTGGAAAAACTGCCACCCACCGTGTGACGGAGCTTTTTTGAATATGCGGCTTGTCAACGTTAAGTTGGCGAGCGCAACTGAGAAAATCAAGTGCAACACCGCCTTCCGATGGTACTTTTCAACACCGGCAGTTGCAGCAGGTCACTACTGCTACTAATGAGAAAGCTGGTGCTCGTGTTGAGAAAGCTGCCATTCAAGTAGAAATTGTACTTGAGCGGAAGCAAGAAGCAGCACTCTATGCTGCAATGTGTGGTGCTGTTCTCAACTGATTGAGCTGGTGGGATAAGATCCCCGCGATAAAAATCAGTCTGAGCAACATGACATACAAAATTATGCCACTTGGGAACTCCACAGAGTCTTAATGAGTTTTTAGGTAAGTCCCGCCTACCTCTTGTCAAGAGTGCCAAACAATGGCTATAGGTGTCTGAGTTGGGATACAGGGCAGTGCAAAAACAGGGGGGTTAACCTCATGGACTCTATGGCTGTATGTCACAATACCATGGACAGGAGTATCTCCTCACATAAATATTATTGGCTTAATATTCTTTATAAAATTATCACCCCTTTGGGTGTAGATCTTATTAACTCCAGTAGGGTGATGTTTTTGTAAACATTATTTAGAGCACAATTCTTTAAATGTTATTTTGACCACAATATTCCAATACCATATTGGGCTTCATATAATTACAAAAAAGCCAACTCAGCTTTGGTGTGAGATGCCTTTGTTTTTTTCACTCTCAAACCCTTAAACAGCATCTGATTTGACAATGGGTACCTATCATGGACACAAAAAACGTGGTATGATGGAAATAACCATCACCAGCAGCAACTTCATGGAATATTATTCAGTGTGGCTTGTGAACATGCATGCTATGCTTGCACAGTGAGAGGTACAGAATAGACAGCTAGGGAAATACTGTGTCCAGTAGGCAGGGTGAATGGGCAGGGCGTCCTGTTACATATAATCAGTCTAATGGTTTACTAGCTGGGAATTTTACTAACTCCCATTGAGTTGCCTTTATCCTTGAATAACAGCAGGCAAACAACTGCTCTTTGGAAACTTTGAATCATTAAATCCCGAAAACTAGAAAGCATTCACCTCCTTTTTTATGTCAAAAAATGTATTTAGCGTTAATAGCAGACATGATAATCAAGGTGCATAAGAAAGGCAAACTTACATAGTATCCAATGTCATATTTAAATAATCAATAAATAGCGCAAATGTATATTCTATTTTACTTGATATAAAACCAGCATCCTGTATAGCAAATCCGACTATCACCCAAAAGTGCAAATAATGAGAAAAGGTGCAAAAAATATTACTGCAGACTGGCCTTATCTTGACAGTTAAGAAACACGCAGATTATGACATTAAAACCCCTCATTTTACATTATGTAGGCAATACCCTGATTTACATGTTATCATTTGCATGTGTGGTCAAAGCTTAGCCCTCCCAAGTCAGCCTAAATCTCTGAAGCACCCCTACCCTTTTCACGTAGGCCTCTTCAAATTCGTAGGTCCGGTCCAACTTAAGAAGCCAATGTCCCATTGTAGGCATCTTTTGGGATCTCCAATTTTGCAACACTAAAGATCTGACTACCGCTATGACTGTGAAAACAAAATATCGCCTATATTTTGGTAGCTGACTAACTGCATAAGAAAAGCCAAATAAGGCCAACGATGTTGATGGTAGGATTACCATTGACATGCAGTCACTGATAAGCCTAAATACCTTCTCCCAGAAGTGTTGTAGTTGGCCACCCTCAGAGCCCCATACCTAAGCTTGCACACTTGTTTCCATTCTGGGATATCAAATCAACAAGTAGCTTCCAGAGCAATTTTAGGGAACATTGTTTCGACGAGAGTCTTATTCATATCCTGTCACAGTAACCAATACAAATTACCAATACCAGTTAGATTCAACTTGAAGGCTGCTTTTAAAATTGTCCTTGCCCTCTCGTTGATTACTTTATAATTATTCGAGGGAAAGCATGTAATCTGCCTAAAACCATATTCTGCGAGGACGTGGAATATGGCGGTTTGAACTGCCGCTAAGCGCAGCACTGGAACCCAGCAATATCGGACTGACCTTGGACCCAGGAGGAAACAGTTCCAATGATGGACACATACCATACCTGGGAATCTTTTCTCTGTACATTAACCAACAATCTTAGAAGACTACATTTACTTACTAAGCCCTGAGGAAGTCCACGGAAGTTGGATGAAACGCGTTGGCTGTTTCTTGTTGGAAAATGTGCAATCCACATTTGTGAGAAAATTAACATTGATCTTGGTGACTCCGCTCAGGAAACAGCGGGAGTGTTGGAGGTGCACACCGTATGAGCTAAATACTCATAATACTGGACTCTTTTTGGGGGGATTGTTGTTTTGGGGGACCTGCGTCACATGCACACTGAGGTGTATATGTTCGGCTTGCTGTTTCATTTTTGGACTGTAAGTGTTTTTACATAGTTTAAATGAACTAGTTGAGAGAAGTCGGCTGTTATGTATAGGCCCAAATATCTAATAGATCTTAAAGGCAGGAATGTTATCCCTTCAGGAAGATCGGATCCCAATGAATTGAATAAAAGGAGCTCCGTTTTGGAGTGATTGACCTTGTAACCCCCCAGCTCTGTAAATGTCTGGATTTCTCCAAGGGACAGCTGAATATTCGCCTTGTCTGGGTTTAGATATAAGATCAAATCATTGGCAAACAACTTAATTTTTGCCCTTCCTATTTGCCCAGATTTATGTATTGGACCGAATCGTCATCGCCAGTGGCTCAATAAAAAGAGAAAATAGAAGGGGGCAACCCTGCCTAGTACCTCACCTTCTCACCTCTTCTCCTACTTGATCTGAGTTTATGATTAATTTTGTGATTCCTTCTAACATCTCAATCAGACGGAGTGGAAAGCCAAACTTCCCTAAGATAAAAAAGGGCCTGCCAATCCACCAGATCGAATGCCTTTTCTGCATCCATCATTAAAATGGCTGCAGTATCTTTCCTAGCTGAAAAATAGTCGATATCATGAATCAGAAAAAAGGTATTTGTAGACATCGATCTACTAGGCAGGAACCCTGTTTGGTCCGCATGTATCACCTGTTGCGCACAGCTTCAGATCCTGTTCATCCAGATTTTTATGAAAAGCTTGTAGTCTACATTTAGTAGACTTATTGAGCGGTAGGAGCTCCGGTCTTTAGGGTCCTTATCCTTCTTTAGAATGGAGATCACAACTGAAATCTGTCAGAGACAGGCAGTCCATCCATAATCTGGTTATACAGGGATACCAAAAGGGGAGAAAGTTTATCTAAAAATAATTTGTAGATTTCAATCGGAATCCCATTGTTACCACTTGCTTTGGCACTCACCATTTCTTTTACAATTTCGCTTAGTTTTGCTGATGTAATTGGTTTGTTCGGCACCTTACAGTCATCCTTGGAAATCGGGGGTAACTGGACTGTCATAAAATAATCCACAGGAGCCAGGGGGCTGATTAGCTGGGCTTTCACATAGAGCTTCCTAAAATGAGACACACAGATGTTGGCAATTTTATCTTCATCATTAACCAGTCTCACAGTGCTGGGATCTCTTATTTGTGGGATTAATGGCCTACTCTGATGCGTTTTTGTTGACCAGACTAAAAATGTACCTAGGAGCTTGTTCTCTTCGTAAACTTTTTGTTGAGATGCTTTCCTCCCAGAATTTTCCTTGAGAATAAAAAAGTTTTTGAATTGCTCTTTCGCCCATATCAATTCCTGGTGGAGAACCTCTTCCTCAAAATCTCCTGGGGGCATAGACATACGTTCTCCCCTAGCCCTATTCACAGCATCCTAAAGTCCTACAATCTTATTTTGCCTTAGTTTGTAGAGATTCGCCCTATATGCAATCACCTGTCCCCTAAAAGTAGCCTTAAAAGCCTTCCAGACCATAAAACCTGATGCTGTGTTCATATTTTCATTAAAAAAATTGTATAAATTCATGAATTTCCGCAATTCATATTGGGTCCGGAAGGAATGCTTTGTCAAAATACCACCTAAAATTATTTTCTTTAGGGGCGGGCAAATATACTACCAAGAAGACTAAAGAGTGATCTGAGAAAGAATTAGAAAAGATAGCATATTCCCCTCTTGCGAGATGATTACTTATAAAAACAAAATCCAGTTGGGATGCTGTTTTGTATCTAGCTGAGTAGCACGTAAACTCAGTAAGTCCTCGGTGGTCGATCCGCCATGGATCCGATAGGGCAAAATCTTCTTTCATAATTTTTAATAAGCTAGCTGTCTTTCGTTTTAATAGCTGTTTACCCTTATTGGAGGTATCTTGGCCTAGATCTTGAATAAGATTGCAGTCTCCACCCATAACTATAAAACCATGAGCATTTGTCAATAAATCATAAATCAGTTTCAAGGCCTTAGTGTCATCAAAAATTGGCCAGTAGTAATTAAGCAGCACAAAGGTTACCCCATTAACTGAGACTTCGATCGAGATCCATCTTGCTCCCTCATCCTGAATCCCTTACCCGGCTCCCATTCTAGCACTGAAAAAGTAGGATACCCACCCCACATACCGCATTATGCTTCAAAGCAAAGTACACATGAGCATACTTTTTGGGGAGTGCAAGGTTAGGGGAATTTGACTTAAACGGGGGGTGCCGCTCACGGTGGGCTGCTACTGGGGAGAACGACGTGGGATCCCTGCGCACTGTAAGCGCTTTCTGAACTCTGCAGGCTGCCTTGAGGGGAAAGGACACAAAGTGTACTACACGCCGAGGGACTGCGAGGACCAACAGGCTCGGTGCTTCACAGCTGCTGCCTCTTCCCTCAGCGTTCCCGCCCCCCTGCCTCCAGCGATTTAATCTCGCTCCTAATCCCGCAACGCGGGACATAGCCCAGGGCTAAGCCCGGGCAAGGGGCGGGCCCTCTACGGCCCTCAAAGACCGAGACGGGCCATTTCCTTTGGCTGTCACATTGAAGGCCTACCATCAAGAAGGTAAATACCCCCCCCAATTGTTCCGTCTCCTTACCTGTGGTCCTGTTCATATATGGCTTCCCTATATCCCTTATCCCATGACCTCCAACAGGGACCAGTCTACTAGCGTAGCGGGTTTTGGGCAAATGCCCTCCCTATTAGATGAGTTAAACCTCTTATGTAAATCCAACTATGCTTCTTTGGAAACTCCCCCTCCGCCCAAAAACGCTAGTACACTACCAGACAAGCTTACACTTCTAGATGCCCCCATATTTTTTACCAAAACCTGCAGCCCGAACACCGTAAGTGTTGAACCCCCCCCCCAGGTCCCATTGGTGAAATGGAAACATAACGGTGCCATTCAAGGTGGAAACAACCCCAAAACTCAAAAACTGTGCTTAAATACACCCTCTGCCAATTCCCCAATGATCCCTCCGATTGTTGAGAATTCAGAGGCTCTAACACCTCCTCCCCACTCCAACATACTACCCCTTATTGAACAATTGGTAAGCTCTATGATAGCACCGCTGCTTGAAAAAATTAACATGTTAGGGGATAGGCTCTCTAGAATAGAGAAAGCCATCAAATCAAACCCGCGGGCTGATATATGCAGTGACATATTTAATCACCCTAGGTCACCTCCTACTCACCCAGTCTCTAAACCCCCTGCGCAGGATAAAAGGCATCAAACACAACCTGCTGGCCCCAGTGCATCAGGGCAAAAAATAGCTAAATACCCTGCCAAAGCTTCCCTCCCCCAGACGACCGCACCTGGAGCAGGTCACAACAAAGTCAACTCTATTCACTTACCACCGGAAGCAGCCCCATACGTGTGCATCCTTGCGGGTGTACCTGCTCTCCCACCTGGAAAAACTGAGAGACAATTTGACTTACTTTGGTAAAACCAAATTCTGGCTGTCCAAAAACAGGCCACTCCCTCGTAACTTATACGGAGCAATAAGGAGTGGCAGAAGGGTGGGATGGTTGGGCTCCCTTCACAAAGATGTTGCTGGGGACTTGATACTTGTGAGATTCAGAGACAGAAATATTGTCCCTTACCTGAAAACTTGTCCGCCTCAAGTAAGAGATGGCCCAATATCCATATGGGACTTATACGACTTCTACCCCAAATTCCACAGTTTTCCTCCTCTTCCGAAATCATACTCCATGTGGCAGGACTCATAAAACCGCATATGAACTCAACTGATACTGTCTAATCTTGGAGTGGAAAATTCTCTTATGATTGAGTCCCTATTTTACTGTTTTTTTGTCACTTAAAGTGTTATTATATTCATGGATCGTTAATTGTATGTTTTATGAACTTTTATGGTTTTGTATCACAAAAACCGAATAAAGTATATTTGATTTGATTTTGACTTAAACGGAGTCTCTTGTAAACAAAATAAACTGTGGGGTAAAGGATCCCAGCCATTTTAACATTACTTCTCTTTTCTGTACATTTAATAATCAATTCACATTACATAAAATCACCTTCAGTGGTTGAGTCATTCTTCAAAATAAACTATACCACCTTCACAAATACATGATATACTCTCTCCTTCCACACTTCCAATTGTACCATCTGTAATATTAAGGTTACATATAACCCCTTGGAGACATGAAGACTGCTTTATATCCCTTGACCCCTGGACTCGATTATGTTACCATCTTGTTTATTATCCCATGCTTGGCCACTATTCATCTGCCTATATTTTTATGATGCTTTGCCCCCCATAATCCCTTCCTTTCCCAGGCTATCTCCAGAGGGAGGTATCCCTTACCTCACCTCCCCAGCCCCCCCCCAAAAACAAAGGCACCTTGACTTGGCAGCTGGTTGTAGGTCCAACCCCCCCCCGTGCCGAATACCATATGATTAATTAAGCCCTGAGATGTTCCCGACATAAAGTGCTGCCATTATCAAAAAGTGCTTTTGCTTTAAATAGTGCAGTAAGCACAGTACATAAAGTGCCAGGTGCAATCTTTACCTGAAATACTGGATAATTGTAACGGAGTGAATAATATATCTAGCAAGAAATGGTAATAACAGCTGTATCCAATCCATCATCCAGGTGGAGAAGAGCAAATTGCAAATGGCAAAAATACACACAATTAAAGTGGACATAGTGTCTCAGTGTCTAAAATGCCTAATGTGCAAAGAGATCAAGCTTAGATTTCCATAACTGTATGTAAACCAAAGTGATCTGAGCATCTGTCTCTGCTTTAATACCCCTCCTTCCATTATTTTCCATTTGCTTGGACAATCGTTCTGTAGCAGTTCTTGAGCTTTCTTAAGAGTGGAGCAGAGATGGGAATCTGCAATAGCAAAGATACAGAACACAAAAGAGCGCAGCTCATTTCTTGCTTAAGGAGGGAAAGAGGGAAAATACAAATTATCGTTCAATTTCCAATACTTCTTCCCAAAAAAATGGATTGCCACAAGCTTTTCACAATTCAGCAGATCAGCAGAGATAGTACCATTCCTCCCTCATAAGGTGAGGAAAAATAAAGTGCAATAGTGCAATATTGACAGTAAGCACAATGCATAAAGTGTAAAGTGCATTCTAGTACTTAAATACTGGATAATTTTAACAAGAGAGAATAATAAATATAGTGAGGAACAAAAAAAGCAGATGTATCCAATACATCAGAACAAAGTGCAAATGTCAGAAATGCACACAGTTAAAGTGAACTTAGTTCCTAAGTGTCTCAAGTGCCTAAGGTGCAACAAAATCAAGGTTAAATTTCCATTACTGTATGTAAACCCAGCGATTTGAGCAATGATCTCTGCTCAAATACCCCTCCTTTCATTATTTTCCATTTGCTTGGACAATCTTTTGTAACAGTTCTTGAGCTTCCTCAAGAAAGGAGCAGAGATGGAACCTTCCTTTCTATAAAACGTTCAGATTAGACTGCTGGGCAATAGCAACCTGTGCTCCTGCACTCTTGAATTGACTCATCATACCCACAAAGTACCTCCGTCTACGTGCTGTTGATGCTGACATATCAGCGAACACTCTTACTTTGACTACGTTGGGTAGAACAATGTCCCTCTTTTGGATCATCTTAGTTAAAATAGCCTCCCTAATGCAGTAATCAGAGAACATTTAGAGCACAATTTTTTAAATGTTATTCTGACCACAATATTCCAGTACCATATTGGGCTACATATAATTCCCAAATCAGCTTTGGTGTGAGATGCCTATGTTTTTCACTCTCGAAGACTTAAACAGCATCTGATTTGACAATGGGTGCCTATCTTGGACACAAAAAATTAGGTATGATGGAAATAACCATCACCAGCTGCAACCTCATGGAATATGATTTAGTGTGGCTCTTGAACATGCATAGTGAGAGGTACAGAATAGACAGCTAGGTAAGTACTGTTGCCAGTAGGCAGTGATAATGGGCAGGACTTCCTGTTACATAGAATCAGTATAATGATTTACTTGCTGGGCATTTTACTAACTCCCATTCATAGTTGCCTTATTCCTTGAATGACAGCAGGTAAACAACTGTTCTTTGGAAAGATTGAACCAGTAAATCCCTAAAACTAGAAAGCATTCATCTCAATGGGTTGTATTCCTGGTGTTAAGGAATGACTAGTGTGAGGCTGTGGATCAAAGGCATTCAATACTTCATCCTCAGCTGGAGCACAGATTCCTTGCCATCATCGCACATGGCCAAATGTTCTTGTAGAACTTTTAAAAAAAGAAGAAAAAAACTTTGGCAACTATTGACAAAGCTGGCAATCTTTAAAAATAGACACCCTTGTGCGATGCTTACCTTTGCTATTTTGACCACCCTTTTAGGTAATAAGCTCCTCCTGAATTTTTGTATCCAAAGTATTGTATTGAATTTCATAACGAGGGAACGACAATACAACAAATAACACCGAATTAGGCACTTATTTAGGAGCAATAGCAATATAAATAATTGAATACCAGTAGCTTTATACAAAAAAAGTGTCTACTATATATAGGAAATAAAAATGCTAACAAAAGAGGAAAAGGAGAAAAACAGATTAGCAACAATGTAAAAATAAAGCTACTAATAATAACCATAAAGAAATGGAAAGCAATATAATCATCAATTAGCTTCTGAAATATATGATGCACAAAACTATTATGACTAACACCAGATAAAGATCGATTAACACATCCTCTAGTAAAAACTATCCAGGACCACCATGTATGGGGTGATAATGATGAAGCATCTTTCCAACTAGCAGTAGTAGATTTTAAGGCTGCTGACATTAAATTAATCAAAGAGTTTACGATTCTAGAACAGACCTATTCATAGAAAGAACAACAGAGTTACAATGCAAAATAATATACAGAATTGGTTCATAAAAGTTACATATACATTGGATGACATCCCACAACTCTTTCAAAAATTGGAAAACAATATTACATTCCTAAAGCTATGTTTTAACAAACCTGTATGCAGTTTACAATGCCAACAACAAGGGGTAGGTACAAGCGTAGCTCGAAATAACGTTTAAGGAGTCCATGGACAATTAAAAAGAATATGAGAGTCTGTATGATATAAGGACACAGGAAGCCATCCGGAAACACTATTTGGACAAATTTTCTTCCAAATATCTTGCGATGATGATACCGATAATTCTTTATTCCACAAGTTAGAAATCATGTTGATATTATTGCCACAGATATTTTGCATCTTTTTATAAATTAGGGCTACAGCATGAGCTGATGTATTCAGTGTTTGAAGATGAATTTCTAAATCAAAGGTATTATTTGAGGGAACATTATTTGAAAGGAATCTAAAATAGAATTACATAAAAGTTTATATTTAGAAAAATTAGATGAAGGCAAACCAAATACATTTGGAAAGACGTTTATCAATATGTTTATAAAATGACCTAGAGAATTGAGTCAGCAACATATCAAGGAGATAAATATATTGGGAGCTATTGCCATTTAAATTGAATCTTTTTTCCCCAGCATGAGAGAAGACCACTCGGACAATATTTATTTGATATAATTTACAATAATGTGATAGTTTAATGAGATAGATTTTTTTATACTATGGGAAAAGAAAAGATAAAGATATTCCTATTTCACCTTTTGCCAAATTATATCTTGAATGGATAAAATGCAGGAGTACAATAAACATTTAAAGGAAAAAAACTCGGTTTTGTTTGTATTTAAGTGGTATCTAGAAATCTGATAATATAACGAGATTAACAAGATAATATCAAATAAAGGAGGAAGGAATTATTCAGGATTACTAATAAAGAAATAAACATCATCTGCATAAGTTAATGTCTTTATATTAACGTCATTAATAGTAACACCAGCAATTCCTGTATAATTTCTAATAGCTATGAGTAAAGATTCAATAACCAGAAGGAAAAGGAAAAGTGACAAACCTTGACTTGTACCCCTGAAAAGAGAAAATTCAGTGGAAATATGGCCATTCATAAAAAGTTGAGCAGACGGCCAATAAAAAAGAGCAGATATCATGCAAATAAATGAGTCTCCAAAATTAAACGCTGCTAATATTTGAAATACAAATTGCCAATATACTTTATCAAAAGCTTTTTTAGCATCTAATGCCAACACTCCAGAAGGTATCGACAAAGTGTGACTTTGTTCAATTGCAAAGAGTAGCTCCCGGGTATTATTGGCAGAATATCAATGTTTCACAAACCAGATTGATCGGAATCTATAAAAGAATCAAGGATAGAGGGCAACCTATTTGCAGGTATTTTAGCATAAATTTTACAATCTTGATTTATTAGTGAAATCGGTCGATAATTTGAAACAAAAGTAGATTATTTGTTAGTTTTCAGTAAATGATCCAGAAGTTGTTCCTAAAGAGCTAAAAGAGGGAAATAGCTGATGCGAGTGAGGTATGAAGTGGCAAGAAAAACCTTTATAAAACTCAGCTGGTATTCCATCAGGTACAGGAGAGTTATTAAATTTAAGAGATTTGATAGCTAACGCAATCTCTTCTAAATTAATCAGTGAATCTAAATCCTCTTTAGCTGATTATGATATTTTCTGTAAACAACAATTATGCAAAAAAATATCAATCAATGAAGATTCTACAGAAGGTTTTATAATAATTTTAAAATTTATTAACTATATCTTTATAGGATAAGGCAATATCAATTGCACCATCAATTGCAGTTATATGAGTTTTATATTTTTTAATATGCAAGTAATTTGCTAAAAATCTAATTGATCTATTAGCATTAAAAGAAAAGTTGACCTTGTTAATGGAAAGTTGTAAACCTGCTTGTTTACTTAATATGGAAATACATTTGTAATAAAGTTTTTTTAATTGCGTTATATATATTTGAGATCATTAGATGAGATAAAAAGTCTCTCTAATTGTGCAGTTTGTTTGTCCAAATCTTTAGATCTTTAATTTGAGCATTAAAATACTTGTTTTCATGAGGTATAAGAGAAATGGTTACACCTCTAATATATATTTAATGCATCCCATCAAGTTACCAAAAACCCTCAGGGTTAAACGAAAAATAATCCTGAAGTGCAGATCAAAGTTTTGTTTTATTAAGTTCATTTAGAACAGTATGAGTATTCATACGCCATTTGGATTCTGTAAAAAGCATAGGGGTGAACTGAAAAACAGCTGAAATAACTGCATTATCAGAAATATTTATTTCATGTATTAACGGAGTAGAAATTGAATAAACGAACTGCCGGGATACTAATAAATAATAAATTCATGAATACAAATTATGAGGATTTGAGAAAAACGTATAATATTTTTCAGTTGGGTAATGTAACCGCCAAATATCAACCAGCTTAGTTGTTTTAAAAATGGATTTTAAGGTAAAAAAGGCCTTAGATGGATGATATTTTTGTAATGATTGTAATGATCAATCTAACAAAGGATCATAGATTAAATTAAAATCTCCCCCAATAATGTGTCGAACATCACCTAGTTTGAGCATCTACATTGTAAAGAGGGACCAAAATTTGGGATCATCATTTGTTGGCCCAGAAACATTAATTAAATAAATAGGAGTAATATAAAATTGTATTTTGACAATAATGTAATGAACTTCTGTACCTGAAACTTTGCTCAATATTTTGCAATGTAATCTTTTCACAAAAAGAATAGCCACTCCATTCTTCTTATTAACTGCAGGTGAAGAAACTATTGTACCAACCCATTTTTCTGTATATATGCTTGAACCATATCCTCAATATGTGTCTCCTGTATAAAACAAATTTCAGCTTTGCGACTAGCTAAACAGGATGTCTTCAACCTTTAACCTTCAAAGAAACAATTGTAATATTATTTATATTGGCCATAGTTTGAGAGGGATGTCAATAGAAAAAGACAGAAAAAATAAAGAGAATACACCAAAAGTAGCTTTAGATATAAAACAAAAGGTCTAGAAGGCAAGACAAGGACAAACATAAATAAGACAACAAAAAAACATAAATAAAATTGCAGAATCACGTACATGCATAAGCAAGAGCAATCTACCCAGAAAACACCCAGATAGAGAAAGGGCAAATTAAACTGAAAACCAAAACTGAAAAAAATCAAGAATCAGTAGCATTTATATCCATAGATAATGGGAATTGTTGGTCTAAGAATGAACGCAGCTCTTCCGGTCTTTGAAAGGACTTCAAAACACCATCTTTCCAAATTCTCATTGTGGAAGGATCAAAGAGACCATATTTGAAACTAGAGGACCAAAGTCGTGGTTGCAGCTCAGCAAACTCTCTACGAAGATGAAAAATCTACCATTTAAGACGGAATTTCTCTAGCTGTCTTTCTGATCATCACCAAATGGTCATAGCGCAGAACTTTAAATATTATTTGCAGTGGTTTACCTTGGTGAGGGATTCAGTGAGAAGGAATTTCTCTGCCCATGGAGATCTGTGGGGCTGGCATGATTCTGTGCTTGGGGAGGTCTGTAGGGCTGGTAGGTTTCTCTGCCTGGAGAGGTCTGTGGAGATGGCAGATTCTGTGCCTGCAGAGGTCTATCGGACTGGCAGGTTTCTGTGCTTGGGGAGGTGTGTGGGGCTGGCAGGTTTCTGTGTTTGGGGAGGTCTGTGGGGCTGGTAGGTTTCTGTGCTCGGGGAGGTCTGTGGGACTGGCAAGTTTCTCTTCCCGGGGAGGTCTGTCGGACTGGAAGGTTCCTGTACCCTGGGAGGTCTCTGGGGCTACCAGGTTTCTGTGCATGGGGAAGTCTGTGGTACTGGCTAGTTTCTGTGCCTGTGGAGGTGTATGGGGCTGGCAGGTTTCTCTGCCTGGGGAGGTTTGTGGGACTGGCAGGTTTCTCTGTGCCTTGTCCACTTCAAACGTTTCAGGAAATTTTAACTGAAACCGGCAAGGCAACAATTTCTCTAAATTTTGCCTATGATCATTTCCATCCATATTTTCTGGCAAATTAAAAATGTGTAAATGGTATTGTCGTTGAGGGTTTACTAAATCCAACAACATTGGTAGATTTTTTGCCACTATAGGTGTGAGGCTATCAATTTTTGCTTTATGAAGCTGAAGTATAATTACGTTATCAGAAGCTTTCATAGAAAGACTAGTCATGTCTTTGTGGATATTTTCAATTTCTGACGCAATGGAATCAGTATTTAAAAGCAGAGCTTGCATCTCCTCCAACAGAGTGGATAAAGAAGGTTCATTACAATCAACAATTTTAGATTTGACAGGTGGAGGAGAAATAGTTTGTTGATGTTTGTTATGTTCAATAGAAATGTTTTTCCTTCCAATTTTTTTCAATAATTATAATAAAATATATGAAAATTAATTCTCACCAGAAATAGCCCTGAAGAAGCAGAAACAAATTATATTCACCATAGAAGCTAAATGTGCAGCATCCACAACCAATGGTATGAGTGGATTTAGGCCTCAGCCTCACCCTTTCCTGAGGTAAACTCTCCCTTCCTGTGAGGAAACAACAGCAGAGCAGAAGCAAAGCAACCGGTAAGAGCAGCAGAAGGCAACAAAGCACAAGACCTGCTCAAAAACCTTCCACAAGCCTTCCAAATGGTAGCGCTGAGGCCCACAAATCAAGTTCTGGGCAAAAAGTGAGTAAACTCAATGCCCTAATCATCAATTTTAATTGTTGTTTTTTTAGGCAAAAATGGAACATCAGCAGGAGGCGGCCATCATGCTGCTCGATCGGCTCCCAAGCTCCTCCTGACTTTTTAGAGGACTTATGTTCTCATAATTTAGAGAGTTTATAGGAGAATGATCTGGCCATTACCAGATATACGACAGCAGACTTATACAATTTGGGGACTGCTTGGTGAAAGACTGTGTGAGTCTTTTACTACCAAGGTCAAAATGGGGAGTTGGAAGGGTTAGTGTTGGATGCCAAGATAAGGTGTTGTCTACTTCCAGATACAATTATTGAAAAATAGCTTGAGGTGATGGTAGAGAGAGAGTGTAGGTGTTGACAATGAGAATGGTTTCCTTCTGACGATCTATCAGTTGAACAGAATCATTATTGGTGCTACATGTATATAGAAAGGGCTGCAGTCTCTGAGGTACAATCCATCGGATTAACACAGCAGTAAATCAGCAGTAGCAGGCATGCCCAATAGAAGAGATAATCAGGGTAGAGATAGGGTGGTCAGGGTACTAAAGACTTTGGGGCCTAATATGATCTCGGGCAGCACCAGCACCGGCCCAGCGCTGCTGATCCGCCCGCCAAATGTCCCTTTGACACTCCCGCCATATTATTATGGCGAGGGGCACCGCGCTGGACGGAAAGACCGTCCGCGCTTTTCCGCCAGTAGGAAAAGGTAGTTATCCATATTATCATGTGCCGTTGAAAAAGACTTTCCATGGCGGCGATGCCGCCATGGTAAGGCCGGCGGGCAATGCTTTGGGAGCCATTACGGGCCCCAGGGAGGGTGGGGGCTGCACTTGGGGTATACATATGGTACCCCTCTACATTGGCATGCACAAAGTGGCAGGCACGGCGTGGTGCCTGTCATGTTGTGCATGCCAATGCAGAACATGCAAATTTTACATTTCAGCAGGAGCTGCTTAAAGCACCTCCCCCCACAATTTAAAATATGCAAGATGTGTCCGCCAGGGTGGCGGTCGCATCCTAATGGGCCTGGCGGGACCACCGCACCTCTGGTGGCCGGTCCAGTTTACCGTTACGGTGTCCGCCCGCCATCCTAATGGGCCCTTTGTGTTTACCCAACCAATCTGGAGAAAATTGAGGAGAAGAAACAGGGCAGTGAGCCTAGAAGAACTGCTATTGCTGCCTGTCCTGAGGAATAGGGCTGTCCAGGAACGCAAAGTTTTGTCTCTTGGGCTGCATACAATTGTCAAAAAAAGAAAAATTCAATTAAATTTGGTGTATAATGCATTGTCTCGTTTGAGACATGCAGTTTCTACTCTGTGGAATTTCACCAAGGCCCTCTGCTCCCCTTACTTTTCGTTTGTGTGTTTGTGTGTCTTTTAAACTCCGAGGCTTCTGGGTGGTGAAACCGTCCCTATCGTCCCACCTTTGGTGTTTTTCGTTCCTCCCCATGGTGACTGGCCGTTTCACTTTTTTCTTACTTCTGCATGGATTTTTGTTTCACAGAATATTTTCTTATTTTGGCTGCACCAAGTGTTAAGCGGAAGTCAAGGGACTGTTCGGGCGGCTCAGATCCATCCTTCCTATTCATGGGGTGCTTGCCTCCCGCGATTTGCTTTGGGGTCAGGTTGGGATATGACTTGCATGAACAGAGCAACTGGTCTGTGGTGCATCCTCCGCTCCCAGACACGCCCATAGAGGTCTGTCGGAGTAGGATTGTGTCTTCTAGAGCCACTTTAAGTACTATAGCCCCATGTACTGCACATCCTTCTGCTGTCATATATTACAGGACCGTGCCGCCACTTGAGACGGGATCATGTCCTCCACTGTGCCCTTTCCCTACTGTCACCCTTTATACATCCTCCCATTCTCATGTACACTACAAAACCATGTCTGTCATTCAGGGACGTGGCACGTTGTAAACCCTGTTTTTTTTCAAGCCAACCACCCCCTCCCCGTTACCCCCCACATGCTCTGTGAGGCTTCTGGCCTGTCACTAAAGCTTCACTGCTGCTTTGAAGATTCTGTAGGATATCATGTAAAGTGGATCTCAAAGCTGCTTTATTTGCCTGTTTATTTCAGGATTTGTGTCAGACAAATGTTTGATTCCTCGGTGCTGACCTGCACAGCGCTGCAGGCTCAGACCCTCTATTAAGGCGCTCATTAAGGTGGTCATCTCAGCACTCTAGGCACAAGTCTGGTCAATGTCTTCTCCCTTTCAGTGTAGGATTGGTTTACACAATCAGGAGTAAGACTAGCACCACCCACATCTGTGCTGATTGGCCACTTCTGCTGTTGATATACACTCTGCAGATCCTCACAAGAAGGTAACACTATGGGAATTTGCACCATATTGTGTCATAATAGCGCATTTCCCCGACAATTGTTTCACAGTATGAACTTTTTTTTTAATGTCACCAGGCACTGGTCAACCTGAGTCTCGTATTATAACGTGTTTACCATTATTAACTAGATACAATAATTAATGTGGTTAAATAAGCGCAGTGCACCGCATGTGCTAAATGCAGACGCATCACATTGTCATTTCTTATTTGTGCCATCCAGTGTTGGCCCAATGTGGCCCAGTGAGCTGTGGTGTCCTACCTGGCTGCAGGCACAGCCAGCCAGATGTGAAGATACAGACAAAAGGTACCAATTGTAAATGCTTTTAACTGAACACTCAAGACGGACCTTGTTAAAACTCCTGGCAGTTCCTTGATCTTATATCCAGACTGTGTCAAAAAGAGGGTCTCGTGGGCCACTGGCTTTAATCCTGACACAATTACATTTATTTATTGAACCTCTTTGTTTTAGTATTCCATGTGTGCCGCAAGTGATCTCTGAGATTAACTTTTTCCATGCTCATGACGGCTCAACGCCATCATGAGCCACGGGCGGCATGTGCTCAGGACGGCGTGGAGACGTCATGCAACTGCCACTCGCCCAAGCTCTGCTTACGCTGCACTAATTCCCCGCCTGTGTGGGCCAATTTAGTTAGGGGGCGGTGTCATGACAGCTCCACACCTTCATGAGCACACGCCGCCCATGACTCAGGACGGTTTGGAGCCATCATGAGTAAGGGAGAACCACGCCCATCCCCTAACCCCAGCCGCACCGCAAACAAATTTGCACAGCTGCGAAAAGGTTAAATATCATTGATTGTTCTCGTAAATAATATAACAATAGAACTCCTGTTGAAAGCAATGCACCGGGAGAAAAAGTCATGTGGCACAATATTTTACTCTTTTACATCCTCCTTTGCTTCTTCTGACACCAATTTCGACAAACTCTGCACTGTTACAGGCCTTTGTGTAACATACTCTGCTGCAAGCTGTACTCTTGCAGTTCTACTACTCAGTTTCTAATCTTCTTTGCAACAGCTTTTTTTGGTCAACATTTTTTGCAAGTGTTTATTGTCTTACTGTACTATGAAAACATATCCCTTTAGAATTCCTGAACTTCTGCTAGCAAGCCGATGTTTAAAGTGCCATTGATTATTCATTCAGAAAAGGGGGTGGTGATGAACAGAGTGTCTGAATTAAGCAGACCACTCTTACCTAGTCCAAAGATCAGGGCTTGATCCATCACCGTTATTTATCTCACTGCCCCATCCCAGCTCAGAACCTGGCTATATGCAAATCAGTCTGTCCCTGGCCCAGTGCATCATGGGAACAGGGCAGACTAAACTACCAAGCCAATTCTTCACCAGAAAGGAGACAAGCTACCGGGGACCGGTTTCTGGCATTTCAGCCGTCTTCGGCCCGGCTTGCTTGAATCCTGATGGAGCAGTGAGAAAGGGACTCATGTCTGAGTATACCCTGCCACACCTATAGTGGTCAAAAACGATTCAGAAAAGGGGGTGGTGATGAACAGAGTGTCTGAATTAAGCAGACCACTCTTACCCAGTCCAAAGATCAGGGCTTGATCCATCACCGCTATTTATCTCACTGCCCCATCCCAGCTCAGAACCTGGCTATATGCAAATCAGTCTGTCCCTGGCCCAGTGCATCATGGGAACAGGGCAGACTAAACTACCAAGCCAATTGTTCACCAGAAAGGAGACAAGCTACCGGGGACCGGTTTCTGGCATTTCAGCCGTCTTCGGCCCGGCTTGCTTGAATCCTGATGGAGCAGTGAGAAAGGGACTCATGTCTGAGTATACCCTGCCACACCTATAGTGGCCAAAAACGATTCAGAAAAGGGGGTGGTGAGGAACAGAGTGTCTGAATTAAGCAGACCACTCTTACCCAGTCCAAAGATCAGGGCTTGATCCATCACCGTTATTTATCTCACTGCCCCATCCCAGCTCAGAACCTGGCTATATGCAAATCAGGCTGTCCCTGGCCCAGTGCATCATGGGAACAGGGCAGACTAAACTACCAAGCCAATTCTTCACCAGAAAGGAGACAAGCTACCGGGGACCGGTTTCTGGCATTTCAGCCGTCTTCGGCCCGGCTTGCTTGAATCCTGATGGAGCAGTGAGAAAGGGACTCATGTCTGAGTATACCCTGCCACACCTATAGTGGCCAAAAACGATTCAGAAAAGGGGGTGGTGATGAACAGAGTGTCTGAATTAAGCAGACCACTCTTACCCAGTCCAAAGATCAGGGCTTGATCCATCACCGTTATTTATCTCACTGCCCCATCCCAGCTCAGAACCTGGCTATATGCAAATCAGTCTGTCCCTGGCCCAGTGCATCATGGGAACAGGGCAGACTAAACTACCAAGCCAATTCTTCACCAGAAAGGAGACAAGCTACCGGGGACCGGTTTCTGGCATTTCAGCCGTCTTCGGCCCGGCTTGCTTGAATCCTGATGGAGCAGTGAGGAAGGTACTCATGTCTGAGTATACCCTGCCACACCTATAGTGGCCAAAAACGATTCAGAAAAGGGGGTGGTGATGAACAGAGTGTCTGAATTAAGCAGACCACTCTTACCCAGTCCAAAGATCAGGGCTCGATCCATCACCGTTATTTATCTCACTGCCCCATCCCAGCTCAGAACCTGGCTATATGCAAATCAGTCTGTCCCTGGCCCAGTGCATCATGGGAACAGGGCAGACTAAACTACCAAGCCAATTCTTCACCAGAAAGGAGACAAGCTACCGGGGACCGGTTTCTGGCATTTCAGCCGTCTTCGGCCCGGCTTGCTTGAATCCTGATGGAGCAGTGAGAAAGGGACTCATGTCTGAGTATACCCTGCCACACCTATAGTGGCCAAAAACGATTCAGAAAAGGGGGTGGTGATGAACAGAGTGTCTGAATTAAGCAGACCACTCTTACCCAGTCCAAAGATCAGGGCTTGATCCATCACCGTTATTTATCTCACTGCCCCATCCCAGCTCAGAACCTGGCTATATGCAAATCAGTCTGTCCCTGGCCCAGTGCATCATGGAACAGGGCAGACTAAACTACCAAGCCAATTCTTCACCAGAAAGGAGACAAGCTACCGGGGACCGGTTTCTGGCATTTCAGCCGTCTTCGGCCCGGCTTGCTTGAATCCTGATGGAGCAGTGAGAAAGGGACTCATGTCTGAGTATACCCTGCCACACCTATAGTGGCCAAAAACGATTCAGAAAAGGGGGTGGTGATGAACAGAGTGTCTGAATTAAGCAGACCACTCTTACCCAGTCCAAAGATCAGGGCTTGATCCATCACCGTTATTTATCTCACTGCCCCATCCCAGCTCAGAACCTGGCTATATGCAAATCAGTCTGTCCCTGGCCCAGTGCATCATGGGAACAGGGCAGACTAAACTACCAAGCCAATTCTTCACCAGAAAGGAGACAAGCTACCGGGGACCGGTTTCTGGCATTTCAGCCGTCTTCGGCCCGGCTTGCTTGAATCCTGATGGAGCAGTGAGAAAGGGACTCATGTCTGAGTATACCCTGCCACACCTATAGTGGCCAAAAACGATTCAGAAAAGGGGGTGGTGATGAACAGAGTGTCTGAATTAAGCAGACCACTCTTACCCAGTCCAAAGATCAGGGCTTGATCCATCACCGTTATTTATCTCACTGCCCCATCCCAGCTCAGAACCTGGCTATATGCAAATCAGTCTGTCCCTGGCCCAGTGCATCATGGGAACAGGGCAGACTAAACTACCAAGCCAATTCTTCACCAGAAAGGAGACAAGCTACCGGGGACCGGTTTCTGGCATTTCAGCCGTCTTCGGCCCGGCTTGCTTGAATCCTGATGGAGCAGTGAGAAAGGGACTCATGTCTGAGTATACCCTGCCACACCTATAGTGGCCAAAAACGATTCAGAAAGCTAAAAAACGGTGTTGGATCTAGCCCTGATCTCTTGACTGGGTGAGAGCTTTCTGCTTAATTCAGAGACTCTGTCCCTCACCACCCCTTGTTGTAAATATTTTTGTCCACCTTAAGCGTGGAAGGGTATTCTCAGATGTGAGACCCTTGCTCATTGCACCATCAGGATTCAAGCAAACCGGGCCGAAGACGGCTGTAATGCCAGAAACCGGTCCCCGGGAGCTTGTTTCCTTCCCAGTGTAAGAATTGGCTTTTGTAGTTTGGTTTGCCCTGTTCCCATCATGCACTGGGACAGGAACAGACTAATTTGCATACAGCCAGGTTCTGAAACTGGGATGGTGCACTGAGCTAAAAAACGGTGTTGGATCTAGCCCTGATCTCTTGACTGGGTGAGAGCTTTCTGCTTAATTCAGAGACTCTGTCCCTCACCACCCCTTGTTGTAAATATTTTTGTCCACCCTAAGCGTGGAAGGGTATTCTCAGATGTGAGACCCTTGCTCATTGCACCATCAGGATTCAAGCAAACCGGGCCGAAGACGGCTGTAATGCCAGAAACCGGTCCCCGGGAGCTTGTTTCCTTCCCAGTGTAAGAATTGGCTTTTGTAGTTTGGTTTGCCCTGTTCCCATCATGCACTGGGACAGGAACAGACTAATTTGCATACAGCCAGGTTCTGAAACTGGGATGGTGCAGTGAGCTAAAAAACGGTGTTGGATCTAGCCCTGATCTCTTGACTGGGTGAGAGCTTTCTGCTTAATTCAGAGACTCTGTCCCTCACCACCCCTTGTTGTAAATATTTTTGTCCACCCTAAGCGTGGAAGGGTATTCTCAGATGTGAGACCCTTGCTCATTGCACCATCAGGATTCAAGCAAACCGGGCCGAAGACGGCTGTAATGCCAGAAACCGGTCCCCGGGAGCTTGTTTCCTTCCCAGTGTAAGAATTGGCTTTTGTAGTTTGGTTTGCCCTGTTCCCATCATGCACTGGGACAGGAACAGACTAATTTGCATACAGCCAGGTTCTGAAACTGGGATGGTGCAGTGAGCTAAAAAACGGTGTTGGATCTAGCCCTGATCTCTTGACTGGGTGAGAGCTTTCTGCTTAATTCAGAGACTCTGTCCCTCACCACCCCTTGTTGTAAATATTTTTGTCCACCCTAAGCGTGGAAGGGTATTCTCAGATGTGAGACCCTTGCTCATTGCACCATCAGGATTCAAGCAAACCGGGCCGAAGACGGCTGTAATGCCAGAAACCGGTCCCCGGGAGCTTGTTTCCTTCCCAGTGTAAGAATTGGCTTTTGTAGTTTGGTTTGCCCTGTTCCCATCATGCACTGGGACAGGAACAGACTAATTTGCATACAGCCAGGTTCTGAAACTGGGATGGTGCAGTGAGCTAAAAAACGGTGTTGGATCTAGCCCTGATCGCTTGACTGGGTGAGAGCTTTCTGCTTAATTCAGAGACTCTGTCCCTCACCACCCCTTGTTGTAAATATTTTTGTCCACCCTAAGCGTGGAAGGGTATTCTCAGATGTGAGACCCTTGCTCATTGCACCATCAGGATTCAAGCAAACCGGGCCGAAGACGGCTGTAATGCCAGAAACCGGTCCCCGGGAGCTTGTTTCCTTCCCAGTGTAAGAATTGGCTTTTGTAGTTTGGTTTGCCTGTTCCCATCATGCACTGGGACAGGAACAGACTAATTTGCATACAGCCAGGTTCTGAAACTGGGATGGTGCAGTGAGCTAAAAAACGGTGTTGGATCTAGCCCTGATCTCTTGACTGGGTGAGAGCTTTCTGCTTAATTCAGAGACTCTGTCCCTCACCACCCCTTGTTGTAAATATTTTTGTCCACCCTAAGCGTGGAAGGGTATTCTCAGATGTGAGACCCTTGCTCATTGCACCATCAGGATTCAAGCAAACCGGGCCGAAGACGGTTGTAATGCCAGAAACCGGTCCCCGGGAGCTTGTTTCCTTCCCAGTGTAAGAATTGGCTTTTGTAGTTTGGTTTGCCCTGTTCCCATCATGCACTGGGACAGGAACAGACTAATTTGCATACAGCCAGGTTCTGAAACTGGGATGGTGCAGTGAGCTAAAAAACGGTGTTGGATCTAGCCCTGATCTCTTGACTGGGTGAGAGCTTTCTGCTTAATTCAGAGACTCTGTCCCTCACCACCCCTTGTTGTAAATATTGATTATTCATTAGCACACCAATCCTGCTAGCTAGGAAAGATAGGGGAATCTGTGCACTGGTGCTAGTAATGTATAATTTGTGCCCAAGAATAAAAATATTTTAGCAAAACAATGGCCTTCAAAGAATTATGTCTAGGGAGAATCCCTGGGTACACACTCACAAGGAAATTTGTTTCCGTATTTCGACCATCTATGAATTACCACCCCCACAGGCCAAATGGTCACAGAGGAGATAAAAAGTTCAAATTCCACACTAAAATTGAACGTTCACAATCTTTTTAATAAAAAGAAATTTTTACAAAAGTTTTATACACACATTGACCGATTAAAATATCAAAGCAAAATGTTTAAATCTATACATTAAAAACAAATGTCCAAAAACAGTTCAGTGTAAACAATAAACAAGCATAAATTCATATATCACAATTCATATGTCACAAAAAACATGTTAAAAAGCAGATATAACAGACAAAAGTGCTAGATAATAATGAAAAAAAAAACCTCTACACTGTGGCCTTTGGATTTCTTTGCCACTCGAATGTCTAGATCCAATGGTCTTTAATTTGTTAGCACGTAGTATAGTCAGTAGTACCCTTGGTAGACTAGTATCTACTGCTTCCTAGACCCTGTTTGGATTCTGCGCAACAAGAAAAAAGAATGCGTCGACGCGTTTCGGTGCTGTGGACACTCGATATAGTAGCACCTTCCTCAGGACTGCCGTTTCTTTGGGGTCACCGGCTTCAGGGATTATTTTATACCACTCTCCCTGCAGGAACATATAAAGAAAAGCAAAGTGTCACTTATCTGAGTTATGACACAAATCTTGATCTTACATTTGTCATTGCTTCTTATTTGAATAAGAGTACTCACATTCTAGTTTCTCTTATTCTTACATTATGTTCTCTTGCTTTTTTTTACCCTCTTATCCTATGGTTATTCCGGGTTCAACAATTTATTTAGCATTTCACATATTTGCCTTTCCATTATCCATTGGTTATCTTTCAGTTGGTTTAAGAATCATTCATATTTTCTTACCACAGCATCTTTTACATATTGTTCCTATATAGTCCCTCCGTTTCTTTCTTAGTGTGGAAATATGGAGGACATGGGGGAACTTACAAAGGTGACATGTTATGCCTTTACCCATTTTCACAAAAATACACCCCTTAAAAACTATCCCATTTGCAGCCTCTTACCCAATGGAATTAATATTGTGCATCACTCTATCTTTTTTTTTACAGTTATGCAACCAGTGCAACGCCTGGCCAATACAGGAAATGTTAAACGTTTCAGGATTTCATTTTGTGGTTATGATCCTTTAGACGGGACCAGTGATGTAACGAAAGTTGAGGGGGCCCTCCTGCAAAGTAAACGGAGGGGGCCTGCTCCCCAGGCCACCACCTACCACTTTTGCAGAGGGGGCCCCCTGGAGCTTGAGGGCCCACCCTGCACCGAGAGGGCTGCGGGGACTTATCTTATGCCACTGTGAAGATGCCAGAAATGGCTCTTATTTCAGTTATGGAGCAATCTCATTAGAAAAACAACAGACCTACAACTTCGGGTCATAAGACATCCACTTTAACACCAGGTAAAAGACTGCACAAATTCATTTTCACTGACATAGCAACAATAATTAGCCGATAGTAAGCATATCCTATTTTCGGCACAACACAAAAATGGAAAAACGTTCTTATGTGCCCCGGCGGTGAGGTCTGTCTGGGGAGGTCTGTGGGCCTGGCAGGATTCTGTGATTGGGGAGGTCTGTGGGGCTGGCAAGTTTCTCTGCCTAGGGAGGTCTGTGGGCCTGGCAGGATCCTATGATTGGGGAGGTTTGTGGGGCTGGCAGGTTTCTACGCCTGGAGAGGTCTGTGGGGATGGCAGATTCTGTGCCTGTGGAGGTCTGTGGGACTGGCAGGTTTTTATGCCTGGGGAGGGCTGGGAGACTGGCAGGTTTCCCTGCCTGGGGAGGTATGTGGGTCTGACAGGCTTCTCTGCCTTGGGAGGTCTGAAGAACTGGCAGGTTTCTCTGCCTCAGGAGGTCTGTGGGGCTGGCAGATTCTGTGCCTGTGGAGATCTGTGGGACTGGCAGGTTTCTGTGCTTGGAGAGGTCTGTGGGGCTGGCAGGCATCTGTGTTTGGGGAGGTCTGTGGGGCTGGCAGGTTTCCATGTGTGGAAAGGTCTGTGGGACTGGCAGGTTTCTGTGCCCGGAGACGTCTGTGGGAGCAACAAGTTTCTGTGCCTGGGGAGGTCTATGAGGCTGGCAGGTTTGTCTGCCTGGGGAGGTCTGTGGGACTGGCATGTTTCTCTGCCTGTAGAGGTCTGTGGGGCTGGCAGGTTTCTGTGATTGGGGAGGTCTGTGGGGTTGGCAGGTTTTTCTGCCTGGAGAGGTCTGTTGAGATGGCAGATTCTGGGCCTATGGAGGTCTGTGGGACTGGCAGGTTTCTGTGCTTGGGTGGGGGTCTGTGGGGCTGGCAGGTTTTTATGCCTGAGGAGGTCTGTGTGACTGGGAGGTTTCTGTTCCTATGGAGGTCTGTGGGGCTAGGAAGTTTCTGTGCCTGGGGAGATCTGTGGGACTGGCTGAATTCTCTGCCCGAGGAGGTTTGAGGAACTGGCAGGTTTCTCTGCCTGTGGAGGTCTGTGGGACTGGCAGGTTCCTACTCCTGGAGAGGTCTGTGGGGCTGGCAAGATTCTGTGCTTGGGGAGGTCTGTGGGGCTGGCAGGTTTCTCTGCCTGGAGAGGTCTTTGGAGATGGTAGATTCTGTGCCTATGGTGGTCTGTGGGACTGGTAGGTTTCTGTGCTTGGGGAGGTTGTTGGGGCTGGCAGTTTTCTGTGCTTGGGGAGGTCTGTGGGGCTGGCAGGTTCCTGTGCCTGGGGAGGTCTGTGGGACTGGCAGGTTTCTGTGCCCAGGGAGGTCTGTGGGACTGGCAGGTTTCTGTACCCTGAGATATCTATGGGGCTAAGAGGTGTCTCTGCCTGGGGAGGTCTCAGAGGTCTGTGGGACTGGCTGGTTTCTGTGCCTGGGGAGGTCCATGGGACTGGCCGGTTTGTCTGCCTGGGGAGGTATGTTGATCTACCGCCCCCCAGGATCCAGAGCCAAATTCCTAGCACGCTTGGATCAAATAATCGAGACATCAATTGGATCACCACAGTTTACCATCTTAGGTGATTTCAATTTTCACCTCGAAGTTTTAGAAGACCCAGACACCATAACACTACTGGGAGATTTAGAGACAGCCGGTCTTACACAAATTGTTAAAAAACCCACGCACAAAGCAGGACATACGTTGGATGGATTATTCACCAACAACCCTGAAATCTCCATCACCGAGATCATTCCTTTAATCTGGACAGATCATTCTGCAATATGTTTCTCTATTCCCACCAAACCCACTTCCCCTCGCTTGTCTTTTCCCCCTCCCACCAAATTCAGAGACTGGAAAAACTTAAATCTTGAACATCTCACTCAGATGATACAGGACAGTCCATTACCTAACGCGCATGATCCCATAGCAGCCTCAGATACCTACACGGAGAATCTGATCGAAGCCTGCAACAAATTAGCACCGTCCAAAACCGCCCATCGGAGTAGAAAACTCCCTTCAGCCCCTTGGTTCTCCGAGTCGCTTAGACTTCAGCGCCAGCACTGCAGAAACCTTGAACGGCAGTGGCGCCGTAACTTCAATACGCCTGACAAAATTATTTACAAAAGCGCCCTCTCTAACTATAAAAAACTCATAAAAACAGAGAAAACCACGTACTACACAAACCAAATTAATCAGGCTAAAAACTCCTCAGGGAAACTATTCCAAGTAGTAACATACCTGTCTAACCCACCTGCTCCTCAGTCAGAAGGATCTCAAGCCCTCTCTGATGCATTAGCCAACTTCTTCGAGGACAAGGTCAGAACCATTTTCAATACGTTCACACCCGACGTTGCGCCCATTCCCTCTGACTCTAGCGTTGATACTGGCCCCACATTCGCAGCTTTCGAACCTACCACCTGTGAATTCATCCAACCCCTGATCGCTCGAACCAAATCTGGTTCACCTCTAGATCCTTGCCCCCCTAGCATCCTCAACCTCATCCCGGAAGTTATTGCTCCACCTCTAACCACCATCTGCAATGCAATGTTTGCATCTGGTGTTTACCCCCCGGTATGGAAAAAAGCAATAATTAAACCACTACTCAAAAAACCCAGCCTAGATCCTCTCCTTCCTGCTAGCTACAGGCCCATCGCCTGCCTCCCATTCCCCGCAAAGATCTTTGAAAAGATCATGAATACCCAGCTGTCAAACTACATTCACCACAACAATCTACTGGATGACACCCAATTTGGGTTTCGACAGGGCCACGGAACAGAGACGGCACTGCTAAAAGCAGCAGAAGAGATTAGGTCCACGATGGATAACGGAGGAGCCGCAGTCCTGATACTCTTGGACCTATCTGCGGCCTTCGACACGGTCGACCATGCCACCTTGATCGACCGTGTCAAGGCCATAGGAGTTACAGACAAAGCAAAAAACCTCCTGGCCTCATTTCTGTCAAACTGTCCGCAAACTGTGAAACTAGGCAATTTCACATCCCAGACCTTCTCCCTGCCATGTGGAGTACCGCAGGGATCCTCGCTAAGTCCGACACTATTCAACATCTATGTGTCGGACCTGGCGAGGGTCATAAAAACCTGCGGAATCTCCCTCACTACCTACGCCGACGACACCGAACTGGTGCTGTCGATATACAATGATGGAATCTCAGTGGCAGCCAATTTCCAAACGGGAATGAAGGCAATAAGCTCCTGGATGTCATCCAACTGTCTTAAACTCAATTCTGATAAGACAGAAGTGATGACATTCGGGAGGCTTCAACCCACCTGGTCCCCACAATGGTGGCCCCACCAGATGGGACAACCCCCAGAACCTGTAAGGTACGCAACCTGGGTGTTATCTTCGATAACAAGCTGTCATTCCAGCAACATGCCAATGCAGTGGTTTCCTCTTCCTTCTACATACTAAAAAGGATAAAAAAATTAATTCCATACCTTCCTCCACATGCAGGCAAAACCCTGGTCAGTACATTAGTATTCTCCAAAACTGACTACTGCAATGCACTGCTACTCAATGCACAACAAAAGGTCCTCAATAAACTGCAAACAGTGCAGAATGCAGCAGCTAGGACACTGCTTTCCATCCCTAAATTTGCATCTGTCTCACCCTACATCCGACAGCTACATTGGCTACCGGTGAGGAGCCGTATCAAATTCAAAGCTTTATGCATAGCATATAAGGCTATTCACGATCACGGACCTCTATTCCTAAGAAGAGCCTTTCGACCGCTTAAACACACAAGAGCCTTGCGCTCATCCTCTGCGCATCTACTCATGGTCCCCCGTACAAGAAGGGCCAATTGGGGTGACAAACGCTTCTCCGTGGCTACAGCCATACTATGGAATACACTTCCTCTATACATCAAGTGTGCTCCGACCCTTCTCAACTTTAGAAAAAAACTAAAGACATGGTTGTTCCCTGCCTAAACCTCCCTTCCTCCTGAGAGTTCCGCAACCACAGCGCCGAGACACCCTTGGGTATTTGCGCGCTCTAAAAATCGCCAAATAAATAAATAAATAAATATGTGGGACTGGCAGGTTTCTCTGTGCACCATTACCATTTTTGAAAATGTTAGCATTTAATTTATGAAGAAAAGTCTTGAGCGAGCGTAAGTTACATAAACTACCTATAATAATTAATTACCTATCCCAGACGGTCTCGGATGTGTAGTGCTTGCTAGCACCGCTGAGGGGGCCCCTGGAGCACTGGGGCCCCCCTGCAACGTGGGAGCTGCGGGGGTCTATGTTAGACTCCTGGGGCCTGTGTTACGCCCCTGCTTATAATTCAATGCCACACAATTCAACTATAAATAATTTAACCCTACAACATTCTTACCACATAATTACAATCGTAAAAATACACCTATTTCCACTTCACACCACATAATTCCACATCACAGAATAACATTCCACACAACTTAATACCACTCCCAACCACATAATTGCACTCCAGACAACTCAACTGCACATAATTCCACGTCAACCTATATAATTACATTTCACACAACATATTTAAACTCAACTCTAAAACACATAATTAACCTCCACAAAATAACTCAACACCGCAACTTCCATGTCACAAAATTCAACTTGACTCATTTCCATTCCACACCACATAATTCGCAACAAACTACATAATTCAGACTAACACCACAAATGCACAACACACCACAAACATCCAATCTACACCATAAAATTCCACATCATGCAACAATATTTAACAGCACACCACATAAATAAACTCCACTACATACCACTCCACAACACAAAATACCATTCCAGATAATCCCACTCCAAGGCACACAATCCCACTCAACTCAATACCAAATAATTACACTGCACACCATGCCACATTATTTCAATACACAGATCCAATCCACGCAACACAATTCCATAACTAAAAAATCCAATCCAAACCATATATTTCCACTTGACACCACACACATTCTGCATAGGTAAAATACATTTTCCATTACAACATCAATAGTTCTAACTCTCACCTTCTAATGCTTCCCAGCAGATCCTGTTTCTGGAGCTGCAACCTTTCTGGCCTAAGTCAGCTTGGTGCTGCCTCAGAAGAGCATAGCTCTGTGGTGAATGCTGTCTCTGGGTCCCCCTCCCCCATCCTTTTTCCGGGCCTTGCACACTCTGACAGAAGAGAAACAATGTAACTTGTTACTTTGTTTCTCTTCAGTCCTGGGTCAGCTTGTGCAGGATACTTGAGGCTGCTTTAGAGACAGATGGGCTTGCTTTCGAGCAAGCCTCTCTCTCACAGCTCTCTACCAAAGAGGTGAGGGGGGCCCCTTCATTTACTGAAGACTGGGGGCTGCAGGGGTGTTTGTTACGCTCCTGGACCGGACCCAGCCCACCAAGTGCCACACTAACTTGGATGATGATTGAGTTAGATTGAGGTGTGCCATAAAATAGATCATTTCAATAAGTATACCCTCTTAATTCACAGATTCAGCTCACTGGTTCAGCAGTTCAAAACAAGAGCTGGATGCAACAGGATTTGCATGTGTGCTCCCGCTGCTGCCTCCTCTCGCACTCCATTGATGTTTAATGAATGGTTAAGAATTTGCACAGGCTCATGGTTGCAGCACTTCTTGGTCAGAGCAGGGAGTAAAGGGTTACATAAGTCCAGCCACTGCCTGTCATTTCCTGAGCACACCTGCCATAACCCCGCCTCCATATTTATGTTATAAAAAACAGAGTAAAGCAAGAAATTATGAACAAAGTTTTCCGGTGTTTCATGTTCTTAAATAGGCAATCGCTGGCTTTGAGAGCAATATTTACTTTTTTCAGGCTGCTGACTTTAAGGTCTTTTTGGCAACCTAGCACCTTATGTTTTGTTGTGGAAAAGATGTGAAAGTTGAATTATCTGCCCAACCAGGCGTTAACACAAAACCATAGCGTCATTTGGTAAAGCAAAAAAAAAAAAAAATGCTTTCTTATAACAGCTCAACAAGGGCTTCTTCCACGTTAGACCATCCACAAGCATTACTTTTCCTGTGATCTACTTCTGTGTGTTTTTCTACATTCACCGTATTGCTCTGTCGGCGAGTGTTATTTTTGCGCGTAATTTCCAGTTCCCGATTATGACAGTTTCAATGTTGAACGATTGTATGCTGTTTCTGACTGGAGTGGTGTTTGTGTGACACTCCACTCGCAATGAGCCTCTGGAACTGAAGTATGCAAGAATGGGGAGGGTTAGTAACCAAAGACTGCTTTTTATCTGAGACTTATTGTGTTTCTGTGTTTACCTAGGTAAAGGTTTCCCCAGTGGATGATGCTGTAAGCACTTCACATTTGGTGGAGGGACATTTTGTGACTTCACAAAACAGACTCTTCAATTTTGCCATTTACATGTTGTGGTCGATGTGACTTGTATTTCCCGTAGGAGTGTTGGTATCTTAGATGATATACTCTAGCAACAACCAATAACTGCGGGTCTACGTGGAACTAAGGTCTCTGTATTCAAACAGTGTCAACTATACTGTAAAGTACAAAAGGGACTAATCACAATGTGATATATGTACCCATCAGTTACACACTCTGAACCGCCCTGTTGTCGTCATTTGGGCGATAAATAAGATGATCCAAGGCTTGCTACAACTTAGTTGGCTGTGTAATTGTATAAACACGCTCGAATGGGCTTGAATAGGTTGGCTCAAAACCAGGTCATAATAGCGCTAGTATGCTATGATTAATTATCTGGGCTTCATCAGGCAACAGCACTATTAACATAGAAATATTGGATCATATGCAGTATGCCAACACTATCCTTAATAAATAGCATATTTGCAGATGACTGGCAGGAGACGAGCTTTTGGCTCTCCGTGCTATTCTTCCTATTCTTTGTATTCTTCGTGCCTCTGTCTCGTACATTTAATATCGATGTGTCAGAGACGGGGTATTTGCATATATTTACATTGACTATCGCACTATGAAATATATCAATTTCAGTCTCCAGGACCTTGTGTGTCCTGCTATACAATATGATGATTTAATTTCAAAGATCGGAAAACAGCTAATTATCATCATTTACACATGAAAAACTACAGGATCTGTATTCAGTAGATCGCCGTTAGTAAAAGCGGTCTCTGAACTACATTTCCCGTGTCCCTCTGGGCGCATACTGATGACTCTACTGGCATTGACCAATGGGCTGGCAGTCGCGTAATGACGTTTTTTGGCAAACAAAATACAGAACTGCATGCCCCTCGGTGCCTCCCCGAACAGCGCAGATGCCTGATCGGAGCACCGACGGATAGGTATGTACATTCATGGCTTGGGGTGCTGTGGACTGTATTTGGTGGGGGCGGGATGTTGAGCGTGGTTTGTCACTCCCGCGGCGAGCGCTATTGTAGAGCTGTTCCCTACCTTTGTGTCCATTGCAAGACAGGCTATGGACTGTACTAATCCCCGACGACCAATTGCATGGGATAAAGGGTTCACACTTCTAATAATCTTAGTACGGAGTGGTTAGATGATGTCTAGTGGTGGGTGTCTGTGTAGCACCGCAGGTGCTTTGATCTGTACAGATATTACCCATAACATGATTGACACCATCATGACTTCATAAATTTAGTGATAGTTTTGATCAGATTTTGGAACGGCAGCTGGTGAGTGGGGTTTTCTCATTTTCGTTTTTATGATTTCAATTAGAGCGGTGCCCCCAATTCCTGAGCTGTAGCCAGGTGAGGAGTGGCGCTGGTCCCTCAATCTCCAGGTGAGTGAGAGGAGTGTCCAATTAATAAACGGTTGGGTAATGTGTTTTTGATATAGTACAAACGCACAAGTCATTAGACTTTTTTGAAACTAAGGAGAGAAAACTCTGTTAATAATATGTTATCCTATTATAGCAACAAACAAATTTAAACATAGACAGTTCTTAGGTACCACAACACAAAATGTTAATTTGGCGAAGTAGTGGACCCCTTCACACAGAAAACTCAGGTACCTTACTCCAGAAGAAAGCTGTTTACCCCGTAAAGGCTTTGAATTAAGCTGAAACATGTCGACAAGCATACAGGGAAGCACTGCACCCTAAGTATTTTATGGGTACTATAATCAAAAGTAGCAATATATCTCTAGGTAATGTAACAATACCCAGAGGTGCCACAGCCCCTCGGTATACAAACTACCATAGGTTGCCTAGCAAGTAAGGGTTTTGCTTACCAAAAACATGTTCTAGAAGCGACTCCTGTGAAGAGCTTTCATGTAGGAGCCACTCCAGATGAAGAATCAATGAGGAGTGAACCCTATGATACCATCAAGATGGGTGAGGGACTAGCGTACTTAAAAGTAAAAGCTATAAAACATTAGTTATGTAGCTTTAATCCTGAAGTTAATCACTGGGTCTCTCACACCTTGGTGTTTATAGGGAGTTAGAGTGTAGCCACAACTCATACCTTAAGAGTTGTACAACAGGCTTGGAGGAAGAAGAGGTCTAAATACAATAACTTTCTATAACACCTCTATACAAGGATCAAACATATTGTGATGTAATCAGAGTTTCATAACTTCATGAGATTTGCTGTCAATCTCGGTTCCTCTAGGACTATGAATATTAGTTTATACACGCCAGACTGTCAGTAGCGTTAATTCTAACATTAGGTGATTTCTATGTCAATCCTTGTTTCTCCTAATTTCTAGTTATATATGAAGAATGGTTGTTTGCAGCTAACTTAAAAAAACTGCTATTGAGTTGCATCTCTATTATATGTGTATAGCATACAAGGGGCACTAGGGACTACTACACACAAAGAGAAAGCATGGATGAAGACTGTACCAAAGGTAGAGACCTACCCTCAGTACATTTAGAAAACCCTCTTACAAATAAAACATGTGCCCCATGCCTTCTCTTTTGTTAAGCTGACAAAGGAACGCTTCCAGATTTATTGATTGTACAAGTCCAAACATCGTGTAAACCTCCACGCTGCGTACCAGGTCATTTGTAACAGTTTATCTCACATCATAGGTTTCACAAGAAATGGAGCTGATGTCACGGTTGTGGTAGAAGTGAGCACAAATCACCCAACAGAGGCTTGTTACTCATGAGTGACCATCAATGAAGCAGGGTTTAATCTTGGAGATTTGAGTGGTACAGACCAGACAGAACTCCCCAGAAGTGTATTTCATTGTATATCGGGGAGTCCTCTTGTCCATTAGTGATTTAAGGGGCTACCGACACAGTGATATACATCCAGATTGTGTTACTCAGGAACCAGCACAAGTTCAGCCATCGTGTAAACCTCTGATGTTTCAACACCTACTGTAATGTGTACTATATCAAACAAGAAAGGTTCTGAAATATGTTTGGCAACATTTAAATTATGCCAGCACAATTCATGTCATTTTAGGAATTTTGTGTTATGCTTGTTATGTGAAATTTCCCAAATTTCGTCATTATACCGCTTTGGTTATTTACGTGCCATTCACAGTACAAATGCATTGCTCATGCACAAGAACCACAGAATGCGAGTGACTTTTGTTTGCGCCCTTGTCCCAAAAAGGATGCGCGGGTGCATTTCATGCTAACATACAGTGCAAACTCATGGATTTGCTTTTTGCATAATTACTTGTAATTTCATGTAATTTAGATTTTTTTTTTACATGGAATCTCACATATTGCCTTAGTAGCCAAGGGGTTTGGTATTGGTTACCCCACCCTATTAAACAATGCGTATAGAAAATTTGCACTGTGAAAAAAATGGTTGTAGCCCTGTTGGTAGAGATAGTATTTTGCTTTGAAAAACTGCTTTTTATATACATTTGGATACAAATATACATTTGGGATTTTAGGACTGTGTATGCCACAGACAACAGCAATAGGCTTAATTTGTGTGCAGGGAAATGTTTTGGCAGATGCCATAGGTCTGGCCTGTGTATTATGAAACATTATTGCAAAGGAAGCAGGAATGGCTTATTTCTTGTAACAAAGCATATGTTAAATCCAATAAGTATTTACCTGTATATTGTTGCCACATTATGTTACAGTCTGTAGAAAGAAATGTATTTACATCAAATCTCACAGATTACCACAGTAGGCAAGAATTCTGGTGCCGGCCACCTACTCTCACAATCCCAGGGAACAGAATTTCACTGTCCTGATTCTTGTTAGGTCCTATTGAGAGGGGCTGTATATTGTTTTGCCAACTATAATTTTTTACATATTTATAAGTTTAGAACTGTGTGCAAGATAGTTGTCAGTTTCTGCATACTTCAGTAGGCCTGGGCAGTATACAGTTTCAAGTAATTGGTAAAGGCTAGAAGCCTTATTGGCTCACTTGGAAATATTATGTCAGATTTATTTGATTTGATATGTTTATGAAGGAAAGTTATGACGAAGAAAGTTATTCGTCATAACTGCAAGTTATTGTGAAGAGCATGCATTAAAAGGTTTTTAAGAGTGAATTGTATTTATACTGTGCTAAAGCCTGGAGACAGGTATTTGATTACATGGAATCTCTCAAATTACCTTAGTAGACAAGGATTTTGATGTTGGTGACCCACCCGAACAAACCTTGGGGATTGACAATTTGTACAATGGTAATCCTTACTATGTTCTATTAGTAAGAGTTTTATATTGTTTTGACAACTGCATTTTGTAAATATTTGTAATTTTACTATGTATACCTGATGTTTGCTTTGTGGGAAGGCTTATAACCAACATAGTAGGTCTGAATTGGCTATGGTGACAAGCCAAAGATAACAGGTAGAGGCCTGATTGGTTCACTAGGAAACAGTATTTCTGATGCCATACAGCTAATCTGTTTTATTATAAAAACTTAAGACATACGTAGTAGGCCTACTGTATTCATTATGAAACACATATGTTAAAGTCAATGGGTATTTAAGAGTGGATTCTTATTTCTCTGTATTAAAGCCAACAGATATGTAATTTTTTCAACAACATGTTTCAAATATCCTTTGGAGGGAAGGATTTTGGTGTTGATTATCACTTTTGAGAAATCCTAGTGGGAGAAGATCTGCACCTCAATAATTCTTGCCAGGATCTCTTCTTGATCTGATCTGGGAAGCCCAAAAGCTCATTAACTAATTCATCCAGACGATATGTATCGTCCTGGTTCGAACCATAATAACCCACCAAAGTAAAGTTCGAGCTATTTTTTTTTAACTTTACTAAAAACCACCTTCCTGCAATATTTGAGACACTGCCTTCTCCCGAAATATTTGTGCCTTGTTTAACCAACAGTGCTACCCCCTTTGTGAATGCTGTCTGCTTTGTATTAATTGCATGCGAAACCCACCTCTGTGCTTTGAAAAACGTCCTACTTTCCCCTTCCATAAGATGTGTCTCTTGCAAAATAATAATTCGTGCATGGCAGTCCTTCAAATACTGCATTATCTTATCTCTCCCCTTTACCCGAAGGCCGTTCATGTTCCACGATAAAACGTTCATCTTGTTTGCTCTATTCCCAGTCATCCCCTTGAAAAACTAGCATTACTCACTAAATTGGTGAAAAACAAGACAATGAGGTATTTTTAGATATTTTTCTCTCTTATGCTCTCCAGCCTGTGCACCCTACAACCCACCCCAAACCCTTGGAAAACCCTAACCAACTTACCATGGCAAATCCCTATGGGAAAACCCCTGAGGCGTGCAACGGAGAAAACAAACCTCAACAAGTGCATAATAAACCGTGAACCATGTAGTCTTAGCTTAACTCTTAAACTGCCACACAAGAGAAACCATCTACCTGCGTCTAAGTGAAACCTTTTTAGTGAGCCCCCGATTGGAGCTCCTCAATAAATCTATCGACCTCCTCAGCAAAGCGTAAAGAGTGCATTTTATTGTTTAACATCACTTTAAGTAGAGCCGGGAATTTTAACTGGACCGAAGCACCTAACTTTCTTAGAGGCTCCATTCTTTTCCTTCCGTTGCCTGTTAGATGTTACTACTGATAGGTCTGATCTTATTTCAATTATTGCTCCATCTAGTTCTAATGTTTTGTTCTTCACAGCTTTAGCTAAAATATTTTCTTTCAGAGTGTAAGTGAGGAAATTAACTAAGATTCTCCTAGGTTTAGATCTATTTGTGTCTAACCTGAACAGATCTCTATGGATCCTTTGAATGTCTCTAGCAATTTCATCTTCCGTTTCCCCCAACTGAAGCTTTCTTTTAAACATCTGAACCACATAGCTATTAATATCACCACCTTCCTTACCCTCAGGATCTTTTGGCATCTTTACAGCCGGGTCTGGTGGCTCAGTGGACTGATACATCTACTGCAGGGGCCAGTGTTCAACCTCATGGTCACCGGTTCAAATCCTGGCGAGTCCACTCAGCCTTTCATCCATCTGAGGTTGATAAAATAAGTACTATTGAGTTGGGTAACAACAAACATCTGTTATTCAGTGCCAAGATGCCCGTAGTGGTGAACGTGCACTTTACAAATACACATGTTATGCTATGTTTCTCCATTGAAAATTCTCCAACAGTTCCACTCTTTCATCTTGATCTCTCTCTCTTGCTCTGAGACCTTCTATCTCTTTCCTATTAACCTGCACTACTTCCTAAAGGTCTCTAACTTCGGCTTCTAATTCCAGTGTCCTACCGCTTAGGTCATCCATCTTTTTCTCTAGAACTTCACAAGTGAACCTGATTTCTCTCTGATTTAACTCTAAAGTTTCAAATCTATTCCGAATCTCTAGTGTGAGGGTAGTAAGCAAAACACTAATAGAGGGGTCCCCACTCTCAAGGTCTATGGCAACATTACCCATTTCTTTTTGCGCACCACTGGTGTGATTCCCAGACACTAATTCGTTCTTGCCCCCTTTAGCATTTAGGGATCTCCCCTGTGAATCGGGAGGTGACTTATCCAAAGGGCCAGTACTAACATTTGAAGAAACTTCCCCCACCGAAGACTCAGCTACGTCCCCCATCTCTGAGGCTAACACTTGAACTCCGTTTGGGCTCAGATGTGCAGACCATTCCCCCAGATTTGGAGCACCTTTAGTAATCCCTTCTTCTACCAGTTGGGTATGTTGAATTTGTTGGTTGTGTTGGAGCTCAATTGTCACCATCGGTTACCCCTTAACACCAGGGTTTTAGGTAATACTTTTAAAAAAAATCATGAGAGAGGGGTCACCTTTGTCTTTTGCTCCAAAATACCCCATACAATTTTTTTCTGCACTATCCTCTCCTTACTCGACAGTCCTCCCCTAGACTTTACCTCCTTCTTAGTCACCCCATGCTCTTTTTCACATTTAGGTGGACAATCCAGCACCTCTGGAAATTCCAACCTACTCCCCCTTCCCACACTCCTCAAAGTGTATCTTGAAATTCCTTTTAAGCTGACACCAATATTCACATCGATACTGCTCCCCCTTGCTGCCCTCTCAGCTCTTTTTATACTTTTATCAGTCTGTTTGCCATTACCATTAATTTCACGCTCCTGAGCCACAGGAGATAACGGAAATGACAGGGTCTGTGCCTCTACTGTGTCCACTCTCAAGCACTCCTGTGAAATCTTGTTTTGTTACTAGCGTTTTCCCTACTACCCTAGGTATTCCTGCTGCCTCCTCGTCCGTTCCCCCTGAAGAGAACCCTCGCAGCAGCGTGACGCCCCCGACCAAGCTCCAGAGTTGCTCTGAGCCACGGCATGTCTGCCGTGTTTGCTCTCTCTCCTGACCGCCTCCGACCTCTGTACTGGACCTCCAGCTATAGGGTCGCAACAAAGCCGTAGCAGAGCCGCCAAAAATTACTGGTAAGTTCGGGATATTGCGAATTTGGTTTTTACTCCCATTTACTAATATTTCCTAATACTGCTTATCCGTCTCCTTCTACCGCACCTCCCGCTCTCTGCCATCCAAACTCCGCAGCACGCCTCCTGGGTCACCCGCCTCTAGCCGGCCGCCATCTTTTCCCCTTGCTTGTAGCGGTCAGAATCTCTTCTTATCTGCCTGCCTGGATCTTGTAACAAAGAAAATTATCAAGAGATAAATGCATCCATATATATACGTATACATACATTTACATCTAGGTACATAGAATGCCTTTGAGTTTTGCCAATAGTCTGTCTCAGTGTCATTTACACTCTGTTTTTATCCATGATAGAGTAGTAAATGGGGTAAGGGTTCAGTCTACATCAGTCTTTGGCTCTCTTTCAGTGTGAAAGATGGCACTTTCTAATCCTGTGTCAATCCACCTGAAAATGAGTGTGCTTACGTGTCTTTTTTAGGTCGAGTTATTTATAACTCGAAACCTATTGGGGCTAAACTAAGAGCTAAACTAGGCTCTACAAAAATGCGGATTTCCAGAAGTGCATGTGTCCTGTGCACGAGCTTCTATCCTCCTGCCTGCCTGCCTCGCATCACCACATCAAAGCCAGCCATCTGTTGCTTTACCTGAAGCTTCCCCCAGCGTGCGCTCGGCCTCAGGCATTTCTCCTCCCCTAAATATTCACTGCCCTCTCTCAGCGCTGCCTCCCCCCTCCCAGTGTATTAAACTTGTTTCTTTAATTTAGGCTACTTGCCATTTCAATAGTGCGCTTTCAATATTTAGTTTTGATGTCTATGCAAACAATTAGAATTGTAAACAAGGAATACAGTATTTTTCACTCTTTAGGCATCAGAGTCTGTTTTATCATGTGTGTAACGTATTTAATGTTTACGTGCTCACAGAGTAAACATTGTGAAATATACATTTACCAGGTAATAACCTTCAATTCCACCAGCTTTCTTGTGTTTTGCACGCAATTTAGTGTGGTAAGAGTTAAAGGAAGAGAGGGTGAAATCATCAATATCAGAGGGTTCAAACAGCATGTAAAAGACTTTCTTGTAATATCGCGTTAGATGCCTGCCAGATGCGAGCCAGGGATGTCCATGAGCCAGGGATGCAAATGCTTGTTTCTCTCGTGATCTTGCGCTTTCTGCCCTCCCTCTATCTCTACCATTCAGGACCTGTTTCTGGCCCCCTTCTCCCTCCCCAATCCATCTCCACGCCTCTCTGCCTCACACTCCTCCTGCCCTGCCTGCTGCCTCCGCTTCTCCTACTCACAACTGTGAGGGCGCTAACACTCCTCAGACGGTCCTCAAACTTGTTAAGCGAAGAGGTGCCACCTTTTTGGGCAACCCGAGCTTCTGTTCTGTCAGTTGAAGTACTGTGTGCTAAGATGTCAAACAAGTTTCAAATATATAACACCTGCAATTTTGAAAATGGAGAAGTAGTTGAGGAAGGGTCTCGACTATTTTGATATAAGCCCGTGAAATTTTGTTTTGATGGCACAAATGTTTGTGTTGACTATATTAGACGCAAGTCTCTATTGTAATTAACTTCCTACGTTTTTGTAGAACTTCTTTTTGGGTTTTGGGAAAATGACCTGTGAAAAGTATTGCCTAAAGGCACTATGGTAGTTTTCACTCCCTCACCATTGTGGTTTAAGTGTTTTGTTAAAGTATGTACTGTCGTAAAGTGACTTACTCGTGATTTTCTCATCGTGGTGATCAGTGGCATTGCTCCTTTAAAAACGAGCCCATTGCGGATCGTGCGGACCAGGAGGGCTGACCTTTCCCTTCTAAAGTAGGCGCTGCTTTCATGCCCAAAGCATGCAGCAGCTTTGCTTTGATCTTTTTTTTGTAGGCACGGGGTGATTAAGTGATTTGCCCAGAATCACAGGATGTTGAGCAGACACAGAGACTTTGGTGTTGGAAACCAGGGTTCGAGCCTCGGGGTCGCGTCCTCATCCTGTGATTCTGGGCAAATCACTTAATCTCCCCATGCCAGAATGTGTAATGTAAATACGGTGCTCATGTAAAGCGCTCCAATACCTTCGGGTCGAGTTTGCGCTATATAAATATGCAAAAAAAAAGTTAGCAGCTCTGGCCTTAACGCCTATCCTCCACAAGTAATAGTCCACCTTTGTGTCAATACCTTCTTCAGCGATGCTTTGTTCTCCTCATTTTCGTTTCCTTTGCGAAGTACGATAAATGTGTATGTACATCGTAGCTTTATTCCTGGGTCATTAAATTCCCCGTAGACTGCCTATCTCACTGCCATCTAAATACTTAACCTTTGCCGGACAATGAGCGGAGCGCCATGTTTTTAAGCTCAGACACACTGTGGTAAACAGATCTCCACTGCAGAGCTAAGGCACCCATGCTCTCAGTGAGGCTTTTAATATTTATTTTTCAGGATCTTGTTTATTTAACTCCTTTCTCGCATTATATTCTCTCTTCTTGTTTCCCTTCTCTGCGTTCCTCTCACCTCGCTTCTCACCCCCACCCATCCTCTCTACCCTGCCCAGCTTTTGTAGAATGGTGGTGCCATGTCAGCTTAAGACATATTTTGGAGACAACAAGCCTTTCCATCCTCTACAAGTTGGTACTCAAGTGTCTGGGGTCTATATTAGTGGCTGTTATGAATGGTGTAATATGATGGTTATTTGTGGTTTCCATGCTTAGATGCTGGTTGATTTTTTTGGCGGTATTTGACTCCATCAATCATGACATTCAGTTTTTGCGACTCTCTGACATAAGATTTCAATTCATTGTCTCCCACAATTTCATATCCCACCCTCCAACTCCACCCTTCAACTCCACCCTCCAACTCCACCCTCCAACTCCAAATCCATCCTCCAACTCCAACCTCCAACTCCAAATCCACCCTCGAACTCCAAATCCTCCCTCCAACTCCAAATCCACCATCCAACTCCAAATCCACCCTCCAACTCCACCCTCCAAATCCACCAACTCCACCCTCCAACTCCACCCTCCAACTTCAGAACTACCCTCCAACTCCACCTTCCAACTCCACCCTCCAACTTGATAGGTTTCATTTTCTGATGCCCCGCCCATTGCCATTTACATATGCGAGTTAGCATCATGTGTCTAACTAATGACGTATTCACTTGTGCCTTTTTGCGTTTCTACTATTCATAGTATTATTCATTTATGCGTGTGGTGATGTTCAGTTTTCTTAGCTTAGCTTGTGTGCCACCATTTTGGATGTTCATCTGTGTGCGCGAGTCACACTCGCTCATCCCCCTCCCGTAGGAATAGGAAAAACCCTAATGCAGCAGTTTTCGTTTCTTAGCTAACTGTGGCCGAAACTAACAAGTTTCTTATCTGTAATGTTCTCATGCTCTGGAGATGCTGAGGCCCGGCTCCGCGGCCTTGGGCAGAGATAACCAAATGTTGCTCTTGCAGGTGCAGATGCCTCTTGTGTGAGACCATTATTCCCCTCTCTGGGGTTCAGTACTTTTCCAGTATGGGCGTGTTTTACTTTGCTGTACCATGATATAATGTATTACTGTAATGAGATGAGTCAGTCCTCTCGGCGCACTCTTAGGGGTGAGGTCGGACAGGGCCCTCTCATATGGGAGTTTGTGGCCTAATAAAATTACCTTGTTTATTCTTCTCCACTGTCCAGCTGACGTCTTACTGAGTAACTATAGGTGAGTGTGGTAAGTCACTCGGTGGATTTGAGCCACGCTTATCAGATGGCGCCCGAACAGGTACCCCGCGATTAGGATCTTTCTCACCCGTAAGTGGGTAGCAGAAGACCGGGGACCCTCTGGTCGGCACGGTGGGTCCGGGTACCCACTTTGATGCCGAGCTTGGTTCTCTCAGCGCTGCCCCACCCTGCTGATCGGGAGAGGTCCCGGTTCGGGATCCTGTGCCGGGGTCCGGAAGGCGGAACTTTGGAGCTGACCGTGTTGGTCCTGACAGTCAGAGGTGGAGAACAGTAGAGGTCGGTACCGCATACGGAAGGTGAGTGGTCCGACTGTTGTTTGAGGGAGCTGGGATGCTCCAAGAGACCGGTGTGTCTCTAGTGGTTGGAGAAGCCGGTGTGCTCCTGGGGCTAGTGTGCTCCAGGGAACTCAGGTTGTGAGTGGCGCTCTGACAGACTTGGCAGAGGTTGGGTGGGTGTCTGTTTGTGGTCTTCCGACCGGGTGGTACTGCGGTGGAGGCGTGGCTCATTGCGGGTAGATTCAGGGACTCACCCGAACCCCTAGCGTGTGTGGTTCATTGAGAGCAGGTCCTGGGTCTCCCGTGGTAAAGTGCGCAGCAATCTGTAGTGCCGTCCGGGTGGCGGATGTGTCCTCCAACCTCAGAACAGTTAGTGTACTGTTCGGTCTGCGGTAAGGTCCAGGTTCCCCAGGACTTGGGCGACGGGCCTTGTCCCATTTTGTAGACACGTGTTTGGTGAGAAAATTTGACGCATAGGATGAACGAATATATGTGTGTGTGTGTTTAGTAGTGATTGGGCAGTTGGGAAGTTGGTGAGCAGGTGCGTGAGAGTTTGCGCTAGTGTGCGATTGGGTGTGTGAAGATGCCGTGTTTCAGTAAGCTGCGGTGTCTCGGGTGCTGTTGCGGCGCCTCGGACACCAGATTGGCTGAGAGCCAGCCCGCCCGGTGGAGGGTTCCCCTAATTTTGATATGTACGTGAAACATGATTGACCCCGATTTTGTTTAATACTTTGTGGCACAGGTACACTAAGGGCAATGTGGATTTGCAGTGGCCATTGACGGGTTCTTTCGATGTGGCAAAAATAGATTATTCACAAGACAGATTGTTTGCTAGGCATAGTCGTCAGAGCATGTTTGATTCACTAAGGATGTGGCAAAAGGAAGTAAGGGAGCGTCAGTTGAGAGAGGAGAAGGTAGCTCAGAAGAGAGCGGCGCAGACGATGGCACAGAAGGCGCGGGAACACAGAAAGAAAGAGAATGAGCAGCGGATTGAGTGCGCAGACAGGATTTTTAGGCTACAGGAGAATAAAAGGTATGTGGTAAGGGAGGAAGACCAGGATGAGATGGAGGATATTTTGAGTGCTCGGCCCCCTCCCCCTTACGCCCCACAGTCATTGTACCCCACGTTGACGGATTCGTCTTCTTCCGGTGGGGTTTCGGCTCCACAAATGAGTGCTCCCCACTTGTCCGACGCTTCCACTTCTTCTATTTTAGCACCTTCTTTGTTGGGAGATGTTGGACAGGTTTTACCTTCTGCCTCCTCTTCATTGCGTGTGCCCCTGGTTTCTCTACTTGCGGCGAGCTCACCTGCTTCCTCTGTGTTTTCCTCTGCACTTCCCGCTGTTTCTGCCAGCGCTACTCCCCGCAGTGGGTTACCGACCCCGAATCGAGGTGTGGGAAGTGGGTTGCTCACTCAGGTACGAAAGTTGCTTACGCGCTCTACAGTTGGGTTGGATGAAAAAACGGTGGTGGCTAATCAAGCCTGTCAGTGGACCAGGAATAATATTTACTTGTTCGAAGACATTTGGTCCACGATGAAAGATTATGAGCCTCTGATGCAACAGAACGCTTTATGGCACATGTCAACGATGCTGATAGCGTTATGGGAGCAAGGGTACGGAGGGGCGGCAACGCAATTCTCCATGGCGTGAAGAATGGAGCCTATAGGGCTAACACTGGGGTACGTGAAGTGATGCAAAGTTTAAGGTCCTTGTTAGAGTATAAAAATTAATTACCGTCTGCCGGAGAGCCCCATTTTCCTGGGATACACCCAATGCGTGAGGTACATCCTATTTTTCACCCCGAAGTACCTGAAGTGATAGACTCAGTAACAAATGTTGTCTCTAGGGCTCGTATAGATGCCCACTTCCAAGAGCAGTGGGTATATACGCCATGGAAAAGAAGTGAGGTGTTAGCTTTGAAAGCTCAGCTGTCCGACTCTACAAACAATCAGACTGCCTATTACAAAGAACTGACGGAGGCAGCCTCCTCGACAGTTATGACTTTAGCAGACATTGAATTATTTTTTGGATTGTTGGTTCCGGTGGATGTGTGGAGGCAGGTGAAGGGCACAGATCATAAGGAGGAACTGGGTGGTACCTGGGTGGAATTGCAGGATTGGGACAAGGAACGAAAGCCAGGGGAAAAGCCGAAAGCTGAGATTTTAGCATTACCGGGGTGAATTAATAAATATATGCACTCTCTCATTCCCCCGAAGAAAGTGGACTGGGACAAGTTGAGGGCATGTAGACAGAAAAAGGATGAAGCTGTCTCTGATTTTTTTACTCGGTTCGAGGAGACTTTTATGGACTTTAGTGGTCAAGATCTTTCGCAGGATGGAGGGTTACGACTTTTCGTCAACAGATTCGTATTGAATATCGGCTAGGTTGCAGGCGTCGGAGAGTACGTGGACGACGTCCACCCCCTCTGGCATTTTAAGCATGGCTCAGTACTACGAGCATAGGGAGAAGGAGAATAAAGATAGGCAGGAGAAGAAGGCCAAGGACTTGAAGACAAGGGTGTTGCTGCAGCAGGTGTCTAAGGGTCGGGGACGCGGTGCCCCACCTACGGTAGAGGGACGAGGGGGAAGTGGTTACGGAAGGGGTGAGAAAAGGGAGCGATTGGGACCGAATCAGTGTGCAAAATGTAAACAGGAGGGGCACTGGTGGAGAGATTGTCCGGAGTTCCAGTCGAATGCCGGACAAGGCAAAGGGCGAGGTCGAGGTGATTTTCGGAGAGATGACAGGCAGTCTGATGGAGGTAGGAGACCGGGAGGGAATTGTTTCGACGGGGATATGGATCGGCAACACTTTCAAAGAGGAGATGGACAGTATTACAATGATGACTATACTATAGACGACTTGACCGGATTTTCTCATAACTAGGACAGCGTAGGATAGAGCGAGGGACCAGTTTCTGTGGATGTTGATCAACGAGGACCCTATGTGACTGCAGATTTGTCGGGGTCCCCGCAGAAATTTTTAGTGGATACGGGTGCTATGAAAAGTTCGGTGGCACATTCTCAGGTCCCTGGGGCGGCTCTGTCTGGCAAGAATACTATCTCCGTAGGGTTCTCAGGTTCTCCGGCGATTAGCCCCATCTCCAAGCCTCTTGCTCTGATGATTGGTCCTTTTACTGTTGACTCTCCCTTTCCTGTGACTTCGAATTGTGGTGAGAGTTTGTTGGGTTTAGATTTGTTAAAAAGATTGAATGGCACCATTTATTGTTCTCCAGATGGTGTCTACCTCACATTGGGTCCCACTGTCGCACGTGCACAGCAGTGTTTTTCTAAAGATGAGCCTTTGCCAGCTGAACTTGGCGACATCCCAGAGAGCTTGTGGGCCAGTAGCGATAATGATGTGGGAAAAATGGATATTGCCCCTGTGTCCATCAAAGTTAAGGTAGGGCCCGACTGCCGAGAATACCCCAGTACAAGATATCTAGAGATGGTGAGAAGGCCGTGTTGCAGATAATACAAGATTTGATCCGCTCAGGGGTTGTGGAAGAAACGGACTCTAACAGGTGTAATAGTCCTATTCTTCCGATTCTTAAAAGACAGTCAGCCGATGCCAGTGATGATGCACCTGATGTTTATAGATTCGTGATTGATTTACGCCACATTAACCAGGTCGTTGAGCCCCAGTACCCAGTAGTCTCTGATATTACAACAATTCTAACGATGATTCCCCCATCGGCTAAATATTTTTCTCTCCTGGACCTGAAGAATGCTTTCTTCAGTATTCCTGTGCACGAAGATAGCCGTTATCTCTTCGGATTCTCATTGGCTGGCCGAAGTTTTAGATTTTGTAGAATTCCTCAAGGTTATACAGAGAGCCCCAGCATTTACAGTCAGGCTTTGAAAGATCAGTTGGATAATTTGGAACTTCCTGAAGGCAATGTCTTATTACAATATGTGGATGACATTCTCATTGCATCAGACACCGAGGATGGGTGTCGGGATGCTACGGTTAAATTGTTGCATCACTTGGCTCACAAGGTACACAAAGTGTCCCTTCCTAAATTTCAATACTGTCGACAGGAGGTTGCCTACTTAGGTCATCTCCTATCGAAGGAGGGGAGGAGGTTGACACCGGAGCGCATAAAGGCGATAACTAACATGGCTGTACCTAACACGCAGCGAGAGGTGCGCGTGTTTTTGGGCATAACCTCGTATTGTCGCCAGTGGATACCCAATTATGCCTTACTAACAAAACCCCTACTGTATCTGACTACTAAAGAGTTGCGCGAACTCCTACCCTGGACTCCAGCATGTCAGGAAGCTTTTGAGTCACTAAAAACTGCTTTGTGTTCTGCACCCGTTCTGGGAACACCTGATTACCAGAAGCCTTTCTTGCTCTATGTACATGAGGCGGAAAGTTGCGCGTTGTCTGTCTTAACACAATGTTTTGGCGGGAAACAGAGACCTTGCGCTTACTTTTCCGCTATGCTTGACAATGTGGCGAGAGCGCTGCCGAGCTGTCTAAGGGCTACAGCGGCTGCTGCGGTCTCTATTAGACAATCGGCGGGACTCGTGTTGGGTTCAGACCTTACAGTAATTGTACCGCATGCTGTGGACATCCTATTGAATAGAACGCAGATGCAGCACTTAACTAGTGCTCGTCTTACAGGCTACGAAATGACATTGTTTGCACCCCATGTTACGATTAAAAGATGTGCCAATCTGAACCCAGCCACGTTGCTACCCATCCCTTCAGATAAAAAAGGACGATGAAGTCCATGATTGCTTGTTTCGGACAGAGGAAGAGACGAAGGGAAGAATAGACTTGACGGACACACCTTTAGACGATCCTGATGGGGAACTGTATGTTGATGGGTCTTGTTTTAAACTTGCAGATGGTACCTCAACTGCAGCATACGCAGTTACAACATTAGAAACAGTGGTGGAGACTTCTAGGATTCCATATCATTCGGCTCAAGCTGCAGAAATACTAGTTTTGATGCGAGCATGTGAATTGAGTGAAGGACTGGACGTGAATATTTACACTTTCAGCCAATAGGCTCATAGTTATGGGCGACTGTGGGCGGAACAAGGGTTTTTGACATCACATGGACAGAGAATTCAGAATGGCCCATTGATATTACGACTACTGACAGCATTGACACTCCCCAGACGATTAGCTGTGATAAAGTGTAGTGCACACAAAGCAGTGGTGGATGATGTAGGACGGGGTAACGCTTTTGCAGACCATACAGCTAAGAAGACAGCTAGGACGAAACTCCCACCAATGTTTGTGGCCGGACCAGCTAGGTGGGTACCAGATGTTAACATGTTTGCAGATACTGTGCAGAGTGTGAGGAACATACAAGAAAAAGCGACTGAGGATGAGTTGAGGACATGGAAGGATGGTGGGGGGCGGTTGGACTCTGATGAATGTTGGACGGATGTGTCAGACAAACGACGATGGTTACTACCAGACGCATATGTTCTCCCAGTGGTGACAATGGCTCTTGGGCCAGCCCATATTAGTGCGAAGGGAATATGCAAATTATTAGACCCAGTGTGGAGCAACAAGAATATTTCCAAGGTGGCTACACATTTAGTGCGACAATGCATGGTATGTTTAAGACATAATCCTGGAAAAAGAACTCCTGTTCCGGTGGGAAATTTCGCTCCTCCTTCTTTCCCTTTTGAGGTGAATTAGATGGACTATATTGAAATGGAGAGGATTAATAATCTCAAATATGTCCTGGTGGTGGTATGCTCTTTTAGCAGGTGGGTGGAGGCTTTCCCAACTAAAGATTGCACGGCCATTTCAACAGCTAAGATGTTGATAAAGGAGTACTTCTCCTGTTATGGCTTGCCCCGGGTGATCTGGAGTGATAACGGCACGTCCTTCAATGCTGAGTTGGTGAAACAAATATGTAAGGGACTACAGATTTCCCAAAAGTTCCACGCAGCTCAACACCCCCAAGCTGCAGGTCTAGTGGAGAGGTTCAACTGCATCCTCAAATTGAAAATGGCCAAAATACAAGAGAGTACAGGGCTACGTTGGCCAGACGCGCTTCCCTTGGCCTTGCTTTCCACCAGAGTAACAGTTAACTCCAAAACAGGCATTTCCCCGCATGAAGTTGTCTTTGGCCGCCCCGCCAACATGTGGGGGGGCCTGACGCCAAAATGTTTTTCAGAAATAGAATACCCTTTGTTGATAGACTACTTGTATGCTTTGACTAAAGATCTCCGTTCTATTCATCAGCAGGTAGCAGACACCCTGAAGCTGTTGCCGGAGGGGCCTGGACACACCATACAACCCGGGGACTGGGTCGTGGTGAAGAAGTATCAACGGAGGTCCTGTTTGGAACCAAGGTGGTCGGAGCCGAGGCAAGTGCTCCTTACCACCCGCACCGCACTTTGAGTTGAGGGTCGGAAGGCATGGACGCATGCATCACATGTCAAACGTGTCCCGTTACCACTGCCGTATGATGAATGGGTGAGAGGCGGCGTTGCTGATCAGGAGTGTGAAACGGTCCCTTCTCCGATGCTTCATTGAGGGGTGAGGAGCTGAGTACGAGAAATAAGAGGCCGAATCCGATTGCAAGCTCCGAGGTTTCCCCTGATCACAGTGAGCAAGCATCAGGGGATACAGTTTTTGCCAGAGACCTCCCCATTCTGTTCACAGATCCTGAAGTGCGAGGGAGCAAAGTTCGGTGGCACATTCTCAGGTCCCTGGGGCGGCTCTGTCTGGCAAGAATACTATCTCCGTAGGGTTCTCAGGTTCTCCGGCGATTAGCCCCATCTCCAAGCCTCTTGCTCTGATGATTGGTCCTTTTACTGTTGACTCTCCCTTTTTTGTGACTTCGAATTGTGGTGAGAATTTGTTGGGTTTAGATTTGTTAAAAAGATTGAATGGCACCATTTATTGTTCTCCAGATGGTGTCTACCTCACATTGGGTCCCACTGTCACACGTGCACAGCAGTGTTTTTCTAAAGATGAGCCTTTGCCAGCTGAACTTGGCGACATCCCAGAGAGCTTGTGGGCCAGTAGCGATAATGATGTGGGAAAAATGGATATTGCCCCTGTGTCCATCAAAGTTAAGGTAGGGCCCGACTGCCGAGAATACGCCAGTACAAGATATCTAGAGATGGTGAGAAGGCCCTGTTGCAGTTAATACAAGATTTGATCCGCTCAGGGGTTGTGGAAGAAACGGACTCTAACAGGTGTAATAGTCCTATTCTTCCGATTCTTAAAAGACAGTCAGCCGATGCCAGTGATGATGCACCTGATGTTTATAGATTCGTGATTGATTTACACCACATTAACCAGGTCGTTGAGCCCCAGTACCCAGTAGTCTCTGATATTACCACAATTCTAACGATGATTCCCCCATCGGCTAAATATTTTTCTGTCCTGGACCTGAAGAATGCTTTCTTCAGTATTCCTGTGCACGAAGATAGCCGTTATCTCTTCGGATTCTCATTGGCTGGCCGAAGTTTTAGATTTTGTAGAATTCCTCAAGGTTATACAGAGAGCCCCAGCATTTACAGTCAGGCTTTGAAAGATCAGTTGGATAATTTGGAACTTCCTGAAGGCAATGTCTTATTACAATATGTGGATGACATTCTCATTGCATCAGACACCGAGGATGGGTGTCGGGATACTACGGTTAAATTGTTGCATCACTTGGCTCACAAGGTACACAAAGGGTCCCTTCCTAAATTTCAATACTGTCGACAGGAGGTTGCCTACTTAGGTCATCTCCTATCGAAGGAGGGGAGGAGGTTGACACCGGAGCGCATAAAGGCGATAACTAACATGGCTGTACCTAACACGCAGCGAGAGGTGCGCGTGTTTTTGGGCATAACCTCGTATTGTCGCCAGTGGATACCCAATTATGCCTTACTAACAAAACCCCTACTGTATCTGACTACTAAAGAGTTGCGCGAACTCCTACCCTGGACTCCAGCATGTCAGGAAGCTTTTGAGTCACTAAAAACTGCTTTGTGTTCTGCACCCGTTCTGGGAACACCTGATTACCAGAAGCCTTTCTTGCTCTATGTACATGAGGCGGAAAGTTGCTCGTTGTCTGTCTTAACACAATGTTTTGGCGGGAAACAGAGACCTTGCGCTTACTTTTCCGCTATGCTTGACAATGTGGCGAGAGCGCTGCCGAGCTGTCTAAGGGCTACAGCGGCTGCTGCGGTCTCTATTAGACAATCGGCGGGACTCGTGTTGGGTTCAGACCTTACAGTAATTGTACCGCATGCTGTGGACATCCTATTGAATAGAACGCAGATGCAGCACTTAACTAGTGCTCGTCTTACAGGCTACGAAATGACATTGTTTGCACCCCATGTTACGATTAAAAGATGTGCCAATCTGAACCCAGCCACGTTGCTACCCATCCCTTCAGATAAAAAAGGATGATGAAGTCCATGATTGCTTGTTTCGGACAGAGGAAGAGACGAAGGGAAGAATAGACTTGACGGACACACCTTTAGACGATCCTGATGGGGAACTGTATGTTGATGGGTCTTGTTTTAAACTTGCAGATGGTACCTCAACTGCAGCATACGCAGTTACAACATTAGAAACAGTGGTGGAGACTTCTAGGATTCCATATCATTCGGCTCAAGCTGCAGAAATACTAGTTTTGATGCGAGCATGTGAATTGAGTGAAGGACTGGACGTGAATATTTACACTTTCAGCCAATACGCCTTTGGCGTGGCTCATAGTTATGGGCGACTGTGGGCGGAACGAGGGTTTTTGACATCACATGGACAGAGAATTCAGAATGGCCCATTGATATTACGACTAGTGACAGCATTGACACTCCCCAGACGATTAGCTGTGATAAAGTGTAGTGCACACAAAGCAGTGGTGGATGATGTAGGACGGGGTAACGCTTTTGCAGACCATACAGCTAAGAAGACAGCTAGGACGAAACTCCCACCAATGTTTGTGGCCGGACCAGCTAGGTGGGTACCAGATGTTAACATGTTTGCAGATACTGTGCAGAGTGTGAGGAACATACAAGAAAAAGCGACTGAGGATGAGTTGAGGACATGGAAGGATGGTGGGGGGCGGTTGGACTCTGATGAATGTTGGACGGATGTGTCAGACAAACGACGATGGTTACTACCAGACGCATATGTTCTCCCAGTGGTGACAATGGCTCTTGGGCCAGCCCATATTAGTGCGAAGGGAATATGCAAATTATTAGACCCAGTGTGGAGCAACAAGAATATTTCCAAGGTGGCTACACATTTAGTGCGACAATGCATGGTATGTTTAAGACGTAATCCTGGAAAAAGAACTCCTGTTCCGGTGGGAAATTTCGCTCCTCCTTCTTTCCCTTTTGAGGTGAATTAGATGGACTATATTGAAATGGAGAGAATTAATAATCTCAAATATGTCCTGGTGGTGGTATGCTCTTTTAGCAGGTGGGTGGAGGCTTTCCCAACTAAAGATTGCACGGCCATTTCAACAGCTAAGATGTTGATAAAGGAGTACTTCTCCTGTTATGGCTTGCCCCGGGTGATCTGGAGTGATAACGGCACGTCCTTCAATGCTGAGTTGGTGAAACAAATATGTAAGGGACTACAGATTTCCCAAAAGTTCCACGCAGCTCAACACCCCCAAGCTGCAGGTCTAGTGGAGAGGTTCAACTGCATCCTCAAATTGAAAATGGCCAAAATACAAGAGAGTACAGGGCTACGTTGGCCAGAAGCGCTTCCCTTGGCCTTGCTTTCCACCAGAGTAACAGTTAACTCCAAAACAGGCATTTCCCCGCATGAAGTTGTCTTTGGTCGCCCCGCCAACATGTGGGGGGGCCTGACGCCAAAATGTTTTTCAGAAATAGAATACCCTTTGTTGATAGACTACTTGTATGCTTTGACTAAAGATCTCCGTTCTATTCATCAGCAGGTAGCAGACACCCTGAAGCCGTTGCCGGAGGGGCCTGGACACACCATACAACCCGGGGACTGGGTCGTGGTGAAGAAGTATCAACGGAGGTCCTGTTTGGAACCAAGGTGGTCGGAGCCGAGGCAAGTGCTCCTTACCACCCGCACCGCACTTTGAGTTGAGGGTCGGAAGGCATGGACGCATGCATCACATGTCAAACGTGTCCCGTTACCACTGCCGTATGATGAATGGGTGAGAGGCGGCGTTGCTGATCAGGAGTGTGAAACGGTCCCTTCTCCGATGCTTCATTGAGGGGTGAGGAGCTGAGTACGAGAAATAAGAGGCCGAATCCGATTGCAAGCTCCGAGGTTTCCCCTGATCACAGTGAGCAAGCATCAGGGGATACAGTTTTTGCCAGAGACCTCCCCATTCTGTTCACAGATCCTGAAGTGCGAGGGAGCAAAGTTCAGTGGCACATTCTCAGGTCCCTGGGGTGGCTCTGTCTGGCAAGAATACTATCTCCGTAGGGTTCTCAGGTTCTCCGGCGATTAGCCCCATCTCCAAGCCTCTTGCTCTGATGATTGGTCCTTTTACTGTTGACTCTCCCTTTCTTGTGACTTCGAATTGTGGTGAGAATTTGTTGGGTTTAGATTTGTTAAAAAGATTGAATGGCACCATTTATTGTTCTCCAGATGGTGTCTACCTCACATTGGGTCCCACTGTCGCACGTGCACAGCAGTGTTTTTCTAAAGATGAGCCTTTGCCAGCTGAACTTGGCGACATCCCAGAGAGCTTGTGGGCCAGTAGCGATAATGATGTGGGAAAAATGGATATTGCCCCTGTGTCCATCAAAGTTAAGGTAGGGCCCGACTGCCGAGAATACCCCAGTACAAGATATCTAGAGATGGTGAGAAGGCCCTGTTGCAGATAATACAAGATTTGATCCGCTCAGGGGTTGTGGAAGAAACGGACTCTAACAGGTGTAATAGTCCTATTCTTCCGATTCTTAAAAGACAGTCAGCCGATGCCAGTGATGATGCACCTGATGTTTATAGATTCGTGATTGATTTACGCCACATTAACCAGGTCGTTGAGCCCCAGTACCCAGTAGTCTCTGATATTACCACAATTCTAACGATGATTCCCCCATCGGCTAAATATTTTTCTCTCCTGGACCTGAAGAATGCTTTCTTCAGTATTCCTGTGCACGAAGATAGCCGTTATCTCTTCGGATTCTCATTGGCTGGCCGAAGTTTTAGATTTTGTAGAATTCCTCAAGGTTATACAGAGAGCCCCAGCATTTACAGTCAGGCTTTGAAAGATCAGTTGGATAATTTGGAACTTCCTGAAAGCAATGTCTTATTACAATATGTGGATGACATTCTCATTGCATCAGACACCGAGGATGGGTGTCGGGATGCTACGGTTAAATTGTTGCATCACTTGGCTCACAAGGTACACAAAGTGTCCCTTCCTAAATTTCAATACTGTCGACAGGAGGTTGCCTACTTAGGTCATCTCCTATCGAAGGAGGGGAGGAGGTTGACACCGGAGCGCATAAAGGCGATAACTAACATGGCTGTACCTAACACGCAGCGAGAGGTGCGCGTGTTTTTGGGCATAACCTCGTATTGTCGCCAGTGGATACCCAATTATGCCTTACTAACAAAACCCCTACTGTATCTGACTACTAAAGAGTTGCGCGAACTCCTACCCTGGACTCCAGCATGTCAGGAAGCTTTTGAGTCACTAAAAACTGCTTTGTGTTCTGCACCCGTTCTGGGAACACCTGATTACCAGAAGCCTTTCGTGCTCTATGTACATGAGGCGGAAAGTTGCGCGTTGTCTGTCTTAACACAATGTTTTGGCGGGAAACAGAGACCTTGCGCTTACTTTTCCGCTATGCTTGACAATGTGGCGAGAGCGCTGCCGAGCTGTCTAAGGGCTACAGCGGCTGCTGCGGTCTCTATTAGACAATCGGCGGGACTCGTGTTGGGTTCAGACCTTACAGTAATTGTACCGCATGCTGTGGACATCCTATTGAATAGAACGCAGATGCAGCACTTAACTAGTGCTCGTCTTACAGGCTATGAAATTACATTGTTTGCACCCCATGTTACGATTAAAAGATGTGCCAATCTGAACCCAGCCACGTTGCTACCCATCCCTTCAGATAAAAAAGGACGATGAAGTCCATGATTGCTTGTTTCGGACAGAGGAAGAGACGAAGGGAAGAATAGACTTGACGGACACACCTTTAGGCGATCCTGATGGGGAACTGTATGTTGATGGGTCTTGTTTTAAACTTGCAGATGGTACCTCAACTGCAGCATACGCAGTTACAACATTAGAAACAGTGGTGGAGACTTCTAGGATTCCATATCATTCAGCTCAAGCTGCAGAAATACTAGCTTTGATGCGAGCGTGTGAATTGAGTGAAGGACTGGACGTGAATATTTACACTTTCAGCCAATACGCCTTTGGCGTGGCTCATAGTTATGGGCGACTGTGGGCGGAACGAGGGTTTTTGACATCACATGGACAGAGATTTCAGAATGGCCCATTGATATTACGACTACTGACAGCATTGACACTCCCCAGACGATTAGCTGTGATAAAGTGTAGTGCACACAAAGCAGTGGTGGATGATGTAGGACGGGGTAACGCTTTTGCAGACCATACAGCTAAGAAGACAGCTAGGACGAAACTCCCACCAATGTTTGTGGCCGGACCAGCTAGGTGGGTACCAGATGTTAACATGTTTGCAGATACTGTGCAGAGTGTGAGGAACATACAAGAAAAAGCGACTGAGGATGAGTTGAGGACATGGAAGGATGGTGGGGGGCGGTTGGACTCTGATGAATGTTGGACGGATGTGTCAGACAAACGACGATGGTTACTACCAGACGCATATGTTCTCACAGTGGTGACAATGGCTCTTGGGCCAGCCCATATTAGTGCGAAGGGAATATGCAAATTATTAGACCCAGTGTGGAGCAACAAGAATATTTCCAAGGTGGCTACACATTTAGTGCGACAATGCATGGTATGTTTAAGACATAATCCTGGAAAAAGAACTCCTGTTCCGGTGGGAAATTTCGCTCCTCCTTCTTTCCCTTTTGAGGTGAATTAGATGGACTATATTGAAATGGAGAGGATTAATAATCTCAAATATGTCCTGGTGGTGGTATGCTCTTTTAGCAGGTGGGTGGAGGCTTTCCCAACTAAAGATTGCAAGGCCATTTCAACAGCTAAGATGTTGATAAAGGAGTACTTCTCCTGTTATGGCTTGCCCCGGGTGATCTGGAGTGATAACGGCACGTCCTTCAATGCTGAGTTGGTGAAACAAATATGTAAGGGACTACAGATTTCCCAAAAGTTCCATGCAGCTCAACACCCCCAAGCTGCAGGTCTAGTGGAGAGGTTCAACTGCATCCTCAAATTGAAAATGGCCAAAATACAAGAGAGTACAGGGCTACGTTGGCCAGACGCGCTTCCCTTGGCCTTGCTTTCCACCAGAGTAACAGTTAACTCCAAAACAGGCATTTCCCCGCATGAAGTTGTCTTTGGCCGCCCCGCCAACATGTGGGGGGGCCTGACGCCAAAATGTTTTTCAGAAATAGAATACCCTTTGTTGATAGACTACTTGTATGCTTTGACTAAAGATCTCCGTTCTATTCATCAGCAGGTAGCAGACACCCTGAAGCCGTTGCCGGAGGGGCCTGGACACACCAGACAACCCGGGGACTGGGTCGTGGTGAAGAAGTATCAACGGAGGTCCTGTTTGGAACCAAGGTGGTCGGAGCCGAGGCAAGTGCTCCTTACCACCCGCACCGCACTTTGAGTTGAGGGTCGGAAGGCATGGACGCATGCATCACATGTCAAACGTGTCCCGTTACCACTGCCGTATGATGAATGGGTGAGAGGCGGCGTTGCTGATCAGGAGTGTGAAACGGTCCCTTCTCCGATGCTTCATTGAGGGGTGAGGAGCTGAGTACGAGAAATAAGAGGCCGAATCCGATTGCAAGCTCCGAGGTTTCCCCTGATCACAGTGAGCAAGCATCAGGGGATACAGTTTTTGCCAGAGACCTCCCCATTCTGTTCACAGATCCTGAAGTGCGAGGGAGCACTCGTTATAATCTGCGGCCCAGAAAGGAGAAAAATATGAAGGACTGAGCACTGGAAGAAGGGCTTAGATAGGGAACAGGTGCGGATAATGTTTGCAGAATAGCTCAGAGTTAGGGATGGACTGCTGGTAAGAGCCCTGGTGCATGGTCGAGACTTTGTTTTACGGACATTAGAGCTGTGTTTGGGCCCAGATTTAGTGCTCCTGAGTTGCTGCAGTTGTGCGACTCCATCGAGGGATTAGGGAAGGAACAATTGAAGTCTGCCTGGGAGGCTTTAACGGACACAGGGAAGAAGATCCCTTTTTAGGGTTGAAGAACCCCTCTGGCCGGTTTCGGAGTGACTGGGACTATTTTACATTTTCAGTTTAGTTTTTTCTTTTTGATTTTAGTTAGGGAAAATTTACCCCTTTGGCCGTCCCGTCCCAGAGGAGGAGCAGCCTTTTGCAGCTCCTCGCAGACCAGAGCCTGATTCCCCATGGTTAACTTTACCACGTAAAGGAAAAATTGTTGCCGTCATATTACTGATTATTGCGTTCATGCTGATCCTTGGAATATTGATTTTTCTGGACAAAGCCTATCCCGTACATATGTTTGCTCCTACACCTTCTGCCATTCCTGAACACAATATGATTACTGTTGATTATGGTGAACAATGCCTGCGAAAAGGTTATCGAGATAATGTTTTTATTAAGACTCTACATCATGCTCATGCAGTATATAATGTGACCGATTTTTGGGTTTGTGGGTTGCTACCCTCTGCTGCTTATAAAAAGGATAGGTTTTTAGCACTTCCTTTGACACCTGTGAATAGTTGTGTGGGGTAGTACACATTGATTGGTATGGTGAAATATTTCCAGCAACCCGATTTTCTAGATCCCCGACTACCCAATAGAGGATCTACCATGACAATGCGAGTACGGCCTATGCCTACTTCTTCTCTTGGACAGCAGTTTACTGATGTACGTTTTGATCAAACATTTTTGGAGACATGTTCGAAGAAAGTAGGGCGCTTCATGACTCCAATTGACACTGACAAAGTTCGGGAGAGTTTCCTACAGTTGAACTCTTTCCTGGCTTACAGACACCCCCCTGCGACAAATGGTAGCAGCCACTCCTTGTTGCCCTTAGCAGTCGTTGGGCCTTCACCATTTTTTTGTATCATAGGGAGGGGCCCCATAAAAGTTGGGAACAGTTCTTGCAATGTGACTGCATCGATCCACCTGCCTCTTAGTCCTTCTTTAGTTACCCTTCCAAATATTTACTTTGTCTGCGCAGACAATGGGTACCTGTGGCTGCCTGAGGGTTGGGGTGGGGTCTGTTACCTGGCCTATCTGCTTCCACCTGTCTATGTGGCACCCTCAGACTATCATAAGACCCATCCGCATAAGGAGGGCAATCCAAGTTGAGGATGTGGATCAGACAGACACCTCTCTACAACAGTGGACAGATTTTTCTAAAGGTTTACTGCCGTTCTGGGGTCCAATATGTAACAGTAGGGCTATCCGTAGATTATCGAGGGTAATGGAGAAAGTAGTGAACACTGAGGCGTACATCGCAGCTAATATGTCTGTCGAGATGCAGGCTATGAGATTATTTACGATTCAAAATAGGATGGTGCTTGATAGGGGTGAAGCCTGCCACATCATCGGGACATCTTGCTGCGTATATATTCCTGATTCAGCCCCCACTGTTAACTTAGCGGTGCAGAAACTTCATAGACTAGCGACTGAACTTCATCAAGACACTGGGACATGGTCACTACAAGGGTGGCTGTGGGACATTTTCTCCTCTTGGGGCTGGAAGATTCTAATGGGTGTTGTAGGAGTAGTGGGTGTGTTACTGACTTGTTGCCTTTGCATTTATTGCCTTCCCCCTTGTTGCTCAATGTGTGCCAGCAATTTACGGTCTCCTAAAAAGGTGACTGGTCAATATCCTGTTTCTAATGCAATAGAACTTCCTGATATTCGTTGGTTGATGCTTATTGATGATGATATTTTTGATTGAAGTGTTTCCCCGCCCTTAGTCTGGTGTGTACAGACCCTACCTTTTTACTTAATAAAGGCTACGCTCCAGTTAGCCAAATGATGCTAAAAAGAGGGCCTGATAGGTTTCATTTTCTGATGCCCCGCCCACTGCCATTTACATATTCGAGTTAGCATCATGTGTCTAACTAATGACGTATTCACTTGTGCCTTTTTGCGTTTCTACTATTCATAGTATTATTCATTTATGCGTGTGGTGATGTGCAGTTTTCTTAGCTTAGCTTGTGTGCCACCATTTTGGATGTTCATCTGTGTGTGCGAGTCGCACTCGCTCATCCCCCCTCCCGTAGGAATAGGAAAACCCCTAATGCAGCAGTTTTCGTTTCTTAGCTAACTGTGGCCGAAACTAACAAGTTTCTTATCTGTAATGTTCTCATGCTCTGGAGACGCTCAGGCCCGGCTCCGCGGCCTTGGTCAGAGATAACCAAATGTTGCTCTTGCAGGTGCAGATGCCTCTTGTGTGAGACCATTGTTCCCCTCTCTGGGGTTCAGTACTTTTCCAGTATGGGCGAGTTTTACTTTGCTGTACCATGATATAATGTATTACTGTGATGAGATGAGTCAGTCCTCTCGGCGCACTCTTAGGGGTGAGGTCGGACAGGGCCCTCTCATATGGGAGTTTGTGGCCTAATAAAATTACCTTGTTTATTCTTCTCCACTGTCCGGCTGACTCCTTACTGAGTAACTATAGGTGAGTGTGGTAAGTCACTCGGGTGGATTTGAGCCACGCTTATCAAACTCCAAATCCACCCTCCAACTCCAAATCCACCCCCAACTCCAAATCCACCCTCCAACTCCAACTCCACCCTCCAACTCTACCCACCAACTCCACCCTCCAACTCTACCCACCAACTCCACCCTACAACTCAACCCTCCAACTCCAACTCTAACTCCAACTTCACCCTCCAACTCCACCCTCCAACTCCACCCTCCAATACTCAGGAACACCACCACATCACTCGGGGACACCACCACATCACTCGGGGACACCACCAAATCACTCAGGTACACCATCACATCACTCGGGGACACCACCACATCACTCGGGGACACCACCAAATTACTCAGGCACACCATCACATCACTCAGGGACACCACCACATTACTCGGAGACACCACCACATTACTCAGAGACACCACCATGGGAACACCACCACATCACTCTGGGACACCACCACATCACTCTAATACACCACCACATCACTCTAATACACCACCACATCACTCAGCCCAACCACATCATCAGTCAGCACTACAACAGCACTGTACTTGCTTGCTACCAACAAGCATTGCCATAGCCAATAGGACTCGCATTAGGAAAGTGTAAACCATTGGCTTTGTGAATAACGATGCTATTAATTTATATATTTTAAAATTCAACACATATTAAAAAAATGTGTCATTTACAAAACCAATAGCTCACACTTTCCTAATGCGAGACCTATTGCATTGCAAATGCTTGTTATGTTAATATTCTTAAAACAATACTATACTTCAGCTCTCCCGGCAGTGCTAACAGGTCACTTGCTACAAGCTCATTTAATTTACAGTGCACCGCATCTCACATGGCTGCTTCCTATAATTTAGGAAACCATGATGTAAAGTTGTTGTCCATATTGCTTTTCCATTCCAAGGTGGCCAACACATTGGTTCTAAATGTGTCGGGCATGCTGGACCTTTAAAACAAAGAAAGACAATTTACAATACGTCTGCAAGACAGACAACCATTGATAGGTTTAGTTTAGTTATTGCAAGCATATGCAAGCTGTGGTTAGGTGGCTGCAGGATTTCTTTTTTCTACTTGTAATTTTTTTACTTCTTGTGCATATGTTGTATGAATTTGTGTGTGGTTTATTATGTTTGTGTCAGAGAGTGAATGCAAGACTTTGTCAGTGATAAGATGAATGGATGCATGAGTGCAAAGATGAGCGACATGGCACATGTATCACTGATTATTGAGTACTTAAATCCCTCAGTGACAGAAACAACACTTTCATGTATTAGCCAGATCTATTAGCATTGCTAATGCTTGTTCTTTAGTCGCAACAGTACCTGGAAACTGTCCTATGAACAATTTATGGTGCTATATTTAGGAATAAAATGAAACCCAGTGTAGCAGCCTTACTCTTTCTTTCTATTCCCAATATCTCCCAACATTGTCTTGTCTAGGTTCACCTTTAATATAAAATCTGCCCTTTTCCTACTTGAATCCCTGCCATTGCTCTTGACCCATTGGTCTTCAGCATTGCATTTTCATCTCTCCTTTACATCTTCTCTTCCCTAGTGCATGTCCTCTCCTCTCGCTGAGTAACTAGCTCCTCTGGGCATCATTTACTATCCTAGTTATTCTTCTCTTGCCAAATGCTCCTATTGTACTCCCATGGTGTCCTGTTAACAAATGAACCACTACTTACCCCATGCTCTCCATTTCCAGGTCATCTCATGGCTTTGAGTAAATGCTTTAAGAGGCATGAAAAAAGGGAAGAGGCCAAAGTATCACAAAGCATAATACATTTGGGTCATTGTGTAAGAATTGGCAGTCAAATCTTATTAAATTCAAACAAATCTTAATCATTTATGGGAGGTGGTGCCCTTGAATGGAAGAGAGGGATATATGAAAGATGAATAAGTAACCAATGTCTTTGTTTGATTAATTCCTAAATAAATATAACTTTCCTAGCAGCAAAATGGTGTACAGCTTACATTCAAAAGCATGCATACAAATTTTTTAGCTGCTTTTGCCAAAGCAGTGTAAGAAAGGAAAGACATTGCAGTATCCCCTGCTTTATTTGTACCAGTGGCGTGCCATATTCTCGTAGTGTTGTTTCCTGTCCTATTTTTAAAGGGGGGAGGGGTTGGGGGTGCCGCCGAGCTCTTTGCCGGGGCTGGTTTTTGGCCGATTTTGTTACAGGGCTGTTTTTGCAGCAACGCTGTAAAAACGGCCCTGTAACAAAAACGGCCCCCAGGGGCCCAAAACCGGCTCCCACCCTTGCGGCACACCAGGGGATTGTCCGGTGCCCGCAACGGCCAGTCCGGGCCTATTAGTATTCCTTAGAGAACTAGTCCATGCAGTTGTGATGCAAAACAGCTGTTTTAAATATACATTGTGCCTACACCAGAATGTATACATTAACTGAATTCTGGTGTATATCATCAATGAGATATTGATGACATCACGATCGCATAGAGAGATGAGCGCTTTTTTTATTTTGTGGAATAGGAAACGAAATAGCCACAATTCATAAATTCATCCTGAGAACATGGGTACGCAAAATCTGTTTAGTTTTCCTTTGCGCAACAGTGTGAATTGTCTGGGAAATCGTGTGAAATTACACAACAGCAAAAGCTAGCATTTAGCACTATTTCTTAGCGCCAAATTCATCCTGGTGTTTATTTTGAATGTGACGATGCATTTAGACGAAAAAACTAGCTAAATCGCACATGACACGAACAGCAGTCACTCGTACTTTGTTCGTTCAATATGTTAGCGCTCACAGAGTAGGACAATTCTGTGCAGTCAATGAATCAATTAGTAGAGCACAGCCAATCACCCAAGAGGGTATCCAGGTGCAAGTAGGATCTGAGGGAATTAGTTATATAGCCAGGTCTTGAGTACTTTTTGGAGTTCCGGTAAAGAAGGGCAGTTCCTGAGCTGTAGCAAGGAGGCCATTCAATGTCTTTTCTGCGAGGTAGGAGAAGGAGCATCCTCAGCTCATACTTCTGTGAGTAAGCGAGAGGGAGGCAGAGCATAGTTATCTGGATGGTTGGTGGAAGTTCAGGAGGTGGTTGATGTAGGTCAGTCCTAGCTTGTATAGGGCTTTGAATGCACTGGACAGCAGCTTGAACTGGTATCGCTTTTGTACTGGGAGCCTGTGGAGTTCCTTGAGATGCAGGGTGATGTCAGTTCATCAGGGACGACTCTGGCTGAGGAGTTCTGACTTGTCTGTAGTTTAAGGAAGAGGTTTGTAGCACCCCTCAGTAGAGAATGTTGGTGTAGACCAGTCTGCTGGTGATGACAGTTGTGTGATGGTTCATCTAGTGTCCGTGGGAGCCACTTGAACTTTCATAGCATGTGCAGGTTGAAGAAGTGAAAGTGAACAGTGGCATAATGGCATAATTTGGAGATTGTTGCATACAAAAATTTGCATGAAATGTGTGATTGAATTGGCTAATATAAATTTCATCTGGACCTACCTAAGACACCGTTTGTGTAATGCACCATTGTTTGCACCCTTTGATCACCTGATTTAGAGTTCTTTGGTAGTTGAAACCCCTCCTATTTCTGGATGAAATGCTAAATATGGAATAGAATCCACAGGCTTACTTTTCTGCACCCTACTGTCCTTTTGAGAGATTTATTTCAAATCATGGTTTCTTAAGAGCTAGGTGAAGAATGTCTCCATAAAGTAGAAGGATGGAGGCTCAAAGTTTGTGGCAGAGCGACAATCGAACTTCCACATCAATAGTATTATGGATATTTTTGGCATCCAGCCATCTTTCTATAGTATCCTGCATTAGGTCATCCAGCACTATTAATGCTGCTTGAATTGCCAGCAAAATTCTAAGGCCTCTTATACTGACTGTAATTTGAGAAGTGGTAAGGGCGAACAACAAACATCAATTTATTTCCAGGTAATTCCTAACAGAGAGGCACATGTCTGTATGGTGGGATTACCAGAGGTGGCTTAGAAAATCAACATCACGCAGGATGTCAAGGGCAAGGCATTGCTGGTATTGTTAGGTCTTTCTACCGCCTTTGATACGGTCCCCCACTTTTTTTTTACTAGACTGTCTCTCAAGGATTGGAGTGAAGTGTCTAGCCATTGGATGGCTAACCTCCTTTTTAGACAATAGAGAACAGGAGGTCTGGCTGCCTCCATTTGCCTCTGGCAAGAGGGCAACCTCAGTAGGGGGTCCTGCAGGGCTCTGCCCTTAGCCCTATGTTGTTTAATTTTGATCTCATCCCGCTCGCTTCAATTGTTGAGTCATTTGGTGCCAAAATCGTATCATATGCAGATGACACGCAGATTCTCTTCTCCTTTAAGGACGGAGAGGATCTGGCTTTTGACTCCATTAAATCATGCCTTCCTGCAGTGTTTGTCTGGTTACATCAGAAACAATTGATGTGTAACACCGACAAAACCGTTTTTTTTTTTTTTGGCACCACGCGACCCACTGACTGCTCAGCATTCTGGCCAGGTGGTTTTGTTTTGCCTGTATCTTGCACAGACACAGCTAGGTGAGTTTTCATCATCATTATAACATTGGCTTCAGAAGCCAATGATCTCTGCCAGGCCTTTTATTGGTCATAATTATTATTTAAATTCTACACACAATCTCTCCACCATATTTTACAAGCCCTAAAATGTTCATAATGATGTGACGGGCATGCAGGGATTTTTGTTGTTAAAGAGCTGTTCCATGAAAAGGCCTTTCATTTTTTAAAGTGTATTTGGAATCACCCAGGCATGGATGCATGTAAACTAGCAGAGCATGAATAAAAGGAACATAAGAGTTCTCATTGATTGCCCGAGATCCAGACCTGAGAAAATTGAGACTTCCCTCTCTAAGAGACTGATGGAGCTCAACTGTGTTATTCCAGCATACAATGTGAAGACACTTGGGGCCTGATGTACTATTATTGCATTTGCAAAAAGTGGTTGCAAATTACGCACCTACTATTTGCATATATAATAGTATTTTGAGAGCCAACCCATGTACGAATAGGTCTGTTCACAAATAATGAATCGCAGGGGGTCACAGAATGACTTACCAAATTAATATTCATTAAGTAGGTCGTCAATTGCAATCCCCTATGATTGGCTGCAACATTGTCTTGGTGGCCTGCAAGGAACAGCAGACCATCATCTCTAAGACTACATTCCAAAACAGAACACTTTTTTTTTAAAGCACCCCATGTTCCTTAATTGAAGTTAGTGCTGCTTTAGAAAAAAAGAAAAAGCTTTACTGTTTTGGAGAACTTCAGGTTCTGGTCCGGTTGGATGGCAACATGATTAACAAAGGGGAAGTGGTTCTATTGATCCCTCCCCTTTTACAAACCAGGTACATCCCCATTTTGGTGGTCAGTAACTTATTAATGCTTTATGATCGCAACTGTAGTCGTAAACTATTGCTGCATTCCAGTATGAATCGGAAATATGAGGTGGAGCCCTAAAATGCATAACAAAGTCCATTTACATGCTGGAAATAATTTTCCTACTCATAAAAAGGATTTTGTGTATAAGGAAAACCCTTTACTATTGCACACCATGTACTTTTAAGAATTACAGTGTTCGCAATTGTAAAGGGGTCTGTTCATGCGGGCCGTGTATCTTTTTTTGCTCCAGCAGTGACAATGGATCAACAAGTCAACTCCATTATAGAATCCTCCACCATTAAATTGAATCACTAAGTAAAAAATCTGACTTTCTACCAGACTCCCAAAGTGGAGGAATTGAGAGAGCAATCATAAGCTCTAAAACAGTACTGTTACTCCCTTAGAAAAAACAGCAGGATTCGTGGCTTCAATTATTGTGTTCTTGTCCAGGCAGAGGCAGAACACACCGATTCTCCTCTCAGCATGAAGCCAAATTAGAATGCTATTCCAGCTTGTGAGGCTTCCAGAGCTGACCTAGTCAGTGACTGGGTTGCAGTGAGGGCAGGAGAGTTGCAAGTCGAGCAATTTCTTCCATGTACTTTTTTACTTTTTATTGCTTTCCAACTCTCTCATAGGCGCTGGAAGTTGGAGTGTGGGGGTGGGAGGGGTGGTGGGGGGTGGGGGGGAGGGTGCAGCACCCCTAAAATAACCATGATGGAGTCCAGAAGGTAAATGAGCAATAAAGGTGCCTTTACGTTTATCTTATCTTTGAGGTCAAATGCTGAGCTCTGTCTTCAGACAAATTGCAGCCTATTATTCTAACATGGAGATTGGGGCACACTTTTCTTTCTCTGACTGCAAAGTGAGAGGATTTGTGAAATATGTGACAATCTTGCTGAGTGTGAAAGGAGAGGCTTTTTCTTCTAACACAATAAAACATAAAATGTACACATATTTCAAAATGATATCATCAGTTAGGAAAGCACAACTGAAGTATTTTCTTTTGTAATTCTGAAGGGTGATGGGAACAAATACTTTATAAGGATCAAAACAAATCGAGACACTTTACTTGCTGATGCGCAAATGAAAAATATTCACTGTAACCCAATTTTCACACATTAACAATTCTGTACTGTGTAGTGTTATCAATGACACTGTCTGTGCAAATTTAGTGGTCATTTCCATGGATAAAATACAGCCTGTAAATGACGGTACCCTATCTCATACTATAGTAATATATTTGCACCATTATGCTCCAAAAGGCACCACAGGCTGTAAACCACAGTATCACCATGCTCCTGCTGACTAGTGAGGCTTGTTAGTTACACTTGTTCTTTGTGTGACACTTGGATTTTTCACAGTTCTTATGACTTCAATGACATAACTGATAGTAGCAATCGCACTCTGAAAATGTACAAGAACCGCTGACACGTTCTCTCTTCCAACATTAACACATACAGCAATTGAGGTAGCATGAAGTAAAGATGAAGCGAAAGAGTGTGAGCAAGGTTTGTCATGCCCATCAGCCCTTTCCTGCATAAATACACTCAGACAATGACTCAGAAGGCTTCCATATCTACCCTTGTCCTATGCCTTCTCCTTCTATAGCTCTCAAGAATTTTTTTCCACAAAGACCAAGATTAATTTATAGTTTGAAGAGATGCAGGATTGAGATAGGCTATAAGAAGAAGAGATCCCACTCAATCTATGGTCAGTGGCTGGGCACGACTGTGTATCCATACACATTTTAAATCTATAGAATCGTCTTTCTCTGGGTAGGCACTTATTCCACTGTTCCTGTCTACAGGTTCAAAGTCACTTTTCCCTGTATTTGCAAATTTTGCACCAAGTTTATAATCTACTGCCATTCATATTTTGCTTCATCCCACCACAGCATACAGCATGAAACAATATCTGCTTAAGGAGTGCACTTCACTTCCATGGCTGGTGGGCTAATAATTTACTTTGTAATCATTTTTTCCATTCTTTATCCTTTTTACATTTCAAGTCAGTCTTGTTTGTGCATTCAAACTATGACTACAGAGCCAATTGTTGATAAATGGTGGTGACACAAGCTTTGAAATAATGATACTATTCTTAACATGCCTTTGAAATCTTTATAGCTAAAATGTTAGAACTCATATGTGAACATATACATAGCACATTATTTCCCTTCATTCTGCACTGAATCCTTCACTCTTGGGTATGGGAACTTCAATGTTCACTGCCAATATTTCTTAGCCATTTCACTTTATAGTGGATGTGTTTTTTAGTACTGTCCGGCAGCACAGCTGTTACTGGGCCACGTGTGATCAACAAAGAAAGACCTGCACTTGATGTTCCTCCCCACAGGATATGATTGAGCATGTACTGTGTACTGTATCTGAAAGAAAGTACTTCTTCCATTTATAGTGGCTCTTGATGCCCCCCCCCCCCTACATCAGTGGCATGTAAGACACAGCCGTTCTTGATAATGTTGAGCTATTGACTAAGAGAGGGTTCTTTTCTTGTAAGGTGGTTGCCATGCTGAAGCAAAATGACCTAGTGCTTCCTTTTACAGTTTTTTTTTTAATGGTGCCAATAATGTTAGTAAGTTAACCACCTGCCCCTGACCATCTGTAAATTTGGACCAACGTCTGTGGTCATTTATTGATCTTTTACGGATGACATGTGTCCATATTTTCATTTCTTCTAGTTCACAGGATAGCCATTCCCATTCCTATTGTATGGGAGTCATTAGGGCGTGAGTGGGATCTTAATATGCAAGGTGATAGACCTGGAGTACAGGATCAGAGATGGATCTGTGTGAGTGCAGACTAGTGATCTGTGTCTTTTTGAGTGGAGGGTGTTCTGTTGTGCCTGTATGAATGCAGAGTAGGTGGTGTGGCTGTGTGAGTGGAGGATGAATACTGTACAATAGTGCAGACTTTTAAGTTGCAAAATGAGTGCATGTTGATTGGAGTGTGTTTATGAGTGCAGGGTGATTCGTGTGCCTGCGTGATTGTGGAGGGAGGAGTCTTTCCAATTGAGAACACAGTGAGCTGTGCCTATGTGACTAACAAGTAAGTGATGTTTATCTGAGAATCAAAGGTATGCTGTGTGCCTTTGTGCATGCATGGAAGGGGACGTCTTCTATGAGTGTAGCATGATATGTGCCTGTGCAAATCCAGGTAAGTGTGGTGACTGAGTGTGTGTAGACGGAGAGGTCTGTATGGGTATAGAGAGAATTGTCTGTGTGAGTACAGAGTATGGGGTGTGCCAGTAAGAGAGATGAGTTCTGTGTGAGCATAGAGTGAGCTGGGTCTGTGTGGGGGCAGGGTCAGAGTGCCCCAGCACAGATTTTCAATGGGTATTGTGAGTGCAGGTATAACAGCATGCTTGCATGAATGTGGGATGAGTAGTGTGCGTTCAAGATGAGCAGTGTGTCTGGTGACGGTTTCAATGTGTATTTTGAGTACAGTGTGAGCAATGTATCTCAGGGAATGCAGGGTGAATGGTGTGCCATTGTGAGTGCAGAGGTAGGGGCCTATCTTAATGAGTATAAAGTAATATGGGCCTTTGTGAATCTAGGGTAAATGTTGTGCATGTGTGAGTGCATAGAGAGCTGTGTGCCAATATAAATGCAGAGTGTGTTGTTCCTGTGTGAATACAGAGAGATTGTGGGTTGTGTGAGTGCAGGATGAGTAGTGCTTGTGTGAGTGGTGGGTGAGTTTTTTTGTGTGAGTGCAGGATGAGCTGTGCTTGTGTGAGTGCAGAGAGAGTAGTTAACTTGTGTTGGTGCAGCATGAGAGGTGTGCACTTGTGAGTGCAGGGAGCTGGTGTGATTGTGGAGTGATCAACATGCCTCTAATCAGGGCGTCAGTGAGTATTGTGAGTCCAGCATGAGAGATGTTGTGCCTTGCAAATTAGAAATGATGGCACCCTTTTGGGTGATGAACTCTGTGGAACTCTGATGTAAGTGTTGGAGCGGAATGCACTAATGGCTGGTTTAAAAAGCTGATTTCTCAATTACAGTAAGAAGAATAAAGATGTGTATTACTAAGCTCAGTTTGTGGCATAGTCCTTTGTGGGTAGCCATGCTGGGTAGGAAACTACAACTGGTGATGAGTTAGGAGATAAGTATCACAAAGATCGACAGTGCTCTGCCAGAGAGCTTGTTGTGGTTCAAGCAAACTGCTTGTGCATGCCACATATGTTGCAGTCAAAGTGAAGAACCTATGCTTAACACATGTGGAGTCAAAGCACAACTCCAGCCACTGTAAAGAAGTTAAAAAACTACAAAAGCATTGCAAAGAAATCTTTGTATCGATGGCCAAGAACCTGCTGGTCAGATCATACTGAAAGGTCCTGTACTGCTATGCAATATACAGTCATATGTAATTTGGAGCATAAAAGCTAGAGGCAGATACAACCAGGTTTCAAAGAAAAGTTATTGACAATCACAAAGTACAAGAGAACGTTAATTAGAAAGTGATTAAGACAAAGAGCGTGCAAAGAGAAACCTAGGAATAAAACAATTATTTGCTCACCAGAACCTCAGTAAAGTGAGCCGGTATGACCGCGGCGCCAGGCGCTGCAAATCAGACCAAGCACAGGGATTGTGCTTATGATGCTGATGAGTCTGGCCAAGCTAACTGAAGGGATGTGAAGGTGTTTGGAGCAGAACCATAGCTGTGGGCAACAATTAGACTGGCCACAGATATCTTTGATAAGTGAAACTTTGTTTTTCCAATGGAGGCAAAGACTGAGGCAGTTTTTTCAAAAGTCATCAAGGATGATCCAGAGGCCAGCACATCTCAAGGATTTAGAGATGGTTTACATGAACAGGTTCAAGATGAACAGTTGAGGGTGCCGGAGAGAGCTCCACCCTCAATGTCAGTTACTCCCAGAAATGGCTAGACGCTGCAGTTTTCCTCAAACCAGCACCACTATTATATACCGCCAAAAATGAAAATATTGGTAATAGGTGGACTACTTGAATAGAGACATTTCATGATTTCATCAATGCACATGAAGAAACTGATAACAAAATGATTATCAAGTATCTCAAAAATCTTGCTGTGATGGTGTAAAATATGTCATGAAGAGAATGGTGCAAACCGATTAAGAAGTCACATATCGTCAGATTAAAGAAGAGTTGAATTTCAAGTTTAACCCAATGCCAAATGTTGGTTACAAAAGATACATTTTCAACCAGGATTGCTAGAAAGTTGGTGAAACCATTGATGAATTTGTGAAGAGACTCGATGCACTCATCAGACATTGTAAGTTCAATTAATTTAATGATGAAGAAGCTATGCGTCTGAGAGTTATTGATGGATGCTTATCAGATTCATTCAGACAACGAATAGTGAGAGAGCGAGTGTTAAGGGCCCCCAGCACTGAAGAGAGTGCTGATAGACAAGCTGCTGACATGGAGGCCGGCGGTGCCCAGAATGAATTAGTCGTGAGTATGAAAAGTAAGCGAAAGCCAAAGATTGAAGGACACAAGATGATGTCTGCAAGTAAACAGAAGTTGTGCTTTAGATGTGGGTTTCTGTTTCCTCATGAAGGTAAGATTTCTGCTCTTAGACAGATCTGTAAAGGCTGTGGGTAAGAAAATGCAAGTGTGTCACAGCATGAAAACAAAATGGCAGCCAAAATATTCTATAAGCAACATTCGAAGTGCATCCACAAGGCCAAGCGGCAATATCAGTTAAGACATATTGACACTGAACAATGTCGATCATCAACCAAATCATCAGCAAACAGTTCTTCTGTATCAATGTTAAATGAGAGTGACGAAAATAATTGTGCCATGTTGATGCTTACCACAGAAATGCGAGCGCACGTTGAGTTGGCCGCTTGTGTAGAAAAATGTAGGTCAAAGAAAGATCACACAAGGAGGTAATGAACGGAGTGCACAAACATTTCAGACACTCACCCCTAGTCACAGATCTGGGGTGAATCCATCATCGTTCTTTAGCTCACTTTGTCACACCAGTTCAGACCCAGCTATATGCAAATCAGACATGACCCTGCTCCTCATGGGAACAGTTCAGCCTGAACTGACAAGCAGGTCTACTCGGACAGGAAAGAAGCACAGGATGCTACAATGTACAATAACAATTCCAACATGGAATACCACACATCCTAGGACCGGTTTTGGGGTAACACCCCTCATCAGCCAGGCTAGCTTGAATCCAGTGGCAAAGTGAGCAAGGCACCCACTTCTGGGCATACCCTGTCTACTTAAGCTGAACAAAGCAATCATAAGGGGATGATGGACAGAGCACTGAAACCTTTCAGACACTCACCTACAGTCACAGATCTGAGTTAAAACCATCATCGTTCTTTAGCTCACTTTGCCACCCCAGTTCCGACCCAGCCGGCCAATATGCAAATCAGTCATGACCCTGCTCCTCATGGGAACAGTTCAGCCCGAACTGCCAAGCCAGGCTTTCCCTGTACAGGAAACAAGCATCCTGGGACAAGTTTTTGGGTAACACCCCTCATCAGGCAGGCTAGCTTGAATCCAGTGCAAAGTGAGCAAGGCACCCACATCTGGGCACACCCTGCAAACTTAAGGCGAACAAAGCAAACACAAGGAGATGATGGACGGAGTGCTGAAACTTTACAGACACTCCCCCCCAGTCACAGATCTAGGTTGAATCCATCATAGTTCTTTAGCTCACTTTCCCAGCCCATTCAAGACACAATCATATACAAATCAGTCATGACCCTGCTCCTAATGGGACTAGTCCAGCTGAAACTGCCAAGCAGGTCTTCCCTGGACTGGAAACAAGCATCCTGGGAGTGGTTTCAGGGTGACACCTCTCATCAGCCAGGCTAGCTTGAATGCAGTGGAAACGTGAGCAAGGGACCCACGCCTGGGCATACCCTGCCAACTTAGGGCGAACAAAGCAAACACAAGGAGATGATGGACGGAGTGCTGAAACTTTTCAGACACTCACCTCCAGTCACAGATCTAGGTTGCATCCATCATAGTTCTTTAGCTCACTTTTCCACCCCATTCAAGATGCCAACCATATGCAAATCAGTCATGACCCTGCTCCTCATAGGAATAGTCCAGCCCGAACTGCCAATCAGGTCTTTCCTGGACTGAAACAAATATCCTGGGTCCGGTTTCGGGGTGACACCTTTCATCAGCCAGGCTAGCTTGAATGCAGTGGAAAATTTTGCAAGGGACCCAAGTCTGGGCATACCCTGCCAACTTAGGGTGAACAAAGCAAACACAAGGAGATGATTGACGGAGCGCTGAAACACTTCAGCCACTCACCCTCAGACACAGACCTAGGTTGAATAAATTATCGATCTTTTGCTCACTTCGCCGCCCCAGTTCAGACCCAGCCATATGTAAATCAGTCAAAGAAAGATTGCCATGCTAAAGCACCAAAGTCAATTTAACACTGCCCTTCAGATTACACTGAAAGTAAATGGTTGTTTGATACCTTTCATTACTGACTGTGGTGCATCAATAAACATTCTGTTTGACGAGAGATGCAATTAATTATCTACATTACCGCAACTTAGGCCTTCAAAAACCAAGCCAAAGTGTATACATCACCTGCATCAATGTCCTTAAAAAGTAACGGTTCATTTGCAGCGACAATGAAACATAAGAAAATGAGGGTACATGCACCCCTCAATGTTTTTCAAGTCACGGTGACCAGTGTGTGTCTACACAGTTTCAGCACAGCCACTGATATGGGACTGATTTCTGTGAATTACAACATGAAAGCTCACTACAAAATAGTAAGTCAGTTCCCTTCATTAATTCATGATTTGGGAAAACTTAAAACTATGAAAGCGAAGTTGCATAATAATGAGGACGTCCGTCCTGTTGCTCAAAGACATAGACAAATTGCTTTTCATTTGCAAGACTCTGTTGAGAAAGAACTTGAATTGTTACGTAAGCACTTATTGGCCGTTCTACTGGTACAGCACAATGGCTTTCTCCCATAGTAGTAGTGCCCAAAAAGGACAGTGAATGAGCTGTATGCATATGCATTGACAGGCGTCAGGGTAACAAGGCAATTGAACAAGAATCACATCCCGGTTCACACATTGCTGATATGATAACACAATCAAATGGTGCAAAGGTCTTCTATAGCATTTATTTAAATAAATGTTATCATCGGTTAGAACTTGAAGAAGATTGCAGATACATTGGAACCTTTTCCACACATGTTGGTCCGTTTTGATACAAAAACCAAAAGGCCTGATTTTGATCTCGGTGGACGTATTACTCCATCACAACCGTGATGGATATCCCGTCTGCTGAAATATCAATCTCATTAAATCTTATGGGATTTATATTTCAGTGGACCGGATATATGTTGCCATAATGACAGATTAACCCAACAGATTAACCCGCTCACCAAGATGTAAATCAGGCCCTAAGTTTTGATTCAATATATCATGCAGCCTGTCAGGAATGCACTCAATTACAGCAATGACATATTGGTGTACAGAGCTTCACAAAAAAGCTCAAGTATGTAGTTTACTTGCTGATGCAGGTTGACTTTGAATGCAGACAACTGTGAGTTCCATAGGACAAAGCAAAAAATATTTTGCCATATCTTTTCTGATGGGGGTATGACGCCAGATCCTGCTAAAGCACTGTAAAATGCTGATCCCCTGCAAGATGTTTCCATAGTGCGTTTATTTCTTGGTATGGCTTGATACTGTTCCAGACACATGCAAGTCTGCCACTGTAAGTGATACGTTGAGACACATGACGTAAAAAAAATGTTTAATTTCATTGGTTACATGAATGTGAGAAAAGTTTTAAGAACATTAAACAAGATATTGAGAATGCTACTGAACTGGTATATTTCAATCCAAAGCTTCAAACAGAGGTTGTTGTTTACTCTAGCCCAGTTGAGTTAGGCACTTATTGTGGCATATGCAAATAGAAGTTTGCCCCAAACAGAACATGTTTATTCATAACCTGCAAAAGAAAAGCGTAGCTGTAGTATGGGCTTGTGAACATTTCATTGTATTCCTATACGGAAAACCTTTTACGATGGTAGCTGGTCATCAGGTTTTTTGACAATATTTGGAAATCAAAAGGACAAAATGCCTTCTCACAGGGATTGATGTGACTACGGTTACAAGAGTATGATTATACCATTGTGCATTGTCCATGGAAGGATCAAAACCCTGCTGACTACTTTTCCTATACAAGGTCACAGAACTCCATTCAAGAAAGCTGAGGCCTATTTCAACTTCATTGTTAAATCAAACACACCAGATTCCGTTTCGTTAGCCCAGATTTTCACTGCCGCGAGCCACAATCGTAGCATGTTAAAGCTGAAGGTTATAATTGCACATCAGTCATGGGACCAACTCACTCGACTGCTAACCAATGATGTTGAAGAATATATGACGTTACAACGCAAACAATTACAACACATGCCTTTACAACGTGGTTTTTACATTGCAACTACCATTACAACGCATGAATTTGCAACGCATGCCATTACAACGCATTTTTTGAAACTACCATTACAATGCACACCATTACAATGCATACCACTGTAATGCATACCATTACAATGCATAATACTTTTGGGGTAACAGTGGGGTAAGTATTGGATAGTGTAGGGGTAAAAATTACTATTCCCACTCTACTGAGTGCACCACTAGGGTAAATGTTGGATTGTGTAGAGGTAAAAATATCATCCCTATGTACCCCAAAATCCATACCCGCCCTAAAAAAAAAAATATCCATTACTAATCTTATAATGCGTTTTAATAGCATGTGTTGTAATGGTATGCGTTGTAATGGCATGCGTTGTAGTGAAATGGGTTGTAATGGCATGCGTTGTAAAGGCATGTGATGTAAAGGCAGTTGCGTTGTAATGACTGCGTTGTAAAGGTAGTGCATTGTAATGACTGCGTTGTAATGGTTGTTTCCTGATGGTGAATATCAAAAGTACAACATTTCAAGAATGAACATAACTCAGGAAGGCGTTATATCATTAGGGTTGAGAATCCTTATTCCGGAAAGTCTGAAACAAAAAATAATTGAGGTAGCCGATGAAGGATACCATGCTATGTTATGTTAATTTATATTTGTAAAGCACCAAATTACCAACGGTCTCTAAGTGATAAAAACCATAAACCCAGGAGTGCCATAATGCTTGCAAACAGAGGAGCTTGGGGTAAGCTTATCCAAACGTCTCAGTAAATGAGATAGTCTTAAGTTTCTTCCTGAATAGAAGGAGAGTCACCTCACCACTCAGACTCTCTGGAAGCTTATTCCAAAGCTGGGGAATCACAACTGAGAAGGCAGGTCCTCCTAAGGTTGTTCTGTTAAAATGTGGACAAGCCAACAGGTGTGCTTCTGAAGAGTGGAGACAACGACTATGCACATAAGGCATCAGACGGTCTTTAATGTAGCTGGGCGCTGTTCCATACTTAGCTTTATGTGCAATACACAGGCCCTTCAATCTGATCCTCTGTTTAACTGGGAGGCAATGTAGCTGCTGGAACAAGGCGGTTGCGTGAGTTCTTCTCGGCAATTTAACAATCAGTCGTGCTGTGTTGTTTAAGACCACCTGGAGTTTCACCAAAAGTTTATCGGTGAGTCCTATATAAACTGCACTGCCGTAATCCAAGCGTGACAGGATAAAGACCGCCACCATCATGGAATTGTTGCCATAAAATGAGGCTTCTGAGACTCATTCTGGTTTCCTTACCTTGGTGACAGGGTTGAAAACGAATTAAAGGCCTATCATTTATGCAACTGCCTTTATAAAAACACTATTCCCCACACCTTCAATATGTCAGACCTTCCTTCCGAAGCATGCATAGGAGAGGGTAGCCATTTCCTTTTTCGGACCACTTGACAATGGACATTATCTATTGGTGATTATGGATGAATACTCACGATTTCCACTGATTGAAGATCTTTAATCTACAATGCAAGAATGAGTCATTATAAGATTAGATTGGCAATTTAGCAACATTGAATATTCCAGCTTTTGTGAAGTCTGACAATGGGTCGCCTTTTAATAGTCGAGAGATCAGAAATTTCTTGGAGCATTTGAAAAAAAAGCATAAAAAGAGCACATCTCTGTGGCTACAATCCAATGGACTTGTTGAGCTTTTTATGAGTAAGTTAAAGAAATCAGTGCAGAGTGCCACTCCTGAGAAGCTCAATTTGAAAACTGTGTTGAATTTTACCTTGAGAGCTTATCGTTCAACACCCCACTCGACCACAGGTGAAAGTCCTGAGACTTTGATGTTCGGGAGAGCAATGAACACCAAAATACCTCAATGGACCAATCAAAGAAAGAGATATGAGACAACAAACTTATGAGGACTTGGTTAACAAACCAAAAATGAAAATGTCTGCTGAAAAATGATGACTTGCAAAAAATATCGTAATTAGTAGGGGAGATCCAGTCCTCATACGACAAATACAGAAAATAAAATCTGATACTCCTTTTGATCGAGAATCTTTCCAAGTTGACACATGGTGACTGTCCAGTGTGCTGTCAAGTGGCTTCTTATTGCAGCTACTTGACTATTTATTTATTTATTTATTTATTTATTGCTATTTGTAAAGCGCAACATATACCCGTAGGCGTCTTGGCTAATCATTCATCAGATCTGATAGTTGACAGAGAGACTGGGACTGAAATATCAGCAACTTTTGTTGCTTCAACATTGTTGACGCAGATCCCAAACATCACTGATGACACCACCCAGTCTCCCAGAACAAGGTTGAACAATTTAAGTGCCAAGAAGATTGAGTTAAGATATTTGAGTGGATATGTCTATCATTATAAATATTTTGTAAAAAAATTGAAATTTTTTATTTAACAGAGGGGGAGATGTAGTGTCTTCCAAATTAGAAATTATGGAACCCTTTTTGCTCCAGATGAACTCTGTAGAACTGTGATTTAAGTGTTAGAGCGGTATGCACTGAAGGCTGGCTGTTGAGTTCGCAGTTACATGCAGAAGAATAAAGATATGTATTGCTAAGCTGCGTGTGTGGTATAGTCCTTTGCGGGTACCCAGGCTGGGGAGGATGTTAACAGAGGTATGAAAGTTGTTTTTTTTTAAATATCTTTTATTAGCATGTTTCCGATATTATTTCCAAAATGAATGACAAGCCAAAGCATAGTGAGACGTTGGTACTAATGCAGTGAGGGAGAAACAAAAAAAAAATGTCAACCATTTTACAGTACATTTATAACCAGAATTTGTACAAGAGTATGCTTGACATTTGCTTTTTACAATGTTTTGCCTCATTTAGAAACATCTCGTCTTGGGAGTCCTCCAGGTTTGCTAATGACAAATCATTCATTATTTTGTAACAAGCAAAAATTATTCTGTTAACATAATAAACCCATAAGAACTAATACCTCCTGGGGTCATATTCTGTGTCGATCTACTGTTATCTATGGTACTTACCGGATAAAGTAGAGAATGAAATCAATTGGATATATATGTCTGTTAACCCACTACACACAGACTGTCACCAACTACACAAGTGCATTTTTTCAGTATTTATTATTTGTGAAAATATATTTTTTGGGCTGTTATAAATATGCATTTTTTAGATACATTCCAATACATTTCACTAAATATAAACTATCTCCTTTATATCATTTAGCAATTTATTTTACACATCCTTTATTATTTTTATTTAGTAGTTATCTTTTTTTATTCTTAATTTGCACAATTTATCCATCTTGTCTTACTCATTTTTTCCATTCCTTTGTAGTTCATGTCTGGTGAAATAAATGACTTTCCTTGTATAATTTATTGCTTATATAATATAAATTAAGATTGAACACATTATATCATCATATACATGCATTTTGCGTGTATATGAATAAGATGGCATCCTAATTTTACTACTCTACTTAGATACCAAACTGGTACATCATTTGCTCGCTTGATATCCGCTCTCGATTTCTCCCCCGGGAAACCGCCGTTGTCCGTTTTCTGTTATCGTGACTCTAATCATCTGAAAAAAGTCACTTTTGCTTTAGTCTGCTTTCTAACTTGGCAGACTAAACCAATAAGGACGCCCCATTGAATATGGCGCCTTTCCACACTCGCTGTCGTTTTCCGACACAAGATGTCGGTTTCTACAGAGCACCAGACGCCGTGAGGGCCAGACCTTGCTGCACGCTATACTAAAGTAGGTAAGTTGGCTGTGTAGTTCGCGGTATTTTTAGCATGATGTAGACCGCATTAGCAAACATTTTTGTATCAGTATATGTTAAAATACGGAAGCTTTATTCGAGCTTGCAATAGTATGGCAATTTAGAAGGTCTTGTATCGAGATTTTTTGTCTTGTGTAACAATTCTATCCGTGATCTCCTTTTCTATCTGTAGCTCATCTTTCTTTATGGGCACCATATAGATATATGTTATCGTTAATAGGAGACTACCATTACATCGTCTCATTTTGAAAAATAATATGTGGATATAAGCGATTTATAGCTCTAATTATAACGATGCTAGCTGAACACAATATCTCAGCTCTGCTCTATGCAGGGTTATTGTCTCGCCTTATCTTTAAACTTGCCGGTTAAGTATCTGGCAGTTAGAATATGTCAGATTCTATTACTGACTTTTTGCTTGCACAGGCATATACGTATCATCTTCTAGCTATAAACTTATATATGAATTCATATTTTTAGAACTTTCGCCATATTGCCCGTAAGCACCATTCTGGCCCCCGGTCATCATATGACGCTTTTATCTTCAGGTACCTATTTTCATCTGCAATGTACATTTTCCCATGTCTGCTCGTATATATAGCAGAATGTGATTACCAACTATGTCTTTTACATTATAGAGTGATTGTCCATATCGCCGATTTTTCTTTTGGTTATCCAACTACCATCATCACAAATATCCTCCCTATCACTTAGAAGCATTTTCGGCTCTTTGTTATCCGATGTTGAAGGTATATTAACATTTGAGATCATTACATCTACCTTGAAGATAATGAAGTGTTATTAAGTACACGTTTATACTGTTATTCTCTTTCTCCATCAGGACACAATTTTCTGCTAATACTTGAATTTATCTATGACATACAACGACGTTTGGTAAGCTTTAAATGTATTGTTTTAGGACTATCACTACGGCCTTTTAATCTTATGCACCTCTCGGTTTACGGTTTATGTCTATTCTCTTCACTAATTTTCACCAGTCACGAGTTTTTGGCTCTTTTTAACTGATAGGGTGACTAACTCAATTTGATACCAGTCTCTAACACTCTTCCTATCTCTCATGTGGAGTTTTCCGTTCTCCACAACTCTTGTCCCTTTCTTATCATACTTAGGAATACAAGGCTCTCAAGAACTTCGTGTTTTTTAATCAACTTTTCCTCACTTCATGAGCTACCTATGTAAGTATCATGAAATCCCTATGTATACACTGAACCTCACAAACTGGATTTACTATACAGAGAACTAGATGGTGTTTATGTGCCTTTATCTAATTAGAACGTTAATAGCTATCTGTTCTGGTTTTCTTTATATATTATTCAATGGCCATCATTAATACAATGATTTTTAACAATGTTGAAATGTGATCAATCTAAGATACCCCGTAGGAAATATGTGTAACTGTGCCAAGGTTCAAGATTGATAAATGAAAGTTCTGTATTCTTGTCTCTCTTTGTCACGATGCATTAATCCATGATTTTTTCTGACAGGCTGCAATACTCATGTATTGAGGTATATTTTATCAACTTTCATTGAAGATGCTGGAATGAATATGAAATGTACAGTATCTAGATGTGGCTATATTCAAGAATGTGAGACATTAGGACATGTATAGAGTATAGTATTATGTTTTTAATGGTATATAAATAAATGAGAATTGTGTGTTTTTTCAAAAAATGTTAAATGTCCAAAAGATATATATATGTGCCCACTGCTGTAATTTTCTTCTTCTATTTTCTGTATATGTGACTGTCACCTATGCTTTAAATTATAGTACCAAAGACGGGTCACCTGATGAAGGCTCCCAAGCCAAAACGCGCATAGTGTTATCTACCGCTTTGCCTGCATCATGTCTCTCTCCCTCTTTTTTATGCTCAATTATGTGTGTGTTATGTTTAAAAAAATTTTTTTATATCTGAATGTGAAATTCCCAAAAAATATCAATTCATTATGAAATGTATTAGAATGTATCTAAAAATGCATATTTATAATAGCCCAAAAAATATATTTTCACAAATAATAAATACTGAAAAAATGCACTTGTGTAGTTGGTGACAGTCTGTGTGTAGTGGGTTAACAGACATATATATCCAATTGATTTCATTCTCTAGGTATAGGCCTTTCCAAACTAGATTTTATTCCCTATGTATAACTAGCATATTTCTTATATAGGGGTCCCCTACTTTCCATACCACTTACCGGATAAAGTTCTGTAGTACATTGGGGGGTCAATCAGATAAGGATTTTTCAGGGCATCCTGTCTTATTATGTGGCTCTGTTTTTATGCCTCTATGTTACTGTCTCTCAAGGGTGGTATCGGGGAGTGGGCTTCCCCCTTTCTGGTATTCCTCAGGGGGAGGGAGGAAACTCCTTTAAAACTCTCTCCACCCTCTACTCCTCTGGCATCCCCCCCTCTCACAAATTCAACCCAGGGCTCCGCCAGTCTTTTATTAATTTTGTCCTCCCATGCCAAAGCCCTTTCTTGGCTCAGGTCGATACATCCCTCTCCCAGTCGAGGACTATAGGACCTATAGTTGCCCACCATCTGAGGGTGAGGCACCTTTTTGGCAAAGATTAGTGCAACCTCAACAAATTTATGTCACACTTTTTTTGCTTTGGGCCTCGAGTATAAGCCTAACAGGCAATCTCCGTGTTACATGTCAGAGTTTGTTGAGAATTGAGAATCTCTATAATCTTAAGTCAATACTTTTGTATAATTGGCCACTCCCTTATCATGTGTGCGAATCTCGCGTCCAATGCTCTACATCTTGGCATTGTTGGAATGAATGAGGAACGTGGCCAGCTGGGGGTTATAGACCAGAATCCCTGAACAAATGGCTGTTGTGGAGTCAGTGATTGAGAAGTATAGAGCTTCAATAGGGTTAATGTTTAAGATTTTTCTTGAGGTGATTTTCAGGTGATTCTTTAGGATCACCGCGATTCCTCCTCCTGTTTTGGAGCCTTCACGGCTAAGTCCCGTGAAGCTGTAGTCGGTGGGTAGGGCTAGGGCGATGTCAGGATTGGAGGAGTCTTTAATCCAAGTCTCTGTTAGGAATAATGCGTCCCAGGATGAGGTAGACAGTGAAAGCCAGATGTCATTGGCGTGGCTGGGTAGAGAGCGACAATTCACCAAACCCATGGAGTAGGTGTTGGTGGGGGGGGGCTGCTTGGTTGCTGGTATACTGTTCCTGGTACGAGTCCAGTCGGGACAGAGGGAAAAAGGGCAATTTGGACATTTGTGCCGGAAGGGGCTAGGTAGAGGGAAGCTGCAGGTGATGGGAGACGAGCAGGATGTCTTACCTAGGTCTAGTAGCTGTGTGCTGGTCCACGTAAGTCTCTGAGCCGGTGAAGGACTGATGGCATGGCTGGCCCTAGGCACGGAGCTGGCGCGGACGGGCGCAGACGGGCTTGCCTTAGGCGCGCCTTCGGCGCGCAAACGACGCGCACGCTGAGCTCGCCCGCTGCGCGATCGGTATGAAAGGTTAATGTGAGATTGTGGTGGGAACAGTGTGCATGTGTCAATTCCAGTTTAGGGGTTTACCTGTGTGAGTGCAGGGTGAGTAGTGTGCCTGTGTGAGTACAGAATGCAGCACATTATTAAAGCTAGAACTATTGACATTTCCAATGCTTCTTTAAATATTTTCTTACTTGGCTTTAAACTGAATCAGTTTTAACTGACACCTATTTCGGATTGGTGTGTTCAGGGACCTTAGAGATTTGAAAGGGGTTTTCCATTACAAGGAAGAATGTTTCCCAATAATAAGTAGAGGCAGATAGAAGATGAATGTTGCCCAATTGAGTCTTCGTTTCCTCCTATTGTAAGATATTATCTTTATGGTTGTTGATGTTGATAGTTAGAAAAAGTTGAAAGGCATCACCTAGTTCTTCCAGCCCCACGAGTGCAGTAAATCACATTCATAATGCCTCGAGCTCTCCCTGGAGATGAACTTCTGCTTAAGCTATCATCTGAAAACCTCCATTTTGGAGGTCCCTGAGCAGCAGGACCCTTCCAGTGCTTTTAAAAAAACGTTGGAAAAATTTAACTAAAAGGGGATTGAGATCCTGCCAATCTGGAGTAGAGCTGAGGTAAAACCTCAAAGCATAATTGAACGTTTTGTTAACTTCAATTGCAACACAGAGCAAACATTTGGAGTGGAAATTAAAAATGCAAAACATATGATTTTTTTATTGTGCTTTTTTACTCTCTTTTTTCAAAAACATTTCTGTTAACACATTTTATTAAAAAGATAGTAAACGTCGTAGAAAATATGTTTTTCTCTAGCCCCTTTTCATACCCCCTTATAAATCCCTTTACAGTGTGTATATTTCAATGGAAAGCATGACCTTGGCTCTTGATCTGAGCAATTTTTCAAGGATATTTTCCTCGACATTTATAGTATTGTCTTACTGTAAATGACTGTTCTGTGGGTGTAAAATACTCCTGGCCACTTCTATGGGTTGTGGATGGAAGTGGCTTTGCGGTTAGATCTGCCTACTTTGGAGCTAGCTCCTAATCCTGGCATTGGCTCAACAGCCTGTGATTATGGGCAAACCTTTAATGTCCCAGAGGATAAATACTATACATCCACACAGGAATGTAACTGATGCCCATCTAAAGTACTCCGAAGCCCTCGGACCTGGGGGCATATTATCAAGGACCCGTGTTAAAATTATCGCCGCTTTAGCGGCAGGAAACTGCTGATAAAACGGCGATAATGGGCTTGATAATATGCCCTTGTTAATTCCCATAGAAGCCCATGTTCTGATGTTAACATGGGCTTCTATGGGAAATAACAAGGACGTATTATCAAGCCCATTATCGCCGTTTTATCGGCAGTTTCCTGCCGCTAAAACGGCAATAATTTTAACACCGGTCCTTGATAATATGCCCCGAGTTCGCACTATATAAAATTGCAAGAGTAAGAAGAAGTGTTCAAAAGTATAGTATAGCACAGTCATTTGAAGGAGTCTGTGTCTCTTGAAAAGACGCTGTGTTATACCACATTGTATAATATACTTAAATAAATCATTACAAGTTATTGCATCCTTTAACATTTGAATTTTCGACAAGGCTACTAATGTGGGAAAACTCAGCATATGCCTATGGTATGGGAACAAATGTCCATTGCTCCGGACAGCATGCTGACCCTTTTTGACCTTTAAAGCCTTTAATATTAGTAGAACTGGTGAACTGCAACAACACCGAGGTCCCAGTGGAGAACATTTGAGTTATTACCACGACGTTCAAACTCAGGCAGAACTCTGCATTACCAGTACAGATAGGTTTGCAATGGAATGTGGGCCTTCAGGGGGAGCCAGTAAATCTCTTGGACGATGAGCATTATACATTGTTTTGTTTTCCAAAGGGCAAATGCAGACCTTTCTTTTCAGGCTCAGCTACAGACAGCTTTTCTTGTCTATAGTCTGCCCAGGACCATTATGGTCTTTCAGTGTATGTATTCTTTCACTGCTATCTTGAGGTGACTTTCTTCTAGGCGTTGCTTTAGCAAGAATGTATATACAATACATGCATAGTTACTAGTTTTTTTAGCCAGACCTCACCATCCCTTGGTCTGCTCTAGTGCCATTCACATTTTGCTTCCGGCCATCACGGCATACATCATAAGGCACAGGGTCATCCCACTTATCCATTGCCTTAAATGACTATGAGTGACAGTATTCTGCTCTTGCACAATGTGCACATATGCAGCATAGGGAGCCTTCCTCAGTACAGTGCAAGGGACTACTAGAACAATTCAGCACTCCCTTGGAGCAAATTTGTTTCTTTACTCACTCAGATTTTTCCTCCGTTTCACCCAAGGACTAGCTTTTATTATGCTCCCTTATGCTTTCCGCTTTGCTTCGTACCCCCAGCACAATTAGTTTTTACTTCCATTCCTGAGGCCAACCAAACTGCTCTCAGTCATACTCCCTGTATGAATTTTTTTAACATGTATTTATGATTTTTTAGAAGGGCTAAGATTCTGCAAGTTGCTTCAAGGCTGCTTGAATATATTTTTTTCATTATTGTAACTTTTTTCAGTGTGTTTTTACCTTTTAATTTATCTTTTCAGAAATGGAACACAGCATATTGGACAGCAAACTAAAATTGGCTAAAATGCATTGTGACACAAATGTACAAATGTACAAATGCATTACCATGCTCCCACTCATTCAACACAACACACACATTCTTTCATCACTGGAGACATGCATGCATGTGTCTAGTTACTAGGACACACGCAAATGAATTGGCAGCCATATTGCAATGGGTTGTCTTTAATAGAAACCCCATTGCAGGGCTGCCTGAAATGAATACATATGTGTCATAAAGCATGCATTCGCATGTGATTGTCAATTGAAAAAACATGGGAAAACTAATAGTTTTGCCCTTTAGTGCCTCAAACTATTGGTTTTGACAATGCTTTTTAAGTCTGATATGTATGGGGCTTGAACCACATATGGCAATCTTACTGTATTTTATGCTTAATGAAAGGGGCTTCAGATCAACTTCTTTCAGCCCGTGGCATCTTTTGCTCTGTAATATTTATCTATTAGTTTGAGACATAGGGGCCGATTATGATACCATTCGGAGAGCATTCCGACCGAATCGGTTCCGGAATGCTTTCCAGATGACTCGAATCGGGGGAGTCTGACGGAGTGATTTGGATGCATCCAGATGCTTCCGGATACGATTCGGTCAGACTCCCATGGGAGCCTGGGTTCTGAACACAAATGCAGGCTCCCTTTGAAGAAAGGGGTGACTGGGGGAAATCGTGCACTCTGTGCCACACTGTGTTTGGAGGGCCCCGGGTGAAGGGGGGTCTTCTATGGGCCCCCTTAAGAACAATTCTGACAGCCATTTTGTTCTAGGTAAACCAAATCAAACTGGCTGCCCGAATTGTCATCGTAATGGCTCGCTCGGAAACTGAGTCCATAGAGCTGTACGATTTAGCCCCAATAGGCTCCACCTGTCTGAAAGCCTTTTTTCTGGTTTCTGGGCATCGTAATTGGTCTTTCAGAACAGGGTACGATTCAGTCAGAAGCAAGGGCTCTGTGTTGGATTCGGCAAGCCTGAATCTGATTCGGAGCCCGTCTGAACAGGATAGTAATCGACCCCAAAGTCAATTACATATTGTATCAGCCAACACAGGGGATTTCATTCTCTTTGCTTTTTAGGTCTTACCTACACAGCCCATGTGCTGTGCTGCGAGACATATTATTTTCAATTCAGTGGGTTTACCACCCACCCACAGCATACCATTAGTTGTTTTTGTGGTCACTCTCATTCACAAGCTTTCAATTGCTTAGCTCCTTCAGGTTTTCCTTCCTTTCTTGAGTTAGCTTATCCGTAGAGCATGGACCAAGTATCCTGTTCTTTCTCATCTTTGCTCTTCCACACCTTTTTGCTATGCACTTTTTTATTTTATATGTTTTTTTATTATTTCTGGAGGTTCAATGTGCTTTCCTACTTTTAACATAGGCATACAGCTTTTTATTTATGTTGCTTTCACCCTATATACCATCTCTATTGATGTTTTGGATACTTACACCCACAACTACACTACTCTGAACAAGTTCACCCTGCACAATGACACTCTATGCCACTCCACTCTATGCTGCACACCTTTACTCCACACCACTCCACACAGTGCCACTGTATGTCCCTCCACTCTAAACCACTGTGTTTCACTACTCTACTCTACACCACTCTACTCTAAGCCACTCCACATAGTCAATGGAACTCTATGCCACTCTGTTTCATGCCACTCTATGCCACGCCACTTTACTCTATACCACTCCACACAGTGCCACTCTATGCCCACCACTCCAAGACACTCTATTTTACACAACTCTACTCTATATCACTCTACCTTATGCCACTCCACTCTACACCAGTCAACTCAAATCTATGCCACTGTATGCTACAGCACTCCACACCACTCTATTCCACACCACTTTAAGCCACACTACTCTATGTCATTTTTCTCGACGTCACACCATTGTATGCCCCTCTATTCCACTCTATACCACTTTACTCTACGCCAATCTATTCTACTCTACATCACTCTACTCTGTGCCCCTCTATTCTATGTCATGCCATACAACTCCACTCCTCACAATGCCTCTCTACGTACTCAATGCCACTCTATGCCTCACCATTTCAGTCTATGCAACTCTAGTCTACTATACCACTCTATTCCTACTCTTTGCCATGCTACTCCAATCCACTCCACTCTATGCCGATCTATGCCACTCCATTCTATTTCATTCCACTCTACTCCACACCACTGTACTCCACTACACCACACACTATGCCACTCTTCTCTGCATCACTCAACTCTACTCTAAGCCACTCACCTCTACTCTATGCCACTCCACTCTACTCTACACTACTCCACGCAACACCACTCCACATCACTCCACTCTACACCACTGCACTGCACACCACTCACACCACTCTACTTTATGCCACCCTACTCTTTGCCACTGTACACCACTCCACTCTGTCACACAATAGCACTCTAAGACACTCTTTGCCACTCCATTATAAACTGTGCTACACCACTCTACTCTATGCTGGTCTATTCTACATCACTCTATGACACTTCACTCTATACCACTCTACTCTACTCCACGCCACTCTATGCCACTCAAATCTACACCATTCCACTGCACTGCACTCTACTCCATGCCACTCCTCTCCATGCCACTCTACTCCACCACACTCTTTTTCCACCCCACCCTGCACCACTCTATTCTATGCCAGTCTACTCTATTCGGCTCCATTATATTCTGCTCTACTCTATGCCTCTCTACTTCACTCCACTCTACTTTCTGACACTTGTCTCAGACAGTGCTGCACTACTCTCTTTACTCTTTGCCACTCCATTCCACCACATAATGCCACTGTACGCCACTCCACTCTAAGCCACTGTACTCTACGCCAGTGTTTTCCAAACTGTGAGTTGCGACCTACTGGTGGGTTGTGAGCTGCTTTTTTGTAGGTCGCACAGGTTTAAGCAATATGTAAAGATGCATTTATTTTTTCACAGTTGCTGAACTTCAGAGACAGAGGTCAAACATCAAGCTATATCTCCTGAGAAATTGCTGTTTTTTAAATATGATGAGTGGTGTTTACAAACTCCTCTCACTTTCTGGTCAGAGAAAGAAAAGTAAAGAGAACTATGCGACAATCTTGCTGGGGTACAGGTGATTGAAAGGAAAGGCGGTAGGATATTAGTACTTGTAACACACAACACAATGTAAATACCTGCATTTGAACTGTACATATTTAGTAGTTAGGAAAGCAAACATGACACCCATTTGATCTAATTCTGAAGTGTGATGGAAAGAAAGATTTTAATAGGATCTAAACAATTCAAAACACTTTACTTCATGGTGCACAAATGGTAAATATTCACTGAAAGTCTATTTCCGAAAAATATAGTTTTATCAGTACAACTGTATGTCTGAGCAGATTTTGTGGCCATTTCAAAGGGAAATGTGTTATCTATACATTACAGTGAGCTACCACCAAATGGTGCTTTAGTGACATAAAAAATCACCCTCCACATATTCACTAAATCTAGGTGGGTCTTGAAAGTTTGTGGTTCGAAAATGTTGGTGGTTGTTTGAAAATGTTTGGCAACCACTGGTCTATAGCACTCTACTCTACACCACTCTCTGCCATTCAACTCCACACCAATCTACTCTATGCCATTCCACTCAACTCTGTGCCACTCCATGCTGCTCTACTCTATGCCTCTCTGTCACTCCACACCAGTCTATTCTGTGTCACTCTATTCAGGGTACGTGGGTCACAAAAGTTGTTGTTGTATAAAGTGGGCTGTGGTTTAAAAAAGTTTGTGAACCACTGCACTAGACAGCTTTGCATATTACAGACTGCAACATAATATGAGGTTCAAGAATCCTAGTTTTCCAAATGAACCACCTGACTTCCAGATGCTGACTAGAATAATGCAAATGCATGAGTATAAACAGTTAGAAGCTAAGGCATATACCCAGTGTTTCATTTGTAAAAGTGTAAGAGCTGATGCAGGGATTTTGGGGGCCCTGGGCCAAATGCATTTTGGGGCCCTGTTAGGAACAGCTTTGAATTTATGATCCATTTTCAGCTGTTTCATTCCCTCTTTGGCCAGGTCACTGACTGTGCACAAGCACACTAGTCCAAATTCTAAATGTGTTTACATCTAATATTCAGGGATAGTGATGGGTATTTTCAATAGTGTAACACAGTAGCAGCTCACTGATATTACTGCAAATAATCTCTGTGAATCTCTCCCATTTCTCATATGTGAAGTCCTGTTTTGATCTAAAAGAAACTTTTATATGGATGTTGCATGAAACACAAACACAACATTTCTTTGTAAAATATCTGCAACAGACTCATCACCCCCATTTTAAATAAATTAAAGGAAAACCATGTTTAAAAAATGTGTTTAACCCCTTCCATGCTCATGGCAGAACGGTTCCGTCATGAGCATCGGTCGAGCTGTGCTCATGACGGAACCGTTCCGTCATGACCACGCCCGTTTTCATTAGGGCCCAGCACCGGCGGTAAATCTGCACAGCATGGATGTGGTTAAGAATAACTCAAGGTCATTAGGGCAAGACAGTCTGCAGAATAGAGCTGGGCTCTATCAGAGGGCCGCTTGAAAGGCAGGGGCCCTGGGCCAGAGCCTACTTTGCCCATGCCTTATACACTCCCAGAGCTGATGGCCAGACATTTTCTCCTTGGCCAGCCACCAGCACTGCCGAATGTCAGAGTTGCTGAATACCAAGGCTGTCTAGTCTTGATTTTATCTTGTATCTCTTTCATCCACAACCTTTCTGGAGTGGTGTGGCTCACTGGTTAGAGGCAGCAGACCCAGAAGCAGAAGTTGGCCGGGGACCAGGGTTCCATTCCCGACGCGGCAGGGTCCGCGGACTCGATAATTCTCGCCTCAGTGCCTACTGTAACCAGGGGTCCCACTCGGCAACTCTAGGCATTAGCTTGCCTAATCTCCAGATCGGCCCCATCAACGTCGGGGATGCCTGGCTCCACCCTGGGGATTCCCAGCAGGGACCATCCCACAGGGAAAGCCAGGACAGGTTCCCCAGCGGTATACAGCGCCAGGACGCGAAAGGCAACAGTGTGCTTTACAAGTAAACATTACATTAGCTCTCTAAATTTGTATCTCACTTTTGTAGGTTCTTTTTTAATCACTGAATTTCCCTTTGTCACAGTTTTCCATCCCACCTTTTCTGCCTTTCTCTCTCTTGTTCTAAGTCAAAGTGTGACAATGGAAAAATATTTCCCTGCCCCAAAATTGAGTGACGGTAGTCCATGCCTGTAATTACTGGCTCAAATTAAGCACTGTATGTACTATATTAAATACCACCTGGGTAGACACAAAAGCACTATCCATGTAACACTTAGAGAAAGACATAGGGGACCAGCGGATGAAAGAGAAATGAGCATACTGTGGCTGCTAAACTGCAACTATATCCACTAATTACATGAACAAACTAATACACTTGAAATTTCTACATGGATTGTATTGTTAATCATCCTCTTTGTTTATTTCAAAGGCACACACTGGTCACTCGAGCTAAAGATGTAGGATTTCTGCAACTGGCTTGGTGGTGTCCGAGCATCCACAGGTACTGGAAAGTTGTTCTGGAGATAATTTTGGTTGTCATTGAGTTCTCAGTTTAGGACACCTTGATAGTAGCACTATTGGGATATGTGATGGATATTCCCAGACTATTCGGCCAATTGACTTTTATGTGGCTTGCATTTAGCTTCCATTAAAGTTCTCATTTGAATTTAGGTTTGTTTTCTAATGGTGGTTTGCACAAATTTTTCTATTGCAAGAATGGTCCTTGCACTCATGTATTCCTGATAGGCAATGTTGCCCTGTAGTCTGCACATTTAGTTCCAGGGTTGCACAAATTCAGCAAGAGGCATTGTTTTATTTCCTGTGCATGCAAGCAGACCATTCTTCTGCTTTCGTCTAATTAAAATGGTGCCCTACACCTTTGACACAGGGTGATTAGTTTGCCATTTTGAGATATAAACCACGTCCATGCTGAAGTCTGTCATAGTTACACTTCCTGCTGGAGTCATCATGGAACGCTGCTGTAAGATGCAGTCCTGCTGTCCCCGACCTTCACGCTGTGAAGGAAAATAACTGTACCCTCCGTTGGAGGTGTATCTGTGAATGCACTGAGCCCGGCTTTCTGACATACAGCACCAAGGAATGGGGTTAGGCCATTCCAACAGGCATGACAGATGGCTATTTTCTCTTTAGCATAGCGGCTACAAATAGCTGGTTACTTAAGCAACATTAAGAACAATTGTCATGATTGAATCGTTTGTATTTTTCACTATTCTAATCACATGTATTACAATAATGTTTTTTCAATTTTTACTTACAATCGCAGGTCATGTTTTATTAGCAAAGATTAGAGCTTTTCAAGTAACATTTGAAAATGCAATGTTGGATCTTTTCTTTGTGAACAATGTGGGCATGCAAGAGTGACAAGCAAAAGGGTTAGATGTGTTTCCAGGATTCCTTGGGAATCTGAGAGTCTTGTTCTAGGTTACTGACAACATCCATAACTCTGTAGGTTTGGAAGTTTAGATGTAGTACTGTGAACTAGCCAGACAGACAATTATATTATTTAAGAAGACTCAGTCTGTATAGTATGAGGTTTTGTTGTTCTAAATACACAGTACTACTTGATTAGCAGGAACCGTATAACATGACCACTATACTATTATATCATATACTAGCAGCCCGTCCCGACGATGTCCGGGAGCAATTAGGCTTCAGGGCCCCCGACCCACCCCGACGTTGTCCGTGGGTCCCCCGGAGCCTTCCTCCATATATTGCAGTATTATACCTCTATGTTTACTTTGTATGCTTTTGTAACCTGCACACGTAACTTTTTCCTCCTGTAATGCACCGTTTGGCTCACTTTTTTAATGCTCCGTTTGCTTCCTCTTGCTACCTGCACACGTCGCTTTTTCCACCTATACCTCTATGTTTACTTTCTACGCTTTTGTAACCTGCACACGTAACTTTTTTCTCCTGTAATGCACCGTTTGGCTCACTTTTGTAATGCTCCGTTTGCTTTCTCTTGCTCACGATGTACGCTTTTGTAACCTGCACACGTAACTTTGTCCTCCTGTAATGCACCGTTTGGCTCACTTTTGTAATGCTCCGTTTGCTTCCTCTTGCTCACGATTTTCATTTTTGCTTAATTTTTCCAAAATAAATAAATAAATGACCTACCTCATCTGCCGCTCACTGCTCCTCCCCGCCTGTCCGTCGCTCCTCACCGCCTGTCCGCCGCTCCTCACCGCTCCTCCCCGCGCCATGTCCGCCGGTCCTCCTCGCGCTCCTGGACGCCGCTCCTCCTCGCGCTCCTCACGTCGGGCACGCACATCGCGGCCGGCGCTTCTTCCAAGGGACTACTTTTTTTCGGTAAATTTTTTAAATAACGTATATTTATTAAGTTTATATAGCCTATTTACATCTGCACACCCTGACGATTACAACGATGTATCGGGTGTGTGGATTGGCGCTGTGGTTCCCGAGTTTACCCGCCTCAAAGGTTCAAAGTTCTTCCTTTATAATAGTATAGTATAGATATACTTTATTTCGGTCAAACAGATCTCAAAAGTGCCAACATACATATACAAAGATTATTGCTGATTACATAAACATAATTCATTAATTTCATCAATGCAACACATAATCACATTTTACATATGTAATAAAATAAATAAAAAAGAAACTATATCCGTTGGAAATCATTTAGATAAAAAAGATAACATTTTATAAAATAGTCAATCGATGTACCTCAGGCCTTCTAATTTTATAATTTAGTACATTGTATACTTTAAAACAGAACAAACTGCTGTTCACTGGCCAGGGTTAGGGAATCACATTAGAACAAAATGTAGATGGTTTTGATCTGTACCTTCAAACAGATCTTAAAAGTGCCAACGTGCATATACAAAGATTATTACTAATTACATATACATAATACATGAATTTCATCAAAGCACACATTAAAAACATAACCACTATACTATTATCATTATCTGATAGGTGACTGGCCCTGATGCAACACGGTGTGGCTCAGACATCAAAACCTATGGCTCTCCACAACTCAATTGATCCATGCCAAGGGAATATTGGGGCCCAGTATGAGCTTCCCAGTAGGATAATGGGAGAGATAATAGATGAGAGACCCCCCTTCTCCCCCCTCCCACTCTCATGGAGTCGTATTGTAATGGGGACACTGGATAATAGAATATTTAGGACAACAACATTCCTATGGTATGTTCAGTGGAGATATGGATTGCGTGTATTTTAATAAAATTGGTAGCACCTTATTTGAAACACACTAAATTAATAGTAATGCTGTGCTCATGTTATTGTTTTATACCACAGTGTTCAATGTGATATATGTATCATAGTTGCTGTTTAGAAAATAAAATAATAAATATATTTTAAAAAAACTCACATTACTGCTTGGGTGCATTACAGTTTAGGAGTAAGCTCGCTTCCGTGATGCAGTTTTAATGCATCTTGTAAAACCATATGACAACTAAAACTATTCCACAATACCACCAGAGCAATACAGGAGCTGAATATAAGCCATTTGTCAATAGTGTCACCACAAATCATTCCTCATTTATTCAGATACATGCAAAATCAGGAGTTTAACATCTGTGTAGTTGTGGTGGAGTTGAAGGCACAGTAATTTATTTTTTCAGGTTTTACCTCCCTAGTTAGTGAGAGCTGCACATGAGTACCATTGATTTTCTTTCGACTTTTTGAACCTGGGCATTTAATACAGTACTTTTCAGAGTATTCTTTGTTATACATTTTTTGTCTGATGGATTAATTCAATTTCCCTCAGTTCATGATATTGTCCTGTGTGCACAGCAGGCGCTTTGCGTTTTTTTAGGAATACCCTTTTTATGGGTTTTACTACACCATGGACATGATGTGGGGACTCCACCTTGTAGTCACACACTCGTAATGTGTATGGAGCTTTAGAAACCCCTACCAATCCTGTATCGGTCCAATCTGAATTTGTAGAATTACACAAATAAAGCACACCATGTTTTTCTTTTGGGTGTACTTTTTTTCGAGTGGTCAAGGACCAATAAGTGGCACTATTTGGGAAAATATTTTGAAAGTATTCAATGTTTACATAAGGTCTTTATCAGATCTATATTTTTTCCAGTGCTAGCAAGTATGGTGTGCAGACTGGCGAGGTATCAGATAGAACTGACAGAGAACTAGTACACCACTGCCAATAAAATTATACAATTTCTTTTCATATTCTCTATTTGGAGAGTGTGTGCTAGAGAGAGAGCTAGATAAAGAGAGATAGATCAAAAGAGAGGACAAATGACAGTTATTCCAAACTATTACTATAATGGGCCACACTAACTCCATGAGGCAAACAATGACAACTTGGAGACAGATGGCTCACAGGACAGTACAAAGTCATGCTTGATTTGATTTGATTTATGTTCTTATAGAATGACCCCCCAAGCGGTATCTCCGCGCTGTCGCATTGCTTGCTACCAGTCACAGATAGAGACGGATTAGAACAGAAGAGTTTTAGGAGTTTTCTAAACTGTAAGTGATCCAAACAGTGTCACAGGTGCACAGGGAGTGTGTTCCAGAGGGTAGGGGCCATGTGAGAGAAAGCTTTCCTTGCCAAACAATCTTTATTGTGGCGAGGAATACCAAGGAGAGATTTGGACCATGATCGAAGAGATCTAGTTGGCAAGTAGTTGATAACTTTCTACTCTAATTAGCTAGGGCCTTTGCCATTCAGAGATTTGTGCACGGTGCAACAAACCATAAACCTGATCCGCATTTGCACTGGCAGCCAGTGCAGCTGTCGCAGAAGGGGCAGGGAGGAAGTTTGAGGGGGACAATTAGCTACCAGACGAGCAGCAGTGTTCTAAACTACTTGCAGCCTGTTTAAAGATGCTTCATTTGCAGAAATCATCAGGGAATTACACTAGTCTAACCGGCTTAACACTAGTGCCTGGATAAGTGTTTTCCATGTGTTTAGCAGCAGAAAAGGAAAAAACCTTCCTTAGGAGACCAAGCATGTGAAAGCATGACCCGACACTCCTTAGGCAGCATTATTTCCTAAGTCTGTCATAAGCTGGAAAAATGGATTCAGAACTTTCTCTTAACCATTTTTACGAGTTGCTGGTCAATAGTTGTCTGCATCCCCAGTCTGAAAATGATTTCTATACTGTTAACAACACATATGCACATGTGCCTAAAACTGGTGATCTCAGTGCCAGGGCTGAGGGGCCAACATTTTAGTTTGACAATGGTTTTGTCCCTTTGTCAGTCATCTATGTGTGGTTAAACTGTGTCTTCATGTTACAGTAATTCAAGCCTAATATGTTATGTTATGGTATGCTATATTATGTGATGATATGATGTCATGTTATGTGATGATTTTGCATTCTTCTGAAAAACTGACATCACTCATGACATGTTCTATGACATAATTTATGACATCACTGAAAAAAAACATTTTCCTTCATTACAATACTTCCATCTTACAATATCTACTACTAGACTGTGGAGAGACTGACCTCTCTACTGAGACCTTGCATGAAGATAACTAGTGTGTAGAGTAGGGTGTAAAGAGACACTGCCTCTCCGATCACACCTCTCCCCAGGCTCAACAGTATGCATAGTAGGGTGGGGAAGGTACTCACCTTACATGTAAGACCTCACTATTCCATAGTAATTACAACAAGCACTAGCCTTCCCTACTGAAATTTCACCCCAAGGAAATAACCATATTTATTAGGATGTGGGAAAGAATTTCCCTGTTCACTGACAGCTCTCCCACTATCACCGATATATACAGTAGTACGTAGGGAAACATTTTCTTCAGCACTAATGCCTACCACGAGAACAACTTGGATGTGTAGTACATTGCAATGAACCAGTGGCCTCTATCTTCACATCTCTCCTTAAAACAACTGCGATATGCAGTGCTGCCTGGGAGGGGACTAACCTCTCTGCTAATATATAAACAATCGCAGTGGACCGCACACCGCTAGCCCCTCCTCCAGATCGCCCCCAGGGACTCTAGTACATGGAGTTCTCGAGTGGTTCACCCCAGTGGGTGCAAGTAGGTACTTGTTGAATTGATGATCTCTAGACCCGATACATGTCCCGTGTTTCTGGACATCGCCCGAGACATGGCCCGGGTCTCGGGATAACCTCCATCATCAGTAGAGAAACTAGCCAGGGGTTTAAGAGAAGGCCGCCAAGCAACCCTCAAAGGCCTCGATGCCCGAACCGGCACGCAGGTGCGTCATCCAGGAGCTCGTCAGCTCAAAGCTCAAGGGAGCTAATTTGTAGAAACAATCGCAATGGACCGCACACCGCTAGCACCTCCTCCGGATCGCCCCCAGGGACTCTGGTACATGGAGTTCTCGAGTGGTTCACCCCAGTGGGTGCAAGTAGGTACTTGTTGAACTGATGATCTCTAGACCCGATACATGTCCCGGGTTTCCGGACATCGCCCGAGACATGGCCCGGGTCTCGGGATAACCTCCTTCATCAGTAGAGAAAACAGCAAGGGGTGGAAGAGAAGGCCGCCAAGCAACCGTCAAAGGCCTTGATTCCCGAACCGGCGCGCAGGTGCGTTGTCAAGGAGCTCGTCAGCTCAAAGCTCAAGGGAGCCAATTTGTAGAAACAATCGCAATGGACCGCACACCGCTAGCCTCTCCTCCGGATCGCCCCCAGGGACTCTGGTACATGGCGGTCTGGAGTGTTTTTATCCCACTGGGGTGCAAGTAGGTACTTGTTGAACTGATGATCTCTAGACCCGATACATGTCACGGGTTTCCGGACATCGCTCGATACATGGCCCGGGTCTCGGGATAACCTCCCTCATCAGTAGAGAAAAAAGCCACGGGTAGAAGAGAAGGCCGCCAAGCAACCGTCAAAGGCCTCGATGCCCGAACCGGCACGCAGGTGCGTTGTCCAGGAGCTCATCAGCTCAAAGCTCAAGGGAGCCAATTTGTAGAAACAATCGCAATGGACCGCACACCGCTAGCCCCTCCTCCGGATCGCCCCCAAGGATTCTGGTACATGGAGTTCTCTAGTGGTTCACCCCAGTGGGTGCAAGTAGGTACTTGTTGAACTGATGATCTCTAGACCCGATACATGTCCCGGGTTTCCGGACATTGCCCGAGACATGGCCCGGGTCTTGGGATAACCTCCCTCATCAGTAGAGAAAACAGCCAGGGGTGGAAGCGAAGGCCGCCAAGCAACCGTCAAAGGCCTCGATGCCCGAACCGGCACGCAGGTGCGTCGTCCAGGAGCTCGTCAGCTCAAAGCTCAACGGAGCCAATTTGTAGAAACAATCGCAATCGACCGCACACCGCTAGCCCCTCCTCCGGATCGCCCCCAGGGACTCTGGTACATGGAGTTCTCGAGTGGTTCACCCAGTGGGTGCAAGTAGCTACTTGTTGAACTGATGATCTCTAGACCCGATACATATCCCGGGTTTCCAGACATCGCCCGAGACATGACCCGGGTCTCCGGATAACCTCCCTCATCAGTAGAGAAAACAGCCAGGGGTGGAAGAGAAGGCCGCCAAGCAACCGTCAAAGGCCTCGATGCCCGAACCGGCACGCAGGTGCATCGTCCAGGAGCTCGTCAGCTCAAAGCTCAAGTGAGCCAATTTGTTGAAACAATCGCAATGGACCACACACCGCTAGCCCCTCCTCCGGATCACCCCCAGGGACTCTGGTACATGGAGTTCTCGAGTGGTTCACCCCAGTGGGTGCAAGTAGGTACTTGTTGAACTGATGATCTCTAGACCCGATACATGTCCCGGGTTTCTGGACATCGCCCGAGACATGGCCCGGGTCTCGGGATAACCTCCCTCATCAGTAGAGAAAATAGCCAGGGGTGGAGGAGAAGGCCGCCAAGCAACCGTCAAAGGCCTCGATGCCTGAACCGGCACGCAGGTGCGTTGTCCAGGAGCTCGTCAGCTCAAAGCTCAAGGGAGCCAATTTGTAGAAACAATCGCAATGGACCGCACACCGCTAGCCCCTCCTCCGGATCGCCCCCAGGGACTCTGGTACATGGAGTTCTCGAGTGGTTCACCCCAGTGGGTGCAAGTAGGTACTTGTTGAACTGATGATCTCTAGACCTGATACATGTCCCGGGTTTCCGGACATCGCCCGAGACATGGCCCGGGTCTCGGGATAACCTCCCTCATCAGTAAAGAAAACAGCCAGGAGTGGAAGAGAAGGCCGCCAAGCAACCGTCAAAGGCCTCAATGCACGAACCGGCACGCAGGTGCGTTGTCCAGGAGCTCGTCAGCTCAAAGCTCAAGGGAGCCAATTTGTAGAAACAATCGCAATGGACCGCACACCGCTAGCCCCTCCTCCGGATCGCCCCCAGGGACTCTGGTACATGGAGTTCTCGAGTGGTTCACCCCAGTGGCTGCAAGTAGGTACTTGTTGAACTGATGATCTCTAGACCCGATACATATCCCGGGTTTCCGGACATCGCCCGAGACATGACCCGGGTCTCCAGATAACTTCCTTCATCAGTAGAGAAAACAGCCAGGGGTTGAAGAGAAGGCCGCCAAGCAACCGTCAAAGGCCTTGATGCACGAACCGGCACGCAGGTGCGTCGTCCAGGAGCTGGTAAGCTCAAAGCTCAAGGGAGCCAATTTGTAGAAACGCAATCGCAATGGACCGCACACCGCTAGCCCCTCCTCCGGATCGCCCCCAGGGACTCTGGTACATGGAGTTCTCGACAAGTATCTACTTGCACCTACATAGGTTAACCACTTACGAACTTTCAGTAATTCTTCAAACTTCAGGCACTTCACATACCAGAGTGCTTAGGGCGACCCGGAGGAGGGGCTAGCGGTGTGCGGTCCATTGCTGTTTTTTCTACATAAGGGCTCCCATGAGCCTCCCAAGCTGACGAGCTTCTGGACGACGCACCTGCGTGCTGGGCAACAAGGCCCAGACGGTTACGAGGCGGCCTTCTCTTCCACCCCTATTGACTTTCTCTACTGATGAGGGAATATATCCCGAAACCCGGGCCATGTCCCGGGTCTAGAGATCGGGGAGATAACAAGTATCTACTTGCACCTACATAGGTGAACCACTTACCAACTTTCAGTAATTCTTCGAACTTCAGGCACTTCACATACCAGAGTGCTTCGGGGCGACCCAGAGGAGGGGCTAGCGGTGTGCGGTCCATTGCTGTTTTTTCTCCCTGCTAACATCTCTTACCAAGGTAAGAGGTGTCTCTACTAGGGTTTGAGAGAAATGTATCTCTCTACACATATCTTGCTTATGCTGATAGGTATGCATAGAAGACTGTGGGGAGAAACTGCCCTGTTTACTGACATAAGTCTCTTGAATGATAATTCTGAGTAGTAAAGTGTGTGGAGACTTGCCTCTCTCCTGTGATGTGTCTCTTGGATAATGCTTGTTCAAATTATGGTGTGAAAAGTGGCTTACCTTTGTGGTCACTCCTCCCCCCAATATGGCAGGAGTACATGTAAAGGATGGATTTGAAATTACCTTTATGCTCAAAAGTATTTCTTACATAATATTTATAGAGACTATGATATGAAAACACATTTGCCTCTCATGTGAGACATCTCCCCAGAATAAAATGCAAAGTAGGATGTGGTAGATACTGTTCTCTCTGCACACACCTCTCTTCATACTGATGAAACTCCACGGTAGAGTATAAAATGGAGTATCTTCTCTATTCAGAACTGTGTCTTGGATAAGCTGTGTCCATATTTCATTGTGAAGATATGTTTACCTGTGTTCAGAAACTTCCCAATGTCAACACCCATATATAATAGGGTGTGCACAGTAGCTGATAGCAATGTGTATTAGAGTGTAAACATGCACTTACCTCTGTTGAGAAGATCTAATTTTTGCATTGCACTTACCTATACTACAGCATGCTGCAGCTCACTGTTGCAATGCAACTAACCATACTTGTATTGTAAAATAATTGTCTCCACTATTACCAACTCTCTATACGGTAAAGGATGAGCATAGTATAATTCACATATATATACATGTAATAGCATATTCACAGTCCCCTAACACGCTACTGCCAGTTGTACTGAATTTTGCCATAGATAATAAACTTGAAATGTGTAATAAATATTAAGGAAACTAATCCAAAGTAACTTTAAACTTCTTTATTACAACAACATCATTTCATGACAAAACAAAACTAGAACAACTGTATTAAGAAACAGCTATTAAATGAAAAACAAATAACTTGAAAATACATTAAAAAATTGTCACTAATTAGCACCTCCTAACCCAACATTTCACTCTATTTGCCTGCTGAATTTTTTTTAAAGTAGCACTTATTTTTCAGTCTTTTAGCCACCTTGGCTTGCCAAAAAGTCTTTACATTTGTGTTATGTTATGGCAGGCTAGGAGGCAATAAAGTCCCAGCAAGCAGAATATCTGCATTTACAGTTCACAAAGCCTAGCTCATCCAGAGTTAGCTCATGCTGCTGAATAACTCAACTGTTCAGGTGACTCCACATCCTTCCAATCTGAATACACTGTACCTGAATAAGTAGTTATGCTGAATAGCATAATAATCCTGATTCTCATAACAATGTTCTTCTTTGCTCCTTATATAATCAGATAATTATTTCCTCAGAGACAAATTTCCATTTTCCTCCTAAAAAAGACAAAATAGCCAAAATGATATAAAAGTTACATACTTCTCAATAATTGATAATAGTGATGCATCAGTATATTTTCAAAAACTTGCCACATTTGTCACCCACTGTCACATATTTACATCTATTGCACCAGTAACTCGTTATTCCTTTTTCCTGAAAAATTCTACACCCTCAACCAGTGCACATTTTTATCAAAAATAAATTATATCACCACTCAAACATTTCTAGGATTAAATTATATATACACAACGAGGTTCATAATAACACTACAGCTTGCTTTATTACATTGTTTATTTTATTACTCGAGAAACACTGCTTCCTCTACTTAAAAGTACACACAGTTTGTACTTTTCATTTTTTAAACACAATCTTCAAACATTTCTCTCACCTTTTTCTATAGGTTTTGAGAGGTACATTCCAAAATGTACATCTCAAAACCTATATTAACACATCTACACCTCCCCAAACAAGTTTTCACACTGCAAACATATTGTTGACTAAGGGCCTGATGTAGGTATCCCTTTACCGATCCGAATCGGCCGAAAATACCGATTTTCGGCCGTTTCCGATCGGTAAAGGGCTACCGAGATGTAGGGGCACATTTTCGGTAATTTTACCGAATCGGTATCATTACCGAATCGGTATATTTACCGATTCGGTAATATGTACCGAATCGGTAAAATAATTACCGATTCGGTAATATTTACCGATTCGTTAAAATTACCGAAAAAGCAATGTAGGTAGAAAATTTACCTTTGGCACATGGCTTACAGAATCGGTATTTTACCATGGAATACAAATCCATGGTAAAATACCGATTCCTGTGTACATGCACATCTCTGCATGTACACATGTGCCATGTGACAGACAGACGTGCCCTTAGGGCATGTCTGTGTGCCACATTGCACACATGCCCGTTTTGGGGGTGCTAGAGGGTGTCAAAGTGACACCCCCTGCACCCTTGAGAATTCTTTAATTACCGATTCGGTAAATACCAAATCGGTAATGCCTAATCATTCCTATGGGCTTCAAAGCCCATAGGAATGAATGGGCATTACCGATTCGGTATTTACCGAATCGGTAATTAAAGAATTGTTAAGGATTCGGTAACGAATCCAGATGTTGGGACCTACATCCCATTTACCGATTTTGAAATACCGAATCGGTAAGATTCGGTATTTCTAAATCAGTAAATGGGATTTACCTACATCGGGCCCTAAGTGTACAAACATTAGTACGCTTACTTTCACTTAACAGCAAAGGGGCATGATAATGATCTAAGCAGACAGGGTTATTCCATCACAAAAGTGATGCATATCCCATCAGTCAAATTACAATTCTTTTCTATCCAATGGGATTTGGAATATGGCAGAAGGTATATCCGTCACTTTTCAAAATCGTAATCAGAACCAAAGTTTCGAAGGATATTGTTAAATAACTGAACTTGGACTTATTTCTTAAATGCAAATGACCACACCAACTCCAGATAAATTAACATTTGCTAAGCACAATTCAAAGCAGATTCATTCTCCTCCAAAGCACCAAGAACAATGTGAGCTATCTCTGGTTCTGCTGCAAATCACATCACAATATTCCTTCAACCTTGCAATAACTATTGGTTGAGCCTTGGCCCTTTTTTTTGTTCTTCCCATACAATATTGTTAGACTCCAGCAGCATCTCAAAATACCTTGGGGCAAGCCTATTGTCCATGCGAATCTCAGGAGAGGATCACAGGACCACAAACACCTTGAGGTAGGCATTCTCATGCAAGTCTTGTGGGATGTTCGCGAGACCGAACGAACCCATTAGAAATATGTTATGTTATGTTAAAGGTTTTTATGGAGCCTATGGTTACTCCATACAGAGTGTCCCTGCACTCACTTTCCAAAGGCCAGGGGTTTCTGCAAATTGGTCCAGTGCTATTACAGCTTTCTGAAAAAACAAGTTTTAAGTATCTGAGCATTCTAATCTCAGCACTGAAGGTAGAGAGTTCCACAGTTTTGCTGTCAGATAGCTGAAGGAGCAGCCTTCCAAACGTGCTTGTATTCTCCCTCGGAATCACAGTCAGCTCTGCACTTCAGGAGCTGAGGCATCTCTTTGGATCAAACCATTTAATAAGGGACCAAAGTTAGCGAGGACTGTAGGGGACTAGGATCTGCTTACTGTGGTTACCCCCACTTTTTGCTGATGTTTCACTGTTTTTCTACTTTAGTCTGGCTGGGGCCCTGCTATCCAGGACCTCAGCATAGCTGCTTCTTTTCTAAATTGATTCCAAGTACTTTAGGTACATTTCAGTTTGGTTACTGGGTTACCCTTATGAGACCCTAGTATATGGTACCTTAGGTACCAAGGGCATAGTTACCCCAGAGGTCTACCAGAGGCTGCATCATGTAGTATGCCACACCTGGGAAGCCTTCCAAAATGACACCACAGGACTGCTACTGCAGCCTGGGTAAGATGGTGCATGCACCCCTTACTAAGATATAGGTTATCTATATCTACCTTAAATCACGGCAGATCAAACACAATAAAATTGTTTCTCTCCAGTATGCCGATGATGCTGTGGTCATGGCCAGAACTCAAAGAGGTCTACAAACGGCCCTAAATACATATATGAACTTCATGGACATAAGGGGGTTGAAACTCAACGTAAAAAAGACGTTTGTAATGACCTGTGGGAGACGCAAGAATGGAGAGTGTCGCCTGTTTGCAGGGAAAGAGAAGATCGCCCCTACCAAAACCTTCTCCTATCTGGGCATTGTTTTAGATGACACAGGTAGCTGGGTCCCTGCAATTAGATCTAGGTCTTTGATGTTCAAACGAGAAACATCGGCCCTGATGTTATTCTCCAATAAAATGGGGAAAAGACCTGCAGACATTTTACTGAAAATCTATCAGGCAAAGTGTATTAGTACAGCAATTTATGGGGCTGGAGTCTGGGGCATAGCCGATTCAATACTTATGCAGAAGATAGAAAATGCATTTTTAAAATTCATTCTGGCCGTTCCCCAAAGTACACCTAATTTTAATTGTCACGCTGAGCTGGACATTCGGTACATTAGTGACCTTATCAGCATGCAACCGCTATTGCTGTGGCACCGAGTATGGACCTCACCCGATCTTGGCCTGAATAGGGATATTATTACTGATTGTATGAGTCTAGACTGGGCAACTAGAATACCCTGGTTGACTTATATCTGTAAGTTTGCTAACGATTTAGGGAGACCTGAGTTTTACCACACACCTGAATCACAGTGTAACATTACTAGGAAGGATTTGAAGCAGCTTTGCTGGAACCATCTGGAAACCGTAAGAGCTGGTGTAGAACTGGTTAAGAAATCTGTGTCTCATCATCAACTTATGTTAGTGACATACTCTATACAACCTTATTTAAATTGGTGTGTAAATGGTTTTGATTTATATTTACTGACAAGGTTTAGGTTCAATATCTTTTTTCGCCTAATAAAATTCCCAAATATGAATAACTGGGCTAGGGAGCAATGCAGCTGTCCGTGTGACAACACGTCAGTTCAATCAACCCTGCATGCTACCTTTTTCAGTAAATTTTATGTTCAAGAAAGGTTGAGGTGGATCAAACCACTCTTAAAAAAGTATGGAACTTGGAGACAACGCAGGCCGGCCGACTGTTTCTGTTGTCACTCAACGATGTGTACACTGTGGCTGTAATGACAGGCGTTTTAAAAAGTGTACTAAAAAAACGGAAAAGCTTAAATATTCTCTACATTTAATTGTTTTAAAAAAAATCTTTTTAACGCATTATATGAATTATTGTATGTACCAAATTGAATCTGTTGCTTTTATGATTTTATGTATTTTTAAAATCGAATAAAGCTTTTTCATTCATTCACTGCACATAGAAACCTATCAGTCACCCCTATGGCAGGCCTTATCAATCCTTGAGGCAGGGTGCTTGGTTTCATGTGAGAGGGTGCCCCTGCATGAGCTGGGCCCCTCTGCAGTCCTCGGAACCTATTCTCTGGGGCTGTTCTGTGATGCAGCCAGACCATATGCTCTTAAGTGCATTATAACCTTGCAGAAAATGCTAACTTTGGAATGGTTTGGTGTCAAACACTTTTGAATCCTACCCCCCTCCACCCCTCCTGGCGGCAGAGGTAGAATTCCACCCTTCTAGAGGGAGAGAAATGTCCACACCGTATATCTGGTAACAGTTTCAAAGAACCCTGGCATCACAAAATGGATGCTGCAGCCACAGACATGAGTCTAGCCTCCTGCTGCTGGATCAAACTCCAGCAGGGAAGGCCTGAACAATAGGTTTGCTGTCACAGGGAGGTGTAACCACCTCCCAGACAGGCTTTAGTGTATTGGGGCTGGGTGGGTGCACTCTGAGAGTGCTTTGAAGTCTGCACTGGCCAGTTCAAACTGGTTGTAGGTGCTACCAGCTCCTGCTCTGGTGTGAAACTGGACTAAGGAAATTAGTGTAGCCACCCCTCTACCTAGACCCTCCCATAGGTGGGTCCCCAGAGCATGTCCAACCCCTTTCCTAGGTATAAGTAAGGAACCCCTGGCAACCTGTACAAAACTCTGCTACAGAATCTTGGAACTTTGATGCTCTACACAAGACTAGAGTACGTAAGAATATCCCTTGAGGTCAAGGAGTGACTCCCCTGCTTGGCAGGCACCAACAAAGCAATTAACAAACAAAAGAGGGGCCTGGTCAGAAACCTGTTCGTGTGCCGCAACTGAACTAGTTGCCCGAAACCATTAGAAGCACTAGAAGTGATAGCCCAGGCATGTTAGAAAAATTCCCATCAGCCCACCCATGTGGTGGAATGTCGTCATGTGGGAGATGTCACCAATCCAATTCTCAAACAGTGCACCTAGTCATGGTGCAGAGATGGATGGATTAAACATGGTGTAAATACAGACCAATGGGCTTCACTGGTGATGCTAATGGGGTGCAGTGCAAAAAAATGAAAGTGATAAACGTGAAAGTAAAATTGACTCCGAGGGCCAAAATCAATTTTAATCAGTATGGCGCTTGGGTCAAGATTAAAATTCTGCCAAGATAGTTTGAAATTATAACTATGTGTGGGCAGAGTAAGTGAAGGTCGACATGTTTCAGCTGTACTGACTATTGGTCTTAGCTTTCTTCAGGACCATTAAAGAAACTGCGACTGCAAAAATAAAAATTAGAGGATCAGTGATGCATGCTAATGTACATTGGATAAGTCCTACCAGTTCCTCTGAGCCCAGATGGATGCTGTAGGAAGTCCAGAACTGTATGTAACTCCCAGCATTATCCGTCGGTACCTATCCGTCGGTACCTCGCTGCCGGCGTCCTGCTCGGACGCCGGCAGCGAGGTACCGACGGATAGAGCGGGGCCTCCCCTTTTTCCCGAGTGGGTTCCGGGTGAGGTGAGGTGTACTCCCACATAATGCTGGGAGTTACATACAGTTCTGGACTTCCTACAGCATCCATCTGGGCTCAGAGGAACTGGTAGGACTTATCCAATGTACATTAGCGTGCATCACTGATCCTCTAATTTTTATTTTTGCAGTCGCAGTTTCTTTAATGGTCCTGAAGAAAGCTAAGACCAATAGTCAGTACAGCTGAAACATGTCGACCTTCACTTACTCTGCCCACACATAGTTATAATTTCAAACTATCTTGGCAGAATTTTAATCTTGACCCAAGCGCCATACTGATTAAAATTGATTTTGGCCCTCGGAGTCAATTTTACTTTCACGTTTATCACTTTCATTTTTTTGCACTGCACCCCATTAGCATCACCAGTGAAGCCCATTGGTCTGTATTTACACCATGTTTAATCCATCCATCTCTGCACCATGACTAGGTGCACTGTTTGAGAATTGGATTGGTGACATCTCCCACATGACGACATTCCACCACATGGGTGGGCTGATGGGAATTTTTCTAACATGCCTGGGCTATCACTTCTAGTGCTTCTAATGGTTTCGGGCAACTAGTTCAGTTGCGGCACACGAACAGGTTTCTGACCAGGCCCCTCTTTTGTTTGTTGATAGCTTCTCTTGGGGCATGAGTGGTTCTGGTCGTTAAATATAGCCCTAGTTGACCCTCCCTACGTCTATTTTTTGTACCAACAAAGCAATTGCATGTATGCATCTCTGAAGCTCCTGCCGGACTCTGAAGTATCTGCAGCCCACGAAGAGGATTTCCATGTGAAAGCTACTCTGATTTTCCTTGGGCTTTCCTGGTTGCTCCAGATGTGCCCTGACTCCCCACCACGTGGTGAGTCCTTCGAACCTTGCTGGTCCACACCGAAGCATTTCTTTACTTTCTGTGTGGGTTGCTGTTGCCAATGCTTGTTGGGTCCAATTTGGGCACCGACACTGCAGCACTTGACATCCTTTGTAGGCCAGCTTGATTCCAGATCCTGATCCTGGTTGTCATAGACATCTCCTGGTCCTCATGGCTGGAGAGTCAAGCTTTACCTCTTTCACCAGAAATCACCCGACATCGGTGGGCGTTTGACTATCGTGTCCATGGTCACTGGCAAGTGACCCAGGCTCTGTCCCCTCGGCTTTCAGGTTCTTCTGATCTTTGACCGAGGCTTGTATCACCTCAGATATTTTCCATTTGGATGGCAGCAGCACTTTGCAGCATATCGCCATAGAAAACGAAGATGATTCCCAACACCAAAAGACATCTATGCATCCAGCTTCCCTGGGAGAGGTAACTCGAGCACTCAGGTGCTCCCGTGGGGGTTGGCCCTAGAACCCCTCAAGTCTAAAGGGGTTTGATCAAAGTTCTCCCCTAAGAGTCCTTAATCTTTAAATTTCCAACCATGACTTTCCCCATAGAAGCTAACGGCATCTCGCGGCTGTGTTCTCACACTGCACCATCCCCCATGGGTTCCCTGTGTCACTACCATGGGTGGTTCCATGTGGGCCAAGCAATTCTACAGGCTCTAAGCCTTGTGTCCAGGCAAGTCATGGTTCTTATACCACTTTCTTAATATATGGTTTAGTGCGCCCCTAGGGCTCAACGTATATTGTGCTAATTTACTGTGTGCTATTAAGTGTACCATATGTGCTTTGACCTCTAGCCTCATAAAGAGACTAGTAGGGTGTGTTTAGAATAAATACATATATTTTATATATATACATCTGGTGTGGTTCTCCTTTCATTTGGTCATTCATGAGATTATAGACTGGTAAAACAAGCTGCTTTTACATTCCTTCAAGACTTAGCCCGAAGGCTGCTCTCCATAGCTACCACTAGGATAGCTTTCAATAAAGGTTGTCTTTAACCTATCACCTCTAAGGGGCTGTTTGGACTGGTGTAATGTGCCCACTATAAGAGTGGACAGCATATGCCAGGCCAACTTCTCACAAGAACCTCTCTGATTCAAGATTTTGTGGCCAATACTAAGTGCCTTAAAGGAGACTTCTTCCCTAATACAATGGCAGTGGAGTTTAGAAAGGGCTTAGCTCGTAAGAGAGTGTCTTGGACTAGTTAGGAGCATCCATGTGGCAGCATTCTGGAGCCTCTGAAGTTGATTTACTCTATCCTCACTTACCCCAAGATAAAGGACATTACAATAATAATCTGGATACTAGTAGGGCCTGAACTATGGTCTTCCTTGCTGATAATAAAAATAACCATCTACTCATCACAGTACTTATCTCTTACACACTTTATCTAAAGAACAAGCACCACAATATGCATTTCTACTAATGTAGTGTATTTAGAACTCATCTACTCCTTTTGCTATTCACGTTCCCGCCAGAGAACCACAAAATTGCAAATATGTGTTACAATAATATATATTTATTCTCTTCACAGTAATTAGACACCTCCTCTATAAACTGAGGATAACAGCATACCTTTCTGCTGCCCCCTATGTAGCTTTTTTGTTTCATTTCCACACCACCTCCAATTTTTCAAAGTAAACAGTAATGACAGCTATTTCATTTCTAACTTCCAACAGCCAGCCAATAAAAGTGCCCACTGTTTGGGATTCACAGGAGCCTCTCACTCCTGTGAGAGCATGTAGACTCACGGGAAAATCGGGCTTTTCAACCAATCACAGGGATTCCATGTTTAGGTCAAGCCTAGGCAGCACGCATGCTCTGTCTAGAAAACCTGTTGTTTTCAGTGAGGGACTTAGGTCCTGTCTGCTACTTACCATTTGTTCAATGCAGTGGCGCTCTTCTTTGCTGCCTCTTAACTGGTTTAGGCAACGATACGTCATGCACTGCTTTAATATTCATCCCCCAACCGAATCTATATTGCTGCCAAGCAGTCGATTCGTTACTGTATTCAGATAAGTGCAAATCAATACTATTAAACAATATTTATTGTACCGGTTAGTGTTTTCAGGGACTGACAGTCTGGATTTATTTGGGTTAAAAGGCGTTGTCCTGTACAATGCCAATACCTCTAACTCTCTGAAATGCAAGACCTTTTGCATTGCAAATGATTGTTGATTTTGTGGGCCTCTCACAAGCCCAACTGTCAAATTATCCAATTATATTTTCACCCTTAATTTTTCATAAAATAGTGAACAGATTTACACCAAATCACAAATAGGACAATCTGCGAACCAGGATCTATCTTAATGCTGAATTTGATGTAATTCCGTTCAGCAGTTTTTGCTAAAACCCATTTCAGAAGTCTATTGAAAACGCATGAAGATTCTGAGATATGGGACTGCCTTTTTTTTTAGCCCCCGCTTGATGGACCACCCTGAAACTTTCCAGGAAGGAGCTGAGGTGGATTTTTCATAGAGATTCTTCAAACGGAGATAAAGTTATTAGCAAACCAAAAAAACTTTCCTTCGGTGGAAAAGCAGACCTAGCTATAACCATCTACAGGTGGTCACCATATATATATATATATATATATATATATATATATATATATATATATATATATATATATATATATATATATATTCCGTCAGTTGCAGGTTTTCCCCAAACGAACAGAGGCAACTGGAAGACTGTACTTATTCACTTCGGTTTAATAGCAGCAGGCACGCACAAGGCTACACAGCAGTTCCCTTCAATTGAATAGTTCGCCTGACGCGTTTCAGGAATACCTTTTCCTTTCCTCAGAGGCGTGTTTCTTATTGACTTCTATGGCATCATTTTAACATATCGCGCTCTTTCAAATGAACACCTGCCTTAAGTGGGCGTGGCCAAAGACGGCTTTCTGGGTGTTGTAGTGCGATTTGTAGCGCGAAAATGTCTCTTACCCCAGTGGGTTTGCACATAGTGTCCATTCATAAAAACATTGTTTTTTCCACAGTGGGTAGAAGCGGTCCCGCCGCTGTCTTGTGCTTTGCTTTGTTGCTGGCATTGTGAAGGGGAACACTCTCCTGCAAGAATGCTCACCCTGCTTCCTTCTTGTAGTTCAAACACCGTTGAAGTGCTCGAAAAGACCTGCTCTTCAGCGATGGGCTTCTGTCCTCGGCCGAGGCCAGCCGATTAACATTCCGTCAGTTGCAGGTTTTCCCCAAACGAACAGAGGCAACTGGAAGACTGTACTTATTCACTTTGGTTTAATGGCAGCAGGTACGCACAAGGCTACACAGCAGTTCCCTTCAATTGAATAGTTCGCCTGACGCGTTTCAGGAATACCTTTTCCTTTCCTCAGAGGCGTGTTTCTTATTGACTTCTATGGCATCATTTTAACATATAGCGCTCTTTCAAATGAACACCTGCCTTAAGTGGGCGTGGCCAAAGACGGCTTTCTGGGTGTTGTAGTGCGATTTGTAGCGCGAAAATGTCTCTTACCCCAGTGGGTTTGCACATAGTGTCCATTCATAAAAACACCTTCAACTTCTTGTGCATGTCCTGTCCTGCGATGACCCCAACCCTCGCTATTTTGGACACTTGGATCAACGCCCCTCAGCTACACTTACCTTGGATCGGCTAGTGCATCCTGGGTCATGTAGTCCGTGGACCTCCCCGGACTAGCTGAAAACTTTACCTGTGAGGGGCGGAGCTAATATTTTGCACCTATCGGTGTGCGGTGGGGTGTATTTCCACTGCAGGACTTCTGGGACTTCCTATTTCACACACTGCAGGCGCTGACGAAGGCCAAATCCGGCCGAAATGCATTCGCCATTCTTTGAAGATTAAAGTGTGTTGCCTTGCTAAGCCCCTCTGAGGCTCCCGCTTCTTTCTTTGAGAGGAGACTTTTCTTATATATATATATATATATATATATATATATATATATATATATATATATCCAACCACCTGAGTCGCTGTGGAACCCTGCCGCTTTTCAAAGGCGGGCCTCGAACGGGATAGCGAATCCCAGAAATATCCAGCCAGTACTTCTCCAGTAATGAAAAAGGAATCCGGGCCACTTTGAAGTGCAAAGCGTGTTTATTTTTGGCTTTCTCGACGCGTTTCGCAGTAACTACTGCTTTTTCACGAGATCGAACCAACCAGGAAGTGCATGTTAAATACAATCACATGGTACAGTCACATGGTATTACGATCATACACATGGAAAACAGACTACCAATTCATATTAGGGCTGTGTCCAATGTAAATACTCGTTGTGCAAAGGAATGAGCAAAATAAAGTTTTCATTGAAAATAGAATAAAGTGCACAATGCAGTCCAATGATTTCTCATACACCTCCTTATAAACTAGGCAGTATTCTAGATTCAGTGCTTGAATACCTGAAGGTTTCTCGGCGCCCCAACGTGCGGTCGCTGCGTGCAGTGCAGCCCAAGTGGGCGTAGTGAAATTCATGCGTGGTAGATGCAAAAGGAGGTGGTTTTCATGCAAATGGCACGAGGCAGTCGTGAATTGATTCATTCATACTGTCAAAAAACTGGGATTGCGCCCAAGTGGGCCAAACAATAGTCCCTTATACAATATCACAGTATAGTCCATTCATACATTTCATGCTCATCCGAGATTTAGATTCTGGACAGATTCCCAGGCAATTCTCTCTCTCAGCCGTGTTCAGCTCCCGGGTGGACAGGTTGATGATGGTGTTGGACTCCATTATTTTCCTCTTCTCTGGCCCCTTGTCCTGGATCCCACCGGGCTCGATATGTTGCTGTTGTTCATATTTAGATTGGTTCTTCCGGCGCCTTTCCCGCCTTGACCTCGTCCTTTTCCTCCTCCGGATGGCTTGTTTTGCCCAGTGAGTCTTCCCTGGGCCACCATGTTGAACTCCATTAAAATTTTCTCTTTTGGGCTCATAAGCTCAGGATTGCGTGTCGGTATAGTGCTCGCCCCAGTTGAAATTGTAGCTGGCTCCATTGTATCTCCATGGTCTTTGTTTGCTGTGACAATTGCTTCGTTGGGAGCAGAGGAAGGTGTACACTCCTGTGTAGTTTTTGATCGCAAGTGATCGTATCTTTTTGCAAAAGTCCACACTTGCCCGCGCTCGTAGTCATTGCGGTCACGTATGAATTTACTTTCTTTTTTGTCACGGATTTCTTTTTCCAATTTTTCAAGTTTGATTTCGAATTTTGCCATTTCACTCTCAAAGTCCTTCACGTCTTCGTAGAGGCTTTTAAGCTGATTGGTAATGGCCTCTATCTCTGAAGCCAACTTTTCGCAGTGTTTATTTGCGTATTTCACCAAGATTTTGAGCATTCTCAGAGAGCATTCGTGACTATTCCCCGCCCATTCTTCCACCATATCCGGGTCTGGGTCTGCAAGGGTGGGCGTAGTGTAGATTCTTAGCCCCCTCGGTACTCTGTCTACTTCGATATACTTTTGTAATGTGGTTGCTTCCCACCACTTGCTTTGTTCTGCCACCAATAGTTTCCATAAAGTGTTCCATAGGTTCTGTTTGTTTGGGCCAATACCTCTCTGATTGACATTCTCAGCGGTATCTCTGGAGGTTGATGAATCCAGATCGGTAAACATGCGGCTTGCTGCTTCATTCCGTCGCTGGTTCCTGCCAGAAGCCATAGTAAGTGCAGTTCAGGTGTATGCGGGAAATGTGACCTTCCGCCCGTTTTGCATTCGAGACACACTCGCGTCCAGGTATGCGCTATGTGTGTCTAGCCTTAAGCCCCTTCAGAACAACGCTGTGATAGCGTAGCTCGTGATCATCTGTTTCCTAAGCAAACGTCAGCCATTCGATGGTGTACCACAGCCCACAGGGACTCACCGATATCGCTGGCAAGGGTCGCTGGGTCGGCGTTTCTGCAGTTCACCTCCGTTGCTGTTTAGGGAAAGGAAATCCCCAAATATTTCTCCGTTGTTTGCTTGGTCGCTCAGCGTTTGACACAATGTAGCCGTGTCAGAGTTCAGGAAAGGGGCGGGCGGGTTTCCTTTTCAAAACAAATCCAACCACCTGAGTCGCTGTGGAACCCTGCCGCTTTTCAAAGGCGGGCCTCGAACGGGATAGCGAATCCCAGAAATATCCAGCCAGTACTTCTCCAGTAATGAAAAAGGAATCCGGGCCACTTTGAAGTGCAAAGCGTGTTTATTTTTGGCTTTCTCGACGCGTTTCGCAGTAACTACTGCTTTTTCACGAGATCGAACCAACCAGGAAGTGCATGTTAAATACAATCACATGGTACAGTCACATGGTATTACGATCATACAGTATGAATGAATCAATTCACGACTGCCTCGTGCCATTTGCATGAAAACCACCTCCTTTTGCATCTACCACGCATGAATTTCACTACGCCCACTTGGGCTGCACTGCACGCAGCGACCGCACGTTGGGGCGCCGAGAAACCTTCAGGTATTCAAGCACTGAATCTAGAATACTGCCTAGTTTATAAGGAGGTGTATGAGAAATCATTGGACTGCATTGTGCACTTTATTCTATTTTCAATGAAAACTTTATTTTGCTCATTCCTTTGCACAACGAGTATTTACATTGGACACAGCCCTAATATGAATTGGTAGTCTGTTTTCCATGTGTATGATCGTAATACCATGTGACTGTACCATGTGATTGTATTTAACATGCACTTCCTGGTTGGTTCGATCTCGTGAAAAAGCAGTAGTTACTGCGAAACGCGTCGAGAAAGCCAAAAATAAACACGCTTTGCACTTCAAAGTGGCCCGGATTCCTTTTTCATTACTGGAGAAGTACTGGCTGGATATATATATATATTCACTGAAAAAACCATAGGTTATAGACCATATATAGTTAGGGATTAGCATTTAAAAAACCTTATTTTATTTGCACAAAACCATTGAAATTCCATATATAGTTAGTTGCACTAACTATATATCGCGGACCCGCAATCCACTGCTAATGATGTCACATATTACATCATTCATGACATGGTCAGTGACATCACTGATGACATCACTGATGACATCTCAAATGACATCACTGATGACATCACTGATGACATCTCAAATGACATCACTGATGACATCACTGACATCTCATTTGACATTACTGATTACATCACTGATGATATCATTTATGTGATAATACATCTTCAGACTCTAATATAACCTTTGATACACTCAGTGTAAACAGGCACTCACAGACTGTCACACATCCATGGAGTTACTCACACACCTATTCAGTCATGCAAAGAATCAATCACATCTCCATTTCCTTAACTATACAGTTATACACACCTTACTTATTCAAACATATACTAACACATATTTACTCTCTTATACAATCCTTGATACAAGTTCACAATGATTCATACAGCCATTCTCACATTCACTGACTCTTATGTTCAGTTATTTATATATGTCAACTCTCACATGGAGTGTGCTTTACATATGTACTTACTTTGACATGTAGAACTGAGATATCCATTCACTCACCAATATACTCATGCACACAGTCAACTGTCCATACAGCTGTTTCTACATGCACTTTTGAACCCATACACCTAGGGAATCAACCGCTCACACATCTATGCACAGAGTTATACACCTCCCAGCCACCCACACACACACTCAGTCTCCCATACAAATACTTGGGCAACCATTCAATAACCCATATAGTTACTGATATAGCTACTGATTTAAACATGCAGCAGTTTACAGAAGAACATAAATATTGATTGCCAAATTAAGACACTTTAATCACTAACCCATGCACTCAGTGAGACACATTTAATCATTCTCTCATACAGTCAGTCATGCACCTACTAAATCCTTCATCCAGACACTTATACATCCACTCATTCTTCAATATGTAAGACATATTTTAACTTTACAGAAACATACAGTCACTGGGTGTTGTCATCAGTGATGTCATCAGTGATGTCATTTGAGATGTCATCAGTGATGTCATCAGTGATGTCACTGACCATGTCATGAATGATGTAATATGTGACATCATTAGCAGTGGATTGCGGGTCCGCGATATATAGTTAGTGCAACTAACTATATATGGAATTTCAATGGTTTTGTGCAAATAAAATAAGGTTTTTTAAATGCTAATCCCTAACTATATATGGTCTATAACCTATGGTTTTTTCAGTGAATTTTCAAGGTTTTGTAAATGCAAATTCCTAACTATATATGGTCTATAACCTATGGTTTTTTCTGTGAATTTCATTGGTTTTTTAAAAGCTAATATCTATAGCTGTAAAATATATTCTTTATTAAGTGACGTATCACGTAGCCCGTGAGACGCCTCATGATGCATCGCATAACCGTGACGTATCGTCTCTGCAGCGCAAACCAAACCCAAAACGTAAGCGCGCCAGAACACGCTTAAAGATATATATATATTTTTTAACCTTAATTAGACAAAATCCACACGTGCACATATCACAAACGTTCAAAAAACACAATATGTCGGACTCCCGTTACGCTGCCGGTTAGCTGCCCGGTTAACGTACCAGGAAGCACCTTTACCGCGAAAATCGCAAATTTTTTTTTTCACCCCCCAGGGAACTTTAATAGCCCCCTCATCAATCCTAGGGGTTCAGGAGGGGTCTGCCTTACCCCTTTCATTCATTTACACCTTTTTTTTTTCCACCTCTTGTCTCTCGATCCCACAGAGAGACAAGATGGCGGCCGCTCCAGACTGTTTACAATGATAACAGCCAATCAGCTTCTCCTCAGACTCCCGTTACACTGCCGATTAGCTTCCCGGTAGCTGCCCGGTTAGCTGCCCAGTTCGCGTACCAAGACGCGTCTCTACGGCGAAAAAATCGGATTTTTTTTTTTTTTTTTTTTTGGCCCCACGTGGTTTTATAATATCCCCCTCATAAATCCTAGGGGGTCAGAAGGGGTCTACCTTGCCCTCTTTCCTTCATTTCCCCCTTTGTTTTGGCCTCCTCTTGTCTCTCGATCCTACCGAGAGACAAGATGGCGGCCGCTCCGGACTGTTTACAATATTGACAGCCAATCAGCTACTCCTCAGACTCCCGTTACACTGCTGGTTAGCTTCCCGGTTAGCTGCCCGGTTAGCTGCCCGGTTCGCGTACCAAGACGCGTCTCTACGGCGAAAAAATCGGATTTTTTTTTTGGGTTACACTGCCGGTTAGCTTCCCGGTTAGCTGCCCGGTTAGCTGCCCGGTTCGCGAACCAAGACGCGTCTCTACGGCGAAAAAATCGGATTTTTTTTTTTTTTTGGGTTACACTGACGGTTAGCTTCCCGGTTAGCTGCCCGGTTAGCTGCCCGGTTCGCGAACCAAGACGCGTCTCTACGGCGAAAAAATCGGATTTTTTTTTTTTTTTTTTTGGGCCCGGCGTGGCTCTATAATATCCCCCTCATCAATCCCAGGGGGTCAGGAGGGGTCTACCTTGCCCCCTTTCCTTCATTTCCCCCTTTGTTTTGGCCTCCTCTTGTCTCTCGATCCTACCGAGAGACAAGATGGCGGCCGCACCGGACTGTTTAGAATGTTGACAGACACCGGAGAGCCAATCAGCTTCGCTTTGCAAAGTTCCGATACGCGAAAAGTTCGCGAACCGGAGCGCTGCCCGGAGCGCTGTTACAGATATATATCTTGATTTAAACGTTAATTTCTCAAAATCCACTGAAGCACATATATTGAGACCTAGCAAAGGCACATCGGGCTAACAGTCCCTACAATTTTGCCAAGTTTCGTGGAAATCCATTCAGCCGTTCGGGCTAAAAGTGAGTCCAACCGCCCTATGGAAATTAACATGGGAAAAACGCGTTTTGGGACCCCCCTTTTTTCTCGGCCCCCCCTTGACGAACCCCCCCCAAATTTTCAGGAGCTGCTCAGAAACAAAATGTGCCATTTTCCTGAAAATTTCAGCCGATTCCGTCCACAAACGCCAAAGTTATTAGACATAGAATTTTCAAAAGTCCCATAGGAAAAAAATCCTAACTATATATACCTACTGGCTATCGCCAGTAGGTAATATATATATATATATATATATATATATATATATATATTACCTACTGGCGGTCGTCAGTAGGTAGTTATAGTTAGGATTTTTTTCAATGCAAAATCTCAAAATTCTATTTGGAATAACTTTGGCGCCGGTTGACGAATCTGCCTGAAATTATCCTCAAAATGGCCTCGTCGAGCTCCGGTCATTCCCTGAAAGTTTGGGGGGGATGCATCAAGCAGGGGCCGAGATAAAAGGGGGTCTCAAAACGCGTTTTCCCCATGTTAATTTCCATAGGGCGGTCAAACTCACTTTTAGCCCAAACGGCTGAATAGATTTACACCAAACTTGGCAAAATTGTAGGGACTGGTAGCCCGATGTGCCTTTGCTATGTCTCAAGATATGTGCTCCAGTGGATTTTGAGTAATTTAGGTTCAAAAAAATATATATATCTATAGGCGCCCCCCGGTACGCACACCGGGGAGTGCACCAGGCGTGCTACGCGACTTGCGCATGAAAAGCTGATTGGCTCACGGGTGTCTGTAAACATTCGAAACAGTCTGGAGCGGCCGCCATCTTGTGTCTCGGTAGGATCGAGACACAAGAGGTTGCATAAAAAAAAGGGTAGACCCCCCCTGACCCCCTAGGTTTGATGTGGGGGCTATATTAGGGTCCCGCGGGGCATTTAAAAAAAAAATACAAGAAAATTCTCTTCCCCTCATCTGAGAAGTGCACACCATCTCCTCTGTAGATGTCTTGCATGTTGTAACGCAAGTTATTATTGTATATTGAACCCATTCCACAGTCTCTCATGTAAGTAGAAACAGATTTATTCACATGTTTCCGTGCTTTCTCAAATTGTGGACAAAATTGGTTGGACCAGTTCCATTTCTGTCTTTGGTATATATTGGAATATACCAAGGCAGTTTGTGGAAAAAGTGTCATCAATTGATCAAAGATGTCCTTTAAAAGCATTTCCAGACCAACCCCAGTCATAGTGCCCAAATCATTTCCACCACAGTGCACTATTAAGAGGTCAGGGTTTGGCAGATGCAAAAAGGTTTTCACCAATGGTATCAATTGATGACATCTCAATCCTCTCTGGCCAATCCACTTGATTTCTACATTTGATAAATCAAGGTTGTGATCATTTCTGCTTGCTGCATACCTTTGAGCCCAGTGGATGTAGCTATGTTCAATAATCCATACAGACTACATGATGTGAGAAGGTTCTGGTGCAGTCAGATGAAGTGTGGGAATGAAATGGCAGTTGGAACAGTAGGAGTTTACAAAAAAATTATTGTGGAGTTTCCCTGCTGTTGAATCACAAGCAATGATTGGTGGATTCAGCTAGTTGAAAACAGAAAGTTAGGGTGCATGGTTGTGTTGTGTGTAAGAAGCAATTTGAATGGTTAAGAAAAAGTCACTAAAAGCAATAATGCCCTGGATAAGCTGGTGTATTGAGAGGTCAAACATCCTTGCTGACTTAATTTGCAACATTGTAGAATGAACTTTTGAACCTGAGAGTTCAGTTAGGAGGGAGTTGCTATGGTAACAGATAGAAGGATCTGAGAGGGGGAAGGGTGTTGGTTTGAAAATAGTGAGGGAAGACTTTTGATTGGTTGAGATAAGGCATATGTGTGCAAAGTTAGAGATTTTCTATGCCAGTCTTGGTTTCAGTGAATTGAGTGCACACCTTTTGCTCTGCTAAAGAAAAATTGGTGTGTGTGTCTGACACTGTTTTCAATCTCCCAAAGCATTTGTAAAGGTAAGTAATGATTTATTTAATTTAGATAGAGACTTGTTTGCTCTATGGAGAATATTTGGAAGCAGATAGTTAAGTTTCAGTAGTGAAATTGAAGGCCTGTACATAGGTTCTGCGCAGTGTTTCTAAAATTTTATTCAAAAAACGATTTTGGGTGCAAATCAATGGTATTTTTATTTGGCCCTTATTTATGATTGCCTTGTGCAGCCGGTGCATCACATTAAACATGGGAAATAAGTGACGCTCTTGTGGCGCAAGGCCTTCATAAATAAGGCCCTGAGTTTGTTTGCTGTTGGTTTGTTTTTTGATTTTTGATAATGCTTGATATCAACATTTGCAAGATAGAGGATTTGTATTTTGGGAAACAGTGAGGTTTCAAAAGTGATATTGAGGGGTTGTACATAGGTTCTGCGCAATGTTTCTAAAATGTTATTCAAAAAACGATTTGGGGAGCAAATCAATGGTATTTTTATTTGGCCCTTATTTATGATTGCCTTGTGGCGCCGGTGCATCACTTTTAACATGGGATGAAAGTGACGCACTGGTGGCGCAAGGCCTTTATAAATAAGGCCCTGAGTTTGTTTGCTGTTGGTTTATTTTTTGCTTTTTGATAATGCTTGCTAAGAACATTTGCAATATATAGGATTTGTATTTTGGGAAACAGTGAGGTTTCAAAAGTGATATTGAGTGCTTATACATAGGTTCTGTGCAGTGTTTTTTAAATGTTATTCAAAAAACGATTTTGGAGGCAAATCAATGGTATTTTTATTTGGCCCTTATTTATGATTGCCTTGTGCAGCCGGTGCATCACTTTATACATGGGAAATAAGTGACGCTCTTCTGGCGCAAGGCCTTCATAAATAAGGCCTTGAGTTTCTTTGCTCTTGGTTTATGTTCTGCTTTTTGATAATGCTTGATATCAACATTTGCAAGGTAGAGGCTTTGTATTTTGGGAAACAGTGATGTTTCAAAAGTGAAATTCTGTGCTTGTACATAGGTTCTGCCCTGTGTTTTTTAAATGTTAATCAAAAAACGATTTTGGGGGCAAATCAATGGAATTTATATTTGGCTGTTATTTATGATTGTCTTGTGGCGTAGGTATGTCACTTTTAACATGGGAAGAAAGTGACGCACTGGTGGCGCAAGGTCTTCATAAATAAGGCCCTGAGTTTCTTTGCTCTTGGTTTGTGCTATGCTTTTTGATAATGCTTGATATCAACATTTGCAAGGTAGAGGATTTGTATTTTGGGAAACAGTGATGTTTCAAAAGTGAAATTCTGTGCTTGTACGTAGGTTCTGCCCTGTGTTTTTTAAATGTTAATCAAAAAACTATTTTTGGTGCAAATTAATGGTATTTATATTTGGGTCTTATTTAAGATTGTCTTGTGGCGTAGGTATGTCACTTTTAACATGGGAAGAAAGTGACGCACTGGTGGCGCAAGGCTTTCATAAATAAGGCCCTGAGTTTCTTTGCTCTTGGTTTGTGTTCTGCTTTTTGATAATGCTTGCTATCAACATTTGCAAGGTAGAGGATCTGTATTTTGGGAAACAGTGAGGTTTCAAAAGTGAAATTCAGTGCTTTTACATAGGTTCTGCCCTGTGTTTTTTAAATGTTATTCAAAAAACGATTTTTGGTGCAAATCAATGGTATTTATATTTGGGTCTTATTTATGATTGTCTTGTGGCGCTGGTATGTCTCTTTTAACATGGGATGCACTGGTGGCGCAAGGCCTTCATAAATAAGGCCCTGAGTTGCTGTTGTATAAACTTAAATATGTTGCAATTTATTGTTTATATTGTTTGCTTTTTGTCATTACTTTGTTGTTTGCTAATAGTGGTCTTTAATGTGTTTTTTTTTCAGAACAACAGATTCAAATCAATTTTTTAAAAGCAAGCAAAAATGCCTTCAAGGCAAAGAAGTATCAAAAATACCATACGTAAAAGGAGAACATCAGCAACAGAATTTATGGAATCCTCTACAACAACTACTTCAAAAAACACCAGAAAAGCTCCTGGTAAGACAATTAAGTCTTTTCTTCGCAACATATGTCGTACAAAAAGAAATGATATTGGTAATGTGAATATTCAGAAGGAGACAGCAAATCTAAAAAGGAAGGAGAGGCCCACAAAAAATGTCTCGATTGGAGTAGGAGAGAAGAGAATGGATAGCAATGGAAGGGTAAATCAATTTAGGGACATTCGTAGGCGAATGTTTCGTAATAGGGTAGTTTTAAATTTGCTAAACAATGATAAGAAAGGTAAACAGAGAACTGCTTTTTATAAGAAAAAGAAAAGTGTAGAGAAGATTGTTGATCAGGCTTTTGAAGTTAAGAAAAAATTATTTATTTTAGTAATCAATAGAATTAGGATACTTAATAAGGCAATTGATGTTTTCAAATCGAACAGTAGATGGAAAAGAATTATTAATCGGACTAATTTTTGTGAAGTATTTTCTGGCGAATGGATGCATAGTTCAAGTTCTGAGCCAATTTTCAATGAAGAGAGTTACTTTCAGGAAAATTATTTGGTGCATGCAGTTGACACCAGTGGTCGAGCATATGAGGTGAAAGATGGTTGTGTGATGGAAAAAGAGAAACTTGTGTCTAGAGATGCAGAAGAGGTGTTAGCTGATGAAGTTTTAGGGAGACGTACTAAGGGTCCAGTGTACACATGGAAATGCAGTAGTATTTATAGTGTGCAACAGGATTCAATCGATTTACTTCGAAATTTCTTACGTACATATAGTAAGAAAAGTCTCAAACAAAAAATGAAGATCTTGCAAGAGTTAGATCCTTGCAGAGTGAGAGAAAGCACAGGTTTGCATGGGCATTCACTGGCTTGTCTTTCTAGAAAAGTATGTCAGAGTGTTTTTCATCATTTTAGGATGTTAGCAGTGCATCATAATTAGGTGAGGAAATTAGTGAGAAAGTTGTATTATGCAAAAAGTCCAGCACTTAAGCTTAAACAGTTAAACAGTGCTCTTTTGCATGGATCTGAAGTGGATGTGAAGACTATTTGTGAAGAAATTGAGTTTTGTTATTTTAGGAACAAAGAGGACAGTGTAGAAATGGATATAGTAATGGATGGTAATGTGGAAGACAATGGACAGATTTCAAGTACAGAAAAGTTTGACGAGGAAATTACCAAGTTTAAGGTGAATCAAGTGAAAGGCCTAATTTAATTTGTGTGTGTTGTCGACAGACTCATTATAAGATTCAGACTAGGTTAGTTGATTTATATGCAAAATGTGAATTGGAAAATAATAGTGAATGGAAGGATTTTGTAAGTTATTTGTTGGTGGAGAATTCTTTTGATTTGAGTTTTGAACAGCGTATTTGTAATTATTGTTTGAAAAAATTAAATGAAAATAGAATGCCTGCTAGAGCAGTTCATAATAATCTTCAGTTGATAGATATTCCTTCTGAATTGATGGATTTAAATACTTATGAATCAATTTTGATTCAATGTGTCCATCCTTTTCAAGCTATCGTTCGCATGGAGCCTAAGATAGGGAAATTACCTCCTACAGATTTACAAAGAGGATTTAAGGGAAGAGTTGTTTATTTGCCTCTAGATGTCAAGAAAAATATTGATACAATTGGTGTAGAAAGAGTAGAAGAGGATCCTCTAGTTATTCTAGTTAATGGGGTTCCGACAAAGAGTAAGAAAATCTGGCTGGATGTTAGGAAAGTCAAAAAGGCAAGGTTATATTTGGTCAAAAACAATGAGTACTATAAAGATGTAAGTGTTGGAGCAGAGGAAACAGCTACAGAAGAAGACAGTGATTGTTCAGTTGGCCAAATTGAAAAAGTTGATGTGTCTAGAAGTGAAGAAATATATGAACATTATACTGTTCATCCTTTGCATTCCAAAGAAGTAATGGGGAATGCAATTGACTTGTTTCAAATGAAAGCAGCAAAAGGAAGTCCCATTAGTGTATGGGAAGAAAGTTTGGAAGCTCGTTGTTTTCCACAGTTATTTCCAACAGGTCATGGTGGGCAATATGACGATCGACCAGTTCAAATTCCTGCAGCTGAATACCGGACTTTAAGATTATATGCTGAAGATTCAAGGTTTCGGCAATGCATACCGTATTTGTTTCATCTACTGTATGAAAGTTATTTGTCTGGTCTTTCTTATGCAGTTAATCATATATTAAAAAGTGGAGCTCATTTGCAAAATGTTTCTGCAAGGGACTTTATGGAGAAAGTCAATCTGCAAGATTGTATTTTGGAATCTCAGCTAATCAATCTCATGGCATGTCAGCGTGGAACCAATGAGTATTGGTTCCGTCGTCATGGAGAATTGAAATGTATGCTAAGAAACTTAGGAACTCCTACATGGTTCCTCACTCTTAGCTGTGCTGAGTATGCATGGGACGACTTACTTCAATTTCTACGAGAGGCAAATGGAAACATACAAAATATAGAATTGAAAACACCTGGAGAACTGTGTTCTTTGGATCCAGTGAATGTTTGCAGATATTTTAATCATAGATTTGAAGCTATGATGTCTTTTATTACCAACAAAAAAAATCCCCCCCTTGGAGAGGTTTTGGATTTCTTTTGGAGGAAGGAATATCAAGCGAGAGGTGCTCCTCATGTACATATGTTGTTATGGATTAAAAATGCACCCAAATTTGGATCAGATTCGGATGAAATAGTGATGAGTTTCATTGAAGAGTATTCAACATGTGCTGTTCCAAAAACTACTGAAGAAAACAATTTAAGGCAACAAGTTTTACGTTTTCAATCTCATCGTTTTGGAAAGTACTGTCGTCGAAAATTTAAAAACAAGGAAATGTACTAAACGAAATGTCGGTTTGCGTTTCCACGACCAGTGATTTCTAAGGGAAGAGTAAATAATTTGATGTCATCTCTACGACATACTGTGACGATGAAATCTCCCCAAAATACATACAATTTAAAAAGAAACAAAGAGTCTAAGTACATCAACGATTACAACCCAGTGATTTTGTCCATGTGGAATGCTAACATGGATATTCAGTTCGTTGCTGACAACTCTATTGCTGTGGCTCGATATGTGACATCTTACATCACAAAAAAAGAAAAGACAGAACTGAAGGAAATGTGGGAAGACATTTCATATGAAAAGAGTCTAAGCAAGAAATTATTATACAGTTTCAGTCTGAAGATGTTGTCGCATCGAGAAAGTGGAGCATATGAATGTTCTGATCGGTTATCATCAGCAAGTCTCTCTGCCAAATCAAGAACAATCATTTGGGTGAGTCTAGGTCTTGCTGCAACAAGAAACCGAGTTTTGAAATCTGTACAAGAAATTGAATATTTGTCGGAGAAAGAACCAAACAGTACAGATATTTTGAAGACAAATATGTTGGATACATACTATCCAAATAGAAGTACTCACCTTGAGAACACTTGTTTGTATGAAGTTCTGCAAAACTACAGTTATAAGAGGAACATCACAGAAGATATCAATAATGGAAAATATGCAGTCATTGGCTATGAAGGATGTCTAGTGAAGCAGAAAAAAGGCCATTTGATTAATCATCGAAAATTGAGTTGCGAAGCTCCAGACAAAAGAGAATTTTACTATTTAGCTCTTTTGCAACACTTTAAGCCATGGCGTACAGAAGAGGAACTACTTGGAGATTTTCTCTGTTATGAAGACTCTTTTAATGCAACTAAGGATACCATAGAATGTCCTATTTTTCTAAATTATCTGCAAATGTTGAACGAAGAAATAGAGCAAGAAACCACAATTGCTGAAGAGATTGCTATAGACAGTTCTCAAGACAGTCAGAGTTCTACTTCATTGAGTCAGGATCCACTAGGAGGACCTATTATCCAAAATGAAGCTGCCACTGCCATGGATGAGGTGGAAAGAGCTATGGAAAAAGCTCAAGAGGATGGAGTTAACTTAGAAGATTTGGTAAAGCAACTAAACGTTGAGCAGATAAAGATATATGATGAAGTTACAGAACAGATTGAACATGGATTCAGACATGAGAAAAAAGAGTGCTCATGTACATCATTTGAGCCTGTCCGAATGTACGTAAGTGGAGAAGCACGGACAGGAAAAAGTTTTCCAATTAAAGCCATTGCAAGTTATCTGCAGAAAAGGACTGATTCACCGCTGTCTTGTGTTGTAACTGCTCCAACTGGTCTGGCAGAACATAACATTAAAGGGATTACTCTACATCGTTTACTGATGCTGCCAGTTGAGCATGATAATAAATTGCTTTACAACAAGCTATCTGGAGATGCGTGTTCTGAAGTTTCAAGAGTCTTGAAGAAAATGAAACTTCTTATCATTGATGAAGTAAGCATGGTCTCAAATCTAATGCTTGCTTTTGTGCATTTGAGAATGCAAGAAATTCTTAGAACAGAGTATGATGTGTTATTTGGAGGAAAACACATTATTGTTTTTGGAGATCTATTGCAGTTGACTCCAGTAAAAGGACAACCAGTGTTTAAAATGCTCACACATGAAGATACCAGGAAGTCCCTTGGAAGCATTGGAAATGTTAATATATGGTTACATTTTAAATATGTGGAACTGCTTCAAAATATGCGACAGGCAAAGGATGAAGAATATAAAAATATTCTACAAGATGTAAGAATTGGAAAAGTAAGCAAGCGTGGGAAAGAAGCTTTACATGCTCGATTAATTTCAAATTTGTATCCAAATGAAAACATTCTTCCTGAGAATATTTTTTAAAAAATTACTGAGAAGAAATCTGGGATATGTTTGATGCCAACTCTGCAAGAATGTTCCATCTTCAACAACAAAATGTTGGAGTTAGAAAATGAAGAGATTGTGAAACTGGAAGCAATAGATAAAATAGAGCATATGGGTACAACAATTGTTTTGTCAGAAAATTTGAAAACCAAATTGGATTCATTAGAGAAAACTATATCTAAAACAGCTGGTTTTGAAAAGACTCTGAATGTGTGTTTAAATTGTCGTATCATTTTGAGAAGGAATTTAAATGTTGAAAGAGGTCTGGTAAATGGAGCAATGGGTTATGTTGTTGATTTTGTGAATTATAGAAATAGAGATGGAATTGAATTTTTAAAAATAAAATTTGATGGCATTGAGCAAGTACAACAAATCAGTCGTTGTTCTGCTAGATTTTTACTTGTAAAAGACTTATATGTTAGCCGAAAACAGTTTCCTGTTTGTTTGGCATATGCAGTAACAATTCATAAATCTCAATGTTTAAGTGTAGATAATGCTTTAGTGAACATTGGAAGATCTGTGTTTAAAGAGAGTATGGCATATGTGGCATTATCCCTAGTCAGAACTTTATCAGGATTGTACTTGATTGCGTGTGATGAGACAAAGATTTGTGCAGATCTAGATTGTGTTAAAGAATACAATAGGTTAAGAAGAGAGTATGCTCCACATTTGCCTCAATATCCTCTGTTTGAAAAACGTGTGGTAGGCCGAAAAAGAAGAAATGAGAGTAATTGCAGTGAGGTAGTAGCAAAAAGACAAAAAGTAGATGAAACTGTAATTCAAAACAGAAAGAAAAAGGATTGTGAAGAAAATGTTGTTGGATTTCAGTTTGAAAATAGTTCTGGTGTCAACTGCTATGCTAATGTAGTGGTTAATGTTGTTGTTTTTCTTCAAACTTTACAAGAACAGATTGTTGAAAATCGGGATCAAAGATTGTGTGGTTTATTGAATTCTGTGTTTGAGAAATGTAGCAGTGATAGAGCAAAAATAGAAAGTGTAACAGAAATTCGAAATATTTTAGAAATGTGTTCTGGTCAAGATAAATTTTCACAGAACATTCAGCAGGATTGTCAGGAATTTTTAATGTATATGTTTGGTGTTTTGGAAGATGAAGGTGTAGATGTAGATAATCTTTTCAGCCTTTCTTATCAATGGCAGCATGACTGCCACAATTGTAGTTCATCAAGTAATACTAGAATAGATACTGAAAGATTTATATATTTGACTTTACCTGACTGTAAATCAGTGTCATTTAAAAATCTAGTTAAAGCAGCTGATCATAATATGGTGTGTACCCAATGTAACTGTCCAATGCTATCTACATTATATATACAAAGTTATGGACAGTATATCATTTTAGTTTTCCAACGATGTAGACCTGATGGAACTAAATTGTCAACTTGTATCAAAAATGTTGTGGCTTCTCAGTTATCAATTTCAGGAAGAACCTTTACAACTGAAGCTATTATTTATCATGACGGTCCTTCGACAACTTCAGGACATTATACATGCTACTTAAAATGTGAAAAAGGTTGGGGTTACTGCAATGATTCTCATTTGACTTATAAACAACGTTTGCCTTATGATTCTAAAAATTCTTACCTAATGTTTTTAAAACCAAAGTTTTAGTAAAGGGAATTGGCCTTTGAAGACGGGAATATATAATAAAAGTTAGTTAGTTAGTTAGTTAGTTAATCTAATGTTTTAAATTATTTATCTCATATAGGTACTGTAAGTGGATCTCAAAGTAAAAAATACTCATATATCAGACACGATTTGGCCGTAAGGAAAGTGTAAGGTATGATGTTCTTAGATTTTTTTTCATAGGAAGTCGATGAAATGGAAGTTATAGAGAACCGCAGGCTTTTTTTTCCACCAATAGGACCTTCACTATCTTCTATTTGGCCTCACGGAAAAGTATGTGAATTAAAGATTAGTGTACTTATATGAGTTGTAAGTGTTTATGGTTGTTTTTAAACACAATCTTTTAGATTGTGTTGTTTTTTTCCCGCTGTTATATGATGAAGAGTTTGAACTCACTAATTTAAGTGAAATTCAATATTTTCTGAGAACAGCGAAAAAAACTATGTAACATGTTGTATAAGTTATTCTATAGTTTGCATTGTGTAATTTATAATGTATTCCCATTGTCTCACACTCATTTTCCTTTTTCCACCCTTATTTAGCTCCCTTTACTCACTTACACTGCCTTTCTTTCACTTTGTTTCATCACTGTTCCTTTACTCCACTTCATTCACTACTCCTCAATCCAATTTCAACTGTCTGCATTTCCTCTCTCCCTTCCACCACTTTTCATCTTTCTCACATTCTCTCAGTACCACTGCTTTAGTTCTCTTCCCCTATAATTCCTTCTTTTGCTCCTTTACTCTTTTTGCAATCTTCACTCATTGTACTGCAGTTCACTCAGTCCTTCTCTTTGTCTTTCTGTCTACTTACTTCCTCACTCCTTTTTCCTCTATCGTTCTATATTAACTTCATTCCTTACATCCCCTCACTCTGTGACTCCCCTTCACTCACTCTCAGTCATCTTCCATTCCACTTTCTTATTAATAGTTCCTCATTTAGACTCCTCTACTTTTCACTCATTTTCCTTTTACTTTCTTCTCTTTCCTGATTTAGTTTTGGTATCTCGCATTCTTTTAGTATCTTACTTATCTTCAGTAATTTGTTCTCTTTCTATTTTTTTCCCTCTTTTTTCTCTTTCTACATTACTTTATTTCTGTTTTTGTATTCTTCACTATTGCTTTATTTCTTAGTACACTTTTTTGATTTTTTACCTCCTTACCTGTTTCTTCTATTTTAAAAAATATATTTTACTAATTATAACTTGTTTTTTCTTTTGTCTTTCAGATACAAAGTGTAGTTTAAAGATGCAAGTAAGTTTTCATTAATTATAAGGTAAGTGTGAGTACAAAATGTAGTTTATCATCACCCTTTGTTTTAACCTCACTACTTTTCTCTCACCCTACCTCACCTCTGTTTTCTTACTCTACTTCCCTCACTTATTCTTATCCTCCATATTTACTTCTCTTTTCCTTACTTTCCTACCACATTCAACTTCTTTCAGTGCCCCTGCTCACCCACACTCCCTCTCTTTTCTTTTTTTTCTGCTTCACTTAGTCCCTTTCTGACACTCCTTCCTTTACTCTCTATTGTTCTTTCTCTCTGTCACTCCCCATGTCTTACCCTTATTCACTTTTATTCACCCTCTTTCACTCCTTTTTACTTACACTTACTGCTATTTTCTTTCCCTCCGTCACCACTGTTCCTTTTCTCTGGTTCCGTCACTACCTTTCATTCCTCATCCTTTACTCTCCTTCCTTTTACTCTCATCACCCATTCACATTCTCCCAGAACATCTGCTTTAGTTTTCTTCCTCTTTCTTATCTTCTTTTGCTCCCTTATTCATTTTCCTTTTCTCAGTTACTTCCTCTTATACCTTTTCTCTGTTTTACTATCTATTACACAGTTTCTCTGTGTTCCTCCCTCTAGCTCTCTTTCTCTTTACACCACTCTCTTTATCCCCATTCCTCATGCTCACTCCTTCAATATTTTTTTTTCCTTTTTTTTTGTTGGTGTGCTGACGGGACGCGCCCCGGTACGCGCACCGGGGCGCTCACCGGTACGCGCACCGGGAGCGCTCCAGAGTGAAATATATAAAAAAAAAGAATATACTTTTAAAAAACAAAATATTATATTAATATACAACATAGGATTCATTTTTAGAAAAACATACCTTTTTAAGCTATAGATATTTGCGAAAAAATAACCTTAGAAATTCACTAAAAAACACATAGGTATGAGACCCTATAAAAAGTTAAGAATTAGCAGATAAAAAACCTATGAAATTCACTGAAAAAACCATAGGTTTCACACCAGTTATAGTTAGGAATTAGCATTTAAAAAACCTATGAAATTCAATTAAAAAACCATAGCTTTCACACCAGTTATAGTTAGGAATTAGCATTTAAAAAACCTATGAAATTCACTGAAAAAACCATAGGTTTCACACCAGTTATAGTTAGGAATTAGCATTTAAAAAACCTATAAAATTCACTGAAAAAACCATAGGTTTCACACCAGTTATAGTTACCTGGAAATTTTACTGACATAAAACCATTGAAATTCCCAAGTTATAGTTAGTTGGAGTCACTATAACTTGCGCGTGTAATGCACTGCTGATGACATCACATATTACATCACCTCTGCACCTCTGTTGGTTCTTTCTGCACTGCTCTTGCTTTTTTCTGCACCTAACTTGCCTCTTTCCACAGGTCAGCTCCTGTCTTGAAAGTTTCTGGGTGATTCTTTAAGCGGGGGCCAAGAAAATAGGGGGGTCCCAAAATGTGTTTTCTCCATGTTAATTTCCATATGAACTTTGGAATAGGCTTTCAGCCCGAACTGCTAAACAGAATTACACCAAATTTGGCACAAAGGTAGCTCTTGTTTCAGAAAGCAACCTTTTTTTAATGGTGTAAAACCGTTCAGTAGTTGCTAAGAAAAGAAATATTTATATCGTAGCACAGAGGTTGAGTCACGACTCCTCCTGAGCGCAAGCTTCATTTGGTTGGCCGCCAACACTCCAAACCAGGAAGTGTTGGCAGCTATTTTGTGACTCAGTAACCGAGTCACCAAAAAAACTGGAAAAAGATGAAAAACAAGAAAAGGGGGCAGGGGACAAACACCCGGACCACTGCTCAGGGGATCCCACAAGGACCAACAGGCCTAAAGAATTTTTTATTAAATCATTTTGGCAAATTCAAGGTGGGTGTGTGAATCCGGACAAAATTATAAAAAAAAAACGAAGAGTAGGCTCCTGCGCTTTATTTATTATAAAGCCCCCGAGTGGCCCAGGTCCCGGGGCAAATTCTAAATTATGGTGTGGGGGCCTAGGGGGGCCCCCACAGCCCCTGGGGCTGCCACGTCCCCGGTGCTTTATAATTTATGTGCAGGGGCATGCAGCCCCTCCTGCAGCCATCAGCAATTCCCTTGCCTCTGTCTGCATTTATCTTGCCTGTTTCTGTACCTCTCTTGCTTCTTTCTGCACCTCTGTTGCCTTTTTCGGCACCTCTGCGGCTTCTTTCTGTACCCCTCCTGTACCTTTTTGCACCTCTCTTCCCTATTTGTGCAACTCTCTTGCCTCTTTCTACACCTCTCTTCCCTCTTTCTGTACCATTCTTGCTTCTTTCTGTACCTCTGTTGCTTCTTTCTGTACTTCTCTTGCCTCTTTCTGCACCTTTCAGGCCTCTTTCAGCACCTCTGTTGCTTCTTTTTGCACTTCCCTTGGTTCTTTCTGCAATGCTCCAGCCTCTTTCTGCATCCCTTTGCCTCTTTGAGTACCTCTTTGCTTCTTTTTGCACTTCTCTCTCCTCTTTCTTTACCCCTCTTGCCTCTTTCTGCACCCCTGTTGCTTCTTTCAGCTAGTCTATTGCCTCTTTATGTACCTCTCTTGCTTCTTTCTGCACCTCACTTGCCTCTTTCAGCACCTCTGTTGCTTTTCGCTACAGATCTCTTGCCCCTTTCTGCATCCCGTTCCCTGTTTCTGCACATTACCTGCCTATTTCTGCTCATCTCTTGCGTCTTTCTGTACCTCTGTTACCTCTTTCTACAATTCTCTTGCTCTTATTGCACCCTTCGCACCTCTTTTAGCACCTCTGTTGGTTCTTTCTGCACTGCTCTTGCTTGTTTCTGCACCTCTGTTGCCCCTTTCTGCACTTCTCTTCCTTATTTCTGCACCTCTCTTCTCTCCTTCGGCAGCTCTGTTAAATCTTTCTCAACCACTCCTGCCTCTTTCTGCACCCCTCTTTCCTATTTGTGCAACTATCTTGCCTCTTTCTACACGTCTCTTCCCTCTATCTGCACCACTATTGCCTCTTTCTTTTCCTCTGTTGCTTCTTTCTGCACTTCTCTTGTTGTGTGTTAATTTAGATACCCTATATAGGTTTCCCCATTTATGCCCTTATTTAGGCAAATTCACATTGCCCTTATTTAGGCATAGAAATCCTACCCTTATTTAGGCATTATCCATGCTAACTAAATACAGGCATGGCCACCTACATTCGTCCATCCACGTGACAACGAGTTCTTGGAAAACCAGACTCTTAAGCCTTTAGGACTTCCCCTTGCTTTGAATATTGATTTCTCCTAGAACTCATTCATTATGCATGAACATCTATTCCTTAGGGGTTCATTCATGAAGTTCCCCTGCCCGACTTTTACATCAAAATACTAGCATTCCTAAACACTTTCAAGGTATAAATATACCTTCACTTGCCATGGCAAATAACGGCACAGTTCGGCTGCATACTTGCACGGCTCGCCACAGCAAGTTCGGGAGGAAGTCAAGTCCCCACCTGACGCACCGACCAAGCGCTATCATCCTTCTCGCAGAGAATAGAGCTCCAGTGTTTCTGACTCCCCTTGCGGGGTGTTAGAGATCGAGACCCAGAAAGAGATTCCAATCTCTCTCATTCTAAGGTATGGAGCAGACAAGAACCTAGAGGGACTTTTTGCAAATCTTGGCAACACCAATCTAAACTTTAGCCCAATTAGACTATAGAAAAACAGCACCTACTTCTTACCTCGTACTCCACTTAGGTTAGGTACACTGGGGTAGAAATAGCTAGAAGCACCAGATGAGTATTCACGTTTTAGCCTTTGTTATGTAGGTATGTATTTTATGAATATATGTCATAGCTAAAAACCATGCTATTGCAGTATTATTTTATCTTACTGATAACGCTGTACGTATTATACTTCACATTCTGTCTTACGATTGTAGCAGTTTATATCTCTTGCACGAGAAATAAGACTGTGTAAACTCTGTAGAAACGAAGCATGCACGATTGACTGAGTAAAACTTTTATCTATTGTTTCCACGATTCTGAGACTATTCCGATTCTAAAGGGAAACAAAGTTGTCATGTTTATGCGGTTGTCAGAAACAAATCCCTTCTTGTTTATTCGAGAAGTTTCTAGTGACCTCTGAGTTAGCTGGCCCACACAAGTAATTAAGTTTATTGTACTCGATAGAGGCATACTGACCTAAGTCCTATGCCACAACTATAGTGTATATTATTCCACTGCGCAGAGCCTATCAAGGATATAGGAACTACACTACATGGGGCCCAACGGTTTGGTAAGGCACTAATTTAATGCTAGATACTGAAGTAACACAGTTATGCTTTTCTCAGAGAGACCTATTCAAAATACTCCATAAGACATCTGGAGTGGGTAGGGATAAGATCCGCCATAGCTGAGTAGGACGAAAATCCTATGTATTAGCTGTTTGGTTTGTTCAACGTTGAAGGATACAGTGTTCCAAAATATTGTGCACCTTTTCTTTGTTCCCTTGAAACTTGCTCTGCAACTGTCATTAAACAAATGTCTAATAACAAGACAAACACCGAAACCGGTGGGGCTGTACCCGACGATGTCGCAGCAGCTTTTGATTATACAGGTTTTAATGAAACCGATGAAAATGCGATACTCATTGCTTCAAATTTAAGGAGAGCCATCACTCTAAAACTTATAAAACGTGGCCTAACACCAAGAGGTAGTAGAGCAGTTTTTGTGATAGAGGCACATGAATCTCACCAGACAGAGGTATTCTACTCATGGATAGTATTCCCTGAATCACATCCAGCAACACATTTGTTTCACTTCTACAAAGAAGATGAACCACATGAGGAATATATTCCCTTTGAGGATATTTAAATTCCACTCACATACCAGGAGCATGATCTCTGGTTTAAAGGCGCCCTAAAATATTACAATCACATTACCAGTCTCGGTCCAATAGGTAGACCAGGAGGAACATGGCCGATTGTAGCTGGCTATGCACCTCATCCTGACATCGAAGACATGTCAAATGTAGAATTACTTGCTCAACTCAAAGAGTTATTCAAAATATATAGACAATTGGTTCAATATGTGATGCAGACTTTCACAGTCCATCCAACATTAGCTATTCCAAGACAAACCTCTCTCTAGGGGAATACGTTAAAAATCACTCCACAGACGTTATACGCAATCATGGGTAAAATGCCCACAAAACGTGCACAAATTCCATTCTGGATAGCTCAAAAATTACTAAAATCAAAGCGGTATGTCCTAATACCAGCCCTTATGAGAAGCACAAAATTCTAACAATCTGTTTACCAATGGGGATAACACCACATCTGGAAGACTGCACCACTTGGGGCACAGTCTTTGCTGCTATCTACACTAAAACACATGGTGTTCCGTCTATGGCGGTAATCCCTGATGTCCTGAAAAAGATCCAAAACGAATATGGGGCAGAGCCTGTTCTGAATATATGTATGAAGTTACTTAAAAATTTTGACCAGGTCTCAACAATAATATTATCTAAAATTAAAGGAGAAGCAGCATCAGTGGCAATCCGCCCGAAATTAAGGGAATTTAATGTAACAGAACAACCACAGGAATTAGCCAGAATAATTCAAAAATCCTATGAAGAATTAGGCAGATACAGTTTGGGTGAGAAACCAGTTAAACCACAACTGTCTGAAGGTCCTGAGAAGGACTCTATTAAACACAAGCCTACCTCTTCTAAAAAGAAGGGGGAAAATAACAAACAACATTCAAAAGAGAAACGTTCTGAATCCCGAGGTAGGTCTCCTCAAAAGGATCCCTCTGAAAGGAGGTATAACCTCAGGAATAGGGATCATTTGAAAAAATCTGACAGGTATCAAGATACTGATACACGTTCCTCTCGTACCTTTCAGATATCGTCACAGACATCCGAAAGAAGAGGGCGGTCAGAACTAAAAGAACGTGTGAAGTCTAAAGACGATCATAATGTTCAGAACAACAAAACAAACCTCAATTCTCCAAGAAGAATGTAGCAGGTCTGAAGATCAGACATACTGAGAATTCTGAGAACACTACTCAACTAGCTCGCCAGAACCTTAAGGGACTTCTGGAGACAATGGACAGAGAACAGAGGACATTCAAGTTGAGACTGCAGACACCAGGGTTAGGTCTCCACATAGGTTATAGGAAATGACACTCCGGAAGGAGGGAGACATTCCAATAAAAGTGAAAGCACTCTTTTGGGAGCATCTTTTAAAGGTTTATGATATACTTCTAGCAAAACAGGACTGGTCATCAGAATTTATCAGGGAGTGCCCACATGGCATAGACATCACTATGCCAGCATTCTCCAACCATGTTCCAGTACATTTAAAATATACATATACAAGGAACTGGGCAGTGGCCCAAGCCCCAGCATTATACAAAAATCATGTAGGATGGGATGAGGACTCACCTCACCACAAGATCCAGTTAAAAAATCAACCAACTGCACAAAGGCAGTATCCAATTAAGCAAGAAGCTAAAAAACAGGTCAGGGAGATCTTAGATCAACTTGAATACCAAGCGGTGAATGAAACATGCACCTCCTCAATGAACAATCCTTTATTTCCTGTTTCCAAACCAGACAATACATATCATCTAGTGTTGGATTACAGACACCTAAACTCTTGTTGTAAAACATTTGCAGTGCAAAATGCACATAGTACAACATTAATGAATAACATTGTGCGTAAAAAATATAAAACCACATTAGATATTTCTAACGGTTTCTTTTGTCAAAACATTGCACCTGAAAGCAGGTATTTGACGGGTTTCTCAATAATGTGGACCCAGTGTCAATTTTGTCGACTCCCACAGGCGTTCAAAAACAGCCCAGGGTTATTCTCAGCAAGGGTAACAGAGTTACTACAAATTTATGATGACGAGGCATTGTCATACGTCGATGATATCTATCTGACAGACGATGACCTGGACAGGAACTTGAACAGGGTGAACACCATTATACTGGGCTTCACCTCTGAGGGTTATAAATTCAATAAAAATATCTAGAATTGACATTCACAACGTTTTTTTCTAGGATATGAACTATCAAGTGAAGGAAAAAGCCTGGCAGCCAACTTTTTAGAAAAATGTGCACTGCTCCAACCTCCAGAAACGCTGAAAAACTTCGAGTCGATTCCAGGTTTTCTGAATTTTGGAAGAACATACATTCTAAACTACGCAGAAAGGGTTAAACCTCTATACGAATTAATCAAACCTGATTTTAAAATCACACATTGGATACAGGAACATACAGATATCCTGGGTTCACATCAAACTGATATGTTAGCAACAAAACACTTACAAACACATGTAAACGTTCACAACTTAGTGATCCGAATCATTCTGGGTCAATGCGGATTCACCTACTTAATTTTTAACGAATGTGAAAAAGTACTAATTGCGTAGAAATCACACTTGTATACACAAGCAGAAATAAAAATTTACATCAACACAAAATATTCTGACAGCAGTTCAAACCGTTGTAGCAAAAGAAAGAGCCCTAGCACAGGGGAAACATATTATGGTCGTAACTCCTGTCCCAGCTTTAGCGGCAGTTACAAAAGCGAGTATTCCAAATGCAAAAGCTTTACATCCAAGATGGATACAATGAGTTAATTCACTTGCTGCAACTGATGTTGAATAGGTTTTTGATTCTTATTTAAAAACACAAACATTCCTGCAATACAAACAAGAATTTCCTCTGCCTACTGAAATTCTCCCTTTTGATCAGTACGAATTTATAATTTATTCTGACGGATCTGCACATCCCGCTACGGAGTGTAAGCAAGCTTAAAGTGCAGCATGCGCGATCGTTAAAGTTTGTATGCACGATGGCAAATTCTGACCAATGATCACAAAAACACAATCTCTAGGAGATTATACAGCTCAGCGAGCTGAGCTCCAAGCATTTAAAATGGCACTTGAAAATACAGATCGCGAATTCCCCACACTCATAGTGTGCCATTCTTTTTACTGTTTTCAATCATATAATGAATATTTACAGAATTGGCTTCAAAATGGTTTCAAAGATGCCCAAGGTGACACGATCAAGCACAAAATGCTTTGGGAAAAAGTAGTCCAGTTTCGAAACGCACTACAAAACACTCACGTGATACACAAGCTGAGTCATCAACGTGAGGGCGTTCACGTTGAAGGGAATTCATTGGCGATAAAGCCCCGAAATGGGCTGTGCAAACGGCTTCCGTAGCCTCAATCACTTGTTCAAAAACAAAAATAGACAGTGAAATAATACTGGCTGTCAATGCTTCAAGCAAAGGCAGCAGTGCAGTGTTACCTAAAACGTTTCCACTCATATATAATTGATGCGAACAATGTTCCATTTGCTCGAATCCCTGGAGTGGGGGATAGGGTAATACCAAACATGGAGGGATCGCCTCTGCTCTTGCAGGTGTTTATGCTACAGTATCATTATTAAAACAAAGATACTGGTGGCCCAGCATTAGGAAACAGACCAGACACTACTTTTAGACTGTGAAATATGCCAAAAGATGAAAATCTCCACTGTGAAACGTCCTGCACAGATGCCTTGTTAATTTTAGATAAAGCATTAGCTTGTGTTTACCTGGAGCACTGTGGTCCCTTACAAGGGGATGTTAACTATAAATATATCATGGTCACAGTGGATTTGTGTTCAAGGTTCCTATGGATATGCCTAGCGCTCGGCGGATGCTCAAACTGTTATAAAAGATTTGCGAGTCTTTATCAGCACACACGCAATTGGTACACTACACTCTGACCAGGGCCCTGCGTTTAGCTCTCGAGCTTACAAAGAAGCCATGGCCAGTTTGGGCGTAGCATTGCGGTATTCTTCTCCATTCCATCCTCAGGTAAATTCTGTTGTGGAAAGAAAAAACCGGGACATAAAGCAGTCTATAACAGCTAGGGTGTTAGGTTCGGGTGATGGGTGGGTCAAACATCTTTATGGGGTCCAACGCTCATTAAACAATTTGCCAAGAACTTCTCTGGGGGGTGTCACTCCATATGAGGTCCTATATGGGACTAGAATGTTGGTTCCGGACCTTGACATTAAAGGCACAGTGGTGGAAAATAAAGCATTTGATATCAAAGATCGTTTGACTGTTTTACAGGACTTAAATGAACTAAGATCAAAACAAAGCAATGTGTTCCTGAAGCCAACCACCACTGTGGAAAATCCGTCCGTCCCAGCAAGGCCTGTCTGGATCCCCAACCTTGATTATCTAGTCAGAGAAAAGATCGTGGACAAGAAGGAATTTGGGCCTTCTTACAGACAATCAGTACCTGTCCTAGCAAACCACGGATCAAGAACAGTACTTTTGCCGCCCGTGCTGGTAAAAAGGAGAAAAGATTTGTGTCCATTGACCTGATCAAACCGCACTATGTTACCGATACTAAGCTGTAGGCCAAGTGGACTCTGACAATGTAGCAGACGCACTCCTCTAGCTACAATCCAAGATGTTCAAACTGAGAGACTCATCATCTTTGAAGATTCTACAGTGAGAAATGAAGGACTAAGCAACACTGCTATGGAACTTATCCCTCTTGAGACCCAATAACAGTTCCTCCTGATACACCTGTCTACAACGAAGTAACAAGTGATCAACTGGTTTTAGCTATTTCAACAAATTCTAATTCAATTCCAACCATTGACAGAACTGCCTCTGGCTCTTTCATTGACTTTGATATGTTTTCTGAGGATTCCAGTGAACCTGAAACAACGCCAGCACAAAGAACTTTCAAAGAACAAGCAACAAACTTTTTTCATCTCCTGAAAAAGACTTATCTGGTTTCATCATGGATTGAACTATGGATTGTTTTGGGACTATTGTTCTTTCTACTTTGGTTAGCTTCGATAATAACTATGGGTTTGCTGATAAATGGAAGTGATTTTCAAATGGACACAGCAAGTAAAAGAGTGAACTTACTTCTCCAACAACACAAATCATCCCATCGTGAACAAGAGACTTGTCAGCAGTGAACATCACAGCCATTCCTATACCACACGGGTACTCATAGTACGGCCCCGGGCCGCCAGCAGCCCGGCAAGCCTTCCCTGGTGGCCCGCCGACCTTCCAGACATCGTACCCGTGTATTTTAAAAACAAATGTAATCGTGTCTTCAAACACTGCTGGTTGCTGCAGCGCGAGCCTAAGAGACTGTGCTGCCCTGTGGTGGCCGGCCGCCGGGTGATTCCAATGATAGTCAGAGTGGAGCTGCAGGGGCCTAAGAAGAGGTTAAATACAGCAAGGCTCATTAACATACAAATGGTCTTTCTAAAGACCTGTGAAGTGCTCGGTGGGGCTGTGTGTGCCAGGAGGCTGTCTCAACCCGGGCTGACACATGCAGGGTGAGGTGAAGAGGGTGACAGAGGGAGGTAGTGGGACGGAGACAGTGGGGGAGGGAGAGAAAGGAGACAGAAACATCGGGGCTTGTTCCAATAAATATGAGCTAATGAAAACAGTTTTACATAGATACTTTAGGAAAATACACCACCTATGTGTAGCTCGCCTGCTGTCTCTAATGTAGTCATCGGGTGTTTATTTAATGACAGCACTTATATCCAGATGACTTTACTCTCACACTGTGTGTGACAACTTCATCTTGTCAGACGTGGCACCTTATTTGGTTACCATGTCAATTGTACTCCAAAGACTTGTGTTATTTTCTTTATATTTGTATTGACTTAGTACTACCATCGAGCTAAATTGGCAGGTCAGTTCTATCTTAATTACAGTCATCAAATAGCATGTGCTTAGCAATAGCAGCAGCAAGTGCAGAATCCAGGAACACTGTCTGGTGTTCAAATCTAATAGGTTTCTGAGTTATGTAGACGCATTCCAAACTTGCCTGCAGTCAGCACATGTTGAAGTGCTGGTCCGCTTCGGTTCGAGAAATTATGTTATTGCTGGCAATTCCTTAGGTGCAGGAGTATTGGGACCACTCAGTCCAATGCAGGTAAGCAATTGAAGGTGCCAAAGTATTGCGGTACTTCACAAGCAGCGCTAGTGCTTAGGGCAGTGTCTTTAGAAACCACATTGTTTTAAAAACAGGCAACGTTTCTCAGTCCCAGCGTCGCAATGAACAAGATGCTGGTGCTCCCTTTTAAGGGAATTATGGTAATGGCAGCCCCTCACAGATAAATGTGCTGGGGCACTGGGAGGGAGGAAAAGGGAGGGAGACAGAGGGAGAGGGAGGGAAAGGAAGGGAGAGGGAGGCAGAGAGGGAGACAGACAGAGGGAGGGAGACAGACAGTGGGAGGGAGATGGAGGGAGGGAGAGGGAGACAGAGAGCGAGACAGAGGGAGTGTGACAGACAGTGGGTGGGCAACATAAAGAGGGAGACAGACAGAAAGAGGGAGACAGCCAGAAAGAGGGAGACAGACAGAGGGAGGGAGACAGACAGAGGGAGGGAGACAGACAGGGAGACAAAGGGAGACAGACAGAGGGAGGAGGGAGACAGACAGAGGGAGACAGGGAGACGGAGATAGGGAGAGGGAGACAGAGAGGGAAACAGAGGGAGGGTGACAGACAGAGGGAGGGTGACAGAAAGAGGGAGACAGCCAGAAAGAGGGAGACAGACAGAGGGAGGGAGACAGACAGGTAGACAGAGGAAGACAGGCAGGGAGACAGAGAGAGACGGACAGAGGGAGAAGGGATACAGACAGAGGAAGACAGGGAGAGGGAGGGAGGGAGAGGGAGACAGAGGGAAGGTGACAGACAGTGGGAGGGAGACAGAAAGAGGGAGACAGACAGACGGAGGGAGACAGACGGAGGGAGAAGGGAGACAGACTGAGGGAGACAGACGGAGGGGGGAGAAGGGAGACAGAGGGAGAAGGGAGACAGAGGGAGAAGGGAGACAGAGGGAGGGAGAGAGGAGACAGAGGGAGGGAGACAGAGGGAGACGGAGGGAAGGAGACATAGGGACGGAGACAGGCATATGGAGACAGAGGGAGGGAGACAGGCAAATGGAGACAGAGGGAGGGAGGCAGGCATATGGAGACGGAGGGAGGGAGGGAGACAGAGAGGGAGAGGGAGGGAGAGGGAGACAGAGGGAGGGAGACAGAGGGAGGGAGGCAGAGGGTGACAGAGGGAGACAGACAGAGGGAAACAGACAGAGGGAGACAGACAGACAGAGGGAGATAGACAGATGGAGGGAGGGAGAGGGAGACGCAGGGAGGGAGACAGAGAGGGAGGGAGGGAGAGAGCGAGAGAGAAAGAGGGAGACAGAGAGGTTGACAGAGGGAGGGAGACAAAGGGAGGGAGACAGAGGAAGGGAGACAGAGGGAGGGAGACAGAGGGAAGGAGACAGAGGAAGTCAGGGAGAGACAGATGGAGTCAGTGGGGGGACAGAGGAAGGGAGGGGAGACAGAGGAAGGGAGAGGGAGACAGAGATGAAGAGGGACAGAGACAGAGGGAGGGAGACAGGGAGGGATACAGAGGGAGGGAGAGAGAGAGAGAGACAGACAGAGGGAGACAGAGAGGGAGAGGGAGTGAGTGAGACAGTCAGAGTGAGTGAGACAGAGAGGGAGAGAGAGGAAGTGAGACTGTCAGAGTGAGTGAGACAGAGGGAGACAGGGAGAGAGGGAGAGAGGGAGAGAGAGCTTGAGAGAAGGAGAGAGACAGAGAGAGTGATAGCGAGAGTGATAGAGAGAGTGAGAGATAGAGATGAAGAGAGAGAGAGAGGGAGAGAGAGAGAGAGAGAGAGAGATAGAGAGAGAGAGAGATGTGTGTATGCTGGGTCTGGTGGCTCAGTGGATGAAGGCGTCCGCTGCAGGGACCTGTGATCAATCTCAAGGTCAGAGTTTTTTTGTTGCTCTAGCCCCACCATTCCCCCACTGACCCCACCCCAACCGGTGTAGCCCTCAGATGCAAACCACACTGTAAATGTGGCCCCAAGAGAAAGTTTGTGAATTCCCATGCTGTGCCAGATGGTATAGTTTGGGACAAAACCGAATATGACATTTTTGGCCCATCGGAACCTTTGAAGATTCCACACTTATTTAAAATGTCTTTAAGTGACTTTATTACCTCTGGTACCTTTTCTGATGATTGGGACCTCGAGACTGTCAATAACATGATGTCTGATCTAGAAATGTCTGCAGTATTCACAAATCATTAATATTTAGAGGGTTTGTCAGACTATGAACAAATGCATTGTTATAACCACTATGGTCCTCATTTCTTGCATAAGACAGCAACACCTAGAAATATATTTATGTATAACCAATGGGAACATTGTCCTATACCTCCAAAGGGTAGCTCAAACATTTTTGCAATAACATTTCCATATTTTTCAGGGTTCAACTCTTCAAATCCAGAAACATTTTTCTTTAAAAATGTTAAAAAGACAGGAATGCAAAATATGTTAACCAATACAAAACAGATTTATTCTGCAGCCTTTATTGCCCAACTGTCTAGACAGGGTTTCAACTTTTGGAAACACAATGTTGAGACAAAATCTGTCTGGGGCTCAAAAGATTGGCAAGTACAGGGGGTAGAAGCTTTGTTTAGAGCCTATATCATCTCTGAGCAAATTATGTTTTTGAATGACACTATCCAACAAACGTCATGCCTTGGATTAGCCAAGATCAAAGACATAAACACTCCGTCCATACCTGCACCTGCAAGTAATAGCACTACACAGGGGGAGGTCGATGTACATACTATTTTGTATCACAGATCAGATCCTTAATGGAAAAAATGGTTGATCCGGCCCACAGACACAAACAACTGTCACAATCGAGTCCTGAACAAAACGCAGGGTTTCACTATCAATAGGCCAGACCCATTCTATGTTCAAAGACAGCATCCAGGGGTAGTAACAACATACAGTGTAGGCAAAGTTTGCCTTGGTTGGCTACAGAAAGCTACACTAGAGGATGTGAAACAACACTTAACTTTACTTAAAGAAGGGGCTGACCTAAGGGAATTCTTGCTAGGACCAGGAAAACTGCATCAAAAACGTTTCATATATTCTGCTTATAATGAAATATGGAAGGTTACCCAAGCAGAAACTGCAGAAAGAATACGAGAAATTGATCGTATTAATTCAGAGAAATCTCTTGCTGTATTAGACAATGGGTTAACAACTTTGTCATCCAGGATATATTCATTGGACAGCATTGTATCTTCTGCCATAGACATCATGGAACAAGACTAGATCATGTTGCAACATGGTCAATCTCAGCTACGTTCTATCATGTTATTAGGTTGACGCTAAAAAACTTGTGTGCAGGCTATGTGCCTTGGCATTTAATCAACACTACGTCACTGTTTACAGAATTGAATCTCACTGATAAACAGATCAAACTGGCAAAAAGGGGAGAAGACTATATGGGTCTGAGCATTGAAAACCTGGAAAAATTACCATTCACGGTGGCAGAAAAACCAGCTACTGAGTGGATCAGACATGGTAAAATTACTCTGCCTGTTACAACTTTCCATTTTCAGTATTGCCTAAAACATATACTAGCAGGCAAATATGAAAGGTTGGGTAAAGGATACATTAAGACATCCTAGGATTTACCATACACACCCAGATGTTGGAGTGGGGGACGTGAAGTGTTTCTTAGCGGTACAAACTGTGAAAACGCACTAAGCAGTTCTCTCCTATGCCAGGGTATTAATTTACATGGGCCTGTGATGGTTCCACTACAAACTTATCCTGCCACCTGCAAAGTACAGCGGCTGCAGAGATTAATCCAATTTTTGGCCAACTTTCGAATGGGAATTACATTATTTTGAATGATCACAGCTGCTGTGCCATGTTGCCAGGTATCCCATATCTAGTGATGGTTACATCCAGGGTCACTTGCTGTATGTAAGTCTTGTTCCCCCAATTAGACATAGTAAGGGAGTCGCCTCTATGGCCTTCACTGAACATCTCATCTATACGAATCGATGCTCGAAGCAGAATAAAAGCTGTGCCACTGAACTCGGCCAAAGAAACCTATAATCTACAAGTCGCAAGGACTTCAGCTAAGATACAAGTACTTTTGAATACAAACTGCCCTATACATTTCTCAGAAATGTTGGAAAGTCTCTTAAACATGTCTGATACGAGCGGTATCCTCCAGAGAGCCCCGCACCAGAGCGCGGCGCTCCTCAGCAGCAACTCACGTCCTCTCTGCTGGAAGAACGCCCAGTCTCCCCCAACATGAAGTGTGGGTATTAAAATCCCTTTCCAATAGAAATTGGCGTCTCGTACCGTACGTATCTAAGCGCTTTAGCACATCGTCAGAGCAGAAAGCGCTTCATACATTCTACTTTAGCGTGCAACGTCCATTGGGCTGAAAGAGAGGGCGTTCTTCCAGCAGAGAGGACGTGAATTGCTGCTGAGGAGCGCCGCGCTCTGGTGCGGGGCTCTCTGGAGGAGACCGGCCTGCTCAGGGGAGGGAAGCGGCCGCCGCTGGGAGTTCCCGCCCTGGTGACAGCTGAGGGAGATTCACGATACCTGAAGGGTGCAGGGAGAGCTGCTAAAGACGGCAGGTCGGCAGCGTACTTTAGTGAGAGAGTCCACCGCGCCGAGACTGATGGAGGCTGCACCTGACCCGAGAGCAGGGTAGGTTGCGCCTCTCCTACGAACCGGGGGGCGCTGCTGGGGGCTACACCTGTCCTGAGAGCCAGGGGAGGGTAGGCTGCGCCTCACCTACGAACCGGGGGGCGCTGCTGGGGGCTACATCTGTCCTGAGAACCAGAAAGGCTGCTGAGGCTTCATCTATCCTGAGCGTCAGGAGCGCTGCTGGGGGCTTCACCTGTCCTGAGAGCCAGGGGCACTTCTGGGGTGCACCTGCCCTGCTGCTTGGAGTGCACCTGTCCTGAGAGCCAAGGGAGGCTGCTCCTCACCCAAGAACCCGGGGTCTGCTGGAGGCCACACCTGTCCAAAGCACCACGGTCGCTGGGGGGTCGCTACACCTGCCCTGTGAACTAGGGATGCACTCGACCAGGAAGTTGGGGGGCTGACCAGAGACCTAGAGGAGGCGGCACCTGGCCACTGAGCCAAGAAAGGCGGTACCCAGCCAGAGTCAGGGAGACTGCAAGCAGCATGGGCCTTCATCTCAAGATGATTGTAGCAGGCTACCTGCTGCTATCCGGACATGCAACTGCATGATCCGGACAAACCGCTGTAGGCACACCATAGCCTAGTTTCTCACTGTAAATAATTTTCACTTTTTTCTAAAGTTTAGAAAACAATATTTTTTATTAAAAAACACGTGAGTAGGGTTGGGAAGTTGTGCACTCGTCCTGAAGAAGGAACACTGAGTTCCGAAACATGTTGACGCACACCAGAGGTAGAGTCCATAATCAAGACTACTAACCTCGCCTTGCACCTTTTTAATAGCACCAGCCAGAGTTTTCGAATAAATTTTTTCTCACAAACCTACTGGCCAGGTGTCTTTTTAATCCTCACCACACCCTTCACTCACATTCTCCCATATACCCCAGCACAAGCACATAACACACACCACACATAGTCAACCACTCTAGTGCTCCCGCGCAGTCGCTGGTCGTAGCACGCCGCATCCCTCTAGCGGGGTGCGAAGACCCCGATGATGAAGCATGACACCAGGGGCTTGAAGGATAGTGCCTCGTCAATTTTAATTCCTAGATTTCGGGCACTCTTTATAGTGCTCGGCGGGGCTTCAGCATTGGGTGGCCAGCAGGTTTGGGGAGAGAACAAATTATTTTTCCCAAAGGGTAGAATTTCCGTCTTTGCAGTGTTGCATCTCAGATGGTTTATGTTCATCCACTCAAAAGTGGCCTTTAGACAATCTCTAAGGGAGCGTTCAGCAATTGCCGCGTCCTCATCTAGGATTACAACTAGTTGAGTGTCATCGGCATAGGCTATAGAGCTGATGGCAAAAGAGGAGATAAGTTTCATTAAAGGGACCATGTATAGGTTAAACAATATAGGGCTTAAGCTGGAGCCCTGAGGTACCCCAGATTGAACTTCTCTTGCCTCAGAGTGGTATGGGCCTAGGAGGATAGTCTGTTTTCTTTGTCTGAGGAAGTTGGTAAACCATTTCAACACGGTGCCCCCTATGCCTGCACTACTCAGGCGATGAAGTAGAATATCGTGGGACACCGTGTCGAACGCCGCAGATAGATCCAGTAGGATCAGGACGGCTCTTTTGACCTGGTCCAGAGCGGCCCTGATAGTTTCCGTTGAGAAAACAAGGGCAGATTCAGTTGAGTGGTGAGAGCGGAAACCTGCTTGATTAGGATGTAGCAAGTTGTTGTTCTCTAAATATGCGGTGAGCTGTTTGTTTACACATGTCTCTGTGAGTTTACATAGTGCTGGGAGAAGTGATATGGGTCGGAGATTTGACAGTGTCGTAGGATCCTGAATAACTTTTTTCTGAAGGGGTTTGACTACCGCGACCTTCCAGCATGTGGGGATGTCTCCTGTTTGCAGGGAGGAGTTCAGGATTGAATTAATGATTGGGTTGACCTCATCTTTTATAGCCTTGAGTAGTAGAGGTGGGCAGGGATCAAGAGGAGAGCCTGAGTTCAATTTTGAAATGGCTTGAGAGGACTCAGTTGAGTTAATCAAGGTAAAACTGTCCCATTTAGTGGTACAAGGTGAGTCTTTTTGAATGGTAGGGTCTGCTGTGTTTAATGCTTTCTGACTGATCTGTGGAAACTCTTTGGTAAAGTTTGTGATTTTCTGTTCGAAATATTCCGCTATTTTGTCACAGAGGGCTTGAGACGGTGGAATTTCCTGCGATAGCATTTTAGGTTTTCTGAAGCCATTGACTATTTGGAATATCTCTTTTTGGTTGTTGTTGGTCGATTCTATCAAGTTGGTGTAATAATTTGTTTTCGCCAACTTGATGGAGGTGTGGTAATTCCTCCTAACATTCTTATAGTTTTCCCTATCTTCCTGCTTGTAATGGCGTCGCCATTTTCTTTCCAGGAGTTTCACTTCTCTTAACGTGACTTTTAGGGATTTGGTGTACCAAGGAGCGGATTTTTTCCTTTGTATTTTGTTTGATTTGGCTCCTCCTGTAGTCAGTTTTTCCCCAATAGATTTCACCCAGTTCTTGTAGTTTCCGTAGTCAGTGATCACATTTCCCACTGGTGTTGGTTTTGCTGTCTGCACCCAGTTCATTAGGTCCGGGTGCTCGATGATTTTTTTCCAGCAGGGGGTAGGACTTGTGGTGAAGGGAATTGACTTAATTTCTTTATTGTTGTCTATTTTTAGATTGAAACTAATAAGTTTATGGTCTGACCATGTTTGGGTCAGTGGTGGTTCAACTGTTATAGTATTAATATTCGAGCAAATGCAATCTAATATGTGCCCAGCATTATGAGTAGGTTCCTGAGTTAGAATCGTCAAGCCTAGTATGGTCAGGATGTCTTTAAAACAAACAGCGTTAGGGTCATTGGGGTTATCCAAATGTATATTTATATCTCCTAGTAGAGTGAAATTGGCCGAGCGTAGGATTAGGTTAGCGAGAGCTTCCCCAAAGCTGTCCAAGAAGCGGGTAGCTTGTCCGGGGGGTCGATATACTAATAGACCGGAGAAAGTAAAAGAGTCATGAGCCTGCAGACTGAAACTGAGGCATTCTGCTTCCTTTATCTCAGATATTTCCGCAGTGGCACATTTAAAGGAGTCACGATAAATTATGGCTAATCCTCCTCCACGTTGAAGAGGTCGGTCCAATCTCTGAATTAGAAAGCCCGGGGGTAGGGCATTAACTATATCGGGATTGGACCAGTCTTTGAGCCACGTCTCAGTTACCATTAGGCAATCGAGATCCATTTCAGTAATGAGGTCATATACATGTTGAGCGTTCTTGCACATAGAGCGTGCATTTATAAGTGCTCCCTTAAGGGTCCTATCAGCGTTTTTGAGGCGTTGTGTCGTGAAGGGTATTATGTGTTGCTTGCATTGTGGGCAACAGAAAGGTTCAGTCCATTTTTCTACCACGATGGTTTGGGGGCAGTGCAAAGTATGGGTATTCAATGATAGAAGGTATTCTTTAGTGGGTGACATATAGGGGGTAAGTGGAACATAATTTCTGGCCCTAGGACCGGACTCAGCGCGGACGGGCGCAGACGGGCAGGACTTTGGCTTGACTTCGGCGCCGCTCCGGCGCCGCTGTTCGCGTCCGCTGCGCGGAGGTGCGCCCATCTCCTTTTGTAGTCTCGGCGCTAGAGCGCTGGGACTGGCTACTTACTCCAATATGGCCGCCACTAATCTAATATAGCGTCAGGGTCTGTGCCGATATATCCGAGGGTGTGGGGAGTGCAGAGATGCTAGATTTACGTTTAAAATACGGCGCTAAACAAAAGTATAACGAGAACTTTCTGCTTTTTTAAAAATGAAATGCTGCAAGTGGCCTAACACCCGGCTTTCCGCCTCAGGTGTATACACAAAAAAACACAAGTCTCGCGAGTGCTCGCGATGCCTCCTTTTGTAGTCTCGGCGCTAGAGCGCTGGGACTGGCTACTTACTCCAATATGGCCGCCACTAATCTAATATAGCGTCAGGGTCTGTGCCGATATATCCGAGGGTGTGGGGAGTGCAGAGATGCTAGATTTACGTTTAAAATACGGCGCTAAACAAAAGTATAACGAGAACTTTCTGCTTTTTTAAAAATGAAATGCTGCAAGTGGCCTAACACCCGGCTTTCCGCCTCAGGTGTATACACAAAAAAACACAAGTCTCGCGAGTGCTCGCGATGCCTCCTTTTGTAGTCTCGGCGCTAGAGCGCTGGGACTGGCTACTTACTCCAATATGGCCGCCACTAATCTAATATAGCGTCAGGGTCTGTGCCGATATATCCGAGGGTGTGGGGAGTGCAGAGATGCTAGATTTACGTTTAAAATACGGCGCTAAACAAAAGTATAACGAGAACTTTCTGCTAGAGAGAGCTCTATTGGAGATAAAGTGTTGTGAGCGCATCATCCAAATTTTAGGTTTACCTCATCTACGAGAATTAAATACCACATGGTTTCTTTCATTCAGAACAATCTGGCAAGATTGAATCTTACCTGTTCTAATCTGCCTGTTTTGCGGTGAAGAATGCATGCTACTCATCTGTCTAACACTCCCATCAGTCATGCCTACGGATATCGATACTCTGCTGGACCCGGTAATGACCCATGCTCTGTGTTGTCCACAGCGGCTACCAATCCTGATGACAGCATTCATTGAGATCTCAGACGCAAATTGCTACTGCTGAGATACAAGATGAAACAACAGGCACGCAGGCAACATCCGATACAAACTTTGCTGATGCGACCATTGCTGAAGGCGATGCTAATCTTCGAAACGAGGTAATCCAAATTTCACCTACAACGGTAGACGACTTTTTGTCTAGAGGATTAGAAGATTTCATGTTTTCTCCATCCCCATACACTGACTTTTTATTCAGCACACAGTGTACCGGGAAGATGCTGAATTTGGCCTTCATTTTTCAAAACAAAGACTAAACTTGGAAATTTTTCCTATGATTAATTTTTTTTTTCTCCAAATTTGTGTTTTTCTTTTTTTTTGACAAAGTAATCTGCTTACAGTAGAACTATTCATAGGGAACATAATTATTTGGAAAACTTTCAAAGACATTATGTCACCTTGTCAATAACGATTATTTTATATAACTTGACATGAAATGGTTTCGGCCTTTTTTCTTCTGCATTTACGAGCCATTTCATCATGTATATATATATATATGTTCATTCATTTAGCATTCACTGTAAATGTATGCTTGGAATGAAAGATTGCTTTAATACGTATAGCACCATTGCATTTTTTATGCATAGCAACAGTTTTGATGCATTTTATAATGTATTTTAGAAATGGTTTTAGCAATTCATGTGTAGCTATATTTTAGAACATGTTTAGACTTTAGTAAAGTTGTTCATATGAAACTGGAGTGGGTGTTGTGTGTCGATTTAGATACCGTATATAGGTTTCCCGATTTATGCCCTTATATAGGCACAATTCACATTGCCCTTATTAAGGCATAGAAATCCTACCCTTATTTAGGCATTATCCAGGGTAACCAAATACCGGCATGTCCACCTACATCCACATCACAACGAGTTCTTGGAAAACCAGAATCTTAAACCTTTAAGGACTTCCCCTTGCTTGGATTATTAATATCTCCAAGAACTCATTTATTATGCATGAACATCTATTCCTTAGGGGTACATTCATTACGTTCCTCTGCCCGACTTTTACGTCAATACTGGCATTCCTAAACAACTTCAAGGTATAAATATACCTTCACATGCCATGGCAAATCACAGCACGGTTCGGCTGCATACTTGCACGGCTGGCCAAGGCAAGTTCGGAAGGAAGTCAAGTCCCCTCCTGACGCACTGACCAGATGCTGTCATCCTCCTCGCAGAGAACCCAGCTCCAGTGTTTCTGACTCCCTTTGCGGGGTGTTAGAGATATCGACCCGGAAAGAGATTCCAACCACTCTCATTCTAAGGTATGGAGCAGACTAGAACCTAGAGAGACTTTTGGCAAATCTTGGCAACACCAACCTAAACTATAGCCCATCTAAACTACAGAAAAACGGCACCTACTTCTTACCTCATACTCCACTTAGGTTAGGTACACCCGGGTAGAAATAGCTAGAAGCACCAGATGAATATTCACATTTTAGCCTGTGTTATTTATGTATGTATTTTTATGAATATATGTCATAGCTACAAACCATGCTATTGCAGTATCATTTTATCTTACTGCTAATGCTGTAAGTATTATACTTCGCATTCTGTCTTGCACAATTGACTGAGTGAAACTGTTATCTATTGTTTCCACAATTCTGAGACTGTTCTGATACAAAAGGGAAACAAATTTGTCATGTTTATGCGGTTGTGAGAAACGAATCCCTTCTTGTTTATTCAAGAAGTTTCTAGTGACCTCTGAGTTAGCTGGCTCACACAAATAATTAAGTTTAATGTACTCGATAGAGGCATACTGACCTCAGTCCTATGCCACAACTATAGTGTATATTATTCCAATGCGCAGAGCTTATCAGGAATATAGGAACTGCACTACACTCTTGCCTCTTTCTGCACCCTTTGTGCCTCTTTCAGCATCTGTGTTGCTTTTTTCTGTACTTCTCTTCCTTCTATCTACACCCCTCGTGCTTCTTTCAGCACCTCTGTTGCTTCTTTCTGTACCCCTCTTCCTTCATTCTGCACCCCTTGTGCCTTCTCCTGCCTCTTTCTGTCACCTCTTTTGCTTCTTCATGCACCTCACTTGCCTCTTTCATCTCCTCTTTTGCTTTTTTTCTGCAGATCTCTTGTCTCTTTCAGCACCTCTCTTGCCTCTTTCTGCACACTTTGTACCTCTTTCATTACCTCTGTTGCTTCTTTCTGCACTTCTCTTCCCTCTTCATGCACCTCTTGTGCCTCTTTCAGCAAGTCTGTTGTTTCTTTCTATACTCCTCTTCCTTCTTTCTGCCCCCCTTGTGCCTTCTTCTGCACCTCTGTTGCCTCTTTCAGCACGTCAGCTAGTTCTTTCTGCATTGTTCTTGCTTCTTTCTGGCCCTCACTTGCCTCTTTCTGCACTTCACTTGCTTCTTTCTACACCTCTGTTGCTTCTTTCAGCAATTCACCTGGCTCTTTCTACACTTCTCTTCCTTCTTTTTCTACCCCTCCTGCCTCTTTCTGTACCTCTCTTGCCTCTGTGTGCACCCTTTGTGCTTCTTTCAGCATATCTGTGGCTTCTTTCTGTACTTCTCTTCCTTCTTTCTGCACCCCTCATGCCTCCTTTTGCACCTCTGGTGTTTCTTTCTGCACTGCTCTTGCCTCTTTCTGCATCCCTCTTGCCTCTTTGAGCACCTATTTTGCTTTTTTCTGCACTTCTCTCTCCTCTTTCTGTACCCCTCTTGCCTCTTTCTGCACCTCTGTATCTTCTTTCTGCACTTCTATTGCCTCTTTCTGCCCTCTCTTGCTTCTTTCTTCACCACAATTGCCTCTTTCAGCACCTCTGTTGCTTTTTTTGTGCAGATCTCTTGCCTCTATCAGCACCTCTGTTGCTTTTTGTGCAGATCTCTTGCCCCTTTCTGCACACCTCTGTTCATGTTCTGCCTCCCTGTTTCTGAACCTTTCATGCCTGTTTCTGGACATCTCTTGCCTCTTGCTGTACCTCTGTTACCTCTATCTGCACTTCTGCTGCTCTTTCTGCAACCCTCATGCCTCTTTCAGCACCTCACTTGCCTCTTTCTGCTCTTCTCTGGTTTCTTTCTACATCTCTGTTGGTTCTTTCAGCAATTCTCCTGCCTCTTTCTGCACTTCTCTTCCTTCTTTCTGCACCTGTCCGGCTTCTTTCTGTACCTCTCTTCCCTCTTTGTGCACCCCTCCTACCTTTTTCTGCATCCCTCTTGCCTCTTTTTGTACCTTTGTTGGTTCTTTCTGCACTGCTCCTACGTCTTTCTGCACCTCACTTGCCTCTTTCTGTACTTCTCTTTGTCTTTCTAAACCTCTGTTGCTTCTTTCAGCAATTCTCTTAGCTCTTTCTATACTTCTCTTGCTTTTTCTGCACCTCTCTTGCGTCTTTCTGCAACTAGCATGCCTCTTTCTACACCTCTCTTCAATCTTTCTGCACCACTGTTGCTTCTTTCTATACCTCTGTTGCTTCTTTCTGCACTTCTCTTGCCTCTTTCTGCACCCTCCATGCCTCTTTTAGCACCTCGGTTGATTCTTTCTACACTTCTCTTCCATCTTTCTGCACTCCTCTTCCTTCATTCTGCACCCCTTGGGCCTTCTACTGCATCTTTCTGTCACCTCTCTTGCTTTTTTTCGGCACCTCTCTTGCCTCTTTTAGCACCTCTGTTGTTTTTTCTGCAGATCTCTTGCCTCTTTCTGCACCTCTCTTGTCTCCTTTAGCACCTATGTTGCTTCTTTCTGCATCCCTGTTCCCTCTTTCTGCATCACTCTTGCCTCTATCTGTACCTCTGTTGCTTCTTTCTGCATATCTCTGGCCTATTTCTGCACCATTCATGCCCGTTTCAGCACCTCTGTTGCATCTTTCTGCATTTCTCTTCCTTCTTTCTGCACCCCTCTTGCCTCTTTCTGCACCTCTGTTGCTTCTTTCAGTGCTTCTATTTCCTCTTTCTTTACCTCTCTTGCTTCTTTCTGCACCCCACTTACCTCTTTCAGCAGCTCTGTTGCTTTTTTCTTTAGATCTTTTGCCTCTTTCTACACCCCTCTTTTCTCTTTCTGCACCTCTCTTGCCTCTTTCTGCACCCCTGTTCCCTGTTTATGCACCTTTCCTGCCTGCTTCTGTACCTATCTTGCCTCTTTCTGTACCTCTGTTGCCTCTTTCTGCACTTCTCTTGCTCTTTCTGTACCCTTCACGCCTGTTTCAACACCTCTGTAGGTTCTTTCTGCACTGCTCTTGCTCACCTCTGTTGCTTCCTTCAGCAATTCTGTTGCCTTTTCTGCACTTCTCTTCCTTCTTTCTGCATCCCCTGTCTCCTTCTGTTATGTTATGTTATGTTAGATTATTTTTGTAAGGCGAACAGCTAACCAAAAAGGGTTTCCCAGTGCCAGCCTGAAGAGTGGAAAAGAAAGTGATGGTATTATTGATTGAGCAGCCATGTCTTTAAACCTTTGCGAATGTTTGCAAAGCTTGTTTCGTGCCGAAGGAATGTGGGAAGGGTGTTCCACAAAGAAGGGGTGAGTAACATTCTTGCCTCTTTGAACACCCCTCCTACTTTTCTCCACACCCCTCTTGCCTCTTTTTTGCACCTCTGTTGGTACTTTCTGCACTGCTCTTACATCTTAATGCACCTCACTTGCCTCTTTCTGCACACTATTCCCTGTTTCAGTGCCTTTCCTGCCCCGGGGTATGGGATCCCCCGGGCCCGGGCCAAAATTGGCCCGGGAGGGAGGCCACCTGACATCCCTCCCTTGTTTAAAAAAATGAATAAATAAAATAAAGAGTAGGCCCTGGGGGATGGTGTCCCTGGGGCCAAAATCGGCCCGGGAAAGGGGGGACCATGCAGCCCCCCCTTCCTTTAATTATTATTATTTTCTTTAAGAAACACCGGGCCCAGAAGAATGGGGTCCATGGGATTGCATGTATAATTGTATAGGTGAGTAAGTGGTTGTGAGATTGACTCTATGGGTTAGTGAGTAGGTGTGTGAGTAGCTCTCTGTGTGACTGACAGTGTGTGCATGGGGCTGTATGGGTCAATGAGTGGATATATCAGCAGCTTTATTAGTGAGTGAGTTGGTTTATGAGCAGCTGCATGGGTGACTAAGTGGATGTGTATGTAGATATATGAATCAGTGAGTAGGTGTGTAAATACTGGTATGGGTGTGTCAATGGTTTTGAGAACGGTAGTGTGGAAGTTGGAGTGGGTGCATGAAAGGTTATATTTGGGTGTGAGTGAGTGCATCAGAGATTCTGTGGATGATATCATCAGTGATGCCATTTGAGATGTTGTCAGTGATGCCACTGACCATGTCCTGAGTGATGTAATATGTGAGGTCATAAGCAGTGCATTGTGGGGGGCAAGTTATACTTAGCTCAGCTAACTATAACCGCTGAATTCCTCTGGTCTCTGTAACTTTTGTTTTTTCCATGAATTTCTACGTTTTTTTTAATCCATTTCCTAACTTTAATGTCCCTGTAACCTTTGATTATTTCTGTAAATTTCCATGGGTTTGTAAATGCTAATTACTAACTATAACATCCCTGTAACCTTTGTTTTTTCAGTGAATTTCTATGTTGTTTTAAATAGTAGTCACATTTGCAGAGTGGTGGAGGGAGGGGGCTGGGTCTCCGACAAGCTCTCAGGATTCCTGCTGTGCAGGATTTACAGGAGGTACCAGGAGGGCGTATTGGCCCCCTAGGTCCCTCAGGATTAAAGTATAATTCATCCCCCAACCAGTAGTGCACAACGCGCAGTGTTTGCAGAGTGGTGGAGAAAGGAGGCATGGCCTCCGAAGACCTCTTAGCAATTCTGCTGTGTGGGACTTATCGGAGATAACAGGAAGGCTAGTTTGCCCCAAGGATGTCCTAGGGTGGCAACAAGCACTCCTGTTATCTCCAGTAAGTCCCACACAGTAGGATTGCTGAGACCTTGCAGGAAACCATGCCCCCTTTTCCCACCACTCAGCAAATGCACCCCATGGCGCACTACTAGTAAGGGGATGAAGTCCTCTTGGCTACTGATGGTCTTTGGGGGCCAACTAGCCCTTCTGTTACCTCCAGAAACTCCCAAACAGTGGGTTTGCTGAGAGGTTTTCGGTAGCCATGCCCCCTTTCTCCACCACTCTGCAAACGCACCTCCTGGTGCACTACTGGTTTGAGGATGAAGTCCTCTTTGCTCTTGAGTGTCCTTGGGGCCGACTAGCCCTCCTGTTACCTCCAGTAGGACCCATACAGCTAGGTTTCTGAGAGGTCGTCAGAGGCATCGCCCCCTTTCTCCACCACTTTGCAAATGTGCCTCCTGCTGGTTGAGAGAAAAAGTCCTCTTTAGTCCTGATACATATATTTGCGATTCACAAAGAAGGCTGGATACCCATTTCACACTCCTTCTTCCATGCAGTTTGCTGTGTCCCAATTGTAAATTACAGTGCCCCTTCAATGCATTGCAAGTTGGTTTTTAGCCAACAGAATCCCCATTCTACAGACTTTTGACTGTAAAAGCTCATAGTAGATAAAGCCATATTTTTAACAAAAATGTGATGGTGCGGGTTTTTGATTTCTCTCCTCCATAGCAATCTAATTTCTGTTGAGATTCACTCAACCAACTCAACCAACTGTAGAAGGCTTAGGTGCAACCATACAGTAGATTTAAGAAAAAATAGTCATAAAAGCTCCTTTAAGTAACACCCAAGGTACTGCACAGTGCTCCTGCAACCTAACTTGTCTTTCTACTGTCCAGACCTCCGAAGACAAGATGTATAAGACTGAGAGTTTAGTAGAAATAACAAAAACTCAACAAATAAATAGAAGAGAACACACAATCAAAAATCCCTCAATTTCCACCATTGAATTTCTGACCATTTTGGTCTCCAAAAGAATCAATTTCCTCAGTCAAATTGATCTGGTCCCTCTTTCCAAGCAGTGCCTTTAACTTTCACATTCAATATTAAAAGTAGTGAGGTTAGGTTCTCAAATTCAGTGGTATAAGGTTACCTGCTGCCCATTGCTCACTTACCATTTTGATTCCTGGTTTGAATGTTACACTCCCAGCCAGCTGAGGTTTATATTCAATCACCTCATCTCAATTTTTGCTGTATTCATAGAAAAAGTATTGCCCCACATGAGTATATGCTAGCCATTTTATATGCTAGCCATTCTTTTGACAGCAGGTGCATAGCATATAGTTCCTCTGCATGTGAAACCTTAATATGTTTTTCTTATCCGGGACTGAGTTTGGACGGTCCTTTTTGCTTACCTTTAGGCCTCTGCATCCCATTACTTATGTTAGTAGGTTTTTAAAAGTACTTTTTAGGTTAAAGCCTGTCAGACAGTGCAGCTGTCTCTTTGCTAAAAACCTCTTGGGGACATTCTGAAAGGTGACCTAAGGGTGCATTCTGCACATTGCTTACCATTAGCTTTGTGGATTGTAACTCACAATTGCTTGCTTTCTATTGTTGGTGTTATTTGTTTTAGGCTGTCCAGCATATCTTTGTCTCTCCTGTGGAGCATAGTCTATTTACTATAATCTTTCACAATCGTCCCTTTTCTGTAAACAGACCTTTAAATGTTGCTCTTATCACATCACATTTGCTGTGTATTGAAAGACCTAGGTCAAATGTCAGGCTCTGTCTGCCGAGGGAACTTAGGGCCAGATGTAGGTGGCCGTTTGAGGCCATTTACCGAGCGATAACGGTCGATTTTGTCCGTTACCGATCGGTAAATGGGTGACAAGTATGTAGGGGGCATTATTTTACCGAATCGGTAAAATTACCGATTCGGTAATTTTACCGATTCGGTAAAATAAAAATTTGGTAATTTTACCGATTCTGAGGCACCCAGATGTAGGTGGGACTCTTCAGAGTCCCAGAGGCCTTACCGAATCGGTATTTTACCATCAAATTCAATATGATGGTAAAATACCGATTTCAGTGTGCATGCACATTTGTGCATGCACACCTATGCCATGTGACAGGCAGACCTGCCCTTAGGGCATGTATGCCTGCCACATGGCACCCAAGCCTGTTTTGGGGGTGCCAGAGGGTGTCAAAGTGACACCCCCTGCACCCTTGTGAAAATCGATATTTACCGAATCGGTAAATACCGAATTCTTCCGAATCGATATTCCAGCACATCTGGAATACCTACATATCCACCCCTTAGATTTACCGATTTTTAATTACCGAATCGGTAAAATTCGGTAATTAAAAATCGGTAAATCTATTTTACCTACATCTGGCTCCCGGTGTTTACTGTTCTTTCTCTGACTTCAAAGTGAGAGGATTTATCTGGTAATCTGAGGGTGTACAACGTAAACAAATTTCTAGCACACACCAACATTTAAATGTAGCTGAGCTGTGCAAATATTTCAGAATACATCAGAATGGGAAAAACACAAATGAAGCACACTTTTCGTAATTCTGAAGTGTGCTGGACACTAAAATTTTGAAACGATCAAAGCAAATCAGTACAGTAAGTGATGCATTTTCCACACTTTATCATTTGTGCAGTGTATAGTTTTATCTGAAAAACTGTATGTATGTGCAAATGCAATGGTCCTTTCAATTGAAAATGTATTGTCTATAATGTCATTGCACTACCACACCATGCATACTCCACTCTACATCACTTAATTCTTCACCACTCTATGCCACTCTATGCCCCTCCACTCTGCACCACTCTAAACCACTCTACTCTATTCTACTACACTGTATACGACTCTACTCAATCTAAGGCACCCAATTCCACTCTATGTAACTCTACATCATTCCACTCTAAGCCAATCCACTCTACTCTATGACACACTACTCCTCTCTACTTCACTATACTCCACTTCACTCTACAATACTCTATTCCACTCTATGCACTCCACTCTATACCTCTCTGGCTGCTCTACTCCACTCTCCTACACTCCACTCTACCACACGCCACTATATCCCACTCCACTTTACTCCATTTTATGACACTCTATGGCACTCTACTCTCCGCATGTACTCTGGGCCACTATATGCCCTCCACTCTAGCACACTCCACTCAACAACTGTATTCCAATCTACACCAGTCTGTGTCCCTCCACTCTATGACACTTTACTCAACTTCACTCTACACACCTCCACTGAACGCCCCTCCACGGTATGCCCCACCACTCAATGACCCACCAATCTATTACGCTCTACAACACTCTACAACATTCCACTCTACACCACTCTTCTCTATGCCACTCTACTCTACTCTAAGACACACTATTCCACTCCACTTTACTCTGCAACACAAATCTTTACTCTACTCCACCACTCTACTACACTCTACACCACTCTATGCCACCTACGCTACGACACTCTAAGCCACTCTACCCTAAAGCAATCTACTCCACTCAATTCCCCTCAATTCCACTCGACTCTACTCTCACTCTAGTCCACAACACTTTAATCTATGACACTCCACTCTATGGCACTTCACTCCACAACACTCCACTCTATGCCACTCCACATTCCTCTACTTCACTCTACACCACTCAACTCCACTCTAGAACACTCCACTCCACACCACTCTCCTCTACACCACTAGCTTCTAGCTATGAGGAACAGCAGCCACACTGGTGTACACGATGGCTAGAACACATTGGCAAAGCCAATTGCTTTTGCGGAGCTATTGGCCTTGCTAAAGTTTGTTCTACCAGCATGACCCACTAGGAAACAGAGCCAGTTGAAAGACTGAAGCAAGTGGTTTAAATTGTGTTATCTGATGCTGAATGAAGGACTGAATTATGTGATGTAAATCACGCTGAATAATTTTGTTCATTGCCTTGTTCCACTTTCCCTTGGCTCCTCCCATTTCCGAACCCTTAATTGTTTTTATAATGACTTATACTACCCCTATGTTGGAATGCACATGATTTGTAACTGAAATATATCTCAGTGTTACCTTATGAATCGCAAATTCTAGCTCGCCATGTAAAAGAGAGTACAGGCCCCATAGTGAATTACGGGAAACTCTAGAGGAGGGTTGGTAAATATTTTGCTCAGTTACAGTGTTTTCCTTTATTTCAAATGGAAAGATATAACTAAATGACTTACCAGAAACATTGAACTCACTGGCTTATTGATATTAAAACTGATTCATTCAGTCACTCTGTCTTTCCTTCTGTCCTTTTCTTTAGTAAGTTCGTAATTTCAGGAGCTGGCTGCAGGGTGACACAATGGCACAAAATTGTGAGAGCCCGGCACTTATTTTTTATAAAAAAAACTTTGATCCAGACACAAAGAGAGAAAAAAAACACTTCAAGGGGGAAGGAGGATTAAGAGAAAGACAGAAATGCAGTGGCAAAGGGAGAAATCAGTGATGAAAAGAGCCTGCAAGAGTGAGATCAAGAGAGAAGGAGTGTATGGTGGTTGATGAAAGCAGCATCACCAGCCTCGGTATCTGGCATGCTGACTCTCGAAAGCACCGGGCACTTATTGTTTGACAAATGAAGTGCTTCTTTAAATTAGTCCAAAAGTGACCTTAATATGTTATTTCCAGTTAATTGTTATCTTGCTAATGTTTGTTGACTTTCATGCCCCTCTGTTGAATCATCACTTTCACCTCCCTTGATTACTTCAATTAGCCTCTGTAGGGATTATCTCAAGTAAATCTGTGCCCTTTAATCTGCACTCACAACGTGCTGAGTGTCTATAACAGGCTGCCAATCACTACATGAATATCTGTTTCTCATCTCCTGTCACCACACACATATTGTATAAGCTCCAGCAACGTTTGTTGATATTTACTTCTTTTATTTGTTATGGGAAATTATATATTTTAAAAGATTATTGATTTTCTCTGTTTGACATTCCCTATAGATTCTTCTTTGATCGAGCAAGCATGCTAATCATCTCAGAAATAGAGAGATGTTCTACAAATCTATACTCAGTGGCTTAGGCAGACATTGAAACCCGTTTAATGCTATGTTTAACTATGTAAGTGTTTTTTCCACAGGTTTGCCCAGGATCAGAGGACGTTAAGCCGACGCCCAGACTTGAACAAGGTTCCCCAGTTGAAAAGTCGTCAGCTCTGCAGCCACGTCATCTCTCGTTTGACAGTACGAGTTTAATAAATGTCTTAAAATGACTACCATTAGATGGAGAAGATGGGCGCCTTGGTCTTGGATAAACGAATTATTTAACTAATGTGTTGGCGGAGCAGAGGCACGTTTAATAAAGTCCTTCCTTGTCAGGGAAGAGGCTGGTACCTTGACATTTGCACAGGTCAGGCTGGAGATGGAGGACTCGATGCACAAAGGTCCAACTGGAGCAAATTTGGAGAGGAACTCGAGCGTCTCTGATTTTCAGAGGGTATAATGTCCTCTGATCACGAATTTGGTCCAGTGCATGTGATTTGGGGGCTGGAAGTGCATCCTGCGAATCTGAGCTGCTCTCAAGCGCCTAGAAATATGTTCACGCACGGTTAACTATGTTTCGAGCAGACCCATTTCATTGTATTTGTTTTGCATTTTTTATATAGCGCAAACTCGGCCCGAAGGTATTGGACCGCTTTACATGAGCACCAGTTACATCACCTCTCAATTATTTTTATTTTTAATTAGAAAGTGTGAAAGATAGAAGCCTGTTTTGGAAATCTATTAGGAAGCATTGAGAATGCGTTTAGCAGTATTTTTTAAGTAAGAACAACATCTTCCATGACTACTTTCTTTGTCCTACATGTGATGCTAGGTAAAGTAGTAAATGCCATATCAATAAATTCAAAGGCCACATTAATTGTTTTGTTTAAAAAAAAATATGCAACCAAACTATTTGGAAGAAACCATTGTAAAGGGATTCCCTCCTATTATAACAGGATTGCTGTGCAGAGAAGCACTAACTTTCCTTTCAAAGTTTCCCATTTCTTCCACGATGTTCCATTATTTCATGCATTGTGTGAGAATTTATTTTGCTTTTTTTAGGTCTTGCCTACGCAGCGCATATGCGCTGGATTGGAGGAGAAGTTTAGCCATCGGTCCCCTTTTTCACCCACAGCCGTGCACGCGTTCCATTGCCTTCAATGGCAACGCGTGAACGTGTGTCAGATTAGTGCAAATAACTTGCTCAAAAGAGTAGAGTATTTCTGATAATACTCACAAAGTGGGTGCCTGATGCACGGTGTCTCACATAGACAAGAAAGTACTGTATAACGTCCAGAAGCATGGCACTTACAACTACCGAAGAGAAAATTAAGCTAAAAAACAGGGTAAAAAATGCATCTAATGTAATTGGCTGCATAATCTTGCTCCAAACACTAGGACAGGATCATTGTCTTAGGGTTTTGGGGTCCTGATCCAGGGCCGGCATGCAACTGGTCTCTCAGAGTAAAAATTCTGCTTCAGTAATATCTCCACGGAATGGAGTTGGCTAGGGTGCCAACATTTGCTGCCTACTGGTGCGCCTTGCTCTTTTTGCATTGATGCGCTGGGTGCTGCCAACAGGGGTTGAGGAGCTACAGAAAAGATCTTTTAACAGCTAATCCCCAGATTTCGCTCAGCTTTTCGGCGGTCTTGGTTCATGATGTCTGTGTCCACAGCCTGGGTTTTTGCCAGTGCCAGTCACTCCATGTATATTTTGAGATAGGTGTGTACAGTCTCCTTGTTCATCTGTTGCCACTGCTGCATTCTCAGCATTGGCGAGACCATCTGTGTTGGTGAAATAACATGGTAGTGTGTATGCAGACATAGTGTAATCGTGGAAGAGATGACCACTTTGGATATTGTGGGTACTTTCGATAGCAGTGCACAGAAAGGCTTCCTATATAACACTTACAGGCCTCCACACACCCCAAAGGCTGTGGCACAGCTGTGATCATGAAAGCGGCTACTAAAGGCCACTTCGTGTATGAAAGCAATCTTTCTTGTCGAACGTCATGTCGCTTTTTAACAACCCTGCATGCTACAGTGCTGTGAGCCAAGCATGTTACCTTGTGATACACACTATTGCTCTACGAGTTTGCACTTTCATTGTTATTTCTTTTTAAGAGTATTCTGTGCAAACAGGAAAGTTTGTGTTAATAACGAACTGGCCAATTGTGAAAGTCATGCGAACAGTACATAATAACCCATGCCACAAGGACTAAGACCGTTGGTTAGCATGAAAACTGTTACAGATATGAAAAGTATTTACGTGTTATGGGCAGTTACATGAGAGAGGGGGAAATATTACATCTTAAAATCTCTACTCATGAGTAAGCCTCTTGACTACACCTCCCTACAATGGTAAGTTAAAACCAGTGATAGTGGCTCAAAACCACACAGACCATCCTGTGTATAGTTTCTAGCCTTTAAGACCATTTTATAGAGTTAACTGAGGCCGGGTTTGCTGTGATTTAAAATAAAAGAAAATAAAGGTAAGTGACATTTCGAAGTCTAATTTTTTGCCAGCTGATCCATTGTACATTATAAATAACTCCATTACCCAATTTTAACAACCTAATAATGGCATTTAAACAATCCATTTAAGAGTACATAAGGTCAAAATACTCTGAATAAGAAGAATATTTGGCTTAAATCTGCACGAAATAAGCGGCCCGAATTCACACAAATGTTGATGTCAATCCACATATTTATTGGCCACAAATAAGTACAACATACATTCATTCTAGGAAGCAGTGTTCCTATATGAGCCAATTAAGTCATCTTAAATTACTCATCGTTTGATTACTGCGATTTGACGGTTGCCCTCACAAACCCACTGTAAGCCACAACATTCGGACAAACTTGTGTCAGAACCCTCAACAATATGAGGTAAAGCAGAAGCATATTCACAGACTTCTTGCTTGTTAGACTCTTTCTCACAGGCTCCACAGACACTCTCTCACAGGCACACTCTCTCTCACAGACACCCTCTCCCAGACACTCTCACAGGCACTCTCAGCCACTCTCACAGACACTCTCACAGACACTCTCTCACAGACACTCGCTCACAGACTCTCACAAACACTGTCGCACAGACTCTCACAGACACTCTCTCACAGACTCTAACAGACACTCTATCACAGATTCACAGACACTCTCTCAGACTCTCACAGACACTCTTTCAGACTCTCACAGGCACTCTCTCAGACTCACAGACACTCTCTCACAGACACTCACTCACAGACTCTCACTCACAGACTCTCACAGACACTCTCTCACAGACTCTCACAGACACTCTCCCAGACTCTCACACACACACTCTCACAGACTCTCACAGACACTAGCTCACATACACTCTCTCACAGACACTCTCTCACAGACACTCTCTCACAGACTCTCACAAACACTCTCTCACAGACTCTCACAGACATTCTTAAGACTCTCACAGACACTCTCCCACAGACTCTCATAGACACTTTCTCACAGACTCGCACAGACAATCTCTCACAGACACTCTCTCAAAGACTGTCACAGACACTCTCTCACAGACTCTCACAGACACACTCTCACACTCTCACAGACACTCTCACAGACTCCCTCTCAGACTCACTCTCCCACTCTCTCTCACTAAGTGACTCACTCTCAGTGAGTGACTCACTCACTCTCACTGACTGACTCACTCTATCTCACTGACTGACACTCTCTCACTGACTGACTCTCTCTCACTGACTCTCTCTCTCATGGACTCTCTCTCTCATGGACTTTCTCTCACGGACTCTCTCTCACTGACTGACTCTCTCTCACTGCCTGACTCTCTCACTGACTGACTCTCTCTCACTGACTGACTGACTCTCGCTAAAAGGCTGACTCGCTAAAAGACTGACTCTCGCTAAAAGACTGTCTCTAGCTAAAAGACGGACTCTCACTAAAATACTGACTCTAGCTTAAAGATTAACTCTTGCTTAAAGACTGACTCACTCTCACTGACTAACTATCTCACTGACTCACTCTCTTTCACTCACTGACTGTCTTCACAGACTTCTTGCTTGTTAAGAGATATTTGGTCCTTTCTTACTCTCTGCTGGAATTTTTTTAGTCAGAATTTCTTCTAAGCACAAGGTGGCCTGCCTACTCTACAAGCAAAATTGAGGTAGAAAGAGCTCGCCTACATAGGACTGAGCCCTCACAAGTTGGAATGCTTCAACAGGGTTGAGGAGAGGACAGATACTCTCACAGACACTCTCTCACAGACACTCTCTCAGACTATCTGAGACACTCTCTCACAGACTCTCACAGACACACTCTCACAGACTCACAGACACTCTCTCACAGACTCTCACATACACTCTCACAGACTCTCACAGACACTCTCGCAGAGTCCCTCATAGACTCTCACAGACACTCTCTCATAGACACTCACACTCTCTCACAGACTCTCTCTCACAGACACTCTCACACACTCTCACAGGCACTCACAGGCACTCTCACAGACACTCTCACAGACACTCTCTTACAGACACTCTCTCACATACTCTCTCTCACAGACACTCTCTTACAGACACTCTCTCACATACTCTCTCTCACAGACTCTCTCTCAGACTCTCTCTCAGACTCTATCACAGACACTCTCTCACATACTCTCACAGACATCTCACAGAAATTCTCTCACAGACTCTCACAGAAACTCTCCTACAGACTCTCACAGACTCTCTCCCACAGACTCTCACACACACTCTCTCACAGATATCACAGACACACTCTCACAGACTCTCATAGACACTCTCTCACAGACACTCTCTCACAAGCACTCACTCACAGACTCTCACAAACACTCTCACAGACTATCAAACTCTCTCACAGACTCTCACAGAAACTCTCTCACAGACTCTCACAGACACTCTCTCACAGACTCTAACAGACACTCTATCGCACACTCACAGACACTCTCTCAGACTCTCACAGACACTCTCTCAGACTCTCACAGACGTTCTCTCAGAATCTCACATACACTCTCTCATAGACTCTCACAGACACTCGCTCACAGACACTCGATCACAGACACTCTCTCACCGACACACTCTCACAGACACTCTCTCACAAACTCTCACATACTCTCACAGTCTCTCACAGACACTCTCTCACAGACTCTAACAGACACTCTCTCAGACTCTCACAGACACTCTCTCACAGACTCTCACAGACACTCTCTTACAGAAAGTTTCTCACAGACACTCTCTCACAGACTCTCAGACACTCTCTCACACTCTCACAGACACTCTCACAGACTCCCTCTCACAGCCTCCCTCTCACAGACTCCCTCTCGCACCAGCCTGCCCCCAAGGCTGGAGAAATGAGAGGATGGCCTGACTGTCCTCTGCTGCCGATTGGCAGCATGGAGGACTGGCCAGACACTGCAAAGTATGCCTGTCAGTTTGTCCGGCTGTCTTACGACTGCATGCCTGACATGCACACTTTGCAGCTCTCTACTCTGCTGTCTTAGACAGCTGGATGGAGAGCAAGCAAAGGCTTCCAGGGCCTGAAGGATCTTCGGAGCAACCCACTCCATCCAATCCAATCCTGGCACTCCTCACATGCTGGTACATGCTGGTTAACAGCAGGAGAGCAGCGTCTGTATTAGTTAGGGGAGATCTCTTGCTGCCACAGACTGCAGGAGAACATAGAGGAAGACAAGATGTAGCCACAACGTTTTAACGCATGGGCAAAGTGGGCTCTGCCCCAGGGCTCCAGCCTTTTAGGGGGGTCCCCTGATAGAGCCAGTTCATATAGGTAGAGAGTCTTGCCCTGATGACCTTGAGTAATTCTTAAACAGATTGTTGCAAACAACATTTCCTTTCATTTATTTTGAATGTGGGTATTGTGCGAGAGTCTATTACAGACATTATGCAGACAAATGTGTTTATGTTTCATGAATATTCCATCAAAAAGTTTATTTTAGATCCAAAGAGTGCCTCACATAATGGAAGGTGTGCATAGAAATTATTTGCAGTAATATTAGTGAGCTGCTGCAGTGTTACAATGTTGAAAACGCAACACTATCCTTGAACATTAGATGTAAACACATTTCGAATTATGACCAGTGTGCCTGTGCAGTGTCAGCCGACCTGGTTAAAGAGGGCATGAAAGAGATGAAATTGGATCATAAATTCAAAGCTGATCCAGGCAGAGGTCCCCAAAATATGTTTGGACAGGGCCACCAACATCTTCAAGATGACCCTGCGTAGCCCGTGGGTAAGTACAACTTACTTTAATTTCTAATAAATGTGCAATGCATGTGTCTGTGTTTCATTTTGGACTTTTGGAGGGAGGGGTTGTTTATTTTAGGTTTCTTTTTGGTAAGTGGTGGGGCACTTTGCTCACCTGCCCCACCACTTTCAAAGGGTACCAGCCACTCCTGCTCAGGAGGGAGACATGGGGCTAGAAACTCAGCACAAAATATGAGTCAAATAACAATCATTAAGGCAAGGGTCAGGCAGTAGATTAATAAAATGCTGTACTTAACAGAGGGCTTTCATTAAGGGTGCTAATGGGAACAGTACCCAGAGCAATCATGATAATCAGTGGTAATGCTCATGGCCTCTGGTCTCTAAGTGGGGTCTCAGCTAGAATATTGGGGCTAGATTTTGCAGTATTGCTCTCATAGGATTGCATGCTTATCCCCCTCTAACTAGATATGCACTATTCCAGCTTGACTAGGGTACAGTACCTCTCTGCCCTTCATGAAGGGGTTCATGAAGTCCCTCTGAAAAAGCTCTGGGCAGCAGGCATCCCTTTCAGTGGGAGTGGAACATCTCCTGTAGTGTGTGCACACAGCCCACCTGGTGGGGATGTTGCTGTCTTTGCTGGGGCCCAACTGATGGTTAAAATTCACGCTAAGAAGCGCAGGTGCCAAAAACTTCAGGTAAGTTGAGGAAGCACTAGTCAAAAGAAGTTGTGTCAGAGTTGTTGAACTCCTGGAGATCTAGTGGCTTGGTCATTCACAAAGCCCAATCACAAACCACTGACTCAAAAAAGGTAGATCCTCATTCTGGGTTGCGGTGGTGTAAATACCATGCAGGTGCAGTTTCCCCTGTCTTATTTTTGCACTTGTCATTTTTCCACAGCTCAACGGTCAATAGTCCTACAGCACTTTTGACAGTTCGTGCCACAAGTTAACATGGTGGAACATGGCCTCTTGAGTTCCATCAAATCCTCAATCTCTGGTGCCAGTTCAATAGTCTATGCTGTTGGACATCTTAGAGCCCACGGACCTCACCCTTAGTGCAGTGATGCAAGTCTTATCCTGTGTCACTGTGGTGGTGCCAGTTCATCTCCATGGGCTCTTTGACAACCCTCTCTCTTCAAAGCAGTTTTCTTTATGCAAGACACCTCAAATGCCCCTCTGGAGTCAGCTCTCATCCATAAGATAGGGTGCAGCCAACCAATCTTGGCAGACTATGCAAGTACTTTACAGACTACTGGTCTCAAAACCCGGCAAGGTGAGTTAGCTGCCAGAATCCCAAACATAGAGCTCCAAGGAATATCCAAGTTGCCACAACCATGGGACCCCATTTTTGTTGTCAGGAAATCCTGACACACAGCTTTAATTTCTGTCCCATCTTCATACTCTAGTTGTAGACAGTCTATGTGTGTTCAAACAGTTCAGTTCTTTTATGTGTTTTGAGCAGGTCTGCTTTTTTGCTATGTCCATGCACAGCACTCCATCCATGGTCTTTGGCACAAGTCTGACCAGAATGGCAGGGGTGGGGGGGACTGGGAGTCTCCTCTCAGATGCACTCTAAAATAATAGCACAAAGGTAAGAGAGGCCTCCTCACTTAACCATTTGTTAAAGTGCAGTTTTCTTTATGCAAGACACCTCAAATGCCCCTCTGGAGTCAGCTCTCATCCATAAGATAGGGTGCAGCCAACCAATCTTGGCAGACTATGCAAGTACTTTACAGACTACTGGTCTCAAAACCCGGCAAGGTGAGTTAGCTGCCAGAATCCCAAACATAGAGCTCCAAGGAATATCCAAGTTGCCACAACCATGGGACCCCATTTTTGTTGTCAGGAAATCCTGACACACAGCTTTAATTTCTGTCCCATCTTCATACTCTAGTTGTAGACAGTCTATGTGTGTTCAAACAGTTCAGTTCTTTTATGTGTTTTGAGCAGGTCTGCTTTTTTGCTATGTCCATGCACAGCACTCCATCCATGGTCTTTGGCACAAGTCTGACCAGAATGGCAGGGGTGGGGGGGACTGGGAGTCTCCTCTCAGATGCACTCTAAAATAATAGCACAAAGGTAAGAGAGGCCTCCTCACTTAACCATTTGTTAAAGTGTGGAGTGTAATCTCTCCTAGAGAAGAATGGGCCACGAAGGGGCTTATTCAATGACTGTCGAACCTGCATCTCAAAATTTAAAGTATATTGTGAGTGAATGGGGCTGCTCTAACTGATTTTATAATGACTTCCTCGGACGTGAGTTGTCACAGTTACCGTGCTTACTTACCCCTACACTATTCATCCCACATTCAGAGGGAAAGTTATAGTAAAATGCAATGCAAGAAACTCGAAAATACAGCTTATTGGAATTAGTGCATACAGAAAATTGCTTCACTCAATCACCTCATCATTCCTTGTATCTTTTTCACAGCTTTAGATGTGTGTTGGTTAGGCCTTTTGATTGCAGTGAACATAGAATAGGTTTTAGGTCAGCCCTTTACTCATGACTTTACTTACCACCCTACTCCGGCCCACTCTACCATTCAATACCCTGTCCCTCCCCATCACATCAATTTTTAAAAAACAAAAACTTTTATGTGTTTAATTATTATGTTTGACTGCCCAGTAGCTGCATTTTGCTTGTGTGATACTCCTTTTCCAAAAAGAGCTTCGATGCAGATGTAGTTTTTTATTTCTTTTATTTACCGCTACAAGATGGCTGCCTGCAATCTTGGACTAGTAAATTTTAAAAAAAAATGATGGGCACATCATGATGCACATGTATGTATGCACTGTTGGACTTGGCCCTTTTTGCGGAGTCATCCTAGAAATTTTGCCTTCCTCCTGTATTTTTTTTCTGACCTGTCATTGGTGTTTTTCTGACTCTGGGCACTTTATCCCTTCTGTTTAGTGCTAAAGTGCATGTGCTCTCTATTGTAAACTTGGTAATATTGGTCTACACCTGTTTGGCATATTTAATTTACCTGTCAGTCACCTGTACAGTGGTATCTCATATACCTTGGGACAGTAAATTAAATGCTACTGGTGGGCTTACAGCACTGCTTGCGCCACCCACCAAAGTAGCCTTTCAAACCTGAATCAGGCCTCTGCCACTGCAGGGCCTGCGCGCACAGTTTACTGCTGCTGTGACATGGCACATAAAGTGACTCCCCTTTTACAACATATCCGTCACCCTTATGCAGCCGCGGTCCGTGCAGGTAACAGCGGTAGTCGGTGGGGCCGAGTAAGGGGGTATTTCGAGGGATGATGCAGAGGGAAAATTAAATAAATAATCATTGTTCCCACTGCATCGTCCCTCGAAATCCCCCTTTACGCGTGCCCACCTCCCCACCACTGTTACCTACATGGACCACAGCTGCCCCTAAGGTAGGCACTAGCTAGCCCTAAGGGCAGGGTGCAGAGTAGGTAAAAGGTAGCACATGTGCCTTAAATGTGTGGCATGTTCTGGTAGTGACAAACAGCCTACTTGGTTTCTCATTGCTGTGAAGCTGCACTCTCACAGCAATGCATTGGGGATTCCCTGATATGTGCTTCAGTGGTAATTCCTGACATGAGAGGGGTAGCGTAATCAAGTCTGGTATGTTTGGAATAGAGGTGGGAAATGCTGCATATTGGTGTTCGTGAATTTATTATCACTATTTTAGAAATGCCACTTTTATCAGTAGGCATTTCTGTGTGCTATGTGTCTCTGTGCCTACCTGTTGTGTATTGACTGTCTGGCCTTGAAGTGACAGGGGCTGGGGAGGTGCAGTGGCTCCAGATAGTCTGGATGAGCCAGAGAGTCTGGATGAGTCAGCGCTAGGCTGAAAAGGCTTGGTCTGCATTTGAAGTGCTGGGAGTAGCACCTGCACCTGACTAGTATTGTGCCTGCCTTCTACAGTGTTGGCTCCGCTCCCCTGTTGTGTGCCGGGGGCCAGGGCTTACACCTATAATGGGCATTGTTGTGCACTGTAAGGATAATTTTAAGTGTGCCCCAGAAATGGTTTGGGGTGGGTCCTGTACTTGAGCAGAACAAAGACTTTGGGGATTATAAGTTTTGGAGCTGTGACTCCATGTCTGGGGAACTGTTGGAGCTGGCTTGGAACAGAAGACTGCATTGTGGGACCTGGAGGAACAGCCATGGGACTGGACTGCAGAAAGTGCTGACCGGCTGCCTTTTTGGGGCTATGGGGGGACTGTTTCTCTGCCTAACGACATCCATCCACTGGCCTCCCTGGGGACACTGTGCTGGTGTGTTCCTGTGGTCCCCCAGGACTTTGTGTCTTGCCATACCGGACTCATGACATCACCTGGTGAGCGCCCTGCTGCTCACCTCATGTCCCTGTGTTGTGGTGAGTCCCCATCGAGTGCTCTGGCCAGCGTGTGAAGAGCGCTCTGGGGTGTCGACCATGTGTGCAGCACTGTCCTGTCTGCAGGATCCTATTGGGCACCTGGCTTTGCCGAGGAGGTTGCGCCAGGAGGAGGACCAAAGATTCAAAACCCGATGGAGACTTTGCTCTGTATTCTCGGGCCGTGATAAGTCACTGGAAGTCAGGCAGAGGAAGCCTTACTGTGGGTGGGGCTCCCATAAGGAAAAGGAGAGCCAGCATGCATCCTGAGGCTGGTTGTGGGTGGTGTCCACTGCAAGGAGACGGTCCTATCGATGCCCCGTAGGGCCGAGGCGGTGCATGTGGTGCTCCCATCAGAAAGTGGAGCATTTGGTATCCAGGTGAGACCGGGACTGGTGAGGCCCCATTATGACGCAGGATGGGAGGCCTTCCTACGTGTGGGCCCCCCTTTGTTTTCTGAGCATGGAGGAGGGGGGTGGAGAGAGCAGGGACTGTGTTGGTTACTCCCGGACCCTCCTCCTTGAGGCTCCCAGTTGCGCTGCATTTGGTCCTGGCACGGGCGACCCAGGGCGGCCTCCCCGCTTTCACTGGCTGACTGAAAGGAGCACACCATTGAGCCATGATAGGGGCTCAGAGGCGTCTGGGCCCTCACTAGTGCGTTAATCCCTGAATTGCAGGCATGAGGAGCACCTAGGCTGCTCCTGGAGTACTGGTAATATCTGCATAGTAAAATAATTTTGTGTGCATTATGTTTTATCTGAGGAGCAAGGTAGCCTTATGCGTGGCAAGTTATGTACACAACTAATGACAGGATGAGGGTGGCCTAATGTCTTCACAGAACACATGCTGGTGATCCTTATAGTTCAGGGCCTGCTTGTGGCTCATGTGTCTTACCTTGCAGCATTTTATTTTGTCCTGATGTGAATACATATAGAGTGTTCATTTACCAGAGGTGATTCTACCATAATGTGTGCACATTGCTAAGAGTTTATTTTTATTTATTTATTTGAAAAGTTTTATATAGCGCTGCTAGACTCCGAGGTATCAGAGCGCTTTACATGAGAAATAGCATTGTTTCAGAATATAGTTACAAAGTTGCAAGGAATGTAGTTATGTGAGTTACCAAAGCATAGTATAAACATTAGAAAGAAGAAGAACAGGCAAGTGGAGAGAAATTTGGGAGGGGACAGGAAAGGAGCAGGGGAGGTAGACAAAGACTAATAGAGGGAAGAGGCGGGCGGGGGTAGGAAACGGAACGGGAAGACGAGGAAAACAGTGTCCGACATCCGGCTGGGTACGGCTGAAGGGTGTACCAGAGCCAAACTCCTCTATAGCTGCATATGACATTTCCACCGGTTATTGGCCAAAGGTAGCTCGGGCACCGAAACGCATAAAGAAGGTTCTGAATTCCACCTAGGGGGGCATCGTCCAAAAAGTTCCATCGATTGCGCCAGTCACGGTTTACGGTGCTGTGCTCCCAAAGGTAGTGGGACCATTCCCAATCCTCTCCTGCAGGTGTCGCCCTTGTCGCTGTGGTCTCATCCAGAGGGGACTCTGAAACTCCAGGGAACAGAATCAGGAACCCTTCCCTCAAGGGGAGAAGGAGTGCTCTGGAGAAGGGCCCACTCATGGCGGCCATCTTGGAGACAGTCATTGCTGTAGCAGGATTTGAAAGTTGAAAGTTGAGGCCCTGGTTCAGTCCCCTGGGAGACTGCTGCCCCAAAAAGAGCAAATAACTGTGGTAATAAAATTGTAGGTTCTAAACAGTCAATTAACAAGTGTATGGGACCATTTAGGTCATAGTTATATCAACTACATCTGCATTCGGACTGAATTGAGTCAGAGAGCAGATTATAGCAGGCCGTTGGCCACGGAGTGAAGAGAGCGCAGGCAGACTAGGAAATCAGCAATCACACAGGAGATAGAATATTGCTGTGAGATTGCGGGTAGATGCGGATCGAAGAACAATCTCGGTCGCCATTTTAAGGTCAGGCAGGTACAGGCAGTGTCTCGGGAGCGATTGTCGCGAGGGGCGAGAACATCATAACAAAGGTAAAACCAAAAAAAAGGGGGGTACCTTGAGTGGAGGGCCACAAATGGCTTTCTTCAATGCGAAACAGTTGTTACATGAAGAGTATAGAAGAGCCTCAAGGCGCTGTGGTCGGGAGTTTCACCCGTTTTGGAGCCGATGTGATGTTCCAAAACTGAATTTGTCTGCCCCTCATGGCCTTCTTGGGCTCTGGTCGCTTAGTGGGAACTCACCGTGGGTCCTATTAGCGGGATGTCTCCATTCGGCCGTCCCGCGCCTCCGGGTGGAGGCGAAGAGCGTCCGCTTGCATCCAGTACTGCGCACTACCACGCGCAGCAAAGATCAGTAATTTCTGAGGCAAAGGGGGAACAGGCTCCGGCTCCGGAACCCTCTATGTGCTGCGGCTGTGGGGAGGGTATTCCCGCGGTACTGCCCCCGACTCACTCATTCAAGCTGCCTATTTCTCGCTGGTCCCGAAGGCTAATCCAGCTGGTGCGCTCGCTCCACCCCTTCGCCGCTCCGCGGGTCGCTCCGCATCGTGTCTCTCCAAAGAGATCTGCAGAGTTACTGTGGTGCACTGTTGCTAGTTATGTGTATGCATAATGTACTATGCTAAGTGCCGTATTACCAATAGTTACTGATCACCCTAACTGATGTTATGACAGTGGCCCGTTTGGCCTAATGATTTAGGTAAAGCCTGCAAAGTCATAACAAGTGCCTGATGCACAAGTGTATATAAGTGATGGCGTTCTAATGTGTTTTTATGGATAATACAAAGGCTATTTTTATATAACCTTGTGTGGAGTTTCTTTTGTGGTGTGCCTAGTGTGTCGCTACTGTGTGAGTGTGTTGCACAAATGCTTTTTACATTGCTTCTAGGATAAGCCTAACTTCCCTGCCAAGCTGCCAAGGGGGTGTGCAGGGGTTATCTACAGTGTGTAACTCCCTGGCTTAGGCGTATACCCTAGCCAAACAGAAATCCCATTTCTAACATCACCATGAGACATCTGTTCGAAAGTAACACAATGCATGAATGCAAATGCATGATGACACATTAATCCATCTTGGAATGGGTTTATTTAATATGAAACCGACTCTTAGATTGCTGGAAATACATGCACTTGTGTCTTGAAGCATGCCAGTACATAAAAGCTTTTGAAAAGCCAATTTCTCTGCCATTACAGCCAAGTCCTATTGGCTTTGTCAGTGCTAGTCTACTCATTGCTTCATCATAGCCTAGCTAAAAACCAGTCAGCTTTTGCCGTTTTTCAGCATTAGAAAAATCACCTTCTTTTTGTGGGACTACTAACCAACTGTTGAGTTCTTATCTTCTCAATGTGTGCTGGCTTTCAACTCGCTTATGCCACCCACTAAATCATCTCTTTCACCTCCTTTGATTTCTTCAATTAAACCCTGTACAGCTTATCTCAAGCTATCCTCTTCCTTTCATCTACAGTAATAACATGATTACTTTCTTCAGCAGCCAGACAATCATTACATGAATTCCTGTATGTTGTCTCATGCCACAATACACCTAAAGTGGTACACTTTTTTTCTTTCAACGTTTAAGGATGTTAACTATTTTTTACTTTTAGGATATGGAAACTTAGCTTTTTCTTCTTTAAAGGTTGTTGACTTTCTCTGCAAAATCAGTTTTTTTTAAATGCAGATGTCAATGCCAGACACATTAGCTTTGCCACTGCTTGTTCTTCTTCTTTGATAGGGCAAGCAAACGAATCTTACTTAAAATTAGAAGTTGTTTTACATAACGTGTCGAAGATGGATTTCAGTGTGAACGACGACACACTCGATCGCTACAGAAAAGACATGGGGGCTCATTATGATGGCGGGTGGACATTGGTGCAGGGAACTGCAGGGGGGTGAACAGCAAAACACACATGTACCCCCAAGTGCACCCTCCCACCACCCCATCCCCCCAGGGGGCCCGCAATGGGCCTCCAAAGCCAATCTCCGCAAGCCTTTCCATGGCGGCATCGCCACCATGGACAGGCCAGTTACCGCACCCATCCTAATATGGATGGCAGTGCCTGATAGGCACTGCAACCATATTAGTGGCCAAGTCCGCCCGGCCGGCAATCGTAACGATTGCCGACTGGCGGAAAAACGGTGGATGGACTTTCCGTCCGCCGCGGTGCCCACCACCATTCGAATCTGGCGATGGGTAAATCAGGTTACGATGGCGGGCAGATCACTACCGCCGTGCCGGCCGTGGCGATCTACCCGCCATCGTAATCAGCCCCATGGTGTCGTATTTTTCGTATCGTTTGACAATAAGAAAATCATTAAATATCATACGTTTTGTATATTACCTACGGATAACAGACATTTTTGCAAGCATCTGATATTTGGTTTAGAGCTTGCTTCCAATTAATTTTGAGATGGGGAGATAGCAACCTTCCTTTCAAAAACAGGACAGACTGAAGACAAAGAATTGGAAGCAGAAATATTCCCTCAGGCCCAATAAGGGGTGGAGCACGTGCATGTCAGATTTGCAGAAATTATGTTGTGCTCTTTGCACTAATTTGTTCCAAAACACTGTAAAGAAATGTGCCCAAGTGAATTTTGTTATTGAACGTTGTTTAGGAGAATCTGGGATGCTCAAAACTTTTAGGGCCCTATTACGAAGCCGGTCGGACAAGTGTCCGACTGGCACCATAGCCGAATCAAGACCTACTTCCATAATTTGGATGTGACCACCTTCCTGGCGGTCGGAAAGTGTATACTTTCCATTGCGGTTCGTGCTGTACGCGTACGACCCTTGTTGAAGCATTGAAGCATCTTTTTGGCGTTTAGCAAGCTGCACCGGAAACCAAGATTAGTAGTTAGTAGGTTAAAACATTTTGTTCTTGTGTATCAGTTGTGTTAGGTTTATGCTCTTGATTGCATGCGTGTTTAGTTGAGTTTGGAATGGGGATAGAATGACAGGAATGGAATTCAAAAGGGGAAGTAATACGTCATTTGTAAGTAGTGATCGTGTGTGCCTAGTAGTTGTGTATGGCTAAAAAGAATGGGTGAAAGTTTGAGAAGGATGTTTGGGAGTTCTTAGTAGTCAAAAAGGTGATGAGACAGAGGTAGGGGATGGTAAGGGTGGAAGTGATTTATTTTTTGTTTTCAATGGCAAAATAGAAATAATGTATACATGCACATATACATATGATGCTTGATAAAGTAATTTTTGATGACAGTCCTTGGTCAAATTATTTTTGTGAGAGAGTTTAGGATGGGGAGCAACAAAACAAAATTCAATGAGATGACTGAAAACAATTCCCTTGTGTCGACCGTTGCCATCACGCAAAGTAGACACGTTTGAGTACCTGGAGCCATGCATGAGACCATGCAACCCATTTTCCCTAAAATCCTGGAGACTGGTTAATTCACTCTGACCAAAGGGCAGAGTGATTTTCCTAAACAGCATCTACATTCCCTCATTATACATTCCGTTATTGCTGTAAGCATCTTTATGGCTTTGTACACTCTCAGGATACCGACAAGCATCACATTTGTCCTATGTATTACATATTTTGTGCTATACATTTTTTGTTTGGGTGGCCCGTTGAGACTAATCCAGAACTGAACCCCACACTTCTGTGAAAGCAAATTCTAAAATGATGCAAATCCATAGATGACAGCTCGAATGTCACTTGAGGTCACGGAGGACATTAGAGCTGTACGATGCAGAATTAATGTCTAAGTTGAACTGTTGATGCAGCAGGATTGTATATGAATTTCACTTCGTCCTATCGGTGCTCTACAGCATCGTACTGCACACCTTTGCTCCTCTTGGCCCAGAAAGCCTCTCTTGTCCTGGGAATCCTGGTAAACCAATTGACCTTCTAAGCCAGGGAGTCCCCGTTCGTCATTTTCACCACATGTGATGTTAGGGTGGTCACCAGCCTTGCCTGTTTAACCCAGAGTTTTACATTTCTGGAAAAAGATCCAGCTCCAGCCTTGAAGAAGGACTTGGGTTGTGCTCTTTATAAACCCCTGACTTTTTCAAACGTGTTTATTCAAATGCTTTTTGGTTATTGGCCACCGCAGAGCAGAAGATAATCTGAAACCAATGGAAGATTATTCAGTCATCATCTGAAAGCACACCAAGATATCTTAGGTAAACTGAAAGAAAATCAACACACAATTTGATAATAAAAATTATTATGTCTCACTTAAATTCCCCCATCTTGTGCACTTTTGCTCGCTGTCTAGCTCGCTTTTAAATTATTCATTCTTTTCTAATGTCGATTTCTGTATGTGTAAATGAATAAATAAATGAGACTGCGATAGTGGCCAAATACATTTTGACATGCGGGTTGATTATCGCTAGCACTACTACAAACCAAACATAAGCAGATATTGGAAAACACAAGATGCAGAGCTAAACAGCGAAAGGCATTCAGAGGTGAAAAGAAGTGACAACTTTTCTACAGAAATATATTAGGAGAAGTGTGGCTCAATGGTTAGAGCGGCAGACCCTGATGCAGAGGTCTCGCCCGGGACCAGGGTTCAATTCCTGCCTTGGCGGTTCTTGGGCTCAAAATTCCACGGACCTGATAATTCTCGCTACGGTGCCTATTCTAATCATAGAGTCCCACTCTGCAACTCTGGGCAATAGCTTGCTTAATCTCCACAACGGCCCCACAACGCTAAAGGATGCCTGGCCTTCACCCTGGGTGTGCCCAGGAGTGGACGCCTCACAGGGAAAGCAAGGACGGGTTCCACAGCGGTATTCGTACAAGTGCCTTGAGACCCTTGCGGGTGAGTAGTGCGCTATACAAGTATCAATTTACAAGGAGGTGACTATGGCCCAAGAGCAATATACAACGTCTGGACGGCGAACAGAAATAACTGAAAAGAGGAGGTGCTGATAACAAGACTCTATTAACTGTTTTCAAGGTGCTTTTAATAAACTGGAGTATTACTTTAATTAGAAATCAATATCCTTCTTTGGGTGAACTACTGAAGTCACTAAATTCAACTGAGCTCAAACCCCTCATAGCTATGGCACAGAGCAGACAGGCTTAACTTACAGGCAATGTGTGAAGTATTTATATAGTACAACACCAGTAATGAAATCAAAACACAACACAAGAAAATGTCCAAACCAATTTTCAAAAATACAGTAATTGTTAATAAATATAATGACACCAGAGATTTGTGAAGATTTCTGCATTCTTACTTAATTACTTTTTTGGAGCTCGGTTTCCTTCGGTCAAATTGCAGCTTAAAAGCTGCTTTAGTCAGGCTATAATACTAGCCCTGAAGCAATCTTTGATGCTGTCACTGTAGTGCATAGCACATATGGGCCGGGATGCCCGCCACCCCTTCCACCACCAATCCCAATGGGAGGAGACAGACACAGTTTGAACTTTTGGAAGGCAGGGGGGCCTCACGACCCCCCCGGCCGTATTTATTAAAATATGAAACAAAATTTAAAACTTTAAATTAAAACGTTTCATGTATCATGTACAAATTCAATTTCCATTACATTTGATGAAGACAGGTATTCAGGCTAACCTTAACAAATCTCTAATACAAAGATTTCCTAACCGAGTCTAACATCATGACAAATGCATTGCATACAAATTTGTACATCCTAATGTTAGGGGCCAACGGCAAGGTCTTAACCGGTGTCAGATCCCTATCACCAAATTCCCGCCCTCACGTGTGAGTGGCGCATGTGCAGAGGACTTTACCCTCGTAGCCAACTGTAACTTCCCTTGTCGTGGGGGCCCCCTTTCACACAACGCCATCTTAAGGTCGTCCGAGTTCCCGTGCGGGGTATCCGTAAGAAGGACAGCGTGGACTCCCCCTCTTTCCCCGCACTCTCTTCCGCCGGAGCGGATATCCAGCCCCGGGAAGTTTTGGGGAGGGGCATATAGCCGTCTCCCCCTGGGATGGGCCTATGGCCATCTCCCCCTGTGCGACCCATCCGTAATGGGTGCTGCCCCCCCGTGGGAGGGGCCAATGGCCACCTCCCCCAGGTGCTCCCATCCATAATGGGTTTCGCCCCCCCTAGGGACCTTGAAATCACTGCTCACCGATCATGACCTTACCGCCACAGGCCAGATAGTTGACCGACTATCTGGCCCCCCCAAACCTCCTATAGGTCATGTCTCCTCAATCCCACTAGCCAAGCTATCATGTCTCCTATCAATGAGTCATTCCCCATCCTGGACAGGTGTACCCCATCATCTGAATAACAGTGATTGCCCCAAATGCACCCATGAGATATGCTTTGAAGATGAGCAGACCGAAACAATTTCTCCATTATATTGTTGACCCTCTTTACCGAATGGTTCAACGCTGTTGTGGACAAACCACCCCGCCATACCCTCCTCGGAATCATGTGAGACCAAGCTATTGTACACCCCGGGAGCGTCTTTGCTAACCAACTAACTGCAGAAAGTATGTGCTCAACTAAAGCTCGTCTGCCCAGTCTTACGAAGTCATTGCCCCCAATGTGCACTATGACTACAGATGGCGGTGGCCTGTGCCGCCCTAGTAATTCTTCCACAAAACTTTGCAGTCGGTCAATACACAGGCCGCCCTTCCCATGGAAGGACACCCTGAAACCATATTCCTCAGATGTGTGGATCGCATCACCTGTCTTGAATATGTCCCCGGCACGCCTCACGTATGAGTGGCCCACGACCCAGACCACACGTCTTCCATTCCTTGTTCCTGAAGTGGTGGTTAGCTGACAAAGGGCCGGTCCCAATATCCGCCATGCGTCACAGGCTCGTGAAACTGTCATCCAAACAAAAGACAACAAGCGTGAGTGCAATTCTTCAGTAACTTACAACATGTGCAGCCGCACGTACCTCTTGAAACAATTCGAAGACCAGCGGCCTAACTGTTTAATATTGTCCGCCTGCAGACCTCGAGCCGTTGCTTCTGTAGCGGCCCCTATCCTGAATGAATGGGTCCCAAAATCATTCGGGTTCAAGCCCGCTGCTGCAATCGTGATTGCCAGCACCCTCTGAAACTGAAACTTTGTTAACGGGGTGCCGTTCGTATGTCGCAGCAAGGCCCCCCCCACGTTGTCAACCTTTGTTTTAGGTAGGCCTCAACATGCCTCACAGGACAACAGGGACTACCTGGAGCGCGCTGCAACACTATGCTATTCCCCTGGGCCTCCTGGTCCGTCTTTGACCTGGCTATCGTGATCAGCAGAGAATCCCCCCTTACTTGCGTGTGATCCCTGCGCAGACCCCCTTCCGTATCTCTTTTGTTGGCAGCCACTAGTTCGCTCACCCGCAGGGACCCATAGAACGCCAACGTGTACACTGCCCGGAATAGTACAACCTCGCTAGGTGGGGAGCATGTCTCCTCCAGTTTAGCCAACAAGGAGGTTAACTTGTCAAATCCTATTGGGTGCCTGTTATCCTTTTTGCACCCTTCTAAGCGCCGCCAGCCGCGCAGCGCCTTCCTGACTAGAAAGGAGTCCATTGGGTCCCTGATCCCATGGAGCTGAGCCATAAATGATATGGCGGCCTTATACCAACTTGCGGTTGCCGGCGACCGGCCCTCCTCATGAAGTACCACTAAAAATTGGGTAAAGGACCCCTCCTGACCCCATCTATGCTCCCATGCCGGGCCCAAAAAGGCGCAGTACGAGCAGAATGCCCCTTCATAAGCTTTCCTTGTCCGGGGCGCCGATTTGCCATAGTGCTTCGGGAATCGGCGCTGCCACTAGCTCCGCTGAGGGTAAACAATCCCTGAAAGCCTGCATTTTGAAACGAGAGAGCGCATCAGCTGCATTATTCAGTACACCCGGCACATGCTTTGCCCTGAATTGTACGTTTAATCTCAAGCATTTCAACCCAATTTCTTTCAACAATCGCAATATCCATTTGCAGCGTGTTGCCTGCTGATTAATGCACTCAACCACAGTCATGAAATCGGACCAAAATACCACTGAGCGGTCTCTGAACTCCTCCGGCCAGGCCGACACTGCCACCCAGATGGGGAAGAGCTCTAGAAAGTCAATGTTACTCGTTAAACCGTTTGTTTCCCACCATGTTGGCCATCTTTGGGCCGACCAACGGTTTCCAAGGATCGCGCCAAACCCCACGCTGCCCGCCGAGTCGGTCCATAAGCCTAGTTCCGCCGACGAGGCCGGGGCTTTGCTCCAGACTACTCGGCCGTTGAAGTCCGCCAGGAATGCCAGCCAAATGAGCATGTCCTGGCGAACCTCTGCTGACAGTCTCGTGCGATGGTGCCCTTCCTTGAGGCCAACCATGGCCTGAGCAATGGATCGTGAGAACGGGCGAGCCATCGGTATCACCCTTAACGCAAAGTTAAGCTGACCCACTGTTTGCTGTAATTGGTGCAGTGTCACTTTCTCGTTCCGAAAACACTGCAACAAGGAAGCCCTGAATTTGGTGATCTTCTCCGCTGGCAAGCGGAAGCAACCCTCCACGGAGTCTAGTCGATGCCCAGAAACTCCAGGGAGGTAGTCGGCCCCACCGTCTTACCTGACGCCAAGGGTACCCCGAAACCCCGCATGAGCACGCAGAAATCCTGCAATGCCTGTGCACAGTCCCGAGAGCCCGCTGGGCCGAGAAACAGGAAGTCATCAAGATAATGCATCACATGTTGGTGCCCTGTGGCCTTCGAGAACACCCACTCCAGAAACGAGCTAAACATTTCAAAATAGGCACACGAAATTGAACAACCCATTGGCATGCACATATCCATGTAGTATTTCCCCTGAAACGTAAAACCCAGCAAGTGCTGATCTTAGGGATGGACCGGAAGCAACCTAAACGCAGATTCAATATCCGATTTTGCTAACAACGCACCGGGGCCTAAGCGATTAAACATTACCACTGCGTCATCGAAAGATGCATACCTCGCACTGCAAATGTCAGGATCGATCGCCTCATTGACGGAAGCCCCCCTTGGTACCGACAAATTATGGATGAGCCTGTACTCCCCCGGGTCCTTTTTAGGCACTACCCCTAATGGGGAACACACAAAATCGGCCGTTGGTGGGTCACTAAAAAGTCCTGCAACCCGCCCCAAGCCAACCTCTTTGGTGATCTTTGTGGCGGCAACCGCTGGGTTGTGCTGAACTGACAGTTGGTTCTTACATGAGGGGGCCCCCCGAAAATCACCCGCCGGGATCCTGAAGCCATATGAGAAGCAATCTCGCAGGATCCCAGCGGATGCATGATCAGGGTATTTGTTCAGCCATGGGGTCAAAGCCAGGATATCTACGGGCGATGAAGTGGACTTCCGCGGCACCGTATCAATCCTGCTTGGTACCCACTTTTCATCCGGTACCATTGGCTCTGGATCGGCAGCTAGTTTCGGGGTGTGAGGTGTTACCACAACTAGAGCACGCATGCCTGAACCTACACGTTCCTTGCGGCCTGTTACACGTTCCCTTATTGAAACCCCAACACACTCCGCGCTTATTTCCGTTCCCGCCCGATCTAGGCTTAGACTCCCCCCCGTAGTTTGGTCGAAAGGGCTGAGGCTGTTTCTGTGGGAAGGCCCTGGAGCCGTTTGCGCTCGACCCTGAACCACCCGCTGATCCTGGCAAAAGCTGCGCATGCCACGATACAGTATCCAAACAATCCCAAGTCAGTGTTTCATTAAACTCTTTCGCTTTTCTAAAAGGCATGTCATAACCTTTCCATTCTTCCCCTCCATACTTCTCATGGAAGCTCGTGATCCTGCTCTGGTAGCAAGCCAGGTCACTCAACAGTTCCGGTGTTCGTTCAGCGATAATCGCTACAAAAATAGAAAAGGCCCTGATCCAGTTCATCATAGACTCCTCGACCCTGAATTCTGCCATTTTTGCCCGCCGTACACTCGGGTGCCATAAATCCTTCTGAGTCTTGGCATATTCTAACTCTCGATGATCAGTCAACAATGAAAACATGTTTATGTATTTATTAGCCCACACCAGTTCCTTAGTTGCTATGGGAATATGTTGTGCCAAGCTTTCCCGCCTTGAGGGTACTGTGCCCTCCCCCATCATTGGGAGTGATCTCTTACCGGCTTCCCCGCCGTACCTCCAGCCGTGTCCGTCGCCTTATTCTGGTTTTTGACAAAGACCACCTTCACCACCTGTGGAGAAATAGCAGGCACGTTCGCTGTCCCAGCACCCCTTGTCTGCCTTAGCTGCTCTATAATCAGCCTAGCTTCTTCGGCCGGGTCTTCCACAGCCGCGGATCCCCCCGCTCCCTTCTTCAACCAGGGTAACACAGCCGCCAACTGAAGCACTAGTTTGGGAGGCATTTGGTTGCCATCCAGCGGTGTGATAACCACAGGGATTGGCAATCCCCCATCCGGTGTGGGTACCGGGCTGGGCGCTGATGCTACTGGGACCAGTGGAACCTCCATCGGGACTGGGGGCTCGCTAGGACCCGCTTTCCCCTTCCTCTTTTTCCCCTTATCCCTCCCTGGGGTAATACTTGGCAAAGCAGGCCCCACGATCCTCTTAGGTCGCACTGAGGGCCCCGCTTGGGCCCCCACTTGTTTCTGGAGGGCTGCTAGGCCGCAACCCAGCTGGTCTACTTTACCGAATTTTCTGTCCATCGCCGACACTTGGTTCACCAGTGTGCGCAGCATTCGTTCCATCTCGGAGCTATTTCCACTCTTCTTGCCAGGCATATCTGCGTTCTGCTTTATCTCTACCTGTTTTCTAGTAGCGACTCGGACTCCAGCTGCGCCTTGACGACTGAAACAGAAAAAACAATGATTACACATTCAAAAAACTGCAGCTTGTTCCCTTGAGGGCTCACGAGCGACGTGTGGTGCAGCCTTCAGAGCGCAGGAACAAGAGGACGCTTCCCTGGATTCCTGCGCCTTTTATCCAGCAGCGGGAAGCCGGGGCCGGACCCCATCCCGCCCATAGGTGCTTGGACTCCTGGGCGGGTGTTTAGGACAACCTTTTTAGGCAGCGGGGGCGTGCTCCGACCATGCCGCTATGGGCATTCCGGCCGGGACACGCCCCCCGCCCGCAACGGCTTCCCGGGGGATTGGGGCACCCATCCATACGTTCGGGGTGACCGAGTGGTCTCCCCTTTCCAATCGGTGCTGCAGTCTACTTGTGACATTAAACTTACCTGCACTGGGTACATTTTATACCATACACAAGCAACCTATAGAGAAGTTAAATACGGCAATTAGAGGACCACCAATTTCATCAGTTCAAAAGAAGAATCACTGTCCCTTTACTACTGGCTAGCAGGGGTAAAGCTCCACAGCCAGCAAAATCAGTTAAGGCAACAATCTAGGGGTACACCACACAGATAGCCAATTCCTGGAATGCCTCGTTTATGGGAAAAAAGCATACATTGGTAAAGAGAAAGAGAGACAGAGATAGAGGAAGTGAGAGAAAGAATGAAAGTGAGATAATGAGAGGGGAGATTGGATTGTCTTGCACGGTTTGTCCTGTTGGACCCAACACTGCTATTCCTATGTACATCTGGCAACGTTGCACCCTATGCCACCACTTTTAACACTGCCCTACCTTTTGCTCTATGCACTCCTTCAGTATACTCTGCGCCCCCTTGTACCAAATGTTCCACCTTTGCAGCCTGCACTACCCTGCACTACCCTTGTACACTGTTCTCTGCCTTGCACCATGAGCTTATGCTTTACACCTTATGCTCTCTTCTTTGCCCCATACGCAACCTCCTTTAGTCTTTGTATCTTACCCTTTCCCCCTTGAACTCTCCACTCTTCCCCGGACCCAACCCAGCCATCTTCGTGTCCCCGTTGCATCCTGAATTCCCTTTGCACCCTTTTGCTCTCAGGTGGGCCCTGGGCTTCCACCTGTGTCCTGCAATTTCTGTGGTGTACCTTGCTCTTCCTTAGTTCCTTCCTTTGATTTCCTGTCCATGAACAGTACTTTTCATACTAGACAACAAAAGCATGGTCAGTTATTACTAACATTTTCCAACGACTGAAATACATATGAACAATAATACATCGCATTCTATTCATGCAACAGTCAATATTAAATATCTACGGTTCGCTACATTAAATATCATCTTAATTTACCAAAAAAAACAGTTTTGATGCGTTCAAATTCACTTCATTAGTCTCCAAACAAAATATCATACATGATTTACAAAAAAAACATTAACCTTAGAACGCCTTGTTAGTCAATGATTAAGCTCATTGGTAATAGCTACCAATGTTTATATATATGTGAAAATAAATTGAGAGAAATAAAGTTTCTGTATTGACTCATACAGTGTTAGGATGTCTAGAAACTGGCAGAGTGGTGAAATGTCCATGATCGTGTTCCAGGACATTTGTAGACATCACATTTACATATTGTTGGTAATTACAATGACAGCAGCCTATCGTTATTAGTAATGTCTGCTGGCAGACAATTCTTGTTATAAACATCTGTCTGTTAAACCTTCAATGCTTAATTATCCACAGTCTACTTTAACATCTACAATTATTTGTCTGGCAAAGTGTTCTGAAATGGCCACACCGTGTATGATGATGAAGAACATGTCTTAAATAAATGAGTTCCTAAACAGAAATAAGCCTCTTCATTTTCCTACTTGCACATGAAGCAATGGTGTACTGAATTCCTTTTTGTCACATCATTTCAGTGAATACACTAACCTACTGCATGTGTTAAATAAATAAATATGCAGATAAATAAATAAAGGCACTCTTCCTAATGTACGACCTTTCTCCGACACTTGATGGGAACCGTTGCATATTTGTTTCCAAACCCGGTACAGTTTCACTTCAGAGGCACACTTGCTTCTGTCCATCCAGCTTTTCTCTAATTCCTTGTAACTAAAACTCGCTTCAGCAGTTCCAGGACTCGAGGTTGCTGTCAGCATCATTTGTTCACAGCATCCCTGGACATATTTCCTAACACCGTGTAAAGCACAACATTAAAGTACCAGCTGTAGCATTTCTAACAAGATTTCAATTCCAATATCCCCTTACAATTGTTACTTCACATAATGGATATTTATTCGGATCCAGCTGCGTCCATCTGGTCTCTATTTTTATTACAGGGTTTCATGATTTTGGAACAGAACTCCTGTATGTGAAAATGCTATTATTGTAGTTCTTTCTTAACATGAGATACTTTGTTAGTTTAGTTCAGATTGTCTTATAAGCTCTTTATCCACATAAAAGCGTCCCTCCACTGACAAGCTGCAGCCGCTGGAGAAGTTACTGTTCGAGAACAACTGGAAAATAATATTTAACAGGTGCATGTTAACATTTTTCAACAAATCACGGATTTTTTTTCTCAGCTTAGCTCTCCCGGCTGTGGACCCTGAAACTTCCAGCAATCTAGCACCTCGAGTAAATTTATCGGGCCTCATTTATGAGGATGTGCGTCACTTTTACGTCGCCGGTGCGTCACTTTTTGTGACCAGTGGCGTAAAAAATGCGCCTTGTTGCACCATATTTGAAAAGTGACGCTTCTAGGTAGATGCGTCACTTTGTAAACCCCTGCGCCACATTATACCTGCGCCAGGTATAATGTATGCAAGGGCGGCGTATTGACGCAAGAAAGGGTCATGGAAGTGACCGAGTGAAATCTATGAGATTTCACTGCGCCACTTCTAAGACTCAAATGCGTCAAAATCTTATGCCTGCCTCACAGCAGGCATAGGACTGATACAAGCCATTTCACATGGGGCTTGCCCCATGTGAAAGGACACATTGCTGGAGTTGCGTCACTTTTGTGACACACTCCAGCAATGCGTCACTTTTGCACCATACAGATACGTCAGAAATACTGACGTATCTGTAACTCCTTTCGACATGATGTGTCATACTGTAATTATGATGCATCATTGGTGTCGAAATGAAGGCGCGGTGAAAAGTGACGTATCGCTGCTTTCACGCATCGATGCATCACTTTTCATAAATGAGGCCCATTGAATTTAATTTTGAGGAACTCAGACATTTATTTATTTTATTTTATTTTAATTTCTTCTATAGCGCAGGAATCAATTCCGTAAGGGTATCTCCGCGCTTTGCCGGCTATAGAACGACAGGTAGTGTATCATAAAAGTTAATTAGACAGGAATGCTTCTTGATAAAGAAGGGTCTTTAGTGTCTTTCTAAAAGACAGGTGGTTGGTAGTCATTCTTACATCAGTGGGAAGTTTGTTCCATAAAGCAGGTCCAACTGTGGAGAAGGCACGATCTCCTTGTCTGTATTTCTTAGTTGCAGGGGGCTTTAGAAGGGCTTGGTTGCTAGAGCGGAGAGACCTGCTGGGCTGATACAGCTCAAGGGATTGAGAAAGATATTTAGGGCTTGCTCCGTAGAGACATTTGTGAACCGTGCAGCATATCTTAAAATTGATCCGCTGCCGTATGGGAAGCCAGTGCAGTTCCTTCAGCAGGGGTTTAAAGGGAGTCCTAGCTGGTGCACTCATGACCAGTCTTGCTGCTGTGTTCTGGACTACCTGCAAACGACCTACAGCATCTGCGTTTGCTAATGTCATCAGCCAAGTTTTGTAGTGCCTGACCATATCCTTTTAGATCAGAGGCGTAGCTAGGGGGAGCGAGGGGGGGCGGTCCACCCCAAGCGTCCCTATTTTCAGGGCGGCAGCCGCGCGGCACTGGGCTGTTACGATGGCCTTAATTATAAAGGCCACCGTAACAGCCCAGTGCTGCCTGGCCGCCGTTTAAAGTGCAAGCGCTGGCTGCGCACCGCCGAGCACAGCCCTGTACACCCCATTCCCGAAGCTCACGTCATCACGCAGGTGAGAAGGCGGGATTTTCGATCTTGCATTTGATTACTCTAGATCTAAATCCCCACTTAGGTCGACTGAATCTTTGTTGCCTGTCATAGAGTAAAAAGCAATCCACTACTAGGTTAAGCAAACCAATAATTGGCACGACTCTGAAGAACCACTTACCACGAATAAGTTTTAAAGTTTTATTATAAAGCCAAAGATAACTGGAGATACAATCATCTCAATATAAGGTTTAAAAGGTATACTGGCACCAACACAAACATGAATTCTCTGAATGACCTTAGACGACAGAAAAATACCACCAAAACCAGTTCGAAAATTAGCAGGTTTGCAATAATAGACACAAGTTGTAACTTAAGCGTCATTTACAAAAGAGAAAATTCAGGTTAGACTGTCCCTACACTAGACTAAGTGACATCCCTACTTAACAGAATCTTAACCTAAAAAGGTGTCAGCCGTGGTGACTTCCAAAGAAGTTCACTCACTTTCCCTTAGTCTCTGATGTAAAATCTGTGCATTGCAGTCATGCCCTCTCTGCCTACCCATCCGCTCTCTAAGGGTCCTCAGGCCATCTGCTCTCACTCCACCCCAGGGTGCTGTCCCTAATACAAAATCACAAAGACAGTTGAAATGCCCCTCAGAGACGCCCCTCACGTACACCTCTCACGTGGTTTCGGTTCTGGCTTTTTCCATACTGATACTCCTCTGGGCCTCTTGTTAGCGTTGACCTTGCTTCCCAGGCTTCTTCTCGGCTCGCCGGTACCCCCCAGTAAATTCCTGGAGCCTCCTCCAGGCCTGTGCCTGTCTCCCCGGACAGAGCTCTATTCATCACTCTCTTGATTGGAACCCCCTCGCACCTGCAAACAGACACCCATGAATTGGGCCCCAAATTCCGACCTCCAGTTTATCTTTCAAGTCGTAAAACTTCGAACATGGTTGGCAATTTATGCTTAACGAGTCCTGGATTTTAACTAGCACATGCAGATCAAAGAAGCAACTTTATCTTTCCAGGCCTACTAAATTACTTTGCAAGAAGCTTGCACTCTGTAAACCTTTGTTTCTTAAACTAAAACAAATTCTACTTAATACACTCTGATTATATGAAACACTTCTACAAAACATGATTTCTAACGTATGATCAATAATATTCTAAATAATAGTAATAATAATAATCCATCTGATGTGAACTGCAAAGGCACGTTTTCGTTCTTCATACATTGCCATGAGGCCTGCACATTTCTACGTTTAACAGCATTAGATCCTCTTCTGCAACAGCCACATAACATGGAGTCTTAACAGCACTCTAGCATTTCTAAACATTACTACATTAGCTTCACACTCTAAGATATGCATTCTACATTGATTAAGCACTCATAAGTATATGTAATTCTATATATTTTCGACACTTCTAAATGCTTTAACTAAATTTGTGTATCTAAATTGTAAATATGGCGCACTTATACATTTTTCTCAAATTGCGCTCTCTCACAGGTGTGAGGTTAAAGTCTCACATTCGTGTGTCGCCCCAGTTTAACTCCCTGCCCTGCAGTACAGTGATTTCTTGTCAATCATCAGGACCCTCTGTCAGATAGCACAAATCCCGGACCGATCATATCCTTCAAACGTGCAGTTTTTTTACGAGGGAAAGGGTGGATTGATTGAAAATGGGTGGAATGTGTCGACAGCCTGTGCCTCTCATGCCCTGCTGTGTCTCACCCGGGACAAGGCGTCTTGGAGGTTCCTCGTCATGGCCGTGGGTCTCTCGGTCACTATGAAGACCGAGGGCTGCCTGCCCTTGAACCCGCCTCTGCCAATGCTGCTATCATGCTGCAAATGAAATAAAAATAAAGGTTTTCAGGATCACACGCACAGCGCTCTGGTGAAATACGAAGGGACTGTAAGCGGGCAGAGAGACAATGGAGAGTGGCATATGATGACTCGATGAAAGAGGTCTATCATATCAAGAGACGTATCTATCAAAATAGAATCCGTATTGAGAAAGCTACATACTATGCAGACAGAATCCAGAGAGCAGAGAATTCTGCCAAGGAACTGTTTAGTATATGTAAGTCTCTAGCCACCCCTAAAACTGCGAGTCTAGATAAAGATCTCTCAGTAGCAGCATGCAATCGCATCGCTACTTATTTTGGAGATAAAGTATCTAAAATATATGCTGCTTTCCCTGAAATGCCTCATGCAGCGGAAGAGCCAATAGACCTAGCAGCAGAGGAAGATGATGGTAATCAGTTACTTAACTTTATCACCCCTTCACCGGAAGAGCTAATCAAAATCTGTAGGTCTGTTAAATCTGGTTCCCCTCGAGATCCCGCACCCCCTATAAGATTGAGTAACAGCTTGGAGACCTTGGAACCCTACATCAGGCATGTGCTAGATGTCTCCTTCCGATCCAGTTCTATACCCGAGGACTGGAAACAGGCTGTGGTGCTTCCTCTCCGCAAGAAGCCTAACATTAGCTTCGAGAATTTAGACAATTTGCGCCCCATCTCCCTGCTGCCCTATCTCTCCAAGGTAGCGGAGAAGGTGGCAAACAAACAGCTAATGTCATATGTAGAGGAAGGCAACCATCTTCATCCTACCCAATTTGGATTCCGGCCCCGTCATTCGACGGAGTCCGCCCTTCTGAGGGCTACTGAAGCCCTCCGGCAGGGTGCTGACGAGGGACAAACAATGGCGCTAATTTTACTAGATCTTAGCGCCGCGTTCGACACTGTGGCACATTCCATCCTGCTACAGTGTCTGGACAAGGTCGGGGTGAAAGGGGCAGCGTTGAAATGGATTTATTCATTTCTCACTGGCCGGGGTTTCCAAGTGAGGCAGGGTGACCACTACTCGGAGCGAATTCCTTTGGACCAGGGGTTGCCGCAGGGCTCGTCCCTGAGTCCAACACTCTTTAATCTTTATGTCGCTCCAATTGCCACCTTAGTAGAGAGTCACGGCCTCAGCTTGGTGTCGTATGCCGATGACACGCAGCTGGTTATCTCCCTATCGCGCGCACCCGATCTTTCGGCGGACATCTTCAGAGCATGCATGCAAGACCTGTCTGCCTGGATGTCCGCCAATTGCCTCAAGCTTAATGGAGGCAAGACCGAGGTGCTGGTCGTGGGGGGCCGCCAGTCTGCGTGGACGTCGGCATGGTGGCCATCTTCCCTGGGCCCAACACCCACCCCTTGCCAAAAAGCAAGGAATCTGGGCATTTGGTTTGATGCCGCCCTCACCTTTGGCCCTCAGATCAATCAGGTGGTGGGACAATGCTTTGGGACCCTCAAAAGCCTCAGAAAGACGCTGAAATTCTTGCCTGTGAGAGCCCGACAGACCTTGGTACATGCATTAGTCACTTCGAAGATGGACTATGGCAATCTTCTGTATTTAGGTACCCTGGAGAAGAATCTCAGCCGCTTACAGGTCCTACAGAACGCTGCTGCACGACTGGTGCTAGATTACCCAGAAGAGCTGCTTCTGCAGCGGCTCTCCGGTCCTTGCACTGGCTCCCGGTCAGAAGCAGGGTAGAATTCAAAGCACTCTGCACGTGCCATCAGATCATTCATGGGAAATCCCCTCTCCCTCTACAAGGACTCTTGACACCTTATGAGCCTCCCCGCTCTCTAAGATCTTCTGGCTCTGGACTCCTGGCTGTCCCTAAGGTATCCAGAGCTCGGATGGGGGGTAGATCTTTTAGATACCTTGCAGCCGCCAGATGGAATCAGCTGCCCATGGCGCTACGACTAGAGCCATCTGAGTCAATTTTCAGAGCTAAGCTCAAAACTGCTCTATTCGCCTAGTAGGTGTGCCGCTTTTGTAGGGTCCAGGAATAAAGTAGCTCCTCAGCGCGGGGACACGCCGCTGTGCGTCACCATGCGCTTTACAAAACCCCCAAAATAGAAATAGAAAATCAGCTACCATGCCAGAGAGTCAACCACCCTTCAAAGGGGTGTGCTCGGAGCAGGATGCTACCACATACATGTGGAATAGCTGACACAGGAACCTGACCCTGGAAGACTCCGTCCATCAAGATCAAGTGAGAGCATCAATTATCTTAGATTTAGTTATATCAGTTTATCTACAGTGTGAACGCATGACCCCAGCAGTTCACTTCTGGTTTGTATCAACAGCCTTGTGGCCAGTTCTATTGTCATGTGATTGCAGAAATACTTCCACGTCTGTCCATGAGCGCACTTCAGCAATCACGAGACAATAGAACAGGCCACTAGGTTGATGATGCAAACAGCCGGAGGCGTGAAGTGCTTATTAGCTCATGTGATCGGGGGAGCAGGCACTGTCTACTGCTGACAGCAGAGCACTAGATGCTGACACTGCCGGGGGTGCATTCAGTCAGCGCTGCTGAGGGTGCATTTAAACAGTACACTCATGAGCTTTTCTACGAAAGTTGAGGCTTCAATGTGCAGAATATTCTAGTGCCCTTTAGAACACCAGGCAGCTGCAGATTGAAACCAAGACTGACTAATTGTGATAATTTATTGTAACTGAGAACGTACGCTGGGGCCTCAAACATCCTGTTTGGGTCAGTCCGTCTCACAGTTCCCTTCCATTCCTGGTGCTTTTTTGAAGCAGTTTTAAGATGACCCTATAGTTTCTCATTGCTCAAATAGTTTTGATTTCTGATATTTATATGTTTCCCTTGTCTTCATATCTTTGATTTTGCTCGCGAGAAAGTGTCACTCATAATCATTGAATGTCACTCATAATTACATTGAAATTATGAAAATGTCACACATAAGCAATCTGAAACCTTGGCAGCTATGTCGATTGGGTTTTGAACTTGGTAAAGTTGAATCGAGCCAGCCCGAGTCCTCGTAGGGATTTCCAACAGGGGGTCCAGTGATTGAATAAAGCCTCCTCCTGACCTTACGATTTGTGGCAATTGTTAATGATTTTAAACTGGCTTGAACAGATGATTAAAGTGTACCTGGCGCATACCATGAGAGGGATGTTGATCGGTATCCGGGTGCCCCACCCAAGTGCCGCAAAATGCTTACTTGGTTTAGATGGAGCAATGAGGATTCTTGTTCATGTTTCTGTTTTTGGAGAGCTTTAGCATAGTAGGACTTCTTTGGGAAGGTGATTAGCATGCCCCATTCTTCTAGAATCTTCAGATTCTCACAAATTGTGTCAGACGCTGCAAAAGAAGACCTTGTCACTGCAGTAGATTCCTTATGGCATGAGTTCAGATGGTATGTATTGAATAGCAATGATATCATTGGAATTCAGATGGCAACATTTTGAGTGGGATGCTAACATTTTGGTTATGTTTCTATGATTCAGGATGTCAACATTGCCTTGTGGGTTGTATTGAGGATTGGAGTTCTGGACTTTATTAAGGTCCAGAGGTGTCAGGGACAACACCCGAAGACCCCTGAGTTCTACCTGTCTCGGTGCACAAATAAACAGAAACACGGGCTTCTCGATGGTGGCGTCAAAGACCAAAGGTTTATTACTGCAGGGACACAGAAGTCACAGAAACTACACAAGGGCAGATTCTAGGAGCCTGTTCGATTTGCACTAAGTTGGTTGCTCCTTAAATACAAGTTTTTAGCTGTGGGCAACATTCTTCACATACTAGTACGTTTCTTAAACTTTGTATCCTAAACAATAAATATTTGGCGTCAAACAGGAATCATCAACAAATTTCTGATGTCAAACATTACGAATGAGGGGTTCCCACTGTTCGATCATAATCCCATGTCATCTTCTCATTCAAGAGCCGGACCGCCTCATCGTAAATTTTGTTACCTCCCCCTAATAAAGGCCCAGAAGGAAAGGAGCAGAGCCAGGTGCAGAAGATAGAAAAACAGGATAAGAGATGTTTGTGGGTCATAAATGGGCAAGGCTACCGACTTCGGCCACCTAATCATGATCAGGCCAACGAGCACGAGAACCAGTATAGCAGGACTGGCCTCAGGCAGAGGAGGCAGCTTCTGCCGAGTCATGCGGCCACAGTGTTTCTGATTTTAGGTGTACGTGTCATTTAGCAAGGTGAATCGCCGGCTAAAGCCTACGTGTCCTTTAAGCGAAATGAATTGATCAGAGGTCACTGTTTGTTCATTGACTGTGTGAGGGCAAGAATACAAGATGGATGCCATAATCTAAAATGGATGCCATCGGTGTACCGGAAATGTGCTCATAACAAGAGTGCTCTTGCTCATAGCATAGCGAAAACACCAGGATATACTATATGGATCATTTACGGTTCACTGGTACCGAAATTAGGGGTTTACGACGATGTCGAAAACACGGGTTCGAATCGTCAGGGAACCTCAGACCCTCCTTTTGCCCTTACATAGGCAATTACTCACTCTATGTCAGAGTCTATCTCGATGTTCATTAGGTCAGTGATATGTTGCTGTAGCATTATTCTTTCTTGCACCTTGTCTCTCAACACAGGTGGTTTTCTTAAACAGGTTGCAGCACAGAGGCTACACAAGGCGGGACCACACTGGATAACAAGACAGCACGAGAATAGGAACACCAAGACAATACCAACGACCATCAGAACCTTCCATCCCCACGCTGATAATAGAGTCCCAAGCCATTCCATTAACGACCAATTTCCCTTGTCTACATGAATAGAGTCGGAAATCTTGTGTAGCTTAGAGATCGCTTCATACACTGTCGGAGCATTATTGGGGATATAAACACAGCAGCTCGATTGGATGAGTGGAGCTCCTACGCTTGTTTTCACCCAAACTAATGCTATACTCCGTAGAATCCCAACTCAGATAAACTCGTAGCTCATCTTTAGGGATAAATGGGGAGTTATTGACGTCTTTAATCATGTCAGTTATTCCCTTTAGCAAGGCTTTATTAGCGGAGTTATACTTGGTGGAACGTGGAGGACGCGGGGGATAGGTCTCGAGGGCATAGACAAATACAGCCTGGAAGGCCCGACATGATCCATTATAGCTAAAAGGCAAGACCAGATAGGGAATGCCTTTATCCATAGTGTGTGGTATCAAACCACATACCCAGCAGTCCGTTGTATTAACTACCAGTTGGTGTTGATGCAAGAGCGGTACAAAAGTGTTATTTATGAATTCTGAGCGTCGAGCTTGCTCATGTTCAGGGAACGGATGAAAGGAATGAAGAGAAGCAACAGTAGGAGAAACAAGATCAGGGGGAGGTACTGTAGTCATTATCGGTGCAAAAATTAAATGTATAGCAAAGGCAATTCCACCCACCAACGTTATTAAAATAATCAAAAACGTAATTGCACATTGCATCAGAAAACATTTGTTATGTAGAATTTTGTATAATCTATTTCTGCGAACATAAATTACATTCTCTCGGTACAGCCCAGGAAGCTCCATCTTCTACAACCGCTCGTGACCACTGATGATATGTACGTAGTTGAAAATGCCTCTATCAGCCCTGGGAGTTCCCAGAACTAACAGAAAGACCGACCTTGTGTCTGGCCCCCGCAGATTCAACTAGGCACAAAGCCACGACTCTACGGCGACCCAGACGGCAAGGTAATAGAAACAACAGAAATACACAGGGAAATATTAAATATTCAGCAAACTTCCTGGCTGGAGGCAATGTAATAGATCAAATATGAAAAATAGGCAGTTTCCTGCTTTATTTGTCCTTAGAATGAGAACGAAGGTTGTATCTCAGTTTTCCTGGTGTTGTTTGATCCGGGAATAGTCTGTTTCCAGCAGGGGTAACAATGTTCGAATTCGCAGAGGACAAATGTTCGTTCGATGCAGTGTTCTGGTCAGTGATCAAAGAAACAGCTTCAGGGGGGAAGTCAGGGTTCGGTGAATCAGTTGTCAGTTCCGCATCACTGAAAGGAACATATCTAGGAACAGGTTCTGTATCAGAGGCACCAATTCCTTGTCTAACCCAATTGTCATAAGGGAGTGGAAGGGGTACACGCTTAGTGTGAGTAGCGTGAACCCAGTTTTTCCGTCCAGCCACACGTACAGCAGTCCTTGTCGCCAAGAGCACTTGAAACGGGCCCACAAACTTCGGTTGGAGATTTCTGGTCCGTCCAAAGTTTCGGATGACGATAAAATCACTGGGTTTCAGCTGGTGACCTGGACTTTCCGGAGGCTTTGGCAGTGCATCGAAAACCTGTTGGTGAATGAGACTCAATTTAGCAGTCAAGTCAAAAAGGTAATCAATTAACATTGGGTATTCTAGTTGCTTGAACTCCCGTGGTCTCGGTACCCCCCAGACATTGGCAGGGCGACCGAACACAATCTCGTATGGGCTAAGCCCTACTCGAGAATGCACAGTCGCTCTGGTGGATAACAGGGCCAGCGGTAGTGCATCTGGCCAGGACAAGCCCGTGGAGGCTTGTATCTTGGCTAGTTTCAGTTTAAGGGTACCATTGTACCCTTCGACAAAACCTGCTGACTGGGGGTGGTTTGCACTGCGAAATTTTTGCTTGATCCCTAAGCCTGCACACACACTCTGCATAACTTTCCCTACAAATTCACTCCCATTGTCTGACCATACAATCCGTGGCATGCCATATCTGGGGAAGTATTCCTTTAGGAGGATTTTAGCAGTGGACAAGGCAGTGTTATCTTTTAGTGGGTATGCTTCAATCCACCTTGAAAAAGCACAGACTACCACTAGGACATATTTAAGGTTGTTACATCGATCCATGTGGATGAAATCCAACTGAATCACTTCGAAGGGGTAAGAAGGAGGAGCGAAGTGTCCAGCAGGTGTGGGAGTTCCCTTGCCAGGATTATGCATCAGGCATATCATGCAGTTTCTAACCACTCTTTCTGCACATTTACTGATTCCATCATTCTTCCAGACTGGGGCCAACATCTTACAAATCCCTTTAGAACTGATGTGCGCTGCCATGTGCGCCATCGTTACCACCGCAAGCACATACGCATCAGGCAACATCCAACGCTGATGCTCTGACAAATCAATCCAACATCCACTCGAGTCCAATTTACCCGTTTTCTCTTTCCATGCAATCTTTTCCTCTTCAGTCGCTTCTTCCTGAATTGCTTTCACACTTTCCACTGTGTCCTCACACATTCCCGATTCAGCAACCCATCTCGCAGACGTTGCAACATACATCCCACTCATCATATTCCTAGCTGTCTGTTTAGCTATCTCATCAGCAAAAGCATTTTCACGACCGACATCATCCGTAACCGCTCGATGAGCACTGCACTTCACAATCGCAACTTCAGTCGGTAAGGTTAGAGATTCCAACAAGTCATTGACTAACTGACCATGCTGGATCTTAGTCCCATGGGACGTAATAAAACCTCTTTCCTTCCACAGTCGACCAAAACTATGCGCTACGCCGAACGCATACTGACTATCTGTGAATACATTCACTCTCTTTCCCTTTGCTAAAACACACGCTCTAGTCAATGCAATTAATTCTGCAGCTTGGGCAGAATTCTGACTCACTCTTGCAGTCTCCACAATTGTACTCAAAGTCGTTACTGCGTAGGCAGCTGTTACATCACCATTTTCCAATTTAAAACAAGACCCATCAACATATAACGTGCCATCTGGATCTGGTAACGAAGTGTCCTTAAGATCAATCCGTCCTTTTGTCTCTTCCTCGGTTCTAAAACAACAGTAATGGGGTTCAGAATCACTCGACTCCTGGCTAGTCGGCAACAGTGTTGCTGGATTCAGTACATTGCATCTTTTAATCTGAATATGACTTGCTAGCAGTGTCAGCTCATAGCCTGATAATCTAGCACTGGTGAGGTGCTGTGTCTTCGTTCGGTTCATGAGTGTATCCACAGCATGTGGAACCATGACCACCAACATATTGTTCATGACCAAACCAGCAGATTGTCGAATGGACACTGCAGCTGCTGCTGTAGCTCTCAAGCAACTTGGCAACGCTCTGGCTACCGGATCCAATGTTGATGAAAAATACGCACAAGGACGTTGTTTATCACCAAATCGTTGCGTCAAAACACTCAATGCACAACCTTCTCTCTCGTGAACATAGAGTGTAAATGGCTTACTGTAGTCAGGTGTACCCAACACCGGAGCTGAACACAGTGCATTTCGTAACTCAGAAAAGCTCTGCTGACATTCAGCAGACCATGGCACCGGACTCGGAACACCTTTTCCAGTCAGAGCCACCAATGGTTTTGCCAAGAGAGAAAAATTTGGGATCCATTGCCTGCAGTATGAAGTAATACCTAGGAACGCACGCACTTCTCTCTGTGTGCTAGGAACATTCATCTGCGTAATTGCTTTTATTCTCTCTGGGGTCAACCTTCTTCCCTCCTTTGACAAGAGATGACCTAGGTAGGTCACTTCTTGGCAACAATATTGCAGTTTGGAAGGTGACACCTTGTGATGTAAATCCGACAAATGATGCAATAGGGAAATTGTAGCTGTTTTGCAAGTTTCCTTGTCATCAGCAGCCACTAGAAGATCATCCACATATTGCACCAAAGCAGAACCAGTAGGGAGTACAAAAGAATCTAATTGACTTTTTAATGCCTGACTGTAAATGGATGGGCTTTCACAATAGCCTTGTGGAGAGCGTTTAAACCTGAAGCTTCGACCTCCTAGAGAGAAGCCGAAAATATCTCTGCTTTCCTCGGCTATTGGAATGCTGAAAAAGGCATTTTTCAAGTCAATCACTGAGAACCATGTGGCTATAGCAGGAATCAGCGTCAACAATGCAGTAATGTCTGGAACCACAGGGAACTGTGGAATCACAATTTTGTTAACCTCTCTAAGGTCAATTACAAATCTGTATACTGGAGGTTTCGAAGGATCAGTGCGTTTTAGAATCGGCAGGACAGGACTGTTACAGACATTTCCTCTAGTTTCCTCTATTACGTCTTTCTGGATCAAATCTTGCACTATCAATAGAAGCGCGCGATCACCTTCGCTAGAGATCTTATATTGAGGGATTCGTGGGAATTTAACATTTGCTTTTAAACTTACTACATAAGGAGGAATTTCCAAAAGGCCTACATCGTTAGGACCAGTCGCCCAAAGAGTATCAGGGAGAGAACGCAGCTCCAGTGGGAGCGCATCCATTGATAAGTACATCGGGGAGATGACTCTCTTACCCAACGTAAGCTGTACTCCTGACGGAGAACAGTACAGTGTCGCATACAGGCGTTTTAACAAGTCTAAACCAAGCAGATTTTCATTGCAACCGGTCGTCAAAATCAGGGGTGCTTTTAATTGACGAGGCCCCACAGAAATAGATAAAGGACCAGAAACAGGGTTGTGAACAGGGGCGCCTGAAAAACCTACTGAAACATTTGTTAAGCCAGACAAAGGTGCGCCAGGGAGTTTCGCATGCATGATAGAACTTTTTGCTGCACCAGTATCCAACAGAAATGGTTCGACTACACCTGATGTAGCTACTGCGTCATAAGGCCCACTCTGATCTACTGGAACTGATACTACTCCCTCTCTTTGTCCATGGCTGTCCTAGTACTCATTTTGTTGAAATTCCTCACTAACTTCACAGTAGTCTTCAACGTGATACTGCTGAGATCTACCTGGCTGTACAGATTGTCCGTTTCGCTGATCAAAATAATTAGAAGGGCGATCACTTGTCTGCGGAGGCATGGCACCTCGTCCTCGACCTCTAGCAGTTTGCGTAAAACCACCACGACCTCTCTGAGCTGAAGCACTATTATTTTGTGCTAGTACTGGACACTCATTCTTATAATGACCTTCCTTTTTGCAGTAAGCACACTGATTCCACTGGTACTGCGGTCTTTGGGAACTGTTATCGGTCCTCTGATATGGCCCTTGCTGTGAGTTTGTCTGATTCGTGCGAGGCGGGTAAGCTTGCTGTAAAAGCACTTTAGTTTTTAAATCTTTTGTTTTCTTTTCTGACTTCTCTTTCTCTTCTTTATCCCTATTTTCATAGTACTGAGCAGTCGCAAGTATTTGCGCAGTTGTAGAGACAGCCCACGCACTTTCAGAATCTTTCAATTTATTACTAAGCTCTGGTAACAAATTGTGCACAAATTTATCAACAAATAATCTTTGGCCTCCCTCCGTGCTCATATCCTGACCACTGTGGTCTACAAAAGTTTCTTCAAATCTAGTGAAGAAGTCGGAGACGCTTTCGTCTTTCTTCTGTTTGCATGCGGACAATTAGTCCCAATTAACGCGCAATGCTGGCATCAAAGTTTTCATTAAATCAATTATCCTACCAGGCAAATTAGCAATTAGAGGTTCGGGCTTAGAGCCACCAATTTGTTGACCATCTGCCGCTATTATAGCTGGCCAATCACCACCAAGCCTAGAAAACAACCACAAATTGACAGTAAAGCCAGGAGACAAAGGGGGTAGTATTGTCCTTATGGACACAGAGGATTATGAGAGGAGAATAATGATCTTATTGAACAATCAAACACATTATTGCAAATCTAGCAAAGAAGAATGGAATGCTTTGATCTCAAGGGTAGGAACACTACTAGACCAAGCAAAGGAAGATGACATTATTTGTCAGGATGAGTATAGATTTTTAAAAAACGAAACTCCCATCATCCCTGCAATATATGGGCTACCCAAGGTCCATAAAGACCTTAAGGACCCGCCAATGCGACCTATTGTTTCTTGTATTAATTCCACCACGGAACCATTGAGCAAATATGTAGATAGATTCCTACAACCCTTAGTTGTCAGACAGAAAGCATACATCAAAGACACTACCAATATGATAGAGAAGGTAGAAGGTCAACCTTTCAATCCCCAAGACCAATGGCTAGTTACATTAGATATAGAGGCCCTCTACACCAACATCCCGCAAGATGACACTATCAAAATGTTGGAGGGCCTCTTGTGCACAGGCACCGGTGACTTAGAAGCCCATGAAAGGTTCATAATAGAATGTACTGATATCATTCTCAAAAATAACATCTTTCTTTTTAAAAAAGACCTATATAAACAGATCAAGGGCACCAGTATGGGAGCCACATGTGCTCCCAGCCTGGCATGCCTGTATGTAGCCAATTTTGAAGATAAACATATCTACAACAGTGCAGCACCTTTCTTTGAAAATTTAATTTCTTGGTCAAGGTTCATTGATGATATTTTTTTCATTTGGACAGGAACCGAAGAAACCTTGATAGACTTTATCACGTGGCTGAACCTGGGCGATCCAAACCTACGGTTCACGAGCAAATACAGTAAGGAGACAATAGAGTTTTTAGATATTAATATTAGAAATAATAATGGAATCCTAGAGGTAACACTATACACAAAACCCACGGATCGCAATACTCTCTTGCACTACAGCAGTAACCATCCAAAAAGCCAGAGAGATAACATCCCCTTTGGGCAATATTTACGTATCAGGCGAAACTGCACCAACTTACATGACTTTAATAAGCATGCTGACGATTTGTCAAAAAAACTTAGAGACAGAGGGTATCCAAATCACCTAATAAAAAAAGCATACAAGAGAGCCAGGTACTATAACAGAGATTCCCTCTTCAATACAAACAATGAGGAAACCAAGAAAACCAATGAAAAATTGATATTTGTCACCAATTACACCGTTGTGAGCAACAAAATCAAAAACATAATTAATAGGAACTGGTCATTGCTAGAAGACAAAGACGGCACTAAACCTGAGAAACCAATGTTCAGTTTCAGGAGAAATAAAACAGTAAGAAATTGCTTAGTGCACACATACAAGGAAGAAAGAAGCAAAAACCAAACCACAATAGACAGAAATCCACTACCCACGGGAAATTTTCCCTGTAATATGTGCACAAACTGTGATGCTATGATGAAGGTCAACAAAATATCCCACAACAACGTAACACATAACATAAAGAGTTTCATCAATTGCAGAACAAAAAATTTAATCTATCTGATATTATGCCCATGTCAAAAAGTATATGTAGGCGAAACCTCCAGAGAATTAAAAACCCGAATTACAGAACACAAATCCGCAATCAGGACAAAAAAGAAAACTGCACCCCTTGTAGACCACTGGGTGACCCATAATCATAGCCTTGACGACCTAAAGTGGTGTGGGATAGAAGTAGTACATCAAAGCCTGAGAGGAGGGAATACCCAAACGAAAAGAAAAAAGAGAGAACAGTTCTTCATGTCCCTGTTTAATAGTTTCAGAACAGGCCTAAACAATAAGGAGGACTGGGAAAGACTACTTTAAGACAGAATGTTAAGAATCATTGTATGCAAAGCAGACACTCCCTATAGCAACCAGAAATGAACTGCATGTAATGACGACAATAAGATGTGCCTATGCAACAATTTAAAATAAGTCAATCACTATAGTATATATTGACTGTACTAAATGCGCTCATATAACAATGCGAAATGTTTTTCTATAGAACATGGATAACATACTGAATAATATATTGATTGTACGAAATGCGCTTATATAACAATGCGAAATGTTTTTCTATAGAACATGTATAGCATACTGAATAATAATGATGTTAATATGCAGAATATAGAACTGTAAATTGTACTGCATTATGGTGAGTCAACATGCAATATGTCATGAAATGTAATATTCCAGTTACAGTTGCCTATGCGGTGTAATGGTTAAGTGCAAAAGCTCCTCCTATGGCCTGAAAATGAGGTAGTAATTATAAAACACTATGTGTAAAGACCAGGTACCCACAATTGAGAAATACGCTCCATATAGCATTAGTATCTCTGTTTAAAAAATTCTCTCTTTCTCATGTAACACTAAAGCGATACGGTGCTGGGAGAGATATAGACCGCTTAGGACCCGTGACTGAGCAAGAAGTAGTTTAGTGCAAAAATCCTTCAACAGTGTTAAGTGACTATATGAGAACCGCATCCCAATCCAAAATGGTGGCCAGAGTCTAACAGAAACGGCGGTCGCAAAAGAAGGAACTATGGAGAACGCAATGTGGGCCTTTTAAATACCAAAAATCAAGACGTATTTGCAAGTGACCCCTTTTTTAGCTCAAATAACAAATACATTTTTACATTCTTGTTCGGCAAAAATTTACGAGTCGGTTTTCTATCACTAGAATATCAAGCAAACGAATCTAAAATATTGCAAAATAATAATTTTTAAATTAAGGGCACCTATGAATACTTATAACATCTAGTAATATAAGTCGGGATTAAAATACGCCCGTAATGCACTTCCGGGTTAGCGAGATCAGAGGCAGCATAAAACCGGAAGCAGAGGACCTTTCCATCATTATCGATGGAAACCCGGTGGCAGAGGAGCAGGGAGGCCGTAATTTTAAGCCCAGGTATGTTGAACAATGGCGTCCCGTTTGTCTTTTTGAATCCAAAGGCCGTAAATTGCCGCGTAACGAGCGGGAGCCTCGTAAATTTAGTGAAAAGTTTTTTTAAAGAATAATAAGTGTATTCCATGTTATGGCAGGGGCTTTATAAATATTTGACCGTGGGGTAGGATCCTCGACCTAATAATAACTGACGAAGGTCTTAACACCACAACCCACTATACAGGGGCCTCGTAGTCCAAGAGGACACTTGTAAAATAAAAACAATTGGATCCCTACGGGGGGGAGAGTCACATCTCGGGGCATACTACTTAATGATGCCAAGAGACATATCGTTTGGCAAACGAGACTAAACTAAAAGCACCAGAGGCTTACATAGTAAAAAAAGCCCAGTATATCTAAAAAATGCAAATAAGGTATGAACCATGGGCCTAAAAATCCTTGTAATACGCTTTATATATTTACCCAACAGAGAGAAAAAATCTCCAAACAAGTGACCCTTAGAGCATCCAACTGAAGAGGGTACTAAACGGAGTAATAAATTGCTTCCTTTCTGGTAAGTAATTTATACTCCACTTCATAGGCGGAAAATCATGATAAACAGCCTAGATACATTGCCTGTATCATTTTTTCCTTTTAAGATTCCAATTGAAAAAAGGAATCAGAGAAAAGCCGCAACAGTGAATATTCTATTATACCAAGTATCGGTGGCTCCTCTGCACCAATTGAAAAGGAATAAGCAAGTAAATGAAGGTAATTATCACAGAGTCTGTGAATCACCATCAGCTATAGCAAACCTCTAGTACATCTTTAAACAATTACTAGCATTTGGTGTCCTTTAATTTTTCCATAAGGTCATGCTCCAATTTTTTTAACGGATGCTTATCAGAACAAGGCACTATTATCACAGAGCGTCTTGGCAGCATTGAAGTCTTCGATCTGAAGGTACACAAAGTACGTGTAGGTGAAGGTTAAATAAATAGGCTGCATGAATACATTGAGAGCCTTTCTAAATGTAAGAACAAGCATGGAGACAGCGCTAAGCAGGGTAAAGAATGTATTGGTAACTTGTATTAAGAGTCTCAGTTGACAAAATAAAATGGCAGATATATAACTATAGTGTGGGTAGATAATGAATTTGTAGCAATGCACAGGAATAAGTATCTAAAATATGTCGTTCTGTTTGCAGATTTTGGTGTACCCTAGTCAAAAAAACGTCCTGAAGAAGGTGAAAACTATTGTAGCAATCACCGAAACGCCGCGTCGACTTTTGTCTTTTTTGACTTCTTGTGATTATGTATACTATGTTATTTGCAATTTATAAAATCACTGTTTTTATTGTTTTTAAGGTTTTTAATTTTAGAGTGTAACCCTGTATGGGAGGTACCCAATAAATTTCTCTATATATTTTTATAACACATTTTAGTTTTATTCGTTTCTTCCTGTGCCATCTAAGACCATGAAGTTTAGAATGACTGCATAGATACCCCTGTCTCCTTTAAGAGTTTACCCGGAACTCTCATAGACTGTCGCAAACATTTAATTTGAGGGTCAAATTATGTTGACCATCTAACACACAGGGTTTTGTCAGACTTTTTTGGCAATCACCACCAAGGGCAACTGGATTATTTTCGTTACGAATTTTAGCCCAAATAGGTTGCGGCACTACATTGCCAAATAGCATGTCAATGTCTGCTAAGTTCATAACACACGCTTGAACCGTCTGAGTCAGCTCTTTATAATACCCAGCTGGATTCTTACGCGGATCTGGCAAAGCCTGTTTTACTGCTAACACTTCAGCTCGTTTCCACGGAATGTGTATCCACACTCTCTGGAACTGTGCTGGAGCGGCTACAATACCATTGACCGCATCAGCTTGGATGGCTTCGCGCCATATTGGCGGAACTTCTCTCATAGGATATTGACGACCTTGTTTTGTGCTACGTTCCTCTAAGTCTCTTGGTGAACGGAGGGAAGGATCAAACCTAAAGCCTAAAATCAGTTCCATTGCTTCTTTTACATCCTGACCGACTATCATACCTGCAGCAAATTTTTGTTGAACATGAATTAATTCATCCGGAACTGGTTCAGAATCGTCCTCCTCCCACTCTTCACGCAAAAGGGAACACATTACATCGAACGCATAGCGCTGTGTCGGTTCATTCCTTTGCATAAATGTATCTAATACATCTCGTACATCATACCTTCCAACTTTCGAAATCCACCTAAGGGCTGTAGAATCTAATATTCCTCGTTCTTCAACACTAGGAAGCTGACTACGTCTCTGAACAGATTCAGAGGCAGGACTCCTAATTAGAGTTTTGTAAAAAGGAGATAGAATATTAGAGACAGATTCAGTGATTCTCCGACGAACAGAAAGCGGAGTCACATAGCTTGCAGAGTTTGAGAGTAGAGTAGTAGTTGGAACAGAAGAAGCAGGAAGAGTAGGGGTAGCAGGCAAAGTAACTTGCGAAACAACAGGTATAAGCGGAGCAGGCATAGGCAGAGGAGCGGGCAACCCTGGAAGAGGGGGTGCCGGAGGAATATTGTTAACCACAGGGAGTGCAGGGGCTAGATTTAAGGGAGCAGGAGCAGGCATCCCAGGCTGTCCAGCAGCCGGTAACAAAACATTTGGCAAAGGTGGAGCTGTAGCACCCTGTGCATACGGTGGAGGTGACCTCAACAAGTAAGACAACAGGGGATCCTTTTCAGGGTCCTCTACTGGCTTAGCAGCACTTGAGGGCAAAGCAGGGTAACATTTGTCTATCGCTAAATTACGTTCTCTATTAGCTATTTCTATCGCTTTCTCAGTTTCATTGAGTTGCAGCTGCTTAGCAGACCGTAACAAGGTCAACTCTTGCTCTTTTTGCTCTTTCTTCAATTTTTTAGTCTCTCTTTGTTTGGATTCTTTTCGCCAACAATGGAAAGAATCAAACATTGCCGGCCGGGCTTTCTTCTTAAACAGTTTTATTTCCAAATTATCGAGAATTTCAGGTTCAAAACTACCATGTAGTGGCCAACTAAGGACACCATCTTTTTCCGTGTAACGGATCCACACCTCATTATAAGATATAGGACCTACACCATGCTTGCAATAAAGTTCATAAAGAGGAGTTCCAATCGGAGGAACCGGACATGAGTCCTCCAACCGGGAATCCCTGTTGCAACCAAAACATGAAAACATACAGTTTTTCCGACTTACCATTTTACAAACTGGAACACAGAACAAACACAAACAAAGGTGCGCACTCGAGCTTAGAACTTAGGCCTACCAAATGAACAAATGTATCGATACCCAAACCAAACTAAAGATTATCGCAACGAGAACAACCAATGATAATCTTACGAAACCAAGTCAAACCAGAGAACTAAAAGGATTATCCAAACAGGAGCAACCAATTGGTAAATCCTTACGAAGTAACCAAACAACTAGCAACCACTTAATACTTAACTGAGGCATAGAAGACGTCACCAAGGAGAAACCCGTCTACGTCTCGCCGTACTAAGGTCTGCACCTCGGGTCCAAGACAGGGCGACAGTCAAGGCAGCGGACCACTGCAGCCGTCCGAACGGGAACCCTCGTGGAAGAGAACATCAGGCCACTTTTGCGATATGCCGGGATCGATGAAGTGGGGCGCCTCCCTCTGGAATCTTCACACAAAGCTTCTCGAACTCTTCAGGCTTTTGGACCAGTACCGAATGACGTCGCCCCGCGTTGGGCGCCAATTGGAGTTCTGGACTTTATTAAGGTCCAGAGGTGTCAGGGACAACACCCGAAGACCCCTGAGTTCTACCTGTCTCGGTGCACAAATAAACAGAAACACGGGCTTCTCGATGGTGGCGTCAAAGACCAAAGGTTTATTACTGCAGGGACACAGAAGTCACAGAAACTACACACGGGCAGATTCTAGGAGCCTGTTCGATTTGCACTAAGTTGGTTGCTCCTTAAATACAAGTTTTTTAGCTGTGGGCAAAATTCTTCACATACTAGTACGTTTCTTAAACTTTGTATGCTAAACAATAAATATTTGGCGTCAAACAGGAATCGTCAACAAATTTCTAATGTCAAACATTACGAATGAGGGGTTCCCACTGTTCGATCATAATCCCATGTCATCTTCTCATTCAAGAGCCGGACCGCCTCATCGTAAATTTCGTTACCTCCCCCTAATAAAGGCCCAGAAGGAAAGGAGCAGAGCCAGGTGCAGAAGATAGAAAAACAGGATAAGAGATGTTTGTGGGCCGTAAATGGGCAAGGCTACCGACTTCGGCCACCTAATCATGATCAGGCCAACGAGCACGAGAACCAGTATAGCAGGACTGGCCTCAGGCAGAGGAGGCAGCTTCTGCCGAGTCATGCGGCCACAGTGTTTCTGATTTTAGGTGTACGTGTCATTTAGCAAGGTGAATCGCCGGCTAAAGCCTACGTGTCCTTTAAGCGAAATGAATTGATCAGAGGTCACTGTTTGTTCATTGACTGTGTGAGGGCAAGAATACAAGATGGATGCCATAATCTAAAATGGATGCCATCGGTGTACCGGAAATGTGCTCATAACAAGAGTGCTCTTGCTCATAGCATAGCGAAAACACCAGGATATACTATATGGATCATTTACGGTTCACTGGTACCGAAATTATGAGTTTATGACGATGTCGAAAACACGGGTTCGAATCGTCAGGGAACCTCAGGATGGCATATTGTAGTTAAAACTTGAGTCTCGTGTAGAATGTTGTTGGTGGAAAGATCCACATTGATTAAAGATGGCAGTGTTGTTTATCCTAGAGCCTTGGCGTTCCTTTTAGCGTAACTCATTCACAGAGTGATGCTGAGTCATGGAGAGAGGTGGATTCTAAATAGTGTTTGCAGACACTTAAACCAAGGATGAGGGCAGCCCCGGTGTCGCAGGACCCTGGTAAGGTTGTGAGAGGCAGGGGAGGAGGGGGGTTCTTGTCAATTTAACCAGATCAGCAAACCCAAAAACCAGTTCTCTACGATTGCAGCTTATGCCTAGAGGAGTAGGTGTTCGTGCCACAGAAGCTGGGCACGTGATGGGGTAGGTGCCTTGAATATGACCAGAGGACAGGGGTCCTGCACCAGCTGTGATGTCACGGATGAGATTTCATGGATGGGACAGGTAAGGAACAGAGGTCCTGCACACTCTGTGATGTCATAAGTGAGAAGTAATGGATGGGGTAGATAGGGGACAAGGGCCCAGCACAAGCTGTGATGTTATGAGTGCAATGTCACAAACAGGGTAGGTTCAACTGATGAAAGTTTTGGGTTTCCTTCTGCTTTTCCTTCAGCGGCGTAGCAAGGTGGGGCAGTCTGCCCCAGGCGGCACTATTTTGGGGACGGGGCTGTCTAGCCTTGGACCGTGTCATGTATGTGCATGTAACTTGCATGATCGAGGTAACTATTAGGGGCTATACTATGTGTCTCTCAGATCTCTTTCAGGTGCTCGCAATCCTTTTTCCCCAGCACCCCCCAGGGGGCGGCAATCTGAAGGATAGCCCCGGGCGCCACAAGCTCTAGCTACGCCTCTGTTTTAGATGCACTGGTGCAGCTGTTCTACAAGTCTTTGGCATCATGGCTGCCTGATTGACCATTAGTTATATTGATACCTTGACACTAGTGCGCTATGTATGATAGTAGTGTAAAGTATGGCATCCCTTTAAGGTAGGCCTGTGTGGAGTTTATGGAGGCTTATCACATGGAGCTCTGCGGAGTGCTGAAATAACTCTTCTGTGCTATGCAGAGTTCCACGAGCGGCAGAGTCCAGTACGTAGCTGTTTGAGCTGATTTTTAACACCAGGATTTTATCCCACGCTATAAAATCAGCGCAAATGGCATCTTGCGGAGCACAAGAGGGTGCTTTCTGCTGTTCGAGTAGGCTTTCTACTTGAGCGGGAGTTTCCTGAAAGAAAGCGGGAGCTTTCCCAATGGGATCGGTAGAGACCTGCCATGACCGCCCACATTCAGAAATCTCAGGAGGAGGTGGTCTGGCTCTCGATTTCTCTCACTCACCAACTTAACGTTGGTGAGCCGCACGAGAGACAAACCTCTGCTGCGTGTTGTTTCGATAAGTTTTTCAGAACTCTGTGCGGAGTGGGCATAACTCCATGAACCCCAGTGGTGGAGCAGAATTTTTCTCCTATACTGCTTTGGCTAAAATTAGTGTTTGTCACAATTCTTCATTCCATTGTGCCCAGTGGGTAAGAAGTGTGCAACAGTTCTCTTATGTGTAGACTGAAGCAGCGCCTGAGTCATAATGTTTGGTTTACTTATTACTTTGTGTAATGAACCCTTCTTGAAATGTTCATTTTCATTTTAGAGTTTGAAACCATATATTCACATAGAAGCAGATCATCCCATTTTTGGAAATTCGAATGCTACTTAGAATATTTTTAACATGAAGATTTCTGTTCAATTTTCTTTATAACATTGTATTATTCTTAAGGGACTTGTAAAGGTGTTGTAAGGCCCTGAATAATTTTCCCATAAAAGAAACCACCTTTCTGGCGTTCACTGTTATAATTGTCCATTGCCTAGCCTACTTGCCTTGCCTACTTGAGAAGAGACAGTTTTTCATCCAGGCCTCCCTTCTTGACTGTAAGTGTTCTCGGTTGGTGGCGTTGAGCTGCACATCTTACATTTCTATCTGTTGAATATGTTAGACTTTTTGTGCAAAAATGGAGCCTGTGTATGGAGTGCTTGTGAGCCAAGCAAAATGGTTGGAACGTTATTCTTTCTTAGTGTTTGTAACAAGTATGAATGTGCTTGAGCTGGTCTACAGCTGAAGTACTCTTGCTGTAATGTTCTGGAGACACTGTGGCCTTTGAGGGAAACACTGATGCAGACCAATGTAGACGCATATACATTATTGGCAGTAGCTAATGCTAGAGTTATACTTTAAAAGATTAGCAGAATGAGCATCTTCTTGTGCACTCTCAGGGGTTGGGGGGGGGGGTAAAGGAAGACTTAGGTTGCTTTTAGAATCACTGTCAACTTAAAAGAAAAGATTCCGAGCTTGAGCCAGAAACAGCTGGGCCCCAACAGTTGGGTTTGTTGAACAAACTCTTACCTCTTTCCAGCTATTTACTTCCATCATGCAATGATGACAGTTGTGATGTCTTTCCTCCTGCTCAGCCACTAATTTGAGCAGCAGATTAATGTCATCCACGTTGTTAGAAAACCTTGGGGTTTATTCAGAAGCTCCTTGCGCCGCCGCTGCGTCCCTTTAATAAAGGAAAAATGAACTATCGGCGGCGCAAGGAGCTTGTAAATAAGCCTCATTATCTTTAAGAGTGGAATCTTTTCCTCATTGGAATAATGATCGAGGGGAGCACTAAACTTTACCATTCTAATTCTCTATTTTGAAGGCGGTGTACTTGTTACACCTTTTTGCTAGTAATGACGTAATTTGCTCCAGAGTAACTCTTCTAAGTCTCAATTTGTTTATTAGGTTGTTATAATCTCATTCTGATCGTTTGATTAAAATCTGAATATGTGCTTGTAGATCAGTATTGAGAACAGGTGCATGGGTGAAGGGGGTACAAACTTTGCATTTTATTTCCCATGTACGTGTGAGAAGGCCCTTCTTAAACCTGCTCTCCGCTGCATGCATTCAGTATTGTAAAAGACTTACGGCTTCTTCGTTATTTCAGTATTGGAAGGATATTTTGCACGGGGGACAGATTAGACCCTATGATTTGCAAAACACAATCTCAGTAATCATGCCTTAATAGAGAGAACCCCCGGTGAATATGAATGCTCAAAGGAAAATATGTTTTTGTGCAAAAAAATAAAAAAAATCTCTATGAAAAGGCTCCCAAGTAGAAGTGGGGAAGTAACACCTTATCCATCATCGAACAAGATAACAGACCTTTGAAGATAAGTCATTTCTGCTATACCTTTCTAACAACACCAGCCTGTATTTATCATTAGATTAGCTTGACAATCTACTGCAGGGGTGTGGGAACTTTTTCAGGAATCCTGGGGCAGTGAGGGGTTACTGGCTTCAGTTGCTGGGAACCAGGACCATTTACCACTGGTTTCCAGGGACTTAACCTTACTAGTCGACTGATGAACAAGTACACCCCTTTAGCATTTGACTCTCAGGGTACTGAAGTCAAGCGGTCCAAGGCCAGCTCAAGGAGGCGGTGTGGGGTTAGAGACTCGGGGCGCCACAGACTCCGAGAAACAATCAATAAATAACTGTCCAACCAGTAATTCAGTTTGTAGAAGAAAAATGCTTAAGACATAATAGAATCACTGTACATAGCAAATAGATGGCAATTCCTATGGGGCTCTAATGGAAACAGTGCACGCGACAATCATAGGACAGTCAGTAATGACAGGGTTTGCTGGCCCATGTTAAACGGTCTATTGAGCAGCTCCTTCAGTTTGGCTTGATCACAGTTCAGGATTTAAATCCCCATGTAGGCATGCACTCGTCCTACTGCTATTGAAGTGCATCATCTCTGTACCTTTAAGCCTGTGGAGGATCAGTTCATAACAGTTGCGTCCCACGTACAGAGATTGTTAGTCAGATGGCTCTGTGCTCTCCTGTGGGGTATGTATCCTGCATGGCTCATGGATTGGAGCAATATCAGTCGTTGACCCAATCACGTCAAGGTGATTGCACTCTTATAAGTGAGCACCAGTGCCTCCATTACAGCTGAGTAGCAGCAGCATCAGAACCAGTCATGATGAGGTGGTCCTTGCAGTGGTAGTGCTTGTGGTTGCACTGCTCCTATGGCTGGGATTTTTTCTCAGGCACAATCGCAAAACCCACCAACCAAACAAATTTAGTGCACAAATACAGGTCATAGCCATGACTATACTGGCTGGTACAGTCTTTTCTGCTGACATTGATCTTTTTATTTATCTCTTGCTCATTTATAGCTACAAGCCCTGACAATAGTCACAGGTCTCCGACACTCTGAGGATTCTTGATGCTAGAGTCTCACACCAGAACTCACACCTATAGACATTCCAGCAGCCTCCAGTTCTCCCTTACAGCAAGACAGTGCAGGTTTCTCATGGATTCAGAGTTTAAACTATGACCTTGGCTCCTTTTCAGACCTGTCTGCTTAAGAGTACCATCTTCTTCATACACAGATGCTTTAAGTCCCCTCCTAAGCGGTCCGTCACCTCTCCCTTGAATCAGGGTTCAGGCACCCTGTTCTGGCAGACTTGTCAATTTTTTCACAATTCCTTGGTTCCGAACCTGGCAAGGAGAGTTGACAAGTAATATTCCTATTCTGGTTCTCTAAGGAATCTTGTGGTCACCACCTTTGAGTGACCATACACTTCTGGTTGGGAAATCTTGCTATCTCTGTTGGAATTCTTTGTGCATCTTTCAGCCCAAGTTGCACACCAATGTTGTCTATTACAAAAGTTCAGTTCTGGGCAGTTCAGAATTTTTGCTATTTATATACAGGCAAGTACAGCCATGATCTTTACTAAAAGTGTGAGCAGGAAGGCAGGAGAGAGCTGAGAGTCCCCTCTCTAAAGCTTTTTGGATCACCGGACAGACAGAGAGAGAGCAGAGGAAGTGTGGTGGCAAGCCGCAGGGAGAGCCGCAGAGCTGTGGAGATGAGACGCTGTAAAAAACCGCCATGAAACCGCACCCGTCAGTGCCCCGTGCAGCCTGTGCTGCCTGCGCCAGCCTTGGCCCCCAGCCGTGTCCTGCAGACTGCGCCAGCCTTGTCCCCCAGCCCTTCCAGAGTGCAGGAAGCGTGGGGCAGACAGGACCAACGGGGACAACCAGGTAATTACTGTCGGACTCCCGCGGGGGCTCTCGGGAAACTCAGGACTTTCAATCAGCCAGCGTTTTGCGCAACTTGCCCTCATACCGGCGCAGGCACTGAACTGTGGGGGAGCCGGCCTCTGCACCAAGGAACAAACCATGAGGCAGACCCCGAGGAGCGGCACCGCATTATTATTAAGATAGCATCTGCTATCGGCCCCTGGCCCCCTGCCCCCCTCCCCTGCAGGAGGTGGTTGAGCAGCAGAGTGAGCAGAGTGAGTAACAGCGGGCAGAGAGTGGAGTGGAGGGGAGCCCAGAGCCTGGACCAGGTGGAGGGACCAGAGGTCCATTAGGCCGGAGACCCGAGACCAGGACTCGATAACCACAGTGAGGGCAGTAATTGACAAAACCTGGAAGCAGTAAAGGGAGAGGGGAAGAAAGGAGAGGATAGGTGAGAGCCCGGATTGTGAGTTGCGGAGTGTGAGGAGAGGGGAGCAACTACCCCCACCTCGGACTTGGTTAAAATCCTCAACGTTTATAACTCGGATTTACACAGAGTTACAGCGAGTAGGCGATTATGAGGTCCGGGAAAGAAAGAAAATTGCTAATAAATCTAAGATCACAGAAAAAAAAACCAAAAAGGAAACAAGAGGGAGAAAACGGGGACAGCAGCAAGGGCGGCAGTCCTCCTGGGCCGAAAACAAAACGTGGGAAGCTAGAAAAGAAAGAAACCAACAAAGTCAATGAGACCTTGATCTACCCTCAAAACATCACTACTAAAACTTTAACTTAAATAAAGTCAACTACACAGGAAAATAAATCATTAACACAATCACTATCAGAAGAAGGAATAAAAATGGAGGCAAAAACAGACACAACAGCTACCTTGAGCTCAGACCCCGACACGCTTGACCTATTACGCATAAAGGGCTCATCGCAGTCAAGAAACCTCAGCTTGTTTCAGCCCAAAATATACACCAAGTTCTCATTTCAAAAAGACCCAGGGACCGTAATATTCTCAAAAACAGGAGAAATAAAAGGGCTGCAAACTCATTTGCAACCAGGAAACAAGGATCAACTCCTGAAACCACCAACAAGTAGCAAAACAAGGGGATCAAATAAAACTGTTGTGTTAATTCATTCAGAATATTCTCCCCAAACCATCGGAAGAGGAAACATCAGCAGGAGTATACAACAATTTCTACAAAACCCAGAAGAAATAGAAGAAAATGACAAGCCGGAATCAATTACGGGGCTTACAAACAAAAAAGACAACGGAAATATCAATCATGAAGTAAAAATAATGGCAATTGAAATTGACCAAAGGCAGATGAAGCAGTAAGTTGCGGTGAGCACACAGCCTTTGTCAGATATCTTCGAAGAGCCCTTACAGCCCTTAAAGGCGGTCATAGAGGGGAGTGAGCTTGTTACTCCAGAAATGGAACAGCTGGGTAGGTCGCAAATCAGAACAGACACCAAAGTCAATCAACCGCTCTGCCAGGCAGAAGAGACAGAAGCTGCCTCTAAAACAAGCAAAGCACTGCAACAACTTAGTTTGATAAAACCGATCGACTCCAGATGTCACGAAACCACCTTCAGCAAAACAGCCAATCAGGCAGAAAATAACCCAAAGGAGAAAAAACGCCAAATAAACCCTCCATTACTCTACATCAGTCAACTAACCAATCATAAACCTTAATGTCTTGTGACATTAGAACATCAGAATGCAGTGAGCCGCTCCTTCAAGAAAGTAACTATAACAATAACTGCGATATGTCTTTCTTAGCATCACCCGAATGGGAGGAATTAGTTGTGTCGTATAGTCACGGCCAAAAAATACTAAAAATTGTGCAAACCCAGAAACAAAGGAAAAAACTAATAAGACCCAGAACTCGATTTGGGCGGCGCTATTGAGCACAATGCAATACTCAACTGCAGCATTGCAATACCAATCTCATAAAATGGACCTTCAGTTAAAAGTACTTCAAACATTAGCTGACTTTACGTCAGGGATTGACCGGAAATTAGCCGACTTGAACGGGCTAATAAAACGAGGGCAAGAGGAAGCACTCAAGGATAGGTTACAACAACAAGAATGCACTTGTGCTCCAATAGTGGGCAAACTACTCACGCTACCATGAATACTGGGTGATTTACCATCCACTATGAAACCAAAAAATTAAACCCAGACCATAGCGAGTGATGAACCGCCCACCTTTAGGGAAAAAGAATATGAACCTGAAGTTTTGGAGACAATAAAAACATCTAGAGATCCTCCCCTAGTAGGGAGTGAGATTGAACAGAACAACAAAATGAATCATTTGCCAAAGACTCCTTGACAATGAATGCTTGGCGAAAGAAAAAAAGGAAAGGATGGAACGAGATAACAATTTACCAGACCAAGTACCAAGGAAAACCGCTTCTTCAGCTCACAGGCTCTCCAGAACAAGCAGTGAAAGAAGGATCTGGGGAGCCATCGACGACACAGCTTGGAGATTCCTCCCCTTCACACAAAACCCAAAGAAGGAAGAGCGGCATAGATGAGGCATCGAGTATAACCCTTAGTAGAGAACATGCAATAAACAATAACCTCCCGAGTAACCAGGAGACACACAAAACCCAAAGGAGGAAGAGCGGCATTGATGAGGTATCGAGTATAACCCTTGGAAGAGAATATACAACAAACAATAACCTCCTGAGTAACCAGGAGACTGATTGTATGGAAAGCGAGTCTAGCAAGGACTTACTAACTAGTAAAACATCAACCAAAGTCGCCCAACACAAAATAATGAAGAAGGGTAGCCACACACAGGACGAATTAATAGAGCCCAACCACCTACTAAATACAACCTTCCAACATGGCGCAATGGCGCTGAATATTACCTGGAAATCCAAGGAGACAACGCTTATGCTGCAACATAGCACCGACTGTAGGATATGCAGCAACAACAACATAAGGCCAGAAGAGCATACTACAACAAATGGGGAGCTCCCTCAGTATTTAAACTACGAATTCTATAATGTAGAAGATATAGACAGCATAATCTTTTCCCCCCATTATAAATCAAGGGGCCGAGGAGACTTTTTTTTTTATTTCAAGTCATTTTTATTGAAATTGAAATAGGAAACAAAAGCAAAGAACAATACAGTAAGTCTTCCGTTACAGAGATGGTTCGATGAGATTATTAAAGAACAAATACACAAATCTAAAGAAAATCAAATCACATGTTGCTTGCATAGCCGACATATAAACACATACATACATAATGCATGGGAGCAGAGGTTGAAGTCAGTAGGGATATCACCACCGGTGCACCTAAATGTTGTATCTAAACCACCAGAGGAGACATTTTAAACAGAGGAAATGTACTAAGACTTCTGCAATCAATCCCCAACTTCGCGAACATTAACACCCTGGACCTACTGTCAATTGAATTACAGTCAAAAAGCACTCAGGCCAGTATAGAGGTTACAAAAACCAGATGGAAAACACCAGAGATAGCAAGGAGAATAATACAGGAACTAAATATCTTCCAAAGTTGGGGGATAGTCCTGAAACCAGTGCCAAAACCACCTTACCTAGCCCCCTTTTTAGGATCAGCTACCAACAACGGAAACAACAAGACTTCCTCAATTCTAAAAAGAGCAAGGAGCAGCTTTCCAACTTCAGGTCAATCGGCATTAACCCGCCTTTCGCCTAGGAGCAACTGGCAGAGCATACAACGAACAATAACACCGGTTCACCCAAATTGACATGGGAAGTCTACTTCTCAAAATCCACAACTAGCAAATAATGAGATTACCATGTGTATTTGGAACATAAACGGTTTAGCATCCAAATTAATTGATGAAGAAGTCATAAATTACTTAAACCGTTTCGATAGCATTTTCATTCAGGAAACCTGGGAAGAAAAATCATCCGAGTTACAAGTTTATACCTCTAGCTCTTTCCTGGCAATGAAGAGGAAGGCTTTGGACGTCGATCCGGGGGCCTACAGTCCCTATTTGCAATAACCCGAATAAACTAAACCTTACCTATAAAGATCAGTATGACTCCTCCAAGTTGCATTCAGGCTTCAATAGTAAAACTGTTCCTGGATCAAATGGCACAAAAGTTAATAATGATAAACATTTATGTACATCCAAAACACAAATTAAAAACAGCTAAATAATTGAGTAAAGAACTAAAAAGATTAATGGAGGAAGAGGACACCGAACACATCATCCTGGCCGGTGACTTCAACACGCATCTCCTGGGGGGAGATTATGACAACGACATGCCCCTGGAACTTACAGACGCATGGGGAATTCCAGCCCAAGGCCCTGTAAAAAAAGTGAAGCAAATACAGTGCTCCAAGTATCTTATTCAGGAACTGGAACACAAATTTAAGATCAGTAAACGGTCGCTTCAAGGAGGACAATCCACCAGCGCCCACATATCACTCAGCAAAAACATCGTCCCATCTGGATTTTACATTTATGTCCTCATCACTGTTCAAAATAATAGCCACTTTCAAAATAGGCAACAATGTAGCGAGTGACCATATGCCACAGGAGTTGACGCTAAAAACAAAGATAGACCTACTACTGGAGGCTGATAAAAATATAGTTTCAGTAGAAGCAATAAAATCTCAAGCGACTAAGATGTAACTCAACCAACATGGAGTTAGTATCAAGTACAGCAAAAAATATACTAATCCGCGCTAAGGAAAATTCAGAACACCCGATGGACAGTTGGGAAAAATTCAACACCTTGCTTGGAGACAAAACTCCAACTGGGATCATTCAGAATCAGAGTAGCAAGGCTGTCAACTTAACAAAAAAGGTTATGAGCCCTGTCTCAAAAAACCGAAACAGATCATAAACAACACCTTAAGGTAACTTCGTAAATCACCAGCAGATCAAAACCTGCAGCAATCTCTCCGTGAATCTAAGGCTCTCCTAAAACGAAGGAGATGGGATAGGAAAAGATCATTGAATAACGATCTATGGGCTAAATTACTTTACGAGTTGAACATGAAAAATAGCGCCAAGTTTTGGCAATTAATTAACAGATTACAACGCCCAATCCATCCCAGAATAAACTCTAACATCTCCGAAACGGCCTGGGTCGACTTTCCTTATAATCATTTCAATGAAACCAAATCTATATCTGCTTAAAACGCCACTCTGTGCATTGAGAGAGTGATCAGTTCGTCGAAGGAGATGCTAAACCAAAACCATGTCCATTTAGATGAAAAACTCTCCGAAGTTTCCACCCAACTACCAAGAGAAACGGACTTAACACTGACCCAAAGTTATGTTACAAGTACAAAAGAGAAGCCCAATAGCCTGGGAACTACCTTGATTCGGAAACAAATAGCAAAGGGAAGACAGGCAGGGGCCCCAGTCCCCAACGGCATTCCGCCAAAGCTGTACAAACATGATCCTGAATTTTGGAGCAATGCAATAGAACCTGTCTTCAAATATGCATTTGAAACATCTATAATTCCACAGTCTTGGAGAGGCTCAATCATAAGCCCGATTTACAAACAAGGGAAGGGGTCAAGTCAAAAAACTATCGACTGATAGCCCTCACAGACACCGAGGCCAAATATTTTGCGGGGCTTATTTTAAATGAGCTAACAACTTGGTCTTCAGACAACCATATCATCTTACCAACACAAACCGGGTTCTGACAAGGTCAGGGAACAACAACAAATATTATGGCCCTAAATTTACTAATGGACTCAGCAAAACAGGGAAAATACCCCCTGTTCCTCTGCTTCGTTGACTTTACAGCCGCCTTTGACCATGTGGACAGAACAAAGCTCTGGCAAAAACTTCAAAGGATGGGAATACCACCTCCGCTTCTGGACCAGTTAAGGAACCTGAATACAAACACTTTGATAAGGATAAAGCTAGGTGCAGGGACCCACGTATCAAAAGAAATCCCTCCCTCAAAAGGGTTAAAACAAGGGTGCGTCCTTGCCCCATCGCTTTTTAAGCTTTATCTTGCGGACTTACCAGGGGAATTGGACAAGTGTAAAAATCATGCACCGAAACTAGGAAATATAACCTTATCAAATCTGATATATGCCGACGACTTTGTTCTGATAAGTCGAAGTCCCATTGGATTAAAACATCTACTGATTGTGACTCACAGCTTCTCAGAACGAAACACCCTGAAAATAAATTATTGCAAGACAAGAATAATGGCAGTAAACCATCATAGGAAGAAAAGTTTCAATTGGTTTCTGGATGTGCATCGCTTAGATCAGGCACCCAGCTCCAAATACCTAGGATTAATATTAGACCAAAACAACTAATTCAAACCACTGATAGAATCCGTGCGGAAGAAAGGGGTAATGGTATATTTGGCCATAAAACCTCTAAAGAAGCAACTGCCGGACCTAACACTCGATCCTTTAATAAAAGTCCTGCAAGCAAAACTTCACCCTACAATTACATACGGTAGCTCAGAAATGAAGGGCAAAGATGCAATAGTTGTAGAAAATACAATAACTAACGCATATCGATCCATCTTTCACCTACTTAGGTATGCTTCCCCAGCCTAAATACGGCTGGAGTTTGGGCTACAAAAACAATCAATCGAAAGAAGTGGAGCATATGTAAAATGCTGGCATAAAATCAAAGAAGCAGCAGAAGGATCCCTGAAGAGCCAAATTTGGACAGAGTTATTACGCCCAGCAAAATCACCAGCTAGAGAGTACCTGCAGGACTCAATTAAACTCTTAGGACTGACAGACCTCTGGAGCATTACAGTGTCACACTCAGTATTTAAAAAAAATGTAACGAAGGTATGGCGACAATTGTTAGTTGCAGAAGATAAAACACGCTATCCAAACAAAATCACGGATGGGTAGTACTGAATACGTACAAAGCTTTAAAACCACAATCTTACTTGAAAATCGGAATAAAAACTACTACAAAGGAAAAAGACATAAAACTCCACCTGGGGATTGGTGCAATTAATCAGTTTCTTCCCTCTTGGGAGAGAAAAGGCGGTGATCAGCCTTGTCGTCTCTGTGGCTGCGGAGCGGAGGACCTTTTACACGTTATTTGCACCTGCAATAACCTACGGGACATAAGAATAAGCCTTTTAAAACCTGTGTTCAACCAGTACGGAGTAAGGACCCGTAGACAAGCGGCCCTGCTGTGTTTCAACCCAGAGAAAGTGCAGCTAAAACTGTCGACTAACAAAGTTTTTCGACATAACAGCTAAGCGACAGGAAAATTTACGTACGTTGCCCTTGGAACATTCAACAACAGAAGCTTTGCCAAACGGATATACGCATTAAATAGAACAAGTGGGAGAAGACTCACTAATGGAGCCAACGTCCTAAAAACTCTTCCTATTTTCGTTACATTTAGAATAGAAACAGGTGGTAAAAGAGGCTTTCCACAGTGTTCTACGTTATGATCATTCCATCGGGGTTCCTTCTAACGAAGCATCGCAAGTTGTTGACGGAAAACAAGAGTTAAGGCAATGACATTGTGGAGTCTCCCTACAAGGGTCACGGCCCTCTTTACAACAACACTGCGATCCACTGGAAAAAGGCTATATGGCACATTGGAAGAGGTCAAATAACAGTGGTATCTGCCCTCCTCCACCTCCTCATTTCGCCTTTTTTAATGAGTAACTGAAATTAAATATGTGGACTATACAACAGTATTTTAAATACATATGAACAGATGTTTTATAATAAGTTTTATTGTATGCAACGGTTTTAATTAATCATGCATAATAAAATTCTTCTTCTTCCCTTTCTAAAGCGACTGACAATAAATGCATAATATTAATGAAAAAGGCCCCACTTAACTATCTGTTAACCTGAGGGGTGTATCCTCTCCCAGAGAATAATGGACCATGAAGGAGTAGAAGAAAACTCCCCAGCATTTAAAGGTCTCTCTGTCTCTTTCCTTAATGCCCCTCAATCTGACCCACTACAAAGGATTCCTGGAATGTTCTGGGGGAAGCCTGCAAGTCACATCTGCTATCTGGCTCTCCCTACAGTAATCCATTTCAGGCACCAACTAAAGTATTGGTAATACTAAATCAAACACAATATGGCCTCAGCTATGTTTCATACACTCTCCATATGCATCCTCTGAACATCTCAGTTAATGCATATATGGTTCTATGTGAATTTCATGGAAACCCTTTTATCAAAACACTTATGATGATTTTTTCACTTAGTACCTCTTTCACCTGATTGATAAAACCAACATGGTAAAGGCCATTGCCGGATCGGGGATTTTTGCATCTCAAACCTCGGGTATAATCATCATAGAGTTTGTGGTGTGCACCTTTGTTAATCTACAAGGAAAGTGGATAAGGAGCTATCTTTACATTAATTACCATAATCAGTGAAGACCAGTTAGGACTTCGCAGGAAAGGACCAATAGAATTGAAGTGAGTTTAAAAGGGATTTATTAACAAATTAGTTCAAATAAAATCATTAATTTATTTAGTTTTCACATTTTAGTTATCTTTCTAACAGAGTCAAATAATCTAAAGATCGATATTTCAAAATAAACTAAAACAGCACATTGGTAAGAATTATAAATAGAATGCAGAAACTCCAGCAAGTGTGTTCCATAAAGGAAAATCCCTAACTTAAATTAAAGAAGTTGGATGGGAATGGCATTTAAATCAGGCAAATTAAGGTAAGTTGTCAACTTCATAAGCCAAATAAAGGTTTCTGGTGAGAGAATATGAATGCAATTGCATGAAGCCTTAGCACTCATGCAGTGGAGATTAGAAGAGGCTAGAAGGGTCTTCTCAGCTCGAAGTTAGCAAGCAAATCTAAAATCTACCCCTCTGGTCTAAGGAGCACGCGTTATTATAATTCAACACAACTCTAATTGCAACATTTCACATTTTTCTCACTCCTGCTAACCATCAATCTTCACCAAACTCTGACAGCAGGTACACTCGCCAGTTCCATAAGTCTTGACAATGGTTCATACATAACTGTGTCCTTGAGTTGTTACTCTGAACAGAATCTTATGGTTCAGGTGGCTCTTCCCATGAGTCATACTTCCTGGCATCTTCCTCTCCTCCTGGTGAGAACTTTACTATCAGTTCACTAATAAATAAGAAATGTCTACTCCCCAACTAACAGAAGATATCTGGAAAAATAAAGCATCTGCAGTGAGAAGAAAATAAAAACATTGTATGCAAAGCAACTGCATAAAGACGCAAATAGGCCTATTAGCTTGTGAAGTTGACATTCAAAATGACGTCAGTATTTAAGCTTACATAATGCATTGCAATATGTTAACTCAAGTATATGCTTATAATGGCTAAATGTGATTACCTACTACACATTTCGTGTTTACTGCACACGTTATTTAGTGTTATACATTGCACTTTGTTAATAAATGTGTCTGATTAGCAAAATGAGAAATGTCGCTCTATCACCATTCTTAGAGAGACATTCTTATCTTCAGGTTGCTATTCCAACCCTACATTGAATGTTTGGTCCCCCCTTAAGCCCCCAAACCCTTAGCCGTTTTTTAAATCTGTTTTTAAGAGGGTTTCGCCTCCAAATCCCTCAAACATTACCTGCCCAATGCCTTTTAACAATTTTGAGACTCTCCACCCACCCATGAGTGGATTGTTTTTTGTTTTGTTACAAAGCCCTCATAGAAACCTCCCATCCCATCCAAACCACCCCATCCTCAATTCCCAGCCCCTTGGTCCAGCTTGCCTTCACATTTTCTACCCTCTTCTTTATTACTACAATGTCCTGGTAAACATAAAATAAGAATATTGAAACCCTTTGTTCTGCTTTTTTCGAAAAATAAATATATTTAATAAATCCTGGAACTGGTATACCTTTTTCAGAAAATCAATTAATGTTATTGGAACATGTATTTTATTATTACGACCTTTCATTAAAATTAAGTTTCTTAACCTGAGTTTGTCAAGCTTTCATTCTTCATTAACAAATGTTATCATAACAATGGAGTTCCTGTACATACACTTCACATCCATTTTCGAAATGGATGGAAAAGAATTTGGTTTCAGAACAATTTCAAATTCACAGGAGAGGCTGCTCTCCCTACCTGGCAACAGGTGCAATGCAATGACCAGTTGCGTTACTGTGATCATTTACCTGCCACCACTGTCAGTCCTATAACGTCTGGTAGTGACAATAGTAACTATTATCAAAATCAGGGTGGACATGGTGTTGCATGGTGTTTTATTTATTTTTATTTATTTAAAAAAGTTTTATATAGCGCTGGCTAGACCCGGAGGTATCAGAGCGCTTTACATGAGCATCAGATCATAGTTACAGGTTACATCGTTACAAAGGTTACACAGTTCTTAGAGCATGGCAACATAGTTACTTGTAAGGTCGAGGTAAACAATCAGCACAAATACGTAAGGGGAAAAGAAGGCAAGGTGAGAGATTCAGGGGAGGGGGTTGGAGTAGGGGAAGTATACAGATAATGAAGGTGGGAAAGAGGAGGGGAGGGTGAGAGACACAGCATGGGGAGAGGAGGGGAAAGTTGACAGGAACACAAACCGGTAGACAAGTCAAGGCAATGTCCAAAGTCCAGTAAACTGTGATCCGAGGGGAAGTGGTACCACTTCCCTATCTCTATTGCGAGAGGTTCCCTTTACGCAGTGGACTCTCTCAGAGGGGTCTCTGAGACTCCAAGGTCTACATACTGGATCCTTCCCCAAAAAGGGGATAGGGAGTGCTTTGGCAAGGGGTGCCATACCATACCTCAAGTGTGAGTGGCTCCCTTGGCGCAGTGGACTCACTCAGCGGGTTCACTGAGACTCCAGAGTATAAATATTGGATTTACCTAACAAGGGGAGAAGGAGTGCTTAGTCAAAGAGCACAAAGGACAGGGGGTAGGCAGAGTAGCAGGCAAGGGGAGAGATTCACGGGAGAGAGGATAGGAGCTAGGGAAGAGACAATAAGGAGAGACGAAAAGAAGTCTGCCTAAAGACCGACTGGGTAGGTGACGACCAAAGAGGGAATCCACGGCCCATCTCCCCTATAGCTAAACTAAGTAGCTCCATCGGGCATCAGACAAAATAGTTCAGTCTCAAAACATTGAGAGAGGAGGAAGGGAGAAACATAAATAGAGGGAGGATGCGGTAGGATACAACAGGAGAGACAAAAGGAAGTGCAACAATGTGGTTAAACAATATACTAGAAGAAGATCAACAAGTAAACATTAAATCAAACAATCAGCAATACAATTAGGGAAGGAGAGAAAAGAGAGATAAAGTAGTGGGGCATAGGGGAGGAGGGAAAGTGAGGATAAGGTGAAGGACTGGGTTATTTAAGACCCAGCGGTGCCAGGGGACAACACCTGAAACCTTCGTGGGTAACCTGTTCCGGCGTACAAATGACAGAGACACGGGACACTTCCTTCGGCGTCAAAGATTCGAGGTTTATTCACTGCAGGGAACACAGAAGTCACGTGAAGTACACAGTCGGTATGTTCGCGGGATCTGATTCAATTTGCTACTGTGGATCGCTCCTTTTTATACACATTTCTCTCATAGGTTAACATGGTACACAAAGGTTTACAACTTGGTTCCCATAATTATCCCCAAGAGGGGTCGCTTTGATGTATTCAAGGTCCGGAACATAAGTACAGAAACATTCGGTGGTTCCCAACTGTAAAACCCATCTTCCCACCATTAGTACATTCCAATCGGCAGTAAACAGATCGAAGAAGGAACAGAGACAGGTGCAGAGGAAGGCAGAAACAGTGGGGAGATCGGAAAGGGTGTAAAAGGGGTGGTATCGGGAAACACGAGCTACAGGCATCAAAGGGACGTGCCTAATGAGATGCACGGCTGAGACAATAGTCCGGCACGGCAAGATGAGCCTCGAGCGGGGCCATCTGCCTTACAGTATCATCCCCCTCGTCATAAAGACACTTTCAAAGGAAACGTGTCTTCCGCAAGAGTCTTGGGAATCCCAGGGTCGCGAAGCGGACAGCGTCCGTTCGCTGGCTACTTGAGGGCAAGAGACAAAATGGATGCCATATCTAAGATGGAACCCGTGGGTACAGATAGAAACCCACGAAACAGACGAACTGTTTAGGTTAACACAGCGAAACTGCGTACACCCACTAAACTCGTAATTTGCGGTTCATAGATACCAGACTCGACCATATTCGTGCGAGTCGAAAAACACCACTTACGATCGTCACGGAACCTCAAAGGGAAGAGAAAACCGTAGTGACGAAAGGAAGTCTGTCTAAAGACCGACTGGGTAGGTGACGACAAAGGAGGGAATCCACGGCCCATCTCCCCTATAGCTAAACCAGGTAGCTCCATCGGGCATCAGACAAAATGGTTCGGTCTCAATACATTGAGAGAGGAGGGAAGGAGAGACATAAATAGAGGGAGGATGCGGCAGTACATTAGGGGAGGAGAGAGAGGAGAGAGAAAGTAGTGGGGGGTAGGGGAGGAGAGGAGAGAGAGTGAGGATAAGGAAAGAGACAACCGTGGAGACGAAAGGAAGTCTGTCTAAAGACCGACTGGGTAGGTGACCACCAAGGAGGGATTCCACGGCCCATCTCCCCTATAGCTAAACCAGGTAGCTCAATCGAGCATCAGACAAAATAGATCAGTCTCAAGTGGCGAGGGAAGAGGTTCACAGAAAAACAGGGTGGGGACAAAGGGCAAGGGCATGTGAGGGCAGAAGACAGAAGCATTAGACAGAAATTACCAAGGTGGGGTATGACCCATATAGGAGGCGAGCTTCTAAGCTGCTTTTCACTAGTGAGCGCACTATACTCGACCTTACTCAGGACCCTATAGGCTTGTACCTCTTCTTCTAGAATGAGCGACGGTTCATAGATATCTCTATCTAAGTCCTCTATCGCTATAGACAAAGGCTTCTGATACGAGCCAGGACCAGAGTAGGGAGAACGTGGCTCTCGATTGGGGTAGGAATCTAGTGCGCTTCGAAACATTGTTTGGAATGCTCGAGCTGAACCCTGGGTACTATAAGGTAGGACCAGATATGGAATTCCCTTATCCGTGGTATGTGGCATTAACCCACACACCCAACAATTAGTAGTGTTAACCACCAACTGATGCTGATGAAGGAGCTGAATAAAGGAATTATTTCTGAATTCTGCAAGTCTAGCCTGTTCGTGTTCGGGTAAGATATGGAAAGAATGAGGGGATGCAGTGGAGATAAGTTTGGGTTCAGGAGTAGGATTAGGTAAGGCAGAGGGTAGGAAATACGGTATCATATAATACACCCCACCCGCCAATAGCGAAGAAAGAACCAAAAACAGAAGGAACACTTGAAACATAAAACATTTGGTACGAGTGATCTGTTGCAGTTTAAATCTTTGCGCCTGAGCTTCTTCCAAGTCCATCAGCTTTGAAAACGCCATCCCCTACGACCGTCCGCAACGTTTCTTGACGCACTTCGTTCTGTGTAGCAGTAGTCAATCCCTAGGAGTTCCCAGGAACCGACGGTCTTTGACCTAGCGCCAAGACCTACTAACCAGAAGGAAGTACACGCGCGGCCCTACGGTACACCTGGATGCAAGGTATCTTATTTACAAATATGTGCAAAAAGTCTCTTAGCTGTGGAAGTAAAAACACATGTGGAACGAAACTCAATATTTACAAGAATAATCACAGTTATACGAGTGTTTTAGACTGATCGTGGCAAATGGGATAATGCAGTTGTCAAGGGACAGAACAGGAACTTTTATTAGTCTCTGGTGCTGGATCGCAAAAAGTATCGAGTTTTCCCAGGACGTGTCTGTTCGTCAAACAAAGAATCCGATGAGGGAACAGAGTTCTGCTGATCAGTTGATTGTTCCGATCTTGAGTTTTGTGATGGCAAATGTTCAACAATGTCTTTCTGCTGCACTGAGGATTCTCCAGCAGGCTGTGCGTCGCTAAAGGGTACAAAGGTCTGTAGTCCTTCGGTTTCAGATGAAGCAATGCCCTTCCTCACCCACGAGTCTGCCGGTAAAGGTATAGGAACCTTCTTCGTATGGGTGGCATGCACCCAATTTTTGCGCCCTTCCAAACGGACGGCAGTTCTCGTGGCAAGGAGGACCTGGAAGGGTCCAGTAAAGCGGGGTTCCAAATTCTTCTTGCGAGCAAAGTTGCGAGCAACCACCCAATCTCCGGGTTGGAGCTGGTGGCCTGGACCCTCCGTCTGCGTCGGCAGTGCTTCGTAAACCTGTTGGTGAATTAACCTCAGTTTAGCAGTCAGATCATGAAGATAATCAATCAACATTGGATACTCAAGATTGGAAAATACACTTGGTCTAGGGACCCCCCAAACATTCGCAGGATGGCCGAACACTATTTCATAGGGACTGAGCCCTACTCGGGAGTGTACTGTCGCCCTTGTTGACAACAAGGCAAGGGGCAAAGCGTCAGGCCACGAAAGACCAGTCGTAGCCTGAATCTTAGCCAGTTTGAGTTTAAGGGTGCCATTATACCCTTCAACCAAACCTGCTGACTGGGGATGATTGGCGCAGTGGAATTTTTGATTAATTCCGGGGGGGCCTTTCAGCTGGGGCAAGATGGCCGCTGACAGACCGTAGGAGTCGGTCGCTACCCACCTATGCTCCTGCCTGGTGATGTAGAAAGAAGGGGGAAAAAATGCCGATAACTGCTTTGTGGATATCTACTGATGGTTTGCATTTAGTATGCTGCTGCTTTCTGCAAGCCTTTTGAGCCGACTTCGTAATTGGCTTTTAAAAAGTACTCCGGATTTGCAGACTATTCTCTCCTGGTTGGGGTCTCCACGGCGCCACCTGAATCAAAAGATGGCTCCACGCGGACCAAGACCTCAGAAAGAGAAGGAGAAGGATGCTGCGACCTTGAGCGACCCGGGGGTCTCAAGCCCTAATTTTCGAAAAGCAGCAGCACAGACCCGGACACGGAGAAATCTGACAAAAGAAAATGCAGAGAAGGCGGGACACGAGGATGTATTTGACCCGCTCGAGAAAATGCAAACCAGTTTAAAATTGAAAGCAAAGGATAAAAAAGAAAAAGAAAAGGGTCAGTCAACAAAGAAAACGATGAAAAGAGTAAATAACGAGACTGTTGGCAAAATGCTGAGTAAAGAAGGGAACATGCGCCAGCCTACCCTTAAAGAATCTTTTGCAGTGCCGGTTACGATTCACCCCTCTACCATCAGGAATGAAGTACGCACAGAGTCGACATCGGAAGCAGCACCCGCCTCACTACAGGCAGGCACAGGACCTGACGGAATTGACGAGGTGCGTGGAGCTGCGCTGGGGTTGGAGCTGCCAGAATCAAACACAGAGTCTGGAGAGGATCGTACGGGGAAGGCAGTGGAAACTGACGGTCGGACAATAACAGAAGGCTCCTGCACATCGGGGACGCTGGAAAATGGAAGTGTGGTGAGTCAAGGTAGTGACGTGCAGGAGAATCAGCAAGCTGCCGCCGCACTGGAAGCCCAAGAAGTAACGAAATACCCCGAGGGACACCACACTAATACTTACGATTTGGCTGCCGGTAAGGTGGGAAGAGAGGGTGGTGACAAAAGCTTTAACGTGCACAGTGGCAAGACTCAGACTCAGACGCTGGAATATGAGGGGAGAGTAGATGGAGCAGACGGTTGGATTACAGCTCTGAGTGCGTCGGTGGTAGAGGCAGAGACAGTGGTTGTGGCCCTGAATGAATCTATGAGTGATGAACCACTGAGAGATGGGCTAAAGGTGGTCTCTCCCCTTGACTCTAATGCTATAATAGAGGGGGGTTCCCCGGCTCTACAACAGAACTTACAGAATGATGATAGGCGGAGTCTGGTGTCTGCAGGGAAAGAAGGCGGACCAGTATCTATTATTCAGTCCCCTCTAGGCCCCTCTACAAATCTGGGGTCCCCCAGTGACGAATGCTTCTTTTCAGTCAATGATGAGGAGGGTGAGGAGGGCAATAATGAGAGTGAGGACTCCATATCAGAGAGTGAAGTGGGGAACTCAGAGACAGCATCTGAACTAGAGTCTGAAGTCACAACCTCGGATAGTGAGGTAAATCGGAAAGTGAATACAAAAAAAAGAGGGAAAAGTTTAAGAAACAGATCTCGCAGATCTCGCAGTATGTCAGGAATTAGTATGACTATGTCACATACAGATGTCTCTAAAAGATTGTACTGGGATTATGCAGCAACGTCACAACTCTATCAAGAAGGGGCAGCAGCGCCAGTAGTAGCACCAAGTACACAGACGCAAAGTAATACCTCTGCACAGGCACAAACGCAAGCCACAACGATGGATATGTTGTATTCAACATTGAAACAAATGCAGGGAGAAGCGAGAATGGAGTCTCGGAGAGCAAAACACGCCAATCAAAAGATACAAGCATCTTTACGTAAAGTTAATAAGTTATATACGGACATGGCATCAAGGGTTACTGAGGTAGAATCAAGAACTGAGAAATTGGAGGAAGAAGTAGGGAGCTGGAATGAGTATCGGAAGGAACAAGAACAGTTGACAACTGATGTACAATGGAAGCTAGAGGATTATGAGAACCGCCAACGGCGCAATAATATAAGATTACTGGGAGTGGAAGAAGGGAGGGAACGGCAGGATGTGCGGGCCTTTGTTATTGAGCTGCTTAAGGGGGCTTTTCCAGAGTTAACAGGCTGGGAATGGGAGAAGGAGGTACAAAGAGCACACAGGTTTCCTATGTTTCAAAAAAGAGCACCACCTACAGATAAGCCCAGGGCTATTTTGATTTTCGTAGGGAATTTTCTTTTAAGACAGGAAATTATGGACAAAGCAAAGCCCGAAGCAAGACGAACATATAATGGTGTAACATTTTTCGCCCGCCCCGACTTCTGCCACACCACAGTGGAAAGGAGGTGGCGTATGAGGAAATTGATAACTCCCTTCCAAAATCTGGGATGCGAAGCATATCTCATGTTCCCATCTCGGTTAAAGGTAATAGACAAGGGACAAACTAAAATCTTTTTTTCTGAGATAAAAGCACAGGAATATCTCGAGGAGAAAAGAAAAGAAAGTGCAAATAACATGGCGGTTGCACTAATCAGGACAAAGAAACCCTAATAGCAAAATATGTACTCTCTTAATGCTTGAAAATAGTGGGAAAGGCTTTAAAAAAAAAATCCACGTGTGAATTAAGATAACAAATGGTAGAATGGCATAAGGATCTAGACGGTAACCAGAGCAGGGGGGCGGGGGGGAGTAGCGATTGACACCTGGGATGACAGCTGTCACGTATAGGTCAGGACTGACCTATTTGCCTGTAAGGGGGGGGTGGGTGGGGGGTGGGGGAGAGGTACATGGCACTTGGAGGACTTTTGTTTGAATATATATATACAGGAAAGAGTTCAAGAAATATGTAAAATATGTAAAATACAAGGATTGAGGAGTTTAATTTCAAGAGATGTTAATAAGGCACGGTGTAGGAAAAATGGTAACTTGTTGGGACAGATAACTGATGTACATTAATGGGTACACGTATAATCACGGTAAATGTGTGTGGGTTAAATGATCGGGTTAAGAGGCAGCGAGTGGCAATGTGGTTAAGAACTCTAAATGTGGATTTTGTGTGCCTACAGGAAACTCATATAGAGGGGGGTCAGGCTTATCTCTTAGACCAGCTGGGATATCAAGTACTAGCCCATACTAAGCAGGGTGCAAGGAACAGAGGGGTGGCAGTTTTGTCCAAGCAAAGAGACCTTATTATGAGAAAAAAACTTGAAGATCAATGGGGGAGGTGGGTCATTATAGAGGTCAAAATGAAGGAAGAGTGGGTTACTCTAGTGTGTGTTTATGGCTCAACAGAAGATGATCCGGACATTTTTGACTTTCTGGACTTGGAATTGGCCACATGGTCACCAATTGTAATCCTGGCCGGAGATTTAAATATTAATGGGGCAGGAGGGCTTGGTCTGATGTCTAATCTGGGTTACCAGGGTAGAAAAAGGAGAGTTTGGTCCTCATTATGTAACCTTGTAAGGAACAATGCACTGATAGATCTGTGGGGGACAATCTATCCAGATAAACAAGGGTTTACTTATTATTCAGCGCCCCATAGGGTCTGTGCTAGGCTTGATTACTTTCTGGTATCAAACTCACTTCAGTCAAAAGTAAAAATTGAAAAGCTACCACGAATAATGTCTGATCATAACCCTCTAGTTTTAACAGTAAATCTTGGTAGTAGGAGACCGGAACGTACTTGGACATTTGAGAGGGGACTGCTGAAGGATGAGGCATATGTAGCACATATGAAAGAGTGGATCATTGAGTTTTTAAATATCAACAGGGGCAGCACGGAAGTTGGGAATGTCTGGGATGCATTCAAGGCAGCCATTCGGGGGGAGACACTAAGTTATAGTGCAGCGAGGAGGAGGAAAGAAAGACAAAAAGAGGAGGAACTTATTAAAAGGGTAATAGAAGCAGAGGATGAGCTAACAGATACCGTTACAAGGGGGGCTCCTCTTGACCAGGTATTAATAAAAATAGCCAAGGCAAAGATGGAGGCACAGGAGAGTGTAGCCAACAAAGCTGCGAAAATATACTTAGCGAACAGAGAGAGATGCTACGAGTTTAATGAATCAGTGGGGCGCACTTTAGCTATAAGGACCAGGCAGAATGCATCTATAGTGCAAGTGCGAGGAGTACAGGATGAAGCTGGAAGAGTAATCTCAGAAACAGAGGGTATTAGAGAAGTATTTAGAAAATACTATACCTCATTATATGATCAAGAAACGCAAACTGATACTTCTAGGATAGGTGATTATCTTAGAGAAGTGCCATTAACAAAGCTATTGGAGAATGAGGTAAAAGGATTAGAGGAGCCCTTGACCCCTGAAGAAATTTTTATTGCCTTGACCAGCTTGCCATCCGGGAAGGCTGCTGGTCCTGATCAGATTCCAGTTGAATTCTTTAAGACTTTTTGGGACATAATCAAACAGGATTTTACACATACACTACAGCAGGCTCAGGGAGGGACATCTATCCCGAAAAGCTGGGCAGGTGCCGATATCGTTATAATTTTGAAGAAGGATAAGCCAACTGAACAACCTGGATCATATAGACCTATAACATTAATGAATGCGGACACAAAAATATATTCAAAAGCGTTAGCTCTTAGAATAGCAAAAGTAATCAACAGACTTGTCAGCATTAATCAACACGGGTTTATACCAGGGAGAGGCACTATTCACCATATACGAAAAGCGATTACCCTTCTTGATGTTGCAGAGGTATCAGGAGACCCGATGGCAATTATGCTATTGGATGCCGAGAAAGCTTTCGATCGGGTCTCCTGGGACTTTTTATGGTTCATATTGAGAAGGCTGGGCTTTGGAGAAGGTATGGTGAAAGCAATTCAAGTGTTGTATGAGAATCCAACTGCTCGCATAAGAGTAAATGCAGGGTATACACTCCCATTTAAAATAAAGAGGGGAACGCGGCAGGGTTGCCCCTGCTCCCCTCTCTTATTTGCTTTATATATGGACCCCTATATACGTCGTATACAATTAAATAATAATATCTGTCCAGTAGAGACCTATGGAACTCAATGTAAAATTCTAGCCTACGCGGATGACGTGGCAATTGTGACTACTAAACCCACTGAAGCAATGGCAATGGTAGAGATTGAAGCCGAACGATTTGGAGAAGTGTCTGGTTATGCTCTCAATACTAGTAAAACGCAGATTATTAAAAACTGTAAAACACATTGTCTAGATAATAGGGTGGTAGAAAGTGGAGTTTATTTAGGGGTAAAAATCACAGCAGAGCTAGATAAATTGGTGGAGTTAAATATTGCACCTATAATAAGTAAAGCGAAAAAGGAATTAGACAGGCTGCATAACATACATTTCTCAATAGTTGGGCGAACAAATATAATTAAAATGATTTTTTTACCAAAGTTTTTGTATATATTCAGAGCTATACCTCTATTATTTGAACCAAAATGGTTTAAAATACTTGAACATATGATAAATAGATTTGTTTGGGCCCATGGAAAGACCCGAAGGGCATTAAGGTTTATGGCTTTACCTAGGGAGCGTGGAGGATGGGCCCTGCCAGATTTAAAAATATATTACTGGGCGGCATCTCTGCAATGGATGGCAGGACTGTTAGGAGGGGGAGAAAAAGAAGGACAAAATCAGCTAGGAACCTTAGCAATATATACATTGGCCCTGGGAGAACAAGCTGAAAACCTGTTCTTGAAAATTACTGATCATGGCTATTTTAAGAGGACTAAATTTAAAACGATTATAGCAGCGCATAGAATATGGACGTCATTTGCTAAAAAATTTGGACTAGGAAGGTACAATGCCTATACTAGGTTTAGAGGGAATCCCAATCTACCTGATGAAATATTTGCAGGGGCGGTCTTTAATGATTGGCTAAGTCACGGGATCACAAAGGTGGGGGATATTATGGGACCGCAGGGGGTAATGCAATTTGGTGACTTACAGGCAATATATGGATTGGATACAACACACTTTTTTAAGTATCTGCAAATAAGAAGCTTTATCAGGACAAAAACTGGAGGGGTGGAGGGGTTTAGTTTAAATCGAATTATGGATATTATAGAAAATGGAACGGAGGGTTCAATAAGAAGATTTTACTCGGAGCTGATAGAACACCAGGCTGATGATCTGATTAAATTTGAGAATAAATGGATACAGAAACTGGGAGTTGATAAGAACTACTTTTATAGATCACTGGAATTAGGTCAGAGACTCCTATGTTCTGCACCACTGCAAGCCCAACATTATAAGACTCTCTATTTCTTATATCATACGCCAGCCAGGATAGCACAGTGGGGTGGTACAAATGGGATTACATGTCCAAGGTGTGATAGCGACGAAGCTGACCTCATCCATATGCTTGCGAGCTGCACTCATTTGAAAACCACCTGTGAGGAAATAGAAACATTTCTTAATAATACATTGAGGATAGAAATCATACTTACTCCAGCAGTGGTGATGCTTGGAATTAATCAAAATGCTTCCAGTGCAGCTTATGAATACTTTATATTTGTAGCTATGGCCGTTTTGAGATTGTGTATTACCTCAGCTTGGCTGGATCGCGTACCTCCTACATTCCACCAATGGTTAATGAGGCTTTTGAATATATACAAGCTTGAAAAAGCTATTTATGCTAGGAAAGGGGCAACCAGTAAGAAAATTGGTAAGGAAATATGGGATCCTATTCAAAGATGGAGAGATATAGATCCAGGGTAGGTATTATTAAAGCTGTGAATCCTTGATTGATTTATCTGTCTAAGGTATATGATTTAATTATGTCTTTATGTTTAAATGAAAATATAAGGGATTATAGTATGAATGTTTAAGTTTTCAAATTGTACATACGTGTGGACTATCTAAATCTGGATCTGATAGTATTTTGCGTTATTATTAGTTGGTTTTTTTTTTGTTTATATTCCTTTATCGATTTGGATGTTAACTTCTAATATCCTGTATGTATATTCTTTTTTTCATTGATGTGCTATGTACCCATATAAAAATGGGGGAAAAAAACCCAATAAAAATACTTCAAAAAAAAAAAAAAAAAGGAATTTTTGATTAATTCCAAGGCCCTTACACACACTCTTCATCACACTCCCTACAAACTCACTTCCGTTATCAGACCATACAATTCGGGGCATTCCATACCGAGGAAAGTATTCCTTCAGCAGGATTTTCGCAGTAGACAAGGCTGTATTGTCTTTAAGAGGATAGGCTTCAATCCATCGGGAGAACGCGCAAACCACAACTAAAACGTATTTCAGATTATTGCATCGCTCCATATGGATGAAGTCTAGCTGGATTACTTCAAAGGGATATGAAGGGGGAGCAAAATGGCCAGGAGGTGTGGGGGTCCCCTTACCAGGATTGTACAGCATACATATCATGCAATTCTTCACCAATCTCTCAGCACATTTCGTAATACCATCATTCTTCCACACAGGAGACAACAACTTACAAATACCTTTCGCACTAATATGTGCTAACCCGTGTGCCATTGTCACAACAGCCAGCACATACGCATCTAGCAACATCCACCTCTTGTGCGCCGACAAATCGACCCAACAACCATTCGCATCCAACTTCCCCGTACTCTCTTTCCACTTCGTCTTTTCAGTCTCAGTGGCCTCATTCTGAATTGTTCTCACACTCTCTATAGTGTCCTCACACATACTAGTCTCTGTAGGCCACCTAACCGAACTTGTCACATACATTCTAGTGCTAAGGTTCCAGGCAGTCTCCTTAGCAGTCTCATCCGCAAACGCATTACCACGACCAACATCATCCGTCACCTTACGATGCGCACTACATTTAACAATCGCTACCTGCTTAGGCAACGTAAGTGCATCCAAAAGATCATTCACAAGCTGTCCATGTTGAATCTTCGTACCATGCGACGTCATAAAACCTCTCTCTCTCCACAATCGTCCAAAGCTATGAGCGACGCCAAAAGCATATTGGCTGTCGGTAAACACATTCACTCGTTTCCCCTTCGCCAACACACACGCTCTAGTTAAGGCAATCAGCTCTGCAGCCTGGGCAGAGTTCTGATTCAATCTCGCAGCTTCCACAACAGTATTCAAAGTTACCACAGCATACGCAGTAGTCACATCACCATTTGGCAATTTAAAACATGACCCATCCACATACAAAGTTCCATCGGGATCTTCCAAAGGAGTGCTTTTAAGGTCCACTCGACCTTTTGTTTCCTCCTCAGTCCTTAAGTAACAGTCATGCGCTGTTACTTCATCTGACTCTGCACTAATTGGCAATAAGGTCGCCGGGTTTAGGACATTACAACGTTTTATCTGAATATGACTTGCCAAAAGCGTCAACTCGTACCCAGACAACCTCGCACTCGTCAAGTGCTGAGTTTTTGTACGATTTAAAAGAGTGTCAACTGCATGTGGCACCATCACCGTAAGCATATTATCCATGACCAATCCTGCTGATTGTCGGATGGACACCGCAGCTGCCGCTGTTGCTCTCAAACAACTCGGTAATGCTCTAGCTACCGGGTCCAAGGTCGAGGAAAAATATGCACATGGACGTTGCTTATCACCGAAGGGTTGCGTTAAGACACTCAACGCACAACCTTCCCTCTCGTGAACGTATAGTGTAAACGGCTTGCTGTAGTCAGGAGTACCTAACACAGGAGCCGAACACAATGCATCACGTAGTTCAGAAAAACTTTTCTGACATTCTTCCGTCCATGGTAAAGGAGTTGAAACATCCTTGCACGTAAGAGCCACCAATGGTTTCGCTAACAATGAAAAATTTGGAATCCACTGTCTGCAGTATGACGTGCTACCTAGAAAGGCACGCACATCTCTTTGGGTTGTTGGCACAGATACGCGCGCAATGGCTGCAATTCTCTCTGGGGTCAACCTTCTTCCCTCCTTTGACAATAAGTGACCTAGATAGGTTACTTCTTGACAACAATATTGAAGCTTAGAAGGTGACACCTTGTGATGTAAGTCACAGAGATGTTGCAACAACGACACAGTGGCAATTTTACAAATGTCCTGAGTATCTGCGGCCACCAATAAATCGTCAACGTATTGGATTAAGGCCGCACCAGCCGGCAACACAAATGCATCTAGTTGGCCCTTCAAGGCTTGACTGTATATCGATGGACTCTCACAGTAGCCTTGAGGAGCACGTTTGAACCGGAAGCTACGACCACCAAGAGAGAAACCGAAAAGGTCTCTGCTTTCCTCAGCAATCGGAATACTGAAGAACGCATTCTTCAGATCGATCACTGAAAACCATGATGCCGAAGCTGGAATTAGAGTCAGTAACGCCGTGATGTCAGGCACAACAGGGAACTGAGGAATCACAATTTTATTTACCTCCCGCAAATCGATAACAAAACGATAAACAGGTGGTTTGGAAGGATCGGTACGTTTCAAGATAGGCAGTACAGGGCTGTTGCACACGTTTCCCCGAGTCTCCTCAATAACATCTTTCTCGATCAAATCATAGATGATCGCCAACAGCGCCCGTTCACCGTCAAGAGAGATTCGATACTGGGGAATACGTGGCAGTCGCACATTAGATTTCACATGAACAGCATAAGGGGAGATGTCAAGCAGGCCCACGTCATTAGGACCTGTTGCCCACAAAGATGCAGGAAGAGAACTCAATTCCGGTGGAAGTTTATCGAGAGATAAGTACATTGGAGAGATAACTCTCTCTCCCAAAGTAAGCTTTACTCCCGCAGGAGAACAGTACAAAGTCGCATACAAACGTTTTAGCAAATCCAGGCCCAAAAGATTTTCACCACAACCAGTGGTCAAAATCAACGGAGCTTTCAGCTCACGAGGCCCAATTGTAAGTGGCAAAGGGCACGAAACCGGATTGCTAACAGGGGCGCCAGAGAATCCAACGGAAACTTTGGTTAAGCCAGACAAAGGTGCGCCAGGGAGTTTTGAGTGCATGATGGAACTTTTCGCTGCACCAGTGTCCAACAGAAAAGGCTCAACGACGCCCGATGTGGCAACTGCGACGTAAGGCCCTCTCTGATCAACCGGAACTGATACTACTCCCTCTCCTTGTCTATGGCTGTCCTAGTAATTACCGTCGTCAGTTCCCTGATCGACGTAATAATCATCTACATTGTACTGCGCAGATCGTCCTTGCGATGATCCACGTTGATCAAAACAATTGTTGGAATTTGACGAATTGTCTGAACGATCATTGGGAGCACCACGACCCCTACCACGCGATGTCTGCTGAGAACGACCACGACCTCCCCTAGATGTGTTACCACTGTTACGCTCATTTAGAACAGGACAATTGAATTTTAAATGACCCTCCTGTCTACAATAGGCACACTGATTGTACCCTAACGAAGATCTTTGCGAAGAGGAGTCATTTCGCGATTGCGACCTATTAGATTGCGACTGCGATCGATTCCGTTGCTGCGAATCATTCTGATTCGAACGCGGAGGATACGCTTGCTGCAACAACACCTTAGTCTTGAGTTCTTTCGTCTTTTTATCAGCGCGGTCATTCTCTTCTTTCTCCCTATTCTCATAATACTGTGCCGTAGCCAATATTTGAGCAGATGTAGAGGCAGCCCACGCACTCTCAGAATTTTTTAATTTATTGCTCAAGTCGGGCAATAAGTTTGAGACAAATGTATCCACAAACAACCGCTGACAACCCTCAGTGCCCATATCCTGACCACTATGATCGATGAATGCCTCCTCAAATCTCGTAAAGAAATCAGAGACCCTCTCGTCCTTCTTCTGTCTGCAAGCTGACAACTTGTCCCAGTTCACCCTCATTAGCTGGCATAAGCGTTTTCATCAGGGTAATAATTCTCTGAGGGAGAGCAGTAATAAGCTGTTCAGGCTTAGCCCCGCCAATTTGTCGTATATCGGCCGCAGTAAGAGCAGCCCAATCACCACCCAATTCGTTTGCATGATCTTCGTGACGAATCTTGGCCCATACCGGTTGCGGTACAACGTTGCCAAACAGCATATCAATATCGGCAAGATTCATTATCGTAGCGTCTACGAGCTGCGACAATTCCTTATAATACCCTGCAGGATTTTTGCGAGGGTCGGGCAAAGATTGCTTCACCTGTAAAACTTCCGATCGTTTCCATGGGAGGTGTATCCATACTCTCTGGAAATGTGGCAGAATAGCAGGATTAGCAGCAGGATCACCTGGCATCCACACTGGTGGAACTTCGCGCATGGGGTACTGACCAGACGCATCTAACTGTCTCTCAACATCCTCAACGAACAATGCTTGAGGTATCGGAGAGGGACGGAGGGCCAATAATTGCTCGATGGCACGTCGAACATTGGTACCCACTACCATTCCGCTCGAAAACTGAAGCTGTAAGTTGGTCAAGGCAGTCAATACATCTTCCGATGCATCTGCCAATATTTGATCGCGCAAAACCTTGCACATTTCTTCAAAAACATACCTCTGTGTCGGTATATTGAACTGACTAAACGTATCCAACACCGAACGTGGAGGATTTCTATAAGGATGCAACATCCATGACATCGCCATATTATACAACGCGGCACGTTCCCTATTACCAGGAAGCTGACTACGTCTTTGTGGACCGTCCGAATCAGCGGATTCAAGAATAGGTCCAAGAGAATTAGCAAAAGTCGCAGCCATTGAAGGAGTACGACGTCGAGTAGTTGGAGAAGTATACGATAGAGTAGTAACAAGAGAAGGAGTAGGAACAGAAGAAACAGTAGGAGTAAGTAGAACAGGAGCAGTAGCGGGAGCAGGAGTATGTGGAAGTACAAGCGGAGGAGCGGTAGGAACAGAAGTAGGCAAAGGAGTAGGAACAGTCGGAAGAACGGGTACAGGTTGAGGAACAGGTACAGGAGCAGGGGCAGGGGGAACCACAGGAGCTGCGGTACCCTGTGCGTACGGAGGTGGTGACTTCATAAGATAGGACATTAAAGGATCCTCAACTAATTCCTCCTTCTTATCCGACTCCGTTGGCAAAGCGGGATAACATTTATCTATAGTCATACGCTGAAGCCTGTCAAAAACTTCTTTTTCCTTTCCCTCCTTATCACGCTGAAACTGCTCTGCTTTCTTTACAATGGTAGCAACACCATCTCTCTGATTACGTTTTGTCTGTCTGATCTCTTTCTGTCTGGCTTCTTTGCGCCATAACCGAAAGGCATCAAACATGGCCGGCCTTGACTTTTTCTTGAATAATTTAGCCTCGAGGTTATCTAAAATCGGGGTCTCGAAACTACCATGAGGTGGCCAACTAAGGACACCATCTTTTTTGGTATAGCGAATCCAATATTCATTAAAGGTAATCGGGCCTAGCCCGTGCTTACTATAGAGCTCATAAGTGGGAGTTCCAACCGGAGGTATCGGACACGAGTCCTCCAGCCGGGAATCCGTACCACAACATCTGAAACAACTAAACAAAGTACTACGACCAGGCATCTTGCACACTAGCCGAGTTTCACAAACTTCAAGGGTTACAGGATTTACCAAGTCCCAGCAAAGAGCAAAAACCCTCAGTTTTTGGCGGCTGCAGTCGTCAAATATCACAAAAAAGAACCAAGTACGAAGAACCACAAATGCAATGGAACCATGCAACAACTAAGCAACCACAACCAAGGACTCTGGGAGCGACCCACAAATACTTAACTCAAAGATCGATGGCGTCACCAGGAAGGCCCGTCAATCGTCTCGCTGTACCAAGGTCTACGCCAGGCGCCAAAACAGGTCTACAGTCAGGGCAGCAGTCCGTTGCAGCCGTCAGGAGGCGGGAATCTTCGCTGGAAAAGTCGTCGGGCCACTTATTTCGACAACAGGATCGATGAAGCGGGGTGCACCTTCCCTCGGAGATTTCACACGAAGTTCCTCACGATCGTCGGGCTTGGACCGGTACCACTGATGCAGCCCCACGGGGGGCGCCAACTGAAGGACTGGGTTATTTAAGACCCAGCGGTGCCAGGGGACAACACCTGAAACCTTCGTGGGTAACCTGTTCCGGCGTACAAATGACAGAGACACGGGACACTTCCTTCGGCGTCAAAGATTCGAGGTTTATTTACTGCAGGGAACACAGAAGTCACGTGAAGTACACAGTCGGTATGTTCGCGGGATCTGATTCAATTTGCTACTGTGGATCGCTCCTTTTTATACACATTTCTCTCATAGGTTAACATGGTACACAAAGGTTTACAACTTGGTTCCCATAATTATCCCCAAGAGGGGTCGCTTTGATGTATTCAAGGTCCGGAACATAAGTACAGAAACATTCGGTGGTTCCCAACTGTAAAAACCCATCTTCCCACCATTAGTACATTCCAATCGGCAGTAAACAGATCGAAGAAGGAACAGAGACAGGTGCAGAGGAAGGCAGAAACAGTGGGGAGATCGGAAAGGGTGTAAAAGGGGTGGTATCGGGAAACACGAGCTACAGGCATCAAAGGGACGTGCCTAATGAGATGCACGGCTGAGACAATAGTCCGGCACGGCAAGATGAGCCTCGAGCGGGGCCATCTGCCTTACAGTATCATCCCCCTCGTCATAAAGACACTTTCAAAGGAAACGTGTCTTCCGCAAGAGTCTTGGGAATCCCAGGGTCGCGAAGCGGACAGCGTCCGTTCGCTGGCTACTTCAGGGCAAGAGACAAAATGGATGCCATATCTAAGATGGAACCCGTGGGTACAGATAGAAACCCACGAAACAGACGAACGGTTTAGGTTAACACAGCGAAACTGCGTACACCCACTAAACTCGTCATTTGCGGTTCATAGATACCAGACTCGACCATATTCGTGCGAGTCGAAAAACACCACTTACGATCGTCACGGAACCTCAAAGGGAAGAGAAAACCGTAGTGACGAAAGGAAGTCTGTCTAAAGACCGACTGGGTAGGTGACGACAAAGGAGGGAATCCACGGCCCATCTCCCCTATAGCTAAACCAGGTAGCTCCATCGGGCATCAGACAAAATGGTTCGGTCTCAATACATTGAGAGAGGAGGGAAGGAGAGACATAAATAGAGGGAGGATGCGGCAGTACATTAGGGGAGGAGAGAGAGGAGAGAGAAAGTAGTGGGGGGTAGGGGAGGAGAGGAGAGAGAGTGAGGATAAGGAAAGAGACAACCGTGGAGACGAAAGGAAGTCTGTCTAAAGACCGACTGGGTAGGTGACCACCAAGGAGGGATTCCACGGCCCATCTCCCCTATAGCTAAACCAGTTAGCTCAATCGAGCATCAGACAAAATAGATCAGTCTCAAGTGGCGAGGGAAGAGGTTCACAGAAAAACAGGGTGGGGACAAAGGGCAAGGGCATGTGAGGGCAGAAGACAGAAGCTGGAAAGAGTAGGAGCGGAGAGGGGGAGGGTTGGGGGAAGGGGAAAGGGGGAGGGGGAAGGTAAGGTCAGGAGAGAAGCGGGCACGTTAGCCCGAAGTCCGGCTGGGTAGGTGATAGTCAAAGGAGGGAGCCCAAAGTCAATCTCCCCCATAGCTGTGATATCTCTTCTTTTCCTCTGTCGCACCTTTTCAATAAACTCTCCAATGAGAATACTCTTCATCCAATTATTAAAGTTCCGGAGAAAAAAAATGCGACTTTGGCTGTGTTGTTCCAGTCCACACTCCTAAAGCACGTTGTAAAGAGCAGATACTTTTGACCCATGACCTTCAAGCCTTTTGTACTTTGCAGGTGGCTCTTCAGTCTCTAATGTAGTATGGGAGGAGATATATTTGGAGAGTATGAGAAGTCATAGGCCTCCCTGTTTAATTCAAGATGATGACTCCTTGGCATAGGTCTTCACTCAATTACCATTAGTGGGTCCCGTGGTGGTAGGTGGTCCTTGCTATTTGTAACTATGGGATTAACTTGGCTTACTATGTTTCAATCTAGGTAATGCCCTGGGATCCTTAGTCATAAATATTAGCGGTTAATTATAGTAAATAATATCATTTAATTTGAGGGTTAGAGTGTCTGGGGATGAGATCAATGAGCACGCTCTGTTTTAATTGCATAATGTATCAGTCGTTCCTGATGGTTGCTTGCTTATTTAGTGGTGGAATAGATCTGTGGATTAGTCCTATCACTCTTTCCCTGCAACAAAAACTACCTGGGTATAGTCCTCTATCTGTTTCTATGGGGGCAGATCAGCGTGCATGGTCCTTTGTTTCTGTTTAATAGCGTGCTGAAAGCAATTAGTCCTATGTCTTTGCCTATGTGGTGGTGTGAGGTGAGTGGTCCTTTCTTTGATTTACCAATATAGCTAGCTAGCCATTTTGAAGTTCAACCGTTCAGGCACAAAATGGTGGGCTTGTACTGTTCATCGAGGTGTTACCATCCAAATCACCCCCTCCACAGTGGCATCTGGTCCAGTACCTGCCCAGCCTGGGCCTCCTTTCAGAATGCTCCAGAGCCAGTCCCAGCGATGTGAGCCAGTACTTGAGCACTTACATCCCCCAGATGCAGCATACAGTTCAGGCATAGTCTCTCACATAATATCTCCGGTGGGGGCACATTCAGCAAAGTCTTGCTGCTCGGGGCCCGGGGAAATCACACAGGGGTCACACATCCCCTACCTTAGTTCAGCATGGCCGTTGTCCCCCATGGCACCAACAGGGGGGAAGGAGGGTAGAGAAGGGCACGCCAGTCCAGAAATCGCCGATCCGGCGGCCTGGCGCCTGAATTTCCAGCACAAGCCCAGCACTCATGCGTCGTCCCCAGTGCGCACTAACACAGCACCGGGCAGAAAGCGTCTCTGCCGCCCACAGAACACCGCATCTCACCACCGCAGGTCCCGGGAATCATATCCCCGCTCACCAGCCCAGTCACATTCAGAGTAGCTCTCACCCTAGCTGGGGAAGCTCACATACTCCGCTCTCGACTCACACAGCAATGGCGGTGGGCGGCGTCCAGACCTCAACGGCGGAGGGCAACGGCAGCAGCGCAGAATCCCCCGAGGGCCACACAGATGCGGGGCGGAGTAACCAAAGCGGGGCCGCGGAGCAATCACCGCTGATGCAGAGCCCTTCCCAGCAGGTAGGCACCGCAGTTGCAAGCAAAGGCCTCCAGGACATCTGGCCCACCCTACAGCCTCCAGGACATCTGGCAAAGGGTAACTGCAACCCTACTTTCATTCCAACAGCTACCTAGGCATCTGGATGTGCAACAAGTGCCCCTAGATGTGTAACTCCGATTGCCCCCGCAGCAGGTTATGTTATGATGCCGTCAAAAGGCATCAGTGCACACACCGGGCCCGATTCACAGAACTAACTTAAGACAAAATCCTAAACTTACTACCATTTTGGTATTAACAGAAGACAATTACTCATATCCTGCCATGTAAGCTCTCTGGAAAGGTCTGGAAATTTGCTAAATCTATGTCTCATTAAGATATTCAGGACAGTTATAACAAGTAAAAACTCAAACAGTAAAAGAATGACCACATCATTCTAGGAAATCGTCCAAAGACAGGGGAGGTGGCCACAACATATGACTATATGTGACCACTAAACACATAGGGCCAGATTTATCAAAGTTTTGTGCCGGTTCAGTGTCACAAAAAGAGACATGACCAGTGTAAAGTCTTGAATTAGGATTTACTTATTGTACACTGAAAAGTATTATATTGTATTGTAATTGCAGTTATATAGCGCTTGTTTCCCCTGAAGAGACGTTGAAGCAATTTCTCAGCGAGTAGCACTCTACTACTTTAGAAGGCTAGTGGAAGGATAGAAGAGAGAAAAAGGTTTGCATTTATATAGCGCTTTGCTACCTCTGATGAGGTGTTGACTCTCTTTTTCAGCGAGTTGCACACTACTCTGGAACCCATAAACGATTAGTGGTGAATTACTACAGTGAAATAGGACAGTCATTTTGGTGGTGGATATGTTAGTCAGTAAGTAATTTGGATTGAGAAGGAAGAGGAAAGGGTCTAAAATTGTTTGTTTGTTTTTTAGTTTATAGCCGTAGGAGTGGGTTTGGGGCGAGTAAAGTGGAGGTGGAGGGGGTTAGTATAGGAAAATATTAAATTAATTTGAGTGGTGGACAAGTTATTCTGTTTTTTGGATTAAAGTAGAACAACTGTAATGTAAAGTACCGCTTAGTATTACTGTGCGCTACTTTGCATCAAGAGGGTCTTCTAAGTGGAACATAGATGTCCCATGCAACCCCCACGTTTTTTTACACAAACCCCCATCTACTAAAATGGTTGAGGGGCTCTGTGCCATAAATGTATGCTTCCTCAAGGCAGGTGTAACAATTGAAAATGGTTTTCCTTTCTCAAAATGTTCTAACTTTGCATGTGTGCTGTTCCGTACGCCACAAATACAAAGTCAAAAAAGTTTTAAAGTATTTCCAAGCCTAGTTTTTTGCACTGACAGGTACCCTCCCAGTACAAAACCTATACTTATCATCACAGGCAAACATACTCCCATTATGATGCAAAGGTTTGTGTATGGTGCATGTAAGCCTAAAGTGCACCTGCAAATAGAATATTAGCAGCAGCAAAATATCTTCGTAGACACGGTGCCGTGCTGTTATCTCCTTTTCATGCATTTCATTATAGAATCTTTGGTTGCTCTGCTGCATTGCGTGAAATATTAGTCAATCTGAGCCACAGTGTGCAAAGCATGGACTTTAACATCATATTCCCTCTCAAGCTCCGATGCAGACTCACACTGATTCGGGTGCTAATTCCATCCTATTAATAAATAATTATCCATGAATAGCCTGAAATCCAAAGTGATGCTTGTTGTTAGGGGCATGGTGGTCCCGTCAAGGAAATAACCTCAATTCTTCAAGAGGCATCCTGGGAGCTCCTCTTAAATTAGTGGGTCTTCAAGGCAGGTCCATATCCAAAGGCACACTTTGACAGTCCTGCGTCATGCAGTACACTTGTGGAGCACACGGACTACATGCAGGTGCTTATCCCAAATTTGGTCAGGCCTCCAGCTACAGCATTTGATATGAGGGGGGTGAATGAAGATCACACTGCCCAATCCGGAAGGGCCACAATTCCTTTGGCGCATTTGCTTAGTGAGTCTCATTTGGATGGACCCCATGGTCAATGGCAGTACCTTCCATAACTAGCTACAAGGTTGGAGCTTCATTCCCTCACTTACAGGTAAGGTAACTTGGTAAGAACACCACAATAGCCTTCTGAGGGGGTGGGAGGGGGGGGGGGGGCTTCCAAGGGATAAGAATTTAAAGACCTGCAAGAAGTAGTTCCCCGTTACACATATATAAATCACACAGTGAACTTCTTAGGTCTATTAGGACTTGGAAACGGCAAAGGTTAGAGTGAAATGCAACAGTATCTCAGCAAGAAGACCCTGTTGGGAAGTGATCCCTTTTAGGATGAATTCCTCACTCACCAAAGGTGACATGCTTCATAAGTACACAAGTTGTAACCAGAGGTTACAACTTGTGTACTGCGACGGAGTAACGGCGGAGAGAGCGGGGCTCCCTTCCCTGAGTTGTGACCAGGTTGAGGTGGGCTTACTTGTCCAACAGAATTGGATAAGTTCCAGTGATACCGTTTTTCTACCTAGGATTACTGGTTTTGTATCAGGCACTTTTTCTTTATGTATTTACTTTTTGACACTTTATAGAAGCAACTTTGTTCTATGGTCCTGAAGAAAGCCAAACATACTTGTTAGATGGACAATGGCTGAAACATGTCTACCTTCCTTTCCAATCTAGCAGTCTAATCATGCTCTGCGTTTTAATCCTGCCAGCACAGATGAGCCAATAAAGTAGTCTTTTCATTTGCACTTGGCAGTTTTAAATTCACTTTTTTCACTTTTTTGCGCTGCACCCTCACATCACTAGTCTGCTTGTATTTGGGTTCTTAGCATTCCCATCTGCTATGTGAATAACAAAAACATCCCAGAGCTCCCACCTCTCAGAGGGGTGGTTGTAGCCCTCAGTGGGACTAGGTTTTCCCACTGGGAAGAGAAGCCCAAATGATGAAGCATGTCACCTTTGGTGAGTGAGGGCATTCATCCTAAAAGGGATCACTTCCCAACAGGGTTTTCTTGTTGAGATACAGTTGCATTTCACTCTAACCTTTGCCGTTTCCAAGTCCTAACAGACCTAAGAAGTTCACTGTGTGATTTAAGGTATCTTGGTACCCAGGACAGTTCAGTCTTTCTTCCTCTAGATCAGACTCTAGGTGATGCTCCCTCACTTCTGGGGAGTTGGCTGTGAGTATAATACCAAGCCTTGATTGCTTAGTGGCTCCTAAGTACTCCGCAAAGTACTCCCTTCTCTGTAACGGAGACCACAATAGTGAACACCAATGGGTTTTGGCTCTCGTTTTTTTACTGATTTCGCAGATGGAGTATGTGTATTCTAGGTCTGCTTCCTTGGAACTGGTTTGGCAGTGTTTCCCTTTCATGTGTCATGGCCTGGCCACCTTCCACATCTGGGCTTTGTCAGCAATGATGCACTACTCAGCAATACAGTCTCCAGGTGGAGGGCCCACCAAAGAAATACAAAGAGATGTGATGCTGAGGCCTCATCCTGCACCCCCAGCCATCAACCTATCAGCACAGCAGCTGCACTTAGAGTAATTTATAGCCCAATGTATCAGGAAGGGCCCTGGCATTCTAAAGCTCCTCTTTCCCCTCTGTAGTGTCTGGTGTACCTCCCCCTTCTTCCCATAAAGGAGATGCCAGCAATAAACATGAACTGTCTCTGGAAAGCAGCCTCTCCTCCATTCTGTACTCTGGTCCAGGCTACAGGCTTCCAAAAATGAAACTCAGAGGCCTGTATGACTTAAACACAGTGATATGCTGCACCCACAGTCGTGTATCACGTGTACACAGTGATATGCTGCACCCAGAGTCGTGTATCACGTGTACACAGTGATATGCTGCACACACAGTGATATGCTGCACCCAGAGTCGTGTATCACGTGTAGACAGTGATATGCTGCACCCAGAGTCGTGTATCACGTGTACACAGTGATATGCTGCACCCAGAGTCGTGTATCACGTGTACACAGTGATATGCTGCACCCTGAGTCGTGTATCACGTGTACACAGTGATATGCTGCACCCAGAGTCGTGTATCACTTGTACACAGTGCTATGCTGCACTCAGAGTCGTGTATCACTTGTACCCAGTGATATGCTGCACCCAGAGTCGTGTATCACGTGTACACAGTGATATGCTGCACCCAGAGTCGTGTATCACATGTAAACAGTGATATGCTGCACCCAGAGTCGTGTATCACGTGTACACAGTGATATGCTGCACCCAGAGACGTGTATCACTTGTACAGAGTGATATGCTGCACCCAGAGTCGTGTATCACTTGTACAGAGTGATATGCTGCACCCAGAGTCGTGTATCACGTGTACACAGTGATATGCTGCACCCAGAATCGTGTATCACATGTACACAGTGATATGCTGCACCCAGAGCCGTGTATCACTTGTACAAGGTGATATGCTGCACCCAGAGTCATGTATCACGTGTACACAGTGATATGCTGCACCCAGAGTCGTGTATCACTTGTACACAGTGATATGCTGCACCCAGAGTCGTGTATCACTTGTACCCAGTGATATGCTGCACCCAGAGTCGTGTATCACGTGTACACAGTGATATGCTGCACCCAGAGTCGTGTATCACGTGTACACAGTGATATGCTGCACCCAGAGTCGTGTATCACATGTACACAGTGATATGCTGCACCCAGAGTCGTGTATCACTTGTACATAGTGATATGCTGCACCCAGAGTCGTCTATCACTTGTACACAGTGATATGCTGCACCCAGAGTCGTGTATCACTTGAACACAGTGATATGCTGCACCCAGAGTCGTGTATCACTTGGACCCAGTGATATGCTGCACCCAGAGTCGTGTATCACGTGTACAGAGTGATATGCTGCACCCAGAGTCGTGTATCACTTGTACACAGTGATATGCTGCACCCGGAGTCGTGTATCACGTGTACACAGTGATATGCTGCACCCAGAGTCGTGTATCACTTGTACACAGTGATATGCTGCACCCAGAGTCATGTATCACGTGTACACAGTTATATGCTGCACCCAGAGTCGTGTATCACGTGTACACAGTGATATGCTGCACCCAGAGTCGTGTATCACGTGGAGACAGTGATATGCTGCACCCAGAGTCGTGTATCATGTGTACACAGTGATATGCTGCACCCAGAGTCGTGTATCACTTGTACACAGTGATATGCTGCACCCAGAGTCGTGTATCACGTGTACACAGTGATATGCTGCACCCAGAGTCGTGTATCACGTGTACACAGTGATATGCTGCACCCAGAGTCGTGTATCACTTGTACACAGTGATATGCTGCACCCAGAGTCGTGTAACACTTGTACACAGTGATATGCTGCACCCAGAGTCGTGTATCACTTGTACCCAGTGATATGCTGCACCCAGAGTCGTGTATCACGTGTACACAGTGATATGCTGCACCCAGAGTCGTGTATCACATGTAGACAGTGATATGCTGCACTCAGAGTCGTGTATCACGTGTACACAGTGATATGCTGCACCCAGAGTCGTGTATCACTTGTACACAGTGATATGCTTCACCCAGAGTCGTGTATCACTTGTACACAGTGATATGCTGCACCCAGAGTCGTGTATCACTTGTACACAGTGATATGCTGCACCCAGAGTTGTGTATCACTTGTACACAGTGATATGCTGCACCCAGAGTCGCGTATCACTTGTACACAGTGATATGCTGCACCCAGAGTCGTGTATCACTTGTACACAGTGATATGCTGCACCCAGAGTCGTGTATCACGTGTAGACAGTGATATGCTGCACCCAGAGTCGTGTATCACGTGTATACAGTGATATGCTGCACCCAGAGTCGTGTATCACTTGTACACAGTGATATGCTGCCATCACTGCTCTTCTCGAATAAAACCCACAACGGGGATGGTAGTCCTCTGTCAGTAAAAGGGTGTGCTTGTTGTGCCCCCTCTATTCAGGACAAGGTGCAGAACCTATTATCATCAAAGACCAGGCCTAGGTCATCATGTGCACACATTTGTGTGTGGTATGAACCAAAATATAAAGCCAGGATCACAGGTAGATGCTGTTCAGACACGAAAGGACAGGGGACAGAGCTGTGTATCAAGCAGGGAACTTTCCTGCGTGAACAGTGTAATAGTCTTTTTTCCGTGCCTATCACCACCAGGAAAAAAACAAGCAAGGGACAAGAAAAAAAACAAAATCAACCCCACACCCTGGGAGAAAAGTTCTGGTGTATGTGGGCCTAATTTTTATTTACCAAAAATAAACACTCACTTTGGGAGTCTTCTTTTTTAAACAAAACAAAACGCAGACCCTCATATTTGAAGGGGCTGTCTATCAAACTCTCCCTACGCTGAGAGGAACCACAACGATGACTGTTCCTGTCAGTGTAGAGAGTTGTCCACATGGGCCAGCAAAACACTCTAAGGGCCTTATTAGGATGGAGGATTTTCCGCATCCTCCGGGCCGGCGGAAGCCACCGCCGGCCCGGAGGATGCGGAAAATCCTCTGTGGACCCACCAAAGACCCACCGCCACATTAGAATGGCTGGTGGGTCCTGGTTTCCATCCGCAGCTTTTCCGCCGTGGTTGGCTTACAACTGCGGCGGAAAAGCTCTAATATGGTGACGGTGTCTCTCAGACACCGTCAGCCAGATTAGGATGGGCACTGAAACATGCTTTTCCGCGGCGGCTTTTCCGCCGTGGAAAAGCATGTGTAACTTCACTGCGGGGGCCCGTTGCGGGCCCTCTAGGTGAAGGGGGGAAGGGGAGTGCACATGGGGGGTACCTATGGTACCCCCCTGCATTTGTATGCAGAAAGCGGCAGGCACCGTGCGGTGCCTACCACTTTCTACATACAAATGCAATGCGTGCATTTTTAACATTGCTGCGGGTGCAGCTTGAAGCCGGACCTGCTGCATGTTAAAAATAGAGGATGTGACCGGCAGGGTGGCGGTCACATCCTAAATGCACAGGAGGGAACTCCGCAGCCCATGCGGAGGTTCCCTCCTACTCTATGGTGGCGGACGGACTCAGGTCCGTCCGCCATCATAATGTGCCCCTTAATTTGGTGAGCGGGCGCACCTCGGGATGGCGGAAGTATTATCTCCCGCCATCCTGGCGGAATTAACTCTGTCTGCCTTCCTTTAAATCAGACCAAGATTAATCGAGGGCTCTCTTCCTTTTCATAATTGCTGTTTCCTGGGCACATGCACAGGGTACGCTATGAGTACGAACGGTTGTAGAAAGAGACTGCTGTTGCACCACACAGAGGGTGTCGCCTTCAGAAAAAGAATGAATATTCAGGTCTTTAGGTCCATTCCAAAATTTAAAATATCAACTTCCCAAAAGTTAGCAGGCCCTGTTTAATTCCCCTATCTAAATCTTCCTTCGGTGTTCTAAGTGAACAGACAGCAGTCGGCGAAGGATCTAAGATTTTTCACCCGGAAGGGTTTTTTAGGAGGACATAGCAGAACAAGGTCTGCTTACCTGGGAATGAGCAGCAACGGAGTTCCACCATCCACCTCCTTTATAAAGCTTCCCCACTTTTTACAGCCAACCACCAAACTTCGACAATTTGAAGCGAAACGCTTTCCATTTTACTGTTGTATTTACAACTGATATTTGCTGAGGAAATGTGTTGCACTCGTGCTAACGAGACATGTGGGGCACTTACACCTATCTGATGTGATGAAGCCCCGCCCCATCCTTGCATCCACCTCCACAAGTACATTCACTGTTGCACCACCTTTTTTCTTTCACTTTGGAAGCATACCCAATGCATCTGAGCACGCTGGGCACGGTTCACAGAACTAACTTAAGACAAAATCCTAAACTTACTACTATTTTGGTATTCACAGAAGGCACATACTCATTTTGGTATTCACAGAAGGCACTTACTCATTGTGTGGTTGTGTGTGTGTGGTTGTGGATGTAGTTGTGTGTGTTTATGTGTGTGTTGTTGTGTGTGTGGCTGGGTGTGTGGTTGTGTGTGGTTGTGTGTTTGGTTGTGTGTGTGGTTGTATGTGTGGTTGTGTGTGTGGTTGTGTGTGTGGTTGTGTGTGTGTGTGTGGTTGTGTGTGTGTATGTGTGGTTGTGTGTGTGTGGTTGTGTGTATGATTGTGTGTGTGGTTGTGTGTGTGTCTATGGGAAAAGCGTACACTGATGGCTGGTGGTGTGTGTGTGTGCCTGGTGAAAGCATGTACTGATTGCTGGTGGTGTGTGTGCCTGGTGACAGCGTGCACTGACTTCTAGTGGTGTGTACCTGGTGGAAGCGTGTACTGACAGCTGGTGGTGTCTGTGCCTGGTGAAAGTGTGCACCGACGGTGTGGTTGTGTCTGTGGTTGTGTGTGTGTGGTTGTATGTGTGGTTGTGGTTGTGTGTGTGTGGTTGTGGATGTAGTTGTGTGTGTTTATGTGTGTGTTGTTGTGTGTGTGGGTGGGTGTGTGGTTGTGTGTGGTTGTGTGTTTGGTTGTGTGTGTGGTTGTATGTGTGGTAGTGCGTGTGGTTGTGTGTGTGGTTGGTTGTGTGTGTGGTTGTGTGTGTGTGTGTGTGGTTGTGTGTGTGTATGTGTGGTTGTGTGTGTGTGGTTGTGTGTATGATTGTGTGTGTGGTTGTGGTTGTGTGTGGTTGTGTGTGTGGTTGTGTGTGTGTGGTTGTGTGTGTGTGTGTGGTGTGTGTGGTTGTGTGTGTTGTGGTTGTGTGTGTTTTTGTTGTGTGTTGTGGTTGTGTGTGTGTTGTGGTTATGTGTGTGGTTGTGGTTGTGTGTTTGTGTGTGGTTGTGTGTGGTTGTGTGTGTGTGTGGTTGTGTGTGTGTAATTGTGTGTGTGTGTGGTTGTGTGTGTGTTTGGTTGTGTGTGTGGATGTGTGTGTTGTGGTTGTGTGTGTTGTGGTTGTGTTTGTGGTTGTGGTTGTGTGTGTGGTTGTGTGTGTGGACACTCAAGGGCCGATAATCAGCAATGCCAGCATAAAGGATCTATATCTACGTTCCACTGGTTTGAAAGGAAGGATTGCAAGTAGGCCCATACCACGTTTTTGTTACGTAAACTTAGTTTTGCGTTACACTATCATACTGGTTGAATGGCTGTGATACACTAGTTATGTAGTTTAGTCACGCTGCATTTGGTTTTTCAGAAATGTCTTGGAGAACTGTGAAATTGAGTTAAGTCGGCTGTGCTAGCAACTATCTGCCCAATTTACAGAAAGTGATGGGTCTAGGCGTCTTTCTCTCAATGCACCAGCATCCTCTACTGCACGAGTGCTTACCTCATGACAGGCTCAACAGGGAGACACGGTCAGTGAACTACTTTAAAAATAACTCAATTTACATGCAAAGGGGAACTTGCAATAAACTTGCGCTTTGTGCAGTTCTCATGGGATATTGCATGAAATATATGTGCTTTATGAGGAAAGAAACGTTGGACACCCCTTGTTGCCAAGAAACAATTTGAAAAAGCCAACTAAATGATGTTGCTTTCTTCACTCCTATAATAAATCAACTGCCTCTGTAATAGGGAAACTTCAATGGTCGTTAGCCAAGTACATAATTAAAATACGCCGAATATTAATGGAATATTTGTGATCGTGTGCCTACAGCGATGGACTTCCCCGATGCTTTCAAAAGCTTCTTGTTTTAAATCAGAATAATGCTCTATGCAAATTAGAAAAACAGGCCTAAAGTCCCAATGATGTTAACTGTACCAAGGGCAAGCTCCGGGCCTGTGAATTTATGAGCTCTTTGACACTGGAGGAGGAGGGTCTCTGCACAAGAGATTGTGGGAACTATGGTCCACAGGGCACTAGCCGCCAAATGTTCACATTCCGGACATTTAGCGAACTGTAGTCTGCTGCTAAAAGTGAAGAGAACCATTGCTTTTGAAAGAAAATGTAGGCAAATAGGGGGGAAAAGAAATTTCTGTAACTAAGTAAAGTAAAGCAGTTACACAACAGCTTCTGGAGTGCGGTGCTTCTTTTGATTGAAAATGGTTTGTGAGGTATTGTCCAATCTCGACATCTGGCACCTACTGTGAAAAGAGCGTGCCGTTTAAGGACTGTTTAGTAAAATGATTTAATTTGAAACGGCAGCGCCCAACATTATGCACTCTGGTATCCGGTGAAGAATCGAAGCGGTAACATTGAGGAGGACACACAGCAAACATTGCTATCCAGGCTTGGAGAGAAATCTACAGACTATTTGTTCTGTGTTGCCTGATTCGAACGAGAAATCTCAACTGAAAGCACTAAGAGGCCACGCAGACAAGCAAAAGTGAGGCATAGCTGTTTTTCCGAACCCGGAGTGGGAGCATTGACGAGCGGAGCCGGAGGACACTGCCTGATCGGAGACTTGCCAGGTGAGGAGCAGACTGGGGGCCTGACTGCCACCTGAATTTTATTGCACCAATGTTGTAGCAAGCGGTGAAATTTGGGCGCAGACATTAAGTCCAAGTTACCACTCAGAAGCAGGAAACTGATTGTGCACACAAAACATAAAGCCAAAACACAATCTGGAGTGAGAAGGGACGCAGTGATTTTGCAGATCACAATACCTTCGGAACAAATAACAACAAAATGAAAGTGAGAGAAGCAAAGAGGTGCTTAAAAGCAGAAACACTCTATAACAAGTATTTGCAATGGGAGGATGGACATGCGAGGGCGAGGAGGTACGGACAACAGGAGGGAGGGCGGCGAGAGAGAAGGCACGACAACGGGGGGGGGGGGGAATGGGTAAAGAAGGCGCCAAAGCATGTCGTGCCTGAGGAGGAGATGTGATCACTTTTACGGCCCCATTGATGTTCTCAGTGGCCGTGCGGCTCACTGAGAACATCAAAGCTGCCGCGAAATGGCTCCGAAAGGCTGCAGGCGGACAAATGGTTCGTGCGCCCGGGGCACATGCACTGTGACCGATCCACCTGCAGACTTTGGGAGCATTTTTGAGAGCCCTTACTATACTCTCGCAGAACAACACATGCGCGTTGGTTTAGCAAGACCTAAAAAAATAGAAAAGAAAATAAAGTCCTTCATTGGTTGACGAGTGTGTAAGCCTTCTTGTGTGCATTGTTGAGTGGTGGGTGTGGCTATGAGGCAACAAACATGAATGGATGGATGGGCAAGTGAGTGATAGGGTGCTTAGATGGATGAATGGATGAGTGATTGAGTGAGTGAGTGCATACTTGAAGAGGTGACTAAATGAAAAGTAAGATGACTGAAGGAATAGCTGAGTGTATAGATGGATGAATTGCTCTGTGAATACAGGTGTACAACAACGAGTAATTTCATGGATACCCATATTTATGAAGGTTTGGTAGTGGCAGAAGGTGGTAAATCACTTTTGATGCAGCTGCTCTTTCAATCATCAATGCATTCACCTTTTTGTACAGCACTGTTCTCAGTCATTCACCCATTCATCAATCCACAATTAGCCCTATTACCCCCAGGTCCCTCCATCCTCGACACCTTCATTAACAAAGTGGAGATAACCATCTCCCGACATAAAAAAACAAGAGGAATGCTGGGACACTAATACTGCCCCTCCCCCCAGGAGTACATAAGCAGTACTTACCCAGCAGCCCTCCTGTTCTTTTTTCCTGTCTGTCGACAGTATGGATGGTGTGCTAGCGCTGCTCCTCCTGGAATGGAGTGGCGGTGCTTCTCTTCTTCCCCCCGCCCGGATGCCTGGCTGTGAGGGTGTGGGGTTTCCTGGCCTGCCTCCTGGCCTGCCGGGCTTGCTGGGAGTCAGTCTCTACTTGGAGCCGGTGTTGTGATTGAGGAGTTCCCGCCTTTGCTATGTGCTGCATGCACCTCCCGGCCCTTTGTAGCTGGGGCTGGAGTTCCCGGTTGCTTCCGGGTCGCGGGCTCATCTTCCCGAGCCTGGCCGGGGAGCCGTGCCTCGCTGGATGGGCTCCTGATGGCTCCTGAACGACGGTGATGTGGGGGCCTTGTTCCTGGGGTTGGCCCCCACTCCTGGTGAGTCCCGATTTCAGGATCCTTTTTTCTTCTGCCTGGCACACTTGGTGGGCTATTTTGATGCTGCTGACAGCCTGTGTGTGGTTCCTACCCGTTTTTCTTTCAGTTTCACTTACGGAGTGGGGCTCCCAGCGCAGGGGTTTATGCCAGGTGTCCGAGGGCTGTGTTTCTTCCATACTTGTGGAGATATGAGCGCTGTGTGTGGGACATTCCCTTTGTTCCGGTTCCCTGCCCTCTGTTCTGATGCATTAAGAACGGTGTTGGCGCCATTCTTGCTGTGTTTTGGTCCTCTCACTGACGTTTGCTGCTGCACATTGCCAGGCCTTGTTTTGGGCTGCTCGTGTTTTATTTTGTGCTGTGGCTCAGAGGGGTTGTGAGTGTGCTGCACGTTTCTGTTCTCTCAGTGCATTACATTTGGCCACCTGTGTCATCTGCTGAGGCTGCCCCTGTACCGCTCCTTTACATTGGGTGTCCTGGGCGCAGTGCCTTCGCCTTTACCTGGCATGTACTTTTTGCTGCTGCCTGCTGTTTTGCCACTTTCCCTCTGACGGTTTTTGGTGCTGTACAGATTGAACAGTGGTGATTCATAGGGGTTTTGGCTGCTTTATGGCCTGTGCAGCGTTTGTGTGTGCCTTGGGCTTTCTGCGCTCGGCCGGGGGGCGGAGGATATTCAGGGATTTGCGACCCTGGTATGCCTTCTGTTTTCTGGCGTGCTTCTGTGGCATGGGGCACAGGGGTGTCTAGTTCCTGTGCTGCATGTTTTTATGTTTTTATCACATTTGCGGTGGGGGCCTTGTTGTGATGTTGGCCCTCGCTCCGGCAGTTTTCACCCCCCCTTTTTAGGTCTCGCCTAGACGAAAGCAAAAGCGAAGCTTTTGCGTCTAGGCGAGACAACTTATGTAATCACTTTTGGAGGAATGTGGACAGCAGACTGTCACGAGCTTTTCCTGCCGGAGATTTGACCTCGGGAGCGCGCACGTCGCCGAGACTCATTCCCATGGCCAAAGAAAGCCTCACTCACGCATGCGCACATACACAGGCATACACACACACACGCACCCCCCCTTAAACAGACACACGCTCACACAGACAGACAGACGCACGCACAGACACACTCCAACAGACACACGCGCGTACACCCCACCCCCACTCACCCCTCCTCTCCCTCAACACACTCACCTGTTCTGGCGGTGCTCGGCGGCGGTTCTGCCTCTCGGGCGGCGGTAGCGCTTTGCGGGGCTCTCTCACCACATGAGAGCCCCGCCTTCCCCATGCGCCCGGCCGCTCTTCACCCGGTCCCCCATCTCGGGACCGGGACTCGATCAGGAGCCCTCGGGGCTCCTCGGACAGTGGCTTCCCTCTCGCGCCGCGTGGGGGTGGGACTTCCGGTTGGGGCCGCGCTGCGATTGGCCGGCTGCCCAACCGCTTCCGGGTCGTCGCAGGTAGCGCGGCGGCCCGGCGGGAACTTGAAGAAACTCCTGGGCTGCGGTGGTGAATTAAAGGCACACGAGGGGTGAGCTCCCTCCCCTTTTGCGATTGCTTGTTTTGTTTGTTTTGGGAAGTATGGACACATTTTCTTTCTGTGACAAATATGTATTCGCTAGAATTAATGACTAGCCCCCTTAATGTTAACTAATTAGTCTTCCTATAGATAGGTTAAGTTGGCGCGTGCACAGTATAAATCACACAAATAAATAAATAAAAACATGACTACTTAGTCTGGAGTTCTCGCCTTTCCAGGAGGTGGAACAGCCCGTCCCGCCTCTGCGTTGGTAGCAGGGGTGATTAAATATTAAGGGTAACCCTGCTCCGGCGCCAGCGAGCCCTGACCCACATTAGAGCCGGAGGAGCCGATCTCACTTCGGAGGGTCCGAGGAGCTGAAAATGGACCTTCAGCAGGTGAGTGCGGCAGCCCTGTCCGGTGAGGATCTGTATCTAGCGAAGAAGGGACGCTGTACTTTATTTTATGTGATGATGCTGTATCAGACTAGCATTATACTTATTGCGTTGTTTGTTTTGTGAGGGGCTGGACTACGCGTACAGGAGGATATTCCGAGTCAAGCCAATGCCTTTGATCGGCTGACACGCGGTTGGGGGTCGAGGCAGTGACACGCAGGGCTGTGCACCCGAAAAGGAGGTTGAAGCTAGAAACCAGGCATATTTAAGGTTACTCTAGCAGCCAATCAGGGGCGATGACCGGGCTTCTAATCTTCTAACATCCCCATTGGCTAAAAGATATTGACTGGCCAAATGCACGAGCGGGTCCGTTAGTCTTTCACTTGCAAAGGAAATATTCTTCTGAGTCCTTTACACGTAATGCAGCTGTTTGGAAAAGTCTGAAGCGCTCATCTTTTCTGCTTTCCTTTCAGGCCGTGCGGGAGGCGCGTGTGAAAGCAGCCATGATCCTGCGTCAGGGTGAAGGTATAGTGTGTGACGTGAGGTACTGGGTGCTCAGCACGTGGTGTTTTAAGACTGAACGATGTATGTATTTAGCAGTTTTGGGGAAGTCTGCCACTGTTAGGACAGCGGGTAGAGCGCTACAGAGCAAGGCATGCAGACCCTACTTTCTAGAGTTCGGCGAGCACTGAAAGCTCGAGCCAGGCTCGAGCCGGAAGCCTTGCTTTGGCTCATTACGGGCCCATAGCGAGCCGCGCTTTTATGTGGCTTCTGACTGACACCCTCTCTCCACCCTGTGATGGGCAAAGAAGTAAAAACACAGCATTAACATTTGAGGCATTAATGAGAGAAAATTAGATACCAATTTAGGGGCCCATTTGTGCTGAAACGAGATGACCTGGCTGCTCCCCCCTTAAGCAAACTATGCGAGAAAGATTTTATTTCACCTAGCATACTTTTTCTTCTTTATGGCACAAAAAAGCATCTTCAAATATCAGAGTTCGGCATATCAGCTGTACAAAAAGATATTGTGTTTGAATTAATACACTACAATGTTGGTCTATTATAATCTAGGGTACAGTGTTAACATGACAACTGTCTTGCCTCTCAGTTCACTAATTGTCCTGTCGCCATATTGCCATATTTGGGCGGGGGCAGGAATGGCTCTAGGTTCATGTTTATAAACTTTCACTTCTGATAAGTAGTTCTCGCTGCAGTGTTATAATATGATCTACAAATGTCAAAGCGCCACATAATAATGAAATACACATTTTTAAAATTTGATGAAAAGTTATCCTATTTTACTTGATGTTTGTTGTATGATTTACATGGCAAACATTTCCAGGAGTTGACTCGGACCACCACATCACTCAGATGCACCACTGAGGGGCACCACCACATCACTCAGGGACACCACCACATCACTCAGGTACACCACCACATTACTCAGGGACACCACCACATCACTCAAGGACACCACCACATCACTCAGGAACACCACCACATCACTCTGGGACACCACCACACCACTCTAATACACCACCACATCACTCAGCCCAACCACATCATCACTCAGTACCACAACAGCATCACTAAGCACCACAACAGCACTGCCCTTGCTTGCTACCAACAAGCATTGCCATAGCCAATAGGACTCGCATTAGGACATTGTAAGCTATTGGCTTTGTGAATAACAATGCTATTAATTTATATATTTTCAAAGCCAACACATATTAAAAAAAATTGTCATTTACAATACCAATAGCTCACACTTTCCTAATGCGAGACCTAGTGCATTGCAAATGCTTGTTTCTTCTAGGTGCTGCGGGGTGCTGGGCTCCATGGTTTCCTTGTGCCTCTGGTGTAGCTGGCGCTCATGGACCGTGGGTTTGAGTCCGGCCACTGCTGTCCTGATGTCCGGTGTTGGTGGGTCCTCTGTTGGCCTGCTGGTGCTGTTCCTGGGGTGCTGTCCTGCGTTCCTCCTCCTGTGTGGATGGTTCCTGGTCTTAGGCTTTGCCAACTGCCTGATCCGGATCTTGCTTTTCTCGAATGGTGGGCTTTCCGAGGGTCTGCTCCCTTTGGTTCTCTTCTTTAGGGGGTGCCCCTGCTCTTGGCGCTCTGTGGGCGTTCGCTCTTTCTGTTTGTGGCCTGTCTCAGGTTGGCGTGGGTTCCAGTCGCCTTTGTGGTGGCTGGTTCCTTTTTTCACTGGCTCTTCCTTTGCTTGCTCCTGGGGTTCCCGGTGTTGTTGGGGTTTTCCTACCTGCCTGCTTGCGCCTTGCCCTCTGCTGCTCTTGTTTTCGGAGTCGCTTCTCTCTTAAGCGACGGCCTGTTGGGGGTGCGTTCTGTTCCCCCTCTTCTTTGGGCTCCCTGCCCCGCCTGGTGGTGGGTCTGTGTTACTGCTCCTCGGGCCTCTGCAGGGGTAGGGGGGGTACTGTGGGCCTCCCTGGTTCTGGTTGGCCTGCCGTGCTATTCTCCCTCGGTGACCTTGCCTCCACTGCAGGCTGGCTGTTGTGACATGTGGTCCGCTTGGGTGTCCTGGTTCTTCACTTCCTGCTTCTGTGTGGTTGGTCGCCGTTTGGTACTCCTGGTTCCTGGCCCTGTTCCTCCCATCCCTTGGGCTGCGCCTGGTGCCTCTTGTGGATTCTTGCCAGTGTCTTGCCGGGGGCTCTTTGGGGTGCTCTGTCCCCTCTGCCTGCGCTTGGGTGGCTTGTGCTGCCTTGGGTGCGGCTGTTCTGTTCTGTTCCGCCCTGCATGTGCCTTTTCTCGTCTGTTCCCTGCATTGTGCCTGGTTGGGTGCCTACCTGGGTCTTCCTGATGGTGTGGCCTTCCCTTTTCTCTGGCCTGGGGCTTCTGGTGTTGTCCAGGGGCCTTTGTGTGTGTGCTTGATCTGGATGCTTCTGCACTGGCTCTCTATGTGCTTACCTTTGGCCTGCTTCTGTTGTTTCCTGTCCACCCCTCCTGTTTCTGCCGTCGTACCTGCCTGGTTTGGTCCTGGCTGGGGCCTCCTGGCTGCTGCCGGTTCCTGTCCTGCCTCCTATTCTCCGGGTTGGTGTGCTGTCCACGTGCTCCGCTGTCTGCTCGGTGGTTGTGCTTGGTCGGGCCGGGTTGGCACCTGCCTGGCCTCCTCGGGCTGCTGGGTGCTGTTGGCTTCCTGGTCCCTCTGCTGTCAGGGGTGTTTGCTCCCTGGGTTGTTCTGGTCTCGTCTGGTTCCCTTGGTGGGTGCCAGTCTGAGGTTTCGGCTGGGGCTTTCGATCCTGCATGTTGGGCTCCCTTTTGTGCTCTGCTTCCTTGCTGGTATCTCTTGATCCTGGCGGGGTGTTCGGCGGTTGGGGCCGCTTCCTGATGGTTCCTTCTGGGCCTTCTCCTGCTGTTGGTTCTCTTCCCGGGCTTGTTTCCCCGGTGTTGTGGGCCTGTGTTGTGTTCTGTGGCTCTGGCTCTGGGGCCTTCTTGCTGGTTCTATGTGGCCTCGGGCTCTGACTCCTGGGTTTTCGTGCTGTGCTGTCCTTTCAGCCTGCTCTGGGTGTTTGTTTCTGGACGTCTCCTGTTCCTTTTCTGGTTCTGGGGTCCTGGCTCGCTTCTTCCTCCCTTGCTTCCCCAGGTTTTTGTTCCCGGTGTGGGTCTGTTTGGGTGCCCTGCCCCCTCCCTCTCTGGTTGGGGTGTGGTTCTATTGTGCTCTTGCCTCTGCAGGTCCCTCCTGGCTGCGGGTTGTCTGTGGTTTTCCAGCTGCTTGGTCCATTGCTTTTCTGCTTCCTCCTGCTTCCGCTTTGGACTTCAGTGTGGTCCGGCAGTTTTGTGCTGATGGTTCCCGTTTCCTCCTGCCCTTTTGTTTTTATCTGGGCGCTGTGTGGGCCCCTTCTGCGGTTTGCTTGAGCCTACTGTTCCTCCTGCGTGGTCGGGTTGCTTGGCTCTGGTCCTGGCTTCCTGGTTCTGTTGGCATTTGTTGCCCTGTTTTTTTGCTGTTTGCTTGTCTCCTCTCCGGTGTAGCTGGGTTTGGGCCTTGCGTTTATGGTCTGGGTGCTGGCTCCCTGGGCCTTTCTTTTCAGCTGCACCTGCCCTTGCTGCTTGCCTGGCCTGGTCGGTCCTGTGCCGTGTGGGCGCCTTCTTTTTGTGCTGCCCTCTTGGACCCGTTTGACGGCTGCTGGGGTTTCCCAGTTGCTCTGTGCTCCCCTCCTGCCTTGAGTTCCCTCCCTTTGGGGTTCGGGTTTTCTTGGGTTGTGGTCGTTGTCGCTGTCCCTGCCCTTGTTCGGTTTTCTTTGTTGTTGGTTCCGGTCTTGTTGGCCTCTCCTTGCTTGGTGGGCTTTCGGCTGGGTTCTGGGGTTTTGGGGTTCTTTCCCCCTCCCTGTCTTTCCGGACGGGTTTTCGCTCCTGTTTGGCTCCTGGGTTCTTGTTGCTTCCTGGGCCTCGTTGGAAGGGTTTTCTCCTCTGGTCTCTTGCGATTCCCGTGGTTTGCGGGACTGGCCGGTTTTCTGGCCTGTGTTTTTTTCCTTTCTTTTGGCCTGGGTGCTTGTGCCTGCGGGTTGTTGGCTATCTCTTACTTTGGCTTTCTTCCGGGTTGTCTCGTCTTCCTGGTGGGTCTGCAGGGCCCTGTGTGCCTTCCTGCTGGTTCTGGCCTTGGCGGCCTTCTCCGGTGGGTTGTTTTGGCTGGTCTTTGTGTCCTGGTCCCGGCCCCGGTTGCCAGTTTCTCGGGTTGGCGGCCTCCTTTCTCTGGGGCCCTGTTTTTTTTCTGTATCTCCGGTCCTTGTCCCTGCTGTCCTGTTCTGGGTTGCTGGCTGGTTGTTTCCTGGGGTCTTCCTTTCCTCCTTCGTGGGTGCTCCCTTGGGTGGCTCCTTTTGTTATGGTTTCCTGGGTGTGCTTGTGCATGCGGAAGGCCGGGCTTTCTGCTTTGGTATTCTCCTCTTTGTTTATGAAGGTGTCGAGGATGGAGGGACCTGGGGGTAATGTTCTATTGCTTACTGGTAATCTACATTACTCCGGGTCCCGTAGTCCTCGACACCTTCATACGACCCTCCCTCCCTCCCGGACGGCCGGCCTTCCTGTCTGGGCTTGTTAGTACAGGAGGGCTGCTGGGTAAGTACTGCTTATGTACTCCCAGGGGGAGGGGCAGCATTAGTGTCCCAGCATTCCTCTTGTTTTTTTCTGTCGGGAGATGGTTATCTCCACTTTGTTTACGAAGGTGTTGAGGACTACCGGACCCGGAGTAATGAAGATTACCGGTAAGTAATAGGACATTCACCGACTCATACAGCCCCATACTCTTTGAATCGCTCCTTCATAAAAAACTTCACATACGTTCTCACTCATCAATTACTAAGCGCTTTTATCAATGACAAATATAAATCCATTAGCTTAGGCAAAGGTTGCCTATCCTTCACTTTTCTGCTCCCGGAAACAGCACATTTTGATTGCAAAAGTGAAGAAGACTCAAGAACTAAAAATCAGTAACAAAACAGGGTTGATTTAATGATCTGCGGCTGACACGTGGGAATTTTCACTGACGTCCGCACACACATTATTCATTTTAAAGAAATAAAAGAAAAATACGTAATTCAAACTATTAAATCAAATGTATTTTCGCAATAATTCCAGAGAAATTCAAATGATATACATAAATTATATGAAATTCAAATATTTTGAAATTCATACACCAAATTCTAAATGACTAATTCAGAGATAGTTCAATATTTTCCAAGTTTCCGTTACAAGAAAAAAGAATATTCCTGCAAAGGTATGAGGCTTAGAGAGGTGTGGCGCAGCGGTCAGACAGGTTGACTCCCGAGCACGGGAATCACGGTTGGATCGATGGCGGCTGCTCATCCCAGCACCATGAGCCTCTGGGCAATAGCTTGCGTATCTTCCGACGACTCCCAGCGCCTTGAAACCCTTAAGGGGTGATATGTTCACGCTTTACAAATCAAAATTACTATATTACTATTATTATTTTGCTGTACTTTTCAGTGTATTTCACTAGAGAGAAATCCTAAAAACGGTTTCATTATTATAGTAGTACAAATGTTGCTTGTACGGTATTAGCCAGTACTTTAGGAAACCAAGGCTACTGTGCTAGAAAGCGCTGTCAGATTGTCGTCTAACATAATTGACACCTAACTTATCCAGATGCAAGAATTAGTGAAGCAAGTATCCAGCAAGGAAGTGCTCGACATAAATGTGAAACCTTCCATATTTGAGCAAATACCCGAGGTATTCTAATACTGTGTGTGACTGATGAACTATGAACCGCCTCTCATTACAGCCTGCATGGGTTTCATCTCTATTCATAAACAATTGTTCCTGATGTTAAGCATTTGCATGACAACAACGTGATGGAACAACCTCAGACACAGACACAGAGATTAACAGATAAGGCAGGCACGCTGGAAGGGATTCACAGCTAATTAATTTTGCATGGAAGCTTGAAGATAATATCTTGCAAGTGCCTGAAATATTTTTCTCACAGTCTGAGGACACATTACCCAGCCCTCCCCGGGATCTCTGATTCACCATGAGATCCAATCAAAGCACTTCCACATGTGGGGCCGCCAAGGAATGTACAGTAAACATTTGCTCTTGAAGATCAACTCGACAAGACTTTCTGCGCAATATTTGCAATTTTTGGTGACTGTGTAGCCTATCTTCTCGTTGTGCTTTATTGTGAGCTATTGTTCGTGAGGATTGGCATAAATAATTCCACATGCGTATTAACCCCTTAATAACTTTCACCTTTTAACTCTGGAATACGGTTGGAGAGATTTGATAACTGTTGCAAAAGAAGATTCTATTATTATGAAAGAACAAATGGACTACACGCTTAAAGGGCAATTCAGTGAGTGATGCTACAATACATCTCAATGCTCAAGCGTACGTCATCAAAAAAAGAAACATTCTAGAATGCCTATGATCGGTGGAGAGTCTTAAAGAGGCAGGATTGATTAAAGCGAGAAGTGTTTTTTCTCTATCATGGACGGCCAATTTAATATGCTCAATTTACATAACATGTTACAGCCTCATTAAGACTTCTCCATAGTTATGTACGAGTACTCCCCCCTAGATTTACCAATAGGAGGGGCAAGAGGGTCAGAAATAGTGGGCATCTGGTACCTTGAGGGGGCCCTTTGAAATGAGGAATTACCTGGGGAGCCTGGAGTGAGTCCCCCATTATTCTTCATTTAAAGGCCCCCCTCAATATCCCAAATGCCCACATATAATCACTACCTCTAACCCTCTTTGCCCCTCCTATTTGAATGAGGAATAATGGGGGAAATACTAATTTCAGTCTTGGCTCCCCGGGATATTCCTCATTTCACACCTGATATTGTAGTGGGTGGACTTTCCAGGTGAAGCACCACCGATGTCAGTAACTCCTGTTTGGAGAGACTTCAGTTCAGCACGATGGGCCCGATTCACAGAACTAACAAGACAAAATCCTAAACTTACTACTTTTGGTATTCACAGAATGCACTTACTACTTTTGGTATTCACAGAATGCACTTACTACTTTTGGTATTCACAGAATGGATGTACGACTACTAACTTTACGTCGACACTCGGGCCGGAAATTCCGGCCCGGAGGCGGAGCTTCTGGCTCAGAGGAGGAGCTTCTAGCATGGAGGCGGAGCTTCTGGCCCAAAGGAGGAGATTTCAGCCATGGCTAAATCCCCACCTCAGAGCCGGAAGCTCTGCCTCCGGGTCGGAAGCTCCGCCTCAAGGCCAGAATTTCCGGCCCGAGTGTGGATGTAAAGTTAGTAGTCGTAAATCCATTCTGGGAATACCAAAAGTAGTAAGTGCATTCTGTGAATACCAAAAGTAGTACGTTTATGATTTTGTCTTAAGTTAATTCTGTGAATCGGGCCCCCTGGCCCCATGGGATCCGGGTTATCTTGAGTCTACCCTTACCTGTTAACCAGTATCAATTTGTATTTTGTGAAATGGACGCCAGTCCTCACCAAAAGAATAACCTATGTTGTCTCTTAAGGTTTTTGTAATGCAATTCTGAAATCACTTCAAGGAGAGAGGTGCTGGAAATGAGTGAATACAATAGTTCTGGCTATAGAAGTAAGGCTTTGCAGCCTTCAGGAGATAGTCCTTATAGAGTGCGATTAGGTTTTGATAAATCCTAGTTGCAAACAGAGCAGACATCCTCCCCGACTGAGCACATCACAAATCTAACAATCGAAAATGTCATTGGCTAAAAAGCCAGTACTGACTAAACTAAATGCTGCTCGCATGTCAATTGGCAGCGTTCCACACACGTTTAAAATGCTGTTCTGTGTATGCAAATATTCATGTCTTCTTTTTTTTTAATGTTAGGCACAAGGAGATTAACTGATTTGCCCAGATTCACAGGATGTGTAGCGTCGTTGCCGAGAATCAAACTCGGTTCCCCAGATCCGAGGTCGACCCTCTAGCTATAAGGCTACATCCTCTCTGTTCATGTCTTCTTCACCATGGCATGTTATAAGCTGTCAGCCCATGTGCTGTCCACCTAACCCACCATGGTACTTACTCACTCAGGGCCTCATTTATGAAAAGTGATGCATCTCTGCTTGAAAACAGCGATGCGTCACTTTTCATTGCGCCCTCCTTGCGACACCCATGATACGTCATATTTACAGTATGGCGCATCATGTCACAAGGAGTTACAGACACGTCAAAATGACGCATTGCAGGTGTGTGTCACAAAAGTGACTCAACTCTAGCAATGGGTCATTACACGTGGGCAAGTGCCATGTGAAATGTGCCTGAGTCAGTCTTACACCTGCTATGAGGCAGTCGTAAGATATTTACGCATTTGCGTCCTGAAAGTGGCGCAGTGAAATCTTATAGATTTCCCTGCGTCACTTCTACGACCCTTTTTTGCATCGGAACCACTCCCTGCATACATTATACCTGGCGCAGGTATAATGTGGCTCAGGGGTTTACAAAGTGACGCATCTACCTAGATGCATCACTTTCTAAATATGGTGCAGCAAGGCGCATTTTATACACCGCTGGTGCGTCACAAAAATGGACACACCGGCGGTGCAAAAGTTAACGCAAGGGCTCATAAATAAGCCCCTCAGAGTTAGACCTGACACTATGGAATTATTTAGTGTGATGTTTGTTACTGTTCAACAGGTGAATGCAGAGGCATACAAATCTATACGAGTACCCATCCATTTTCTGGCAGGTCATTTCCTCTGAAAAGTGAAAATGTACCCAGTCTTATTCTTGCCATGTGCCTGATACTTAGTAAGTTCTGCCCTAACTCTACTCGCCTATTAAGACGCTGCCATACCTTGGAAATTCAAAGACATCTACCAGGCAACTCACCTGTGTCTCAGTGTACTTGGGCAGTCAGCTAGCAATCAGGCCACAGAGCCCATTCTGAGGGCGTGCACAGCCAAGCCCAAAGTGCCCTTGGAAACTTTTCCCAGAGAATGCATTGTGATCAGCAGTAGTTCTGTTTGTGAATGTAACTCACCCGAAAACTACAGACCATTCAGAAATCAAAAGCCAGAATGCAAAGTATCATTTGTGATTTGTTTGTGTGAATGTTGTTTTGAATTTTAGGTCATATTTGTTTTGCATGTTTTATTAGTGTTATATGTATCATGAGTAGAAACTCTACACCAGGAGAAATGATGATTTTGTGAAAAAATATTCAGGTGTCTTGGACTGGAATACCTAGTAACACAAACATGCAACCTCTGCCCTGAGTAATACAGATACATGATATCTGGTATTTATATATATTTTTTTAGCCTGGCACACATGACCATCATAAGTGTATGCTGTGGCACAGGCGATCCTGCGAATTATAAGGCCCAGTGCTGTCTGTATGACCTGAAGAGGAGCACAAAGGTTAAAGAAGATCCACACATAAAGTCGCAGTGGCCGTTCCTTAAATATTATTTTTCATAATATTAAATAGGCCTTTTTCCTATTGAGGGAGAGCACAGTGCAAACGTTCTGCTTGAATTTGGTGCCCAGACACTGCTATGACATTCAGAGTGGATATGCCATGTGATGTGTGTATGTGGTGCTTTTAACAAGGATGCGTTTTAAATGTGAGCATATGTTTTACCAAGCCAGTGTGATCCATTGTGTATTCACCCCCTATACCCAGGCCTAGCTCAAGATGGAGGTTGTGACTTATCCTCCTCAGACAAGGAAGTACTTGATGGAAGTCCCGAGTTAGAGGAAACAGCAACCTTAATGTGTAGGAGGATGGAGACATGGCTGCAAGGGGCCAATTTGAGGAGGGCCTCAGATTATCTCTCTCCGAGCACTGCAATCAGGACTCATAGTTGGCACGGAGTGGTGAGTCAGCAGAATATTTTCAATCCTAAATGGAATATTTCAGTTGAAGCATGCACCCTTTATTTTCTCCCAAACAGGCTGTTGACAACTAGGTGCCAACATTCACACTTGTACACTCTATTGTTGTGGTCGCTGCAGTTGGAGACACTCCTCGTCATTACCGCCAGAGAAGAGCCTCACCACAGAAGGAGGAGCCCTCCTCTGTACCCAGGAGCATTGGGACCGCCTCAGAATTCTCAGATTGCCACATGGAGTGGAACAGATGCTGGCCCAAGTTTGGCAGCGTTCTCCCGGCTTCTCTCACATAACGTGAAGTCACTAACTCATCCTGCAAGACACACAGACTCTGCTTTGACGAATCGCCTGTGTGGTCTGCAACTCGAGTAACCGAGCCAGGTGTACCTGCAACTACCAGTGACCTATCAGTGACCTGGGACCCTTACAGTTACAGGGAACATGGAACAATGAGCAGAAGTGATGGCATGGTCTCCAACCATCATGTATGGATGCCAACTGCCGGCCAGTGCCCCAACATGTTGAGAGACAGTGGAGCTGTCCCTGTAACCCAAAAGCACCAGAAATGCTACTATTCTATAAAGTGAAATGAAAAGACTTTTATATAGCGCATGGCTGAGGCATCCCAGCACTGCAGCAGGACTAAAAAGGGGGGGAATCCCCTAGGGGAAGAGCCTGGTCTTCAGCTGGCACTTATTAATGCCCGAGTAAGGCTGGGAAATATCGAACTCTCACGAGTGGCTCACACATCAGACTCTGCTGCTACGCCTGGTTTGCTGTGCCTAATTATTGCACAACAAACATTGCCTCTTATTCCAGGAAAATTGGGCAAGGTAAAGAAGAGTTAGAATGATCACTGCTATCCCGCGAAAGCTTCCACTGTGATATAGCAAATTCCTCAGGAAGAGTGCTTGATTTGAAAGATCCGATGGCCATGCATACCACCAGTATATTGATGGGATTAGATCAATGCGACTCTCTATTGATTCAACAGATGTATGACGTTACAACGCATACTTTTACAACGCATACCTTTACAACGCATTTTTTACAACGCAACATCCATTACAATGCATTCCATTACAATGCATGCCTTTACAACGAATTTTTAAAAACTACCTTTACAACGCATTCCATTACAATGCATACTACCTTTACAACGCATACCATTACAACGCATACCATTAAATTGCATGTATGGTAAGTATTGGATAGTGTAGGGGTAAAATTACTATTCTAACTCCAGCGGGTGAATCAGTAGGGTAAGTGTTCGATAGTGTAGGGGTAAAAATTACTATTCTAACTCCAGGGGGTGCAACAGTAGGGTAAGTGCTGGATAGTGTAAGGGTACTATGCGTTGTGATTGTATGCGTTGTAATGGTATGCGTTGTAATGACTGCGTTGTAATGACATGCGTTGTAGTGGTATGCGTTGTAGTGTCATGCGTTGTAATGGCATGCAATGTAATGGATCTTGTGTTGTAAAAGTTTTGTTGTAATGGTAGTGCGTTGTAAAAGTTGCATTGTAAAGGCTGTTTCCCGATACAACTATAGCAATGGAACAACCTCGCAGATCATCACTGCAGATATTGCCAGAACATTGATTGAGGAAAATAGTGCAAATTAATTAATGTCAATAAAATATTAATATTATGGGAAAATGTTGTAAATAAAATGGTGATAGATGACAGGATACTTCTAGTTGATTACATGTATATTTATTATAGGACACAGCTGAGTACAAAACCTCGCCAGCTGACCAGACCCTCAACTGACACAGATAGATCACTCTGGTACAGATTAGAACACTCACAGGTATTCTGGGAGACTGAGAAGGTGAAAACACTAAGGAAGGGCTAATGACTACTGTCAGCCTTATTACAAGAAGAATCAATATACAACAGTTACTAATTTACTTAAATTAAACTTGGTTTCCTACTAGTTTTAGGTTAAAAGTATTTATTAAAAATTAATTGAATTCAATACAAATTAAGGGTTGAGACTAGGTTTGAATTTGAATTAGAGATATGTCAATTACATTTAATTTTGACATTAGATTAACTGGATTTATATTAACCAAAGGCTAGAAGTAGCATTAGCATTAAGATAAGCTTACAAGTACTTATTAAAAAAATTAATTTGGAATTTGGGTAGTATAAGGGATACACATATTTATTCCATTTAGTTACATTTTATTTTAAATAGTTATGGGCTAGGTTTAGTATGATGACTATGTGACTATTAAATGAGGTATTTATTATCATGTAAGTTAGAGTTAATATATAGCAAAGGTTGGTAATTTTAATAGGTAAAAGTAAGGGAATTATGTTTAAATTATATAAATGTATGATTTAAATGTTAGGATTATGTTTACATTTAATCAAGGGTTATTTTAGAGGTTTGGCTAGGTGAGGTGTAGGTTAGAGAAAAATAATTGTAAGAAACGGGGGTCTTAGTTGAAGAGGATAAGAATCCCCTTTTAATAATAAGCACAGTTCTTATCAGGGTGAACCACTGAAGTCACTGAATAAACCTGCGCTTAACCATCTGGTAGCTTGGCAGAAAGCAGTCAGGCCTAATTTAGAGGCAATGTGTAAAGTAGCTATGTCGCCCTCAAACAGTAATAAGGTGGAAACACAACAGAAGAAAGAGAAAGATAACATTTTAATAAATAAAATGACTCAAATAACACAATATATCAATAAGCAGAACCAATGATATACATTTCTAAAGTTTGAATTGTAAATAGCACTGAAAAGTACAAAGCACCAACTGCGGGTATCTGCTCATGCTAGTTTGGGTCAAAGTTAAATGTAAAGGCTGACTGCGATTGATCACAGGTTGGATACAGGGAACTTGTTCATCCTGGTAGAAAGTTTACCATATCATTCAGAATCCTTTATGGAGAAAAAGTGGTCGTCGACGAGTCATTGGCTGGACAAAGCTGGATCTGATGCTTGACTTGATGATGGCAGATTTCTGAAGAGTGGGTTCCCATAGAGGTTGTCGACAAAGGTGGAAAAGGTCAGAGGTGGCAAAGACCATGCCCATGAAGACTTCAAACTCAATGGGACACTGCTCAGTCCTGGCAAAGCCCTCTTCGTTCATACTTAGAAACTTTACTGAAAATTGGATCTTCACAGCAAGGCAATTCAGCAAGATGAGGTCGACCAGTAATTCTATGCTGATGGCTGTGGCTTTGACAGCAGCCCTCATCTCTGTTGGTTCTCAGAGCAGAAGGCTGAAAAAATGTCTCAAAGTCCCACTTCATTCAGTTTGGGGACAGGAGGGATAGACTCTAACACCATACATGGGTCGAGGACCTGGGGGCACCACTTGGGGGTTAAGACTCACTCCAACAGAGGCCAGCTGAAGGGTCAAGGGAAGGTCTGCTTGGATTTGGTGTGCTGGGCAGTTTCAGGGAGATAGGCTTCTGAAAGATTGTTGAGTCCCTTTACCTCAAAAAGGAGGTCAGCCAACTGATGCTTGGACTCACTTCTGGGGTCTTGGGTTCAAGTCAGGCAGGTTCAGTCTACTTTCAGGATCTGTATACAGCAAGGCAGTTCATCTTCCGATTCCTCACTTGTTCATGAGTATTCTGAAGAGGGGTCTGTGTGGTCCACAATAATATCCAGCAACAGCTTTTGGGTGGAAGGCAATCATTTGTTTACCCCCTAAACCTATTTTGGTCAATCCCTCCCCACCCTAAAGAGGGAAAAAATGAAGGCAAGCCTAGGTGTGAGCTTCATTCGCTAGTGGCAGGGTAGGCATCCTTTGATGCTAAGGATGTGGCTAGGCACCACTCCAACATCATCCTGTCAAGCGAGGAGACCCCCACTCCCCACACCCAGAGCCATTTGTCCACTCTTCAGGAGCAATACACATCTCACTGGATTCAAGCTAGCTTGGCTGATGAAGGGTGATGCCCTGAAACCGGTCCCAGGAGGCTGGTTTATGGTCCAGGGAAGACATGGACCTAGACGGAAGGAGGGGTTTCCCAGCTATGGCGGCTAGAAGTTAGTGGTCCAGGGGTTTGAGGGCCCTCCAATTAGGATCGGGTTGGACTGTTCCCATGAGGCACAGGGTGAAGACTGATTTGCATATAGTTTTGTCTGAACTGGGGTGGCGAAGTGAGCTAAAGAATAGTGATGGATTCAACCCAGACCTGTGGCGGGGGGTGAGTGTCTGAAAAGTTTCAGGGCTCCGTCTATCATCTCCTTGTGTGTGCTTTGTTTGCCCTAAGTTTGCAGGGTATGCTCAGGTGTTGGTCCCTTGCTCACTTTGCCACTGGATTCAAGCTAGTCTGACTGATGAGGGCTGTTAGCCCGAAACCAGTCCCAGGATGCTTGTTTCCGGTCCAGGGAAGACATGTCTTTGCAGGTCGGGCTGGACTGTTCCCATGAGGCACAGGGTCAAGACTTATTTGCATATAGCTGTGTCTGAACTGGAGTGGCGAAGTGAGTTAAAGAACGATGATGAATTCAACCCAGATCTGTGACTGGGGTTGAGTGTCTGCAAAGTTTCACTGCTCCGTCCATAATCTCCTTGTGTTTATTTAATTTACAGGCCCTGGGTACAGATCGTACCATATCCTAGGGAATTACAAGAAGCTTAAATATGTCAGTCAGGGGTATACCAATTGTAATATTTAAAAAAGTTAGAGCATAAGCACTTTATCCTGGTTAGCAGGGTTAACGTGCAGCAAGTTCTACAGCAAACAGAAATAGGGTTCAGAATAAAAAGCAAAAAAAAATACAATTTCCTGGGTGATGCTGCAAGAAGGGCAAAATTCCAACATTCATTATTTAAATTACATATTATTTAAATCAATTGATGTTCAGGATTAGAACTAAGATTGAGGTAAGAGTAGGGTTACAACTACATTTTGTTTATTAAAGACTTAACCACAATAAATTAAAATATTTTCCAGGATGATCCCTTTCCTAACCTGGGGATACTTTTTATTGCAGAGATTGGAGGTCCTGGTAGGTATCACCTAAGGGTAGAACCCTTGATGAATGTATGACTACCGGTGCTGCCACCTCCAATACACCCTATGGATCCCCTAAGGGCCCCTCATTGAGGTATCAGGCCAATTGAACCCAAGATGTGTGTATGTTTGTGATATGCATGAATGAATATCTTTCATCACAAACAGTATAACACAATACATAGTCGCAAATTGGGTATGTATACAAATCAAACTGTGAGATAGTTTCCCTATTCTTAGAGAATCCACAATGATCTGTGGTATTGAGGTCCTGAGGAAAGCCACCAGAGTAGCCCTGGACTTAAGTGGCTGAAACATCAATTCTTTCCGGTGATGTAGGGGAACCTTAAGTTATCCCCATTCAACATCCTTCTTGTTTTTAACCTTTCCCAAGTAATCAGAAACTCCCTCAAGGGGTTGATCCCACCCAGACACAGTAGATGCTGTGGGTGAGGACTCAATGCAAAGCATACCACTGTAGAATATTAATGGCTGAAAATACTTTTAAAAATAAAAAAGATACCTGGTTAGGAGAGGTGTCATCCTGACTCCACTCCCCTTTTCTAATTGTTGATATTTACACTGGAAGTAGAGTGGACCTATTGTCAATGCTTCTATCTCCTCCCCATTTGATTATTTATAGACAACAAATGGCCAACAAATTTGCAGTTCCTGGTCGATAATGGCTCTTCGCCAAGACAGAAACCCAAACATTGACAAATAATATACTAAACTATGATCACTGAAGATTTTGAAAGAATTAAGGACCACATTTAACCGTGGTGGGCAGCAGACGGCCGGCCAGATTAGAAGAGTCCCTGGTGTCCCTTGCCTTGGTGGAGGGCCGCCCACCAAATTTAAATATCACAGCAGCGCCAATGAAGGCCATCAGATCGGGTTTCTAATGGTGCAGTCAGTGGATGGTCCACTGACAAAAACATTGCAGTTCTTTCAACTTCAAATTGGGCATGGGAACCCCATCTGTGAGGAAACTTTGCATCTTCTGTTTTATGGCAAACTCACCATTCTGCCAAACTCAGAACGACCCGCTAAATATAGTCATCAACTCAGATGAATCAGTTCTGTCATATGAAGCCTCTACCTAACTCTGGATGGAGACTATTCTTCCTCTATAAGTCTCACCTTACAGTAAAGAAAGAGGCAATAGTATTCCTCAAGTGCCATGTGGGGTGGGGTTTTATCACTGAAGTCACTGGGGATTGAAGTCTCGAAAAATTGTTAAACCTCTTTTTTGCAGCATTTGGGGAGGAGTACTTGCTGTGATACATTTGCTTAGCTTAATAGAGAGATCTTGTCTGGAATAAGTCAAGTTTAATAGGTTAGGCACAGCAAACTACAGTGCAGTGGTTAAGATTATGGAGTATCTACATGAACAATCACAAACAAGCCATTCATTCATTACCTACCGGGAAAGATCTGAGGCCACTATGGGCCTGATTATGAGTGGATCGGTTAATTTGATTCCATGTGTAAACCCCTGTCTATGCACAGGGCAGAGTTATGAGTTTAACTGTATGTAACACATTTGATACTTAATGGATGGATTTAATATCTCAACAACCCTTACATTTCAGCAGTTCAAACCTACCGAAAATTACCAGGGAAAGTTGTATGGTTTTTACCATTAAAAATCAAAATCCACATGTTATTCCCCTCAAATTCGTAATAGATGTTAGTTAGCACACAAGATTAATAATGTACACAGTGGAGTTAGTATTTTTCATGTGTGGTAAATAACATCTAAACTTGAAATCAGGACCCATGTGTTTCCTCAGCTCTGTGCACCTTCCTCATAAGGTTTTATGAGCGCCATCTATGCCACAATTTCTACTTCTGATCACACAGCACTGCCTCGAAAAAGGTCTGTCTCCCTTTTCATTAGGGATATAATCGTGAAAAACCTAGTGGTTCTCTGATTTATACATTTGGTAATGTAATGGAGATCAAAGCAGGTGCTTATTGAGAATGGTGGTTTCCAATTACAGTTCAGTCTTTGACCACACTAGCACTTGGGGGAACACACTTTCTAGTTGGTCAAACAAAGCAAACATGAACAGCACTTTATCTGCCAAGTTCAATAGATGCATGTACATTGCTTCCATAATAAGAAAACATGAAGTCGACTTTTTTTTGGGATTTCTTTTTTTTTTTTATTTTTATTTTTAATATTGTAGATTTCTAAAGAGTCATGACTATAAAAGAAAAAAATAAAGCAACACTGGTCATTGACCTGAAAGATCATAGCGACAGAACAGCATAATATTCATATTACCGCTAGAACTAAGTAACATACTATTAGAGCGGCAGGCAGTGGTTAATTTAAAAAAAAAGAAGTGCCGGGGCTCTCGACAGGAGATAGCTTAATAAACTAGCCCATTTCTCCTATAACACCGCCTAAAACAGAGGCAACTAGCAACCAGGCAGTGAAAGGGTGTGGCGTAATGGCCGTAAGTGCCGGGGCTCTCGACAGGAGATAGCTTAATAAACTAGCCCATTTCTCCTATAACACCGCCTAAAACAGAGGCAACTAGCAACCAGGCAGTGAAAGGGTGTGGCGTAATGGCAAGAGCTGCCCGACTTTGGAACTGGGGAAACAAGTTAAAGCCTTTGCATCGGCACAATATCCTGTGATTCCAGGAAAATCACTTAATCTCCCTGTGCCTGCCAAAAACGAGCGTGTCCTTAACTGGTGCTCATGAAACTGTAGCACTGGTGTTGATGATTAAGTGCAGATTAGTACAAGAAACCACCGGCTCAAATTAAGCACTGGTGGCAGGTTCACTAGTACACAGTGATGCATTTTACCTCCAATTTATTTGTATTGTTATGGACCACCAATTCTATTAAAAATGCTTTGCCATTCCATTGCAATGTGTCCATTTTAACAGATCCACTGTGTAATTCAAAGCATCTGTCCCCACCAGTCTACTTTACTAAACTGAAACTCTGGGTTTCAAGATTTAAGATTAAAATCATGTAGAGGCTGATGTAGGCCACATGTGCAAATGTCTGTTTTATTTGTTTCTTTGTGTCTGTTTGGAATGTAAATTATTTCCCTGCAAGCACGTTTGTCATTAAAAATGTTACAATATGTTATGGTGTACTATTTCGTGTTCCTGACTGGCAAAGACATTTACAATTGTGATAAGTGGATCTAAATTGCAAAAAGACAAGAAGTAATGTTTTTTTAACAGTATTCATTCATCATAAATCAGCATTAAACTCATGGCACATGAAATAAAGTACATAAGTTAGGTATTCCGAACACGTCGTTGCATGTCATAGGTTATATATCTAGGTACCTGAAAAGAATAATCATTTGTTTAGTAATTCCATTCTATTCAGCAATGTCAACTATAGTGAGTTAGATTGATTCCTTATAATGCACTCGTGTGACCTAACTGCAGAGGGGCCTATTTAAAAATGTATTTTGCAGGACGTAAAACATATTGGGGCATATTACCAACAACTAGCAATAATTATCGCTATGTTGGTTTAGCGGCGATATTTTTATCGCCGAGCTGCGGCGATTTTTATCACTTAGGAGCCTTGTTATTACCAAGGTTTATCTCCTAAGCGATAAAAATCGGCCGAAACGCATGAATATCGCTGTAAAGTCCGCGATATTCATGCATTACTGAGCAAATGCTCTTAGCCATGTTATCCACCTCCCATTGGATAACATGGCTAAGAACTGCTCAGGGGCAGGTGTTAGCTTTTGGAGATATTCGCGCTTAGCGCGAATATCTCCAAAAGTTGGTAATAGGAGATAGCGATGTTAGCGACTGTTTCCAGTCGCTAACATCTTGGCACTCCCACTTTGCATGTCATTAGTGATAGATATCACTGACATGCAAAGTGGGGCCCAAGATGGTCGCCATCTCCTACTAGCTGTCGCTAACTGGTGTTAGCGACAGCTAGGTAATAGGGAGATAATTTTATCTCAGCTTTCTTGGCTTTTAAAGCCAAAAAAGCGGAGATAAACCCCCTTGATAATATGCCCCATTGTCCGTTTTATTTGTACCAATTGGACATTTATTCCGATTTGAGACGTTTTGGGGATAATTAAAAAATGAGTATGATACTGGTTTACTTAGTTTGTAACCCTTGAACGAATGCAGTCGGTCTCAGACTGTAGCTCTGTTTTTATGCCTGGTCTTGTCCCTAACAGTTAATGTCTCAGGGATAGAAAAAAATGCATGTGCGTGTTTTGTGTCACAGTATCTATCCCTCGATAGTCCTATTACAATATTCATCTAATTGCTGCTTTCTACTTTACTAAGTAGAGCCAATGTAATGAACCTCCTGATGGAGCTTGGTACATCAGCCACCTATCCCAGCAGCCTCACCAGTGGGGAGGGAGGCAGGGGGCAGTCCCTGATTCTACACGGCGAGTCTATTACTTCCCTCCCACAGTTCTCAACAGCAGTGCAGCTCCACAGCAGAAGCACAGGAATCTCTATGCTCACATCATATATAGAAATGTCCTGTGAGACAGCATTCTTTCAGCACGTCCCATAAGTATTTAGAACAGTCTCATACTCAGAAGTTGCATTTTATTCAACATTACAGTTTAATATAAGAAGCTTTACTTCATTTCCTGTCCATCTTCTGATTTCTTTGTTTAATTTTCAAATGTTCATTTGCATTTAAACTGCTTCCTGCCAACATGTGTTTTGTTCCAGAACAATCATCCCATGGAACTTCATCAGCCCTGGCAGTGATTGAAAACCACATATACACATCTTGTCAGTAAATGACCATCAATGTCAATATATGTTACAAAATGTCACTTTCACCAATAGCCACCAGTGATCACCAAATATTAGTAAATGTGCAGGTGAAAGTATCTAGGATTGTGTTTGACTTGTGTACATCAGCACTTCTATTCGCCCTCTTAGGGGGTCATTAGTATGGCCATCCTCCCGTGGAATAGGACCACCCGCCATAGGTGCGGGGGTCCTGAAGAACCGGGATTTAAACCCAGCGGCGCCAGGGGCACGCCCAAAGTCTTCGGGTTCACCTGTCTTAGAATACAGAGACACAGGATACTTCTTGGTGACGTCAAAGATCAAATGTTTTGGCTGCAGCCAGTAACAGAGGTCCTAGAAGTACAACACGGTGTAAGTTCTCAGGAGACTGCTCAATTTTACAAAGCAGGTCTTCCCTTTTTATGCCAAAAATTGTGCTTCAGGCAAACATTCCTTATTTACAGTTGACCAATCCCATGTGTACACGACCAAAGCATTGCATGATGACAAACCCACATTTCAGTTGTCCAGCCCATGATAAATTATTAAACAAACCCAACATTCTTCTGTAGACAGGCCGGAAAAACCCATAATAAAAGGACCACAACCCACATCATAAATAGACCATAAAGAAGGAACAGAAACAGATAGAAGTAGGATAAGGCATGTTTGTGTGCAGTAAAACTTTACAATGTCCTATGCTCTGATCCTTAATCTTGATCAGCTAAAGGGCAAGAACTGGTTTGGCAAGGTCAGCTTCAGGCAACAGGGTCAGTTCACTCAGGTCAAACAGGAGTCAGCACAAACTCAAGCTAAGGTGCACATGTCCCAGAGACTTGTTCAGCCACAGTCATAAGCCTATGTGAGGGCAACCACAAAATGGCTGCCATGCACAAAATGGAACCCAAGGGTTTCAAAACGAAATCGTCAAATACACAGTGAATCCATCGGTGTAACATGATGAAAACACTCATGCTTGCTGAGCTCACTGTTTACGGTTCTCTGTTACCAAAATCGTAACGGAACCATGACCTTTATGACCCAGGTTCAGAATTCACGGAACCTCAGACCCTCCTTTTGCCCTTACATAGGCAATAACCTAAACTCAAATCAATCTGAATCCAGGTCTATATTCATCAGATCATCAAAATGTTGCTGTGGCATCATCCTAGTACTTAGTAACTCTCTCTGGACAGGTCTCCTCGAACACGAAGTAGCACAAAGGCCACATATAGCAGGAGCACACTGTACGTAAAGACAGAACAGGAAAAGGATAGCTAATGCCATCCCACTGACCATCAGAATCTTCCATCCCCAAGTGGATAACAATCCCCAAAATCATCCCATCAACGACCAATCTCCTTCGTCCACATGGACAGACTCGAAGATCTTATGTAGCTTGGAAATGGCTTGGTACACTGTTGGAGCGTTGTGTGGAATGAAAACACAGCAGCTCGATTGAATCAATTTACATACCCCTCCTCTATCTGCAAGTATGACATCTAACGCAACTCTGTTCTGAAGAGTCATAAGACGATCCGACTGGAGCTCAGCAATCAAGTTACTAAGGGCACCGGCAGTTTCAACTATGGTGGACTCAACCACTCTCGTCAATTGCCGTATGTTCCTGCTGTTAACCATAGGTCCCCAAAACGGCAGAAAACCCTTCAAAAAATCTCCTAATTCTTGTCCTGCAGTATCTTCCTTACTGAAGACACCTCTGACAACTCTCATCTTGTGGTAATCTGCTGCAGCTGTATACATAGGAGGCAGCAGGAACGAGACAAAACATGTGCCAGAGAAATCAGGGGGCAACCATGCATATGCTCTATCATAACAGACAAAATAGGTACCCTTAGCTGCTAGAAACAAGGGGGAAGTCTGGGACGCAAAAACATACGTCTCAGTGCAAACACTCTTCCCTAACTGAGCTCTCGGATTCTTGCCATTACCTTGAAGACAGTAATGACCCTGATGGGGTACAATCCAAATCGGAGAGGATCTTTTCGCTCGCTGGTTCTCACTCAGACTAACTCCATATCCAGTAAAGTTCCATCCAATATGTTATGTTATGTTATGTTATTCAAGATTTGTTAAGCGCACGGGCACCCAGAGGTTTCATGGCGCTAGTAATAATAATAATAATAAAGCGTTTTATAAAGCGCATGGCTGCACGACTGTGTATCCCCGCGCTAATTGCTGACAAAACTCCCTACGGTCCACCGGAACAGAGTACAGAAAAGTATTAATGGGGGAAGAGATGAGTTTTTAGTTTAGCTCTAAACAGGGTTTAGTGGTGAGAAAGGATGATAAACAGTAACCTAACCGTGCGCTTGCTTGAATAACCAGGTCTTCAGTGTGCCCCTGAATTCCATAAGATTAGTGCATCTCCGGAGTGACAAGGGAAAAGAGTTCCAGATCTTTGGGGCCGAGACGTTTCTTTTTAAAGGAAGGCAAAGTGAGGAGGAAAAGGTGGGCAGAGCAGAGATTATGAGTCAGTTCATGTTTGTTTATGAGATGATTAATAAACTTAGGGCTTTTTCCATGGAGAGCCTTAAAGGCCAAGCAGCCTACCTTGAAAGTTACCCATTGGGCTATAGGTAGCCAGTGAAAAGTGGCCAGCAATGGTTTCGCCGAACTGCTACCGTTGCTTTTAAAGATTAGTCTGGCCGCCTGGTTTTGCACGATTTGCAGGCATTTAGACAGAGCCAGGGGGAGGCCTAAATAAATGGAATTGGAGAAATCTAATCGGGAGAGGACCAAGGCGATTACCACCTGGATGAGGGCAGAGTGCGTAAGCATATGAGCAATTTTCTTAATCTTCCATAGCTGGAAGAAAGTAGACGAGATCACCGTTCCCACCTGACTTTTCAGAGAGAGAGCGGAGTTAAGGGTGATCCCGAGGCTTTTCACCGAAAGAGAGGGAGACGGAGGAGATCCCATTGATGACGGCCAAAAATGAGGGCCCCAGCTGGTTGCGCTTTTACCCGGGTGTACCAGCTCGGTCTTTCCGGGATTGAGTTTTAGGTGGTTCAGCTCCATCCACCCTTGAATGTGCAGCATAGTGGCCTGAAATTCCTCGACGGAGTCTGTTGAGTTTAGTGGGAAAATAAGCTGCAGGTCGTCCGCATAGTTGTATATTGTAGCCTTCCTGTTTTTTAAAGAGTGCAATAGGGGTTTACGGTACAGATTGAACAGGAGGGGGGACAATGAGGAGCCCTGTTGAATGCTGCAGGTGGTAGAAAGTTTGGGCGCTATGAAGTTCTCAAGCTTGACTGCCTGCGATCGGTCATTTAGGAAGGACTTGACCCAGCCGAGGGCCGCGCCTCGTAGGCCGGCTTGTTCGACACGGTGTAATAGGATGGTGTGATCCACCGTGTCGAACGCTGCCGACAGGTCCAGGAGCACCAAGGCCTGATGTATGCCCTTATCGGCATTAGAACTCATTGTGTCCAGGACAGCGAGGATCACCGCCTCGGTAGAGTGCGCCTGGCGAAAGCCGGCTTGGTTGGGCTCCAGGTAGTCAGATGTCTCTATAAAATTGGAGATGCAGCTAGCCACATGGGCTTCTAGAATCTTTGCACCAAAGGGGAGGAGGGATATGGGCTGGTAGTTCGATAGATTAGATGAGTCGGCACCTGTTTTTTTAATTAATGGGACCAGCGTAGCGTTTTTAAACGAGCTGGGGACTATTCCCTGCAATGGGGACTCATTCAGGAGGGGGAGTATTCCTCGTGGGAGTGCAGAATAAACTTCCTTTAATACATGGGGGGGACAGGGGTCGTTGGGAGACCCGGACTTCACGCGATTCATCAATTCAGCTAACCTGGATTGGTCTATGGGGGGGATAGCCTCAAGTTCGGAATGGTTTCTACAGATATCCGCTCTGTCCACCGTGATAGAGCTAATCTGAATACTTTCTTTTATAATGGCAATCTTATGCTTGAGAAAGTCATTAAGCTGATTGCACAACGTTTGAGTGGGGGGTTGAGAGGGGGAGGTTCTAACATCATTGCATAGGTCATTCACGACCCTGAAAATTTCTCTGGATTTATTTTGTGCATTGGAGATTTTTTCGGAGAAGAAAACTGCCTTAGCAGATAGGATGGAGTTCTTATACTTCCTGCGAGCAGATGTGTATGATGATCTATCTGCATCGGAGTACCCATGTCTCCATTTTCTCTCCAATTGGCGCAATTCTAGTTTTTGTTTTTTCAGATCTGCGGTAAACCACCAGTGGGCGTCCATGCGGCGAGCACGTGAGAACTTGGTTAGTGGAACGTGCTCGTTGCAGGCCGCCAACAGCCAGTCAGTGTGGTCCTTATCCATAAGGTTAATGTCTGGGGAGGATGCTGGGATAGAATTAGCCAAGGTGGACAGAAAGTCTTGGTTATTTAATGAGCTCCATTTCCTTACTAGCCCCCCCGCGGAAACGGGGGCCTTTGAATGGCCGTAAAAGGTGATGGAAAATTGCAGTAGGTGATGATCAGACCATATGCAAGGCATTGTCGTCGGGGTGGACAATGGGACATTGTGTGACCAAATCTGGTCCAAAGTATGATCCTTTTCATGGGTGGGGGTCAGAACTGATTGAGAGAAGTTCATATGGAAGAGAAGCTCAAAAAGTTCTGTGGCCTGTGGTCCTGCTTCCGGGTCATTGTACCAATAATTTAAGTCCCCAATCAGCATAACCTTATCATAGTTAACGACTAGGCTGGCCATTTGCTCAGTCAGAGAGACTGGAAATTTAAGCATAGTTTTAGGTGGACGATAGATCAATACCAAAACCATAGTTCCCTTGTCTGTATCGGATTTAATTACAAGGTTTTCAGTGTCTGGTAGGTCCAGGGAAGGTAAGGTGGTGAAGTTGTGATCTTTATGAAGAATGGCGGCGAAGCCACCCCCAGGCTTTCCTGGTTCTCTGTTCGCTAACAATATGTAATAGTCTGCCGGGAGAGCTGTAAGGATATCCGGTAGGGAGTCCGCGGTGAGCCAGGTTTCAGAGACGAGTAGCATGTCTGGTCTTTCCGATTTAAGCAGTAAGAAGATGTCTAGTTGGTGTTTTACCAGAGATCTGGTGTTAAGGTATAGGCAGCGAAGTGTGGAGGCATTAGGCCTTGGAATAGGACTAGTGGAGTGAGAGCCTTGAGGAGTGGTGGAAGAGGTGTCCTGATTTAGGTGGGGAGGGTAGATGTTATTAGCCATTAGGCAGGCGCGTGTGGCGGGATCGAGGTCGGGGGTGCCAACGTGTTGTAAAGAATGGAGTTCAAGGGAGATGTAGCTGTAATTTTCTCCATTATGCCTAGTCCCTAGGCCCGACCAGGCGCGGACAGGCGCAGACGGGCTTGCCTTAGGCGCGCCCGCTGCGCTCGTCCGCTGCGCGTCCTTGAAAGGCACATGATTATAAGGGGAAAGGGGGCGTGGCCTCGCGATAGTGGGCGTGGCTTGGGCGTGGCCCGGGGAGATGGCGGCAAAAAGGAAGGAGCCCCGCGTCAGTGCTGCAATCCGCTGCACGGGGGAGCAGAGAAGGTGCCCCGTTACAGAATCAAGGGGGAGTGGTGAGTTAAAACACACAATATTACAATAAACAGGTTAAAACAATTGCAGCGATTCTCCCGGCTTTCCGCCTCAGGAGTGTGGGTATTCTCTGAGCGCGCTCGCAGTCAGCGCGACTTAAATACGTCAGAGTAAGGGGGCGTGGCCTATCGATAGTGGGCGTGGCTTGGGCGTGGCCCGGGGAGATGGCGACAAAAAGAAATGAGCCCCGCGTCAGCGCTGAAATCTGCTGCACGGGGGAGCCCAGAAGGTGCCCTGTTACAGAATCAAGGGGAGTGGCGAGTTAAAACACACGATATTACAATAAACAGGTTAAAACAATGGCAGCGATTCTCCCGGCTTTCCGCCTTAGGAGTGTAGGTATTCTCTGAGCGTGCTCGCAGTCAGCGCAACTTAAATACGTCAGAGTAAGGGGGCGTGGCCTAGCGATAGTGGGCGTGGCCCAGGGAGATGGCGGCAAAAAGAAATGAGCCCCGCGTCAGCGCTGAAATCAATGCACGGGGGAGCCCGGAAGGTGCCCTCTTACAGAATCAAGGGGGAGTGGTGAGTTAAAACACACGATATTACAATAAACAGGTTAAAACAATGGTAGCGATTCTCCTGGCTTTCCGCCTCAGGAGTGTAGGTATACGCTAGCGTCTCATCTTTCGGGATCGTCTCAAAGGAACTAACTCCTCTAATCATGTCGACTATTCCCTTAACTAGAGCACTATTCTTTGGATTATCTTTCACAGAACGTAGGGGGTAGACTTCACGAGCATAGATGAACATGGTTTTGTATGCCCACACAGAACCATTATAGCTGAATGGCAGGACCAGATAAGGAATACCTTTATCAGTAGTATGGGGCATAAGGCCACACACCCAACAATTAGTTGTGTTCGCTACTAGCTGGTGTTGGTGCAGAAGCTGAATAAAGGATTTATTAACGAATTCCAATCTCCTAATGGACTCATGTTCAGGCAGAGGGTGAAAAGAATGCGAGGAAACAGTAGAAGAAGGTATGGGTTGTGTAGTGGGTACAAACGTCACCTGAAAAGAGAATATAATATATCCCATCAAAAACAGCATCAAGCTCAGTAACATAAAAAGACATAATATCAAAAAAACACTTTCTACTCATAATTCAACACATTTTGCTCTTAAAACTCATTTCTTCAATAGGTCTCTCCATCTCGAAAAACTCCATCCTCTAACCGTGCTGTTCGCGGCGGTTGGGTCTTCCGTGCTAAGGAATGCGTCTGTCAGTCCAGGGAACGCCTTAGGACCAAGCAGAACCGTCGACCTTGTGTCTTCGGCTTGCACTCGCAAGTCTTTACACCACGACCTTACAGCTGAACCCAGATGGCGGTTCGAAAAACAAAAATCGGTCAAAACAGTTTCTCGGAGGAGAGAATTCAGTTTCAAAAATAGCAAAGGAAAGAATTTTACTTTATTAGTCCCACGACTCTTGGTCGCAAATTATAATGGCCTTTATCAGGCAATGTCTAATCACGAAACAAAAGTTCAGGTTCAGTAGTGTCCAGTCGAACTGACGGTGGCACAGCTTCTTGCAGAAGATCGTCGCTTTCACGCCCAGATCTTGTCCCAATTAAACATGCATCGCTAAAAGGCAGAAAACGAGGCACTGTGTCAATTTCTGAATCAGGAATACCCTCCTGGACCCACCGGTCGTACGGCAGAGGCAAAGGGGCCCTCTTACAATGTACGCCGTGGATTCAGTTTTTATTTCCTTGCACTTGCACTGCAGTTCGCAGGGATAGCAACACCAAGTAGGGTCCGGTCCAGCGGGGCTGATCGTTCTTTGTCCGCTGAAAATTCTTCACCAGGAGCCAGGATCGATGGCGTGTCCTGAATCTTCAGAAGCCTGAGGCAACATATCATGAACCTGTTGGTGTAAAACATGCAATTTAGCCGTAAAATCATACAGATAATCAAGCAGTAGAGGATACTCTATTTCACTGAATTTGGTCGGCCTCGGCACTCCCCATATGTTTGCCGGGCGACCAAAAACAATCTCATAAGGACTAAGTCCCACTCGAGAATGTACAGTCATCCTAGTTGACAAAAGTGCTAATGGCAAAGCATCAGGCCATTGAAGACCAGAGCTCGCCTGTATCTTGGCCAATTTTAACTTAAGGGTGCCATTGTAGCATTCTACCAGGCCAGCTGATTGGGGGTGATTTGCAGCGTGAAACTTCTGTCGAATTCCCAAGCCATCACACACTCTCTTCATCACTTGACCCACAAATTCACTCCCATTGTCACTCCACACCATTCTCGGCAAACCGAACCTAGGGAAAAGTTCGTTAACAAGGACTTTAGCTGTGAACAAGGCAGTATTATCTTTCAGGGGATATGCTTCTACCCATCTCGAAAAGGCACAAACAACCACAAGTACATACTTCAAATTGTTGCACCTCTCCATGTGGATGAAATCTAGCTGCAAAACCTCGAACAGATACGTCAGAGGCGCAAAATGACCAGCTGGAGTTGGAGTTGCCTTCCCAGGATTGTACATCAGACAAACCATACAATTTTTGACCACATTCTCTGCACACTTAGGAATTCCAGCATTTTGCCATACTGGAGCCAACAACTTACAAATCCCTTTCGCACTGATATGAGCCATTCCATGCGCCATCGTAACCACTGCAAGCACGTACGCATCGGGTAACAACCATCGCTGATGCTCTGACATTTCAACCCAACAACCATTCGAATCCAATTTACCCATACTCTCTCTCCATTCATTCAATTCTTTCTCTGTAGCTTCAGCTTGAATTGACTTCACACTCTCTATCGTATCTTCGCACATTCCTGCCGGACCCGCAACATACATTCGACTCATCACATCTCTCGCCGTTTCTTTCGGAACTTCATCTGCAAACGCATTACCACGACCAACGTCATCAGTAACTTTCTTATGTGCACTGCATTTCACAATCGCAACCTGCAACGGCAAAGTAAGTGACTCAAGGAGTTCATTCACCAACTGGCCATGTTGAATCTTAGTTCCATGGGAAGTCAGAAACCCACGCTCTTTCCACAATCGTCCAAAACTATGAGCCACACCAAACGCATACTGGCTATCAGTGTACACAGTCACTCGTTTCCCTTTCGACAACACACACGCTCTTGTCAATGTAATCAACTCTTCTGCTTGAGCTGAATTATGTGGGATACGTGCAGCTTCAACAATTGTATGCAAAGTCGAAACAGCATATGCCGCAGTTGTATCACCATTCGGAAGCTTGAAGCACGAGCCATCCACCCATAAGGTACCATCACACTTCGCAAGAGGAGTGTCCCTAAGGTCTATTCTCCCTTTCGTTTCCTCCTCTGTCCTAAGAAAACAATCATGCTGTTCAGAAACATCTGTCTCCACTGAATTCGGCAACAACGTAGCTGGATTCAACGTGTTGCATCTCTTTATATGCACATGACTTGCTAAAAGTGTCAACTCGTAACCTGACAACCGAGCACTAGTTAAGTGTTGTGTCTTTGTCCTGTTCAACAATGTATCCACTGCATGTGGAACCATTACAATCAACGTATTATCCATCACCAAGCCAGCAGACTGTCGAATAGAAACAGCCACTGCAGCTCTCAAACAACTCGGCAATGCTCTAGCTACCGGATCCAAAGTTGATGAAAAATACGCACATGGACGTTGCTTATCGCCAAACTGCTGTGTCAAAACTGACAATGCACATCCCTCTCTCTCGTGGACATAGAGTGTAAAATGCTTACTGTAGTCGGGAGTACCCAACACAGGAGCCGAACGCAACGCATCCCGCAATTCTGAAAAACTCTTCTGACATTCGTCAGTTCAAGGAATAGGATTCAGAGTATCCTTAACAGTAAGAGCTATCAAAGGTTTTGCAAGAAGCGAAAAATTCGGAATCCACTGTCTACAGTACGACATAATACCCAAGAAAGCACGCACTTCTCTCTGTGTGGTTAGCACACTCATTTTCGCAATCGCTTGAATTCTTTCTGGGGTCAATCTTCTTCCCTCCTTCGATAAGAGATGACCTAAATAGGTCACTTCTTGTCGACAATACTGCAACTTCGAAAGAGACACCTTATGATGGAAATCAGACAAATGACGCAACAACGACAAAGTAGCTTCTTTACAAATCTCTTCATTGTCAGCAGCAACTAACAAATCGTCGACATACTGAATAAGAGCTGCACCATCAGGTAAGACAACCGTATCAAGCTGTGTTTTCAAAGCCTGCCTATAGATGGATGGGCTCTCACAATAGCCGTGAGGAGCGCGCCTAAACCGGAAACTTCGGCCTCCTAAAGAGAAGCCAAAAATATCTCTACTCTCCTCGGCAATCGGGATGCTGAAGAAAGCATTCTTCAAATCAATCACCGAAAACCAGGTGGCTGAAGCTGGAATCATGGTCAGTAAAGCAGTGATATCTGGAACAACAGGAAATTGCGGAACTACAATCTTATTCACCTCGCGAAGATCGATCACGAACCTGTATACAGACGGTTGTGAAGAATCAGTACGTTTCAAAACAGGCAAACCCCGACTATTGCACACATTACCTCTCGTTTCTTCAATCACACCTTTCTCAATCAGATCATAGATGATCGCTAGCAACGCTCTTTCACCATCACTAGAGATCTTATATTGGGGAATACGTGGCATTCTGACATTCGCTTTCAGCGTCACAACATACGGTGGAATCTCCAAAAGACCCACATCATTAGGACCAGTAGCCCAAAGAGAATCAGGAAGAGAAGACAATTCTGCTGGAATTCAATCTTTAGATAAATACATCGACAATATACCTAATTTAAGTTGTACTCCTGAAGCTTAGCGCGAATATCTCCAAAAGTTGGTAATAGGAGATAGCGATGTTAGCGACTGTTTCCAGTCGCTAACATCTTGGCACTCCCACTTTGCATGTCATTAGTGATAAATATCACTGACATGCAAAGCGGGGCCCAAGATGGTCGCCATCTCCTACTAGCTGTCGCTAACTGGTGTTAGCGACAGCTAGGTAATAGGGAGATCATTTTATCTCCACTTTCTTGGCTTTTAAAGCCAAAAAAGCGGAGATAAACCCCCTTGATAATATGCCCCATTGTCCGTTTTATTTGTACCAATTGGACATTTATTCCAATTTGAGACGTTTTGGGAATAATTAAACAAGGAGTATGATACTGGTTTACTTAGTTTGTAACCCTTGAACGAATGCAGTCGGTCTCAGACTGTAGCTCTGTTTTTATGCCTGGTCTTGTCCCTAACAGTTAATGTTTAAGGGATAGAAAAAAATGCATGTGCGTGTTTTGTGTCACAGTATCTATCCCTCGATAGTCCTATTACAATATCCATCTAATTGCTGCTTTCTACTTTACTAAGTAGAGCCAATGTAATGAACCTCCTGATGGAGCTTGGTACATCAGCCACCTATCCCAGCAGCCTCACCAGTGGGGAGAGAGGCAGGGTGCTGTCCCTGATTCTACACGGCGAGTCTATTACTTCCCTCCCACAGTTTTCAACAGCAGTGCAGCTTCACAGCAGAAGCAGAGGAGTCTCAATGCTCACATCATATATAGAAATGTCCTGTGAGACAGCATTCTTTCAGCACGTCCCATAAGTATTTAGAACAGTCTCATGCTCAGAAGTTGCATTTTATTCAACATTACAGTTTAATATAAGAAGCTTTATTTCATTTCCTGTCCATCTTCTGATTTCTTTGTTTAATTTTTAATTGTTCATTTGCATTTAAACTTCTTCCTGCCAACATGTGTTTCGTTCCAGAACAATCATCCCATAGAACTTCATCAGCCATGGCAGTAATTGAAAACCACATATACACATCTTGTCAGTAAATGACCATCAATGTCAATATATGTTACAAAATGTTACTTTCACCAATAGCCACCAGTGATCACCAAATATTAGTAAATGTGCAGGTGAAAGTATCTAGGATTGTGTTTGACTTGTGTACAGCAGCACTTCTATTCGCCCTCTTAGGGGGTCATTAGTATGGCCATCCTCCCGTGGAATAGGACCACCCGCCATAGGTGCGGGGGTCCCATTGCAGAGATTAGGATGCGCCTGCCACACTGGCGGGCGCATCCTGCATTCCTGACATTGCGGCAGGTTGTGCACTGAGCACCGCCTGCCACAATGGAAGGTATGCTGTGCACTTCCATGCACAGTGTTATGGCGGGATTTTTGATCTCTTATCTGATCACTATAGATCTAGATCCCAACTCAGGTCGACTGAACCTTTGTTACCTGTCATAGAGTAAAAGCAATCCACTACTAGGTTAATCAACTCAAAGTTTACACGACTCTGAAGAACCACTTACCACGAACAAGTTTTAAAGTTTTATTATAAAGCCAAAGATAACTGGAGATACAAACATCTCAATATCAGGTTCAAAAGATATACTGGCACCAATACAAACATGAATTCTCTAAATGTTCTTAGGCGACAGAAGAATATCACCAAGACTAATTCAAAGATCAACAAGTTTGCAAGAATAGACACAAGTTGTATCTTGAGCGTCATTTACAAAAGGAAGGAAAATCCAGGTTAGACTGTCCCTACACTAGACTAAGTGACATCCCTACTTAGCAAGATCTTAACCTAAAAAGGTGTCAGCCGTGGTGACTTCCAAAGAAGTTCACTCACTTTCCCTTAGTCTCTGTTGTAAATCTGTGCATCGCAGTTGTGCCCTCTCTGCCTACCCATCCGCTCTCTAAGGTTCCTCAGGCCATCTGCTCTAACTCCACCCAAGGGTGCTGTCCCTAATACAAAATCACAATTACAGTTGAAACGCCCCTCAGAGACGCCCCTCACGTACACCTCTCATGTGGTGTCGATTCTGGCTTTTTCCATGCTGATACTCCTCTGGGCTTCTCGTTAGCGTTGACCTTGCTTCTCAGGCTCCTTCTCCGGCAAGACGGTACCCCCCAGGAAATTCCTGAAGCCTCCTCCAGGTCTGTGCCTGTCTCCAAGAACAGAGCTCTATTCATCACTCTCTTGATTGGAACCCCCTCACACCTGCTAACAGACACCCATGAAGTGGGCCCCAAATTCCGGCCTCCAGCTTATCTCACAAGTCGTAAAACTTCGAGCCTGATCCACAATTTATGCTTATCACGACCTGATTTTAACTAGCACATGCAGATCAAAAGAAACAACTTTATCTCTCCAGGCCCACTAAATTACATGAAACGGGCCTGTGCACTCTATGAACCTTTATTTCTCAGATTAAACAGTATTCTAACTTATTACACACTGATTATAGGAAAAACTTCTATAAAACACTCTTATTCAGTCTATGATCAATAATACTTTGAATTAGACACATTAATCCATCTTATATGAAAATGTAAAGGCACGTTTTCTTTCTCAATGAAATGTCATGAGGCCTACACATTTCTACATTGGCAGCATTACATTCTCTTCTGCATCATTCACATAACATGGAAATTAATAATATTCTAACATCTCTAAACATCACTATATAAGTTTTTCACATTAAGATAACATTCTATATTACTTAAATACTTGCATATGTATGCATTCTATATATTCGACACTTTTATATATTCCTGTAACTAACTTGTGCAACGTGCTTGTAAATATGGTGCACTTCTACATTTTACTCAAATTGCGCTCTCTCAACAGCATGGCAGGCACCGCACGGTGCCTGCCATGTTGTGCATGGAACTGCAAGGGGGTACCATAGGTACTCCCCAAGTGCACCCCCCACAGCCCCCAGAGTCCCTGGGGACCCGCAACAGGCCCCCGCAGGCAGACTCCAGATGCCTACAGAAAGGCATGTCCCAGCACACATTCTAATATGGCTGGCGTGGTCAAACAGACACCACCACCATATTGAACCCTTTTCCACCCGGTAGACTTGTAGACCAGGCGGAAAAGTGGCGGACAGTCTTTCCGTCCGCTGCGGCCCCCCCATCCATTGTAATATTGCTGGGAGACCTTTGCTGCGAGGATGGCGGACGGATCGCCCCTGCCGGGCCAGCGGTGACTACCGCCGGCCCGGCGGGGGCGATCCGCCAGCCATCCTAATGGGGGCCCAGATCTGCAATCCAATGCTCTTTGGTCATTTTCACCTCACCTCAGTGAGTGCTATTGTCCTCTGCATATATATATGTAGGTAGTTATAGTCAAAACCAAAGTTTCCGTAGGAAAAGTGTTTTTGTTTCGCCAATAACTTTGGTGCTACTTGATGAATCTTCACGTAATTTTTTTTAAATAGTCCCAAAACATGTTTTCTCCATTTTTAGTCTATGTGGATTTTTAGTTTTTTTGAACATGAGTATAGCCTGAACCGCCTAACTGAACTGCACCAGACTTGGCAGAACGCTTGATCTTGGACCAGAAAGCGTGCTGTTTGTAAACTGGTGTAAATCCATTAAAAAGTTTATGAGATACTGAAGTTTACAAAATATAGATATCTGGTGGCCCAAAATCCTGCTGGAATGCTACTGAAATTTGACTGGCTGCCAACACTTCAACCAGAAAGTGCTAGCAGCCATCTTGGGACCAATATACATGATAGCACACCATTGAAATGCTGTGTAGTGAATGGCAGGTTTTGCGAGTCACAAAAGTAGACCGTATAAACAGTGATAACAGATTTTAGTTAGACAATATATCATTTGTTGATGGTACCATGCTAATTTTAAGAATAGTGGTTCATTCTAAGGTGATTTTACATTTTGAAATAGCCTTCTGCTGAGTTTTCCGGTATCATGTTTGAGAAAAAACTGTTTTCTCGTGATTTTCCCATAGAGATTATGAAAGGTGCTCCAGAAGCTAAAATGCAGTGCATATTTTCTGTAAATTCACACTTCCTATCTCAGCCATATGAAAATGAAGTCTGAAATTCTCAGTAAATCATATACTTTCAACTGGAGCAGCCTGTCAGTTGATTCCCTTGTCTTCTACTGCAGTCTTACAGAGTGTTCAAAAGAACAACTAGAGCGCTAGCAGTGTTACCTATGACAAAACTATGGCACACTTGAAACCATGTTGATTGAATCAAACTGGTAGAACTTAAAACGTAATTTAGTAAGGAACACCAAGGGGGTTCAGTCTGTCATAGAAATTATGCTTAGTGGTGTAAAAATAAAAATGTGAGCATATTTTAAGTGAGTTCTCAAATATCTTCCTCTTCTATTTCATTAAATCATTCTGACATGCAGACAAAACATGCATTCCCAACACCAGCAGCAGAGTGTCTAATAACTATCTGGTGGTTAGCAGCTTTACTAAAGTGTTCTAATGAGCAACTAGAGTGCTAATAGTCTGAATTTGTCCCAAAAGTATGGCACATCTGAACGCCATCTTGACAGAATGGAAGTAGAAAACTGAAAACATTTTCGACTGAAGACCCTGCAGTAAATGAGGAAATTAGGAGATTCATAACAAATAACTCTGTCAGGATGGCGAGCAGAGAAAAAAGAGCCCAAATATACACAAATATCATCCCAATGTAGCCCAAGTGTATCCCAATGACAGAAGTGTGCTAAACACTTATTTTCTTTTTGTTTGCAGTTTTATATAGCACAGACTTGACCCGGAGGTATTGGAGTGCATTACATGAGCATCATTACTCAAGGACACATTCATTTTGTTTTTAGGCATGGGTAGATTGAGTGATTCGTCCAGAATCACAGGATGTCGAGCTGTCTCCAAAATGCAAACCTGGTTCCCCAGTTGCTAAGTGTGCATCTCTGGCCATAGCGCCACATCCTCTCCCTTAAGTGTATCAAATAATCAAGTAATCAACTGGTTAAAAAAATCATAAAGATAGCAAATTATTTAAAAGTGCTTTGAGAATTCAAAAATATGTCCTCATTTTAGTTGCTTAGAGCAGTGACTGTAATTTCTCTGGGAATAAGACCCTCTCATGGGGGAGGGTGCAGCGACAATAAGTTGACCACACTAGGCATGTGGGGGGGGGGCGTGGCAGCACAACAGACCATGGAGGGCAGAAGAAAAGGGGTAAGGGCAGCAAACCAACAATGAAGAACAGACAGAGGCTCAGGCAACATGAAAGACCATGGAGGGCAGAAGGAAGGAAGAGGCAGTTGAAGTACAACCATAAATGTCAACAGACCTGATTCAGACAGGATACTCCCAAATGTTTTTAAGCCCAAAAGGGCTTTATTTGATCTTTCTCCTGCCTAAAGGCTCCTCTTTTGTCAATTTAAGTAAATGAGAAAAATCAATTTCCCAGTTTTTCTTTTTCAAAATCTCCCTCTTACCAAGCTCAAAATGTTGGCAAATAAGGTAGATTGGATCACGGAGCGAAGGTGGAATGGGGTAGGGACTTGGACTTGGATAAGGGAGAGGACTGAAGGAAGATGGGTAGCAGCACAAAACCGACCTTACTGAGCAGGCATCAGGGGTTGTAGTAGAACAATACACCACACAGGGCACACAGTACAAAGGACCATGGAAAGCAATAGGGAGGGGACAGGGCCATGCACATTGACAACAGAGAGCAGAGGGGAAAGAGGCAAGGGCAGCAAGCTGACCATACCGGACAGATAGGAGGAACAGTTGCAGTATAAGGGACCATGAAGGGCAGGACAGAGGGGGAAAGGGTATGACAAAGGATCAGATAAGGCAGGGGGAGGGGATAGGGGACTGCACATGGAAAATGGAGGCCGGGGTAAGGGGGTAGTGCAAGAGCATCAAGCTGAGCACGGAGGGCAGGAGGGATGGGCACTGGAAGCACACAACACAATGGAGGGCAACAGTGAGACTATAATGGCATACACACAGACATTGGAGGGAAGGTGAAAGGGGGCAGGGGGAGCAAGCTGACTACACAGGGCAGATGGAGGGAATGTGGCTGACAGAAGGCAATGCATGGTAAACAGGAGGATTAGTGGCAGCACCACGGCCATGGTGGACAAGAGGGGGGGGTAGGGGCATGCACAAAGGATTATAGAGGACATAAGGGAGGTGTCGGGGCTGGACACAGACAAAAGAAGGCAGGGGAAGGGGCTTCAGAACAGACCACGCAGTGCAGGCGGATCACTGACATATTATCGATGGCAACAATATCGACCTACCAGAATATCGTGTCAAGAATATCGATGGATAAAATATCGACATCCTATCTCTACAAAGGTAAGTACAAAAATATCGTAACCAAAATATTGTTGTTTAAAATATCATTGTTAAAAATATAATTTTTTTTAAATGTCTTAAAAATAATATGAAACAAATAAATATTAAATATAATTAATAAAAACATGGTTAGAAATATTTAAAAAAATGTAAAATTATAAATAATAAATGGCATATAAAAAGAAATTAAACATACATATATAAATATATATATATATATATATACACGTAATAATATTGATACATAATTATTTTATTAAATTATAAAACGTTACAAACATAATATAAATTATATATATATATACATAAACCTGTAAGATAAATATAAGAAGAAATTATATATATAATAAAATAAAATAGTAAAATAAATATTTGTCTTTAAAACAGTATGTTAAACTACATTAACTAAAACAGTAGGGAAAATATTGGATGGCGTAGGGAATAAAATTACTAGGAGTGCAACAGTAGGAAAGTGTTGGATAGCGAAGAGGAATAATTTACTATTCCCACTCCAGCAGGTGCAACAGTAGGGAAAGTGTTGGATAGTGGAGGGGAATCATTTGCTATTCCCACTCCACATTGTGCAACAGTAGGAAAAGTGTTGGATGACGGAGGAGATAAAATGACTAATCCCACTCCAGCGAGTGCAACAGTAGGGAAAGTGTTGGATAGCGCAGGGGAATAATTTACTATTCCCACTCCAGCAAGTGCAACAGTAGGGAAAGTGTTGGAAAGCGGAGGGTATAACATTACTATTCCCACTCCAACTAATGCAACAGTAGGGAAACTGTTGGATAGGGGAGGGGAATAATTTACTATTCCAACGCCAGGGAGTGCAACAGCAGGGAAAGTATTGGATAGCGAAGGGAATAAAATTGCTATTTCTACTCCAATGAATGCAACAGTAGGGAAAGTGTTGGATAGCGGAGGGGAATAATTTACTATACCCACTCCACAAAGTGCAACCGTAGAGGAAGTATTGGATATCAGAGGGGAATAATTTACTAGTCCAACTCCAGGGAGTGCAATAGTAGGGAAGGTGTTGGATAGCGTAAGGGATACCACTACTATTCCCACTCCAGAAGGGAAAGTGTTGGATAGTGGAGGCGAATAATTTACTATTCCCACTCCAGCAAATAAAGAAACATTAATTAACAAATACTTAAACAATAAACAATTATTTACCTCTCACCAAATACCCCTATAAATAACACCACCACTACTATAAAACATGACACAAATAACATATTTGCTTAACAATTAATTAATTACCTAATAACAATAAACAATAAAATTAAATGCAATAAGTATTAAATTAATTGATACTATTAAGACTATGAAAAAGCCACAAATAAATATTATCTGAAAAATGAAAAATTATATTAACTTGTAATTACTTGCCACACTACTCCCTTCTAAATACACAACTCCCACAATTTACATATTTGCCAATTAATTATTAATATTTAATAACCAATTAATAATTTATTAACAACAAATTAGTTAACAAAATTAACAATATAAAATAATAAATACACAAATATTAATTATTACAAATTAATAATTTTTAAATTATAAATGAAAAATTATATTAGCTTTTAATTACTTGCCACGCTACTCCCTTCTAAATACACAAATCCCTCATAAAAAATTACACAATTGACATATTTGCCAATTAATTATTCATAATTAATAACCAATTATTAATTTATTCACAACAAATTATTTAACACAATTAACAATATAAAATATTAAATACACACATATTAATTATTACAAATGATTCATTAATGAATTATAAATTACTTCCCACGCTTCTCCCCTAGAAACCCACAACTCGCTCTTTAAAAAATAATTCAATTAAAATAATTACCAGTTAATTATCAATAATTAATATTCAATAAATACCAAATTAATTACAACATATTTAACACAATTAACAATATAAAATATAAAATACATAAATATTAATTAATAAAATTACCAATTAATTAATATAATTAAATTACTTTCCACCCTACTCTCCCATAAAGTCACAACTCGCTCCTAAAAAATGACACAATTAACATATTTACCAATTAATTAATTATAATTAATAACCAATGAATAACGAATTCATAACAAATTAATTAACACAATTAACAATATAAATTATTAAATACAAAAATATTAAGTACTTAACAATATTAATTAATTAATTTTAATTCAATTACTTCCCACTCTATTCCCCTATAAACCCACAAACCGCCACGGAGCTAAAACGCAATATGTAATTTCTTTAAAAATCCATAATTTCTAAAAATGTAATAATAAATATATTATAATTAAATAACTTCCCACCTATGACCCTATAAATTCACAATTCGCTACGGAACTAAAATACGCAAAAATTACTTAACATAAAATGTATTACTTCTAAACATTTCAAACATACATTAGAAAAATAAAATATACTTTTAACACATATACTAAAATACAGAACAGATATTTTTAACAACGATATTTTGACTAATGATATTACTAACTTCAATATTAACAAAAATGACATTTCTTACCTGCATGTCGATACTCTGGTCGACAATATTCTTGCAGGTCGATTTTGTGTCAAAACGATATTTAAACATCAATATTATGGCATATCGATATCTAAAGATCGATATTATGACTCTGTACCAGGGCAGGCAGAAGGAGCAGTTGCAGCAAAACATAGCATGGAGGGCAGAAAGGAGTGGCAGCAAAATGGACAATGGATCACAGGAGAGAGCGGATGGGGCATGGAACTGGGATAGTCAGGATGGAGGTAGCAGGGACAGGCTGCAGACATCTGGCCATGCTAGGCATGTGGGAGAGACAGTGGCAGCTCAATGGAACACTCAGTGCAGATAGGAGTGTGGCAGGTCCATGGAATATGGTGGGCAGAACGGAGGGAGCAGGGACAGGCACACAGACATCATAAGGCAAGTGGAAGGAGAGTAGGGGCAGCAAACTGAGCACAGAGGCTAAGCAGGACGGCAATAATGTGGGATAGAATTGGGCAACAGAGGGCAGGAAGAGTGGGGATTGACATCATGTCAAATTGAGGGCAGCGGCAGCACATCAGACCATGCAGGGCAGGAGGGAGGGGGCTCATGAATGGACTCGGATAACAGAGGATAGGGAGGAGTTGGATGGGGCAGCAAGCTAACTGTTTAGGGCAGATTTGAAGGTCAGTGGCGGAACAAAGGCCACAAATGGCTGTAATGAGAGCGCAGGGTCATGGACTTGGACAATGGATGGCAAGGAGGAGGGGGTGCAGGAGCAGCAACCTTAGGTGGGGTTGTTGAAGATGAGCCCATAATCCTACCGATGCCCAGGCCGCTGGCGCAAACCGCCTCTTAGTTTCCATGTTGAATAGTTACCAAAAAAAGAGACGGGCGCTGGAAGCAGGAATCAAGAACAGAGTTTATTTCTCATGAGGAGAGCCAGTCATTTCGGACACGAAACACAGTGTCTTTCGGGAGGTGCTCTAACAAGTGAGCTGAGACTCTTGCTTTTATACCTTACAAAACATTTGGCATTACAGTCACAGCATTGTGAAGCGAAGGAAAGATAACCCTATAATCCTCGTGTCAATCCTACCCCACATGTGTTCACAATAGGGACCCTTTGACCTGCTGATAAGAGGGGAGGGCAATCACGCAGCTGAGTGTTCCGTCAACTGTTTAGGATGTGTGCGCCTGATCATAGCCCAGGGGGTGGGGTGGCTAGGATCAATAGTGGGTCCTTTGAAGAGGAGTGACTTCATACAATAAGGGCAGTAAATGGTATCTCCTGGCTTAGGCGATGGCCTCGCACACGTGTGGTCAGCCGGACTCGGGGGAAGGGGTCATCAAAGGAGAGGTATTCATGCTGCGTGGACAATCGAGCGCGGAGGGAAGGCTCGTCAACAGAGGGGTATTCATAGAAGAAAAGGAGGTGTTGGTCAGGCGCGGTCGTGACTCTCAAGGACAGGGCCTTGCAGAAGAAGAAGGTTTATGACTTGCCCATGTGAGGAGAAGGAGGGGGTCAGGGTGCGCGCAGAGTCAGAGTCGCACAGAGAGGGAGAGAGAGAAATCTTATGACCCGTACATGAGAGAGCGGGGGCAGTCAGGCGCAGCTTGGGGAGGGCTACGTCAGCTAAGGCGAAGGATGCCTCTTCAAGAAGGAATGGGGGGTTTTGTGCGAGTCAAGTAGGAGAGTTGCCTTTCACAGTAGGGTCACGCAGAGGGAGAGGGTTTCATGGTCTATGCACGAGAGAGGGTTTAAGATACGCGCAGGAGAGAAGCCGGGGATTCCAATGGGTGAAAAAAAGGGCCATGGTGCCTAAACTGGCTGTACATATACATAGGGGTATGGGCTCTTACTGGCAGAGTGATACGGTCAATAGTTTACGGTATTCATGGTGCTCACAGGGAGAGGAGTGGGAGAAGAAGGGGAATGAATGCTGTCTATGTACATAAATTTCTTCAACTTTCACAGTCGCCCCTTTTTACATGACAGCAATCATTTTTGCAATTGATGGGTTTACAGGTAGTCAGGCATCGTTGATGAATTAGCATTTTGTCGATACTAACAGTTGGCGTACAATCATAGACAGTCGAGGTGATGGGCAGAATGCAGCACATAGGAAATTGCATTTTCATTATGTTCCTCACAATTAAACACACTACATAGCATAAATCTTTTCTAACTTAAAAATGTGACCAATGAACAGTTTTAACCAGGTAGTTGAGAGCGGAATTCAGTTCAATATGCAAGATCTCTTCGTCCCAGTGTCTTTTTATCAGTGAGCCATCACTGGTAGGCTCTAGTCCGTGTACTTTCGTTGGCGCTGTTGAGCACCGGCGGTGGAGCTATAGGTCCAGCTCGGTTCTATCCTTACGCGTTGCAGGGTGTGGTCAGTCCTCTGCTGTTAGACCACAGTCCTGTTCCCTAAACAATCCGGTTGGTGGCGCCTTATGCTCGGCACCCATAGTTCTATGGCAGCACCCTATTCCCAGCGGAATGCGGTTCTTTCCCTTGGCAAAAAGTCACGCGGAAAAGAGGGTGAGTGTTGTTCAAATAGTCGATAGGAGAGAGAGCGGAGTTGGGTCAGAGTTCCTGGGACACACAAAAGGGACCAAGGGAGCAAAGGATAACAAGCAGGCAGGCCCATCAATCGGGACCAAAGAAGGGGGACGGAGACTCCAGGCACACGTGGGTTAGCAGACGGAGGGCTTCAAGGCGGCCCATCATTTTTCTTTTTCCACGTTGAAATTGCGGTCTCGTCCCGTATCCGGTTGCTCTGCGGCTCCACCTTTGGTCGAGGTCACACGTGTCCCAAGATCCGCAGTCGGGCTGTACATCACATCTGACCCATCTCCTTCGGTGATCGTGAATCTTTGAATAGGTACAAGACAAGGTTTTAGAGAAATGGCAAAAGAAGATATCTACGCATGTGAATTCCTCCCTCAATTCTACGCATTTGGGAGATACGCTCATTGGTCACAGTCAGAGATCCGTTACCAAGCAGTGCATGTGTCAGCATATTTATAACTCAAGTGAGGATAAATAATATTCCCATCAATTGTGCATTACATCATATTCAACATTACGGAGCATTTCCCTTCTGGACTGGCTAACCTTTTCAAACAGGGCGGGGGTGCCATTATCGAGAGTTAGGCAAAACAAGGTTTTCTCGAGGGTCAACAGTTACTCATGGTCATCATGTTTATTTTCGGGACAGCAACTGGGGTCTATCAAAAATTGGGGCGGGGATGCTTCGGGCGCTCGCGCTTGGGTGCAAAAAGGGGGTGGGGCAATCTGGGCATTGGGGGTCGATCTAGACGTTGGTGTTCGTCCCTGAAGAACAGACATAAGGTGCCATTGACATACAGTTCCCCTATAACTGGCCAGATTTGGGGGACTTTAGTCGTCTTACCTGTCCTTTCCTTCTCAGCCAATTCAAGTTCATTCATTTTACAGAAAGGAGAGGCAGTAATATGGCGAGATTCAATCATTTTAGTTTCGGTCAATTTCGCTGAACGCCTTCGCGTTCAATATGTATCAAATCAGACTGGTGCCGGTGGGGCACAATTTTACCAATAAGAGGGAGAGAAAATAGAGAGACTCTCATAGAGAGTGAGAGTCGTCCGCAATCTAAACGAGCCATTCGGTACACGTATGACATGTAGAGAGAGAGATAAGGGGGTAGAGAGAGAGAGAGAGAGAGAGAGAGAGAGAGAGAGAGAGAGAGAGAGAGAGAGACGTGTACGAAAATAGGTCATTTAGTGCGCTTACAACACAGAACAGCAAAGGTCAGGTAACACGCAGATACGGACAGAGGGAAGACATAAATCCGTACATTACACACACACAAACTCAGACAGGGAAGACGGCACATGTATTACACATATATAAGACATTCACGACAAGACAGGAAACAATTGTTAGCCAACAAGATCTGTTTTATATGTTCTACGTATCTTTACTATCCTATTTATCTACGTGCTTAGCTCTTTCTACGCTTCCCCCCTTTTCATTCTCGCCAGTTATCTCTGCGAGCGTTCTCAATTGCCAATACTTACACCTCGGTTGGTCGATCAGAAATTAACCTGGTCGTGCTAGTTACCCATGGTTGGATCTTAAACCATTTTCAGTCCCTTCCTTTGGTGGGAAGTTCTCCAGGCTGAGGCAACGGCAAGTATTGATCGGGAGAACAGTCGGGCAGCTTGGCTATATCTATAAGAGTGTGAGAAAGGGGGGCAGTGCATTTTGAACGTCAGCAACATTTCTAACTTCCTAGACGGGTGGTGCCGTGGCAACCCTTACCCGTGTATTTTGCTTTGTCCTTTCCCTACCTAGTCAAACGTCCAGTTACATTATTTAACACGTCATTTCTAGTCAATTTTTCGTCATTTAGTACCTGTCCAGTTTCTATGTCAGTCCATCCTCTCAGTCGCTATGTTCTAAGGAGGAACAGTCATGTTTAAGTCTACGTCTTTTTTTTAAAACTTATCGTTATGAGGACTATACACTTATTCCCTCTTTCCCTTTTTCGTCGGTGGTTCGACCGTCGCTCTCCCACACTTCAGCCGTCGTTCTGACGTGACCTGCAGAAGGGAGGAAGAAGAAGGGGTGGGGGACAGCCTTCAAAGTACATCAGCATGCAGTAGTCCGAAAATGCCTTTACTTACCACTTACTCGATCTATCTCCACGTACCGCCTTTCTTTACCATCTCGGCGTTTAAGCCCAGAGGGACCAGTAATGTCAGATAGATAATCATTGACGATCTGCGTATCTACATGAGTTACTTGGTCGCAACCCTCTTCGTCGGGTGCAAAGGTGGCGGTCAGGTGGCATTTCCGTGGTGTCGTTTTAAGGGTGTCCAAAACGCTTTTCTGGCTGCCTGTGACACACAATGTAGCTGCTAAAATATCTGATCCCTTTTGATTCTACATCTTTCATCATACTTATTCTTCGCTCACAGTAGTAAGACATCCAAAACTCATTAATGCAACTGCTACAACCATGCTTTCTTTTTCAAAATACTTTTAATAAAAAGTGTTGATGTACAAATACAGGCCTGCAACTCGGTGGGCCGGCTACAAAGCAGATTGAAACTGTACATAAGAAGAACGAAATTGGTGGCAGTTCATTGCATAAAGTGCAGCAGTGCAATAAAATCGCATTAAACTTCCCTACAGAGCAAGCATGATGCATGTCAGTAATTCATCTTTAATAAATTCATAAATTCATTATCCAAGTTCATTCGTTACCTAAATTACACCAATTCATTTTCCAACTTATAATCAGTACCCACTCTAAGTCAGTTCATTGTCCAAGCACATACTTAATAACCTTCATATCTACTTTCATTATCCAAAAACTGCGCATATATCTCGGGACAAAAGGCTGCGCAATCAGGGTGCAACAAAGTTTATTCAAAACGTTTCATTTTGTGTCGGCGCCATTTTTGGGTGGGGTCAGGCGAGTTCCAGCACAGTCAGAATGTCTCCAATGATTCGTGGTTGGACCGGGGCCTTCCGTTGGAAGTTCAAAAAGTTTTGAATCATGTGGTAACAGTCTAACGATAGTCAAAGAGTGGGGAGGGCGGCAACAATTTTCCTACCGGGTCATTCCGGTGTTCCTCCGGAACTGAACAAGTCTGTGCCGTGGCTGCACCTTAGCCATTTCCAAACTGAAGCTGGCGCTGGCAGGAGTGCGTCGATGTCGCGGTTCCCAGTGAGGGGGACGGGGGCGCCCATGCGGAGGGATCGGGGTGCCCCCCGGCTCTTATAGAATCTTCAAGGTTGAGGAGAAGAACAGACATGGGGCGTGTGCCCGTCCAGGGCAGAAGACCGCTTTTTGATGTTGACCCTCTTTAAGTAAGAGCATTGGGGTGTCGCTGGAAGCCTCCACCTGGAGGGAGGTGGGGGAGGCTCGTTCGCGTCACCTCCCCCTTCCAGCGACCCCGCGCCGTTCCTCGGCTCCGTCGCTTCGATATTGGCCGTGCCAGCCATTGAAGATGGGGGGGGGGGTCGGTGGCTGCGGCAAGACATCCCCCCCTTTTCTCGTCGACATGTGGCGGGACTACCTGTAACTATGCAGGAATTTGACATGTGGCGGGACTACTTGCAAGCGCCGCCATTCTCGCTTTTGGCTTCGGCCTTCTTCGTGGGTCGGACCAGGCGGGAGACAGAAGGGGAGGGGTGGTCGGTGGCTGAGGCAAGACAGCCCCCCCCCCCCGTGGCCTGCAGGGCAGCAGGAGAGAAGGAGAGGACTCTGCCATTCTTTGGACCGCCTGCCCAACATCATCTCCTCCTGACCGTGGCCAGGCGGGCCCCTCGTGCCTCGAGGCCTCGCCTTCCGGATGGGCGTAACCGCGGACCTGTTGCACTTCGGGAGCTTCCGGAATGGGGGTAGGTACCTATTGAATTGTTTCTATCTCATGTGACCGTTATTTGGGCGTGGCGGGAAATGAGGCAGACATGTTGGGAGCAGGAATAGGCAGTGAAGCCTAGCTACCTCGTGGCTATTTTTTTTTGCTGTCAAACTTTTCGCCATTTCATATTTCTTATTACGCACTATTTCTAATGTTTCTTATTTTTAGTGAAGTCAAAAGCTCATCAGGGGGTTACTGACTTAGCCTGATTTCTTTTTATTATTTTTCTTTCTCTTCCTTAGCGTGTTTCGAGCTAAAGTTTTCTGTTAGTAGGGAACGGTGATCACTTCATATTTTTTATGTGTCCTTTTCACTAGGGGGTACTTCTGGACGGACCAGACGAGTTCCCTCCAATAAATGGTCCGGGGTGGAACGAGATTATCGATCAAAAGGGGAACATATATTCCTTCATTAGGGTATCATCCTGGACAGACCGAGCGATGTACTTCCATTTACTAGGGTAGCCTCCTGGACGGACCAGATGGTCTACTTCCACTAAATGGCCCATGAGCGGGGAGCATATGTCCTCCATAAGGGTAGTCTCCTGGGCGGACCATGCGAGCTACCCCCCAAACAGTGGGGAGTGGGTAGGACTGACGAATTCACAAAGGGGCATAACCTACCCTTTACTGCTTGCAAAGACTAGATAGAATATTTCTACTCCACGTTGTTTGCAGGCAGAAAATACCTCAAACGAAACAATTCCTGGAACAACAATGTCCAGGCAACCAACCAATCAGTGGGGAGAAAAACAGGCATGACGGATTACAACGGGGACAAATGTCTGCATTACCTGCCCTTCGCTATCCAAAAAGGAAGACAGAATATTTTTACTCGTCTCAGTTTGTAGACAGGGAAGATCTCAAAGAACAACAATCGATTATTAATCGACTTCAAACAATCCAGTGGGGAGAAAAGTAGGCATGACGGATTAATACCGGGGACAAAAGTCTGCATTACCTACCCTTCTCTATCTGCAAAGAGGGACGACGTTCCTATTCGCCGCTGTTTGCAAACAGAGAATGTCTCGTTCTCAGAAGAGAACCAATATGTCAAGTAGCCTTCAAAGCTAAATGAACCAATACCAATAATGTCGGCATACAAATACCGATTTTCAATACAATCAATCAATCAATCAGGTGGATAGAACCACCCTACCAATCAGGCGTAAGAACGCCCTACTTAATCTTACCCGGACCGGACCATACGGACAGTTCTTTGACTTCCTCCTCCAGCGCCCGATCGTTCTCTTACTCCATTGTAGCATTCCTGTGGGATTCCAGTCAGGACAATAGGTCACTCAAGGGAGGTCCGTTCAGAATTGGTGAAGTTCTGTCGATCGGCAGCCGGGCAAGGGCCCTCTCAAGGCAGGCATGCCCCGATCATTTAGATGTTCACTTCTTCGTCTGGATCTCTCTTACCGAACCTTATGTCACTGATGGACCCCGCGTTGGGACGCCAATTGTTGAAGATGAGCCCATAATCCTACCGATGCCCAGGCCGCTGGCGCAAACCGCCTCTTAGTTTCCATGTTGAATAGTTACCAAAAAAAGAGACGGGCGCTGGAAGCAGGAATCAAGAACAGAGTTTATTTCTCATGAGGAGAGCCAGTCATTTCGGACACGAAACACAGTGTCTTTCGGGAGGTGCTCTAACAAGTGAGCTGAGACTCTTGCTTTTATACCTTACAAAACATTTGGCATTACAGTCACAGCATTGTGAAGCGAAGGAAAGATAACCCTATAATCCTCGTGTCAATCCTACCCCACATGTGTTCACAATAGGGACCCTTTGACCTGCTGATAAGAGGGGAGGGCAATCACGCAGCTGAGTGTTCCGTCAACTGTTTAGGATGTGTGCGCCTGATCATAGCCCAGGGGGTGGGGTGGCTAGGATCAATAGTGGGTCCTTTGAAGAGGAGTGACTTCATACAATAAGGGCAGTAAATGGTATCTCCTGGCTTAGGCGATGGCCTCGCACACGTGTGGTCAGCCGGACTCGGGGGAAGGGGTCATCAAAGGAGAGGTATTCATGCTGCGTGGACAATCGAGCGCGGAGGGAAGGCTCGTTAACAGAGGGGTATTCATAGAAGAAAAGGAGGTGTTGGTCAGGCGCGGTCGTGACTCTCAAGGACAGGGCCTTGCAGAAGAAGAAGGTTTATGACTTGCCCATGTGAGGAGAAGGAGGGGGTCAGGGTGCGCGCAGAGTCAGAGTCGCACAGAGAGGGAGAGAGAGAAATCTTATGACCCGTACATGAGAGAGCGGGGGCAGTCAGGCGCAGCTTGGGGAGGGCTACGTCAGCTAAGGTGAAGGATGCCTCTTCAAGAAGGAATGGGGGGTTTTGTGCGAGTCAAGTAGGAGAGTTGCCTTTCACAGTAGGGTCGCGCAGAGGGAGAGGGTTTCATGGTCTATGCATGAGAGAGGGTTTAAGATACGCGCAGGAGAGAAGCCGGGGATTCCAATGGGTGAAAAAAAGGGCCATGGTGCCTAAACTGGCTGTACATATACATAGGGGTATGGGCTCTTACTGGCAGAGTGATACGGTCAATAGTTTACTGTATTCATGGTGCTCACAGGGAGAGGAGTGGGAGAAGAAGGGGAATGAATGCTGTCTATGTACATAAATTTCTTCAACTTTCACAGGGTGCAGCAAAACGTCAGCACTGGCCCTGTGTTCAACTCCCCTGCCACCGTGCATTGCAATGGGCATCTTACTTAACTTTAAAAAAATGTGGACATTCACTGAAAATTTAGAGATGACAGCGATGTTCTAGTTAAGAAATTGAATTTAAAAAACTGTACACGTTCACTGAAAAAAACAAAGGTTACCGGAACGTTATAGTTAGGCTCAGATTTCACTCTCACAAAACCAGTGATATTCAGCAGTTATGAGCTAACTGAGCTAACTATAATTTATGCCCCAACATTGCACTGCTTATGACCTCACAAATTAGATCACTCATGACATGGTCAGTGGCGTTCCTCATGACATCACTCATGACATCTCAAATGACATCACTGATGGTATTAGTTAGTATCAAGTTTAACTCATACAAAACCAGTGACATTCAGCAATTATAGTTAGCTGTGCTAACTATAACTCAAGCCCATGCTATGCACTATTTATGATCTCACATATTACATCACACGTGACATGGTCAGTGACATCACTGATCACATCTCTAATGACATCACTGATGACATCATCCAGTGCCTGTGAGTTAAAAAAAAAAAACCGTTGTGAGTGTTAAATATATTTATGGTGAAACAAAAAGAGTACACTGTTCCTATTCATGAAAAAGGGGCAGAAACGGAAGGGGGGAGTGAAAAGAGAACGGGAAAAAGACCTGAGTGGCAGGCAGGGAATGGTATCTAAGTTATGAAGAGGGGCTAGGTAAGAGGATGCGTGTTTGCAAAGGGATAGCTCCAATAAGGAGCAAGGGCCTTCACACACCCAGAAGGGTTTAATGCTTCATCATAGGGCAACTCCTTGTTGGGCCGGCGCTGCAATGCACAATAGGCCACGGAAGGGGGCTCTTTGTCGGAGGTCTTCTCAGTTTGCCGTCATGCAGCTTGAAGATGTTATGGAGGGAGCATATGTGTAGTGAGTATAAGTGGGATAGTGTAAGTGTGGTTTAAAAATATCACAGGATTCTCCAATGGTAGGTTAATCGTAGAGTACCTGTGCCATGAGTAAAAACACCTACTGGAAAGTCGTGAACTGGAGAGGGAAAAATTAAACCAGCTCCAGTTTAAATAGGTGAGTGAGTTGAGCAGGGGGTCGACATGTTTCAAGCCCTATACAGTACGAATGGATCTAGGCATTTCTTCAGGACCTAAACATCCTCATCTACTCCTAGGGGGCGCCGTGTGCTGTGTATAGAAAAAGGAAGTCACGTTCCCTAAAGTCTGAAGTCTTCTGTAGTCCTGCAAAATGGTAAATACAAGAGGTAACATTATACCTTCAAGATAAAACGTAGTCAGTGTGTCTGCTTACACAGGACCTACCCATGTCCGCCGCCCCTTGGACTAAGGGGGTCATTAGCATGGCCGGCGGACTTTGTTCGCCCGCCATACCCCCGGGAAATGGGACCGCCCACAATGCATGCGGCGGGCCCACACATACCATTAGGATGTGCCACACTGGCAGGCACATCCTGCATTTCTAACATTCAGCACCGCCAGAAGCAATGTCAAAAATTCAAGTTGTGCATTTGAATGTACAAGGTGACAGGCACCACACGGTGCCTGCCACGTTGTACATTCAAATGCCAGGAGGGTAGCATAGGTACCCCCATGTGCGCCCCCATCCCCAAAATACCTGGGGGCGCGCTAAGGGCCCCCAATGTGTAAGGCCGCATGGCTTTCCATGGGCAAATCCCTGCATGCATCCTGATATGGATGGTGGTGTCTAACAGACACCGCCACCATATTGGAAAGTTTTCCACCCGGTCGACTCATCGACCAGGCGGAAAACCAGCAGATGGTCTTTCCGTCCGCCGGGGTCCCCATCCTCATAGTAATATGGCGCGGGGAATTGGCATGCGGGCGGGTGAAAATGTCGGGTGGATCGCCACCACCATGCAAGCGGTGGCGATCCACCCGACATACTAATGGGCCCCTAAGTTTGGTCTCTCTTGCAAGAGCAGTGAGCATGTCTCAGTATGGACAGATCAACCCCCCTATTTAGGTGCACTTGTTTCCAGAAGGTGCACGTTTTTCTACAAGCTATCATTTTACCTCCTGTTTTCACCACTTCACAGGGCTACAGCAGAGTCCAGATTTTAGGGGGCGTGACTTCCTTTTTCTATACATAGCGAGAAGCAGATGTCTCCATAAGCATTCAGTAAAGAACCAAAGGAATAAGAGCATTTGAGAGGCCAAAGGAGGAAACCTTCTTTGAATATTCTTGGCCTGAGCAAAGTCACAGATTTAAAATACACTATTGAATTAAGCGTCACACAGTGCCAACATAAACACCGAAAATACAACAACCCCAAGACTTGTAGAAGTGTCTGCAATACTGTTTCGCTGAGATCAATTGTGTTTCCTTATGAGTAGAACAATAAATATTAGCATTAGAGATTATATTTCTGCAGACAGATGTAATTGCCTTCTGAAGGATTATGGTTATATTCTATACCAAATATGTTCTTCTGTTTATTTAGATATGTGTTTATTTTTTACCTCTTGGTATTTTGACATATGTATCCAGGATTGGACCACTTCTAAGTGCAGAAGTGGGAAGAGAGGGATGGGAAAGAAGGCAGTAGGTTTCTGGAGGTGAGAGATATGTCAAGCAGGGCCACGTTGTTAGGTGTAGGTACAGTAGCGCTATGGGGAACTGGCATGGGGCACTTTGATTTGCTTTCCATTCGACGCTGCCATTAGAGGTCACAGGCTGATGGAAACACAAGCATCCTTGTTATCTTCACCTGAAAATTATATTGTTTTCTTTAGGCAAAGCAATAGGTGGATTGTTTTCTGGAAGGTAGAACTCTGTGTGCATGACAGCTTTATCTAGAAAAGACGTAAAGAAACTCATATCTAGAAAGCCTCTACGTATGTTTTTTTGTAAAAACAAAATTGTGATCAAAATAAAGGGAGTTGTATATACTGTTGCTAATTTTCAAAAAATGTAATGTTAAAACATGAAAGCGTGTTTTGATATCATTAGTGAAACTTGTTGACTTTTAAATGTGTCGTAACACGAAGAGTACCTAGAGGTCAAAACATATCTGTCACTCAACTGTGGATACAGACCCCAGCACCATAAATATAACACAGTGGGAACAAACAGTGTAACTGAGTGTGATAATTACTGAGTTAAGACTCAAGAGAAAAGGGAAAAATTCCCATAAGAAGCCACCCTGTACCACCCTCTTTTACATCATTTGGGTACTCTTTGCCCAGGAGGCAAAACAAAACGGCCTGCCAGATGTTACCATGACCGTTTGTAAATGTGCATGAAATGTGTCAGTAGAGGGAGGTTATCAGAAGAGTTCTCAATGATAATGTGGCTACTGAAAAAGCAGTGTGAAGGTAAGTGAAAAATGATTAGTGGAGGAAAAACTAAAATTGGATAGGCTGGGTAGATGTTAATAGTTTATTGTTATCTCCCAGTCTCCCAAATTTAAAAGCCAAGTGCAAACACAGATTTGACATAATATCTGTGGTTAGTAGTGGTCGACATGTTTCAGCATATCAATGAAATAGTTTCAATGCCTTCTTCAGGACCAGTTGTAAATTAACTACTGCTTTTTAAGTGAGAAATAAAAAATGTGGCCAACAAACATTGCATTTCAAAGATCAGAATCTTGTGCGATTTATGTAAAAAAGGTGGAGCAGAAATAAAACAAACATTTTTTCTGACAAGATTATCACATTTTGGAACAGTAGACACGTTTACGTCAATAGACCAGTTCTTAAAATCATGTCAATAGATGGGAAAATTGAATATATTTGTTCGTTGGTAATTTAATAAGCACCTCATGTTCTTGCAGGCCACTTCAGGGTGCCTCTCAAGGAAAAGTGGAGAAAAACGGAAGAGGAAAGCAGAGACCAGGAGATAGACAGTAAAGATAAAAACAGGTAACATTCATTGTTACTAGAATAATGCGTTCCTCTTACCCAATAGGTACTCGCAAATTGCGCATGCAATTTCAAGGGTGCCAAAAGGAGACTCTATTGCACCCCTGAAATTGATATGTGAACACATGTTGCGCACACACATGCCCCAAGGGCATGTGTGTGTGTAACATGGAACTTTGAAACATGTACTTTAGTGAATTTTTCAAAGTTTTCGCTAATTATTATCAGATATAATTTTCCGTTAATTAGCAGACCCTAAGAGCGATATGGCTATTTTAAATGGCATCTTGCATTGCATTCAAGGCATAGCAATGTGAGATTCCTTAAATACAATTGCAATTTGCGATTTTTGCATTTGGGATGAAGCATCCCAAATGCAAAAATACCAGTCGCATAGGGGCAGATTCTGAGAATCTACCCGTTTGCGACCGTTTTTTTCCTTGATGCATGTGGCCCTTATTCTTTCAAAATAACGTTTTGCATTTTTCACAAGTGCTTATACTATTTGCTCAAAACAAACACGCATATAACTGGTGTAACTGTTATCATTACAATATCTTTTGGCGTTTGAATTATGTATATTGAAAGATATATTGTTCAGTTAAAATTAGCATACAACTGCAGTTTTCTCAGAGTAATGTGGGCACGCACACCACGAGAGACCAATTGAAGTCACTTCCGAATGCCACTCCCCCTGCCCCTTTTATCAGTATTGTAACATTTTAGGGAGGCCCAGGAAAAATAGGGGTTATTGCCTCAGATTCTGAAAATCGATCAAAAACTTTAAGAATGATGTCATGAGGCTTACCCTTACTATTGAGCCCAAAACTGGAGGTGGTGTGAAATTAAAGACTCAGGGCCTCATTTATGAGGCCCCTTGAGCCATCGGAACGTCACTTTTTGTGACATTCTGTGGCGCAGAAGCCTACGTTATATTTATCAGGCAGCACTAAACCACTTTATTTGGCTTTGTGCTGCCTGACAAATATCAGTGCCTTTAACGCAGTGTGTGTGCAATGGGTGTTGCTGGGGGCGTTCCCAGCAACATCCATGGCCTTTTGACACTGCCCCAGAATTACGAGAAATCGTAAATCTGAGGCAGTGCCAAAAGCTTACGCCTCCCCAGATATGTATCCCCGTTGCGCCTCCCTTACGCCTCCCCAGGGGCATAAGGGAGGCGCAACGGAGAGAAATGTCTTCATTTCTCCTAGGTTTTTTTTCCCTTTGCTATGTGTGCTGCATTCTGCAGCACACATAGAAAGAGGAAAAGCCTCCTGTGATAATTTTTGTACAGAGAGGTTTCCCTTCCTGTACAAAATTAATCATTGCCGCAACGCAGGCACCCTTGCACCTTTGTGCAAAGGTGCCTGCGTTGGCGCAGGCAGCCCATTGTGCGCCGGCGCAGGGGAAAAGGACTGGAATGCGCCGTATCTTATAGATACGGCGCATTCCTGCCCTTTTCTTTTGCCGTAGGGAAGCGCAGCAGGAAGGCCTGCTGCGCTTCCCTATGGCAAAACCTCATAAATGCGGCCCTTAGAACTCAAACGGCCATTCATCAGCAATTAATAAACCAATGTCCAGTCTCTGGTTTTAATTGAGAAGAAGAAAAAACACTTTCGTTTGGCACACAATGCAAAACTGTAGAAAACATCGGACACAACTTAGATGGTTAAACAAATGTTCTGGTGGGACTTTTACCTCTGGTACTCTCTCTGCAACATACAACAAGCATTTACAATGCAATGGTTTCGCCTTTGGAAAAGTTAGAGCTATTGGCATTGTAAATGACAAAATTTGTATTTATGTGTTGGTTTTGAAAACAGATAAATAAATGGCATTGTCATTTACATTGCCATTAGCCTCTGCAGTCACTCAGCAGTCCCTAGCACTCCGTAGCACTCCCTAGTCACTGTGCACTCCCTAGTCACTCTGCACTCCCTAGCACTCTGCAGTCACTCTGCACTCCCTAGCACTCTACAGTCACTCTGCACTCCCTAGCACTCTGCAGTCACTCTGCACTCCCTAGCACTCTGCAGTCACTCTGCACTCCCTAGCACTCTGCAGTCACTCTGCACTCCCTAGCACTCCCTAGCACTCTGCAGTCACTCTGTATTCCCTAGCACTCTGCAGTCACTCTGCACTCCCTAGCACACCCTAGCACTCTGCACTCCCTAGTCACTCTGCACTCCCTAGCTCTCCCTAGCACTCCCTAGTCACTCTGCACTCCCTAGCACTGCCTAGTCACTCTCACTTCCTAGCACTCATTATTTGCATATTGAGGGCTTCAATATAAAAGATGGTTCCCACTCCTGGCAAAATGTTGTCCCGGGCATATTGATTGGAATTCTTAGCGTATTGATGGTTCCCACCTTTGGTATTGGTGGCCATGGCATACAGGTGGAAATGCTTTGCATAATGTGAGAATCAATTTCATGATGGCAACCGCTGGCAAAGGCCACCTCTGACATATTGATGTCAATTTTTGAAATATTGGTTTTCACCACTGAATGATGTTGCTCAACCTAGTATAGTGGTGGCCAAGGTATAACCGTGGCAATTACTTGCTTCTTCTTGTTGGCACACATGGCATCAGGATTCCCACCCTTGGTCTAATGTTGATCCAAGCATGATGATTCTTGGCATATTGTAGACCTCCATGGCATGAGATAGTGATACATGGCATTCATGTGTGGCAGTGATGCATGTGAGTATGTGATGAAAATGACATATTGAAGTTTGATTGTCAAATGTGTATTCACGAAAAATGAAAAGATATTTGTGGCAAAACAGGTTTTATTTTATTTTTTCTTAATAAGCTTTTGTCATTTTGTTTGCTCTTTTCAAAAAGAAAATGTGTATTTGATAGCAACATATGTCTATTTTCAAAAATTGATCGGCTGATGTTTGGGGATAAGATGATTGCATTTCAACATGTCTGTTAGCCAGCTAGTTGAGTAAGAATCAGTAACACTCTGTATTGCTTGGGCCATGGAGACACCCAATTTGGATCCCGCACCCTCCAACTCAGCTGAGTCACTGACAATACTGAATATCTCTAATTTGGATTCATCACACAGGTTGTGTTTATTCAAAATAATATTATCGAAAATCAGCTATTAGCAAACAATACAATATCTGTACAAGATTTAAACAAAAAAAATTAATATTGCATCTTAAATCCTATACCAAACACAACACTGCAGTATTTACACCTAAAGCGCCTCTACAGGAGCAGAAAGTCACTAGCTCCCTCTTATTGCTGTATGCCTAAGTCTGTTTACAGTATTCTAGCCCAGCTGTGTGCAGCGCCCACGTGCACAGCTGTCTCGTGTCACGGGATGCACTCCTGTCTCAGGTCCATAGGCCTTTTCTACCACAGCTGCACCTCTCCTCCCACACAGGGCCCGCCTTTTAAAACAGCACACTGGTTGCATGCATCACTTTGTGGATGTTTGCACTGCCTGCACAACTTCATGGATTGGTTCCTGCACCTCTACTTCCTCGCAGGGCCTCAATTTAAAACGAAACACTGGTTGCATCACTTTTTGGCGGCTTGCATTACCTGCACAACTGCATGCAGTGATTCCTGCATCTCTCCTGCCTCGAAGGACTGCCTTCTGAAAACAATGCCTTGGTTGCATCACTTTGTGGCGGCTCGTACTGCCTGCACAACTGCATGGATTGGTTCCTGCAGAATACCCCCCCTTACTTTTCTTTCATGCGCACGTCCATCCCGCCCTCCACCCAGATGGTGCTGTTTGTATGTAGGGTGGAGACGTGTCCTGCAGAGAGGACACTGAGGCAGGAAGTGTTCCTGTAAGGAAAGAAGTCCTGGGGGAGGCATGCTGGGGAGGGGAGGCATGCTGGGGAGGGGAGGCATGCTGGGGACGGGAGGCATGCTGGGGACGGGAGGCATGCTGGGGACGGGAGGCATGCTGGGGAGAGGGGGCATGCTGGGGAGGGGGGCGTACAGGGGAGAAGGGGAAATACAGCGTCTGAATGTGTGCATGGATAGGGGGGAAGTGTGTCCTGAGGGAGAGGAGGGGCGTGGGAGAGGAGGCAGAGGGGGTGTAAGAGACAAGGGGCGACACAGTGTCTGGGTGCGTGCATGGATAGCGAGGTGTGCCCCGAGGGGGTGTAAGGGAGGGGGTGTCACACCGCCTGAATGTTTACATTCATGGGAAGCAGTACCTGGAGGGAGAGGGGAAGGAAGGGGTGATGTGCTGTCTGAATGCGTGCGTGATGTGGGGGGTGGGGTACCCGGAGGGGCTGGGGAGATGAAAGGGCGAGGGCAGAGCTGCGGACAATGTGTGCATCGACAGTGTGCCCCCCAAAAGAGTGTGCACATAGCACATAGGCATGTTGTGCGAGTACAGGGGGGGGGGGTAGGACTGCGCAGGAAGGTCTGCACCGGCATAGTACTTGGGGTCAGAGGGGGGCTTTATTAGGATGTAGTAAGGGGCTGTGACGACAGAATGTGAGGGTGCGTGCATGGATAGCGAGGAGTGCCCCGAGGGGGTGTGTAAGGGAGGGGGTGTCACACCGCCTGAATGTTTACATTCATGGGAAGCAGTACCTGGAGGGAGAGGGGAAAGAAGGGGTGATGTGCTGTCTGAATGCGTGCGTGATGTGGGGGGTGGGGTACCCGGAGGGGCTGGGGAGATGAAAGGGCGAGGGCAGAGCTGCGGACAATGTGTGTGCATCGACAGTGTGCCCCCCAAAGGAGTGTGCACATAGCACATAGGCTTGTTGTGCGAGTACTGGGGGGGGGGGGTAGGACTGCGCAGGAAGGTCTGCACCGGCATAGTACTTGGGGTCAGAGGGGGGCTTTATTAGGATGTAGTAAGGGGCTTTGACGACAGAATGTGAAGGATGCACGTGCACTAACACTAACACAAACGAGTGTTCTGGTTATGAGTGGTTTTGAGTTGGGTAGATTTGCACCTGTATTGCACCCACACACCCACTGTAGGACGTGCGATACGCCGTTTGTATTCACATACCGGGTCTTTTACACAGGCGTAGAACATATGCTGCCTGATTGGCTCCTTGTAACGAGACAAAGGGGACCAGATTGTTAACACTGTGGTTAAGCAATCCTGCCTGCTGTGAAGAATTGACTACAGCGCCGACGCCAAGACGGCAGCATCTGGATATCCGTCCGTCTCTATGACAGGCAATAGTAAAAGAAAGACTATGAGCAGGAAGGAGAAGGGGGGGTGGAGGGGGGAGGGGGGTGCTGCCCTGGCCGCTGGTCTTTGGGTGTAGGGTTCATGAGGGGCAGCACAGGTAAAACCTGTCCACATATGCAGATTACAGCTCTTGGGGCCTAATTAACTAACGATTTGTGAATCAGTAATCAGACGTAAACAGGTTAGGTAGGGACTGCTAAACAGGCTGTTTGCGATGTGCCAAGACTCTCTAAATTAGTGTTTCCTAAAATTGCACACTGCAGAAAGTAACGATTTCTTATTTTAGTGAAAGAAATTGCGAATTTGCTAATAGCAGTTTCCAAAAAGCGAGTTGATATTTAGGTTTATAAAACATTCACAATTTATTAAAACACGAGCAAAATACCATGGATTTGAAACACGTCCTTACCAGGTGCAAAGTATAAACAAGCGGCTGTTTGTTTGGGGAGGGGGGGAAGCGACCGGAGGGCAGGAGAGGAGCAGGGGACTCTGCTCAGTGTGCGTGTTCGCATATGAAGCATAGCTCCCAGTGAAGGCGAATGCTGGCTGAGTGCGCTGCCTGGGCATAAACATGTGACGCTCGTTGACTGTCGACCTCGGGTCCTGGAGAAACTCCACGCATTTCTCATCCTGAATGGGACAAGGGGCTTATGGCAGCATCGTTCGCACCACTCACAGCCGTCGATGGAAGTCGTTCAGACCAGTCAGCAGGACGAAGGAGCCCAGTTAACGTTCGTGCCCCTGAGCTGACATCCCGGGGTTTACCCCCAGTGATTAAAATGGAGGTCTGTCAAATAAAAGTACTCACAGCGTCACACCAAAATATTGTTATTGAGAGTGTATTAATAGCACATTGCATATCCTTACACACAAACAAAACTGAGCAACTTCAAAGATCCTCAATTGACAGTGGTAGAAATCCTGCTAACTCACACACATTTCCACTCCGTAAAGAATCCCCGAGGGAGGGGATAGAGACCTATCCCGGAAGAAAAAGGCCCCTTCAGCACATGTCCCTGCCATTCATGACTAAATAAAAAACAAGCACCACGAGCACAGGGAGGGAGGGGGGCGGGAACGGGCACAGGACAGCAGGAGGGGGGCGGGGAAGGGGGGGGCGGGCGGCAACGGCGCACGGACAGCGGGAGGGGGGAGAGGATCACGGCGCACGCACATTTATAAACAAAATGCTCCTTACCTGATCGCCTCGTGGGAACTCGAATCTTGCAGCCAACTCCAACAACAGACACTTTGAAAAGGAACAAAACAGGCCCACTCGAAAAAAAAAATAACACACACCCACCGCCGTGATGACAAACAGAAGTGGGTGGAGAGGGAAAAAATCGCGGGAACGCCCCCGAATCTGGTCCGGCCTTGACGGACAGATCTCTGTTCCAATGGCTAGCCTCCATTTATGGAGCTAGCCAATGGAACAGAGGGCGGGACTAAGAGTAAACTGTAGAGACATAAGATTTCTCTGGGGGCGGAGCTAAAGCTCCGTGCCCCAGGCGAAACCTAAAAAGGACCACTGAAGGAGTTCCCTGCGGGTTCTATGATAGGTGGTATTTCTGGGGGCCAACATGGATTTTACTATTGATCGTGCACATTTCCACCACTTCTCCGCTATCTAAGAACCCCCACTAAATCCCTCCCCATCCTGGGTGCACAATACCCTTTGTGTCCACAGTCGTTCCTTTTTTTGGCATGCAAGGTCTGCAGTCATCTCAGATCAGCAGCTGGTATGTGTCCTGCACGACCCACCAAGAGGAGATTTCGAGGTTCAAGCAAAGGGGCCATGGTTTATAATATAAGTAACTGGAGCACGCTAAGGTAAATAGCACCAGCCGAATATTTGAAAGGAAGTTGCACCAGGGTTGCACTGCCCATGTACTAGGGATCTTACAACTTGGCCTCTCCCTTGTTCACATAAAACCTTGCACCCAAATAAGCAAGGTGCCCACCCTGGGCCTCATTGGTGAATATTTCTTGCTGATATGGCCTTCTCTGATGGTATTGATCTTCTCTTGGCACTAGTAGACTTCTTAATACAACCACAGACTGTAGTTGAAATTTCTATAGCACACTGATCCTTCTGGTTATCAAGATGGCTGCCACAGAACCCATTACCAGTTCAGTTCCATGACATCATCATGCCCAGATATTGATACAGCCACCTATTCTGTGGAGACCATAGTTTTTTTGTTGAGTCCCAAAACATGATTAAGCAATAGAGTATTTTTCTTCTACCCAATAAGTTTTCCACATCGATTGATTGCAACCACCTGGTAGTCACAATTCCATTCAGATTTTAACTACATTGGGGCAAATTATATAAATGAGGCCTACTTTCATGATAAGATGATCTCCAAAGCAGAACCACCTGCAAGGTTGTAAAGAAAAAGGCAATCGTTTTAGGAAATTAGATTTACGTGGACTAGTATCTGAGTTTTAAAATCTGATCATGCTGTCTCTAAAACAGTGATCTAGTGGAAGTGTACAGCACTGGCTGCCGTCATCATTATAGCCTGAAGACAAGAACAGAAAGAGCAACCAAATTGGTGGCAGTGTGAAAATACCACAACAGTGCATCAAAACATTTATGAGATGCAGGAGAGGTTAACTGTTTCATTGCCTTCCAGAACAGTTACTGACAGAAAGAACAAATGATGAATTCCAATTTTTTTCAGCAGAGTGATAGCAAGAAATCTGGATTATTAAAATATGCGATTGGCAACAAGTAATCACATTTGACCATCTGTGCACTGTGCTTGATGTTATCTAAAATTGGTCTACTTTAATAGAGAGTTTTGTGAGCTCAATAGTGAGTCATGTAAAATTACTTTTATTTCTATTTTAATAGAAAATACAAAGAGATGAGTATGGGGCCAGTTATAAAGTTTAATGTTGCCAAAACCTTATGTTCTGAGATCCACAGAACAAATGTAGACATGGAAAAACACAGAAAATATTTGTCCCAAACGCATTTCAGCAGAAAACATCTGCATACAATATTTGAATTGTTACGTTTAAATAATGGGCTTTCCAGTATAGATACGTTAGCAGGCCTTCAACTGAGCAATACACCTGTGGATTGGATCCTTTGTGACGACCGAATTCCTGAGGAACTAAGACAGGAAGGGATTTCTTGGTTTCTGTTGTATCAATTGGAGTTGTTATCCACTGGTGTCCTGAGACCACAGTACTTCTGGACCCCAAAGTGGATAAACAAGTATTCCATTCCAGCACTCTCAGGGTAGCAAGAAAGACCAGTCCAACGCTTACTCAATGAGATGAGGTGGGTGAGACATACATAATACAGTTCACACCATGGGGAGAGGTTGTAGCCTTATGGCTAGAGCGTCCGAAGCTGAAGAACCGGGTTCATCTCGGCAATGACCCTCAACATCCTTTGATTCTGGGCAAATCACTTAATCTCCCTGTACCTAACAAAAAAGAGAATGTGTCCCTGTGTAATAAAAAAACTGGTGCTATGTAAAGCGCTCTGATACCCGATATCTTCGGTTCTAGTTTGCTCTATATAAAACTGTAAAACATAAATTAATACTAGCTAATAAGATCCATGTCCAGTCAGTCCTGAAGCAAAACATGGCAGGAGACTATCGTAATCTGTGCCGGGATGTGGACAGTTTGGGGGAACGAGTGGCGGCAGCAGAGGAGGCGGACCAGGCTAGGAGTGAAGAAGTCAAGCAATTGCAACAGGAAGTGGTTCGCCTCCGTGAGCAGTAAGTCGACCTCCAGGCACACGTGGAGGACCTTGAGAACCGAACAATATAAGGGTCCGTGGCGTGCCATCCCGGGCAGAAGGGAATAGTGTCACTCACTTCTTGCAGGGCCTATTTCGGGAGATCCTAGGGGAAACGGACGACTTCGAAATTCGCATCGACAGGGCGCACAGGGTGGGCCTTGCACGTCCAGTACCTGCCCCCCCCCAGACATCCTAGCGTTCTTACCTGACTTTCCCTTAAAAGAAAGAATCCTAAAAGAAGCACGCCAGAAGCAGCCCCTCCAACACCAAGGCGTCCCTGTGGCGCTGTTTCGGGGCCTATCGGCCATCACCCTGCAAAAGAGGAAAGCCTTTAGAATCGCCACCACTTTCCTGCGCGACAAAGGGATTCCTTATTCCTGGGGTCACCCCTTCAGACTAATCTTCAAATGGAATGGGGCCCTGCAGCAGCTCAGGTCCTTGCTGGACACATGTGCCCTACTGGGTATCGACCTCGACGAGGACTCATCAAAGGAAGATGCAGCTTTACGTTCCTCACAAGGAAGCACACCACGAACCTCAAAAGATGAATGGCAGTGAGTGGGTCGCAGACGCTCACCCAAGGCGTCTCTCAGGCCAGATCCGGCAACGATGGCACAGGAACAGGCATCGGCCATCCAGGAGGTGTCCAAAGACACAGCAGCACCGGATTGAATCAGCGCCACAAGGGGGTCTCTCTTTGCACTACTACAATGCGGGACCGGGGGGGACAGGTGGGGGCCAACGGGGTCGCCACTGCCACATACTCCTCCACGTAATGTTACCACATGCCTGAACTGGTTGTTGACTGGTCTGGGACTATGACAAATTCTTGGGAGTTCTTGGTTGGGGTTAGGGTGGGGAGAGGGAGGGAGGAGGGCGTGGGGGTTCAGGGGTCCAGGGGAGGGAGAGGGAGATTGCGGGGTTCCTTTTGGGGGGGTTTGTTTCTGGGGGCTGGTTGGGAGTGGGGGTAGGGGTTCAGGGTGGGAACCAGTGTGCCGAGGGGGGTTCAATGTGCCGGATCGATTGCCATACGCATACCTGTTACACCACAATGTCATCAACCTCACATAGCACTTTTTCTCCCTTCACTTCGAGATGACAGACTCGGTCTTGAAGGTATTGACCCTTAATGTGAAGGGCCTGAATAATCCCGTTAAACGGAGGGCAGTGATCTCCTATCTGGAAACCTCAGGGGATGAGAATTTTTTACTCCAAGAAACCCATTTACTTGCGAAGGATTGGCACAGGATGCGATCCCGCGCTTTCCCCCACCAATTCTTCTCTTCTCTACCAGAGAAAAAAGCAGGGGTGGCTATTTTGGTGTCGAGGCGCTTCCAGGGACAGATTGGTGATAAAATGGGGGAGATCAAAGGTAGGCTCCTAGCATATAGCTTCCTATTAGGTGGCCAGCAGCTGACAATAGGTTCCCTGTACACTCCGAACACGGGACAAGAACCCTTTCTGAAAGGCGCCATCTCGGCGACGCTCCGATCCCCTGACCCTCTTTTGCTTACAGAGGGGGACTTCAACCTGGTGATGGACACTAACACGATAGATCTGGGCATAGATATGGGGATACAGGCACTTTCTCCACTGCAGGCAAAACTTGGCTACACGAGCGGAGTTGGTGGATTTATGGAGAGCCAAACACCCATGGGGCGTCACAATATACATTTTACTCCCATGTACACCGCACTTATGCCAGACTAGATCACTTTCTCGGATCCTCTGACTTGGCCGGCATGCTAGCCGACATTTGCATTGTGCCAGCAGCTCTTTCAGACTACGACGCAGTGGCACTTACACTCACGATTCCCAAAATCGGACATCCCCCTGGGAAATGGAGGTTACACGAAACTCTCCTGCAACGCCGGGAGATCACTAAGCAATTTCGCAAGTGTATTACTTACTACCTGACCATTAATGACATACCAGAGATCTCGGCCCGGCCCTGTGGGGAGCCCTGAAATCGGTGGCTCGTGGCAAACTCATTGCAATAGTAGTGGCGGAGGCTAGGGACCGTAAAGCGAAACGAGTGGATCTGACAGCCCAGGTCACCAAACTCGAAAGGGTCCATAGCCGCACTGGGGCTCCAAGAATCTGAAAGCAATTAAAAGCTGACAGAGCCCAATTGGCCAGCTTAGATATGGACAGAGCAGAGTTTGCCGCCTTGCGCCTTCGCCACACTTACTATGTGGGGGGGAATAAGACGGGTTGCCTACTCGCTAGCGCACTGAAGGCAAAAGCCCAGCGTTCAAAGATTCAGGGTCTAAAAGACAGGAATGGCGATGAAATCAGGGAGGAGGCACAGATCGCAGAGGCGTTTCGGGACTTTTACTCCTCCCTGTACAGAGCCGATACTATCCCAGGTAAGGACATCAACGCATACCTGGAGAATGTGGCGACCACAGCACTCTCCCCGGCGAACGCGGACGCCTTGGAGGCCCCCATCCGAGTGGATGAGGTGGGGGAAGCTATATCCCTCCTTCGACCCCTCAAGTACCCAAGCCAGGACGGCTATTCTGCCGGTTTTTATAAAGCCTTCAGCCCGCTATTAGCTCCATTTCCTACTCGGCTTTTCAACTCCTTCTGCGGACCGGGCTCCATTCCTCCGGATATGATGGAAGTCGAGATTGTGGTTCTACCTAAACCTGGCAAGGAACTCACACACTGTTCAGCGTTCTGCCCTATCTCTCTCATTAACTTGGACTTGAAACTCTTTACAGGCGTGCTAGCTGCACACCTTGGGCCGTACCTGCCTGGGATTCTTTAACCCGATAAGTCGGGCTCCGCCCTGAGCCGGCAGTGTAGTGATAACACGAAACGGATCCTCCACTTAGTAGACAAGGCCCATTTCCAACAATCGGATTCAGCCCTGTTGGCCATTGACGCAAAGAAAGCATTTGATCAGGTCGACTGGTCTTTTTTACAATGGGTCCCGGCCCATTTCAGGATAGGAGATCGCTTTCAATCCTGGATAGCGAGCTGTTATCACCACCCCCAGGCGCGGGTTCGTCTGGGCGGCTTACGCTTGAGCCCATTCGGGATCCAATGTGGCACGAGGCAGGGGTGCCCCCTCTTGCCTCTTTTGTTTGCTCTATATGTGGAGCCGCTAGCACAAAAGATCCACGATAATCCAGATATTGGTGGCATCACTTTTGGTGGAGAGCCACACACGATTGGCCTCTATGCCGACGACATTATAGCTGCTCTCGATCACCCGGAACGCTCGGTCCCCGCGTTTCTGGGGGAGGTGGAATCCTTTGGTGAAGTGTCCGGCTTAAGGATGAATAGGGGAAAATCACTGATACTGCCTCTGGGCAGAAATACCCATTTTGATGCGGGCACGCCAGAGTACGGAAAGGGCCTGCAGACGAGAACGCAGATCCCGTACTTGGGTATCACCCTTACCTCATCCACAGACTCGACTGTCGCCCTAAACTACGCAAACCTTACATCCCATATCCGTGCAGATCTGACACGGTGGTCTAAACAACCACTCTCCCTATTGGGGTGAATTGCAGTGGTGAAGATGTCGGCCCTGCCTAAGATTCTATATATTTTTCAGACTATCCCGGTGAGTCCTCCAGCTGGCGCCATCGCAGCCCTACAGGGTGCCTTTCAAAAATTCATCTGGGGGGGGGAAACGCCTGCTCTTACACAAACAATTAGCCTATTGGGGCGTGGACGAAGGGGGTCTTGAGATGCCCAATCTCCAGCAATACTTTCAGGCATCACAGCTCCGCTACCTCGTGGAATGGTAAAGACCGGAATCTGAAAAAAGATGGCTGTTCCAAGACAGGGCGATGGCCCGGACGTCCCTCTGGAAGATCCCATTTCTCCACCGGAAAGACAGACCCCGGTACCTCCAGAAATCACCCATCACCCGCACCGTCTTGCAAGTCTGGGACACGGTCGCAGTTGGGAGAGACCTTATGACCTTCCCCTCCCCGCTCACTCCCCTTTTCGACAATCCAGAGCTCCCACCAGGCAATGACCCTCACGCCTTCTTACAGTGGCGCGGTACCAGCTGCAGGTCAGCAGGTCACATCTGTGATCTACAGGGTTTTCTTCCCCTCTCAGATCTGTCTCAAGGATATGGTGTTGTCTCACCCCGACTTTTTCAACTCCGGCACTGGCTCACACATCCTGATTATGCCCCACTAGTAGGCAGACGAATGACAGACTTTGAAAAGTGGCTAGTGACGAAGGAATCCAATAAAAGTCTCATCTCGGAACTCTATCAGCTGCTTTCACCCCCGCTCAAGTCAGGTCGTGCAGCAGGACAGAAATGCTGGGAGGTAGAGCTAGAGAGGACACTGACGGACTGGGAATGGGGCTACATATACTATAGGGGTTCCCACACGACACGCAACACTACAGGCAGAGAAGCGGCGGTGAAACTAGCCATTTACTGGCACCTTACCCCATTTCGACTCAACAAAGGGAATCCAACTCGTAGCGCGCTTTGCTGGAGGGGTTGTGGGGAGCGGGGTACTATGACTCACCTCCTTTGGGACTGCTGAGAAGTCAGGGACTGGAAAGTGGTATTAGATGATATAGACAGCACTTTCAACACTGAAATCCCGAGATTTCCGGCCTACACTATCCTAGGCCTCCCCAATGCGATCACCTTCCCTTTGAAATCCATCGGGGGGCGTCAAATGGGGATTGCTATGCAGGCTGCATCTCAACACATCTTGTCACTCTGGGGGACGACCACTAGGCCCACTCACACGGGATGGCTGCACAAAATCTGGTTCACACTGGGAATGGAACGCATTCAGGCCACACTTACACAGTCAGCCAATACGTTCCGCAAGATTTGGTTATCATTATTGTCCCTTCTCTCGAAGGAATTTAACGAAATTAAATGCCCTAAATACCTCCGCTTACTGCGCCTTACAGAAAACCCAAATGACTCTCACAGATCCAATGAAGAGACGAGCTAAGCGAATCGTGGAAATCTTGATGATTGCTCCACTAATCCGGCACACTGGTTGGGGTGGAGGGGGGGCTTGGGAGGGTTGGGGAGCGGGTTTTTGGTTTGTGTTCTTGAGACTATGCTCTTTGAACAGGCTCAATACACACAAATTCTGCTTCACATCTATGGTTGGACCCATGTATCTCGATTGTAGTCTGCTTTATGGAGAAGACATGCTTGTCTGTCTCATATGCTAATTGTCTAAAAAGGATTCCCCTGGGAAACCAGTATAACACACCAATATAGTACACCACTCTTGTAGTCACACTCAGCATCCAACAGACATTCTGTAACACACTCTCAGGTTTATTCTACCCTTAACGTGAACCAGAAAAGCAAATCAAGGAGGAACAATGATGTTAAAAAAGAGATAGACAAACAGTTTATTAAAAATTGTGATAAAAGCAACTATGTAGTTAAAAATTAACTACAATATGAATGACAGGTTAAAAACATTTCATAGAAACACAGTAATCATAACAGTGGGACAGAAATTACAGCAAGACAAAAATGTATATCAGATCAGGGAACAACACGGTATTGAGACTTATGAATAAATAATATTTGATGCAAAAAGGCTCTAGGTAGACTTTAAGATAGATACTCAAGAGCTATAGAATGCATCCGTCACGTATCAGTGGAGTATTCCCAGAGAAAAAGCATCGACGCGTTTCATATGCTACCTATATGTGGAACCCTTCATTTGCAATGTATTGCCTGTGTCTTTTCTTGAAACCAATAAAAACAGATTTGAATTTAAAATATACTTAAAATAAAATATAGTGCTTAGAGTCCGCTGCCCTATTCCCTCAATCCCGATGTTTTTACCTGTTTCCAGTAGCAGGCACTTGGCCCAACCACACAAGTGAGGTATATTTTACTCAGGAGACTGAAGGGAACACTGAGTGGTAGGACATTTGTGCTAGCATGGTGATCCCAGGCAGAAATATGAGGAAAATTAGATTTTTCCAGCTAAATTATAGTTTTGCAGTGGATTCTAGTTAGGAAAACGTTGAGGGATCCAGGAAAGCCACACATCCATGGACTCCCCCAAGTGTGTAGTTTTCAGAAATATGTGTGTGTTTGATAGGTTTCCCTAGATGGATGCCGAGCCGGAGACCAAAAACGCATGTGCGTCCCTCACAAAACTTGGTTGTTTTGTAATTGGTGGTTTTGATGTTCTCCACAATACATTTTTGGCCACTTCCCTGCTGCGGGTACTTGGCCCACCCACACAAGTGAGGTAACATGTTTATCGAGGTACCTGGGGAAATGCTGGGTGATAGGAAATTTGTGGCAGCCCCGTTGTCCCTCAACATTCCCACACCGAAAATGGAGGAAAATTTCCCTAGATGGCAGCTGAGCCTGGGAGCAAAAACTCAGATGACCCCCTTCAAAAAACAGGTAATTTTGTGATAGATGGTTGGGCACTTGTGTTTGGGTCTCTGGCTTGCAGACATCTTGGGGAACCTAAAAAAACCAGACATTTCTGAAAACTAGACACCCATGAGAGTCCAGAGAGCTGTGACTTGCGCCGGTCTCCTAACATTTTCTTTCCCAGAATCCACTGCAAACCTCAAATTTTGCTTAAAAGTCACATTTTCCTTTAATATCAGTGTGGGAAAGTTGTGGGATCACTGCACGGCACAAATTTCCTACCACACAGCTCTCTCGATAAAAATGATACATTACTTGTTTGGATGGGCCAAGTGCCAATGATATGGAAGGGCCAAAATTGTGTAGAGATTGAGGTGGCCCAAAGCGGGTCCAAAAGGGCAGTTTTTTAATACGTTTTTAGGCTGACGTTTCTTTAGCCACCCACATAAGTGAGGTATCATTTTTCTCTGGAGACAAAGGGGAATGCTAGGGGGTAGGAAATTTGTGACTGCGCAATGATCCTACAACGTACCCACATAGAAATGTGAGGAAGATGTGACTTTGTAAGTAACTATGAAGTTTGCGGGGGAATCAGGGAAAGAAAACTTCCTTGCAAACTACACCACCAGCTAAGAGTCAGTACATGTACACCACCATCCATCCCCACTACCAGCCAAGAGTCATCCATGCACACCACCAGCCAAGCACCATCCACACACACCGCCAGCCAAGCGCCATCTATGCACACTGCCAGCCAAGAGCCATCTACGTACACCACCGTTATGAACCCCAATGTACCGCTATATAGGCCTAGGTAGTTGCACGACCTTTTACCTACAATTGTCCTACCTTGCTCTACATAATGGTTCTGGCACTGACCTTCTTCCTAATTAGGTGCTGAATAAATGTTGTGTGGTTTTCTCAGAAAACTAGCCTAATTTATTATGCATGAGGATTCTTAGTATCACAGCAGGATTACCATCTTCTGCATATTAACTCTGTCATTCTTGGCAGACATGCCCACAGTACCATGACACATCTAGGTAGAACCCACAAGGGTACCCTTCGGGTATATAAGTACCACATCTTCACTGGGCAAACCAGAGTAGGAACTTCCATGCTGACTTGAGACATTGAAGTCACTGCACGCAGACACTCCAGCATTCAGTGGCCTGACATCCCTTGCGGGGTATCCAACTCGAGACCAAGACGAGGCCCTTCATTCTTTCACATCAGGTAATGGGGTTGGTTCCTTCCTAGGGGGATTCTTGGCTATACATCTACATACATGCTAGGTACACTTAGGTACATCTAGTTAGGGTTTGCATCGTAGGAGTACGCATTATTACTGCCATGTATGTATATATTCACTGTTTTTGCACCCTGGCATATAGTTGTTGCAGCACATGCATTTTATTCTAGAATGATGTTGGATCAATAAATGTTTATTGAAAACGTCCTCACCCTTTATTCTGTGTATCTCTTTGATACAAAGTGAGCACGATTGACTGAGCAAAAAGTACCGTACTGTTTCCACGATCCCTGATGGGTTAGGATTGTCATGTTCGCTAGTTGCCACAAAGTTTAGTGGCACTGTGAGATAGCTGGTCTACAGACTAACATATCCTTTGGGGGTGTCTGGGGTGTCATTCTGAAAACCAATCCCTTAGTTTATGATGTCTAAATGCAAAAATCCTATATAGATTTGTAGGAACTACACAACATGACCAGCCAAATGCCATCCATGCACACAGTCAGCCAAGCACTGTCCACGCACACCGCCAACCAAGTGCCACCCACGCACTCCGCCAGCCAAGCAGGGCCGGACTGGGAACAGCAACCAGCCCTGGCATACTGCTGCTTGGCCGGCCCTGGGAGGGTGGGTGCAAGTTAAAACACTGATCTAACTTTTGTTACTGTGTCCGATATTGCAGTACTGCTGTAAAACCGGCCATCAGTGACAAAACTGGCCCCCATGGTCAGAAATCCGGCCTGACCCCTTCGGCCCACCGGGGAAATGCCTGGTGCCCTCTACGGCCAGTCCAGCCTTGCAGCGAAGCACCATCGATGCCTACAGTCAGCCACGCACCAGCTCACGTACACCACCAGCCAAGTGCCACTCCACACACACCACCAGCCAAGTGCCAATCTACACACACCATCATCAAGCACTATTCAACACACACCATTAGCCAAGTGCAAGTCCACACAGACTGCCAGCAAAATTCTAGCCAAAGGTCAGTACATGCAGACCGTCAGCCAAACTCTAGTTCACACCTACAAACTCCCCCTGGTGTCTAGTGGTTTTTTGCACCTGCTTGTGGGTAGATGAGACACCTGCTTGTGGGTAGATGAGACTAAAAATATCTGAAACAACTAAAATGCGGCCCTAAAAGAAAAAAGTAAGTGTGGGTTCAAAATACGTTCCGCTCGCGGATTTTGCGGATTTTTCGCAATTTTGCCATCCGCGAATGTTGCGAAATTGCCAAAAAATCCGCCCGTGAGCACAGTGGCATCTTCGTGTATAATATGCAGGCAGGATTCATTCTGGCACGATGCTTCTGTCACAAAAATTAAACCTCAACAGGAAGCAATTACAGATATGAGCAGGTGCCAGAGTTGAAGCTCTAATTCAGTTGCGCATTAAATCAGCCCAAACAACTAGTGAGCACGATCCAGGTGTACTTCCTCCCCATATCTACCACCTACAATTAGATGTAATCCTTTATGGAGGTCTTTGCATCCACGAGTTTCTCGAGCGCAATCCCCATGTTCTTCCTGTGACCAGGAGGCTGCTTCCTTCTCATGTGCTGCTCTGATCGGTCTCTGACCCTTTATAAAGAAGAGGCATGTGAACTCGCATAGAAGCCCCCGCACGTTTGGCCCACGCCCCACACACACTAGGGTATGCAACGTTTTCCCGCCGTTTCCTCACTATGATGGACAGCTCACTCGAGGGACCCCGGCGCCTGTCGGCATAGTGGCAAAGTTACAGACACACTTCACTGGAGAGAACTCTTCTGGGCCTTTACGCAGCTGTAGTGTAGCAAAAGCACTATACATTTACCCAACGAGGTAGCACTTACTGATTAGCCAGTAGAAAGTACTCCAGTTGAGTAGAGATATGGCACAACCGGTGGCATCATCGTGGATAAATATGCAGGCAGGATTAATTCTGGGACAATGCTTCTGTCACAAAAATGAAACCTCAACAGGAAGCACTTACCGATATGAGCAGGTGCCCGAGTTGAAGCTCTAATTCAGTCGCGCATTATAATCAGCCCAAGCAACTAGTGAGCACGGTCCAGGTGTGCTTCCTCCCCATATCTACCGCCTACAATTAGATGTATTCCTTGATGGAGGTCTTTGCATACACGAGTTTCTCGAGTGCAATCCCTATGTTCTTCCTGTGACCAGGAGGCTGCTTCCTTCTCATCTGCTGCTCTGATCGGTCTCTGACCCTTTATAAAGAAGAGACATGTGAACTTGAATAGAAGCCCTGCCCGTTTGGCTCCACCACACACACACTAACGTATGCAACGTCTCCCCGCCCTTTCCTCACTATCATGGACAGCTCATTCGAGGGACCTCGGCGCCTTTCGACGCAGTGGCAAAGTTACAGACACACGAGGGTGAAGAACCGGGTTTTAGAACCCAGCGGCGCCAGGGGAAACGCGCGATGTCTTCAAGTTCTCCTGTCTTGGCATACAGAGACACGGGACACTTCTTGGTGACGTCAAAGATCAAATTTATTGGTTGCAACCAGGAACAGAAGTCTACGAAGCACGACACGGGTGGTTCGCCAGAGACTGCACACTTTCGTATTGCGAGACATCGTCTTTTATGCCAAAAATTACGCTTCAGGCAAACATTCCTTATTTACATTTGACCAATCCCATGTGTACACGACAAAAGCATTGCATGATGACAAGCCCACATTTCAGTTGTCCAACCCACCATCAATTACACAGGAAAAGCCCAACATTCTTGCTCGAACAGGCCGGACGAAACCCATAATAAAAGACCTCAACCCAAACCCTAAATAGGCCATAAAAGAAGGAAAAGAAACTGATGAGAAGCAAGATAGAAGGGTGTGTGCATGTACCATAAACTCAGCAATGTCCAGCTCTTTGATCTCTATCTTGACCAGCTGCCGAGCAAGGAACTGGCCTAACAAGTTTAGCTTTGGGCAATGGAGTCAGCTTTCTCAGGTCACACAGAAGTCAGCTAAAGGTGTATGTGTCCCAAGGACTCGTTCGGCCGCAGTCATCGGCCTATGTGAGGGCAACCACAAAATGGCTGCCGTACACAAAATGGAACTCAAAGGTTCAGAACAAAATCCCTAATTTCATAGTGAATCCATCACTCGAACATGACGAAAACACTCGTGCATACTACGCTCGTCATTTGCGGTCCGCTGTCACCAAAATCGTCACGATACGACGACCTTTATGAAACGGGTTCAGAATCACGGAACCTCAGACCCTCCTTTTGCCCTTACATAGGCAATCACCTAGACTCACGTCAGTCTGAATCCAGGTTTATATTCATCAAATCATCAAGATGTTGCTGTAGCATCATCCTATTACTTAGCACATCTCTTTGGACAGGTCTCTTTGCACACGAGGTAGCACAAAGGCCACATATAGTAGGAGCACACTGTACACAAAGACAGAACAGGAAAAGAATGGCTAAAACCATCCCAATGATCATCAGAATCTTCCATCCCCAGGTGGATAACAATCCCCAAAACCATCCCATTAACGACCAATCTCCTTCGTCCACATGTATAGACTCGGAGATCTTGTGCGGCTTGGAAATGGCTTGGCACACTGTCGGAGCGTTGTCTGGAATGAAAACGCATCAGCTCGATTAAATCAATTTACATACCCCTCCTCTGTCTGCAAGTATGACATCTAACGCAACTCTGTTCTGTTCTGTTCTGGAGAGTCATAAGACGATCTGACGGGAGCTCAGCAGTCAAGTTTCTAAGGGCACCGGCAGTTCCAACTACGGTGGACTCAACCACTCTCGTCAATTGCCGTATGTTCCTGCTGTTAACCATAGGTCCCCAAAACGGGAGAAAACCCTTCAGAAAATCTCCCCATTCTTGTCCTGCAGTATCTTCCTTACGGAAGACACTTCTAACAACTCTCGTCTTGTGGTAATCTGCCACAGCTGTATACGTAGGAGGCAACAGGAACGAGACAAAACATGTGCCCGAGAAATCAGGGGGCAACCATGTGTACGCTCTATCGTAATAAGTACCCTTAGCTGCTAGAAACGATGAGGAAGTCCGAGACGGAAAAACATATGTCTCAGTGCAAACACTCTTCCCTAACTGAGCTCTCGGATTCTTGCCATTACCTTGCAGACAATAATGACCCTGATGGGGTACAATCCAAATCGGAGAGGATCTTTTCGCTCGCTGGTTCTCACTCAGACTAACTCCATATCCAGTCATGTTCCATCCAATATACGCTAGCATCTCATCTCTCGGGATAGTCTCATAGGAATCTATTCCTCTAATCATATCTACTATTCCCTTAACTAGAGCACTATTCTTTGGATTGTCTTTCACAGAACGTAAGGGGGAGAATTCACGAGCATAGATGAACATCGTTCTGTATGCCCACACAGAACCATTATAGCTGAATGGCAAGACCAGGTAAGGAATACCTTTATCAGTAGTATGGGGCATAAGACCACACACCCAACAATTAGGTGTGTTCATTACTAGCTGGTGTTGGTGCAAAAGCTGAACAAAGGAGTTATTAACGAATTCCAATCTTCTAATGGATTCATGTTCCGGCAGCGGGTGAAAAGAATGCGAAGAAACAGTAGGAGGAGGCATAGGTTGTGCAGTGGGTGCAAACGTCACTTTGAAAGAGAATATGATATATCCCATCAGAAACATCATTAAGCTAAGTAACATAAAAAGACATAATATTAAAAAACACTTTCTGCTCATCACTGTACATATTTTGCTCTTAAAGGCCATTCTTTCAACAGGTCTCTCCATCTCGAAAAACTCCATCCTCTAACCGTGCTGTTCGCGGCGGTTGGGTCTTCCGTGCTAAGGAATGCGTCTGCCAGTCCAGGGAACGCCCTAGGACCGACCAGAACCGTCGACCTTGTGTCCTCGGCTTGCACTCCCAAGTCTTTACACCGCGACCTTACAGCTGAACCCGGATGGCAGTTCAAAAAACAAAAATCGGTCAAAACAGTTTCTCAGAGGAGAACTTAACCATTTCTATTGGCTCCTGAGGTGGTGACTCGTGTGTGGTAGGGCTCTGCCAGCACGTTTGCCTGCCTGCACTAGCGGCGATACTCTTGCTTTTTAAAACGGTATTTTAAAAGTGAACTACTACTTTTAAGGTGCATATTGTGTTTTTACTGCCAGAAACAGGGCGACCCTGCTCCTGTGTTTCACTTACTTGGCCAGGTTCGTCCGTGCGAGCGGACCCGCCATCTTTAGGGTAGCCCGCACTAGCGGTCTAGTGGTTGGGGAGCAGGCTCCATAAAGAAAGGACACTGGGGCGAGCGCGCAATCATTTCTATTGGCTCCCGAGGTGGTGACTCGTGTGTGGTAGGGCTCTGCTAGCACGGTTGCCTGCCTCCACTAGCGGCGATACTCTTGCTTTTTAAAACGGTATTTTAAAAGTGAACTACTACTTTTAAGGTGCATACTGTGTTTTTACTGCCAGAAACAGGGCGACCCTGCTCCTATGTTTCACTTAATTGGCCAGGTTCGTCCGTGCGAGCGGACCCGCCATCTTTAGGGTAGCCCGCACTTGCGGTCTAGTGGTTGGGGATCAGGCTCCATCAAGATAGGACACTGGGGCGAACGCGCAGCGGACGCTCGCAGCGGGCGCGCCGATGGCGCTCCGAAGGCCCGCCAAAGGCAAGCCCGTCTGCGCCCGTCCGCGCCCAAGCCACGCCTAGTGCCAGTTATGCTGCTCAATTTACTTGTGGGAGTACTTCTCCGCCGGTTACAGTCCCCCCACTATACTCCCGAGAGACTCTACTCAACTTGGGTGAGCATGCTCATGAGGGGCACCTCTCGTTCGCAGACTCTGCTCTTCCATTGAATGACTTTGTGATCGGGGCTTCCTGTCTTGTGTACTTCTCAATGTTAGATCTTTGCCCAAACACGCAGAGGAAATCCAACTATTGGTGGAATCACATCAGTTAGATGTCTTGTTCATCACCGAGACTTGGACCCACCCTGACTGTGAAATCGAGCTGGGTTGGGCCTGCCCGCAGGAATATAAAATCCTTCACCTCCCCAGACCTAAAGGACGGGGCGGTGGGGTTGGGGTGATTTAAAGAGCTTCCTGGCAGGTCAAGACCATAGACTTGGATCCGGTCACTGGGGCTGAGTTGCTCGGCCTTTCTATTAATAGTCACACTGGGGTTATGTTTACGGTGATCATCTGTTATAGACCACCCGGGACCTTCAGTATCCAGCAACAACAGTCATTACTTACCACTTTTACCAATATGGCTGCTTCCCACACTAAACTGATAATCTTAGGGACTTTAATCTGTGGCTGATTGGCTCCCTAGATATGGGTTTGCTTAACCTTCTTCATTCCTGTGAAAGTGTTGGTCTCCACCAATATGTTATGGAACCCACTCACAGGGCAGGCCACCGGCTTGACTTGATTTTTTCGGTCCCACAGCTAGTTCACTTGAGTGAAATCCTGCCCATGGACTGGACTGATCATCTCCTTCTTAAATTCTATGTTAGTAGTAAGGGGACCCTAACACATGCACATGGCACTACTACTGAATTTATGTGTAGGGACTGGAGAGCCCTCGGGAGGCTGAGAACTACGGATGCTGTATTCAAGGTCGAAGACAGTTTTTCTTCAGATTGTCAAGTCAATGAGAATTATGATACTTTATGTCTCAGGATCACCAAGAGGGTAGACTCCCTTGCTCCACTAAAACTACGCAAGTTTATGGGCAGAGTTTCGGCTCTGTGGTTCAATGATTCTTTAAAGGCTTTAAAACTAGCCTGTAAACAGGCTGAAAGAAAATGGAGGCAAGGATATACTAATGCTAGCAGACTGCTCTGGAAAGCTAAACTCTCCGAATATAAAGCCCTGATTCATAAATGCAAATCTGACTACTTCTGTTCCACGATATGTACTTCTGCAAACAGCTCCAAAAGCATCTTTCAGATTCTGAACGGTCTAACTCAACCTGACTGTTCAAACAAATTGACCCCCCATACGCAGGCTCTTTGTGATAATTCGGCTCTGTTTTTCAAAGACAAAATTGAGGTCATTGTTCACAAATTGTGTACCACCCCTACTTTGATCTGCTCCACTAGCCCGGTGGACGAAGGTACAGATGCTGGAGTTAGGAGCCCAGGATGGCAGCCAGAGGATTGTCTGTTGGCGTTTCCTCCCATCATGGAGGAGGACCTCGGCAGACTGGCTCGGGGTATTTCATCCGGATCACCTCTGGACCCTGTCCCTCATAAAATTTGGAAAGACTATGGAGATGAACTGTTTCCTACCCTCTGTAGGATTTGTAATCAGTCACTGGCTAGTGGCACGGTTCCTGCCTCCTGGAAACAGGCCCTGGTATCCCAATTGTTAAAAAAAAATCCTCCCTGTATCCAGAATGTCTACAGAATTATAGACCTATTTCCTTGTTACCGTTCCCTGCAAAAATTGTTGAACGCTGGATGAGCTCAAGCCTTTCTAAACATCTGGAGCATCATCAATTTCTGGATGAAATACAATGTGGCTTTCGCCCAGCTCATGGGACCGAAACAGCTCTACTTACTGCCATGGAGGACCTTCGAATGCGTGCAGACAGAGGTCAAGCAGTGGCTCTGATCCTGCTTGACCTGTCTGCCGCATTTGACACGGTAAATCATGTGATCCTCCTGGAAAGACTGAGTGAGGCCGGGGTGGGCGGTGGGGCCCTGCGGTGGTTCCGCTCCTTCCTGCTTGATAGGAAGCAGGCAGTGTCCCTCCCCCCGTTTCAGTCTGCTTTTTCTCCGGTGTCTCATGGGGTGCCTCAAGGTTCGGAAGTTAGCCCGATTTTATTCAACGTTTATCTGAAACCCCTAATTACGTTGATAAAAACTCATCGGATTAATGCCATCAATTACGCTGATGATACCCAACTCATCCTCTCTTGGGAGGGTGAGAAATCGATTTCCCTGGAGTCTTTTCACGATTGTCTGCGAGATACGGCTGGCTGGCTACATAACAACTCACTACAGTTCAACGCCACCAAAACTGAGGTATTGTTCTGTGCTGGAAGCCGGACCCCTCGCCCTTTCCCAGTTAATTTCTGGCCTCCAGAATCAGTGTAAAAAACTCAGCTTGTCACCACTGTTCGCAATCTGGGCGTTATGATGGATAATATATTGAGCATGGAAGCGCAGGTTGCGAAAACGGTGTCCACTTGTTCTGCCCTTATCAGGTCCCTACCTAAGATCTTACCGCTACTTCCCTTACAGGCCCGGGCTTTGGTGGTCAGGTGTACCATCTTAAGCCCCCTTGACTATTGCAACGCGCTGTTGCTTGAGTCACCTGGCCTGCTGTTAGACAGACTTCAAAGAGTTCAGTCCGCTGCCGCCAGATTGGCTCTTGGCTGGCCCAGAAGGTCTTCCGCCACAGCGGCACTGGCTGAACTCCACTGGCTCCCGCTTAGGCAGCGAGTGTCCTTTAAATCCCTCTGTCTCGTCTTCAAAGCCCTGCATGGACTTGGGCCCAGCTCTTTGCAAGCCAGATTTGCCTGGTACACCCCATCCAGAGCACTTCGCTCAGCAACTGCCTGTTTGGTGAGAGAGCCTAGATTTAAGAAGGCCAGGGCCGGGGGCAGATCTTTTGGAGTTGCTGCTGCCAAACTCTGGAACAGTCTGCCCTTGGATATCCGTCAAACGGAGGAACTTCTCCCTTTTAGGAAACAGGTCAAAACCTGGCTGTTTGCGAAGGCTTAACACGCAATTTAGCCGTCAATTCGGACAGATAATCAAGCAGTACAGGATACTCTATTTCACTGAATTTGGTCGGCCTCGGCACTCCCCATATGTTTGCCGGGCGACCAAAAACAATCTCATAAGGACTAAGTCCCACTCGTGAATGTACAGTCATCCTAGTTGACAAAAGTGCTAATGGCAAAGCATCAGGCCATTGAAGACCAGAGCTCGCCTGTTTCTTGGCCAATTTTAACTTAAGGGTGCCATTGTAGCATTCTACTAGACCAGCTGATTGGGGGTGATTTGCAACATGGAATTTTTGGCGGATTCCTAAACCATCACACACTCTCTTCATCACTTGACCCACAAATTCACTCCCATTGTCACTCCACACCATTCTCGGCAAACCGAACCTAGGGAAAAATTCCTTAACAAGGGCTTTAGCTGTGGACAAGGCAGTATTATCTTTCAGGGGATATGCTTCTACCCATCTCGAAAAGGCACAAACAATAACGAGCACATACTTTAGGTTGTTGCACCTCTCCATGTGGATGACATCTAGCTGCAAAACCTCAAACGGATACGTCGGAGGCGCAAAATGACCAGCTGGAGTTGGAGTTCCCTTACCAGGATTGTACATCAAACAAACCATACAGTTTTTGACCAAATTCTCTGCAAACTTAGGAATTCCAGCATTTTGCCATACTGGAGCCAACAACTTACAAATCCCTTTCACACTGATATGAGCCATTCCATGCGCCATCGTAACCACTGGAAACATGTACGCATCAGGAAACAACCATCGCTGATGCTCTGACAACTCAACCCAACAACCATTCGAATCCAATTTACCCTTACTTTCTCTCCATTCATTCAACTCTTTCTCTGTAGCTTCAGCTTGAATAGACTTCACGCTCTCTTTCGTATCTTCACAAATACTTCTATCCGGAACCCATCTCGCCGGACCCGCAACATACATTCGACTCATCACATCTCTCGCAGTTTCTTTCGCAACTTCATCTACAAACGCATTACCACGACCAACATCATCAGTAACTTTCTTATGCGCACTGCATTTCACAATCGCAACCTGCAATGGAAAAGTAAGTGACTCAAGGAGTTCATTCACCAACTGACCATGCTGAATCTTAGTCCCATGCGAAGTTAGGAACCCACGCTCTTTCCACAATCGTCTAAAACTATGAACCACACCAAACGCATACTGGCTATCGGTATACACAGTCACTCGTTTCCCTTTTGACAACACACATGCTCTTGTCAATGCAATCAACTCTGCTGCTTGCGCTGAATTATGTGGGATACGTGCAGCTTCAACAATCGTATGCAAAGTCGTAACAGCATATACCACAGTCATATCACCATCCTGAAGCTTGAAGCACGAACCATCAACCCATAAAGTACCATCACATTCTGCAAGAGGAGTATCCCTAAGGTCTATCCTCCCTTTCGTTTCTTCCTCTGTCCTAAGGAAGCAATCATGCTGTTCACAAACATCTGTCTCAACTGAAATTGGCACCAACGTACCTGGATTCAACGTGTTGCATCTCTTTATATGCACATGACTCGCTAAAAGTGTCAATTCATAACCTGACAACCGAGCACTAGTTAAGTGCTGTGTCTTGGTTCGATTCAATAAGGTATCCACTGCATGTGGAACCATCACAATCAACGTATTGTCCATCACCAAACCAGCAGACTGTCGAATAGAGACAGCCGCTGCTGCTGTAGCTCTCAAACAACTCGGCAACGCTCTAGCTACCGGATCCAAAGTCGATGAAAAATATGCACATGGACGTTGCTTATCGCCAAACTGTTGAGTCAAAACTGACAATGCACATCCCTCTCTCTCGTGGGCATAGATTGTAAAAGGCTTACTGTAGTCGGGAGTACCCAACACAGGAGCCGAACACAACGCATCACGCAATTCTGAAAAACTCTTCTGACATTCGTCAGTCCAAGGAATAGGATTCGGAGTATCCTTAACAGTAAGGGCTATCAAAGGTTTCGCAAGAAGCGAAAAATTCGGATTCCACTGTCTACAATATGACGTAATACCCAGGAAAGCACGCACTTCGCTCTGCGTAGTTGGCACACTCATTCTTGCAATCGCTTGAATTCGTTCTGGGGTCAATCTTCTTCCCTCCTTCAATAAGAGATGACCTAAGTAGGTCACTTCTTGTCGACAATACTGCAGCTTCGAAAGACACACTTTATGATGGAAGGCAGACAAATGACGCAACAACGACAAAGTAGCTTCTTTACAAATCTCCTCAGTATCAGCAGCAACTAACAAATCATCGACATACTGAATAAGAGCAGCACCATCAGGTAAGACAATCGTATCAAGCTGTGTTTTCAAAGCCTGACTATAGATCGACGGACTCTCACAATAGCCTTGAGGGGCGCGCTTGAACCGGAAACTTCGACCTCCTAAAGAGAAGCCAAAAATATCCCTACTCTCCTCGGCAATCGGGATGCTGAAGAAAGCATTCTTCAAGTCAATCACTGAAAACCAGGTAGCAGAAGCTGGAATCAGAGTCAATAAAGCAGTGATAGCTGGCACAACAGGAAATTGTGGCACAACAATCTTATTCACCTCGCGAAGATCGATCACAAACCTATATACAGGCGGCTGTGAAGAATCAGTTTGTTTCAGAACAGGCAAAACCAGACTATTGCACACATTACCTCTCGTTTCCTCAATCACACCTTTCTCAATCAGATCATAGATGATCGCCAAAAGTGCTCTTTCACCATCACTGGAAATCCGATATTGGGGAATACGTGGCAATCTAGCATTCGCTTTCAGCATTACAACATATGGCGGAATCTCCAAAAGACCCACATCATTAGGACCAGTAGCTCAAAGAGAATCAGGGAGAGAAGACAATTCAGCTGGAAGTTGATCTTTAGACAAATACATCGGAGAGATCACTCTCTTACCCAATGTAAGCTGTACTCCTGAAGAAGAACAATATAGCGGGGCATACAATCTTTTCAACAAGTCCAATCCCAACAAGTTCTCACCACAACCTGTTGTCAGAATAAGGGGTGCTTCGAAATCACAAGGTCCAACAGAAATAGACAAGGGACTACAAATCGGATTACTAACTGGGGCGCCAAAAAAACCTACTGAAACATTCCTTAAGCCAGACAAAGGTGCGCCAGGGAGTTAGAGTGCATAATAGAACTCTTCGCAGCACCAGTTTCCAACAGAAAAGGCTCTGACACACCTGATGCAATCACTGCAACATAAGGTCCACTCTGATCTACTGGAACTAAAACAACTCCCTCACTTTGTCTATGGCTGTCCTAGCAATCATTACCCTCCATATTCTCACCTTCGACATAGTAATCGTCCGCGTAGTACTGAGCCGTCCTACCAGACGCACCATTCTGCTGATCTAAACTATTCATCGAATTTTGTGGAGGAAAGGAACGCACATTCTGGGGGAACACACCACGTCCCCTACATCTAGAAACTTGCTGAACACCTCGACCTCTCACACCAGAAGCACCATTCGTGCGTTGCAACAAAACCGGACAACTATTCTTGAAATGACCCTCTTCTTTGCAATACGCACACTGATTAGGGCCTACAGGAAAACGCTGTTGAGAAGACTCGAACCTTTGCGAGTTTCTCTGATATTGCTGAGGTTGCTGATAATCACGCTGATTATTACGGGGAGGATACGCTTGCTGTAAGAGAACTTTCGACTTTAATTCTTTAATCTTTTTGTCGGCTCTATCTTCCTCGTCCTTATCTCTATTCTCGTAGTTCTGGGCAGTAGCTAATATCTGCACTGACGAAGAAACAGCCCAAGAACTCTCAGAATCCTTCAACTTAGTGCATAACTCTGGAAGCAGATTATGCACAAAATTATCAACGAACAACCGTTGACCACCTTCCGTACTCATGTCCTGACCACTATGGTCGATAAACGTCTCTTCAAACCTAGTGAAGAAGTCAGACACACTTTCGTCTTTCTTCTGCTTACATGCAGACAATTTGTCCCAGTTTTCTCGCATAGCAGGCATCAAAGTCTTCATATAATTAATAATCCTACCAGGGAGTTCTGCAATTAAAGGCTCAGGTTTGGCACCACCAACTTGTCGACCATCCGCAGCACCAATATTAGCCCATGTATCACCTAACTCTTGCGCATGATCAGTATGACGAATCACAACATATCTATATCAGCTAGATTCATAACACATGAGTCTGCAGTCCGTGATAATTCCTTATAGTACCCTGCAGGATTTTTATGTGGATCAGGCAAAGTCTGCTTAAGGGCCAAAACTTCAGCTCGCTTCCATGGAACATGTACCCAAACACTCTGAAAATGAGCAGGCGCAGCTACAATACCAGCCTGAGCATTGGCCTGAACGGCCTCTTTCCACACCAGAGGAACCTCTCTCATCGGATATTGTCGCACTTTCCTCCTACCAGAAGGATCAGGCTCGAACAACGGCTGAGGAGGAGACTCGCTCCTAAACGAAAGCAGTGTCGCTACTGCTCTTTCAACGTAGAGACCCACAATCGTACCTTTTGCAAACTCGGACTGAACACAGAACAACTCAGACGGAGTCTGTCCCAAATCATCATCTTCCCATTCTTCACGAAGGAAAGTACACATCTTGTCAAAAACATATCTCTGCTTCGGTGCTTCCCATTGACGGAAGACATCCATAACAGACTCTAAATCATATCTCAAAGTATTAGTAATCCATTTACGTGCTAAATGATCCAGCACTGTCCGCTCATCGGGACCAGGCAATTGGCTACGCAATTGTTTACGCTCTGAAACAGGGGTCATACCTAGTGACCCAAAGAAAGGAGAAAAGAGACCAGTAACAGTATCAGTCATTGTCTGTCGAACAGAAGAAGAAGTTGACAGAAGGACAGGAGACAAAGCCGACTGAGAGGAAATAGGTGCTACAAGGGATTTATTTTTGAATCATTCGGTCTTAATTCTGAGTTGTACCATAGTAACACTCAACTGTATCCACTGGATAACAATATTTCTTTAAATGGATGAACGAATCAGTGGAAGGTCAGAAGAAAAGCAGAGCAAAGGGATTTTTTGTTTGACAAAATCTTTACTGAAAACAAATTATGGGAGATAAATGTACAAACTCAATGTAGCAACAGATCATGAACAAAGATTGAACACAATTTATCTATAGTTCATGACAAAAAACATCAGCTCCTATTTAGTAAACAAAGCATAACCCAAAATGATCAATTAAATGTGGTTACGAATATGTGTTGGAAAACAACATTAGTGGAGTTGATGGAGTGTCGACGTTTCGGTCTTGGTTGCAGATGTCAAAAAGACCATCATCAGGACGAGGATATTTCAATTGCTGAAGCAAAAACTCCCTTGGGGTGTGAAGCGGTGTGTCTCCTTTTTGGTTGACTGTCACCGAATTTTAAATACTGTATCAATAAAGTTCTTAAAGAAAAATATTATACGCGTTGGTCGATGAGTTGGAACAACGATCATATGGCACACTTTCTGTTCAGTGTGATCTCTGAAGAATTAATACAATAGCCTGGTGTTGGTTCTCTTTCAATTAATGAAGAAAACTGACGTCTCCTGGCTCCGTGGTCAATCAGCTGATTGACCACGGAGCCAGGATACGCTGTTTCACGGAAGAAGGAGACGCTATCCCTTCAAACCGGACCTTAATAGAAATCACCAACAGTTTCATCCAACGTCCAAGTCTTCTGATGTGAGAAATCTATACCTCAGTAACCGATTGAGACGTCAGTTTTCTTCATTAATTGAAAGAGAACCAACACCAGGCTATTGTATTAATTCTTCAGAGATCACACTGAACAGAAAGTGTGCCATATGATCGTTGTTCCAACTCATCGACCAACGCGTATAATATTTTTCTTTAAGAACTTTATTGATACAGTATTTAAAATTCGGTGACAGTCAACCAAAAAGGAGACACACCGCTTCACACCCCAAGGGAGTTTTTGCTTCAGCAATTGAAATATCCTCGTCCTGATGATGGTCTTTTTGACATCTGCAACCAAGACCGAAACGTCGACACTCCATCAACTCCACTAATGTTGTTTTCCAACACATATTCGTAACCACATTTAATTGATCATTTTGGGTTATGCTTTGTTTACTAAATAGGAGCTGATGTTTTTTGTCATGAACTATAGATAAATTGTGTTCAATCTTTGTTCATGATCTGTTGCTACATTGAGTTTGTACATTTATCTCCCATAATTTGTTTTCAGTAAAGATTTTGTCAAACAAAAAATCCCTTTGCTCTGCTTTTCTTCTGACCTTCCACTGATTCGTTCATCCATTTAAAGAAATATTGTTATCCAGTGGATACAGTTGAGTGTTACTATGGTACAACTCAGAATTAAGACCGAATGATTCAAAAATAAATCCCTTGTAGCACCTCTTTGTGTTGAATTATACGTTGCCCAAGCCTACAAGGGTTTATTGGGTTTCCCCTGCTTACAACTGAGAGGAAATAGGAGCAATAGCAGAAGAAGCAGCGAGAACAGGAGAAAAAGTCGTAGGAATTGGAGACGGAGCAGGTAGCAAAGTCGGCGGCCCTTGAGAAGGCTGCACCAGAGGAATAGGAGCCAACTGAAGAGGAGCTGGCGACTGTGCAATAACAGGAGGCAAAGCAACCGGAGGTTGCGGAGGTGCTGTAGCACTCTGCACATAAGGGGGTGGCGAACTCAACAGATGAGACATCAAAGGATCTTTTTGAAGGTCCTTCGCTGCATCCTGCTGAGGAGGCAAAGCTGGATAACATTTATCAATCGCCAGTATACGTTGCCTTTGCAACTGCTCACTTGCTTGTTCTTCTTCATTATCTTTAAACTGTATAGCAGCTTGTACCATTGACATACCTCTCTCTTTTTTCGCTCTCTACGCTAACTTAATTTCTTTCTGTTTGGCTTCCTTTCGCCATAGGCGGAAAGAGTCAAACATTGCCGGACGGGCTTTTTTTCTTGAAAAGTTTAACTTCAAGATTGTCTAAAATCTCTGCATCATAGCTACCATATTGGGGCCATTTCAGGACACCGCCCTTCCTAGTATACCTAATCCATACTTCATTATACGTGATAGGGCCCACGCCATGTTTCAAATAGAGCTCATAGGTTGGAGTTCCAATCGGAGGCACCGGACACGAGTCCTCCAATCGGGAATCCCTATTACAACCACAACAAAATATCTTTCCAAGTCTGCTAAGACCAGGCATCTTTGCTCACTAGTCTAGCTTCAATCTTCAAGGGAATATCGAACACGATAGCCTCGTGAATACACGAGTCCCTCGGCTTTGGAGCTTGCAAGTTCCAAATCAAAGATCCCAAGGGATACCCAAAAACTAAGGATTGAGAGACGCTCCACTCATACTTAACTGAAGTATCGATGACGTCGCCATAAGACCCGTCTATCGCCTCGCTCTACAAATCATCAAAGGGCTCCAAGACAGGGCAACAGTCAGGGCAGCAGTCCTTCTTAGCCGTCGGAAAGCGGGGAACCTCGCAGCAAAGACTTTCAGACCACGATGACATACAGGGGTCGATGAAGTGGCAGGCCTTCCTCCAGAATTTTCACATGAAGCTCCTCACGATCTTTAGGCTTGGACCGGTACCGCTGAAGTCGCCCCACATTGGGCGCCAAATGAAGAACCGGGTTTTAGAACCCAGCGGCGCCAGGGGAAACGCCCGATGTCTTCGAGTTCTCCTGTCTTGGCATACAGCGACACAGGACACTTCTTGGTGACGTCAAAGATCAAATTTATTGGTTGCAACCAGGAACAGAAGTCTACGAAGCACGACACGGAAGGTTCGCCAGAGACTGCACACTTTCGTATTGTGAGACATCGTCTTTTATGCCAAAAATTATGCTTCAGGCAAACATTCCTTATTTACAGTTGACCAATCCCATGTGTACATGACAAAAGCATTGCATGATGACAAGCCCACATTTCAGTTATCCAGCCCACCATCAATTACACAGGAAAAGCCCAACATTCTTGCTCGAACAGGTGGGACGAAACCCATAATAAAAGACCTCAACCCAAACCATAAATAGGCCATAAAAGAAGGAACAGAAACAGATGAGAAGCAAGATAGAAGGGTGTGTGCATGTACCATAAACTCAACAATGTCCAGCTCTTTGATCTCTATCTTGACCAGCTGCCGAGCAAGGAACTGGCCTAACAAGTTTAGCTTTGGGCAATGGAGTCAGCTTGCTCAGGTCACACAGAAGTCAGCTAAAAGTGTATGTGTCCCAAGGACTCGTTCGGCCGTAGTCATCGGCCTATGTGAGGGCAACCACAAAATGGCTGCCGTACACAAAATGGAACCCAAAAGTTCAGAACAAAATCCCTAATTTCATAGTGAATCCATCACTCGAACATGACGAAAACACTTGTACATACTACACTCGTCATTTGCAGTCCGCTGTCACCAAAATCGTCACGATACGACGACCTTTATAAAACGGGTTCAGAATCATGGAACCTAAAGGGCACATATTTTTGCAATTGGCAAAAAAATCTGCGAGTTTGCGGGAAAATCCGTGAACTCACGGATTTCTTTTGCCATTTCGCGCAAATTCGCGGACCGCGAATCTGCAAAATTCGCCCATAAAAAAGGGGAACGACCCTTCCTGATATACCCATAAACATATCTCTGGTGCCTAGTGGGCTTTCTACCCCCCTGAAGAAGCAGATAAGGGGCTATTGCCCTGATCTGCCTTTAGGGGAGCAGAAAGAAGTTTTTGAGGGTGTGGGCATTAGTATGTCCATTATCGGTAGCCCCACACCCACGTATAAAAAAAAACATAATCCCTGCTGCCTCCTGGGCTTTTTGCCCTCACACGGGGGCAGATGTGAGACTATTGCCCCCATTTGTCTCCTGGGGGTGGTGACATTTGCATGCACATTCTGGGCAACCTCACCCTTACCTATAATAAAAAACATAATCCCTGGTGCCTAGGGGGCTTTCTGCCACCCCTGGGGGTGCAACTAAGGTGCTATTTCCCGCATCTGGGGGGGAGAAAGACTGTGGTATTTTTTTTAAGAGGGTGGGGGCATTGGCATAGAAAAAAGAAAAGTCCATGGTGCCTATTGGGCTTTCTGCCGCGTTCTGGAGGGGAGATAAGGACTGTTGCCCTTATCTGCCTCCCGGGGTGGCAGAAATATAGTGTTACATTTTTTTGGGGGTGGGGGCATTGGCATGCCCATTTTGGGAAGCCCCCACCATTACCTATCAAAAAATATAATCCCTGGTGCCCAGTGAGCTCTCTGCCCGCGGATGCAGATCAAGGGATATTTCCCCCATCTGCATCCATGGGGATGCAGAAAGACTGTGGCAATTTTGTTGGGGGGGGGGCATCTGCATGTCTATTTTGGGCAGCCCCCACCCATATGTGTAAAAAACAAAACATTGGCCTAGTGGGCTTTCTTTCCCTGGGGGGCAGATCAGGGGCTATTGCCCCATCTGCCTCCTGGGAGGGGGGACAGAAAGACTGTGGAACATTTAGGGGTTGATTGGGGGCATTGGCTTAACCATATTGAGCAGCCCCCACCCCTATATACATAAAGAAAATCCCTGGTGCCTAGTGTGCTTTCTGCCCCCCAGGGGGCAGAAAGTGGGTGGGAGCATTAGCATGCCCATTTTGGGCAGCTCCCACCTCTACATATAAAAAAAATGCCTGCTGCCCAGTGGCCTTTCTGTGGTGGAGATCAGACGTTGAGGGTTGGGTGGGGGCATTGACATGCCCATTTTGTACAGCCCTCACCCATATAGACATAAAAAAAATCCCTGATGCCTAGTGTGGATTCTGCCCCCGGGGGGCAGATCTGGGGCATATGCCTCTCAGGGTGGGGGGGCAGAAAGACTGTGGAATTTTGGGAAGTAAGTGCATTGACATGCCCATTTTGTGCAGCCCCCAACCCTATATACATAAAAATAATCCCTGGTGTCTAGTGTGCATTCTACCCCCCCCCCCCCCCGGGGGCAGATCATGGGCTACTGCCCCCATATGCCTCCCTTGGGGGGCAGAAAGACTGATCTGACCCAAAAACATGGGGTGAGCAAAAGTCCTTGCCCAAAGGGCCTCTGCCCCCTCCCTGGTACCTAGTGGGTGGATCCCTCCTGAGGCAATCCCCAAGCAGGTATCTTCAAGGGGTACCATTGGAAAGGGGAGGTTCTCCCCTTTCCAATGAAATCTCTCCCATCTGCCTCAGTGCTAAGGGGCTGTGATAGCACCATGAGCAACGAGACAGGGAAACTGAAACTGAGTTTTAGTTTCTCTGAAAGTACGTCAGCACTATGTGTGCACCGATCATCATTTCAGAGAAACAATCATAACATCCTTGGGAGCAGGGGAAGCTCTTCCCCAGCTCCCGAGGGTGTTTTGATTGAAAATAAATCCCTCTGGTGCCTGCACTGAGGGATATCCTGTGCCATGTGCGAAGACAGCCGGAGCCATCTACGCACATGAGCACTGTGGTGCCGGACGGCTCCCAGCCATCCGACGCACAGAACGAGTTAAAGATCTGGCAGTTGATGAAAGATGCAAGATTTGTATTTTTGTTCCAGCACGATGGCAAAGGTCCATTGTCCTGTCAAGAGCCATAAGGATTTCAAGAGGATGAAATCTGTAAGTGGGGTGTTTACTCATAAAAACCTTTTGGCCAAATCCTCTTAGATTTCACGCAGTGGTGATCAGAGTTCACACTTGGGTGTCAGCCACAGTGTTTTGTGCATCAGAAGGTTACCCCTTGGCTCCAGCCCTGCTCTTTATAATTCTCCTATCAGACTCATCTCCTTCCTGAGATGTGTCCAGGCTCTCTTGCAGTGACCCCCCCCCCTGAATCAACGAGCACAGTTTGAAGTGTACTCAAGTGTCTGTTCTCTCTTCCTCATGCAGTGGTGATCAGAGTTCACACTTGGGTGTCAGCTACAGTGTTTTTTGCATCAGAAGTTTACCCCATGGCTCCAGCCCTGCTCTTTATAACTCTCCTATCAGACTCATCTCCTTCCTGAGATGTGCCCAGGCTCTCTTGCAGTTACCCCTCCCTGAATCAACAAGCACAGTTTGAAGTGAATCAGAATCAGAAAAATGCTGTATTCGATTTTAGCAAAAACATAAAATCATAAAAGCAGCAATTACACAGTTGAATTCATACAAATATCATAGTTAAAAGAATTCAAATATTATTCTGTTACAATAACAATACTATTCACTTTCAATATTGCGACTAGCATGTTATAGTTATGTTATAGTATTTCGCTTTTTCAGAATACTCTTTAAAAAAAGAGACATAATTACAGTACAAAGTTCATTTGCCAGTAATTGTAACGATAAATAAGCTGGACGACAATGCCTCCATAGTCCCTGCTTCAAGTACTGCTTAATCCACCTTATACGTTCATTCTCATAATATTTACAAAATAAAATCACTGAACTGAAAGATTGTCACAGGGACAAAGCCCCAAATTCCTCAGCCAATCATTTTTTTGATGGAAATGTTACCAGGCGATGAAATGTTTCGAATCTAAACCTGGTCAATATGTATCTGTCAAAACCCTTTATCCAATAGAGCAGATACGGTTGGATGGTATAACAGGCCAAGGTCATTTGGTGTTGAATCACAGATTTTTTAGTAATATCCCCTGACAATCTGAGCAGTTCAAAATGATTTTTTACATAGAATTTTCAATTCCTTCTGGATATCATGCAGATTAACTCAGGATTGGCATACAGTTCCGGTCTATTTAAATCAGTTAACGTTTTTCTGACATAGTCTAGCCATGGAATGTTTCTTGAATGGTCTAATGACATAACATCCTTGATAATTTCTCGATTTAGACCCAAAGTGACTGAAGACCAGACTCTGTGCCAGAGTAGAATAGGTTGTAATTTAATAAGGTCTGTAATAAACTTGATTCCTAATTCTGCATGACAGTTAAAAACTGAAGTACTCTGAGGAAGCGCAAAAATATACCTTAAAAAGTTATTTTCAACAATTTGCATGGACGCTACATTTTGGATACCCCAAATACACGCCCCATAAAGTGCTATACTTCGGCATTTTGCTATGTGTATTTTTAGGAGGATCTCCGGTGGTCTTTTTCCCAATTTTTGTGCAAAATTTGTTAGCTCTACAATTGAGCGTTTAAACAATAGAGTCCTGCTCTCGATCGCAGGACCCCAGGAGCCGGACCCCTCAAGAAGAACCCCCAAGTAGGAAAACGTTCTAGTATGTTCGATTGAAACATCACCTACTTGGAGAGTTTTACATTTAGACCGCCCTTTCCCGCACATCATCACAAAGGATTTCTTTGCATTGAGTTTTAGGCCCCTATTGGCCATAAACTCAATGTATTTGGAGAGTGTTCTCTGGGTACCTATCTTAGTTCTGGCTATAAGCACTGCGTCATCCGCGTAGAGAAGGGAGACGCTCTGCTTGTTGTTATACCTTGGCGAGTCTACTACCCTGGCCCCTAATTCCTCCTCCAAAGCGTTTGTATATATGGAGAAGAGGAACGGACCCAAAACGCAGCCCTGTTTAACTCCCCTCTCCACGCGGAAAGGATTGGTGCATTCTCCCTTTGGGCCATGTCTCACCTTTGCTGTGGCTCCTACATATAACTGTCGTAGAAATTGCACAATACTGAGCTCCACCCTTATATCCTCTAAAATTTCCAGTAGCTTGTTGTGGTCTACACAGTCGAAGGCGGCCGTGAGGTCAACATATATGGCATATAGACACCCTGTCTTTGCTTGTGTATATTTTCCTTGGAGTAAAACAAAGTTTAAAACTTGATCCAGGTGCCCATCCCCTCCCTAAAGCCATACTGTACAGGACTCAAAATATTATTATCATCTGCCCAGGTTTTTAATTTATTTAACACCACCCTACCTGCAATCTTCATTAACGAGTCAAGGAGTGATATGGGTCTATAACTGGCTGGATTCTCTCGGTCCCCCTTTTTATAGATGGGAATAATTACCGATTCGGACCAGGTTTCTAAAAACCCTTTCGAACAGCAAGCCATTAAGACGCATGTCAAAAGTGGGGCCCAGAGATCAGTTGTCAGTTTAAATATGTTGTTGGGTATCCCATCAGGACCTGGGGCTTTCTTTCCTTTACTCTTATTAATTGCCAGTAACACTTCCTCGACAGTGAAATCAATTGGGATCGGAAAATGGTCCAGTTGGCACCCCTCCGAACCTCTATCCTCTAGATGCCTTACAGCATTATCAACTTCTTTATTATATACACTTGGGTGTCAGCCACAGTGTTTTGTGCATAAGAAGGTTACCCCATGGCTCTAGGGTCTGTTCTCTCTTCCTCACGCAGTGGTGATCAGAGTTCATACTTGGGTGTCAGCCACAGTGTTTTGTGCATCAGAAGGTTACATCAGGCTCCAGTTTGAAGTGTACTCAAGGATCTGTTCTCTCTTCCTCAAGTGTTTCTCACCCATCTCACAGGAATGTAGCAATCCACAATTTTGTCGGGTGTTTTTCTGCTTCCTACTCATACTCCTTCAGTCATCCCTGGGTCTACCAAAATAAAACCTAGAATCTTTCATGTATTGTGCTATTCACAGAAACACATATCCCAAAACATGCATTCCACACAAATGCACTGCACAGCGCTACATACTAACTTGATGTAGGCCCATGATGAGTGAATCTGTAGACCTCACTCCAGTGACACAGATAAAAAGGCCTCTTCGCATCTACTGATCACAACACGGTATGCTACCACCAGCCCAATCATGCTACTTTAAGTCCTGGCAAAGGCAGTAGCCGTTCACCACTATTCGGGTAGCCACTGTGGTTTCCTCCTCTTCCAACAGGATCGCAATTTGTGAGAAAGGCCTCTTCTATGGCACACACACATGAGCCCACAACAACAAAATCATGCTCAGGTAGCCAGACATCATTGCAATGGAGGCCATCAGGGTAGGGGTACATGTCTGTCACCATGCCAGGGGCTTTTAAGACCCATGTTTTTTTCCCAGACATTGACACCCTTTTTAGATTGTTTTTCCCAAGTGATAGAGAGGGCATAATATTCTGCATTGTATTTATCGTCTTATGAAACTTATGCTCATAAACATCATATCCTTCTCTAAAGGGCTGTTTACTTTTGTTATCCTTATTTATATGACTGGACTGGCTTATTGCACCTATTCAATGTTATTATGAAAATAATGATGACATCATCGCGCTCATTAAGGTCACCACCAGAACACATTGGAGGGTGAGGAAACAGGCAAAACTGATCAACAGCGCCGACAACCTAGCACCTCTGAAAAAACGTCAAATCAAACTAGGCAGCAAAAACGCCCCCTGGTTCAATGATGATCTTAAGAAATCCAAGAAACTCTGTCGCTCCCTTGAGAAAGCCTGGAAAAAAGACCCAAACACCAGACGCCTTCAAAAACGCCACCCGCATACACCACCAACTGATCCGGACTGCCAAGAAAGCCGCATTCAAAGACCGACTAGACAACAACGCCCACAACAGCAAGGAATTATTCAACATCGTCAAAGAGTTTACCAACCCTACTGCCAACTCCAACGACATCACTCCCTCTCAAACCCTTTGCTACTCCCTAGCTTCGTTCTTCCACGACAAAATCGCAGACATCCACAACAGCTTCGACAACCAACCCGGAGACCAACCCACCCAACCTTCTGCCGTACCTTCACCCCCCTTGAACATCCTTAATGACTGGAACCCAATCTCCACTGAGGACACCATCCGCCTGATGAACTCCACCCACTCAGGATCCCCAACAGACCCATGCCCTCACCACATCTTCAACAAAGCAGACTCCATCATAGCACCACACCTCCGAGACGTCATCAACTGCTCCCTCAACTCCGCCACCTTCCCGGAAAGCTGGAAACACGCCGAACTCAGCGCCCTTCTGAAAAAACCCACAGCTGACCCCACCGAACTCAAAAACTACCGCCCCATCTCGCTCCTTCCATTCCCGGCCAAAGTCATCCAGAAAGCTGTCAACAACCAGCTCGCCGCCTTCCTCGAAACCAACAAATCCCTCGACTCCTCACAGTCCGGCTTCCGAGCCAAACACAGCACTGAGACCGCACTCATCGCCTCAACAGACGGCATTCGAACTCTACTGGACTATGGAGGCACAGTCGCCCTCATCCTCCTCGACCTCTCCGCAGCCTTCGACACAGTCTGTCATAGCACCCTGTTACAACGCCTCAGAAACATCGGAATCCAAGGAAAAGCACTGGAATGGATCACCTCGTTCCTTGTCGGAAGAACTCAGAGAGTCCGCCTCCCACCATTCAAGTCAGAGGCCACTGAAGTCGTTTGCGGCGTACCACAAGGATCTTCACTCAGCCCCACCCTCTTCAACGTATACATGAGCCCCCTTGCATCCATCGCGCGCCAACACAACCTCGACATCATCTCCTACGCTGATGACACTCAACTGATCCTCTCACTCACCAAAGACCCTAACACCGCCAAAAAAAACCTACATGAAGGAATGAAAGAAGTAGCCGAGTGGATGAAGCACAGCCGTCTGAAACTGAATTCAGACAAAACAGAAGTCCTTATCTTATGTACCTCCCCCTCCGCCTGGGACGACTCTTGGTGGCCAGAGGCCCTTGGAAAAGCACCCATCCCGACGGACCACGCACGGAACCTGGGCGTCATCCTGGACTCCTCACTCTCGATGACCAGACAAGTCAACGCCGTTTCATCATCTTGCTTCAACATTCTTCGCATGCTCAAAAAAACATTTCGCTGGATCCCCACCGAAACTAGGAAAACGGTCACCCACGCACTGGTTACAAGCCGCCTGGACTATGGAAACACCCTATACGCCGGTACCACCGCAAAACTTCAGAAAAAACTCCAACGCATCCAGAACGCATCAGCCAGACTCATACTAGACATCCCGCGTAAAGATCACATTTCTGGTCACCTGAAAAACCTCCACTGGCTCCCCGTCAATAAGAGGATAACATTCCGCCTCCTAACCCACGCACACAAAGCACTTTACGAACTTGGACCCGAATGCCTCAACACACGACTTTCCTTCTACACCCCCCCCGCCAGCTACGTTCTTCCAACCAAGCCCTTGCTGCTGTACCTCGCATCAACAAAACCACCATGGGAGGAAGATCCTTCTCCTACCTGGCGGCTAAAACCTGGAACTCACTTCCCATTCACCTTCGCCTCACTCAGAACCACCTAGCATTCAGAAAGCAACTTAAAACCTGGATATTCGACATGTAATTCCCCACCCTTCTTCAAGCGCCTTTAGACCCTCTGGGTATGTAGCGCGCTATATAAATTTATTGACTTGACTTGACTTGACTTAGTTCCACTCTCATTTTCTCATCTTGTGGAAACCAAAATTTAACAATAACACCACACAGAAATATAATGAATGCGCAAGACATTATTTTTTATTGAACTGCAAATTGTGACTGAGGAGGTAAATTGAATAAACTATCACCTTCCTCCAGGAAAACTACTTATGGAAATAGGTTTGCATTTTTAAGACACACAAACAAAAGCAAATTGTCATATCAGTAAACTAAATTTGAAAAACAGTCTCCCTGATGTGTAGCCTTTTTATATCGACTTACTCTATAGGTTAATATCGACTAGTTCTTGGTAAATTAACTTAATCGAAAATTAATAAAAATAGATTGCGAATGTTACACTTTTAGTTATTAAAACAGGTTTACTAATAACACTATTTAGGAGGGAGATACTCCTCCCTGTTAGGCACACTTATTTATATCTACCAATATTTTCAAATGTTCCCGCCCTTTTAGGCGACTTTCATCTGATTTCAGACTGAGTATCTGCACAATTTTTGCACTTAAAAAACAGGACAGGCTGTGAGACACCCATAATGGGCAGGCTGAAATTAAAGAGTCCATTGTCAATGTGCATGCATCTCTTTACTCACTTAGGTCTGTGCCTTTTCAGCAATTTATACACAAATAGAGTTCCATTAGTTTCCACTGATCGTTTTGCAAATCTATAGTTGATAGGACAGGTCTGTGAAGTCTCTATATATGAATGTGCTATTCCAACATGCAAAATGTGCTATGGTTAGCTAAGAAAATGTATCTAACTCGGACCAGTTAAAGATAAGCCACCCACTGGCACCTCCTTGGTCGACAGCAGTATTCATTCTCTGAAAGGATCTGCTGGCAAACAGTGCATTCCCCTTATCATTCATTTAGCCCTTTTGACAGTGGTTTACACTAATCTAGGTCACTCTTACTGCTAGAGAGAGTACCTCTCAGCAACCCTTTTCGTTAACATTTTGTTGTATGGTGGTCAATGGGTGCCATCATGGTGCAAGAATTGGACTACTGTAGCATGCCAATGACCATGACCACCAAAAAGTGACAAGAAGTACAAAAGTCACCAGCAGGGTTGTGAAACAAAATTCTAAAGAGGCTGCGTATCCCTTGTCATTAAAACTATGCACTACCTTTCTGTGTAGGCATCTGTAAAGTTTGGGAATTTCACAACTACACACAAGGCAGTATGAGGAGAAACTCCATATCCACTTAAAATCAAGCAAGAACCTGGTGGAATAACCTACGTTACCACTTACGAATTCACAACTAACTGCTTCCATTTAAGAAGGCTTTGAAGGCACAGTTGTTTCACATGTTCTGCACATTATAAGACAGCTGTTTTCAATTATTTTTTGTATTGTAGTAAGCATTTTGACGCCTAAGTGTTTTAGCAACTAACAACATGATGATGTGGATAAAATAAGTAGACGTGCAAGAAGAGTGCACTCACACACAAAGAAATTGCATTACATACCAAAAGGAGAAAGTGACGAATGACTAAATGAAGATGCTGCTTAAGGTATATATGGAATAGACACCGCAATCCATGCAGTGCATCTGAAATGAAGTGGTGTTGCATTAACAAATAGGTAAAACAAATCATCACAATAATGGAAATTAGAAGTGCTCACGGTCGGCCCGGCAGGCTCATCTGTAGCATATCTGGAGGTGGCTAAGACTGGTGGCCAGTACCAGTCATCATTACTGATGTGTGAGGTAGCACCTTGATGCGCTTGGGCTAAGTTAGCGCTTTAAAAATTGTATATTCATTCATTCATGTCTTGTTTAGACAAATTATCATGATGGGTGTCACTTGTGCAAATGTCCATACCTTCTGCCGCTTCATATACCAATTTGGTTTCATAGAACCTCAAGAAATTTCACAAGACATCTTTCTGATTTAACTTAGAGTGCTCTATAGAGAGAGGTCTGGGTGGGCATCCTCAACATTTCCCAATGTGCCGAGAACTCCCAGAGAAGGGCCCTTACGTTCTTCAGTTATTATAAACAAATAAGGAATGTATGCATTCTCAGAAATTGGCTTTCAAGCAGTCTCAAAATGTGTAAGGCTTGGGATGCTGTAGGGAAAGGCATTGCTTTATGGCACTGATGCGAAAGCGCATTACATTTTTTCACAATGAAATGCACTAGATTGTACAAAGTCAACAAAGTCTAGTTTAACAGCTGGGGTTGGTTATGGGAATTGGGTAATTTCCAGCACATGTTAGTGTAACTGGAGTCTGGGCCTGATCAGCTCCATGCTGTTTGTGGACATTAATAAGTTCCAACATCCTATTTCTTTTTTCAATTTGCAAAGTAGTGTTGAGAAACAAAGTGCTTAGCAATAATCAAACGCTGCCCAAACGGCATGTAAAATATGTTGCAGCCGAGCAGTAAATACATGTCTGGGTAGAGTGCTGTTTTACTGTACTGTGTAATACAGCCATCATTTTTACAGCTCTTTTTGTCATAATGTAAGGTATGTTAACTGCAGCCAGAAATCAGCAGAGAAGTTTGAAATCTGTGCAGCTGTTTATTGAAGGTCATGTGTTTCTCACTACTAACGTCTGCACTCGATTTTCGGCCATATCAGCTTCGGAGATTGCAAATTACGCATGTTATGGATTTTAGTCAGGCTGCGTTAACTTTAATATTACACAAACTTATTTGAACATTTTTAAACTATCATAAGCACTCACTACAGAGAAGCACAAAATAAGAAAATGAAGTGTCCATCGACGCACGGTAGTGTAACATAATCCTTTGGTACAGTGAAAAGGGCTGATTGTAACACAGGCAACATCTTTTCAGAACTCACAGACTAGAAGGAAGTGAGTAATAATAGACCACTGTAAAGGCAGGATGGTGCCTCGTTGGAGGCAGGGCAAATGACTTGTTCGCTCTAATAGGAGGGTGTGGGCAGGCCTCGAGGGCAGCTGGAGATTAAGCTTTAGCCCTGGGTGGGGGTGGTGGTGGGAGGGGGGGCACACTTTGAAAATCGCAGATCAGGATATTTGGGCAGGAAAAGAGGAACTTCAGACATATTTAATTTTACTTTATTTCTACGCAATGTTACCCCCGGTTCATTGTCGATGGAAAGGCAATGGTACAATAAGATAGTACCTACTGTATATTAAAGAAAAGCTGTGAATTATGATTATGTGAACAGTACCGATAAAGACACAGAAAAAAGTTGTTACAGCAAACAGAAGTTAAGGAGCTTTGTTGAGGCGTTGGGTGGGGTCAGAAGACATAAGAACATGAGGCAAGATTCGAAAAGATCAGAACCAAGATCAAGATGGATTTTAGGAGAAAAAATAAGCAAATTATCTATTGTCAAGGATACATTTGGAGGGAAAATGTGGTGGCATAATGCCTTTACTGCACTGGGGAGAGCTATAAACAACTGGTAAACATGTAAAATAGCAAACATCGTTCGGAGCCACTAGGAATGTATAGAATTCGAAATATTTGTATACTCAATGTGAGAAGTTGGCCTGATATATAATGCTCACTAATTCTTAGTGATCACTTTGTATCATGCCAAGCAACCCTTATGATGATGGTTGTAATTCAACCTTGTAGACCAGTTATCCTAGTGGTAACGTGGACAAAGCAGTCTTAGGCTAAACTCTGAAAGGCATGTGAAGCCAGCTGTTATACCATACACAACCCCCTTGAATACCAAATGAAAGGGACACCACACAGATATATATTGAAAATATATATTGATTTATTAACTATAAAATCCCCTGGACTCTTTATGAGCACAGGAGCACAAGCGTTAAATCACAAGACAGTTTAAAATACACAAAAGTTGCACAATATGGATGAGCCCTAGGGGCCACCTAAACCATATACTAAGAAAGTGGTATAAGAGATACCAGGAGGAAAGTGAAGAGGCCTAGGGCCTTGGGAATCGCTGGAACTATTCGAGACTGAGTCGGGAAAGGCCCACGGGACTCGGGTGCAGTGTTCAAAGTGCACGCACTTCTCAATGCAAAGTCTATGGTGCGTAAAAAGCACAAAGTTAGAAAGTTAGGAACCTTCCGAGTGACCTACGGAGCTGAAACTTACAACACAGGCCCTTGGGATGTGTACCAGTGCAGGAGCACCGGCGGAGCTGAGTTACCTCACCCACAGGAAGCGGGTGCACAGGGTCGAAGTTGTGTCGGGTTTCGTCACGCTGGTCGATGGTGCTTGGAGCTGAAGATGCTGCAGGCGGCTCGATGAGAAGAGTTCCGGTGGATCCAAGGGTGGATCTGAAGATGTGAAGACCTGAAAGCAGAGGGGACAATGTTCAAAGTCACTAGCCAGTGACTACCGTGGAACCAGATTGGAACCAGGCGATGTCGGGTGCAAACAGGCGTTGTTGGGTAGCTTCTTTCTGCAGCCACGTGGATACCCGGGGTCGAGGACGTCCAGGAGTCGGTCACGAGCTGTCCCACGTAGGCTTCTCGCTGTTGGCGGTGTCGGCGACCTGATCGGAGCAAACAGGCCTTGGCAAATGCAAGCCACGCAGAAGTTGAAAGATGCTGTACACTCGGACCAGCAAGGTCAGAGCGGGTGCTCCTTTTCACAGGAGCTTGGGTAGGTCTGGAGCAACCAGACCTGCTGTTTAAATCTTCGGGTTCGTCGCCAAGATGGCCGCTGACCACGTGGCTAGTGGCCGGGATGGCGCGTCGAGTGGCACAATGCAAAAGGGCCCCACGCAGATCGTGGAGATGCTGGAGGGCTGATCTTCGGTGCAAAGGCTGCTCGGTGGTGGGGGTTCTCAATCCCCAAAGCACAACGTCGAGGATGCCTCAGAAGCTGCGCAGTCAGCTTTTCGAGTGTCTTTCAAGAGGTCCGGTCCCACGTCACTCGGTGCCTCCACGGGTCCCTTCTTCGCAGGGACTGTGGATCGGGCTCTGAGAGGTCTGGGAGTCTGGTTCTTGTCGGGCTCTGGGCTCGGTCTCCGGCGGGAGGCGGCGGCAAAGCAGACGTCGAGTTGCTGGTTGGTACCTGTGTTCACAGGGTGGCCACTCCTAGGCCACAAGGGAGATTCTCTTCAGTCTTCTGTGCAGCAGAATGTCGAAGTCCAATCTTCTTCTTGTTTAAAGTTGATTTCAGGATGATCTGCTGTGCAATGGCACTGCTCCCCCTCTTATTCCCAAACTGGGGGTGGATCACCTACTAGGTCCCTCCTCTGGGAGGAACCAGGAAGGGGGGGCGGTTACACCCCCTTTCCTTTGTCCAGCTCCGCGCCAGGACTGGGGCTGGAAGGCCCCAGAACCGGTTTGGACTGGCCTATGCACGGGGACACCTTGTGTGCCCCGGGCATGTCTGATTCTATTCAGCCCTGTCCTATCCAATACACAAAATCCTGTCTGGGGTGGTGCTCGCACCTCCCAAGGCAGGAAACCCTTTGTCCAGGCCACCATCTGCCGAGTTTCGGTCAGCAGCAGGAGGCCAGACTTGTGTCTGTGGTGGCAGCGTCCATTTTGTGGAGCTGAGGCTCTGTTTAACTTTAACCGGGGTTAAGGCTACACACATGTCGTGTCCCTCTAGAAGGGTGGAATGCTATCCCCGTCGCCAGAATTGGCGAGGGGATAGTATTCCAATTCGTATGACACCTTACTCGACATGTTTTGATAAAGCCAAACCAAAGATAGCATTTAACCGCGAGGATTATAATGCACTTAAGAGTATATGGTATGGCAATATCCCGGAACAGCTTAGGGAGTTGTTCCCGACAGCTGCAGACAGGCTCAGCTCATGCCAGAGCACCATCTCACATATTTCCAAGCACTCTGCCTCCAGGATTGATGAGGCCTTCCATAGGAGTGGCTGATAGGAACATATGTGTCCAGTTTAGGGTTAGGCACAGACATACTGTACCTAAGTAAGAGGTGGTTACACCGACTTACCCCAGCTGAGTGATCAGCCAGTTGTGTCAAATATGGAGGCCAGGCCAGGGGTGGCATAATACATGCTGCAGCCCCTGGTAGGCCTTGGATACACCTATGCCCTGGGCACCTAGGGTGCACTAATACAGGGGCTCATAAGGTGAACCAGTTCCAATTCGTAATGCACCTAAAGTGCATTGGCATTAATTTAGAGAGAGACAGCAGGCTGTGGGTCTGATTAGCAGGCCCACAGCCACATTAAGTCAGAAACCAGTGAAGCAAAAAGCAAAAATTTGGGGTGACCATAGGATAGCAGACCCTACTCTCCTACACTCAACACTTAGTTAAAATGTGGCTAATGTCTCACAAGAGTTAGAAGGCACTTAAGACTTTCTTGAAGAAATTCCATCCATTTCCAAATACACATTTTCAAGACTCATAAACCTGTAAAAATCAATGGGTTATGCCCGAAATTTCTAGAAGTGTTGGCCTCAAGCAGAGTACTTAGCCTGAATTCCAACTATAAATGTACACTTTATTGTACGTTTATGATTTTTTCCAAATCACAAGGGAATTTTACGAGTTATATGTTTACGCCTTTTATCTGTGGAGTCTCTGCCACTAGTGCGGAGACTCCACATTAATACAGATACTATTCGTAGAATTCCTTTGTGAATGGCAAGAAATCATACACTAATACTAAACTTTAAGTTTATCTTTGTGAATCAGTACCTCCGAGTGCAAGGAGCATCTGTAAGAAATCCATGTTTAAATCCAGTGGAGTTGTATTTCTAGGCAACGAATGGAGCACTCTGACCAAGGATCAGCATTTGAGAATGAAGTTATCTAAATGCTAGTTGGAATTTTGCATCATCAAAGTAAAAAAATTATTTAAAAATACGCATGTTCAAACAAGTCTTAAGTAAGTAACTATTTAGTTCTCAGCGGGGTCATGCTGATGTAAGTAAATGTAGTTAAAATATTGTATAAAATTTAGGCAAAGTTAACTGCCCACACCACCTACATTTAAATATTAAATATATATATATATATATATACATATACATATATATATATATATATATGTATTGCGACTTATATAGCACACGTATCACCCGAAGGCATCAAGGCGCTTGCCTTGGGAACCCGTCCTGGCTTTTCCCTGTGAGATAACCCCTACTGGGCATCCCCAAGGTGAAAGCCAGGCATCCCGCAGCAGGTGGGCCGCCGTAGTGGAGATTAAGCAAGCTATTGCCCAGAGTTGCAGCGTGGGACTCCATGATTAGAGTAGGCACCGAGGCGATAATTATCGAGTCCGTGGACATTTTGGGCTCAGGACCCTGCCGCATCAGGAATTGAACCCTGGTCCCGGGCCAGACCTCTGCATCAGGGTCTGCCGCTCTAATCAGTGAGCCACACTCCTCCAGTATATATATATACTCCTCCAATCTCGCCCAGTTTATGAACGAGTCCGACACATGCTAGGATTGCCCAACTTGAATTTAATGCCACCAGGTCACAGCATTACAGTAGCGCGCAGCTCACACTCTCGCAGCCCTTGGCAGACGCGTTTCGGCCATTGCCTCATCAGTGCCGGCTGTCTGCTGTGTGATTCAAATGACAGTTTTTCGCGGGGCTTTTCTTCATAAGTCCTGCCAGCGAACCCCATTGGCTAGATGTTGTAGCCATAGAAGGCGGACAGGGGCGATGTAAACCGGCAAGTGCTTTGTCGCTTTCGTGGAATGGGGTGCTTGGATGCCGTTAACAATCCCGCTATGTGAAAGCAGCCTGTTCAGAGTTCAACACAAGGTACAATGTCCCATAGTTGGCATTAAAATAATGCTCTCCTTACTGCCACTCCCATTCTGTTGCGCGTATTCTCTGGCGAAATCAATCCTTTGCTGGGCAATCCTGTCAGCAGATAATCTGCTCCCTCTCCCCGATACCTACACAAAGTCCAGGTCGGGGGGGCGCCACGTTGTGCAGTCCATGCACTACATCCAACAACTTTTGCCGGCAGACGTGGAGCTCCAGACCGAGGGGCGCGCCGGTATGCGGAGCCGACCTCCGCTAAACATACTCCTCCAATCTCGCCCAGTTTATGAACGAGTCCGACACATGCTAGGATTGCCCCACTTGAATTTAATGCCACCAGGTCACAGCATTACAGTAGCGCGCAGCTCGCACTCTCGCAGCCCTTGGCAGACGCGTTTCGGCGATTGCCTCATCAGTGCCGGCTGTCTGCTGTGTGATTCAAATGACAGTTTTTCGCGGGGCTTTTCTTCATAAGTCCTGCCAGCGAACCCCATTGGCTGGATGTTGTAGCCATAGAAAGCGGACAGGGGCGATGTAAACCGGCAAGTGCTTTGTCGCTTTTGTGGTATGGGGTGCTTGGATGCCGTTAACAATCCCGCTATGTGAAAGCAGCCTGTTCAGAGTTCAACACAAGGTACAATGTCCCATAGTTGGCCTTAAAATAATGCTCTCCTTACTGCCACTCCCATTCTGTTGCGGGTATTCTCTGGCGAAATCAATCCTTTGCTGGGCAATCCTGTCAGCAGATAATCTGCTCCCTCTCCCCGATACCTACACAAAGTCCAGGTCGGGGGGGCGCCACGTTGTGCAGTCCATGCACTACATCCAACAACTTTTGCCGGCAGATGTGGAGCTCCAGACCGAGGGGCGTGCCGGTATGTGGAGCCGACCTCCGCTAAACATACTCCTCCAATCTCGCCCAGTTTATGAACGAGTCCGACACAGGCTAGGATTGCCCAAATTGAATTTAATGCCACCAGGTCACAGCATTGCAGTAGCGCGCAGCTCGCACTCTCGCAGCCCTTGGCAGACGCGTTTCGGCGATTGCCTCATCAGTGCCGGCTGTCTGCTGTGTGATTCAAATGACAGGTATTCGCGGGGGTTTTCTTCAAAAGTCCTGCCAGCGAACCCCATTGGCTGGATGTTGTAGCCATAGAAAGCGGACAGGGGCGATGTAAACCGGCAAGTGCTTTGTCGCTTTCGTGGTATGGGGTGCTTGGATGCCGTTAACAATCCCGCTATGTGAAAGCAGCCTGTTCAGAGTTCAACACAAGGTACAATGTCCCATAGTTGGCATTAAAATAATGCTCTCCTTACTGCTACTCCCATTCTGTTGCGGGTATTCTCTGGCGAAATCAATCCTTTGCTGGGCAATCCTGTCAGCAGATAATCTGCTCCCTCTCCCCGATACCTACACAAAGTCCAGGTCGGGGGGCGCCACGTTGTGCAGTCCATGCACTACATCCAACAACTTTTGCCGGCAGACGTGGAGCTCCAGACCGAGGGGCGTGCCGGTATGCGGAGCCGACCTCCGCTAAACATACTCCTCCAATCTCGCCCAGTTTATGAACGAGTCCGACACATGCTAGGATTGCCCAACTTGAATTTATTGCCACCAGGTCACAGCATTACAGTAGCGCGCAGCTCACCCTCTCGCAGCCCTTGGCAGACGCGTTTCGGCGATTGCCTCATCAGTGCCGGCTGTCTGCTGTGTGATTCAAATGACAGTTTTTCGCGGGGCTTTTCTTCATAAGTCCTGCCAGCGAACCCCATTGGCTGGATGTTGTAGCCATAGAAAGCGGACAGGGGCGATGTAAACCGGCAAGTGCTTTGTCGCTTTCGTGGTATGGGGTGCTTGGATGCCGTTAACAATCCCGCTATGTGAAAGCAGCCTGTTCAGAGTTCAACACAAGGTACAATGTCCCATAGTTGGCATTAAAATAATGCTCTCCTTACTGCCACTCCCATTCTGTTGCGGGTATTCTCTGGCGAAATCAATCCTTTGCTGGGCAATCCTGTCAGCAGAAAATCTGCTCCCTCTCCCCGATACCTACACAAAGTCCAGGTTGGGGGGCGCCACGTTGTGCAGTCCATGCACTACATCCAACAACTTTTGCCGGCAGACGTGGAGCTCCAGACCGAGGGGCGTGCCGGTAGGCGGAGCCGACCTCCGCTGAACATACTCCTCCAATCTCGCCCAGTTTATGAACGAGTCCGACACATGCTAGGATTGCCCAACTTGAATTTAATGCCACCAGGTCACAGCATTGGGAGGCGTGGCTTGGGCGCCGATTGGGATGGCTGTGTGAGCGTGTAGCTCCGCGCCGAGTCCCGCTATAATCCTGAGAATCCTGCCTTTGGTGCCCCTGAAGGTGCGATTTGGCGGAACTGGGTATTGCAGAACCGGAGGGGAGAGACTGGATCCCGTCGGAACCCCGGAAGAAGCGCGCTGGCCGGAGCCTGGAACTCGGTGGAATCCGGGAGAACACAAAGAGAAAATGGCTGCGCCTGGCGCTCGGGTGAGCTGAGAGCTGCGCACCCAGATGGAGCAGGCATACCGGGGGCTGCACTGTGGAGCGAGCGGAGCGGAGGCCCGAGGTAAGGACTACTGGAGCCGGCTTGGTGCGGCGGAGATACAGAACATTACCGGCCCGGTGAGAACGGCGCCCCTCCCGCCTCCCCGCTCCTTGCCAGGAGAGTTTGGTGGATGCCTGATCACCCCTGGGCGGTGGCGCCGACAGCCTGCAGTGGCCGCTCGCCCGAGGACTGGTGAGGTTTTGCTGGAGGGGGGCCGGGATAAAAGAGGGGCTTGGACGCTCAGCTGGGAAGCGCTGGGAGAAAGGAGACTGTGTGCGCAGCGGCAATGAGATTGGACCTGGACCTGACCCCCCCCCGGTCCCTGCATGCGCCTGACAGCAACGGGAGCTGGAGTGACTGCTCTGTGTGCCTAGAGACCTGCGGCGAGGGCTACACGCCTAGAGATTGCGAGGCGTGGCACTGGGGGGTCTAGGGACAGAGAAATAGGAAGGCTGCATTATAAACTGCGGTGTGCTGGGCTGGATAGTAGACGCGATCGGCCCTGGACAACACCTGCCTGCCCCTTTGAAGGTGTGCTGTGGGCTTGCTGCCCTGAACTTTGCGCCTCCTGGAGACACTGTGGGGGAGCTGGTGGCCCCATTCAACACACGCTGTGGAACAGAGGCAGACGGCTGTGAATAGGAGGGTGCCCGGGGGTGCTGTAAGGGCAGAGTGGACCCGTGATAGTGCTTACTGGCCCCTGTGTAAACTACCACTGGGCGACGCAGGGAGGTGCCTGGGATCAAGAAGCCTGTAGGGAGAGCACGGTGACCTGGTATAGCCCGTCATAGTGACCCGAGTGGCGCACACCTCACAGGCAAGATGGCCGCTCTGGGGGATAGCTTAACTGCGCCACTGGGACGGGACGGCGCGGCTGCCTTAGCCCAAGTTGGCGGTGCTCAACCCCCATTGGAAGCTTCGCCGCAGGAACAGAGGCTGAATCAGCGCCTTGATACCATCCTGGAGGCGATCACCGCGACGAAGGAATCGCTGCACCAGGACATTGCGCAGGTCGCGACGGGGCTGGGCCTGCTGCGGGCGGACCACGCCAAGCTCTCTGATCGAGTGAAATCGAATGAACAATTGCTTCAAGAACTGAAACCAGCAGTGGTCACCGCAGAACATAAACTGACGGATATCCTCGGCCGTCTGGCGATTCTGGAGCGGCGAGCGGAGGATGCGGAAAGTCGTAACCGGAGGAATAATGTGAGGGTAGTGGGCCTTCCAGAAAAAATTGAGAAAGGGGATGCGGTGTCCTATATGGAGAACTGGTTTAAGACGGTTGTGGCGCCGGAGGGTTTGTCTCCCTTCTTCTCCCTGGAAAGAGCGCATAGGGTCCCTGCCAAACCGCCCCTGGAGGGCCGACCGCCTCGGCCGATGGTGGTCAAATTGCTGCACTATAAGGACCGTGATTTGTTGATACAGAGGGCACGATCCCAGGGCCCCTTCCAGGTAGACAACAACAAAGTCACGATCTTCCCGGATTACACGCAAGACGTCCAGAAATGCAGAGCATCCTTCTTATCAGTGAAAAAGGAAATGAGAGAGGAGGGGGTCCAATACTCCTTGCTTTTTCCTGCCAAACTGAGAGTGTTCCTTGATGACAGGACCCACTTCTTTCAGACTCCTGACGAAGCATGGTCATGGCTTGAACTATATCGTGCAGGGACGGACCGTGCGCACAAGAGCGGAAGGGATCGGCAGAAACCAGTCCGGATCAGAAAGTCACAGCGCATCCGCTCCCGGAATAAGCTTAAAAGGGCCGAGCGAGAAGCACAAATGCCAGCTGACAGGAGGGGAGCGCTGGCTGCAACGGCGACCATCACAGGGTCGCAGCAGGAGAAAACGTCCGGAGGGTCGGAATCGGAGGAGGAAGGAGGGAAATCCGGAGGTGACGACTCAGACATGGGGGGGGGGGGCGGGGGGTCCAGCGGTCACGCCACAAACTGCGGATGGCTTGTTTAATGAATGAGGCTTGAGAACATTGAACAATTCCGGACAGTCTGATGGTACAGTCTCTCCAGATCCTTATTGGTCCACCAGGTACGGGGCTGCACAAGCAGCATGGGACTGTGGGCGCGGGGTGGTAGCTCTGCCTCCCTTGATTGGCGCTCCATCGACCTCTTGAGGCCCTTAAGGCCTTCTGTGGTGACGACCACAGACTAGCATAATGTGTGGGGTGTTGAAGGTTTGGAACGGGACTGAAGCTGGGTTATTAGGTCCTGTCCTGGGGAGGGGGGTTTGGGGAGTTGTGGGGACGTTTTCAAAGGGGGTGTACAGTTGCTGCAATGCGGGGGTCATTTGTTGGCTAGCGCCACTGTGCAGAAAAGAGCTTTATGGGGACGTTACCTAATTTGAAATGTGTTACATGGAATGTCCGAGGTATTCGTACGATGGTGAAACGTCATAAGGTGCATGCTTGCCTGGTGAGGAGGGGCGTACAGATTGCAATGCTTCAGGAAACCCATCTGACCAAGAAAGAATGCAGGGCTTTACAGAAGAGGTGGAGGGGTCAGGTATTTGGCACAACTTATTCAGCATTCGCCAGAGGGGTGCTAATATGGGTACGGGCGGGGACACCATTCCAGGCAACAAAACAGCGAGTGGATCCCGAGGGTAGATATATAGCGGTTGAGGGGCGATTCTATGGTAGGGAGGTGGTCCTGTGTAATATATATGCCCCCAACTCTGATCAAGCTCATTTCTTTGAGGGTTTAACGCGCTCCCTGGCCTATTTTTTGGCGGGCCCTATCTTACTGGCGGGAGATTTTAATTCAATCTCTGATGTGCAGCTGGATAGGTCGCACCCGCCGCTGGTAGACTCCCCGGTACGCAGGCTAGCAACCCACAGGAGGGAATGGCAGGAGAGGTGGGGATTGGTGGATGTGTGGAGGGCACAGCATCCGGAGAGCAGGGATTACTCCTATTTTTCCGCACTTCACGACCTACATGTTAGACTAGATTCGGTGTTGTGTAGTGGCCCCTTGGCGACTGTGGTGACTCATTCTGAATATTTGACTAGGACCATTTCGGATCATAACCCATTGTTGATTACAATACAATGGCAGCAGGTGAGATCGGCGGTCCCATCATGGCGACTGCGTCCGGACACACTGGAAGATCTGGTGTTTAGCGACACGGTTAGACAGGGTATTGACTGCTACTTTGAGGAAAATGGGGGCTCAGCTACGACCAGGTCGATAGAATGGGATGCGATGAAAGTAGTGGTGAGAGGGGTATGCATGGGTAGGTTCTCGAATGCGAGGAAGACTGTGTTGAATGACCTGGCGAAAGCGGAAGAGGCGTTGAGGGGGTTAGAACAGCGAAGGCCCGAGCGGCCGGATTTACAGGAACAACTGCTGCAGGCTAAAGAAGTGGTGGCGACTGAGACAGAACGGCTGCGGTGCTATGAATATAAGTTGTATGTTGTTAAGGTACATGAGGAGCGAGATAAAGTGGGCACGCTCCTTGCCATGTTAGCTGTCCCAGAACCTAGGGGGTACCCGGTCATGAGTATAAGACGGGAGGATGGGGAGGTAGTCTACTCTCAGTCTGCGGTTCTGGCTCGCTTCCAGTCCTATTACACAGGACTGTATGAATGCCACCTGGAGGCGGAGACATCGGAAATAGGTGAATACCTGGATCCGATCCCACTACCGGTGATGGATAGCGAAGAAGCGAAGGAACTGTGGGGCCCCATCACATTGGCGGAGATAAGGGGGGCAATTAAACACATGGCACGGAACAAAACCCCAGGAGTGGATGGGTTACCAATAGAATTTTACGCCAAATTTGTTGATATACTGGCCCCCAGACTATTGATGGTGTACACGGAGGCTAAAAAGGCGGGGTGCTTACCTGAATCCATGAGGGAGGCACTAGTGGTGCCGCTGTTGAAGCCGGGCAGGGATGCGTTAGAGGTGACTTCTTACCGCCCATTGTCCATGCTAACGGTGGACTACAAGATCTTGAGTCGCATCCTGGCTACTAGGCTACTGCCGCACATGACCACTCTGGTTCATAGGGATCAAGCGGGTTTTATCCCAACTAGGAGCACTTCGATGAACATTCGTCGTTTGATCCGAGTCATAGATGGCGCTGCAGCATCGGCTCTTGATCCTGTGGTGTTAGCAGTGGATATCGAAAAGGCATTCGATAGCCTCGAATGGGAATACCTGGATGGGGTGCTGCTGAAGTTCGGGATAGGGGAGGGCTTCCGGAGGTGGACTAAGGTGCTTTATTCGTCAGCAAAGGCGCGCGTACGACTGGGGCCTCTTGTATCTTCGGCTTATTCGGTCTGCAGGGGAACGAGACAGGGATGCTCATTATCCCCTCTGTTATTTGCTTTGGCGATGGAGCCGTTGGCGGCACAGGCACGGTCGGGCGCCGTGTATAACGGGATAGCGCAAGGGCCAGAGTCGCACTATATATCACTGTACGCTGATGACCTGTTATTGTATCTAGCAGATCCTGGGAGGTCACTAGAGGGTGCAGTGGACATGTTGAGCAGATTTGGGCAGCTGTCGGGCCTCAGAGTAAACTGGACTAAAACCTGTGTATTCCCATTGCGGGAGAGTACACTCTGCCCTCAGCTGACGAGAGAGGTGGTGTGGGAGCCCTCCTGTTTCACCTACTTGGGGGTGCGCATCTATCACGAGGCCGCGGACCTCTTGGAGGGGAACGTGGGACGTTGTATTCGCGCGCTGAGGGGTTGCATGGATTTCTGGGTTTCCCTCCCTCTATCTGTGTTGGGTCGAGTAGCACTGTTGAAGATGGTGGCACTCCCGCGACTCCTCTATTATTTCCGAACGCTACCGGTATGGATCCCGCAAAGGATCTTTAAAGACCTGAAGATGTTGGTGACTAGCTTCCTATGGGGCAGCGGACGGCGCAGGGTGGCACTGAATACTCTGACTAGACCCAAGTCTGAAGGGGGGATGGCCGTTCCCGACTTTGAACTATATTATCTGGCGGCACAACTACAGGTATTAACACAGAATGTGGCCAGAGAATTCAGGGGTCCAGACCATGACCGAGGGATGGGCATCCAGAGGTATGTTTTGTCGTATATCGTAATGCAACAGAAACTGGACATGAGGGAGCTTACGATAGAGGAAAGGACGCTTAAACTATGTTGGAATAGGAGCCTGAAAAGAGCAAAAAGAGACCGGCCGTATGCACCGGAGATACCGCTGGGAATGCTGACCGCGCTGCCGCATGGGGGCGATTGGTCCCAACTATTGGCATGAGAGGAGCTGGGCTTACAGGTGGTAGGGGATTTATATATCGATGGGGCGCCAGTCCCGTATCAGACGCTACAGGAGCAATTCGGATTGCCAGACGGAACTTTCCTTCTGCATGCGGCGGTGGTGGCAGCGATGCAGCGACATTGGAGGGGAGGGTTGGCAGAGCCGGAGGTGACCATGGCATGCCAATATGTGGTGATGGCAGCGGGCACCGTCAAGGCAGTGACCTGCCTCCACAATAGAATGCTGAAGGAGGGACTGGCGCCTCTGTTGGCGCTAAAGTCGCGATGGGAGGTCAGCATAGGCAAGCCCATACCGGATACTATCTGGAACCAGGTGCTGAATAGGACGTGGAAGGGTACGAGGAACGCACGATTTCAACAGGTGCACTTCTTCATTGTCCATAGGGCGTACCTGACCCCGGAGAGATTGAAACGGCATTTCCAGGTGCTCGATGCCTCGTGCCCAAGATGCTTGACACCAGAAGTGGATCTAGATCATCTATTGTGGGGATGCCCGAAGTTGGGGGCGTACTGGCCGGAAGTAGGGGAACTCCTGAATACGGTAACGGATAGGGAGGTAGACTTTGATATGGCGACGTGTCTGCTCCTCTGGTTCCCTCATACCAAGAGGACGAAAATAACAAGTAAATTTATTGATCTGGGGATTATGCTAGCACAACGAGAGATAACCTGGCACTGGAAGTCCAAAGAAGGCCCTTCAGTGAGGAGATGGATGAATGAGCTGTTGAAGTGGTCGGGCTGTGAGAGTGTAATCAGGATGCGACAGGCCACTAGGACTGGCGACGAGAAAAGCCTGGAGTTGGCGAGGGCCTGGGAGTTGGTGGTTCAAGCACTGCGTGATTATATGACGGAAGATGCAGAGGGAGAGTAGAGATAGGACAGTGTTCCATGTAGATCGAATGACTGAGTGAGGATCCTGATGGGTGTCGAGCCTAGGCGCTGGGACGGACTATGGGTACCCGCAGTAGCAGCAGTTGAGGGGGGGAGGGGGGGAGGGAGGAGGGGAGGGAGACCTGAGAAAGGTAGTTAAGCACCGCGACATAGTTCAGTAGGCACAGACGAGCCTGGAACGAGGCGGATAAGAACTGTTGGGAACGAACCAGGGAGTACTCTGGGGCCCGATGGTGCAAGGGGGGGAGGGGTTTTGAGGGGTAAAAGCAGATACTATATGGTATAACTGACCTGACGTCCGAGAAGGGCACACACTGAGGCATCTGCCGGGGAACGGAAGTTTGGCACGCCGCCCGGCCCCCGGGATGTGGGCTGAACGGCTGTGTAATGTGTTTATTTCACTTTAATTGTCGAGATGTCATAAGTGTAATGGTTGGTCTATTCCGATGTCTTGTTTCTAATTCTGCAATAAAAACATATTTAAAAAAAAAAAAAAAAACAGGTCACAGCATTACAGTAGCGCGCAGCTCACACTCTTTCAGCCCTTGGCAGACGCGTTTCGGCGATTGCCTCATCAGTGCCGGCTGTCTGCTGTGTGATAAAAGCTACCTCGACTCACACCTACTTCGTGCACTCAAAGAACGGGTGCTTTCGTGGGCGGTGTCCCCCGCAGTAAATTGAAGTTCTGACTTGCCTCATATTTAGGAGAAAAGAAAAAGCACTCTTTCTCCTAAAGCACTCACCAGAAGCGTTTCGGCGTTTTGCCTTCTTCGACCATCGAAAAAGGCAAAACGCCGAAACGCATCTGGTCGCTGTGGGTCTTGAAATAAACTATGAACCCGCTCCTGAGAGTGCTTTTACTTTTCTCCTAAATACGAGTCAAGTCAGAGCTTCAATATATATATATATATATATACATATATATATATATATATAATATATACATATATATATATATATATACATGTATAACCTACTGGCGGTCGCCAGTAGGTATATATAGTTAGGACCTAGTTACCATAGGAAATTCCGAACATTCTATTGGGAATCTGCCTGTAATTTTCCTTAAATTTGCCTCGCTGTGCTCCGCTCCTTCCCTAAAAGTTTTGGGGGGATTCGTCAAGCGGGGGCAAGAAAAAAGGGGGGTCCCAAAACATGTTTTCCCCATGTTAATTTCCATAGGGACATTCTGACAAGGCTACAGCGCGAACGGCTGAACGGAATTATACCAGATTTGGCAAAATGGTAGGGACTGGTATGCAGCAGTGCCTTTTGTATGTTTGGTGTAAATCCCTCCAGTAGTTCTTGAGAAAATTGAATTTGAATTTTTTCAAATGGCATTTTCTATCGGACCTTTAGACACGGCTACAGCCCGAACAGCTGAACGGAATTACTCCAAACTTGGCAAAATGGTAGGGACAGGTATGCAGTAGTGCCTTTTCTATATTTGGTGAAAATTCCTCCAGTAGTTGTTGAGAAAATGAATTTGAGCAAATTAAATATCTATATGCGCTCAACATTCTATTGGGAATAACTTTTGCGCCGATTGAGGAATCTGTGTGTAATTTTCCAGAATTTTGGCCAGCTTTGCTCCGCTCCTTTCCTGAAAGTTTCGGGGGGATTCGTCAAGCGGGGGCCGAAAGGGGGGACCCAAACGTGTTTTCCCCATGTTAATTTCCATAGGGACCTTTAGACCTTTAGACACGGCTACAGCCCGAACGGCTGAATGGAATTACACCAAACTTGGCAAAATGGTAGGGCCTTGTATGCAGATGTGCCTTTGCTATGTTTGGTGAAAATCCCTCCTGTAGTTCTTGAGAAAATTGAATTTGAAATTTTTCAAATGGCATTTTCTATGGGACCTTTAGACACCGGCTACAGCCCGAACGGCTGAATGGAATTACACCAAACTTGGCTAAATGGTAGGGACAGGTATGCAGTAGTGCCTTTTCTATATTTGGTGAAAATCCCTCCAGTAGTTGTTGAGAAAATTGAATTTGAGCAAATTATATATCTATATGCGCTCACCGTACACGCACCGTACGCGTACGGTACGCATACGGTACGCGTACATACGTGTACCCTTACGTGCGCGAGCGAGTTTCTGATTGGTTGGCAGTCGACTGTCAACATTCCAAACTGTCCAAACCAGGAAGTGTTGGCCACCATCTTGTTTTTCAGGAGAACTGAGGCACAAGAGAGCACAAAACAAGAGTGGAAAACACGAAAAGAGGGCAGGGTAGAGACCCCCCAACTCTCTAGCCCTTCTCAGGGGGTCCCAAAAGGACCCCCAAGGGCAAAAAAAAAAAAATGCGGCGTACGCGCACCGTACGCGTAGGGTACGCGTACCGTGCGCGCACCCCGCGATTTTAAAAATAAATTTTAAAAAATTTGCACTTGGTGGTCCTTCTGGGACCCCCTGAGAAGGGCTAGGGGGTCAGGGGGTCTCAACCCTGCCCCCTTTTCGCGTTTTCCACTCTTGTTTTGTGCTCTCTTGTGCCTCACTTCTCCTGAGAAACAAGATGGCTGCTCAGGTGGTCCCAGAAGGATAATAACATATATAAACGTTATCCGCTAATAGAATTAGCATTTACAAAACCTTTGAAATTTATTGAAAAAAAATAATGCTTTCACGCCTGATATAGTTAGGAATTAGCATTTAAAAAACCTTGCACATTCACTGAAAAAAACATAGGTTTCAAGCCTTATATAGTTAGGAATTAGCATTTAAAAAACCTTGCAAATTCACTTAAAAAACCAAAGGTTTCAGGACTTATATAGTTAGGAATTAGCATTTAAAAAACCTTGCAAATTCACTTAAAAAACCATAGGTTTCAGGCCTCATATAGTTAGGAATTAGCATTTTAAAAACCTTACAAATTCACTTAAAAAACCATAGGTTTCAGGCCTTATATAATTAGGAATTAGCATTAAAAAAACCATTGAAATTGCTCCTATATAGTTAGTTGTACTAACTATATTTCGCGCACCCGCAATCCACTGCTGATGATGTCAGATATTACATCATTCATAACATGGTCAGTGACATCACTGATGACATCACTGATGACATCTCAAATGACATCGCTGATGACATTTCATTTGACACCACTGATCACATCACTGATGATATAATTCATGTGATAATACGATGCACCTCCTCACACTCTAATATAACCTTTGATGAACCCAGTGTTAAATACAGACTACCATTCTTGAAACCATTGACACACAAATACCAGTTACTACATACGCACTCACTGATTCCCAGGTCTACACACACATTCACTCATTCACCCATAGAATCACTCATACATACAGTCACTCATCAATACAGCACTATCATATGCACTCATACACCTATACAGACACTCACACACTGCCACTCATCCATGGAGTTACTCACACACCCAGTCAGTCATGCAAAGAATCAATCACACTTCCATTTCCTCAACTATACAGTTATACACACAACACCTTACTTATTCAAGCATATACTAACACATACTTACTCTCTTATACAATCACTGATACAAGTACACAATGATCCATACAGCCACTCGCACATTCACTGGCTCTCATGTATAGTCATTTATATATGCCAACTCTCACATGCACTGTGTTTTACATATGTACTTACTTGGACATGTAGCACTGAGATATCCATTCACTCACCAACACACCCATGCACACATTCAACCACCCATATAGCTGTTTCCACATGCACTCTTGAACTCATACACCTAGTGAATCAACTGCTCACACATCTATGCACAGAGTCACACACCTCCCAGCCACCCAGACACACACACAGTCTCCCATTCAAATACTTGGGCAACCAATCAATAACCCATATAGCCACTCATATAGCTACTGATCAACACATGCAGCAGCTTACGCAACAACAGACATACTGATGCACACATTCAGACAGTTTAGTCACTAACCCATGCATTTAATAAGACACATTTAATAACTCACTCATACAGTCAGTCACGCACCTACTAAATCCTTCATCCAGACACTTATACATCCACTCATTCTTCAATATGTAAAACATATTTAAACTTTACAGAAACACACAGTCACTGGATGATGTCATCAGTGATGTCATCAGTGATGTCAAATGAGATGTCATCAGTGATGTCATCAGTGATGTCATTTGAGATGTCATCAGTGATGTCACTGACCATGTCATGAATGATGTAATATGTGACATCATCAGCAGTGGATTGCGGGTGCGCGAAATATAGTTAGTACAACTAACTATATAGGAGCAATTTCAATGGTTTTTAGGTCTCGCCTGTCAATGCGCATGCGCATTGAGCTTGCGAGACTATGGGGGCTTAAACAGACTTTAACCAACTTGCGATTCCATGGCGATTCCTTGCAGTGCCTGTCAAATTGAAGCTCAATGCGCAAGCGCATTGACATTAAAAGCGCGTGCACATGAAAGCGACAAGTCTCCCTCCCACGGCTATCCCCACCCCCAGCCGCCAGCACCTCCCCACTCTCTCCCCGCACACAGCCAGGCTCGCATTTCTCCTCCCCCTCCTCAGCCGCCAGCACCTCCGATCTCTCTCCCAGCACACAGCCAGGCTCGCATTTCTCCTCCCCCTCCCCAGCTGCCAGCACCTCCCCTCTCTCTCCCTGCAGTTTCACGGCCGTGTCTCGTCTTAAACCCTTAAACCTGCACAACTCATTTTTTGCCCACTGAAACAGACAATTTCTTAAACAAAATTCGCCAGCCTTCGCCATCTGTTCCCCAGCCGCCAGCACCTCCCCTCTCTCTCCCCGGGCACAGCTAGGCTCGAAATTCTCCTCCCCCTCCCCAGACGCCAGCACCTCCCCTCTCCAGCACCTCCCCTCTCCCTCCCTGCACACAGCCAGGCTCGCATTTCTACTCCCCCTCCCCAGCCGCCAGCACCTCCCCTCTCTCTCCCAGCACACAGCCAGGCTCGCATTTCTCCTCCCCCCCCCCCAGCCGCCAGCACTTCCCCTCTCTCTCCCTGCAGTTTCACGGCCGTGTCTCGTCTTAAACCCTTAAACCTGCACAACTCAATTTTTGCCCACTGAAACAGACTATTTCTTAAACAAAATTCGCCAGCCTTCGCCATCCGTTCCCCAGCCACCAGCACCTCCCCTCTCTCTCCCCGGGCACAGCCAGGCTCGCAATTCTCCTCCCCCTCCCCAGACGCCAGCACCTCCCCTCTCCAGCACCTCCCCTCTCTCTCCCTGCACACAGCCAGGCTCGCATTTCTACTCCCCCTCCCCAGCCGCCAGCACCTCCCCTCTCTCTCCCTGCAGTTTCACGGCCGTGTCTCGTCTTAAACCCGCATTTCACATCTTCGCATTGAATACTAAGAGATGTTGGAAGCCTCATGTTCTTAAAAGAATTTGGAATAACTAACACACATTAATTAGCCTTGTACCGAAAACAATCAATACACTACCCTAGATGTGTGCTAGTGAACGGCAGCGTTCCAATGCTGGTGAGCCCAACAAAATCAAAATAAAATGGCAGCCCTCTATCTGTTTCGTGTGCCTTGATGGGGTGGGGGCTGAGGGGGCTTTCAATGCGGCTTCCCTTTGCAGGCCCAGAACAATATCAAAATAAAATGGCAGCCCTCTATCGGTTTCGTGTGCCTTGATGGGGTGGGGGGCTGAGGGGACTTTCAATGCGGCTTCCCTTTGCAGGCTCAGTTTGAAGCCCTGGTCTTAACTATGCAGCCTGCAACTTGCAAAACTCCACGACTCCAAGCGAGCATGCACAACTCAATTCGCCAGCCTTCGCCATGAATACCTAACACACATTAATTAGCCTTGTACCGAAAACAATCAATACACTACCCTAGATGTGTGCTAGTGAACGGCAGCGTTCCAATGCTGGTGAGCCCCACAAAATCAAAATAAAATTGCAGCCCTCTATCTGTTTCGTGTGCCTTGATGGGGTGGGGGTCTGAGGGGGCTTTCAATGCGGCTTCCCTTTGCAGGCTCAGAACAATATCAAAATAAAATGGCAGCCCTCTATCTGTTTCGTGTGCCTTGATGGGGTGGGGGGCTGAGGGGGCTTTCAATGCGGCTTCCCTTTGCAGGCTCAGTTTGAAGCCCTGGTCTTAACTATGCAGCCTGCAACTTGCAAAACTCCACGACTCCAAGCGAGCATGCACAACTCAATGCGCCAGCCTTCGCCATCTGTTCCCCAGCCCCCAGCCGCAAGCACCTCCCTTCTCTCTCCACGCACACAGCCAGGATCGCATTTCTCCTACGCCTTCACACACTCTCACAACCTCACACACCCTCACACCCTCAATCACACTCACACCCTCACACACCATCATTTACCAACACACACTCATCCACAACCTCAACACCCTCACCCTCAATCACCCTCACACCATCACTCAACATCACCCCCTCACCCTCACACACCCTCACCCTCACCCACAGTCACACACTCAACCTTCAAACTCGCACACCCTCACTCACCTTCACACCCTCACAACACTCACCCTCACACCCCCTAACCCTCACATCCACTCACCCTCACACTCACACCGTCCAAGTCCACCCTCACAACCCTCACACCCTCACTCATACTCACACCGTCACCCTCACTCACCCTCACACACCATCACACACCCTCACACCCCCTGACCCTACATCCACTCACACTCACACCGTCCAACTCCACCCTCCAACTCCACCCTACAACACCACCCTACAACTCCACCCGCCAATATGACTGCGCATCTATGTTAATGCAAGCAAAGCTTTTGCTGTGCAAATTGATGTGTACCTTACAAAAAAAAAGAAAACTTTTTACATGGATAATATAAAAAAAGTTTATGATGTGCTTGTTTTTGGATTCAGCGCTAACAACATCATCAATCAACATTACATAGGTCTCTATTAGCTTCTGAAACAACGCTTCACTACATTAATACATTTGAAGTGTCCAATATTCACAGAGAAAAAAAGAACACTTATAGGCATCATCACAACAACTCACACTCACACCCACACCCACCCTCACCCTCACTCATCCTCACCCTCCCTCACACCCTCACACACCATCAATCACCAACACACCCTCACCCACAACCTCAACACCCTCACCCTCACACACCCTAAATCACCCTCACCAACTCACCATCACACACCATCACTCAACATCACCCCATCACCCCCTCACCCTCACACCCCCTCACCCCCTCACCCTCACCCACAGTCACACACTCAACCTTCAAACTCGCACACCCTCACTCACCTTCACAACATCACAACACTCACCCTCACTCACCCTCAAACTCTCACCTTCACTCACCCACACCTATCATCACACACTCTCACATCCCATTAACCTCACCCCCTCATCTTCACACACACTCACCCCCTCACCCTTACACCCACACTCATACTCACACCGTCACCCTCACTCACCCTCACACACCATCACACACCCTCACACCCCCTGAACCTCACATCCACTCAACCTCACACTGTCCAAGTACACCCTCACAACCCTCACACCCTCACTCATATTCACACCGTCATCCTCACTCCCCCTCACACACCATCACACACCCTCACACCACCTGACCCTCACATCCACTCACACTCACACCGTCCAAGTCCACCCTCCAACTACACCCTATAACTACAATACCACCCTACAACTCTACCCTCCAACTACAACTCCACCCTCCAACTCCACACATAAATAGCGTTAGGCAACATTTATTTTAATACGTAAAAATCGGATTACACACTTGTAGCTATTCATAAATTTAAACTTAATGCAACGCAAGGACAGTGCAGCAATTAATACACAAAAATGAAGAAAGGGATTGTAAAATAAAACTTCTTTCACAAAGATCATAAATGCACACAAAATAGGCAAACATTTGAATACACAGCAAATAATACAACAATTTAAAAGTGGACAAAGCGAGCTAAAGGAAACAAATTCACAACATAAAGCACTTACTAAAGTAAGGGAAAATAAACCATTAAACAATGCCAGAAAAAAATCAAAAACACAAACAAAGTGCGTAATCACAAAAGCATGAGACTTCACAGCCTAATTGCAATTCCTCCAAAAATACAACAAAGTATTTCACTCAAAGTAACAAAAGAAATCTAAACAATGCATTTAAGTATTCAAAAAAATAAAGAAAATAAACAGCAGCGCTAACAACAGCATCAATCAACATTACATAGGTCTCTTAGCTTCTGAAACAACGCTTCACAACATTAATACATTTGAAGTGTACAATATTCACGGAGAAAAAATGAACACCTATAGGCATCATCACAACAACTCTCACTCAAACCCTCACCCACCCTCACCCTCAGCCTCACACACCCTCACTCATCCTCACCCTCCCTCACACCATCACTCACCAACACACCCTCACCCTCACACACCCTCACTCCCCCTCACCCCCTCACCCACTCACCCTCACACACCATCACTCAACATCACCCCCTCACCCTCACACCCCCTCACACACCCTCACCCTCACACACCCACAGTCACACACTCAACCTTCAAACTTGCACACCCTCACTCACCTTCACACACTCACACCCTCACAACACTCACCCTCACTCACCCTCAAACTCTCACCCTCACTAACCCACACCTATCATCACACACACTCACACCCCATTACCCTCACCCCCTCATATTCAGACACCCTCACCCCCTCACCCTCACAACCCTCACACCCTCACTCATACTCACACAGTCACCCTCACTCACCCTTACACACCATCACACACCCTCACACCCCTTGACCCTCACATCCACTCACCCTCACACTCACACCGTCCAAGTCCACCCTCCAACTCCACCCTACAACACCACCCTACAACACCACCCTACAACACCACCCTACAACTACTACTCCACCCTCCAACTACTAATCCACACTTCAACTCCAAACGTAAATAGCATTAGGCAACATTTAATTCAATAAAAAAACATCGGATTACACACTTGTAGGTATTCAAAAATGAAAACTTAATGCATCGCGAGGACAGTGCACCAATTAATACATAAAAACGCAGAAAAGGATTGTTAAATATAACATTTTTTACGAAAAAAAAAAAGAAAATAGGGAAACATCTGAATACACAGCGAGTAATACACCAATTTAAAAGGGGACACAGACATCTAAAGGACACAAATTCACAACATAAAGCAGTTACTAAAGTAAGGGGAAATAAATAAACCATTAAACAATGGTGGAAAGAATCCACAAAACAAACAAAGTGCGTAATCACAAGAGCACGAGACCTCACATCCTAATTGCAATTCTTCCATAAGTACAATTAAGGATTCCACTCAAAGTACACAACAAAAACAATACAATTTTTAAAGGTGGCTTCATACTTATACTTTGCCACAATTAATGCGCATCTGTAGTCGGAAATTTAAAAGGAGGTAAACATTGTCTCTAATGAGCAAACACAGACAAAATCACTGCGCATCTATGTTAATGCAAGCCAAGCTTTTGCAGTGCGAATTGATGTGTACCTTACAAAAAAAAGGTAACTTTTTACATGCATTATATAAAAAACGTTACTGATGTGTTTGTTTTTTGATTCAGCGTTAACAGCATCAATCAACATTACATAGATCTTGATTAGCTTCTAAAACAACGCTTCACAACATTAATACATTTGAAGTGTACAATAATCACGGAAAAAAATGATCACTTATAGGCATCATCACAACCACTCACACCCTCACCCTCAGCCTCACACACCCTCACTCATCCTCACCCTACATCACACCCTCACACTCTCACAACCTCACACCCTCAATCACACTCATACCCTCACACACCATCACTCACCAACACACGCTCAGTCTCACTCACAACCTCAAACTCCCAGACACTCACATCCACTCACCCTCACACTCACACCGTCCGAGTCCACCCTCCAACTACACCCTAAAACTACAATACCACACTACAACTCTACCCTCCAAATACAACTCCAGCCTCCAACTGTACACATAAATAGCGTTAAGCAACTATTTGATATATACGTAAAACGCGGATTACACACTTGCAGCTATTCCAAAATGCAAACTTAAAGCAACGCAAGGAGAGTGCAGCTATTAATACACAAATATGCAAACAGGGATTGGAAAATAAAACATTTTTCACAAAACGCATAAAATACACACATTACATCACTGTGCATCCTCTTAATACATTGATAGGGAAAATAAATACAGCAAATAAAAAAACTTTCCTTTAATACATCGATAAGCTCAATAACATATAATCCGGCTACTTCAGCATCACAGGAAAAAAACAATGCAAACACAACATACATAAATATAATAGAAACTAAATAGCACTTCAAAGTTCAAACAACAGCTCTTGTACGTTAAATAACAAACACCAGCTAAAAATACATTACATTACAGTTTTCGAAAACATATACATTACATATCGACGAATAAAAACAAGATTTTAATTTACATTACACAATAAACATTTACAAATATTACGATCGAAAACAAACAATGTCAACAGTTATAAAAATACACTCCTATTCATTCGTTAAGTTAAACATACTATAGATACTACATTACATTACATAAAAAAACACTTTGGAATAAATTCTTACCTGTCAAACGACGCAGCAACAGCACAGGAAGAAGAACACGCCTTCCGCGCACCAACATTCTCGATCTTCTGGGGAATTCCACTGTTGACGTAAGCAAATCGGAACGCAACGTCAAAAACGTCGCGCTCCGATTGGCTACAAATAAACGTCAAGGAAACGTAAACACTCACAACTCAAAAAAAAACTAGAACGCTAACGTAGGGAACGTCAAGGTGACGCATTGCGTCGGCCATTTTTTAATTAATACAATTAATACGGGACTCCACAGACACCAAAAACACACATAACACCACACATTAATTAAAACACACACACAGTTAAATTACATTAAAAAATACACATAAGGCAGGACAATTACAAAGGGAAGCTCTATCACGTTTTTTTTACACGACACATATTAAAAAGAAAAACAAACAAAAAAAATTATTATTAACATACACACACTCATAACATCACCCTCACACACCAAAACTCTCACACACCTTCACACACCCTCAATCACCCTCACACAACGTCACCCTCACACACCATCACACACCTTCAGCCTCACACCCACTCACTCACCCTCACCCTCACACACACTCACACACCCTCACACTCACACACACTCACACACCCTCACTCCCCTCAAAGACTCACACCCCTCACAACAATCTCACACTCACTACACCGGACAGCCTCACCCTCACACACTCACCCCCCTCACACTCTCTCACCATCAACACCCCTCAGCCTCACACACCCTTACCCTCATCCCCTCACCCTCACACACCCTCAATCACCCTCACACCATCACCCTCACACACCCTAACTCTCACCCTCAACCGCTCACACACACTCACACTCCCTCGCTCACCCTCACCCTCACACACACTCACACCCCCTCACCCTCACACCCCATCACCCTCACACACCCTCACTCCCCTCACACCCTCACACCCCTCACAACACTCTCACACTCACTACACCTCACACACTCACCCTCAAACACCCTCACACACACTCACCCACCCTCAGCCTTGCAAAATCTCAACATCAACACCCCTCACCCTCACACATCCTTACCCTCATCCCCTCAACCACATTCACCCTCAGTCACCCTCAAACACCCTAACTCTCAAACTCACCCACTCACACACCCTCACACTCCGTAACTCACCCTCGCACACCCTCACCCTCACACTATCACACATCCACACACTCACACTCAATCAATTACCATCAAACACACACACTCACCCTCACACACCGTCACACAACCTCATCCTCACACTACCTCACTCACCCTCACCCACAGACACACACCCTCACCCTCAAACACCTTACACTCACACACCCACGCTCCCCTCACACCCATCACAACACTCTCACACTCACTACACCTCACACACTCTCAGCCGCAAACAACCTCACTCACCCTCACCCTCACACACTCACACACCCTCACCCTCACACCTCATCACCCTCACACACGCTTACTCCCCTCTCACCCTCACACGCCTCCCAACACTCTCACACTCACTACACCTCACACCCTCACCATCAAACACCCTCCCACACACTCACCCACCCTCAGCTTTGCAACTTGTCACAATCAACATGCCTCACCCTCACACACCCTTACCATCATCCCCTCACCCTCATTCACACTCAATCAACATCACAACACCTAACTCTCAGACTCACCCACTCACACACAATCACACTCCCTAACTCACCCTCACACACCCTCACCCTCACACCGTCACACACCCACACACTCACACTCCCTCAATCAACATCAAACAACCTCACTCACCCTCACACACCCTCACCAACACACACCGTCACACACACTCAGCCTCACAAACACTCACTCAACTTCACCATCACACACACTCACACCCCCTCACACTCACACTCACAACGCTCACGCTCACACCCCTCACCCTCACATCCCTCACCCTCACATCCCTCACCCTCACACCCCTCACCCTCACACCACTCAAGCCACAGATGGGTGTGCGATGGGAGGACGTTCAGCTTGCAGGGCTGTGCTTCTATCCCCTGCTGCACTCTCCTGCACTCTAGAAATGTGGCATAACAACAAAAGCTGCCATCAAAGTCACGTCAATACAAATCATGTGGCATTCCAAATGCTATAGGTGTCACATTCACAAAAATTACAACTATTGGTATTGAAAATGACAAATCTATCAATGTAGCTATTTGGAAAAACTACACAAAAAAGAAAAATCATTTACAAGACCTATAGCTCCTACTTTTCTAATGCGAGACCTATTGCATTTCCAATGCTTGTTTAAATGCTAATTCTTAACTATATAAGGACTGAAACCTATGTTTTTTCAAGTGAATATATATATATATATATATATATATATATATATATATATATATATATATATATATATATATATATATATATATATATATATATATATATATATATATATATCTGGAAGGTAATTAACAGACAGGGGTAAATTCATAAAAGTACCAATATTAATACTAAATTTGGGAAAAAATCCATTGTTGGAGTCTGTCCAGGGAAAACACTGGGCAAGATCCAAGGGTTGCAGAACTATGTGGCCCGCCTCCCCTTGGACCTGGAACTGACTGGAAACATAACCTTAACACTGAAGTAGCTTCAACATGTGTCAATCGAACAGATGGCTGTGTAAAGAAACAACTTAAGAGAAACGTAATATTGCCTAAATAAGCTGTCCTTCAAATAAGGCAATGCTAAGGTGATGTTCTCATGGCTCATCGTAATGAAATTCTCTCTCACTGGCCCTTTACCTTGAGGTAAGCATTCATTAATACAGGAAAGGCCTGAAAAAATAAACTAATATAGCCTAATCTATTGTGTCCCCCAAATGGGATACATCTGTATCCCTCATGCTTTCACAGGGTACATAACCACAAATCTCTCTAACTACCATTCTTACTTCTCAAAGGACACTGAACTCTATATCAATCTAGCACTTCCTCTGCTCCGCAAGCATGCTAATCCACCACAGAACTGTAATCCCTTACACACCTCGCTTATAGGGCTATGCATCACACATATTGTTTGTTTTTCCTATGCTTACCATGGCTGCATAATTGTTGCACATGTGATATTTCATTCAAAAAGAAAATGCCTTTCAGGGTGTCACTGTGCTTGTGGTACACTCTTTAGACAGCTGCTAGCTCCTGTGCTTTCTGTACACAAGAGAATACCTTAAATATGATATTCACACATCACTGCATGTGGGAAGTAAGTGCAACATTTGTCATTTTCATGAGTATTAAACATGCTACATGTGGAAAAATGACTCAATTACACCTACTGCAAGTCATAACCACTCTACCTCCTCAATCATTGATCTTGTCCTCTAGTCACTCCTTCAAGACAAAAATACACGCGCTCCTCCACAAATGGTGAAAATCAAAAGGCAGGGAACACTTAGACGACTACTAACTAGCCTCAAGCCAGCTCACTTCATACTAAATACCTTCAAATCCATTTAATTTCAGAATCTAATAACCTTATGGCTCAATTTTCTTTTCATATTTTGTACTTAAGTTTTCTTTTGCTCATGGGCACTGTTCTGAAAAGATGAGAATCATTTTATGGCAAAGCAACATTGTTTCTTTCTTATGTGCAATTTCTGAAATGATGCCTCAACACATAATCATGCAGTGCATGCAAATTCACCTCACTCCCACCCACCCTACCTCAACCCACACCAATCTGCCCCACTCAATCCAATCCACTCTAGACTAATCCAATCCACCCCACTCCAATCCAAACCACTCACCCCAAACCACTCCCGTCCGCCAAACTACACTCCTCCTAACCCACCCCACACCTGTATGCCCCATTCTAATCTGTCCCACTCCAAATTGACCCACTCCAATCCAAATGATCTGCCCCACTCCATTCCAAATCAGTCCCACTCCAATCTTCTTTCCTCCAATGTGCCCCACTCCAAAAATGTCTGCCCCACTCCTGTCCAAAACTATGTGCCCCACTCAATTCAGAACAATCTACCCCACTCCAATCCAAAACAATCTACCCCAATCCAATCCAAAACAATTTATCCAATTCCAATCTGCCCCACTCCAGTCAATCCATAATAATCTGCCCCACTCAACTCTGCCTCACTCCAATCTGCTCCACTCCAATATGCCCACTCTAATTCACTCTATCCCACTGCAATCCAATCCACCTCACCCCAACCACCCACTCCATCCCAATCTATCCCACTTCAATCCATCACAATCCACCCCATTAATCCAATTCACCCCACACCAATTCAATCTGACCCAATCCAGCCCAACCCAATCCATCCCACTCCAATTCAATCTATCCCACCCCAATCCAATCCACCTCCCTCCCTCCCTCCCAAACATCCCCACTCCAATTCAAAACAATCTGCCAGACTCCAATCTGCCCCACTCCAATCTGCCTCTCTCCAATCTATCCCACAACAATCTGCCCCACTTCAATCCAAAACAATCTGTGGTACTCAATCCAAAACAGTCTATCCCACTACAATTCAAAACAATCTTCCCCACTCCAAACCAAAACAATCTTCCCCACTCGTATCTACCCGACTCCAATCAGTTCCTATCCACAGCAATCAAAAAGAATCTGCCTCACTCCAATTCATCCCACTCCAATCCAATCCAATCCAATCCACCACACCCCAATCCAATCAACCTCACTCCAGTCAACTCCACCCTACTCTGATCCTATCGACCCACCCCAATCCAATCCAGCCAAATCCAATCTACCCCATTTCAATTTACCCCACCCCACCATACAATCCATCACACCCCACCCAATCCAACCTACCTCACCCCATTCCAATCCACCCCACTCCAATCCAACCATCCTATCTAGTCCACCCACTCCTATCCAACCCAGTCAGCCCAAACCAGTCTACCCTAATCCAATCCACCCCAATCTACTTCAATCCATTCCACCCCACTACCTCAAGCCAATCCAACACACTCCATCCTATTTAACTGCCCTGCACTCCACTGTACACCACTCCACTTTGCGACAGTAAACTCTACGAAACTGCACTCTATGACACTGCATTCTACAACACTCTCTGCCACTGAACCACTGACCTCTACTCCCCGCTAATCAACTCTACGGCACTCTACTCTCCCCTACTACACTCTACGATACTCTAATCCAACAAATCCAGTCAACGACACTCTACTTCCCCCACTCCACTCTAGGGCATTCCATGCCACTGATTTCTAGTCATGCTGAACAGCAGTCACACTAGTGTACAATACTAAAAAAAAAAACACATTGCCAAAGCCAATAGCCCTTCCACAAGCTAAACCTACTGGCTTTAACAAACCTTGTTTATATTTGTGACGGGGAGGATACATGCAGAGGTTAGTAGGATAGGTCAAAGTAGTCGAGGTACTTTTCTTACCTTTGACAGAGGAAAGAGAGCCTCATTCTTTACTCCTCTGCCCCTGAGTAGCTACTGAAAGTAGGGGCATATGATTTGGGGGCTGCATACATAGAATAACATTAATGATTAGTAAGAAGTCAATACCAGAGATGTTTTTAACCTTGGGAGATTGGCCCTCGTTGTATATTTGAAGATTCTCAGTGAAAATTCTGTAAATGTTTGGAACTTTCACTTAATCATAAACACACATCAGAGGTTCTCAGACTGGCATGGAGTCACCCACCATTCACAGGATCCCCCACTGTAAACACAGTTCATGTGGAAAGTCAGCGAGACAAACTTTTATATTTTAGAATCATTATATCAAAATCCTCACCTATCAAACATCGTGCATCACGCATACTTTGAGCCAGATACATCACCTAATCTACTCACTAGGTATACCGAAGCCACGTAAGGACACGTAGCTCAAAAAGCACCTTCACAACATTCCCTCTGTAGCTCCCAAGCGCTGCTCCTATTAAACAAAGTGAAATGCTTCCACTGTTAATCGGAAGACTGCTATGTTGTTTGGAAATAAGTAACAGATACTACAGCTGCATCACATGAAGGATAAATACAATTAAATGGACGGGCTTTGTTACACGGAGGTCCTGTAATTGTTCTCAGATGGCGAGGAAGGAGGCCAAATAGTTAGGAAATGTATTTCAAGGAAGCGTCCTATTATCCCATCGGAGAATCGCCGTAATTAGGTGATTACTGTAAGTTCACTGGGATGCTGGTGAGTAGGGGAACGCTAATACTTCACCAGGAGGGGAATATGTTTCAACAAATATATTTTATCATCAGTCAAATACCATAGTGAACCGCTCAATGAATTGTAATATACATTTCTAGCTCACCAATGTGTGACTACCAAAAAACAATTGTGAACAATAAGTACATGTTATATTTCAGAGTTTACCGCACAAATTCTGAATTTTGTTTTGTCGGCCAATGCAGAATTCTGTATGTTGGTAAAGTGAGTGGACTAACCGTGAACGTCCAATTGAATTTCAGAAATCAAAGAATCGTATGTCTAGACGATACTTTCAAGAAATTCGATTTGTATGCTGTTTATGCATATCAGATGAGATATGTCACAATTGTTCCAGTTGTCGAATGGGCGCCCACCAGTGCCGTAAAACAAAAGACGGGGACCGCTGCAGAATGTGGTAGAAGAGGGCTGAACTCACGAAATTCTCAGAAATTCATAGGATTTAGGCTGCATAGGGACCCCTGAAGTGTGTGGGACCCCGTGCCGCAGATCCTACCTTATGCCCCTTGTGTAAACCTGGCAAAATAGACACAATAGAACTGAAAAGGAATTAATTATTTCCTAAATAACATAACCCACGGAATCGTTTGTTGTCATTGATTGTGGCTAGAGACAAGCGTTGCTGCACACAGATCTGACCTTGTGTGATGTAATCTGGTGCTCATGTAGGGCCTGGCCTCATTTACAAACAAAGGATGCAGTGCAACACCACAATCCATTTTTCTGCGCTGAGCTACATCATTTTAAAAGCACAGGAATGTGTGGTATTAACAACAACGCATCCGTGTGCTTTCCCCTGTGCTGGCGCGCAATTGGCTGCCATGGGGCATCGCAGGTACCCTTGCGTCATGTTGCAAGGGTGCCTGCGTTGCGGGGAGGATTGTTTTGTGCAAGAAGGAGCACCTTCCTGCACAAAAGCAATCATTGCTTGCATTTTCCTCTTTCTATGCTTGCTACAGAATGTGGCCCACATAGAAAGAGGAAAAAACGAGGAGAAATGAAAGCATTTCTCCTCGTTGTGCCCCTCCTATGCCTCCCCTGGAGAGGCGGAGGATTCTGACACATTCTCAGCTTTACAAAATGCTGTAAATCTGGAAATGTGTCTTGTTCCATGGATGATGCGTGGGAACACCCACAGCAACACCCATGGAACAACCTTTCACGCAGAGTAATGTGTGGAAGGGGCCCATTTTTACAAGGCCATGAAAAGTCACGCATGGTGAGTTAACGTGGACTTGTAAACATGGGCATGCACACTGCGCCACCGGTGTATCAACAAAAGTGACACACTGGCGGCGCTAGGGCCCTTTGAAGGAGGCCCGTAAAGAGATCCAATGCCCTTGGGCTGAGTTCTAGCTTGAAAAAATCCTACACAAAAAATGGTGGAAATGAGTTTGGAATCTCTTTACCAATATGAAAGATGGCGTTTGTAGGCCTCATACTAGTCTGAAGTGTAGAAAAACACATACTTTGCTGCTGTTTGTACCATTTCAGGGGTAATTTGTATTTATTTCTACTAGACATTAGTAAATATTTTAATTAAACTATATCAGTGGGGATCCAAGAAGAACGAGAGACAAGAGGGCAGACCATCAAAAATAATCATTAACATTCCAGGAGCCATATTACACAAGGTGCCCTGGGGTGCAACAGGCGTTTGCACCCACTTTGTACGCTCCTGTGGCACTTTCTTATTATAGAAGGGGCTGCAGATGCTTGTGCGACCCCATCTGTAATACCGATAGCACTGGTGCACATAAAGTGCTAGTGCCATATTAAGAGGGCGTCCCCTCATTTGCATGGGGGCATGTCCCATGGAAATGAAGGAATCCCTTTGCCTCTGCGCCCATACGTATTACAGACACGGGCGCAGAGGCAAAGAAGCTGCCAGGAGGTGCACTGTCAGTGCTCCCCCTGAGAGCAACCCTCTGGAGTGGGTAAGGGGGTCACCTGGACCCCCAGACATTCCATTGCACGTGGGTGCAGGCATTGACTGCACCCATCTGCAAAGGGATTTCTAATACCCTTTTAAATTGCAGGCGGTTGCCGCCTGCACTGTAAAAACACGGAGTGGCTTTAAAGTAGCCACTCTGTTTTTACATGAATGTGCTGCCCCGAGGGCAAAACGAGTTCACGGCTGCCCTGAGGGCAGCGCATTCATCATAATGGAGAGAATTTTCCTTCATTGCTCTGGGTGCACTGTTTCAAAGGTGCAGCAAGCAAAATGAAGAAAAATCCGCTGTATGTATAATGCAGCCCCAAGTTCATTCTCAGTGATACTCTACATTCAGGGCTACTTAGCATTTCTAGGTCTTTAGGAAGGATGAGGTGGTTAAATAAGTATGCTTTGAAAGGTTCCAGTTTAAAACATAGAATGCAAAACTATCTTTGCCAATACACAGATCTTGACATATCGGCACTCATTACGAGTTAAGAGTTGAATTTGGATCCATCCCTGTGCAATTCAGTGTTTGAAATATGAGTTGTGTGAAAATGATCACATCATCATAGTGTTCTCCTGATAAATTCCAACAGGTCAAACTTGCTGGGATTCTCCCAGGGAAAAATGTCTGGTTTGGTAAGTACAAGTGGATTTTGTTGCAGTAGGCACCAAAATCAGCATGTTATCCCCCAGTAATTTGTAATCAGGTGATATTTATCACACCCAATAAATCCAGACTTTGCAGAGTCGGAATTTCTGAGGTGCAATAAATTTCACATCTTTTACAGACCACTCATAATGAGGGCCTTTTTCTGTTAAAATCTCGACATATTTCCCAGCAAATGTTGATTTATAGTCCATTCTCAATCCTATCAAACTTGATTCCACATATTTTCAGACTGGTTCAATTTACTGTTGTAACTCCAATCCTAACATGACCAGGGCAAGGTTCTTGGCAGTAAGGTTAGTCATCAGTGGCAAAATTTGGAGCAAGATATGAATATATGGGTGAGATTTTGGGAGTAATGTAATGTAATGTAATGTAATGTAATGTATGTGTTCTTGTAAAGCGCACTGCTGCCCTGAGGCATTGTGGCGCTGTAGACCGCTGGGGAACCCGTCCTGACTATCCCTATGAGATGGTCCCTACTGGGTATCTCCAAGGTGAAACCAGGCATCCCCGGCGAATGTGGGGGGCCGTTGTAGAGATGAGGCAAGCTAATGCCCAGAGTTGCCGAGTGTGATCCCTGGTTAGAGTAGGCACCGAGGAGAGAATTATCAAGTCCATTGACCCTGGTCCACGACCCTGTCAATGTTTTGACTCTAACTTCTGCAAACGAAGCAATCTATGCTTTCCCAACCTATATTCTGTAAGACTTGCATGGATGAAGCTGTCCTAAAGTTCAGTGGAGGGATTTTCACTGAAGAAGGCAGATTTCTGAATAGACTGTGAGCAGACGATGAGAGCTAGGAGAATGAAATGTTGGACTAGGCCTTGTCATAGGGAAGAAGCCTAGTGTTGATTTAAATTAAAGGTTGTGAAACATTTCCATGTCCCCATTGTGAACACTGATCGAGGTTGACAGATGCTTGCGGAAGGAAGGAAGCAAGAGGTTCTAGGGAGGTTATCCAGGTAACCGGGGAGAGGTTGTGCTTTATGGCCAGAGTTGCCGACTTTGGAGTGGGGGAACCAGGTTTGAGCTTTGGCGTTGCTCAACATTCTGTGATTCTGGGCAAATCACTCAATCTCTCTGTGCCTACCAAAAATTAAATGTGTCCTTGTGTAACTGGTGCTCATGTAAAGCACTCCAAAACCTTTGGGTCGAGTTCGCGCTATATAAATCTGCCCAAAAAACTTATGATAAAAAAATTAGGGGAGAGGATGTAGCCTTACAACTAGAGCGATCAAACTCGAAGCTGGGGAACCGGCTTCGAGTCTCAGCAAGGACGCTCATCATCCTGTGATCCTGGGCAAATCACTTAATCTCCCCGCGCCTAACAAAAAGAAAGTGTTGATCTGTAACAAAACTGGTGCGTACATAAAGCGCTCTTATACCTGATATCTTTGGGTCGAGTTTGCGCTATATAAAACTTAAAAAAAAAAAAACCTGGGGCAAAGTTCAGTATTATTTACAAGCACTGGAACGTGAAGTCTGGGGAACTAATGGAAAGGCTGTTACAATCGCCTGAAGGTATCAGGTATCAGAGAGCTTTACATGAGCACCAGTTGCATTACACAAGGACACATTCATTTTTTGTTAGGCACAGGGGGATTACGTGATTTGCCCAGAATCACAGGATGCTCAGCGTCATTGCCGATACTCGAACACTGTTCTGAATATTCGAGGTCGACCGCCCTAGCCGTTAGGCCAACTCCTCTCCCCCTAATTTGCTGAGATCTTTAGTATAAATCAGAGTTTTTTCCAAGTAGAAGGCGGGGTGAAACAGATGTTTCAGATGTTGAGAAATGTGAATGGGACAGTGATGGCAGTCAAGGTAAACCCCTCCCACAAGCGCCTTGAGACCCTCTGGGTGAGTAGTGCGCTATACAATTTTTGAACTTGAACTTGAACATGGGTATGTCCCAGGTTTTCTGCCTGAAAGTGACAGACTGAGGATGTAAGAAGAGAAGGAAATGAGAGAAGGAAGATTTCTGGGTGCTATACTTGATTGGAGGTAAATAAATCCCTTTTTGTCTTTGTTCATCTTAAAGGAATATGCTCCGCACAGTTACAAATAAAATAGCACTGAGGCATATAAAAACTCTCTGCCAGTCAAACATAAAATTCACATCTGCTGCATGAATACACAGTGCAGTAGTATCCAGTGCAGTAGGCCCTCTAAAAGAATAAAGATAACATTGACTACGCTATGCCTAATGGCCTGGTATTCACTCTCCTGTTTGTATCCCTGCTTTGTAAAGCGCTCTGATATCTGCAAAGATCTTGTTCGCGCTATATAAAACTTTCAAAATAAATAAATAAATAAATTGAGGAAGTTCAATGCATCTAACACAGGTCAATAAACTGAGAGAAATATTTCCTCTGCCTTCTAAAACAGCATACAGACAGCCCTAAATTCTCAGAAGCCTAGAAGCCTACATTTTAACAAACTATTAACTACTCGAATGAAAAGTAAAAGGGAACAATCTATATTAAAGAAACTACGTACATGTTTGTGATCGAATAACCAATGTAACTAACCTAGTTAAAGTATCTTTCTTTTGTAAATTCAAAAATATTGTCTCACTCATCCAAAACAAGAGCTGTCCTTCTAGGAAATCGGTATGAGTCCTAATGATAAGGAATAAATAGCTAGTGTTTCACACTACATGACCCCCTACAGCACAACTGCTGAAACCCATCTTCAATTAAGGGGCTAATTTGCAAACCCCTTGCGCCACCTGTGCCTCACTTTAAAATGTGCGAAAAGTGACATACTGGTGGCGCAAAGGGCTTGTAAATATAATGCTGCTGGTTTTTCAACTCTGAAATGCAGAGTGCTCTGACGACCAGGACCCACTGCTTGTGCTCCCACCTCTGAAAGTGTTTGTGCAGTAGACTTATCCCTGTGTGGCACTTTTTACTTACCTATAAGTCCCTAGTATATGGTACAAAGTGTACTCAGGGCTAGTAACTTAAATGTCTCCAGTGGACTGACGCATTTATTGTGCCACCACTGATGTGGCAAAGTGAAAACATGGAACTATGTCTGCCACTGCAGTCTAGTCAGGCAGCTTTTAAAATGACAACTTGACCTGGCAAAATAACCTTTCTTACCAAGTCCGAATCTTCCTTTTTATTATTTATAAATCACCATGAGGCAGGGTGTTAGGTATTAAAAAAGGAAATGTCCAATTTATACTTTACATGTCCAAACAGTCAAAACTCCAAATTGCAATTCAATGTGCTAAGATCGGTCATCCTATTGCCTATCATGGGGTTTCACTAGCCCACACGTTAAATGTTAACTTCCATTTGAGACCTACAGATATAGTATCATGGTATCAAAATAATTGTTACATTAAACCCAACTTATATCTGAAGTCAGATTTAAAGTAACTTTTAATACAACAGTGACTCTAGAGGGTCACCAATTTCTAGCCTCAAACTTCTAGTAGCTGCTTCTGGTTGACCACAGCAGTTGTCACCTGAGACAGCCTGCTGCCCTCCTGCTAACAGATGTGAAGTGCTCCTAGGCATAGGAACAAAGGGTCTACTACAGAGAGATGGTGTGACCTCCTCCCGCCAGGATGGCCTAGAGGCTGTGGTGACAGACTGACCAGCTTCGAATGGGCTTTCGCCTCTAAGAGGTAAATTTGAGTCACACCTCATCTAGCCTGCTCCTTTGTGTAGGCAGACAGGCTGGCATCTTTTCTAGAGGGAAAACCTGTTGCAGGACAAGTTTTCCTGCAACAGGGGTGTGTGCCTGTGGCTCTGTCCCAGGAAAGACGGGCCTGACATCTTGGTTTGGGCAGAGAGATGCACTGTGGGAATGTTGCCCATCCCACTGGAAGTGATGTTGAAGTGAGTAGGTTGGCCCCGTGGGACTTGTAGACACATCGGCTAGTGACTCATCCCCACCCACAAATTTGAAATTTGCACAAAAGTAGCACCTTATAACACTGCTGGACTTGGATAGAACAGAAGGGCTGCACCTCCTGAACCTCTGGTTCTCCGAAAGAAAAGTTGCACCAAGAAAGCCTGCACCTGCTACACCTACTGAACCAAGACAGGACTTCAGAGAAATAGAGAGAGAAGTACTTCTCCTATTGTTGAACCTGTGTATTGAGACCCCAATGTATGGATCTGCTCGCACTTGTGTCAAATACCAGTGAGTGGACTCCAAGGGCTAGTTGGCTAGCCTTCTTCTAAGCTTCTGGGATAGAAAAGCTAAAGAAGCCCTGCGTCTGTAAAGTGCCCAGTGGGCCACTTTGCACTGAACATGCCTGTTGTATTCTATGGTTTCTGTGATTATTAGTATGTATGTGCTCTGGTTGGTATTCTATTGTTACTGTGGTTATTAGAATGTACGGGGGGAATTCTAGTGCTGGATTTGAGGCTCGGCAGTTGCGCTGACTCTCTGATCCAGGCTGGTGTGTTGGGTTGATGCTGTGACGATTATAGAATAAAGAAGACTTTTACACCCATTCTGTCTTCATCGATTAATTCAAGAACCCCATGCAACATTTGGCAATGATCGGGATTTCATCTCTCACCATCTAGCATCTTTCCATCTTATTGGGAGAGCATCTTCATGTAAGATTGATCTTCGCTCTCTAAAGGGACCTTATTGATCGCTGAAGTGCTGAAGCGAACTCGATTTTGGCGACCTTTTTGGATGAACAGGTTGTTACATTCCGTTTAGTTTAGTTTAATCTGTTTTATTACTATGTATCTTTAAGTGCATGAGCCATGTTATGTTTCCTAAGATGTTCCATGTTCTTAACAGAGTTTTCCTCATACAGCATTCTGCTGCTATTGTCAGTTGTAACCTGGACACCTCTGTAATTAGACTTGATGCTGTGCTGCTTAATAAACCTACTTTGAAGATCAACTTTCCTTGGATTATTACACAGGTCGTATGATTTTACATTAATATATCGGCCTGCTTTCCTTAACTGCCATCGTTGTCGCGAGCGCCCGGCCTCACCTGCATGCGCAGCTCACAATTTTCAGTTTCTGAAGTTCTCTGGCCTTTCTCTTCTCCCGAAGCCCAGCGTTTGCTTATGTCAAGCGGCCTCATCTGCATGCGCAGTTCAGAATATTCATTTGCCGAAGTTCTCCGGCCATTCTCTTCTCCCGAAGACCAGCATTTGCTTACGTCAAGCGTCACGCTTACGTGACCTCGAGGTCACGCAACGTGCCTCCATCTTTGAATCAGGCACCAAGTTTTCAGCATATTGTGTACAGTGATAGTCACACCATCAAAGTTTACGTACAGTTTGTTGCATTTTAAACCCCGTTTGCGGTGATGCATACACCTCTTATTATCACCCGTGAAAATGTATGGATATTACAAATAATCGGTGATGTGCACACCTTCAATACATTTCTTAATTCATTGTTCCTCATTGTGGCTCAATTTTTATTTAAATAATTTTCAGCGTGTTTATTTAACTTGTATCGGTGACACGCACACCATTTGCTGAATATTTTTGCTTTGCCCTCAGTTCTGTGCTTTTATTGTGAAACTCATTTTGCAGTTAGCCGTTATTAATACAACTTTAACTTGTTTTTAAAAAAAAATCAGTATTCAATTTTTTAATTCCATTATATTTAATTTAGTATAATGCAAAATTTTACTTCTCCGCATTTCTTACCAGATCCAGGTGTTCCTAAAACTAAATGGAAACAATGGTTTAAAGGTTTTGTTAGCTATATTAAAGCATTAGATGGAGCAAAATTTGACCCAGTTAGGAAGTTAGCGATTCTATATAATACTTTAGTTGCTGAGGGACAACGCATTTTTGATCATTTACCTACAGCTACTCAAACTAGTGAAACTGATTGGGATGTTTATAAAGAAGCTTTGTCTAGACTTGCCAACTATTTTATTGATGAAACTAGTGTTGTTGTCGAAAGACATACATTTTACACTAGACGTCAATATGAATTTGCGTCCATTGATACCTTTTTAACAGAATTGAGAGAGAGTAACATTGACTCTTACCTTAGACTAAACAACTAATTGTTAATTGTTACCACAAAAAAGTACAAGAAAGACTTCTTTGTTGCAGAGATCCCTCTTTGAATGAAACGCTTGAACTGGCTAGGGGTATCGAAAAATCAGTTATATCTCAGAAAGAATTAAATAAGGCTAAGACTGATACTGTTACAGAGTCAATTAATACTTTGAGCACCAAACCCAAGGTTAATTTTAACAAAGATAGAGATAATTCTAAGGACACCAAAAAGCAAAATGTTTGTTATAGATGTGGCTCCCCATCGCATTTAGCTAATGCTAAGAATTGTCCTGCTCTTGGTATACTCTGTTCTAATTGCAAAAAGCTTGGACATTTCACACAAATGTGTAATAAGAATTCTCACAAAGTAAATTCAATTGAAAATGTGGAGGATCCTTCAGAGGACAATATTTGCACTGTTACAAGCTTTAAGAAGATTGTTCTTTCAATTGATTCTGATTTAAATGATGGTGGTCCTTTATGTAACGTAACCATTGGTGATGTTGAAATTTAAGTAACTGTAGATTCTGGTTCTCCAGTTACTTTTGTCACTGATGTGTTGTTTTATAAGCATTGGAATTTTTTGCAACTCTCTCCTCCTGACATTCGCACTATTTCTTTTGGAGGTCATAATATTGACATGTTAGGATTTTTTCTGGATTAAATTAAATTTAAAGACAGAATTATTTCCACCAAAGTATATGTAGCGAAAAAAGGCTACAATATACTAGGATAGAAAGATCAAGGGAAATTTGGCATGGTATTAAGACCAGGCACTTCATGTCCTATTTATACCAGATGTAAATCCCTCTTTACAACAGCTTCTTCTCGAGCATGATTCCTTATTTAATGATAAATTAGGTTTAGTACACAACTGTAAACACAAAATCTTTTTAAAAAAGCATGCTGTTCCCATTATCCATAAAGTAAGGAATGTACCACTTTGCATTACAGATCAACTTGAACAACATCTGGAGAAACTTTGTTTGGATAAAGTCAAAGAACCAATTAACTCATATGAATGGATTTCTCCGATTTTTGTCGGGAAGAAAAAAGGTTCTAAAGACAATCGGTTCTGCATTGATCCAACGGCCAGATTCATGAAAGACCCGTTTTGCGAGTCTGAAATAGCGATTCATAAGGAATCGCTATTACAGACTCGCAAAACGGGATTCATGTAGGAATCGCAAAATTAAATGCGATTCCTACAGATTCCTTATTTGCGATTAGCAAATTGCTAATCGCAAATAAGGAATAACTCCCCATTCATTCCTATGGGCCAAAAGGCCCATAGCAATGAATGGGGAGTATTCCTTATTTGCGATTAGCAATTTGCTAATCGCAAATAAGATAGCGATTTGAAGGGTGCCAGGGGTGTCCAAAGGACACCCTGTAGCACCCCTTAAATGCACATTTGAACAGGTGTTGCGCACACACATGTCCTAAGGACATGTGTGTGGGAAACATGCAACTTAGAAAAATGCTTTTAAAAGCATTTTTCTAAGTTTTCGCTATTTACCACGAGGTTTGACCTCGCGGTAAATAGCGGCCGAAATTTGCGAATTCGCAATTTTAAAATGTTTCAAGAATAGCATTTAAGGAATCTCTAATAGAGATTCCTTAAATGCTATTCCTCGCAAATTTGCGAGTTTCAAAATAGCGATTTTTGCATTTGGGATGATGAATCCCAAATGCAAAAAATGCACTCGCAAAGGGCCAGATTCTCAGAATCTGGCCCTTTGCGAGCGCACATTTGATTGATGAATCAGGCTGTAAGATCTTTAAACTAAAATATTTGAATTGACTGTTTCCCGTTACCTAAAATCCAAGATATGTTAGCTCAATTAGGATGTGCCAAAATATTTTCTTGTCTTGATTTAAAATCCGCTTATCATCAAGTGGAACTTACTGAAGAGTCTCGCTCTCCCACAGCCTTTAACACACTTTTGGTGCTTTCAGATTTTTAAGAATGCCTTTCGGCCTAGCATCAGCTGCTTCAGTCTTGCAGAAATTAATGTATAAATTATTTGGAGTTTGTAGTAATACTCTTGCTTATTAGGATGATATTCTGATATAATAAAAAAAATGAAGAAAATATTGAAAAATTATCTAATGTTTTTCAAATTCTTGAATTGAATGGTTTCACAGTCAAAAAAGAGAAATGTAAATTTATGGTGAATGATATTGATTATTTAGTCATCACATTTCTGAGTCTGGTATTTCTCCAAAGCAATATCTGGTCAAAGCCATTGTCGAAAGTCCTTCCCCTGTAAACAAAGACCAATTAAGATCTTTTCTGGGAGTATGTGAGTACTATTCACGGTTCATTGATAGTTTTGCTTTGCAAACAGAACCCTTGAGAAAGCTACTCAGAAAAGGTAAACAATTCATTTGAGAAGAACCTGAGTCTATGGCATTCAACAGTTTAAAAAATCTTATTGTGAATGCGCCTACCTTACATCCTTTCAGAGACAATGTTCAATCGATTGTTTCTGTAGATGCCAGTAGTGTTGGGCTTGGTGCCGTGCTTACTAAATTGGTAGATAGTGTTGAGCACACAGTAGGTTTCGCATCTAGATCATTATCTCAGACAGAATGTCGATATAGCACCATTGAAAGGGAGGCCCTAGCGTGCCTGTGGGCTACCAAGCATTTTGAAACCTTTCTTTGGGGTAGAAAATGTGTTTTGGTCACGGACCATAAACCTTTGGTTTTTTTATTACCCAGAAAAGATCATGATAAAGTTAGTCCCAGGTTAGTAAGACCACTTTCAAGAATATTTTAATTCAATTTTTTGATCAAACATATTCCTGGTGGAAATTACGCACATGCTGATTTTCTTTCTAGATGTCCTTTACGTGAAGAGAATTATATTTCTTGTATTGATGACACAGAATGTGTTGTTGTTATGGTTGATGGGTTGGTTGTTTTGGAGGGAGCAATCAGCATTTCAGAGTGGTTGGACTATGTCAAACGCGACTATGTTCAAAACTTGGTTAAAACTCACATCGTTAATGGTTGGCCTGATGAAAGAAATTTGGATGAAGGTTTGCGCCAGTTTTACAAGATTAAGGATGAACTTACTGTTGAAAATGATTTTGTTATGAGAGGAAATCTTCTAATTCCCCCTGGAGAGCTTAAGTTAGGTTTGGTAAATTTTGCTCAAGTTCAACTTGGTATGACTGGTACAGAGAAGAGGCTGCGACCATATTATTGGTGACCGGAATGGATGTGGATGTAGAGAATTTTGTAGGGCGTTGTACGAGTTGTTCTGAAGCAGATAAGTCCTTGAAGGTTTGCAATACTCCCCTTTATCCAGTTGATTTTCCCAAAGGACCTTGGGAGAAATTAGGAATAGATTTTATTGGACCAATGTACAATTTAAAGTCTAACATGAGGTTTGCTTTAGTCACAGTTGATTACTTCACAAAATGGGTGGAATCTAAATGTCTTTCTGAGCCTTCCACTCTTTCTGTGATTAACATGTTAAATGAATTGTTTTGTAGAGAAGGTATTCCTAAATATATAGTATCAGATAATGGAGTACAGTTTAAGTCTCATGCCATGCAAACATTTTTAACCAATATGGGCATCAAGCATATGATTGTTGCTCTTTATAGCCCTCAAGGAAATGGCATGGTTGAGAGAGTGAACAAAATGCTTAAAGACACTATTCAATTAGCTTCTGCTCAGGGGGGTTCTATTCAAAAAGCTGTCTAAGAAAGACTATGGAGTTCTCATAACACTCCACACCCAATGACTGGTGCTGCTCCCTTTGTTTTACTCAAGTGACTTTATGGATCTTCTAAACTCAGTCCTAATTGGGTTTTGGAACAAACAAAATGTTCTGACAATCTACCTGATCTTAAACAAATATGTGATAATGTTGAAAAAACACAACTCAACATGAAAAAAGTTTATGACAGTAACATGAAAACAGAAGATCTGCAATTTACAATGGGGAATGTTGTAAAGGTTTAAAAGACCATTTAGAGTAAAGGGTCATAAGTCAAAGTTTTATCCTATGACAAGAATTGTTAAGGTGTCTAGACATGCAATTCTAGTTGAAAATGGTAAATGGTGGAGTAAAAGGAATGTTGTTTTAGTAAAAAAGAACTCTCAAGAAAGTTTTCAACATAACATGCGTTACACTTATTCTGGTCGTGCTTTACCAGACTGTCAGTTTCCCAGTTCTTCTGTTGAAGAGTCTTTTCAACACACTGGTGGTGGTGATGCGACTACTTCTCAGGATGTTGGAAATTAAAATTGTTCTACTTCTGCTGTTACACCTTCATATTCAGTGCAGAGTAATGATAGCTGTTAATGATTCTAACTCTGATGAGGTAACAATTCTTCCTAGGGAGAGCAAACGGAAAACACATGCTCCCTATTATCTTAAAGATTACATTCAATGAATGTTTGTTGTTTTTATCCCTTCTTTTTTTTCTTTTCTTTCTTTGTGAAAAAGGGGAAGGTGTGTTGTATTCTATGGTTTCTGTGATTATTAGAATGTATGTGCTCTAGTTGGTTTTCTATTTTTACTGTGGTTATTAGAATGTACCGGGGAATTCTAGTGCTCTATTCGAGGCTCTGCAGTTGCGTTGACTCTCTGATACAGGCTGGTGTGTTGGGATGATGCTGTGACGACTATAGAATAAAGAAGACTTCTACACCCATTCCGTGTTCATCGAATAATTCAAGAACCCCATGTAACATTTCCCTAGTCACTGCTAGTGTATTCGTGAGAACGAGTTCTAGCCCCTAAGAAGTCCCTCTCAGTTCTGAGACCTTTGGCTAATGCTACAGTGTACTTTTTCCTGCCACAGAATAGCAACTTGGGGGCCAAAAAGAATGGTTTTTTAACCCAGAGGCCAAGGCTTATAGACAGACTACCCTTAATGGCCAGTTTGTAGGTAGCCTCTAAGGCTGCAGAGAACCAAGTCTTTCTCTGGACCCCTGGAATTTACTCTTCTGTTGACATCGACTCCAAAGTCACATGCAAGTTGCAGAAGACCCTACCAACCTCACCATCCATGAGAAAAAGAACCATGAATCTTTCCAACTGCAAAGGTAAAACCTTGACTGGGAACAACACACCCACATCCAACCCCGAATTTCATTGCGGTTGGCCTAAAACCATGACTTTGCCCCAGACACTCAAGTCTGAGGCTCACAGAATAGTACCAAGAGTAAAAATAAGTGTTTTCTTAAACCATTTTTTAATACTCCTAATCTATTCTATTCTATTCTATTGGATTTCTAAAGTGCATGGCTACCCAGAAGGGTCTCCTAGCACTAAGACAGCATTGACATTACGTATCCTGGGGCAGACATATTAGCTGAAAAGGACAGTTTTTAAGAATGTTCTGAATTTTAAGTACAGACATGTTTTTTTTAATTGCAGTGGAAGAGCCTTCCAGAACTTGGGGACAAGGAAGGTGATTTAGCTCCTAACACTCCTAGTTTTCTTTATTCTGGGGACCATGAATAGTTGCTGGCTAGTGAAGTACAACTTTTTGAAGGGTGGTAAAGTGTTAGCAGAGGGTTGAGTGACAAACATATCTGGCCAATTGAATTCCAGCCACCCTGTGTCATTCTTTCCACCTCCAGCACGTCCATCTTTTCCCCATTAAATTTCTGGTTGCTTGTACCCATCCAGTCTACTACTTGTTTTAAGCAGTTATTGAGATGGGTGGATGCCCTTTCTGGTTGATGAGAGAGATGACAATTTGTGTGTCATCAGTGTAGGATATAGTCGAAATTCCATATCGCTTGATGATCTCTGCAAACAGGGGGACATAAAGATTGTACAAAGTTAAGCAAGGGAATTTTGGAGTTGGTGGTTTCTTCAAACACTTGAAAATTTCTATTTTAGAGGAAGAAGTTAAGCCATTTTAGTGCCTGTCTGCATCTTCCAGCCTTCTAGCCAGTACTGGGTGGGAGACTGTACAAAAGACTGTGCTCAGGTCCAATAGAATCAGGGCTGCGGACCTGCCCTGTTCCAAAATAGCTCTTAGTTCCTCTGGAGCTTCAAGCAAGGCTGTGTCTGTACTACTTTTTGGTCTAATGCCAGTCTGGAAAGGATGCACAATTCCATTTGTCTACAGATATAGTGAAAGTTTTTTAATCACAGACTCCTCAAGAATTTTACTGGGCCCTGCTAGAAGGAAAATCAGGTGGTAGTTGTAGAGTGTCGGACTATGTTTTTTTAGTAAAGGCTTAACAATGGCTTGTTTCCACACTGGCGGAACAGTCCCAGATTGTACTTAATGGGTAAACATGCTGGTCATAATGGACACCACTGCTTTTCCCTCTTTTAACATAATATCCAGCGGAGCAGGGACCTGCATAGTACCTGATTTTAGACATTTGAAAAATTCTTGTGTCTCCATGTGTGATTTCCAGAAAAAGTTATTGTTTGTTGTACTGATAAAATGCAACACCTGGAGATGCTTAGACACCTCACCATCCCCTACAAGTGTGAGGAGGATGTTATTAACCTTTTCCAGGAAGAAAATGTCAAGCACTTTACAACTAAATTCAGACGGGGGAGGTCTTGATAAGTTATCAGAAGGTTTTATCAAGCTGTTCAACAAGTTGGATGAATTAGATGTATTTTCAATCTTAGATGAACGATAGTTAACTCTAGCTTCCCTAATGGTGTAATGATATTTTGTAACTGCCTTCTTATAGTTATCCTGACAAGTTTAATTGTAACTTTTTCCCCATGCCCTTTCTAGTTTTTTAGATTCTTTTTTCAATTGTAGAAGAACCGTTGAGAGCCATGGTGCCCTGACACCGGGCAATTTGGTCTTTTGTTGTCTTAAAGGAGCTAACTTATTTAGAACATTCAGCATCCACACCTCGAATCTGGTGTATCTATCTGCGATGTCTCCATCCATTTCATGGGTGGAATTAGTAAGCATGTTCTCCCATGTCCCTATATCCAGCTTTGACCAGATGTGATTTAGTCTGGGTTGGTGTGGGGTGGTAACTTTGCTACTTGTTTTGAATTATTGAAAAAGTATTATTTTATGGTCTCACCAGTAAATATCTACAGGGTCCCTTGTGGCCAGTACAGGTATTTTTGTAACTATAGAGTCACCTAGGTGACAATCCTAATGGGTAGGGGTCTCGCTCCGTTGTAACACTTGAACTGCTGCTAGGTCCAGTAGAACGTTTTTTGGAACGTCGCAGTTTTGGTTTTCTAGGCCGAGATTCGCATTTCTTAGCACTGAGAAATTGGCTTTCAGTAGACTGCATTCTTCCCCAAAGTCAGGGAGTGTCTGAGTGAACTGGGTGGCCGAGCAAGGTGGACGGTATATTAATAGATCAGGACTTAAACAGACTAAAACGTTTTAGGCTGAAAAGCAGTGATGTATGAAAATCTTGCAAAAATCATTTCTCTGGTTCCCTTATTATGATTTGTGTTGTTTTCGTGTATAATTAAAGATAAATAGACATTCTATTTCTATATATTGAAGTGAATTGGTATTTACTGTTATGATACTATTAAATGCTGGAAGGTGTCCCTTCCAGCACATAAACAACCTTTAAATGGCATTTTGCAACTTCTATGTGTGCTGCACAATGTAGCACACATAGAAACAGCAAAAATGAGTAGAAATGAAACATTTCTCCTTGTTGCTCCTGTTTAAACCAGGTTATCCCTGGTCTTAATTTTGGCGCTGCCCCATGTTATGATGGCATCAACATAATCAATGGGTGTTGCGGTGGAACACTCTCCACAGCACCCATTGCCTGTCCCTTTAACTCTAAGTATCACATGAAAGGGGGTCTTATTTACAAGGTAGGGTTAAGTGGCTTAACCCTGCCTTGTAAATAAGGCAAAGCCAATATCACAACAGGAACAACACTGAAAGTGACTTTCCTGTGACGATAGGGGCTTATGAATATGCCCCCATGTCTCTTTTAATTCTGACAGTTTCCTTTACTGAAGCCTATAATGTGGATCTGCTTTACTCCAGGATGCATGCAGTATCACTGCTCTGTAGCTGGAACAGCACAGCTGCTCCACAAAGAACATTCCCTCTCTCATGGCGCCGTTGTGTGCAACATGGTCTCCCACAGCTAATGGTACTTCACAAAAATTGGGGTTTCCTATGATTGTTCAGTGTTTAGGCACCCTTAGTTTATCTTTTTTTAATAATTAATTTTATTTTGTTGCAGGAAATATTGTATCAAGACCAAAATGACAAAACCCAATCAGTAGAACCGGGGACATGCAAATTTAAAGACTGAAATAACAAGCATTTACAATGCAATAGGTCTCACAGCATTAAAGTTTGAGTTATTGGCATTGTGTATGACAATGCGTTGCATAAAAATTTAGCAAACTTTGAATTGGTGAGCAGTGAGAGTATGTGCAAGAGTATGCTGTTCTTGAAAGCAGTGTGTGGTGAGAGTGCAGGAATTTGGGTGACCTGAGCAATGTGGATGATGCACCTCACGCACGGGGCTGACGCAGTTATTATTCACACAGCTCTGATGATGCACCTTAGGCACAGGCTCACAGCTGTTATTATTCACACAGCTCTGATGATGGACCTCACACACGGGCTCACAGTTGTTATCCACACAGCTCTGATGATGCACCTCACGCACGGGGCTGACGCAGTTATCATTCACACAGCTCTGATGAAGCACCTTAGGCACAGGCTCACAGCTGTTATTATTCACACAGCTCTGATGATGCACCTCACGCACGGGCTCACAGTTGTTATTCACACAGCTCTGATGATGCACCTCACGCACGGGGCTGACGCAGTTATCATTCACACAGCTCTGATGATGCACCTAAGGCACGGGCTCACAACTGTTATTATTCACACACCTCTGATTATGCACCTCACGCACGGGGCTGACGCAGTTATTATTCACACAGCTCTGATGATGCAACTTAGGCACAGGCTCACAGCTGTTATTATTCACACAGCTCTGATGATGCACCTCGCGCACGGGCACACAGTTGTTATTCACACAGCTCTGATGATCCACCTCACGTACGGGGCTGATGCAGTTATCATTCACACAGCTCTGATGATGCACCTTAGGCACGGGCTCACAACTGTTATTATTCACACACCTCTGATGATGCATCTCACGCACGGGGCTGACGCAGTTATTATTTACACAGCTCTGATACACCTTAGGCACGGGCTCACAGCTGTTATTATTCACACAGCTCTGATGATGCACCTCCGGCACGGGCTCACAGCTGTTATTATTTACACAGCTCTGATCAGCTCTGATGATGCACCTCCGGCACGGGCTCACAGTTGTTATTATTCACACAGCTCTGATGATGCACCTCACGCATGGGGTTGACAAATTTATTATTCACACAGCTCTGATGATGCACCTTAGGCACGGGCTGATGCAGTTATTATTCACACAGCTCTGAAGATGCACCTCATGCATGGGGATGACGCAGTTATTATTTACACAGCTATGATGATGCACCTTAGCCACGGGCTCACAGCAGTTATTATTCACACAGCTCTGATGATGCACCTCACGCACGGGCTGACGCCGTTATTATTCACACAGTTCTGATGATGCACCTTAGGCACGGGCTGATGCAGTTATTATTCACACAGCTCTGATGATGCACCTCACGCATGGGGTTGACACAGTTATTATTCACACAGCTCTGAAGATGCACCCTTGGCACAGGCTCACAGCTGTTATTATTCACACAGCTCTGATGATGCACCTCACGCACAGGGCTGACACAGTTATTATTTACACAGCTCTGATGATGCACCTCAGGCATGGGCTCACAGCTGTTATTATTCACACAGCTCTGATGATGGACCTCACACACGGGCTCACAGTTGTTATCTACAGAGCTCTGATGATGCACCTCACGCACGGGGCTGACGCAGTTATCATTCACACAGCTCTGATGATGCACCTTAGGCACGGGCTCACAGCTGTTATTATTCACACAGCTCTGATGATGCACCTCACACACAGGGCTGACACAGTTATCATTCACACAGCTCTGATGATGCACCTCACGCACGGGCTCACAGCTGTTACAGTGCTTCTTTCTTTTTACTGGGGGCAACCTGGCTGGATAAATGCAGCAAAGTTTCTCAATGTAAAGACTTTGCTGCCTCAGCTGCATGTTTACTTCATTTCACTGTCTCAGAAATGCCCCTTTAAGTGGTTAAAAGGCTACCTAAACAAGAGCAAAGAAAATACACCCAAAAAAAGGAGCACCGGCCGATGCCACACCACGAGTGATTGCCGACAGCACGGACGGGCAGAGCCCCTTCGCGCTCCTCTGCCAAGCTGGCTGGACCCTGAGAGGTGCTGCCGGCAGTGGCAAAGGGAGCTTACTGTTGGGGAATGCAGGCCGGAGGGGCTGGAGTGAAGAAAAAGAAGTTCAATAGTTCAATTCAAAGTCTCTGCTCTCGAAGAGGGTGGGCTCAACTGTGCACCTCTCTCCCACTCATATGGAGGGTATATCAAGAAGCCTAAGAGATGGGGTACATATACAACCGTACATAAATCCTTCCATCAGTATGTGTGCTTCCTTTTTAGCTGCAGCACCTTGGTATGTACACAGTTGTCAATCAATGTATCATTGTACATATTTATTTATTTAGAACTCCTGAAAATATGCTTCTGTGTCTATCTGCCATCACACCCTCCACCGATCTAGATATCTTTTTTTGACTATCTGTGTTGCCCATCTAACCACCAATGTAACTATTATTTATTATTACTCAATGTGTTTACTTACCCAGTTAGTTTCTCCATCTTGCTATGATAAAAACCCTCTCTTTTAACTGAAGATGGATGCACCTACCTGGCGGACACGCCTAGCAGTAAACTGATGGAGCCATTTAACATAAGCAAACATGCTTGCTTCGTCGGGCAAGGGGCTCCCGTGTTACCGGCACCCATGCTTTTATCTCCAGGGTACTATGCGCGAGATGTAAGTCTACATAACATGAGGGACATGTCGGGAAGGGGGTGCACCCTAGAAACCAAATGAACCAAGGCGAGCGACCTTCTGAGACAGGTCCCCCAATCCTCAGTTCCAGCAGAACACACAGACAGCTTGCAATGGCGCTGGGAGCTCGGTGCCGGAGTAAAGAAAACATGCATTCCCGCAGGGCTGAGTCGACATGTAACAAAGGCTGCCTTCAACATCGTCCCACGAGAGAAGCAGGGAAGGCAGTAAGCACATTACATAGATGGCCCCTGCGCCTGCCTCGCGAACAAAAGTGAAAGCTTATTACAAAAAAAACAAGACATGCGCGCGCAGACAAAAACAAAACTTATCGTGGGGCAGGACTTCCGTCTTGTGAAGCCCATGCCCACGGAGTGCCTGGCCAGAGGAGCAGCGGTGACGCGGGGCTCCCATGCCCGAGGGAGAGCCCCGCAGAGGCTGCAGATGCCCGGAGTGGCGGTAAGTGGATCTTAGTTGTAGGGGGGGGGGTGTCTTGGTGCGTGTGTGTGTGTGTGTGTGTGTGTGCATATGTATGTGTGCGGCGGCGGGGGTTGTCTCTGTATGTGTGCGTGAGAGAAGAGTGAGTCAGATAGCGCGCGCGGGAAAACTGCGAGCAGTCAAACTGTATACACTCAGCGCTCAGCCTCCACTGCTAGAAGGAGACCTACCTTCTCCGGCAGGTAAGTGGTGAACCGATCGCTGTCGCTGATAGGCATCCAGCGCCCGCGGGGAGCCTCGGGTACTGGCTGCAAGGGGCTGATGAAGCGATTAATTTAAGTGATAATCCACCTGCCCCCCGGGCACTGCAGGGCCAGCCGGCGTACAACGGGGTTGATCCACCACCACGAGTCTGGGATGTAAAACACTCTACACCCCAGCTGGGGAAAACAGCGCTATAAAAGTTGAGCCCCCCTGTTCGAAATCTAATTCTACTAAGAGATCTCTGAAGTTCCCCAATTCTGAAAAGAGCTTCTCCCCAATTAGGTTGTTTCCTTATGGAGGATGCCCCCCGGCACTAAGACTGCATGATACTCAATGCTATAAACACCTGTACTGTAAACTCACGAAAGAGAGCAGGGTACCAAACGCAGTTCACTGGCGCTTCAGCGTGACTGCCCAATTCAACATAAATCCCCTCATGAACTTGTGTTGCCCACAGTCCTCCTAGCATGCTCGCGTACATATCATGAAGCCCATAGATTCCTGTCGTTTTGTGCACTCGACTGTCCCTTTTCTTGTCTGGCATGGTATAAGTATAGGAATGACGGTTGTGCAACTGGGACGTAGTTGACTAATGTTTCACAGATTTATGCCAGTGTTATCCGTTTGCCCGAATACACACAGGGAGCTGCGATACGTTTCACTAGAGTTCTCCGTTGCATGATCACAATTGGATGGCAACCTTCCACTTCCTAACTGCGATCCTGTAAGCAAGTAGTCGGAAATAGGATGGATCTCCTGAGAAAAATAACAATACACTTTCGGTTTTGTTCTACGGTTACTACATAGAAAAAAAAAGATACATCTTCTGTTAGCTGTATTTGTGTACAGGGAAGTTTGTTGTCTGCAAGTCCACGTTTCTTTCCTCGGCTTCACACTGTTGTCATTCTAGTGAGATCCCACAGGTTTTAGAACAAGCTTTGGGTAAGCTAGTAGCTTGGGGTTTAATGTGACAACACAGGCATGCAAAACATACGTTTTTATTCCTCAGCAGTTCAAAGATGAAGCTATTGACTGTGACAATACTTGATATAGGTGGTGTTATTGCTATTATTACGGCAGTACAGCCAATGGCAAGGTTAGGCCGCGAAACCGAAACCACGGTTGTAGCACAGGAGACGCCGTCGCCGTGCGTGTGCACGTTGGCTGTCCCTGCGCAAGCTGTGATATGAAGACACGCCGAGACGAGGTAGGGGATGTGTGTGTGTAAGTGCCGGGGGGGTGCCGGGGGGTTCTGTGTGTATGTGTGTGTGTGTATGTGTGCGCACGGCGGCAGGGAAGGGGGGGAGGTTCTCTGTGTGTGTGCGTGTGTGTATGCGCGGCGGCGGGGGGGTCTCTATGTGTGTGCGTGTGTGTGTGAGTGTGTGTATGCGCAGCAGGGGGGGCTGTATGTCTGTGTGTGTGTGCGTGCGTGTGTTTCTGCTTCAAAGGTGCCATGGGAGACAGGAAGCACGCGTGACCTGATCCGTTTACGCGCGCGTGCACATCACTTGTCGCCTGTCTCCCTTGACTACTTGAAAGCAGTAATGATTGCAATAGAGTCTTGCAGCGACGATCGCTTCGCGATCGGTTCGCAGTGCGAGACCTAAAAATGGCACCAAAAAGCCCAAAGCTCCAAATCTGGATATCTGGTTGCATCAAACCAGGACAAAGTCACACATTCAGGCCAACTGCGATGAAATGTGGGTTGACTACAGGTACCCAGTTAGGCTTGCAGAACAAGAGTAATACAAATCCTGGTTGCAAAGAGTTGCAGATTCCCATGTCAAAGATATAACTGGATATAAGTACTGAGACTGCCACCCCACCAAAACAGTACACTACTGAACCTGTGAGGAACTCTGTCAGGAGTAAAGACTGCTGTGCTACAAGGATTGCCACTCTGCTTGACTGCTGCCCTGGAAGAAATGCTTTTCTGTTTTGCATGCTGCCCTGCTGCCTGCTGATCTCTGCCCTGCTGAGGACAAGGACTTGACCCTTCTCACTTGAACCCAGAGGAACTCCAAGGGTTGCTGGCTTCCCCCTGTTTTGAAGTCTTATGTTTATAAAAGACTTTCTTCAACCCTGCTGCAGCACCTGGCCATGTGTAAGTCCTGCCCTACCAAGTGGTGCCTATCCAGTCCTGGACCCTTGAAAGGGAATTTCTGCTGCCCAGAACCATCAAAATCGGTGCAGTGACGACTTTACGCAGATTGAAACTTACACATTGCCTTTCGATGCCAATGCAGGAGCCGATCTATGACATCGCTTTGACGGACTGCGCTGCTTGTTGACGAAGGCCAGCATGGCTCGAGGACGATACACCATCTGCGTCGTAAAGGGGTTTGTTGATGACTCTTACTGATGCATCAAGCCTTCTACATCAACACTTGATCCATCCATGGTACTTTTTCATCTGTACTTGCGTGAATCCTGTAGCTGGCCTGTCCTTCAAACAGTCAGCCTGAACTTTAGATTTCCTTGGTCCAGCGTGATCTCAACTAACCCCTAAGTGCTAAATGTTTTTAAACGCTACCTTTTTTTGTTTTCTTTAAAAATTCATAATTCCGGTTTTACCTATTGGATTTTTGTGATTTTGGTCTTGATTTACTCATAAAAAATAATACATTTTTCTAACCCTGTGTGAAGCATTTCTGTGGTGTTACTGTGTGTGTTACACAAATACTTTGCACATTGCCTCTCTAGATAAGCCTAACTACTCCATGCCAAGCTACCAGAGGGTGAGCATAGGTCATCTGTTAGTGTTTTTCTAGCTTACCGTGACTAGAGTGATGGTTCCTGCTAGTACACGGTGCATACTCTGCCAACCAGATACAACAGTTCTAACGAACAGGGAAAGCAGAAGGAGGTAATTCAAGTAACGATAAGATAAAGGAACTGGAAACTTGTCAAAATTACAAAGATGAGGGACTTTGGACTGGCTAAATTAATGATAATAAGCAGCGAGCCAATATAACTACTACTACAGCCTCAGAAATGTTCTGCAACCTGAAAGTTCCAACCCTGCAGTTGTTAGTGATCTACCTTCCTCATTACCCAGTCTTTCATATCTTGGATACACTGTTAGAGGCCTATGAATCAAAAGTTAACATGAGAGGCAAACACTTACCACATCACCTTAACCCCATAGCTTTCAACCAAATCAAAGACTGCAATGAGGTTATCTTGCAGAGAGTGTGCTGAACCTACCGATTGAAATATTTTAGCTGCAGGGTGGGTCAAAAAATGTTGACACACTTACGGACCAAAACGTAGATCATATTGAACCCCTGCCCACTTTGTACTGGAGAGATAGGAACAATAGTCACTAGACCAGCAGAGAAGAGAACTTCTTGAGAAATGCTGATGATTGCTGATGTGATGAAGAAGTGGAGTGGCTCTGAAGGAAGGTTCTTGGGAATGTTGAAACTTGATAGAATATCCATTTCTGACTATGTCCAGAACCCAATCATAGTGGACTGGAAGTAGCCAAGTCAAACAGCACACAGAAGAAGAGAAACCCAAGGGTCCAGCAGAGACATATAATGGCTGTTGGACATTGTTGTTGGGCAGAGCAGCCCCTCTACCTTGAAACAGATGTTTCTATTCTAGGATGAGAAAATGTTGCAGGCCTGTACAGCATAAAAAGATTGAAGTATCTTTTCTATTCTGTCAGTTTTTGGGAACAACCATTACATTTTGTCCTAAAAAAGGAAATTCATTCAAATTACACTAAAGTGGCTGTAAGGTTATAAGAACATCATGCACTGAGCATTAGAAATATTAAAATGTTGTGATGATCAGTTTCGACTATATTCAAACCTGTGTCCTCCTTATTCCTAAAAACAGTCCAAATGGGATAATTATAACATATCAAAATACCCCTCACAAATTGTGGGAGATCTCTGGAGTCCTGAAAAACTGATGTTTCATGACTCCTAAAAGTCATTACTTGACTCGGCAGATCCTAACAGAGCTGGGATTCAATGAATTACCCATCCTGCGGATAAAGCTTTCACTAAACAACTTAAAACCCACAGAGAAAGCAACAAATTCCCAGCAAACAAACTAAACTGGATTCTGTCCTATACGTGTACAGAAACATTGCTGTTCAGCATCTATGATGACCTCCTCAAGCTCAAGGAACTGTGCTCTGTCAGCATGTCAACATTACCTGCCTTATCTGCTGAGTTTGAGACAGCATAACACAAAGTGTTTTTCCACAGAATCCACACCAAACATCACAAACCAGGCAGATCATTCAAATGCTTCCTCTCAAGAATGGAGAGAAAAAAAATCTGCCCTTACTGTAAAACGCGAGGATTCACACAGTTATACGCTATTATCTTGGATGTCTACATCTACACCACTTTAATTTGACTCATATGTAGATGACACAAAGATGTATCTTTGTGTCACGGGAGAAAAAGACAAATTCTCAACTGCATCAATAGGCCTCGAAGTTATCAAGTCTTGGAATAGCCCAAAACAGAAATTACTGTAATAAGCCACTGGATTGAAATAATCACATGAAAGCACTACACCCCTCTTCCATACTCTTTGCAACCATCATTAATAAAAAACCCTAGTAACAAGGGTAATCTTGGATGGATGCCTGAGCTTTTAAACCATGTCGGAGCAATCGCAACATTGGTCTTCAACCCCCTAGAAAGCTCAACAACATGACTCCAATTCAGCAACTGAGAAAAACTGTACAGAGTACTGATATTTAGCACAATGTTGCACATCAACTAAAGTTGCTGTGCTGTGTTAAGTGCAAGGGAGAGAGCAGGGCAATACCATATCTAAAAATATATTGTGCTGCTACTCTCTTCTCAAGCATTGGTGCTCTTTCAGCCAATCCACAAACTGGTAGAGAGGTTCTAGAGTAGAGCCAATGCCTGAGACAATTGTGCATTTGGTTGGAGGAGTTCTCTGTTTGAGTACTTTGGGTAGTGTGTAGAAATAAGTTATTTGGGGATTTTCTGTGATCAGGAATTCAGCATCTTTTTTCAGTGATCCATTCCTCATTAGTTCAAGGATTCAAAGCCTCTTGATATACTTTAGTATATACTTACAGTAGGGGTCAATAAAATACCAGAATCACTTTAGCATTCTCTAGATTCCAGTCCATAGAAATTGTCTTCCACAAACACCCGTCGGCAATAATATTTTTTCCAAATCTTCTATTTTTAGTGGTATGACCACCGAAGGCCCTGATTTTATATTAAAAACGGAGATTTGGACTATACCATTTCCCGCTGAAAGGCAATATTTCTCTCCATGTGTTCCCATACCTGGCGTGCCACGTAATTTGGTGCTTACTTTCCCTCCATGTTAAAGAACAGTAGATGTTTCAGCACCCAGTCTAATGTGCTGCAAAGCTAAATAAATAAGGGGTCCCAAAGATGAGACCGCTTGCATTGCAAATGCTTGTTTTTGGGGAGCTATTGCAATCCAGTCCGCTGATGATTATAGAGAAGCATGCCTTCTTACCTTATTGAGATGCAAGAAATTATAAAACACTAAAAATAAGTCCCACTGAAACACTTCAAAAAGAAATTGCTTCATTGGTGGAAGTGACCAAAAATGAGGGATGGAGCACAAAAAATGAAAAAGAACACTAATAAACATGGTTTTGGGACTAAACTATGATCTGCACACTAGTCTTCCTCGAACATTTTCCCCCCAAAAACAATAGTTTTGAAAATATACCTATCAGGTTATTGTGCTATGTATTACATTAAAAAAGGGGGTGCTTCACCTCAGTCGGTCTCGCTTAGGCAGTGCATTCGCTGTCTCAACGAGAGATGCTGTATACAGTATAGGGGGGAAGCTCTGCCCACTTTCCGGCCATAACTTTGATTGGCTGCAATCAAAAATTCGGCATTTTGACGTTTTTTGGCGTCTTAGTCCCACCTTCTCACTGCCAAGACGTCATTTCTGCACTTCCGAGGCTATCAGCCCCTTTACTTCTAAAAAGGTTTGGTTTCCCTGTCTCTCCCCGGTCCCTCCAACATGGAGCACTCAGTTCTTGAATGTAGTGCTGGATTCGTTCTTGCATGTGATTGGCCAAGCTTGCCTCTCACACGAAGGGCTACGCTGCGGGGATGGTGGGCAGTGCCTTGAGGCAGAGACACAAAGTGCAGCACTGCGGGGATGGAGGGCAGCACCTTGAGGCACAGACACAAAGTGCAGCACTGCAGAGACAGAAGGCAGCGCCTTGAGGCAGAGACACAAAGTGCAGCACTGCGGGATGGAGGGCAGTGCCACGAGGCAGAGCCCACGGAGGGCAGCGGCCTTGAGAGTGCGGGAACTGATAGCAGCAGGAACTACTGGACTCAGAGAGAGCGCTGAGGACCCCAGGAAGGAGCAGGAGAGAGAGAGAGACAGACAGACAGACAGACAGACAGACAGCCCACCGCTCTCAGCCCAGGGAGGGGCACGGTAGACATGGAGGGGTAAGCAGCACCACGGGACCCGGGGCTGTCCGGGGAAATGGATTGTGCGAAATGTGTCTGTTTCTGGTAAGTCTGGGGTTTCTAAGACTACATTTACCAGCATGCCTCTGTGGGCATCTCAACAGTGATCAAAGTATTTAAATATTTTGCAGACAAGGCTGGGTTTAGCTTTTTCAGACTGCTTTTTCCAGCACCCTTCAAACTCTGTTTACCCGGTTGAAAACAATATTTCATGGCCCTCTATGTTAACCCACAGAAGAGGTACATTAAGTTTGCTCCTGCTGTCTCCGAGGTCATCACAGTGCATTCTGGGAATTGTATTCATTTCGCACCACTAACGCTTAAGCAACATTAGCGAGACTGCGGGAACGGGCTGCGGGGGGCGGGGGGGTCGTGCCCTGCACAGATTTCCAGGACTGTCTCTGACAGTGGTCTCACTCTGGCAATCGTGACACCTCAGCCAACATCCTTATTAGGGGGACAGGGCATGCGTGACACCTCAGCCAACAGCTCTTTATTAGGGGGGACAGGGCATGCATGACTCTTCAGTCAATAGCTCTTTATAGGGGACAGGGCATGAGTGACACCACAGCCAATAGCTCTCTATTTGGGGTACAAGGCATGTGTGACACCTCAGCTCTTTATTCTGGGACATTTGAGTCTGTCTAGGGTCTGATTCCATGTGGTACCCTAAACTGTGAGCCCTGCAGACACACACGGGTTCCCTGGGCTCGCAATTATAAGTGATGCAATGTTCACTGCTCCCGGTAATTACAGGGCGTGATGAAGCTTGACTGATTGTATCAACAGCTGTTGCAAATCCATCTTGGACTAAATTTTCGTCAAAAGAGACTATGTTTTCATTTATGATTTTTATTATGCAACATTGTACCATAAATCATGCACTTGTGTAAAAATACATAGGAATTGCACGAGCTGGGTCTACAGTTGTAAATGCAAGACTCTTCAATATGTGGGGGGAAATTGTCACAAAGCTCAAATTACTAAAGCACTGTCAATTGTTTATTTGAAACAGTATATCGAACATTCTCTATTATTACTATCATATTTTCATAATACACTAATATAGCGAGACCGATTGGCATGGCCAATGCTTGTTTTTACTAGCTGTACAACATAAGAAACACAGGGGGTCTGCCAGCTAACTATTGAAGCTACACTGTCAATACTGAGTCGACTAGATCTCAGAGTGTATACATCACAAAAACAGTGTATTTGTGAGGAAAAGAATTAAGAGGGATGGACTCAGCATGCATAGAAGAGAACAATACATCACAGAGTATTCATGAATGGCTAACCAGTCCAAAACCAATGATGTAGGGTTTCCATCAAAAGAAACTTAATGATCAGTCATATCATCTGGCCAAACCCTGTTGTGGAAGGCTGGTCCCCTGATCATAGGGACCGGACCGCACATTGTTGATGTTTTGGGGTTTGGCCCACCAACATAAATGAAACACCTATAATGACTGATCTTTGATGGTAGAAAAGACAGGTGCAACAAAACAAAAAGTGACTTAAAATAGGATGGAATGCCCTCCTTTTAACAACTTTATTCTATGGACATGACATGCCTCCTAATTAAAAACAGAACAGTGCAAGAAGACAGTAACAAATATCTGCCTGTAAATGGGCCAACATGTTTCTGCCTAGCGGGTGTTCAATCCCTCGGCATTCATCAGGGCCTCTGTTCTTATACTAGTTGCACTCTTAGTAGTGAGATAAAAGGATCACCACCTTCACCATAGGAAAAAAATATATATAACTGAAATGGAATGGTTAGATACGGTACAACCTGTAATAACCATGAACTGTCACCCTCCGACTCACTTACGCTACAGTGAATCCTGTGAAGGAAAGCGTGACATAATTAACATTGTATTAGATATATCAATCCCTAGTAACATGTGTCCACCCACATAAACCAACAATGTGTGTAAGAATTACATATTCAATGCTCACCCAGAATGATGGGTGAAGCTGCCTCACCTCACCTGGACTCTGCTCAGGTATAGGAGGCCCCACACTGGTATAGGGAAGAAAAGAGGGATGTAGCATAATAAAACCAAGTACTCTTAGCCTATCACTATGCATCAACTCATTCTATGTAAAGTGCCCTATTTCCCAGAATCTAACACTGAAGTGAGTCAATTTCAGACCCAGTAAACCAAGCCCCTGGTAACCCAAAAAACTTGGCTCTGACAAAAACTGGTAAGCATACCAGAAGTGCTCTTATTCAGAGATGGTTTTGATGGTATATATTCATTACAAAAACAACCATTTAGTGTACTAGCATTCAGTGCTCTCATGCTCCCTCACCTATCCGTCGGTGCCTCAAGCTTCCATCTGAGGCTTAGGGGAGGCACCGGCCAGTGTGTGAACTGAGTATAAGTAGGCTGTAAAGGGAGGTATGTTGTATGATAACCCTACGCCTAACAAGTCAGCTGCTTGTTTGATATTGAATACATTGTGTAATGTCTTGAAATCACTCAAGCATTACCACAATGTACTGGACAGCAAGTTCCTTGATATAGTAGTGTAAGAAGAACTTGTAATCTTATGTATTCCTTCAAATGTCTGGCGCACTACTTTATGCTCAAAACAACGCGTAAAACGCGTCTAAAACTACAAACCAGCGTCATATCGGCCATTTTGGTAGTTTAGTCAAGATTGCCCTTCGAAAAGTATGCCCAGGTGTTGGTTAACATAGACCAGTAGAGTAAAGGACCCCCATATGTGTCCAAAGTCCTGGCTCTCCGGTCCTCGGCACTGTCAGCGTTAGGCTATAACGAACACAGACTCCGGCTGGTATGCTCCTGTTGTTAGCGAGATCTCATTTGGCATTTCCATAATCAATGGGTGTTGCAGTGGAACGCCCTCCACAGCACCCATTGCCTGTCCCTTTAACTCTAAGTATCACATGAAAGGGGGTCTTATTTACAAGGCAGGGTTAAGCCACATCAAGTGTAAATAAGGCAAAGCCAATATCACAACAGGAACATCAGTGAAAGGGACTTCCTGTGACAATAGGGACTTATGAATATGCTCCCATGTCTCTTTTAATTTTGACAGTTTCCTTTACAGAGGCCTATAATGTTGATATGCTTTACTCCAGGATGCATGCAGTATCACTGCTCTGTAGATGGAACAGCACAGCTGCTCCACAAAGAACATTCCCTCTCTCATGGCGCCGTTGTGTGCAACATGGTCTCCCACAGCTAATGGTACTTCACAAAAATTGTGGTTTTCTATGATTGCTCAGTGTTTAGGCACCCTTAGTTTATCTTTTTAATATAATTAATTTTATTTTGTTGTAAGAAATATTGTATCAAGACCAAAATGATAAAATCCAATCAGTAGAACCGGAGACATGCAAATTTAAAGACTGAAATAAAAATGGCGCCAAAAAGCACAAAGCGCCAAATGTGGATATCTGGTTGCATCAAACCAGGACAAAGTCACAAGTTCAGGCCAACTGCGATGACATGTGGGTTGACTACAGGTACCCAGTTAGGCTTGCAGAACAAGAGTAATATAAATCCTGGTTGCAAAGAGTTGCGGAGTCCCGTGTCAAAGATATAACTGGATATAAGTACTTAGGCTTCCACCCTACCAAAACAGTACACTACTGGACCTGTGAGAAACTCTGCCAGAAGTAAAGACTGCTGTGCTACAAGGATTGCCACTCTGCTTGACTGCTGCCCTGGAAGAAATGCTTTTCTGCTTTTCATGCTGCCTTGCTGCCTGCTGATCTCTGCCCTGCTGAGGACAAGGACTTGGCCCATCTCACTTGAACCCAGAGGAACTCCAAGTGTTGCTGGCTTCCCCCTGTACTTAAGTCTCAGGTTTTTCAAAGACTTTCTTCAACCCTGCTGCAGCACCTGGCCATCTGTAAGTCCTGCCCTACCAAGTGGTGCCAATCCAATCCTTGACCCTTGAATGGGAATTTCTGCTGCCCCGAACCATCAAAATCGATGCAGTGACGACTTTGTGCAGATTGGAACTTACGCATTGCTTTTCGATGCAGATGCAAGAGCCGATCTATGATATCGCTTTGATGGACTGCGCTGCTTGTTGACAAAGGACAGCATGGCTATAGGACGATACACCATCTGCATCGTAAAGGGGTTTGTTGATGACGCTTACTGATGCATCGAGCCTTCAACATCAACACTTGATCCATCCATGGTACTTTTTCATCGGTACTTGCGTGAGTCCTGTAGCTGGCCTGGCCTTAAAACAGTCAGCCTGAACTTTAGATTTCCTTGGTCCAGCATGATCTCAACTAACCCTTAAGTGTTGAATGTTTTTAAACGCTAACTTTTTTTGTTTTCTTTAAAAATTCAAAATTCCGGTTTTGCCTGTTGGATTTTTGTGATTTTGGTCTTGATTTACTCATAAAAAATAATATATTTTTGTAACCCTGTGTGAAGCATTTTTGTGGTGTTACTGTGTGTGTTACACAAATACTTTACCCATTGCCTCTTTAGATAAGCCTAACTACTCCATGCCAAGCTACCAGAGGGTGAGCATAGGTCATCTGTTACTGTGTTTCTAGCTTACCGTGACTAGAGTGATGGTTCCTGCTAGTGTATACTCTGCCAACCAGATACAACAGTTTTAACAAACAGGGAAAGCAAAAGGAGGTAATTCAAGTAAAGACAAGTTAAAAGAACTGGAAACCTGTCAAAATTACAAAGATGATGGATATGGACTGGCTAAATGTATTATATGAAGCAGCGAGCCAATATACCTACTACTACAGCCTCAGAAATGTTCTGCAACCTGAAAGTTCCAACCCTGAAGTTGTTAGTGATCTACCTTCCTCATTACCCAGTCTTTCATAGCTTGGATTCACTGTTAGAAGGCTATGAATCAAAAGTTAACATGAGAGGCAAAACACTTACCACGTCACCTTTACCCCATAGCTTTCAACCAAATCAAAGACTGCAATGAGGTTATCTTGCAGAGAGTGTGCTGAACCTACAGATTGAAATATTTTAGCTGCAGGGTGGGTCAAAATATGTTGCCACACTTACGGACCAAAACGTAGATCATATCCATAATGAACCATTGCCCACTTTGTATTGGAGAGATAGGAACAGTAGTCACTAGACCAGCAGAGAAGAGAACTTCTTGAGCAATGCTGATGATGGCTGGGGTAATGAAGAAGTGGAGTGGCTCTGAAGGAAGGTTCTTCTTGGGAATGTTGAAACTTGATAGAATATCCATTTCTGACTATGTCCAGAACCCAATCATAGTGGACTGGAAGTAGCCAAGTCAAGCAGCACACAGAAGAAGAGAAACCCAAAGGTTCAGCAGAGACATATAAAGGCTGTTGGTCATTGTTGTTGGACAGAGCAGCCCCTCTACCTTGAAACAGATGTTTCTATTCTAGGATGAGAAAATGTTGCAGGCCTGTAAAGCATAAAAAGATTGGAGTATCCTTTTTATTCTGTCAGTTTTTGGGAACAACCATTACATTTAGTCCTAAAAAAGGAATTTCATTCAAATTTCACTACAGTGGCTGTAAGGTTATAAGAACATCATGCACTGAGCATTAGAAATAATAAAATGTTGTGATGATCAGTTTCGACTATATTCAAACCCTTGTCCTCCTTATTCCTAAAAAAAGCCCAAATGGGACAATTATAACATATCAAAATACCCCTCTCAAATTGTGGGAAATCTCTGGAGTCCTGAAAACTGATGATTTATGACTCCTAAAAGTCATTACTTGACTCAGCAGATCCTAACAGAGCTGGGATTCAATGGATTAGCAAACCTGCGGATAAAGATTTCACTAGACAACTTAAAACCCACAGAGAATGCAACAAATTCCCAGCAAACAACTAAACTGGATTCTGTCCTATACGTGTACAGAAACATTGCTGTTCAGCATCTATGATGACCTCCTCAAGCTCAAGGAACTGTTCTCTGTCAACATGTCAACATTACTTGCCTTATCTGCTGAGTTTGAGACAGCATAACACAAAGTGTTTTTCCACAAAATCCACACCAAACATCACAAACCAGGCAGATCATTCAAATGCTTCCTCTCAAGAATGGGGAGAAAATGTTCCTACCATCGCTATAAAACGTGCAGATTCACACAGTTATACCCTATTATCTTTGATGTCTACATCTACACCACTTTAGTTTGATTCATATGTGGATGACACAGAGATGTGTCTTTGTGTCATGGGAGAAAAAGACTGCATCAATAGGCCTAGAAGTTATCAAGTCTTGGAATTGCCCAAAACAGAAATTACTGTCATAAGCCACTATATTGAAAAAAATCACATGAAAGCACTACACCACTCTTCCATACTCTTTGCAACAGTCATCAATAAAACCCTTGTAACAAGGGTAATCTTGGATGGATGCCTGAGCTTTTAAACCATGTCGGAGCAATAGCAACATCGGTCTACAACCCCCTAGAAAGCTCAACAACATCACTCCAATTCAGCAACTGAGAAAAACTGTACAGAGTACTGATATTTAGCACAATGTTGCACATCAACTAAAGTTGCTGTGCTGTGTTAAGTGCAAGTGAGAGAGCAGGGCAATACCATATCTAAAAATATATTCTGCTGCTGCTTTCTACTCAAGCATTGGTGCTCTTTCAGCCAATCCACAAACTGGGAGGGTGGTTCTAGAGTAGAGCTAATGCCTGAGACAATTGTGCATTTGATTGGAGGAGTTCTCTGTTTGAGTACTTTGGGTAGTGTGTAGAAATACGTTATTTGGGGATTTTCTGTGATCAGGAATTCAGCATCTTTTTTAGTGATCCATTCCCCATAAGTTCAAACATTCGAAGCCTCTTGTATATACTTTAGTATATACTTACAGCAGGGGTCAGTAAAATACAAGAATCACTTTAGCATTCTCTAGATACCAGTCCATAGAAATTGTCTTCCACGAGCACCCGTCGACAATAATATGTTTTCCAAATCTTCTATTTTTAGTGGTATGACCACCGAAGGCCCTGATTGTATATTAAAAACAGAGCTTTGGACTATACAATTTCCCGCTGAAAGGCAATATTTCTCTCCATGTGTTTCCATACCTGGTGTGCCACGCAATTTGGTGCTTACTTTCCCTCCATGTTAAAGAACAGTCGATGTTTCAGCACCCAGGCTAATGTGCTGCAAAGCTAAATACATAAGGGTCCCAAAGATGATACCGCTTGCATTGCAAATGCTTGTTTTGGGGGGAGCTATTACAATCCAGTCAGCTGATGATTATAGAGAAGCAAGCCTTCTTACCTTTTTGAGATGCAAAAAATGATAAAGTACTAAAAATAAGTCTTACTGAAACACTTAAAAAAGAAATTGCTTCTTTGGTGGAAGTGATGGATCACAAAAAATGAAAACGAATACTAATAAACATGGTATTGGGAATAAACTATGTTTTGCACACTAGTCTTCCTCTAACATTTTCCCCCAAAACACAATTGTTTTGAAAATATACCAATCAGGTTATTGTGCTATGCATTACATTAAAAAAGGGGGGTGCTTCACCTCATTAGGTCTCGCTTATGCAGCGCATTCGCTGTCTGGACGAGAGATGCTGTATACAGTATAGGGGGGAATCTCTGCCCACTTTCCGGCCACAACTTTGGCTACAATCAAAAATTCTGCATTTTGTTTGGTTTTTGCCGTCTTAGTCCCACCTCATCACTGCCAAGATGTCATTTCTGCTCTTCCGAGGCTATCAGCCCTTTACATCTAAAAATGTTTGGTTTCCCTGTCTCTCCACGGTCCCTCCCACAGTCTGTAACTTCTTGTATCACAATCCTCCCAACCCCCTCCTGTTCGTGCCTTCTTTCATGCCGGCACTTCCATTTAAAATGCAATAGGGCTCGGACCCGAGTCCTATTGCATTTTCAATACTTGTTTGCGTCATGATTGGTTGGTTAATTCACACTCTTTGTGTCACATGCACACAATGCCTTGCATCGTATGCATACGCAACAAAACAGTGGTGTTCCTAATTCATGGCGGGAGGCAGAGACAGCACAAGCAGCACCCGCCTGACTACACAATGCTTCTTTGTGTTTATTGTCCATTGAAACCCACGTATCTCTCTGGTAAGTTACATGGAACACGTTTAGTTTTGTGTATTTCTTATAAAACTCATTGTTACACGATGCAACCGTGCGTACTGCATGGAGCACTCAGTTCTTGAATGCAGCGCTGGATTCGTTCTTGCATGTGATTGGCTAAGCTTGCGTCTCACACGAAGGGCAGCACTGCGGGGATGGAGGGCAGCGCCTTGAGGCAGAGACACACAATGCGCAACAAAACAGTGGCGTTCCTAATTCATGGCGGGAGGCAGAGACAACACAAGCAGCACCCGCCTGATTACACAATGCTTCTTTGTGTTTATTATCACATGATACAACTGTGCTTACTGCATGGAGCACTCTTCTTGAATGCAGCGATGGATTCGTTCTTGCATGTGATTGGCCAAGCTTGCCTCTCACACGAAGGGCTGCGCTCCGGGGACGGAGGGCAGCGCCTAGAGGCAGAGACACAAAGTGCAGCGCTGCAGGGATGGAGGGCAGCCCCTTGAGGCACAGACACAAAGTGCAGAGCTGCGGGTACAGAAGGCAGCGCCGTGAGGCAGAGACACAAAGTGCAGCGCTGCGGGGACGGAGGGCAGCGCCATGAGGCAGAGCCCACGGAGGGCAGCGGCAGTGCCTTGAGAGTGCGGGCACTGATAGCAGCAGGAACCACTTAACTTGAAGAGAGCACCGAGGACCCCAGGAGGGAGCAGGAGATAGAGACAGACATACAGACCGCCCACTGCTCTCAGCCCAGGGAGGGACACGGCAGCCATGGAGGGGTAAGCAGGACCTCCGGACCCAGGGCTGTCCGGGGAAATGGATTGTGCGAAATGTGTCTGTTTCTGGTAAGTCTGGGCTTTCTAAGACTACATTTACCAGCATGCCTCTGTGGGCGACTCGACAGCGATCAAAGTATTTAAATATTTTGCAGACAGGGCTGGGTTTAGCTTTTTCAGACTGCATTTTCCAGCACCCTTGAAACTCTGTTTGCCCGGTTGAAAATGATATTTCATGGCCCTCTATGTTAACCCGCAAAAGAGTTACATAAAGTTTGCTCCCGCTGTCTCCGAGGACATCACAGTGCATTCTGGGAATTGTAATCATTTCGCACCACTAATGCTTAAGCAACATTAGCGAGACTTCGAGAACGGGCTGCGGGGGGGCTGGGGAGTCGTGCCCTGCACATATTTCCAGGACTGTCTCCGACAGTTGTCTCACTCTGGCAATCGTGACACCTCAGCCAACATCCTTATTAGGGGGACAGGGCATGCATGACACCTCAGCCAATTCTCTTTATTAGGGGGGACAGGGCATGCATGACTCTTCAGTCAACAGCTCTTTATTAGGGGACAGGGCATGAGTGACACCTCAGCCAACAGCTCTCTATTTGGGGGACAAGGCATGTGTGACACATCAGCTCTTTATTCGGGGACATTGTCCAGGGCCTGAGTCCATGTGGCACCCTAAACTGTAAGCCCTGCGCACACACCCGGGTGCCCTGGGTTTGCAATTTATTTATTTATTTTATTTATTTATTTTATTTAGAGAGTTTTATATAGCGCAACCGTGACCCTTGGGTATCAGAGCGTTTCACATTCACATGAGGTAGGTTCGATATACATATACATCTTATCTGGCATGAGGTAAGTTTTGTACAAAACACAATAATAATAATCATTTCACATGGTATGAGGTAGTTTCAGAAATTACATATCTCTGTATAAGGTTTGGAAATAACATATGTCTGTATAATTCCTGTAAATGTCTGACTTAAAAGTTTCAATGGAGGTTCTTGGACTAGTCTACTGTGCTGTACTTGGTGTATTGTGACTCCAGTACCGATAGCTTCGAGTTGTCCTATTCTGTGCATTCTGCATCCATAGATCTGGATTAGTATTGTATCGACATTGGTTATCCTTAGCATAGCATAGGATTTTCTCTTCTTTTCCATTTGTTGAATTATTTTGGAACATCTATGTTCCGGTGGTGATGATGCCCTGTCCTGTCTATTTGAGGAACTTACTCATTAGGAAGATCTTAGCTTCCCTCTTGAATGTAGCAGTGTTTGTGATTTTCCTAATATTTGAGGGAGTGAGTTCCAAATTCTGGGGGCTGCTCCGGAGAAAGCTCTGTTATACGTTTTCTTCTTCCGGAACATGGGTGGTCTCAGCAGCAGCTCCTTGGCACTCCTGGCTCGTCTGCCTCTTCCAGATAACTCAGTTTTCTGGGCCAGGTATCTTGGTGTTTTATAGTAGAGCGCTTTGTGGGTAATACATGCCATCTTCAGTGGGATTCTGGCTTTGTACGGTAGCCAGTTTAACGATTTCAAGTGTGGAGAGATATGATCGAATTTCCTCTCTCCGGTGATGAGTCTTGAAGCTGCATTGAGGCATGCTTTTAGTGGAGCTCTGGAAATTTTTGGTAGACTTGCTAAGGTTGTGCATCCATATTCAATCCATGTGACCACTAATGATTGTACTGCCAGTTTGAGGTCCACCACAGAAATGAATGGTTTTACTCTCCTAATGTAGTTCAGGTGAAAACGGGCACTTTTTGCCATTGATTTGATGTGGCTTTCATGTATAGGTTCTTATCGAGCGTGATTCCTAGCGATTATGCTGAATCCACTAGCGTAGGGGTGCAGTTTAGTGCCTTGATCATTTCGGTCCTTTCCGTCATTTCTGTGTGGTTCTTTGGTGGTGAAAATAATAGGAATTCTGTTTTGTGCGTTTAGTTTCAGATTATTGGTAGTTAACCAGCAAAGTGACAGTTTTAGGGCCTCATTCATTACCTTGATGTCTTCCAGGGATGCGATCTTCATGTAAATCTGCGTGTCGTCTGCGTGCATGTGATAGGATATGTTTGTGTCTCGGAGAATTTCTGTCAATGGTTTGACATAAAGGTTGAAAAGAGATGGATATAGTATAGACCCTTGAGGGACTCCAATTGAGTTAGCACACATTGGGGATAGTGTCTGGTTGACCAGAAATCTTTGTGTTCTATTCTGAAGGAAGGAGTCAAACCATTTCAGCACATTTCCTGACAGACCCATCCTGTCATGAAGCCTGGCTAGTAATTTTCCATGATTTACCATGTCAAAAGCAGATAACAGGTCGAGAAGGATTAGTAGACATGTTCTATTGCTATCATTATAAGTGCTACAATGTTCACTGCTCCTGGTAATTACAGGCCGTGATGATGCTTGACTGATTGTATCATCTGCTGTTGCCAATCCATCTCAGACTAAAATTTCATCAAAAGAGACTATGTTTTCATTTATGATTTGTATTATGCAACATTGTACCATAAACCATGCACTTGGGTAAAAATACATAAAAATTGCACAAGCTGGGTCTACAGTTGTAAATGCAAGACTCTTCAATATGTGGGGGAACATTGTCACAAAGCCCAAATTACTAAAGCACTGTCAGATGTTTATTTAAAACAGTATATCAAATTTTCCGTATTATTACTATCATATTTTCAAAATAAACTAATATGGCGATACCAATTGGCATGGCCAATGCTTGTTTTTACTAGCTGACAGATCTCACTGTTGTGCTTCATTCACAAAATACTATGGACTGCTGCCTCTATATGAGTGAGGCCAGTAAGAAAATACAATCCCCATGCTCCTTTGTGCCCCACGATTACATTCATTTGGGCTGACAGTAGATCGACTATTTCATAGATGGCTCATCTGACACCAAGTCATTACGGAGTCCGTAGGGGTGAGGACCAAATTAGGTAAACAGGAAGCTAGAAACCCTCGAAGATGTACGTGCTGATCACATTTTCTTTTTTGATATAACTTTGTGATCCATTTTGAGTATAATAAACAGCTCAAAATTGATCCCCTATTTTTTTTTCACCCATTAATAGTGTGTGACTATAGGGGCACTCCCCCATCTTCTTCTCATGTTGCCTAAAGGAGTTACCTATTAGGGCAAAAGTGGATTTGTTTATATGTACATCACAGGTTGGGTTACTATTATGTACACAATACTATTGCCTTCAAATACCAGTTCTCAAATATTCACCAAGCATGTCAGTGTGTTTGTATTTCCCACAACATTTCCAGTTATGTGCATTGATATAGAGATTGAATTCTCGTGTTACTGGGTGTCAGACCTGGCATCTTTTGACGTGTTTTCCCTGTCTTTCTGACCTCCTGGTGTTGACTCTGGTTTTGCTGGTTTAGTGTCTCTGTGCACATTCTCACTGCTGTTCATTGTTGAAGTGCAATTGCTCCTACTGTAAAGTATGTTATGGATTCACGTTTTCATGATTGGCATGTTTGATTTACTTGTAAGTCCCTAGTGAAGTGTACTAAGAGTGCCAGGGCCTGTAAATCAAATGTTACTACTGACCCTGCAACACTGATCGTGCCTCCCACAGAGTAGCCCTGTGAAGGTATCTCAGACCTGCCACTGCAGTGTCTGCCCCCTGTTTTTTACTGTCATGTCGTCTTGGCAAGTGCACCCACTTCCCAAGCCCTAACCTTACCTTTTATGACATGTAAGTCACCCCTAAGGTAGGCCCATGGTACCCCTTAGGGCAGGGTGGAGTGTATGTGAAAGCTAAGACATGTACTGGTGTGTGTGACGTCCTAATAGTGAAATACAGGTTATTTCATTTTTCACTATAGAAAGGCTATCTGTCCTATAGAATAGAATGGGAGTTACTTTGTAACATCTCACAAGTATAACTTCCTATTGGGACAAGATAGAGAAATTGAGTTTAATATGCCTAAACTCGGAATTTAAAAAATGCATCTTTTGGTAAAGGTAATTTTCTGATGTGTGTTTAAAAATACCACTTTTAGAAAGTGGATATTTTCTTGCTTGGCCATCCTATGTGCCTATGCAGGGTTGTGGATTGACTCTCTGGCTTTGGAGTGACAGGAGCTGATAATGTGCATTCTCTTCAGAAAGTCACTGGGGGGGGGGGGGTTGAGGTGTGTCCTACCTCTCCTCGATGAGTTAGGGCTGGGCTGAATAGACCTGGGATGAATTTTAGAGTAGTGGGAGGAGGTATCCCTGCACCTGAATAGGCGTGGTCTGTCTTGAACAATACTGTCTCCACCTCCTGCCAGGAAGCTGGGCCGGAGAGGTGAGAACTGGGTGGGACTAAGCACAGAGACTCTTTGCCACAAGAATACAAAGGGAAATGTGGTATAAATATTGGGGCCCATACCACGGAATTTGAGAACTCTTTTGGACTCAGAAAGCTAAGAAGAGCTGGAGAAGCTGTGAGGAGGAACACCCACTTTGCTGTGTGCTTTGCTGTATTGGCCTGCAGTGGCTGCTTCTGTCTTGGGCAGAGAAAGGACTGAACTGAACTTTCTGAAACTTCTTTCTTGGAGTTTCTCCAAGGGCTTAAGGTAGAGCTTATCCCCTAAAAGAAGTCTCAAGAACAACAAAGAGTTCACCTTCCTCTGGGTCCTGCCTCTGGGACCGCATGTCTCAGTTGCCACAGAGGGAAACAGTAACCCGGGGGTTCCCAGACCTAAAGGTATCGCAGAGGGCACTTTGGCACTTCGCACTGCAACCCTGGTCTAACTGATGACGACGATTACCACCGCCACGGAGCCACTTCTTGCATTACCACCTGTCGCACTGCACCACCTCGCTTCACTTTGCTGCCCTGGTCTCAAAGATGACGCCGTTGTCAGCTGATATCAGTGCCGTGGTCTGCAATGTGGCCTGGGGTCCCTGCTCATAAGCTACACAAAGCACTGGCTCACCCCACACCACAGCCACAGCCCACCCCCGCCGCTGGATGACTGCCACCAAGCTGCTGCCTGCACCGTGACTTGAAGGCACTGCATGCCACAACGCTCCACTTCACACAGCAGTCTCGATGACCAAACCCATATGCCCACATCGCCGTGGTCGCCAGAACAAAAGGAACTATTTACAAGGCTTCTGGCGACCCGTCCTTACCGACGCGGTCGACCGAAACTGTTGGAGTTGGTTGTTTTCAGCACCGGATGGAGCTACCAAGTTCAAGGACCTTTATTTCTAAGGTTATTCTTGCAAAGTGCAAATTCTGATTATTGTATGTTGGGTTTTTATCATTAGTGATCTTGTTAGGGGTACATTTTGATTATTTTTCTTAACTGGTGTGGTGTACTTTTGTAGTATTTTCACTGCATTACTGTTTATTATGTGCAAATGCTTCACACACTGCTTCTGAGGCCTGACTGTTCGTGCCAAGCTACCAAGAGGTAGCGCAGGAGATATTTCAGTAGTGATCCCCCTTATCCTGACTAGAAAGAAGGGCCCCTACTCAGACAGGGTAACAACCTGTCAACTAGATACCCCCATTTCTAACACTGGGTCACACAGAAAAACGAGTTGGTCACTATTTCTACTCACACCTGTTCTTCATGACTACTATGGAAAACTTCTGTGAGGATAAGCAGATGCCAGTAGAGAACCCCCGCGATACGTAAAGCCACATTTGCTTGAAGATAAACCAACCGGCAGATGACAAATAAAGATTACTATATCAATATCTATATACCATATTTCCTGCACTGAAGAGAGAGTGTTAATGTGGACCCCTCCTGAGGCGGAAGCCGGGAGGTAGTTAGCGTGTACCTAACTGACTGATAATTTACTGTTTACCTAGCTGACAAATAGCGCAGGTTGCAGAGTTTTACTTCTTTATTTTGCGGCGACTTTTAAAAATTGTAAATACTCGACTTCACCTCCCTGCACCTCCCTGAGCACTCACCATTTGTTTTGGCTGCTCCTTTCCCCTCGCTGGCAGCTCGGACGGTCACAGCCGATCTTAGGGCTGAGGAACGAGTCCCGAACGGAGATTGCCGAGAGCAGACATCTTGGGTGGGGGGACGGCTGCAATTGGTAGCGCTCCAGTCTACCCTACATAAGGAGCCACGGCATGCCTCTGCGCAGCGGACGCACGCGGATCAGCGCCGAGGACGGGCTGGAGAACGGCCTAGGGCTCATACAGGACACTCAGGTGACCAACTTATCCAAAGTGGATATTGAAGCATTAAATAAACACCCATATTATAGATGCACTCACTCCCTGAATGTAGACAAATGGGTAGGTCCTATCTGCTGCCTTACATGTAAAAAGACATTAGAACCATATCACACTGCCATCAAGGAAGAAAGCCCAAACAACCTTAGATGTGGCCTAATTAATGCACGATCAATGGTCAAGAACTCTGCACACTTATTTGACCTCATCACGGAAAATGATTTGGATTGCCTTTTCATTACGGAAACCTGGCTCCGCGAGTGGTCAAACCCTGACATAGTCCACACCCTCCCCTTGGGCTTTTCTATATGCAGACAAGATCGCATTGAACAGCGCGGAGGTGGACTGGCTATCCTTCACAGAGACACCCTTAAGTGCACTATGAAAGAACCACCAAATATAAGAGGTGCTGAGAGCCTAAGCTTTTGCATACAAGTTCTAGACAACTTTGCTTTTGCAGGGATACTGATATATCGCCCTCCTGGACATCCCTCCCAGTTTCTTGAAAACGTGGGGGAGGTGTTAGGCGATCTGACTCTCAGATACGCTAATTTTACCCTGTTGGGAGATCTCAATCTCCACCTAGACGACTCCACTGACGGCCAAGCTTCAAGCGTTAAAGAAACTTTACAGGTTATAGGACTAAAACTTCAAATGCTTGAGGCCACACACAACGCAGGGCATACCCTCGACTGCATATGTTCGAATTTAACCAACATACTAGTAAAACCCCCTAAGCCCCAAATCTGGACAGATCACTATTTCATTGACTTTTCCATCCCTTTGAAGGGAAACAGATTAAATACTAAGGTGGCGGTAAAAAAAGGAGCAAACCTCCCCTGTTGGGGAAAAATTTTGGAACACCCTGACCTCGACAAATGGACCAAAGACAGCAAATCCATCTTATCAGGAGATACGATAGAAGATAATCAAAAATTCGAGGAATGGATGGCCAACATTGGCAATAAGATTAGGATCCCAGGGTCTAAAGGCACTCTGAAAAAAAGACAGTCTGCCCCGTGGTTTTCCGATAAACTCAAAGAGCATCTAGTCGGCGTTAGACAACTGGAACGAAAATGGCGCCGGACGTATGCAAACGAAGCGAAAGAGGACTATAAAAATGCCAGGAGACTCTATCATTCAATGATTAAAAACGCAAAGAAAACCTACTTTACCTCCTGCATTGAAGCATCCAAAAACAAACATAAGGACATCTTTAAAATAGTCAACAGCTTCAACAAACCTAAAGCTCTATCACGAGAAATTCCACCGTCCCAGACCCTGTGCAATGACATCGCAAACTACTTTGCCCAAAAAATCGACACTCTGACGAAAGATTTCCCACAACCAGTCCTAAAAGACTTTGAGGCCAATCCTGACACCAATCCAGCCCATCCTAGGTGGACAAAGTTCAGCCATATTACGCTGGAAGAATCCCACCAAAGGATATTGGCCACTAAATCGGGTTCCCCGTTTGACCCCTGTCCCCCAACACTGCTGAGAACTATAATACACGAGGTCAACCCTTGCATTAATTCTATAATTAATGCGTCCCTGCAAACAGGGGACATTCCTTCACAATGGAAACTGGCCGCAGTCACACCACTACAGAAAAAAGTAATACCTGACCCCACGACACTGTCTAACCTGCGCCCCATTTCCCTCCTCCCCGCAGTATGCAAAATCACTGAATCCCTTGTCAATAAACAACTGATGGCCCACATAGAAAACAACAATATATTACATCCGTGCCAAGCCGGTTTCAGGGCTCACCATTCCACTGAGTCAGCGCTACTATCCTCAGCTGAAACCATTCGAGCAGCCTTAGATCAGGAAAAAATGGCTGTCCTGATCCTATTAGACCTCTCTGCGGCCTTCGACACGGTGTCCCATGCTATCCTGTTACATCGCCTGACTAAAGCTGGCATAGCAGGAACCGTGTTCGAATGGCTTAAGAACTATCTGGAGCAGAGACGGCAGGTTGTCATGCTAGGCAACTTTCTTTCTGAGGAGAAGCTCCTGACATCTGGGGTGCCGCAGGGCTCAAGCCTGAGCCCAAACCTTTTTAACCTTTATATGGTACCCCTACTGGAACTTATCTCCACCTTTAACATCAGTACTATTGCCTACGCCGATGACACCCAACTCGTGTTGACCCTTGACAAAAATCAAACTGATGCCGAACAAACTCTGAAAGAGGGCTTATCAGCAACCTTTGAGTGGATGACCCAAAATCATCTAAAATGTAACTCAGCTAAAACTGAGATCGTTCCTTTTGGCCTTAATAATTGTTTCTCTCCAAAGGACTGGTGGCCGGAAATGGTGGAAGCCCCCCCAAGACAACTAATTCTGTTCGTAACTTGGGCATCAAGTTCGACAACACCCTTTCTTTCAGTCTACAAGCCAAAGAAGTAGCTGGGGCCTGTTTCAGAACCATCAAAAGCCTTAGGAAATTCTTTGATTTCCTTCCCCTAAGTGCCAGGCGGACAGTGGCTGTAGCGCTCATAACGTCCAGACTGGACTATTGTAACAGTCTGTATGCAGGGCTGAATAAATCGGCCCTGCACAGACTGCAAATGGTCCAACACGCAGCAGCCAGGCTTGTACTGAAACTGCCCAGAAGGTCCTCAGCTTCGGCAGCACTGGATGCATTGCACTGGCTCCCGGTGCATAAACGCATCCTCTTTAAAGTACTCACCATCACCTACAGAGCCTACCACAACCTAGGCCCTCTGTACTTGAGGAAGTACTTTCAAGCATATCAGCCGAAACGAACCCTCAGGTCATCTACCACTAACCAACTTCAAGTCCCCAGATTCAGGTTAACGACCAAGGGCGGAAAATCCCTTGCAGTCATCGGAGCAAAGGCCTGGAACAACCTCCCCTTGTCTCTACGCCAAAATACAACAGAACTCAGTTTTAGGAAAAACCTAAAAACCTGGATCTACTCCCTGTCAGAATCAGATTATAAAGCACTGCTATGATCCTCTCCCTGCACGCTTACCAAAATTTCACTGCCTCTCATCTCTATCAAACATCTTGGAGTTGAAGCGCCAAGATACTCCTTGGAGTGGTAGTGCGCTATATAAGAACCCAATCACAATCACAATCACATACCAGAGCAATAAACAATTAGGCGGATGTCCCTGGCTTGAAATGCGAAATAAGAATGCTTTTATAAAGGAATTAATCCTCTGCAGTCACATCAAGACATTTTGACAGGTCCTGTTTTGCACATTGTCATGTCTTTACCCTGCGAATGACGGTCACCTGACGAAGGCCACTGGCCGAAACGCGCGTAGTTCAATTCCACCCCATTGCCTTCTTCAAATGTTCCATCAACCGAATATATCGAATTACACTTTTCTTTTCCCTTTGATTATGTTGTTCTGCAAATATATGTAATGTATGTATTTAAATGTTATGTGCTTAAATAATATATATTTTGATATACTTCAACAAAAACAGTCAAAAATGATATAAAATATAGGAGAGAAAAAGAAAAAATATAAATAAAATGGTCTCCAAATTTTGATATATCATTTTGTCTTAGTCAACAATTATTTAAGGTCGCTTGAAGTTGTGAATACATATATTAGGGCAGTAGAATAATAATTAGTTTGCTAGTCTTTTCCTACTCGTTTACTATGGAGCTGAATACTGCCAGAAATACAATGATCTCTGCAGAATGTATATATTGTTTGTTCCTCCTACAAGAATCGAAGGTGGACATAACTCATTTACACTGTGCTACTAAGTCTGTTTGGCAAGCATATGTGCTATATGTTTCTTTTTCCCCCGTCTGAATATGACCTAGATAGGCCTCAAGAATCTAAGGCATGCTTTTTGTCTCGATGAGAGCCCTGAGTGGACATTTCTTATGGGCTGAAACATGTTGACAATAGAGTAGAATAAGAGGGCCATTACTCCCTAATTTCCAGCCAGCTTTTCATTTTTTAACCTTACCTGAGCAACCACTATTCAAGGAGACACCTAGGTTACTCAAGGTATTTTTATTCTTAATGACCCTAGCTGCTACTAAATATGAAATGAGCTCTTTGGAAAATGGTGAAGTCTATCCTATTTTTCAGAGACCAGTATGGGACCCGATGATAAAGCATGCCACTACTAGAGTGAGCGAGGGTCTAACAAAAGAAAAAATATTGTTTTCCTAGTGCAGACGGCAATGATTTTCAAACGTCTGATGGCATCCAACAAATTCATTAAGTGAGGATACCCATTTGTGTATATTATCAGAGGTTTTGTACTGATAGAGTATCCTTCATGTACAAAATAATATGTTCAGGCGTACATTCAAAAATTTCCCACTTTATATGTGTGCTGTACAATGCAACACACATGAACATCTTGAAAATGTGGAGACAAATAAACTTGTATCCTACTTTGCAACTGCCTCAGCAAGAACTATTCTTTTTTTGCACTATTACCTGTCTTCAAATGTTATTATAAAGTGCTTTGTGTCAACAACCATGAGTGGTTACCTGGGAACATCCTTTCATCACCTTTGAAACACCCTCTCAACAAAAAGTGCTATTTGCAATACTATCAAACAACTTTTCAGTGCAAAATAAAGGATTTCCTCTGCAAAATAATTAGTTTATCAAGACTTTACATTAGTTGTGTTACTTTTTGTGACTTTGCACCAGTGCAAAGCCTTTGGAAACTTGCCCCACAGAAGGAGATAGACTGGGTATTTTTTGTTTAAAAGACACAATCCTGTCAGTACACTAGTGGGAATAAAACACTAGCTCTCTATAAAAAATCTCAATTTCATCAAGAATATATCTCCCTTTGACATTTCCGGATGGCACTGCTGTCAGTTAGCCAAAGGCCAAGATCCAACATTTCTAGCCTAGCCACTATTAACTGTCTAGAAATCAAAGCTTTCACAGGCCTCTACAAACCGATGCAAGGCAGGTAGACACACGATTGTCTGTAGCTGCAATACACCTTTGGAAACCCCCCACAAAATATAGATGCAGCTCACCCCGCCTCTTGCTTCTCAGAGACAAGCTAAATCCTCACATGCTCTGCACTCTTCTTGCCCGAGTCGGTGCGACGACGGTCTTCAAATGTAAATGTAAATACCATTTGTAAAGTGCACAGCTACCTCCAACTGGGGTGTCCTGGCACTGTCCGTATACTGCTTAGGAACCTTTCCTGGTTTTACCCTGTGGAATGTCCACTTCTGGGCACCCCCAAGGTAAAGCCAGGCATCCCAGCGCTGGTGGGGCCATTGTGGAGATTAGGCAAGCTATTGCCCAGATTTGCAGAGTGGGACCCATGATTAGAATAGGCACCGAGGCGAGAATTATCAGGTCCACGGAAAATGAGCCCAAGACCCGCCGAGGCAGGTATTGAACCCTGGTCCTGGACCAGACCTCTGCATCAGGGTCTGCCGCTCTAACGATTTGAGCCACACTTCTCCACTAACGCGTCATCATTGTAACTCGATCACATGTCTCTTTTGCTGAACTCTGTAGGCAGTTGCCTAAAAATGAGGTCACTGCAACCCAGAGTGGTTGTTGTAACTCCTCAATGAGAGCTCTTTGCAGCTAAAAACCTCTTTAAAACGTAAGAAACCCACTCATCTCTAACAAAAAGCAATTAAGTTATTCCGTGTGCACTTCAGAAACAAATATAAACAAATAAATGTAGTGTTTAAGAGTTTGGAAAACACATATCAATGTTCTAGCACATGTAACCTCAATATATAATTGCTGCCATTATTATGAGTAATCACTGGAGATAGCTAACATATTGCCCTTCAGAAACACAGTGCTTTCTGTGAATGTATTTTTAATGAAAAGTCGGAAATATATTTATATTACAGACTTGAGGGCCTGTTCAAGGACAGAATGTTAAAAGTATGGGCGTAGATATACATCTCTGTCTGTTTTTTCTGTGCATAAACTTTCCCAGAAGTACGCCTGGAAAGCTGTGCTAGATGCAACTTCCCTGGCATGCTTCTGGGAATGTCATGTGACATCTCCCATGGGGTCCAGTTCTGAAGCAAGAATTCTGCACAGGTGGAATGGAGCCCCCGATGCAAACGTACACATTTTCTTTCTTTTCCTCTTCTGTGAAAATATTTTTCCCTGTGAAGAATTTCCACCAAATTCAAATATGAGTGTAAGCGGTCCCACGTGCTGTCCTGGAAGGGGATGTATTCCAATCCTTGACCACTTCTAGTGTTGGAAAATTCTGATTCAGTGATTGAGAATGGCCCCAAATGTACATGTGTGCAGGAGTACCAAACTTTCCAGGACAAGTCACACCTTGGGACGTCCCCTTCCCATAGCTTGATTTGGATTTATGACTGCAGATTTCTGCACACTTGTGGTGGAGAAATTCACCGTAGTAAGTACTAGAATCTCTATGATAAATTCCTTGCATATTTGAAGGAGTTATTTGCAGGCGTAAACCCATATTGACTGCAGAAAATACCTTTGTAAGCATGTAGCCAACCCCTATGCATGGCATACCAATAGGTGATTACCACATATTTCACCCACTATCACAGCACACAACTGAAATCCAACTGGTGCCACTGGTTTTGCTTTACTGATTGATCATTAAAGACATATAGAGCTTTCGGCTTGCCAATTTGCATGTCCTCTTTTCTTACAGTGATGCATATCAATTAAACTAACTGTCCCAATTTAAGGAAGGAGAGCATGGCTAATGACCAGAAAAGAGTACACCGAATAATCTCTGGCATCCAACCAAAAACATACTTTTTGAACATCATTCATGGTGGAGGAGCCAGGATTGGGGTAAAACATGAAAAAGGAGAATGTAAAGCTATACAACTGGGTGTGATCCATCATTAACACAGGAAAGGGGAATACTTCTCTCCTTTGCATCTTTCATGAAATCTGAATATTCTTTGACAATAGATAGAAAAGGCTGTTTTTCAAGGCAAGTCCATAAACATGTATTATGTTTTAAAGCACAATAAAACTGTCACAGGTTTCTTAGAGGTGCTCAAAAGAATGTTGTAAATGGTTAATCATTCCACCATTCAGATACACTAAGCACAGCCCCAGGCTAGCCTCATAAATGCCAGGAATGCTTCAAAAGAGAGAGGTGTAATAAGCACTAGTATGGAATCTAGGAGGCACGGTATTCGCTGTCATATAGTACATAGTGTATCAGACCCAACTTAACATCTGAAGTGGATGTTGAATTTGTCGTTGGAACGTTTTATTTTTTAATTGTTTCAGAAATGTCTACACATGAAAGTTGTGTTGTAATGGACACCCTGCATAGAATTATTGATCAAAAGAAACTCCTTTGGGAGCAAAGTGTCTTCTGGAAATTAATCTAAACACCTTGTGTCATGTCATAAAATATTCTGAAGGGAGTTCGGCAATAAGAGCCCAGAAAGTTTTGCTGATAGTTTTTAATGAAGCATTTTCTTTTACAGATCAATTAAAGACAATTATTAGAATAACAACATACCTGTAATTAATGCATTGCAGATATAGTGCATGCTGCAATTCAATTCATTTAAGCTGGGGTGCTCTGTTTGGATGTATGACGTTACAACGCATGCTTTTACCACGCATGCCGTTACAGCGCAGTTTTTACAATGCATACCATTACAACGCATAGCGCTTTGGGGTGCTGGATAGTGAATAGTTTAATTTACTATTCCAACTCCAGTCCCCGTGGATAGTAGGGAAGGTGTTGGATAGTAAATTAAATTTATTCCGTATCCTAGAGCGCCCCCCAGAGCAATGCGTTGTAATGGTTTGCGTTGTAATGGTTGCGTCGTAATGGTAGTGCGTTGTAAAAGTTTCGTTGTAAAGGTTGTTCACCGCTCTGTTTGAGTGAGTAGTTAAACGAAGTTCCAGAAGGATTGGCCCATGCCAAATTTTAAGGATATCAGTTCAAACTTTCCACAAGTGAAAGACACTGCTGTAGAATGAATTTATGAAAGTTACCTGAAGGATCGCAAAGTAGATTCGGAAACATGGCATGAGAAATTGACAAATCTATTGAAGTCTCTAGAAAAGCTGCATTTTGAATGACCTTAGAAGTCTCCAGAATAATATGTTACTCTGAACTGATTATCTGACCGAGTGACAGAGACGAAAGATCTAAATCAACCCTTGAGTCAAGAAACTGTTGATTTAGAAAGTCACCTAATCCAGTCTCGAACTCAAAAGACACATTTGTCAGTTGAAGTCAGGTCTAAAACATATATCCCGATTGCACTCCACGTGCCTGGGAACTCAAACTCTAATTCAAATCAGTCTTTATTGGATTATACAAAATCCATAAATCACTAAAGACCATATAAAACATTATTAAAATTCTCTCATATAGAATCAACATACAATGATTTGATTGAAAGCATTAAGACACATTTATCATTAAGGATTACTTCTGACAGCTACTATAAGACCCTTAACTTATTAGGTGGTACATCTAGATCAGTAAATGAATAATCGTTCATTAGAGGCATCATTTTGAAGCATTTTGGTTTACGGGTGATGTGTCTAAAATGTAAGTGCTCACAGGGATAAAATCATTTGAGTACAATGTAAAAATGGTGACCAATATATAGAAGTAGCTTAATATGCAAACAAACGCATAGATAGTAATCAGTAGCATACATTAGGCCCCCTCATAACGAAAGATTTCTAAATGGTTAATTGCCTTCTGCCTCCTAGTTGAAGATTTAATAAACGTCAAGAAGGCACCACAGGTATAGACATCATTTAGACTACATAAAAATGTACAAGTCTCGGTGGTATATAAGCTTCTTTGATATAAATATATTGGGCATAATACAAGTAATCTAATATCTTTATAACATTTACAAACCAGCATAAAATGTATGGTATATTGTCCAGCTTTACAATTGCATGGGCATTTGGGTAATGTTCCTACCCATTTGAGTTTGGAAATGTGACTGGGTAGTGTAGGGTCAATAGAAGTAGTCTAGTTAAGTAGAATTTGTCTTGTGCATTTGGTACGCTGATCAAATATCCTTGTACCCTCTGATGTAGAGACCCTTGGCAATATCTTTCTACGGTCAGCTTTGCCCTTTCATGGAATCCTCTATTGGCCTTCCTTTTTGCCATAAAAATGTTTTTTATGTCTTTTTTACTATAGAGTATCCATCTACATAGATCTGCATTCTGATGGCCTTGCCTGAGCAGGATGGAAGGGAGGGCTAACACTTCACTTGAATAGGCAGTGTCCTGTCCCCACACAAACGACTGATTACCCCCCACAGATAGCCTGGTAGACAGGGCTGGGTTGCACCGTACACACAGGCCCTGCAGTGCCAGGCCAGAGACATAGTTAGAGGACTATTTAGGTGGGTGGCACTAGTATCATTTAATTTACAGGCTGTGGGCACATGTAGTGCAATTTACTGGGGACTTATAAGAAAATTAAATATGCCAATTGTGTATGAGTCAATGTTACCATTAGGGAGAGTGCACATGCACTTTAGCACTGGTTAGCAGCGGTGAAGTGTGCAGAGTACTAAAGCCAGCAAAAACTAATAAAGAAAAAAAAGCAGGGAAGCAGACAAAAAGTTTGGGGAAGATCACCCTAAGGCTGTTGGGTCTAATATATCACTTTATATATCTTCACTTTACTAAGCACTAAACCTACGTCTGAATATATTGACATCAATCACAGGAATATTGCTTGCACATTTCCAGCTTCCCAAGGTTAATTGCAGCAGTCACAGGAGGCTTTGGAGAGAAGGAAGAAGAGGAAGAGGGGAAGGTAGAGAGAAAGCAAACAGAAAGGGAGGAGAAAAAGGAGAGAAGAGGGAAAGAGAATGAATAGATTAAATGAAAGTGACAGACCAAGAGTACAAAGGGAGTGGGCTGGTTGGTGCATTTTTGCAGGATTGCTTTTGGCTCTCCAGCCCGGCCATGTGTATTCAGCACTTGTGTTTTTGTATGCTCAAGGAAGTTAGAGGTGGTTAGACAGTAAAGGAAAGTTACCAATTAGTGTGCATTGGCATTGAGAATTCGAATCTTTCTCAGTCGCTGCTAGTCCTGAGAATCATTAGGTGGGCGGGGCAATGAGGGCTGGGGGGATAGGGGAAGGGGAGGAAAAAAATATGTATGTATCACTTACCTGTTGGCCGGCCAGTTGGCCAGCCACCACCTCGCTTCAGTCCTCTTCCTGGCTCCTGCTGGAACAGGAAGCAGGAAGCAGGATAGGCTCCCCTGGGTCAATTGGTAAGTGCCCAGCCCCCCAAACCAATCATAACGCTGCAATGCAGCGTTATGATTGGTCTGAGCGCCATGGTACGGTGCTCAGATGGAGAATGAAAGCCTGAGCATGTTCTCCACCCATACTGTAATGCAGCCTGGGTAGAGAACATACTAACTGCGAATGAATGTTTGGCCAGGCCCAGGGTGCCGGCCAAACATTCCTGCGCACTTTGGAGGGTGTCACCACTCCTCCTCCACCTGCCCAGACCTGACCCGCCCCACAAAACTGCCCCAGCACAGAAAAATTAAATGATAATAACATTGTGTTATTATTCCGTTTTTTGCCATGTTGAAAGGCAGTGGGGCGATGCTCCTCCACCTTAGTGAAGGAGCCGCCCCTGAAAAGACTCATATTTAAATTTTATTTGAAACCTAGGTCAACCCATTAAACTAAAAGTGATGTTAATAGTTGCAGTTACACACCAAGAATCAATGTGTGGATTTTTGGATTAATGTAACAGTTACTAGTAGTGTTATAGTACACTCTCTTTTTTTGCAAGCACACAACACAAATCTTTTTTTTTCAGTTTAAGAAATTTTTATTGAGCATAAGGAAAGAAAACAAAATGATACATCATAATATCATAACATAAGGCAATGTAAAGTCAATAGGATATAATCATGAAAGACATTTTTTGCGATATAAAGAAAAGAAACTTGAAAGTATAATCATGTAATGGAATAAAACCATATAGAGAGGAAAGAAGGAAAAGAAGAAAGAAGAAAAGGGAGAAAGAGGAAGAGAGAAAGAGAAAGGAAGGAAGGGGAGATTAAGGGGGGGGAGGAGAGGATAGGAAGTTGGAGAAAGGTAGCCAGATAAGATCAGATTTAATTTTTAAGGTGACAGATGTAGAAGAAGCAATAGCAATTCTGTGCTCATCACACACAAAATTCCACCATGTCTGTACAGACAGTTTAGAGTTATCCTTCCAGCAAGATAGGATTACTTTGTATGCAATAGCAATGAAGAGGTCAAACAATTTTGCATTATGAGAATGTAAGTCCAAAACATCAGATAGAGAACCTAGAAAAATATGCAATGATGAAAACGGTTCAGATAAATGAAAAATACGCATACAGTATTTCCAAACTGATTTCCAAAACGAGATAGCCCTTGGGCAATCAAATAATAGGTGTTTAAGTGTGCCTGGGTGAGATGAACAGGACCAACAAAGGGGAGAGGAGGAAGGGGAGAATTTGGAAATGCTTATAGGGGTGAACAGAGCTCTATGGTAAATGAAAAAAAGAGACTGAGTAATACGAGCCGAGACCGAAGTCTTAAACAGTTTGGACCATAATCGATCCCAAGTATCAATAGAGAACGAAAAAGAGAAATCAGTTTCCCAAGCAACTTCTATAACAGTTTTTGGTCTAGGACCAACATTCTCTAATAATAATTTATAAATTAAAGCAGCTTTGGGGATCTGTTGGATGAGCAACGGGTAAAGAGGGGTGGAAGGGGTAAGGGAGGGAAGGTTGTCAAACGTAGGAAGGGTAGATAAGTGAGACGTAATGGCATGAATAATAATATCAAATTCATTACGGTGTTGTACAGATAAATCAAACTTAATACGCATGTCCTCAAAAGAAATAATAGATGAACCTGAAAAGAATTGATAAACAAACATAATATCCTTTTCCTTCCAATACTTGAAGTAGAAAGATTTACCCTTGTATTTAAGATATTTGTTGTACCAAATACTGGAGGAAAGGAAAATTTGCAAGGGTGATAAATCTTTTGAAAAAACATTGTGTAGCAGGGTATGAGAATATTTTAGCACGGGGTACTGCGACAAAAATGAACAATTGGACATAAAAAGGGATTGTTGAAAAGTGAAATCCTTTAATAGAGATCTCTCAACTGCAATCCATCTGGGCAGCGGGGTATCAGTGAAATCAAACGCCAATGAAAAGGCTTGTTTTAGTAAAAAGGCCGAATGATATGATTGGAAGTCAGGGAATCGAACCCCCCCTTCAGATTTAGGGCGTAGAAGTTTTGGTAAGGAAATTCGGGGACGCTTGTTGTTCCATAAAAATTTAGAGCAGATGGAATTTAGTCTATTAAAGTACAATTTAGGGATTTTTACAGGAAGCATGGAGACAGTATATAATATGTGTGGAGAGACCATCATTTTGATGGTGTCTAGGCGACCCCACCATGAAAGGAAAAGAGGAGACCATGTCTGGAGGAGCGATTGAAGCTTCTGAGTAAGGGAGGTGAAGGTGAGTTTGAGTGTGTCACGTAGGGTGGGGGAAAACCAGATACCCAAATATTTGATCTTGGAGGGACACCATGCAAAATCAGTGGAATCAAACATATACTGATAACAGGATGAGTTAAGGGGCAGAACTTCTGTTTTGGAAAGGTTAAGTTTATATCCAGAAACAGATGAATAGAGGCGAACCTCTTCCAAGAATGGGGGGAGGGATGAAACAGGATTGGCCATATAGACCAGAACATCATCAGCATATGCCGAGATTTTTGTCTCAATCGAGGACTGTTTGAATCCCTGGATGAGGGGGTTGGAGCGGATTTTAATAAGGAAGGGCTCAAGGCAGAGAATAAAGAGTAATGGGGAGAGGGGACAACCTTGTCTGGTTCCTCTAGATAAGGGGAAAAACTTAGAGAATTGATTGTTAACAAAAACACTAGCACGAGGAGCAGAATAAAGGAGTCTAACTAAGGAAATGAATTGGGGGCCAAAACCAAACCAATGTAAAGTCTTAAACATAAATTGCCAGTTAATTCGATCAAATGCTTTCTCTGCATCTAGGGAAAGGGCAGCAAGAGGAGCCTTAAAACGGTTGCTATGGGAAATAATATTGGTAAAAACACGGGCATTGTCTGCAGCAAGTCTTCCTTTTACGAAGCCAACTTGATCAGTCGAGATTAATAGAGGTATAAGGGATTCTAGACGGGCAGCTAAGATTTTGGCAAAAATCTTACAGTCGTAGTTAATGAGGGATATGGGGCGGTAATTTTTGCAAAGGGAATGATCCTTATCCGGTTTGGGAATTATGACTATAAGGGCATCTAAAAATGAACCCGACGCTTTGGCATTTGCAATGAAAGAATTAAACAGCTGTAAAAGTTGGGGAATAAAAATGGAGTGCAAGTTGGCATAAAATTCGATAGGGAGACCATCTGGACCAGGGGCTTTCGCTTTTTTAAGGGAGGTAATAGCCTTGAGTATTTCCTGAGGTGTAATGTCAATTTCTAACTGTTGAAATTCAGTAGGAAGTGACGGAGGGGGGGGAAGGCCTTCAAAGAAACGAGAGAGGTCCTCATCTCCAGGCCGTGTATCGTCTGTATATAAGAGTTTATAATAATTATGGAAAACCTGTGCAATTTCCTCATCAGAGGAGACCTTGGTGTTAGTGTCTTCATTAAGAATAGAGCCAATTGATTTGCGTTCAGATTTGATTTTAAGGTAATTAGCCAACATTTTCCCAGCCTTATTTTGACCCCCATGGAATTTGGATTTAATCTTTAACAGGGTGTTGCAAGCTTCAACTGTGGCAATTTGATTAAGTTCAGATTTGGCTTTAATAAGGAGATGAAGAGAGTCAGGGTCCTTGGAGGAGAAGTACGCATGTTCCAGGGTCTTAATACTGGCGAGTTGGGCGGTGTATTTGGCCTTGTTAAGTTTCTTCTTCCTAGATACATAAGAAATTGTGAACCCTCTTAGTGCAGCTTTAAAAGCATCCCAATTGTTCGAAACTGATGTGTCTTGGGGTTGATTGAGGGAGAAGTACTCGGAAATAAAATTCTTAACTTTAGTCATGAATTCCGAATCAGAGAGAAGGTAAGTGTTAAATTTCCAGCGACTGAAAGAGGTGGTAGTATGGGACATGTCAAAAGTAGCATACACAGGTGCATGGTCCGAAAGAAAAATAGAACCAATTTCCGATTTTTGGATAGCAGGGAGAAGAGATTTACTAACCAGAATGTAATCAATTCTGGACCTGGTATGGTGTACATTAGAGTAGAAGGTATATTCGAGTGAATCAGGATTACATGTTTTCCAAACGTCAAAAAGGGGACGGGAGGCAATTGCAGATTGGAAAGCTTTGTGAGTCTTATCCGGGTGGAATTTGGAGGAGGATAATCTATCCGAGAATGGGTCTAACCATTGGTTAAGATCACCAGCTATGACAACATTAGGGCAGTCAATAGAGGAAATGAGGATTTTAATATCATTCCAGAATGTAGGGTCAGGACGGACAGGACCATATATATTAAGTAGCACCAAAGTTTTACTTTGTATAGACACTTTTGACATAACCCAACGTCCCTCAGCATCCGACTGGGAGGACAAAATTTGAACATCAAGACCTTTACGGAATAAAATAGCCACACCCCCTTTTTTATCAATCGCAGGAGAAAACACCACTTGACCCACCCAAGCCCTTTTGAGTTTTAGTGATTCAACATCTGAACAATGCGTTTCTTGGAGAAAAGCAACCTGGGCATTCAATTTGGACAAGTGGGACAGTACCTTTTGACGCTTGACTGGATTACCAAGACCACGAACATTCCACGTTACGAAGTTACACATGATGGGAGGTAAGGGAGGAGGGTAACAGTTGGGTCCGGTACACTGCAGGTAAGGAACTAGAGGGAGATACAAGGAAGACATACATATTAGCAATAACCAACGGGCAAATGCAGGAGAACAAAATATGAAGGAACATCACAGTCCATATAGCGAAGTAAGGATAACCATGAGGAATACTAGAGAATACAAGATACAAGACAAGGAGGGGAAAAAAGAGAATAACTGAACATGAATGAGCAAAAAATATGCAAATTTGGCCTGTGAAAAGGGAGAGAAAGAGAAGAGAGGAAAAGAGAAGGAAACATCTAAGAAACAGATCAAGGCAAGGATGCCAGACCTGAGAAATAAGAGAAGAGCTAAGTAAAGGAAGCATGGAGACGCCAACGCGGGCGCCTAGCCAGCAAAGCTAGGAAAACGCGGGAGAGTAGGTAAGACATAATCAATGAAAAGTGAAGGGTTTTAGTAAAATAGGACAGGAAGGAAACCAGGACAAGGCCACAACAGTCGTCAAGACATTTGAAAAGCAATTTCAAAAAATAGATGAAAGTCAGTCTCAGTCATTGGTATCCATCGTCGGTAAAGAGACGGTGAGAAGAAAGTCTCGAAGCTTTTGAGGATCTTCAAAGGTGCGGGTGCGACCATTATGGGTTATTTTGCAGAAGCAAGGGTGAAGAATGCCATATTGGATATTGAGCTCCCTCATGCGAGGACGTAGATTGAGGAATTCCTTACGACGTGCATTAGTAGCATTCGAGAGGTCTTGAGATACATAGATGGTGTGTCCCGACCATATGAGGCGACGTTTTGCCCTTGCAGCCTTAAGGACAGTCATCAATTCGGTGAATTCCAGAAACAACATAATGATACCTCGGGGTTTGGCCGGGTTGGATGTCGGGCGACCCAGACGGTGTGCACGTTGGATGTTCAGTGGGATAGATTCAGGTGTAAGGTCCAAAAGTTCGTAGAGTAGCTTGCGGACGAAGGTCACCATATCACCCTCCCCATAGGATTCCGGAACACCATAAATTCGGAGGTTGTTTCGCCTGTTACGGTTTTCAAGGTCCTCAGTGTGAAGTTTCAGCTGCTGTATCTCTTTTTCAAGAATAGGGATTTTTGTAGATACATCCTGGACATCACTAACACGCTGTTCTAGCTGTAGGACTTTGTTTTCCATGACTACCCATCTTTCTTCAATCTGCTTGAGCTTCTCATTAGTTGCCACCATAAACGGTTGTAAACCACGAACCTCTTCTAAAATGGAGTCAAGCACCGGGTTTTGAGAGGTGCGAATTGGGGACGGAGGGTCATTCTTGGGGCGTTTTGGTTTTGTTCCGGTGACAGACGCTCTCACATGACCTGCGTCCTGAGACATGGTGCCACCAGAGGGGCAAACTAGGAGGACCACAGGAGTAGGAGCCAAACCAAATATTAAAAGTTATGAGACCCTTAAATTAATGTATAGTGAACACTTGGTAGAAGAGGTCCTGAGCGGGGTGACATGAGGCAGTGGAGAAGCACAAATTCCAATCTGTAGGACAGGCGTCTAGATGCAGTAAAAGTCAGAGAGTCACAGCCAGAAAACCAACCAGAGATGTACTGAGGAAGAAAGCAGCAGAGCGTCCATATAGGTTGGAAACCATGTGGTTATTAGTTGAGCAACAAAGGGTTATTGAGGACAAAAATGCAAGTATAGAGCAGGTGCGCAGGCATCACCTCAGAATGGCCGCCTATATGCAGTGCTAATAGATAGAGATAAGCTGAGGGGAATTCTGGCGCCAAGATGCATGGAAATGTAGAGGAAGCAGTTTGCGCGGTATTCAAGACATACCTTTCCCAAAGTTGACCTGTGGCAGCATCATAAGCACATGGACGATGATAAAATCGCCAGAAACGCGAGCGCGGCGGCACAAAATGGCGGCCGCTCGCGTCTCCGTCCTCAGAGAGATGTTGCAGCGGAAAAAGACGTCAAAGCTGCAAGTTGAAATGCCGCCGCCGCTCGCAAAGTACGGGGACCATGTTCCGCCGTACGAAATTATCTTTTCCTGGTGTCCGTAGACGGAAAATGTGTAGAAAACCAAGTAGAAGTCCCGCGTTGACACGGAGCTCAGCCGGGAAGCGCCATATCACGTCGGCGCGTAAGCCACGCCCCCCCACACAACACAAATCTGAAAAGAATATTTACACCTAGTAATTTACATTAGAAAACTTGAATTCCCCAATCGCAATACCATATAGCCCAAAAGACAGAGAGTAGCACAGCATATTCAAACTATAGAGCACCATTTGTAACAGTCAGCTTCACATAGTTCCTCCATAGTGCATAGTCATCTATTTCACATCATTTTTGTATCATTTGTATCCCTTACTGTAATGGTAAATATCCGAATAAAGTCTTATTGTTGTCATTTCTTGCAATGAAAACTTCCAGCGCCTAGGCACCCACGGGTGGAAGAGCGATTTATACATTTTATTTTCATTTAATTTCTCAGATAGGAATGTCTTTTTCACTTTTGAGTTAATGCCGAAATGTATGGGAGGTTTTTGTATCTGTGTAGTTCATTACCCAAACTTCACACAGACATGAAATGCAATTTTCAGGGAACAATACTGCCACCATGTGGTGCGTTGATAAAACTGAGACTGGAGCTTATGTTATTAGGCAGCCTTTTACTGTTCTTTATGGTTTAATAGATGCACAGTTGTCATTTATAGGATCCAAACCAGACAAACGAGGATTCCATCCCTTCCTCCAGTCCATGTCACCCACAGCTGTACGTGAAGACTTCCTAGTCTGTGATCATGTTGGTTTAATTATCAAGAGCATATTATGCTTTTGTTCCCTTCATTTTGTTACATCCCAGACACTGAAATTAGCTCGTTTAGCCTGTCACTAGGTAAACTGTGGCAGCTGCTCTGTAAGGTCCACCTGGCAGACAGCCAGCAAGGTTTTCTTCCTTCCTCACAATAATGATTTTGGAGAGAGTGCTTTTAAAGGGTTTTTAAGGCTTTAAATGGTGGAGCATGCGAGAGATAGATGCTTGCTACTCTTGATCGTTGCTACTTTTGATCAATGCTCATGTTCTTCATGAAGAGTTCGCAGGAAAGTGGAAAATTCGTTTCAAGTGTGCAGAAAATCATTTTTGGAATTAGAAAAATATGGTGTACTATACAATCTTTGTCCATTATCGTCATCAAAAAAAGTAGTGCTATGTTCGCCCCTTTAAATGTAATTATTCCCCATTTAATCAATTGTTTTTGATGAAACATAGCGATTATCAATTGCAGTAACACAATCACTCAAGTTCTGGTATTATCACGCAGATTAAATTACCTAACTAAAAGCCTCTGGGACCCAATGTGGAGGGTTTTCATCCTTTTTTCAGTTTGCTAGATCTTTTGTGAGCAAGCACACGGGGGCTGCCTTTTAGGTTTGTTTCTCTCAAGATCCTTCTTACGGCCATTGGGTGTATTATTCCACCTCATAGGAAATCCATGATTTGCAATGTATTAGGTAGCAGATGGCAGGGACTATTTGGTAAATAGTGGAAAAGTCTTGGACCCTCCCCCCCCCCCCCCCCCCCCCCCACACACACTTAATTCTACCATCAAATGTCATGTATGGATTGGGAGCACACATGCAAATGAAGAATGTTAATAAATGCCAATACAGTAACTTAATGTATTGCATAAGTAAAACACATTTATAAACTAAATGCAGTGTGTTTCTTTATTCAATCCTACTACATATTTGTGTGATTAATTGTCACTACTTCTGCTGCTGGATTGAGTGCGGATTAAGTTGGCCTGTGTTGCTTTTAGGGTGAGTGCCAATTGTGGCAGTGCTAGCCTCATAGCATTGTATTTCTCTGCTGAATCATGCATTGTGATGCAGGGGTGTGGCCAGGATGCCACTCAAGATGGCCGCTTAGTTCCATCAACCTTATTCCCCACCTTTCTATTCTCGGCGGTATTTTCGCTTTTGGGTTGCCATAGATGGTCACTAGCGCTTGGTGGTCTGTCACTATTGTGAACGGTTTTCCATATATGAACATGTGGTAGTGCTCACATGCCCATACCACCGCCAGGCTCTCTTTCTCTGGTTGAGAGTAGGCTCTCTCAACATCTGACAAGCTTTTGCTTCCGTATGCTACTACTTGTCGAGGTGAGTCTTTTCCTGGTTTGTGTTGTGCTAGTATTGCACCCAAACCTACTGGGCTGGCGTCTACTGTTAGTTCTGTGCATAAGTTCGGGTCAAAATATGCTACGTGGTCGACTGCTGTCACTGACGCTCTTATCTCTTCAAACGCTTTTGTGCACTCTGTGGTCCATTCAAATGGCTGCCCTTGTTTTGTCAGTTCTCTCAAGGGTGCGCTCACCGTTGCAAAGTCCTTTATGTACCTCGCGCAGTAGCTGGCAAGGCCAAGGAACGAGCGCACGTCAGCAACATCTTTAGGTTCACTCGCTTTTTCGAGCGTGTCAATTTTACTCTTGTCAGGTCTCATTCCTTTTTGTGAGAATATGTGTCCAAAGAACACCAGTTCTTCTCTCCCCAGCTCGCATTTCTTCTCGTTTACTGTCAGGCCCACCTCTACCAGCCGTGAACATACTGCCCTCAGTGCCGTGTCATGTTCCCCTTCCGACTTCCCAAAGACCAGGATGTCGTCGCTGTAATTTAGACTGTTCGTTATCGGTCTTATTATCTGCCTGATCGTTTCTTGGAATATTTCTGCTGCTGAGGATATTCCAAAACTCATTCTTTTGTAACGAAACAGTCCAAGGTACGTTGAGAAGGTCGTTATGTATCTGGATTGCTCATCTAGTTCCAGTTGGTGATATCCCTTGCACAGGTCTAGTTTTGAAAATTTTCTCATCCCTGTCAGGTAGCTTATCATGTCATCCAGATGTGGCCCTGGGTGCCTTTCTCTCTCGATGGCTGTATTCGGTATTCTCATGTCCACGCAGATCCTTATCTGTGTAGTGTCTTTCTTTGGTACAGCCACTATTGGGGACACCCATGGCGTTGGTCCTTCTGCCGGCTCGATGATGTCTTGGGCCAGTAGCGCCTTTATTTCTTCCTCTACTTGGGGTTGTAAATGTATTGGCACCCTTCGGTGGTGCTGTGCAACTGGCTTGACAGCCTCGTTTATGTGTAGTGTTATTTGCTTTCCTTCAAGTTTTCCTAGGCCGTCTGTTAGCTTCGGGAACTCCTGCAGTATGCTCTCTTTTTCCGACATGTGATACATCATTTTCAGTAGTCCCATTACTTTTGCTGTTACGTTGCTTATTAGGCATGGTGCTGGAATGTCTCCTCGTAACACGTGTATTTCTTCTACGACGGTTTTGCCGTTGTGTGTCATGGTGTCCGTGAACTTTCCCATGTTGGTTACAGGATGTTGTGCGCCCCATGTGAATACTCTTACACTTGATGGTTGTAGCGGCGGCTTCTTCTTCATCTTGTCATATTCAGAGGCACACATGATGTTGCACGTAGCTCCGCTGTCTAGTACAAACTTTGTTTGGTGTGGCCCAACATCAATTGTCACCCAATCTGTCTTCTTTATTGACTTCCTGTCTATTAGCCTGATATGTTCTTCTCCATGCCCTTCATCTGTGGTCATGAGATATAGGCGTTCTACTTTGCTTGTTATCTCTTCCTCCTCTTCTTCTGATCCCCCCGACGAGCTCCTCTCCGTCGCGTCCATGTGTCTTACATGTTTTGTTGTTGATTGTCTTGGTTTTCCTGGCCTGCCACGTTCACTTTTGAATTGGCCACCTTGGCACATGGTGGCAAAGTGGTTGCTTCTGTTACATTTTCTGCATGTTTGGCCAAATGCTGGGCATGGTCCTCTGTGGGGAAATTCCAGGCCGCATCTATAGCATTGGGAACTTTGTTTCTTCGGCGCCTGTTCCTTGTGTCCTCCTTTCCAGTTCCCTTTTCTGCCTGTGTCTGTCATTCGATGTATGTGTTCGCCCTTTCGATCCATCTGTTTCGCTTGTACCATCGCTCTTGCTTCTGCCCTCGCTAAGTCAAGTATTTTCTCCAAGGTGATCGGTTCTTTCAGTAATCTTGTGCGAAATTCCGTGTCTCTGCAGCCTTCTATCATTTTGAGACGAAGTGCCTGTTCATTGTCATACTTTTCAAATTCGCAATATGCTACCAGCTTTCTTAGCCTCGTTGCGAAATCATCCATTGATTCTTCTGGCTGCTGGTATGCCATGTGGAACGAATATCTCTCGAAATCAACATTTCTTTGCGGGTCAAACTTAGCCGTTAGACACTTTTTCAACTTGTCATAAGTTTCTAATTCACTTTGTGGGAGTGTTATGAGGAGGTCTTCCACCTCATCCCCCACTAAGTTTAGCAGTAGATCCAGCTTCTTCTCAGGTACAACATCAGTCGCCTTCAGGTATCGTTCAAATTTTATGATCCACTTTTCCCACCGGATGCCCACCTGTGGCTCCGATACAACGAAAGGCACTGGTCTGCAAAATTGTGCACTCTGACTCTGCGATTTCGTATCTGTCATTTTGACTCTTTTTGGCACTTATTGATTTGTTTGATATCTCGTATGTTCCTTCTTTATTATTCTGCTTTGTGGGGTGATACTTTGTCCCCCTTGTTATTGTTTCCTTTTCTTTAGTATTTTCGATTTCAGACAGTCTTTCTTTCTTTTTTTTCCACTTTATTTGTGTTTGTTCCCTTTGTTATTGCCTTTGTCTGCGTTTATTCCTTCTTTTCTTTGTATTCGGCGCTTCTCCTTCGGTTTTTCGATTTTTCCTGCCTTTAAAATGGCCGCCCAAGCTGTCCTGCTTTCTTATTGGCTCTCGCGCCTGACTTTAAGATGGCCGCCGAGACTCTCGCGAGACTTCTAGGCCAATCCGGGAGCCGCCTTACTTCAAAATGGCCGCCGCTCTGCGTCTTCGTTTGATTGGCTCCTGCGCCTGGCCCCAATATGGCCGCCGAGACTCTTGCGAGAGCTCGCGCTGGCTCTGTGCTCCTTTAAACTTCGCGCGCTCTTCGCGCTAGCGCTTAGCGCTTACCAGATTTCTTGCTCGTTTCTTTTGCGGCGGTTGGGGTGGGCTCCCACGTCGCCGCTGAATGCTGGACGGCGCTTCACTCTTCCCTCTTCTTCTTGGCTGCAACGCGATCCAGGGTGGGCTCCTGGCTTTAAAATCGCGACTTCTGTGTTTCTGCACGCAGGGACCGGATCCGCCTTCGTCGCCAGTTGTCAGATCCCCGACGATCAATAATCACTCTGGACACGATGGGGTATGTGAACAGATTCTTCTTTATTACAATTGCTTCTCAGTCTGCCATCACACATCTGCCCTCGTCCTCGTCCTGCAGCATAATGCCCCTTTCCTGTCCACCCACAGGAAGTGGTGTCCGGTGACCTGGTCACCGCCCTGTGACCCACAGGGTCCTAGTGTCCGGCATCTCTGCCCTGGTCATCACACGTGCCGTACCAGAAAAGGCATTGTTTTAACGGCGGTTTCTGCTTGTTTTCTTTGCCGAAACTGAAGGTTTTCAGAGCATCTAAGGCCCTGCAACAACTTCGCTCAACTGTTTTTTCCGCTGTTTTCACTATCAACGAATGGATGGCATCACTTGGATTTGATTGGCCGCCACCTTGAATTCTACCATGTCAGGTAGATTTTTTGCAGCGTGCTTCAACCAGCCCTGAGGTACACATAAAGAGAATCCACCTGTGATGTCCTGAAATTTCAACCACATCATTTTACATTAATAACCTCTAATTTTACCCCATCCTTGCTATCTAAGGGCCAGATGTATGAAACTATTTTGCATTTGCAAATGTTGCGATTTGCATAAATCGGCCGTTTGCAAATGCTAAATGGCCTTTCCCAATGTATAAAAGGGTCCGCGTTCACAAAATTGGTAATCACAACAATGGAAATCCCTACTTTGCAAATATCAATTTTGTGAATCTCAAAATGCGAATTCACAAATCGGTAATCGCAGACCAATGTATGAACCACATGCAAATTGTAAATGATCCAACATTCGCAATTTTTTACGTTCAAATTACCACCTATTGCAATCAGATGGTCACCTGGTGCAAACTTTTTAAACAGGTCCAGAGGACCTCAGAATGTTTCACAATGGCAGCGCTGTTGGTCATAGCGAGGAGGATGAGGATTCTTGAATCAGCACAGAGAAGGATTAGGAGACACAGACACATTTTTAGAGTGCACCAAACCCTGTTTCAGCTGACAGAGGAGTAAATCCATGACAAATATAGATTAGACTCTGCTACAATGCTAGACCTGATACCCGAACTTCATCCACTACTGCAGCATCATACTCGCAGGACCAATGCCATTCACACAGATGTGCAGGTCCAATATTCACTGAACCTTCTAGCTTCAGAGAGCTAACAGGGAGTAATAGCAGCAGAAGGAGGAGTCTCCCAAAGTACGCCTTTGCGCTTTTTCAATGCCTTCTTGGATGCAATGGTCCAGAGGATGCACCATTACATTAGATTCCCCACAACACCACAGGAATTGCAGCAGACAAAATTAGATTTCTACCAGATAGCCCAATTCCCCCATGTAATTGGGTGCATTGATGGTACAAATGTTGCCATTTGTCCCCCCTCATGTAATGATTACGTGTTCAGGAACAGGAAATCCTTTCATTCAATGAACATCCAGGTCATATGTAATGCCTCACACATAATAACTGATATAGTGGCAAAATTCCCTGGCAGTACACACGATTCTTTTATATTCAGACACAACGTCTCTTTGGGGGTGAATTTGGTGAAGAATACCTGCTAGCTAAATGCATGTAACACAGTCTGGTAGACTCTCTGGATATGGTGAAACAGTACAGTGACTAATCTATTGCCTTTTACCCTGTAGGTGACAGTGCATATGCTGTGCGCTCCTTCATACTCACCCCATACCTGAATCCTACAACTCAAAGTGAGAGGAAATACAATGCTGCGCATAAGTCGACACGCAATGTGATAGAGTGGACCTTCAGCCTGCTGAAGAGTAGGTTCTGCTGCCTACACAAACGTGGAGGTGCACTGCAGTATCGGCCAGAGATATGTTGCAAAATTGTGGCCAATTGTGCCATGTTGCACAACCTTGCGACAATCAATTCCATACCATTGGACCTGACAGATTCTGAGTCTGATGAAGTGGATGAACCATGTCAACCTCGCAGAGCAGCAGACAGTGCAATGGCTGCAAATGGCAGACAGAGATGTGACGAAATAACACAAAACTTTTTTTAAGTGAGTAATGATGAGACAATGCACTTCATGACTTATTTGCTTCTGTGTATTCACCTTAATATCAAGTAAACTGTATGCACACAGTCGTCATCATATTCCATGTGTGTACATTTGTAGGACAACATAGCATTTAAAATAAACATGCACAACATTCTGCCCTGCGCATCACATGCAACAGGATACCTCACCCATTGGCATCCCTTGGTCACATCATTATCTACTTTTTATGGGCATGCATTGCACTGGAACGGTCAGTGTGTACACTGGCCTCCCTTAATGAGGCCTCAATGGCCTACCTTGTCTCAAAATCCACCGTCTGGCCTCAGTCACCGGGGCAGTGATGCTGCTGAGGCTGGAGGCCTTCACACTGTCCCCTGTACCCAGTATACTTGTCCAAGCTATATTCGCTGTCTGTAACTGTTCTACAGCAGTGGTGACCTGCACCAATCCCCTGGCTACATCAGAACTGCAGTGGATCATTTTCACCTGCATGGCCACAGCATGTCTAGACAGTACAGCTGAGGTATTGGTCAGATGGTTTATTGCCTTGGTGTAACCATCCAAACAGCCTAATAGGTGGTGACTTTATCTGCATTTGAAGGTATGCTCCCTCTGCATGGCCCGCCGCCACTATTTTGGTCAACTCATTGATGCTGTTCCTAATGTCCACCATGTTGTTCTTCAGACAAATCAGCTATATTTGCATTGATCCCTTGTTTTTAATTGCAGGCGCTGCACCTTCACCATGGTGCCCTCTAGCCCAGCAAAGACAGAGGAGCCCTCTTCTTCCTCAGCAGCACAGTGTGCTCTTGCTCTGCATCACCTGTGATGGGTTTTGTGATGCTGCAAATGGGACTGGTCACTTTGGGTCTGTGCCCGCTCATCTGGCTTGACTGCAGCTCTTCCTGGTTGTCTTTGCTTTTCATCAGAAACTCCTATAGTGGGGCCGCAGTGTACCTGCGTATTCTTAGTGCAGGTGTTGTTGACATTGTAGCGACTGTCTCTTCTTCTCCTGCCTGTTCCTGGGTCTCCTATGGCTCATCTGTTGCTGTATCATCATCCTGAGGCACAGTGGTATCTGTGAATGTAACTGAACTATTTCAGTATGATGTGTGTACAGCTTTGTGACATATAGAACTTGAATGAAAATTGATTTATCTACCAAAATACGGTGTGTTCACTTGCATGTGGTTCTCAACTGCGCCTATGCAGCTAGAAATCTATTTTTTTCAATCTTGTGTGCCTGAATAAATCTTCCATGATGCATTGCTGGGTGGTAGCCAAGAAGTGGACTAGAGTAAGACTTTACAAAAATGTTTCTCAACTTACTAAGAGTGCATTTTGTGAGTTATGGGGCAAGTGTAGTTTAGCATGCATCCTACTTTGGCTGTTGGGGGGGCGGCTGAGCAGTCTATGTACCACAAACCACTGATAGATTCATGCTGTAGTGTTAACTCCACCAAGTCCTCCATGGGCGTAGACACAGGCTGAGTGGATGGTCTTTCACCTGTCTCCTTGAATTTCGCAAGCCTGCTTGCCACCTTCTCCTTTGCCCTAGACCGCAAGTCTAACCAGCGCTTGTGTAAATCTTCAATGGAATGCTGTGTGACCCATACAATTTTGATTTTTGCTTGGATTTCCAACCCCATTTTCCTTTTCTCATAGAGTAATTTTTCCCAATAATTCTCCATTTCCTAAATAGGACCTCTAATCGCTTTTTGTTGAATTTTATTTTTATTTTATTTTCTACACCCTCCTGTACCTTCTCATGAGATGCCATGCTGGTTATTTGTGCCTGCATCTGTACTCTGGATGTTCTCCTGAGTGGTGTTCTCCTGCTCTAAGCCTCCTACACAGCCTCAGGCCTTTACGAACAGCATGGGAAACCTCACTTCCCGGTTGTGAGGCCATCATGCTGCATTGGAATAGTAGATTCGCAATTATGCAATTCTTTACTTTGCTATTTCGCTATTTAAGAATCGCAAATTGGGAATCTGTATTTGTGAATGCAAATTTTACCAATTCTGTATCATTTAGCTAACTTTTTGATACATTGCAATTTGCGATTACCAAATAGCAATTCAGTAAAAATCACAATTTGGGAATTGCAAAATGCTTTTTTCATACATCTTGCCCAATGTTCCTAACAGACTTTTCATGACAGCTAACAGAGAAAATATGACTTCATAGCCACAGAATATTAAGGTAGCGAGTATCTTATATTTAGACCCAGAGGGCGCCGTAGGGTCCATTTAATTTGTTTGCCTGTCCAGTGCTCTATTCATTTACCTGTAAGTGGCTAATTTTATATGGGCAGAATAAAGAAACCACTGTATTCCAGTCATGGTCTTCCTATTAATATATCGGACTCAGGCCTGTCTTTTACAGTGCCCTTAACGGATGGTCTGAGTCCCTCTTTCAATATAACACAGTCTGGCATCTCTCGCTCTGCGGTTTCAGCTATTACCTCATTGAAATCACACTCAGCCTTCTCTACCAATAAAAAAGGCTCAAACAAGACCCCCCTTCTTCAGAAAAGACAGCTTCTCCTATATCTTTAGATACGGTATCATAGGAAATTCGAGCCTTAAAACTGGTTATTGAAGAAACAAATAGACAAATCCAAACCCTTGAAGAAAATAGTCAGTTATGGAGACTTAACCCGTTCCGTGCTGGCGTTGGCCAGCGGCCGACCTGAGTACTACCTCCCTGGTGCTGCGCACGACCATTGGCTGATGCAGTCCCGCCCACCTAATGGAACTCCCACACCGCAGCGGAATTTGCGCCGTGGAGATCGGGTTAAATAACATTGGTCAGTAACGTTCAGGATGAATCTACTAAAATTGCAGTTCTGGAAAATGACGTCCTATTGTTGAAAAAGCAAACAGAAGACCTAGAACACAGAAATAGGTGCAACAACCTACATATATATATATAGTTTATCTGAAAGTATTGAAGGTGAGAATTCCATATCCTCCTTCACATTTTTTCTGCAGAACCTACTTGATTTACTTTCATCCACCAGTTTAAACATACATTGTGCATACTTATTGGGTCCTCACTTGTCTTTTTCAGACACTTTGACCAAACCTTGTGAAGTGATTATTTTATTTCTGGAATTCAGAGACCTCATAAAAGTGTTCTAAATGCAGGAAAATCTAAAAACAAGTTATAAGGTCTGTTGTGAAAATGTTAACTTCACAGGATTTCTCCATGGCAGCTGCTAATCAATGGAAACACTTTCTCACTCTTCATCCTGTGATGCAAGCTTTAGGTGCTCGATATGGCATATTACAACTGTGCACCTTCAAAGTCACATTGCAGCACATGACTACTTTGTTTGGAAATCCAGCTGAGCTTAGAAAATGTATTAACTCTCACTTGACAGATTCAATGGACATAGCCGGTCCCTCCTCATGTCGACTTTCTTTGCAATGTTTTTCTGTATCACTATTTTTTATTGATTCTTTCATGAGTTATTAATTGCTGGTTGTTCATTTTTTGTCCAATCACTTTCTTTTTATTTTGCAGGTAATTAAGGCTTCTTCCATTCCTGTTTCCCACTGTTTCTATGCATCATACCATGACATTGCATTACAGGACATTGAGGACACACATTACCCCCCCGCCCCCCCGTGGATGTCTGTGAGAATGCACATCCCTAACCACTGTCACTCCAAAGTCAGACAGTCAATCCACAAACCAGCATAGGCAAACAGGATGGCTAAGCAAGGAAATACCCACTTTCTTAAAGTGGTATTGTCAAACACAAAATATAAGAATCATCTTTAGTAAAAGATGCTTTTTTATATTTTGAGTGCAGGCATACTAAACTCCATCTTTCAATTCAATTCAATAATCTTTATTTCGATTTAAAAAACCATAAAAGATTACATAAAAACATCATACAACAGTAGTTCAGAGGCTAACCCGCCCGAAGGTAAGCAATTTATGTTGGGATATTATCCCAAAATAAGACCTTTCTTAGATTTTAAAAAGACAATAAATATAAATAAAATCCCATCAACACGACCATATTACAAAAAATAGCAATTTTAACAATGCTTTAAAAAACACAAGTTCATATGGGGAGTGCTTTTTTTAATGTTAAGAACATTTAGTAACCCTTTCCAAAATATACAAGGTTCTGTGGTGACCAACTAAAATTATACATCTAGTTGTAAATTGATTAACATACACATGTTTTTAAAGATACCTAAAATTTCAGTCCCATTCTCTTTCTTGTTAGGTTCACACTAAAAAGGTATCTGCCTACACTAAATACAATTGTTTGTGTTGTGTCTGTTCGCAATATTCTTCCCGCCTCATTACATGATCTGGTACCCAAAGTTGACAGATGGGTTTAGTCCACTTCCTCCTAGCATAAATATAGGCTGGACAGAAGAATAGCACAAGCAATTTATTCCCTTTTGCACCTGTGTGGCAGATATCACAACAACCGCTGTTTGACCCACCTACGTTACGTACCCATTTCATAGTATTTGCATTAATCTGCAGAATGCCGTAGCAAAATTTAATGTGAAAGGATTTAGCAAGTTGTGGTTGTATTTCATCCAGAAAGGACTCACATTTACCATTTGGTTTTATTATAAGAAACCTTGTGGATTAAGTACCTCGTTTTGGACAATGGGACAGAGTATCTTGAGTAAATGCCCAAAAAGTCTGTTTAAACAGCTTTTTTGATCCCAAAGACAAACCCTGAGGTTCCCCCCAAAACTGTTTTAGTCCTAGTTTATAAAACCAATCTTGAATATGATTCAACCATGGTAACCTTGTGACATTTTTAATTCTAAAAATTTCCTCCAGACCTTCTCTATGATGAACAAGTTCATCTGTTGACCACAGATGGACCCAGAACAATAGTGGCCGCAAAACCGCATGCTGGTCAGTGTGGCGGATGTTTAAGTCTATTACTACTGGTGTTAGGGGTGTGCGTGTTGGCAAACTTAGAAGTTTCCTAAAAAATGTATTCTCGTACACCATGAAACTGTTCTTTGTTACATGTCCCCACAGTTCAGCCCCATAAAGGCAAGCAGATTGTGCCCTGTATTTGTATAACTCCAACGCAGCTTTAGATAAACTGCTCTCATGCTTCTTTACTATTGGGACTGAGTTTTGAATTAATATTGTTTTGCCTTAATCCAGCTGTGGTCTCAGTAATACCTCAGTAATTAAAATTTAGCACATATTCTATCCTCTCGTTTTTGACAGTTAATTTGTTTTTTAATTTGTGCGGATTAACTGCTATATATTTTGTTTTAGTAGCGTTAATTTCCAAGCTCTTTGTTTCATAGTAGGTTTCAATAGTATTAAGTAAGCTTTGCAGACCTTTCGAGGTTTGTGATTTAAAAATTGTGTCATCAGCATATAGAAGTGCCGGTACTGACTCCCCGCCAACTTGGGAGAGGCATGCTCGCAGCCCAAGAGATATTCGGGGATATCATTAACGTACAACGAAAATAAGGTAGGGGCCAGCACGCATCCTTTTCTTACCCCCCAATTTACTTGTATACGATCAGTAAGTTTGCCATTTGGCCCCCATCTGACCCTTGCAAAATTATCCACGTGTAGCCTAATAATCTGCACGAGGATTTCCCATGGGACACCCTGATCTCTTAATGATTTCGACTGGAGGTTTCTGGGTATGAGGTCAAAGGCTGCCTTAAGGTCTACAAAGGCTGTATACAGATGGGCTTTCTTAACTGTAATATTTTACAGAGAAATCTAAAAACCTGGTCAATTGTGCTAGTTGTGGCTCTAAAGCCTGCTTGGTACTTAGATAAAATATTATACTCCCCAATCCAATTGCTCAATTTATTTAAATTTTGACGTGCATGTATCTTTTGTAAAACATAAATTAAACTAATCGGCTGATAATGCGACGGGTCATGGCGGTTACCCTTTTTAAAAATAGTTGTAATCTCTGCACCGCTCCACGTTTCAGGAATCAGTGCGCCCGATGCAACTACATTACACAAAAGATTAACATAGGGAGCCCAAACCACCTTCTCATGCCTTCATAGGTCACCTAGTTTCTTATCTGGTCCAGAGGCCTTCCCTGGTTTTATTGATTTAATGCTACTATTGTTTCCACTAGGCTAAAATGTAGAGGGTTCTTGCTTAGGTGAATGGCAAATTCTTCAAAATTAAAGTTGGTATCATTATTAGCGGATGAGTATAATTGTGAGAAGTGAGTTACCCAGATGCTTGCATCGAGAAAAAGATCCTTATTACATTTCCCTTTTTTATTACCCTGGATTATCAAATGCCATAAGGTACCTTGGTCATTTGATTTACATGCTCTTATCAACTCAGACCAAATATTATCGTCCCAACTTTTCTTTGCCTCGGTTAGTACCCCCTTGTAGTGAATCCTTTTTTTCCCTTAGGGTTACTATATCCTTATCCTTTGTTGCCTGAATCAGGTCCTTTTTTGCGTTGCGCCAATCTTTATTATACCATGGGTTCTCTAGCAAAGCTGAATCAGATATTCCCTTGTTTAGTTGCTTTGGGGCCTTACTTAATATTGGTTCAAGTCCCTCTACCAATTTATCGTGCCTTTCCATGATTGGTATCTCTGTTAGTATCAGATTTATATGTGGAGAGACTATTTCCATGTAAGTTTCATAAATCTTTTTGATAATCTTTTAATTTTCTAGAACCAACAGCCATCTAAGTGCTCCTCACTTGTTCCATAGTGAAGGCTCAATTTGACTGTAACTAAGGTCACATCTCCTTAAGCAACTTGGCTGAAATAGGGAAGCTGAGAGCGTCAAACATAAAGGATGATGATCACTCTCTGTTCTGTCTTCAACTACTAGATCTTGTACCATTGGCCAAAGAGGGATAGAAACCAATATGTACTCTATATAGCTTTTAGAACCACCCCGGATAAATGTTGGTAGATTTGGACTGTCAGAAGGTAATTGCCCATTACAGGCATGTGGACCATGGGCTGAAACCAGCCTCAGCAGCTGCGCTACAGCACATGTACACAAAACTACTGGGCTACTATCCAGTACTGGAATAATATTGGGCAAGTCCTCATCTTCAAAAATGTTTTCAAATCCAGCCGCTGGTTCAAATTTACGGTTGAAATCATCCACAATAATTATCAGAGCACTCTGGTTAATCGTAGCTAGCATTTGAGCCAGGTGCTGGATGACTTGTACCTCTCTACTTGCGATACTTGGTCTACTATATATGTTAAAGATGTACACTTCCTTTTTTTGTCTGGTGCTAAAAACTTTATGTCCAATATATCTTGGCAAGGGGAATTAATTTGCGTAAAGTCAGCACCCAAGGTGATTTTAACCAAATGGCAAGGCCTCCCAAAGGCCTTCCTCTCACTGAGGGGATAGCAGCAGTACTAAAGGTTTTAAATCCTATCTTATGGGGGGTTTCTATTGCCCAGGTTTCTTGGGGCAGGACTATTTCACTCTGTCCAATATAATCCTGCCATATTGCGTCCCTTTGATTTTTCTTAATCCCTGCAATATTCCAGAGGTCAACTTTATATCGGTTTTATGTTCTTCACTAATTTGGTCACCATTTATCTTCTCACTTCCATTTTCCGAACTTGGGGCTTCCTCACAATTATTACCAAGATTATTGACAAAATGACCATTTGTATTTGTATTTTTGTATTTGTATTTGTTTTTGTATCGCGCATAGTTCACCCGTTAGGTCTCGTAGCGCTGACAGATGGATAAAGACAAAACAGAACCAGTATGTATGGGAAGTGGATGACTAAGGTTTGAAGAGCAGAGTTTTTAGGTTCTTACGAAAAATGATCAGGTTAGGTTCTGCTCTCAGATCTAAGGGAAGTGAGTTCCAAAAAGAGGGACCGATTTTTGAGAAGCATCTGTCCCCGTTCCTCACTGTGCGGACTCTAGGCGTCTTTAGCAGTAGTTGGTTGGAGGAGCGAAGATTTCTCATTGGGCTGTATCGGTGCAGTTTGTCTCTGATATATGCTGGTCCATGTCCGTTTAAGGATTTGTGGACTAGGCAGCAGACCTTGAATTTTATGCGTCTGTTGACTGGTAGCCAGTGTAATTGAATCAGACAGGGGGCAGACGGGGTTCTTGGTGGGAGATCCAATGCTAGCCTAGCTGCACTGTTCTGGATGGTCTGTAGTTTGGCTATGTTAGAGGCATTTATGTCTGCAAACAATGCATTGCCATAATCCAGCCGGCTGGTTATTAAGCTTTGGATTAGTGGTCTTCTGCTGGTTAAAGGAAGCCATTTAAATATTTTTCTAAGGCTTTTCATAAGGCCTATACAGGTATGTACCACTTTGTTAACGTGTGGTTGCATTGTGAGTTGGTCATCCATTAAAATTCCTAAATTTCGGACTGTATTTTTGGGTGGGGGGCATTGACCAAGTTCAATGGGCCACCAGTCCTGTTCCCATATTTGATGTGCCTTTCCGAAGAGCATTATTTCGGACTTTTCTGCATTAAGCATCAAAAAGTTCTCAGTCATCCATTTTTTGATGGCCACCATGCAGGATTGAAATCTAATTTTGGTGTCGCCAGGGTCTGGACCCATGGTGACCAGGATCTGTGTGTCGTCAGCGTATGAGACTGTTTGGAAGCCATGATCTCTGATTATTTTGGCCAGGGGGGACATATAAACGTTAAACAACGTTGGGCTCAGAATTGAGCCCTGGGGGACGCCGATATTGTTATCTGTGGTATCAGACAAGAAGGGACCGGTTTTGACTCTGGATTTCCTATCTGTCAGGTAGCTTTGCAGCCAGCCCAGCGCCTTGCCCCCGACACCAACCCCCACCAGTCTCTCTATTAGTACTGTGTGGGAGATGGTGTCGAACGCTGCAGAGAGATCCAACAGAATCAGGATTGCTGATTTCTTTGAATCAATGGCAAGGCGGATATTATCCACTATTTCGAGTAGAGCCGTTTCCGTACTGTGGTGGGCTCTAAAACCTGATTGGGTGGCGTCTAGTATCTTGTTATCTTCTAGGTGTTTCATTAATTGGGAGTTTATAGTAGCCTCCATCATTTTGCCAAACAGGGGGAGGAGGGCTATTGGGCGATAATTTGAAGGAGTTGTGTGGTCAGCATTGGTTTTTTTAATGATAGGCCTGATCGTTGCTTCCTTCCAGCTGCTTGGGAAAGTGCTTTGTACAAGGGACGTATTAAAGATATTGGTAAGTTCAGTTGCTATAGCTGGTCCTATTTTGGCTAGAATTTGTGAAGATGCTGAGTCGTTTGGGGATCCTGATTTAATCTTCCCTAGGTTCTTTATTACCATGTCTGTGGTAAAGGGGCTGAATTCTAATAGTTGCATGGTGTGTGTCGTGTTCTCCATATTTGAAGGGTGCAGGGAATGTGGAACATCAGTGTTGGGGGGGGGGATTAGGGAAGGTCATATATATATTATTTATTTTATCCTTAAAATATACTGATAGCTGGTTTGCCCATTCCTGGGATTCCAGTGCGTTTGCTTGGCAAGGTAAGGGCTTCGTAAAGTCTTTCACTATTTTATATAGTGTTTTTTGGCAGCTCCCTGCTTGATCTATTTTGTCGGCAAGATAGTTTTTTTTTGCTGTTGCAATATGCGCCATATATTCGTGATGGGAAGTTTTGTATTTGGCTTTGTCGTCTGTGTCTTTGGTTTTTCTCCAACGTCTTTCCAGAGCTCTTGTGGCTACTTTTAATCTCTTCAGTTCTGGGGTGAACCAGGGACTGCTTTTTATGGGGCGTTTGGTAGGGCGTTTGGGGGCTATTATGTCGAGGGTTTTTACAATGGCTTTGTCTAAGTCCATTGCCATCTGAGTCGCCGATTGGGAGGCAGGGGGAGGAATAAAATGCCTCTGGAAAGTATCTGTCTGTATTTTTGACCATGATCTGGACAGACTCGATTGTTTAGGGGGTCTGGGGTTCTGTGAATTTAGTTTAATAGAAAATTTTATAAGTGAGTGATCGGTCCATAATACAGGGGTGAGATCATTGATGGATAGTTGTTGCGAGTTGGAGCAGACAATATCGAGGCAGTGGTTGGTACAAGTTCCTCACCCTGCTAAACTAATGGATCTTTTGCGGCATATACTATGTTTAGATCTACTATAGCCTTTGAAAGTCCTCCAAAGCTCCTGCATACATTTGCATTCTGATTGCTATTGGGGATGGATGTCTGGTTCCTTTCACGAGTACCAGTATACGCCTCGGAGGCCATATTATCATTAGCTATAGTTCCCGTCTCTATAGGGGCGATTAAAGCGTCAATGGATATCACAACAGCTACACAATCATTATACTTAGGCCCAGATCTTTATAAGTAGTCATCTATGTCTTATCCTGCCCAATTCTAAGTAGTTGTCCGTCCTGGGAATCCAAGTCTGACAGAGCTTGGAACCTATTAGATTGTACAACTGGTGGAAATCCAATAACTTTATTCCCACCTTCTGGCTTATAAAAGTATCCTAAAGGTAGTGCACTAATATCAGTTTTAGGGGCAAAGGTTGTATCACAATACTGTAAAAGATGATGAACTAACTTTGGCCTGCAGAAGTTGACCTCAATACAATCACCTCTTATACTCTTAGTAGATTGCCCTATCCACCCTACTCTGCGAACCTTAAAAATCTTGTTAGTGTCAGATGGGTGGAAGTTCTTGTGTTTAGTCAGCCAATCTACAGTTTTGTTCCTTAAGTCAATCCAATGTTCTTTCTACCCAACCCTCAGAGGTGGGATCCCTGTCAAAATCAATACATAAGGACATGATTCCGGGGGGAGGCGCAATGTCTCCGTATTAGGGGCTAAGGAAACATTAGATTCGCTAATTCTCTGGCCCCCAGCAAGAGCACTTGTTTCTATCTAAAGTTGTTACATTTCCCTTCTGTGTGCCCTGAGAGACTATCACATTCGGACTCACAGAAGGTGCATCCAACCTATTTTCCCCTTGTTGTTTAAAATGGAATTATTCTTGTTTGTTTTAGCAGTATTCTTGTCTTGGTTAGCTGATAAATGGCTGTCAATCACTAACCTTGTGTCCTCCCTTTCTGCTCTGGTTAATAACACGCCCACAATGTTACTACTTAGGGTATTAATTGCAGACTCTAAGAGGCTGATTTTATCCCAAAATATAAAAACAAATTCTCGGCCAAGTCGCAAACACAAGTTAGGGCTGCTCCTAACCCAGGTTCATTCACTCCTGCAGAGAACTCGGTCATAACTTCCTTAGTATTAACTACGTTCTTCGCTGATAGCAATAAGGTTGTATCTGTTTGTGTACCAACTGAAGTAGTTTTCAGGGAAGAAAGAATACCATTGCTGCCCTTGCCCTTATATTTCCTTATCCCTGTGTCCCGTTTACTTTTATCTAACCGTGGCTCGACCTTGTCTTTGTTCACATTTTATGTGGCCCTGGCCCTATTAGCTCTATTGGGAACCACTGTAGAGCTTAAAATTGCTTCAGAGGGAGATGAGAAAGAAATAGAGTTTGATAGGACACTTGTAGCAATGTTCTGTGGAATCTCCTGATCAATGTCCCCCACTACAGGTGAAGAGATACCAGTTGTTAAGTGTCTGTAAAGTAGCAGGGTCTAAGGAAAGACGTCTCTCAGTCAAAAGAATTTTGTGAGTTAAAAGTGACTCCGCTCTTACTAAAAAGGCATCTAGCGTGCCAACAACCCCCTTGCGTTTTTCCATTTTTTAGACAACTAAATGAGTCAAACAACCCAGGTATTCTCTATGCTTTAAACTCTTGCACAGTACCTTAGTTCTTCTTTTGGATTCAGAGTTTTCAAAATAGCAGAGTGCAGATTCCACACTTCTCAGAGGGGTGGCCCAACCGAGCCTCTTCCTGCCTCTGACGGGGGCACGCTAGGGAGACCTGCCCTCCTTTTGAGCACCTCCTGGAGCTCAAACGTTGATGCGAGATGTGCACACCCCGCAGGCTGATGGGAGTTATAGTACCCTCACAATGGCAGCAAACAGTGTCCGGCGATGACCAAAGGGACCCCAACAGCAGTCTCCTTCTCCCCAGCGTTGGCGGCAGACGGCAGGGAAACGTTGCAGCAGGTTCGAGTAACGGGCTCCCCCACTGTGGGAGCCAGGCCCTCCTTGTTTGGAATCTCCTGGTGCTCAAACGATGATGCGTGATGTGCGCACCCCGCAGGCTGATGGGAGTCGTAGTCCCCTCACAATGGCGGCAAATAGTGTCCGTCGATGTCCAACAGGGCCTCAACAGCGGTCTCCTTCTCCCCAGTGTTGGCGACAGTCAGCATGGAAAAACGCGGCAGGGTCTTCCCCTTCCCAGCGTTAGCGGCAAACAACAGGGAAACGTCGCAGCAGGTACGAGTAATGGGCTCCCTCTTTCTATCTTGTCCCAAAGGGAAGTTATATTTATAAGATGTTATAAATAAACTCTTAATCTATCCAATGGGATAGATAGCCTTTCATAGTGAAAAACGAACTACACTGTATTTCACTATCAGGACTTGTCACACACCACAGCACATGTCCTACCTTTTAAATACACTGCACCCTGCCCCTGGGGCTACCTTGGGCCTACCTTAGGGGTGTCTTTCGAGTAAGAAAAGGGAAGGTTAGGGTCTGTCAAGTAGGTGTACTTGTCAGATTGACATAGCAGTATCAAACTGCGCACAGGCACTGCAATGGCAGATTTGAGCACCTTTTGCACGGCTGCTTGTGTGGGTGTCACAATCAGTGCTGCAAGCCCACTAGCAGCATTTGTTTTATGGGCCCTGGGCACACACATGCACTGTACTAGGGACTTACCAGTAAATAAAATATGCCAACCAAGGAATCACCAATCCATAAACACTACTTCTGGGGAGATCATATGCTCTTTAGCACTGATCAGCCTTGGTAAAGTGCCTAAAGTCATAAAACCAACAAAAACAGGAGACTAAAAACCAAGACGTCAGGGGATAAACCAGGTGAATCCTTTTCTGTGTGAGGGGTGAGTTGACCTGCAATTGCTGCTTCTGTCTGTGGTGGAGGAAAAGGACAGACTCTTTTTGCCCTGCTGTGGTATCCTGCTTGTGAAGAAATGTCCAAGGGCTTGTGTGTGCTTGACTCTTGTTTTGGAATTCTCAGGGACATCAAAGTCCTCTGTGTGCTTTTCAAGGCTAGAAACGTCCTTGGGCTTTGCTGGAAATTTCCCTGTGCTTTACTTTTCTTGATAGCTCACCCGTGCTTACCTGTTTGGGAGGTCTCTTGGCGTTTTCCTTCATGGAAACCTCCTGTGCTTCGCTCACGGGAAGTGTCTGTGATCTTTGCACGAGTACAAACCATTGTGTCAGAGTTCTGGAATGAACCCCCACCCACTTTGTAAGACGTCCAAGGGCAGAGAAGATCTCTGCTCCTCAGCGTGGCAGCTCGTCAGCTAAGCCAGCTCGAATAAAGCTCCCAGCATTGCCAGACAACCAACGTGGTCATCCAGAGACCCTGTCCTTGCCACGCAACTACCAGGAAGCCGAAGTAGACACAGCGTCATCAATAAAGCAAGCCTGCACTGCTGAGAGGAGTTACCGCTGCAAGGCTGTGCAGGGCGATCCCAATGAGATAGGAGAAATGCCCTGCCATCATTGACCAGTCGCACAGGACAGGCCTGTCTACTCACAACTGACCAGAGCAGCGCCACGTGCCTCCCACATCTAAGATTGGGGGAGGGAGCTCCCCGTGTGGTAGTTGTTGATCCATTGGGGGCACTGTCTTGATTTGGCCGCCTTTACTGCGACAAACAGGCAGGTAGCTCAACAACCTGAAACTCCGCCTGCGCATCAGAACGGTGTGCTCAGGGTTCATTGGCGCCAGGGGGTCTGATGAGACCACAGTGATCTTGGTGCTTTTCCTCATTGCCTTTCTTGGTGGTGGTGATATTTGTTATCTTTCCTATTTCTAAAAGCAGAATAATAAGGGCTATTTTTGCAAGAGCTGGTTATTATGTGGAGTAAGAGTGGTTCTTTTGATACATGCAACCTATACGTGTTTTTGTCTTGCTTATGGCAATTGCCTAGTTGGCAAACTGCTTGTGTTTATGTGATTGTGGTCTAATGTGTTGATATATAATACAAGTGATATTTTTATATAACCTGGTTTGGAATCTCTTTTGTGGTGTACCTAGTGTGTCAATGGAGTGTGTGTGTGTTGCGCAAATGCGTTACACATTGCCTCTGGGATAAGCCTGACTGCTCTGTCAAGCTACTAGGAGTAGCTTAGGTGTGTAACACCCTTACCCTAACTAGAGTGGTGGGTTCTGCCTGGCTGAGGTGCATACCCTAGCCACCCAGAAACCTCATTTCTAACACCATCTAACAGAGCTCTGAGAGGAAAGTGGTTGGATCATAACAGTCAGCTCCTTCAGGGTTAAATGTTTATTCCTCTACAATGACACCCAACTAATTTTAGACCTCAAACGGTGCATCTATCCTGCAAGGGCCCCATCAGCTGCAAGAAATACTAAGAGATACTTCTGGCTCAGACTTAACTGACAAAATGGAAATCTTATTTTCTGTGCTCTCATTGTGCCGGCACAGTGTGTGCTGTCAAGCGCCAATGCAAGCACTATTGCAAAGATGCCTGTGTTACAGATAGACACCCCCAGGGGAAGGTGCAACACTTTGCAGCATTCCCAGGTTTATTAGCTTTAGTAAGTTTGAGAAAATCCATGGGTCATGCATTGGTTCACCCATGTTCCACCCAACTCAAGGTAATGCTATGTGCTGGGTTGCATTACTTTATATTTACTGAACTCCACTAAGCACAGCTTAGTGAATATCAAAACTGATTTTGGGGAAGAGCTGAGCCATAAATGTGATGCAACCCAAATGCAAAACCTTTGTAGATCTGAACCTGGCTGTCAATAAAAAATCCTGACGAATACACACATTTTAGCTGTGGTTTCCTCTTGTCAGTTCTTCCTCCTGTGCTGCCCTTGCTACTGTTTGACTACAGATGCTCTTGCATTGCATCCTTGATAGGTAGTAGCTCAAATCTGGGCAGTAAAGTCTCCCTGGTGTCTCGCTTGCAAACTGTCCAAAATCTGGCTGTTTAACAGATGCTCCCATTGTACTCCTGCCAGGCCTCTCTTACAGGCCTTACACTGGCTGCCTATTCAGCAACGCATCACTTTTAATGTGCTTTGCATTGTTCACCACGTGCTCCATAGTAAGACCCTTTAGTTAGTTTTCCAAAAAAATTATAAAATGCCTCTCTACCAGAAAGCTTTGTTTGGCAGCATCAGGTCTGCTTTGCTTTCCTGTTTTCCATAGAGCCCGCCTCGGTGGGAGGGACTTTTCAGTCCTAGCTCCTTCCATCTGAAACTCCCTACCTGCTTACCCTTCAACGCAAGACAAAACCTGTTTTATTCTATTCAGGAAATCTTTCAGAAATTATTATTTTCATAGTCCTCACTTAAGTTATTTTGCCAGTTCTTATGCCACCCTCAGGTCTATGTGTGACCTAATAAATGCAAATGCAAACACAATGGACACGCTAAATTTGAAGAGCGAGGGGTCATCCCTTCCATATTGACATGGTTCTTTCTCGTCATCGCCCTACATCTGCTTATCTTTTCTATACGCTTTCTACCACGTGGTCCTCCAGCCAAGCCTTCACACGCTTCCCCTGGTTATCTGAGGACTGAAGTTTGCATCTCACATCTGCACTTTTCCTGTTCTTTCCACCGTTCTTCCTCTGCCACAGAATTTCTGGCCTACTTTCATACTTCCTTTTCATTGTTTGGCATGGTTTGCATTCTGTGCTCCACCTGCATCAGCCTCTCTTCCCAAAAAGTTCTTCTTTTATTCTATATATGTGATTAACTTCAGCAGTTTGTAAACAGCTGTAAAACAATTCACACTTACGTCACTGCAAGCTGATTAGTTTATTATTATGACAATTATTCTAGGGTCTCAATTTTCAGCAAGGTAAAATTAATAAAATAAGAAGGGAAAAGGAGTGCTTTCCCTCTTTTAAACAGCACATATACAAATTGCGATTCAGTTTCCGAGGTCGTAGATATCGTTCCGTTTAATAATATTGATTAGGCAGTGGAGGCTCCTCTGCTATCGCCCCATTGATTTTAAGGAGAGTAAAGTAAAGGAAATATACAATGATAATAACTTTGAGTTATTATCATTTTATGTTTCCTATGCAGGTGGGCGTGGCTGCTCTGCAGAGATGGAGTGGGTTGCACACTCCTGTGTGCAATGACCGTTTGGTAGGCCCTCTCGGGCCGCCAAAAGCAGTCATGCGCACATTCCTCGTTCTCCATGCAGGCTGCTTTACAGCCCGCATGGAGGACATGCCCAGGCCCCCATTCCTTGGTTGAGCATTGAACCAGGAAGATCAACACCAATAACAATGCTGCATTGCAGCGTTGTGATAGGCCAGGGGAGCCCGGCTGCTGTTCCAGGCTTCCTGTTCTTCGAGTCCCATGAGGAGAGCAGGTGCAAGGAGCAGAAATGCGGGACCCGGCGGCAAAGTAGGTGCATATATATATTTTTTTCACTGCAAAACCCCACTGCGCCGCGTCCTCCTCACCCCCTCGCCATGCCACCCGCCAGTCATAATGTCGGCCGTCACTGTGATTAGGCTTCAGAACATGTTTTCTTTAGCTCTTCATGTAAAATCGGTTAATTTACATTTAAGAATCAACATTCCACAATAGGGTCTGGAGGTGTTCAAAATCTCCAGCTAGTCCTGTAGCGCCACACACACACGGAAATCTGTCACACGTTGTAGAAAACGTTTGTAAATAAATTTACACAATCTATTTAGATAAATCCTTACAGCATATTTACTTTCTTCATAATTGCACAACATTAGGGCAGTTGCTAGTTTCTTGATAACAATCCTATATTATTGTGTTTTTGATAATTAATACCACTATATCTTTTAATAGTTCAATGTTTACACAAAAAGCAATTTAACTTAAAAGACACCCTCTGCTTTTGTTATAAAACTCACAAATTGTCTGTAATGTGGGTTTTGTTCTATATTTTAGCTTATGTTATAATTTTATCAAGGGTGGACTATCTCAGGGCATCTAAGAAGTGTACAACAAAAGCTAAAAGGTTCAAAAGGCCTAAGGTGTCCATGTCTGCTCCATGCTCCAAAGAGAAGTCTCATGCTGTCTCTCGCCTTCTGGGCCTGCTGGTGCTGGGAGGCATTTAAAGCAGATCACTGTTAGGAATGGTCTCCTTTCTCCCTGGTCCCAAGTGGAAGCAAACTGTTCCATATTGGCGGCAATACAGAGGTTCTTACATCAAACTAAACAGTGCTCAATTTGCAAAAGAAATGAGTGCCCAAAGTGCTGCTCCAGGCCTCTTCAATCCACGACTAGACACCCACTGCCTCTTTATCTCACCCTTGCAGGTGCTTGCTTTCTCCCTTTGTGCCGGTTTTTCTAACTTTCTCTTCTCCCATGCAGGTTAATTACCCAATCAGAAGAATGAGAATGTCGGGGCTAAGGACACTTAATGGGAGATATTTATAAGGAAATGGTGCAGCACTCTATTGCACGCAATTTAGCAGCGCTGTGCTGTGTTATATAAAACATTCAGGGATGCACTGTATTTACAAGAATACGGCATACCCCTGTGTTTTCCCTTTCGCTGGTGCTAAAAAAACCTGCCTGGCGCCAACACAGACACTCATGTGCTATAGTGCAATTTCACTGATCTTGTCAGTGAACTACTTCCCTCCGTGTGCAGCTCCACCTGGTAACTGCTGCCACTGTAGGTCCACAGACCCTTGTTGGTTGGTGTTTGAGGCCCTCCTCCACCCACAGGCTCTAACCTGCGACTCATACCTGGTGGTCTAGTGGGGAGCCTCTTTACTCTGCTGCTTGTTTCTCTTTTTCTCCTCATCCTTCTTTGCACTCTCATTTACATTTTTTCGTTTCCCTCTTTTGCATACTTTTAAAAAAAAATTCACTCCCTGTCTTCTGTGTCGTGCCTCTGCCGCTGCTCAACCCCCCAAGGCCTACTTCCTTCCAATGGCATGTTTCCCGCTTCCCACCTCTCAGCTGTCCAGTCCTCCCTCATGCTACTTAATGGGTCGCTTCGTGGCCTGGCAGTGGGTGCGTAAAAGGCAAGCTTGTCTGCTCTGTCCGTGCCTGGCCTACGCCCTGTCCCACAGACCCTGGTCCTCGGACCTTCTACCTATAAGACCCCAGCATCTACCTCGTCCTCAATACCATACACCACAATGCCTACCACCTTGCGTCACCGAAGAACACCCAAGGGCCTTTCTCTTGCTAAAACTGCAGCACCCTCTCTCACTTCTGCACTCCAGCTCCTCCTGCCGCCCAGCTGAAACACAGTGCAACCGACCCGCTCAGCTGCATCCTCCTCAACACTCACTCCTTCCACAATCATGCCACGGGACCTCCTCGACTTTGTCTCCCGATATCACCATCCTCACAGAAACCTGGACGAGCCCCATCTTGGGCCCGGACATCACCACAACCATCCCCAATGGTTACAAGATCACCCACAAGGACAGCACCGACCAACCAGGTGGAGGCATCGCCATTGTCCACAAGACCTCCCTCTGCCTGACCACCCGTTTAGACTACTCAATGACAACCATGGAACATCTCTACTTCCTGGTCCAAACCAACCCCAATACCACCCTCCTAGGCACCCTCATCTACAAATCTCCTGGCCCCACACGCCCTTCAACGATGCCATCATGGACTTCATCCCACCCTAGGCTCTCTCACCTACAAATTACAATCTACTTGGAGACCTCCACTTCCACCTAGTTAAAACCCAATGACCAGAACACTACATCCCTTCTGGAGACCCTCACCAACATCGAACTCTAACGGCTAGTCACCTATCAGACCCACACATCAGGACACACGCTTAACCCTGTCTTCTCCGCCAGCAAAAACATCCCCTACAAACTCCTCTGGACCCACCACCACTGCTTTCATTTCACCAGACCCACCGTACACCACTGCACCGACCCCTCCCCCTCGCTGTAACAGGAACAAGGTCACCAAAGGACATCTCACTGCATTCCTCAGCACAAACACAGCACCAACATCCACAGATGGCAAAACCTCAGAAGGCACCCTCCACCGATCTCCAACTGTTCCGATGTGCTGGCACCCCTCAAGAAAGCACCTGACAAGCTTTACTCCAAGAAAGCCAGTTGGTTTACTGCCGCCCTCCACAAGTCCAGAAACACCTGTAGATGGCTCAAGGAAAGATGGAGGAACAACAAACCCCTGGAAGCCCACGCAGCATTCAAAGCTGCCGTAACCGCACACCACCTTCTCCTCAAAACTAGAAATAGTTTGGCCCTTCTAGACTGTAGACCTAACTGTAAACTATATTTCTGTTTCTTTTCCTAAAAAACATTTTTTATACATAAAATGGTGCTTTTAGCACATGTCAGAATTATATAGAGTCTCCTTGTTTTCTTTCAGATAATGTATTTACATATCTTTACTAATTGTCTTTAATTAATACCAGTTGGGACATTGTTGTTCTTATACTATAAATAACTGGGGCCAGGTTTTCAACTGATATAGCATAGAAAACAGTTCCTCTTTATTTTGATTCTATCTTTAAAACCCGACACAGCCACAGACAATGCATTACTTTTTAAAAGGACGTCTTCAGGCCTGCAGATCATGTAATACATATATACATATAAATATACACTAGCAGCCCGTCCTGAGGTTGTCCGGGTATGAATTGTTATGTGTGTAATGTTTGTAATATTAAATGTGCTCTGATGTTGTGTGTTTTTAAATATATGTTGTAATTGTGCGTTATGCAGCATGAGGAAAGTATGACAAAATGCAAGAGTAATTCTTCCACGTGTTGTTTTACATCTGCCTACAGCCAAAGGTGATGTTTTAATGTTTTAGTAACGTCTTAGTCCGGTTGTGCATGCACTGTTAGTAACAGCGTTGTTTATATGTGGGTCCTTAGCTGTATTAGCTTGTCGTTCGTTATCTGTGGAGTGTGTTGGTTATTGACGTTCTTGTGTGTAGGCTGACATTGCCCGGCGTGCCCCCGTGTTTGTGAGGGCTGGTTTGAGGCCCCGTCTGTGCCCCGGACTAAATTGCAATAATGAAGTAGCTTAAATGGTGTTCTACGCTGCCTGCCGTGAATGTCCGCTGGAGCCGTTGGTGTGCCGCGAATGTGTGCGCTGACGAAAGGTGCGCCCCAGAAGGGTGACGTCGCGTACTGACAACGCACATTGCTGATGAAAGGCGCGCCCCTTTTTATGTTAATTTTTGTGGCGGCTCCTCTGAAAAGTTTTACGGCCACAAAGGTTTCGCCGCAGTATCTGTGATTAATGTTGCCTGAATGTGAAATGCTTCGCAGCTTTGTGTTTCTACAGGTACATGTCAAACACGAAGGTGGATCGTGAATGGGCACGCACATTAAAGGCGCGCTACTGAAGTACGCGGCCATTTTGTGTTTGATGAGTGTCACGCCCCTCTGACAACGCTCTTGGCACGCCCCTCTGACAACGCTGTTGTGCCTGTCAATGCTGCACGCCCACAAACTAATAATGTAGTGCTGTTGTGCCACGCCCCTCTACGCGGCCATTTTTTTAACGCTGTTGTGCCACGCCCCTCTCTGAATGCTGCACGTGTAGTGTAGTTAGTTTGACATGCCCAAGTGTACTTTCACACGCCCACACGGACGCCCACAAGGGACTACTTTACCCCTAAGGTTCTTTGACCTTTGTAATGTATATGGTGCCCAGCTGTATAGCCTATGTCCATCTGCTGCATCTCCCCTTTCCAACGCTGTATTGGGTGTTGTGATTGGTGCTGTACTTCTTGAGTTTACCCGCCTCAAAGGTTTCCAGTTCTCTCTTTATAATAGTAGTATAGATATATATAAATACATGGTTATATAATATAAAACAGCAATAATATTCTTGTATGTTCTTGTAAAGGGACACATCACTTAATATTAAATCACTACAATCCACAATGACATCAACTATGGAATGCATGAATTAATCTCAGCCACTGATAATTATTCGGTCCGCTTCCCAGTAAGTTGTTATTTTGCATGCAATGCCACCTCAGTTTGGACCCAGCCATAGGAAAATAATTCTTGATCAGGAGATTGTGGAAGCTGAAATAAAGAATATAGAAATAATACCACAAAGTAACTTTCTGTCAGCTCATAAGATGAAAATAATTTATTGGAAAACAGTAAGATAATGAAAATACGTGCAACACGGAGACAAGCAGCATAGCTGATGAGTGTCCGAAGATGTGACGTTTCTGACAGCTTTTGACTCAAAACACAAAGGAGCAGCATCATAATGCACGTAACACAGATTAGGCATTGAATATTTGTCCAATCAGGAGATGCCTAGGCTGCGTCATACCATTTATTGTCCCAACTATACTGTTGCTGACCACGTATCCTGAGATGTGGCAGTTTTGGGACTTTGCAATGCAATGTGTTAGCTCTGGTACTTTTCCATAGAAATAATTGCAATATCATGGCACGTACCAGAAGTGTTTTTAAATGCGATATGCTGAAATACTTTCGGCTAAGCTAGAATCCTGCACTGTTCTGGTATCTCTCTTAGGCAAGCCTTGCGTTACAAAAAACAGCTTTACTTGTAAGCCATAAAAAATAACAAGCATCTGTATAATGATTCTTACGTCAACTTAACAGGGTCTGAAGCCTTAAGCATTTGGTATCTCTAATAAAAGATGGTTTCCACAAGATTAATTCAAGCATTCCATCCACCACTTTTTGTACATTTTAGTGTGTTCCCCTAAGTGGGATGGTTATGCCTAGATGTGGGTCTTGTGCACACTGTGTAACTGGAGTCCAGCTATACTTGGATGAGCAGCCCTAACGAGGGCATAACCGGTCATGAGTCGCTTGTATTCTGATTCAGGCAGGACCTGGCTTGGCAGTTCTAGCTTGACTGTCCCAGTCGGAGCAGGCACAAGGCTGCTTTTCATGTGGCTGAACCCAAACTGAGGTGGCATGAGTGCCAAAAAATGATGGGTGTGGCCCAAAAACTTACCAGTGGCTGAGATTAATTCAAGCATTCCATCCATCAATGCTAGGTCTAGCCAGCAGGAAGTGCACATGCACTGTAGCTTGGTGACAATCTGTTCTATCCTAAAAAAAATGTAAACTCTGTAAAAATTTACTTTTAGCCCGCTCATTACTTACCATTAGTTGGTATCATTATCATTGTTCTTTGCTGCTTTCTAATTAAGCAGCATGTGCAATATAACCACTTCCTGTTTCACTTCTTGTGTTTGTGTGGTGCAAGTACAGAATCATTTAACATAACTAATGTCAGTCGGCATCCATCTGCTGTGATTAAGGTACTTTTTGTTTTTTTAAATAGCACTAACTCGACCCGACTGGAAGGTATTGGCGCTCTTTACATGAGTACCAGTTACATTACACATGTTCACGTTTGTTTCGCTTAGCGGGGAGATTCAGGCCCTTATGCCAAACTCACTGTGGCAGTTGTCCAACCACCCTATTACAAGTAGGGCAGATGGACTGCGATGGGACCACTGCTACCGCCAGGGATCTGTGATCCTTGGTGGTCTTGCAGCGATCTCGAGGCCCCAATATGCTTGGTGGGGCTGCTGCGGCCCCGCCAAGCAAATTACAAGTTTCCTTTCTACCATGAATTTCATATCGGTGAGCCCGCCATGAAAACTTTGGCGTAGAGAAAACAAAGGTAGCTCTACAGGCCCCCCTGTCACCTTTGGCTATGGAGTGCATGCAGGGGGGTACATGGTGTCCCCCCGTCTGCATGCACTCCCAGTTTTTGCACAGCATGAACTTAACAGTGCATGCCAGCCAGACACTTACTTTTGCATTGCCATTGCTGTATCTAGTTCAAAGGCACCGCTGTGGGTACGCCAAAGAACTGCCCACCAGATACAGAATAACTCATAATCTGTTGGGCTTTCATTTAGGCTTTGGCCCCACTCCCACACCTCTAAAGTCATAATAAGGCCCTAAGTGACTTTCTGAGAATCACAGGATGTTGAGGTCATGCAGACTCAAACTTATCTGTGACTCTTCAGAAGCTTAGACAAATTGTGGAAGTTACACAACTTGTCAGAGTCCCCATGCCAGAGTCATGGAGCATTCCGCAATTAATGCAATTACAAATTGGCAAAGTGCACATGGCATTGCACTTGTGCAACCTATTCACATGGTTTTAGAGAAAACATGCATGATAAACAACCACCGGACACTAACTGGAAGAAGTAAATAGTCCCCTCTTGGGATGAAAGATAAATAGGTAGGCCCAAATTTCACTTGTGTGCCTATATACAGACCACAATTTTGCTAAACTTTTACTAAGATATTAAAAGCCCATTTCTACTGTAAACTTCTTTCTATAGCACACTAAAGCAGAGTCCCGGCTGAAACAGTGAGGTGAATCATTGAGACTGCAGTCGGCCACAGCCAATGACTTAGCAAAGAACACACTTCAGAGCAGCTGACAGGACGAAAGACTCTGCTCTGTTACACGGTCCAATGCACAGAACACAAACACTGGATTGTTGAAGTATAAATGGCAGTTCAGTCGCGCAGGCATTACTTTTTAGGTTGCAGCCTACCAGGCAGCGCAACTGTCTGGTTTGCTACAGACATCTTGGTGACTTTCAGACAGTTGACCTAGGAATGGGTACCGCCCATTGATTACCATTGGCTTTGTGGTTTATGACTCACGTTATTTGGCTTTCTATTTGCTGGTTTTATTTGCTTTGTTATGTTATGTTATGTTACAGAGGTTTATAAAGGCCTTCTACACCATTCGGTTTCATGGCACTGAGGAGGAAACAAGGAGGGGAATATGGATAAGTAAACCGTTAATTATAGTCTTGTCCAAATAGCCATGTTTTTAATGCTTTCCTGAATTCTGAATAACAGGATGCTGATCTTGTTTCAATAGGGAGCTTTAGGCTCTCCAGGTTCAGTTTGTCCCTCCCGTTGCCTAAACCATGTTTACTGTATTGTTCCATGAACCTGCTTTCTCTAAACAGGTCTTTAAATCTTGTTGTTATCTTGTCACATTTGCTGTGCATTCAAAGACAGAGGTCTAATGTCAAGCAGTGTAGACGAGGCAGCTTGGTGTTTACTTTGCTTTCGGTTAACAACAAAGTGAGAGCGTTTATAGGAAAAAGGAATGCACATCACTCTCCCTATGGAATCTGCTCATGCCCCTCCTATGCTCCATTTATAAGGCTGTAACATACCCTTAAATAGCACATCATGTAACATGCGGATGAATTGCTCTCCTTTTTCTTTATCCATAGGAGGCACCTGCTGTGAGCCTTTCTGAATAGACTACTCATATAATGTATGTTTTGAGCAATATTTTCTGCAACATTATAAACCTTTCAAGGATGGCAAGTCACCCCACTAACTTCTGAACTAGCAAATAGGGGAAGAGAAAAAAATTTGATCTAGAACAGGCCTGTTTTTTAGATATTCACAGGCCATTTGGATGCAATCTGCCGGAGCTGTAAGTGACTTTGGGCCAGATGTAGGTAAATCTCATTTATCGATTCATAAATACCGAATTTTACCGATTCGGTGTTTATGAATCTGTAAATGAGATGTATGTAAAAAGTCGGTATTTTTTACCGAATCGGTAAGATTCGGTATTTACCGATTCGGTAAATACCGAATCGGTATTTGCTATTGAATCCTATAGGCCTTGAAGCCCATAGGATTCAATAGCAAATACGGATTCGGTATTTACTGAATCGATAAAAATACTGAATTGCTAAGGGGGACAGGGTGTCACTTTGACACCCTGTTGCACCCCTGTAACTGGCTTTTGCACAATTTGGCACACAGACACGCCCTTAGGGCATGTCTGTGTGCCACATGGCACAGGTGTACATGCACAGATGTGCATGTACACAGGAATTCGTAATTTACCATGCAATTGTATTGCATGGTAAATACCAAATTCTGAAGGCCCTGTAGCACTATTAGAAGTGCTACCTACATCATAAAATACATTTTCGGTATTTTTACCGAATGGTAAATTTACCGAATCGGTAAAATGTACAGAATCGGTAAATTTACTGATTCTGTAATTTTACCGATTCGGATAAATTACCGATTCGGTAAAATTACCGAAAATGTACGTTTTTTTAGCCCCTACATCTCCATAGCCCTTTACCGGTCGGAAACGGCAGAAAATTGGTATTTTCGGCCGTTTCCGACCGGTAAAGGACTACCTACATCTGGCCCCTAGTTCCTATCGCTGTGGCTCTGCCCTGCAAGCCTTTGAAGAGCAAAAATCCCTGGGCCTCATTTATGAGAAATGACGCATCGCTGCGTGAAAGCAGTGATGCGTCACTTCTCAGTGCGCACTCCTTGCGACATTCCTGATGCGTCATATTTATTGTATGATGCATCATGTCGCAAGGAGTTACGGATACGCCAGTATTTCTGACGTATCTGTAAGCGCAAAAGTGAGGCATTGCTGGAGTGTGTCACAAAAGTGACGCAACTCCAGCAATGCGTCCTTTCACATGGGGCAAGCCCCATGTGAAAGGGCCTGCGTCAGTCTTACGCCTGCTGGGAGGCAGGCGCAAGATTTTGACGCAACGGCGTCCTAAAAGTGACGCAGTGAAATCTCATAGATTTCACTGCGTCACTTCTACGACCCTTCCTTGCGTCAATCCGCCCCCCTTGCATACATTATACCTGGCGCAGGTATAATGTGGCGCAGGGGTTTACAAAGTCACGCGTCTACCTAGATGCGTCACTTTGTAAATATGGCGCAACGAGGCACATTTTTTACGCCACTGGTGCGTCACAAAAAGTGACGCACCGGCGGCGTAAAAGTGACGCACAGCCTCATAAATGATGCCCCCTGTCTTGCAAGAGCCCCCCTCCCCCCCAATCTGCGGGATTCATTCTTGTGTTATTTTTGTACTTGACGGTCAGGTTCGACAGAACTACATATTTTTGTAGTATTCTTCGTTGCAAATATTTCTTGATAGGAAGCATGTGCCTGAAACAGGGATGTGTGTTGTACTATTCAAACAAACACCTGGATGTAACTTGCAAACAGCATGCACCATTAAATAACAACCAAATAGCATAAATGACCAGTTTACTACATAGAGTTCATGTCCAGCAGTTCATTTATTTCAAAGTGCGTCGATTTAATCACATAAGAGAACACAGGCAGACAAGTATGTCTAGGATCACACGGTGATCAAGGCTGGACACTAGGCACACTGAACACAATGGTCAAATCAGGTGTAGGACAGAAGATGGTAAGCTTAGATACTGCTCGTTAAACCATTAATACGCGTGTTCTATACAGCAAATATCCTGAATTTAATTTCTTCAAAGTAGTCTCAAATTTGATGCTGCACGCAAATAAATTGATTTGCGTAAGATAACACAATATGGTCAAGTGGGGAAGCTGGGATTTAAACCCAGTTTTCCTAATTACACATTGTGGTGTTTAGCCACCTGAAGAATAGCTCCTTCTCGGTCCCTTTACTACCAAGTAGCAATGTTTTTTCTTTAATTATTTCTTGATCTAAATTAGAAGACTTTATAAAACAAATACAAGTAAAACCTATTGAATCATTCTGAGACTATATGCATGGAAAATGTAAAAATATATTTCACGAGTTAAGTGTAAAAGAAGGCAGTAGACTATTTTTATGTTACGGTTGCTACTTCCTCAATCTTAACAAATAGCAAAGAGAGATAGGGGAAGCATCTTAATGACATGAGACACATTAATTAGCAAAGCAATCTGTATTTTGAACTGCAACAGGGAGAGAGACGTTAGTACTTGGATTGCTTGGCTGGGCTCTCTTTTGGCTCTCCATTCCAATGAAACAAGCAGACCAGCTTGGGGGGGGGGGAGGAGGGGAGGGGGCTTCTCTTATTGTCTGGAGCAGGGAGAGTGAATATGATTGGGGTTCGAAGCTTCTCCTTAGCCTTTTAGGTTTAGGCTCCCAAAACATTGCAGACTCTTCTACCTGCCCCTTGTTTACTGCATACCTCTTAATTCTAATTCTGAAATATTAGGTATCTTTTTTGCCTCTAAAATATCCTTACTGCAGCACTCTCTGGAATGTTAAAATCCACCCCAGAGTCCTTGAATATACTAACAAAGCAATAATGCAAAAATTGGCAGATGGATGTCACCGCCATGCCTGGCACTAACTTCCAAGTTAATAGTGCATCTTACTGTAATTAGATTTGGATTCATTGTCACACTAGGGTCTTCGTTTTTTTGTGTGCAAATCACTGCGGTGCGCCTTTAAATATGACCAAACCTTGCTTAGAATATCGGCAATTAAGCACAACTAATAGGACTCCTATGTTTCGCACTTTAAAAATTATAGCTGAAATCAATAGAGTTTTTCCGTCATAACCACCTTTTTTGTTTTAATTGGAACGTGTAAGACAATATATGGTGAGAGGCACAAAAATAGGCATTATAAAGTAAGGGAGAGATAACGCGTAGGAGTCTTAACATATATTTTCCCATTGAAGTTGGGGAGAGTGGGGCGACAGGAGGCCTGGGTGGTATGTAAGAGACCTTTGGACTTGTATCTTAAGGTACAGTTGTTTTCATTAGGGGTGTCTTTTTTGTCAAAATGAAATGCTGCATAAATAAATGAAAAAATGACTGTCTCTCGTGTCTCCTAATGTTGGTACAGTAGCACCCAGACACCCACAAGAGCTAGGTGGGTATCCGCAATGACCAAATTGACGATTCAGGCCAGAGTTCCCCTGTGCTCGTCAGCTGTATTGGTCTGCTTTACGCCTGTGCTCACTTCCTTCCTAGCATCTTGCTTTAGACTCACAGCATCAATTGGCGAGTCTGATTTCTCCGAGTCAGCAGGACACCGTGGCCCTCATGGATGAGGTTTTGACGTAGGGCAGCACTGCATGGAATCTTGCTGGGCTGCCCTACGTCAAAACAAAGGGCAGGAAAGCGCTGTATCTATGTGATACGGCGCAATCCTGTCCTTTTCTTCAGCGCCGGTGCACAATGGGCTGCCCTGCGCCAATGCACCATGGTGCAAGAGGGCCTGGGTTGCAGGACTGATTGATTTTGTGCAGGAACACCCTTTGCAAAAAATCTATCAACTCAGATGATTTCCTTTCTCTAAGTGTGCAGCAGAATGCAGCACACATGGAAAAGGAAAGCATGAGGAAAAAAGTAAACGTTTCTCCTCGTTGCGTCTCCTTAATGCCACTCCTGAGGTTCCAAAACATTCCCAGATTTATGATTTCTCGTAAATCTGGGAATGTGTCGGGTTCCATGGGCGATGCGTGGAAACACCCACAGCAACACCCTTGGAACGCCCCTTTCACGCATTTTTCTGAATGAAAGGGTCACATATTTATAAGGCCATGAAAAGCCATGTAAAGTGGCTTTACGTGGCCTTATAAATATGACGTGGCACATTGCACCATCAGACGTCAACAAAGTGATATTCTAGTGGTGCAAAAGTGCCGGTAGGGCCTCATAAATGAGGCCCCTTGTTTGTGGTCTAACTAGGAGAGGGCGAACCGAAGGTGCGTATTTCTTTCCTGTGTAATTTGCATAATTTTGCAGGAAATTACGATATTGAAAGCCTGAAAGAAAATTGTACACAAAGTATGCTCTTTATGTGCAAAGGTCACATGATATAGTTGTTAAATCTTTTTTCAATATAGTTCATAGAGCCAGGCACCAGAGGCCACTGTCAATGCCATGTTTAAAATTAAAAAAATTGGCTGGGTCAGTGGAATAATGTCGTAGGAGAGGCCAAATTATGTGACAGGGTTGAGTAAATTATGTGACAATAAAAGCTTAATTATACAGCATAACACAGCACTTTTTGTATCAGTACTATTTCATTATTTCACCATTTTTAATATTGGTAACACTCCCTGGTCATTGTTTACACCTCATTAGTATCAGTTTGTTTCACATATGCTTTTGATACGGTCGACCACGCAAGGCTATTGAGGCGACTGGCTGAGGTAGGCCTCGAGGACCAGGCGCTGGGGTGGATACAGTCGTATCTGACTCAGAGAACCCAGAAGGTGGCGCTGGGGGCCGTCTCTTCAACACCTAAGGTCCTCAGCTGTGGCGTCCCTCAGGGGTCGGCAGTTAGCCCACTATTATTTAATATCTACCTGTCTCCACTTTTTACGCTGATTGCCAATTGGGGGGTCAAGGCAATTTCATATGCCGATGACACCCAACTGGTGTTTCCGTATTCGGAGGTGTCGGAGGCGGCCTTTTCGAGCTTCAAGGGCTGTCTCCAAGACGTTGCGTGCTGGATGAACACAAACAAATTAAAACTTAATGCAAACAAGACGGAAGTGATCTTCTTTGGCAAAGGTTCCCCTCCACCCTCGGAGCTTTGGTGGTCGGCGGCGATGGGACCGGCCCCTTCGCCTAGCCAAACGGCAAAAAATCTGGGGGTGCGGTGGGACGTCAGCTTGTCCTTTGCCTCGCACATCCAGCAAGTAGTTGGGTGCTGTCTGTGTAAGTTGAGGAATCTACGGAAGATTCTGTGACTCCTACCAGAGGGCTGCCGAAAAACAGTAATCCATGCCACAGTGACATCAAAGCTGGATTACACAAACGGCCTCTATCTGGGCTTACCAAAGTACCTAACTCAGCGGTTGCAACTGGTCCAGAATGTGGCTGCAAGACTGTTAATGCGTATTCCTTTTAAGCACCTTCTTTCACTTCACTGGTTACCAGTAGCCAGCAGGATCAAATTTAAGGCACTCACGTTGGCCTTTAGATCTCTGTATGGCACCTGCCCAAATTACCTGAGAGCTCGGTTGCCGAGATACATCCAGGCCCGCTCCCTCCGCTCCAACTGCCGCGTTCAGCTTGCAGTTCCACGAGCAAAAAGGGCTCGGTTGGGAGGACGAACCTTCTCGGCCAATGTGGCGGCACTATGGAATACCCTGCCCCCAGCGCTTCAGCAGGCCCCCTCCGAGTCCTGCTTTAAGCAGATGCTGAAGACCTGGCTCTTCACCCAACCGCGCTAGGCGCTCAATTCTGGTCCTTGTGGCCATGCCTGCTCTTCTAGCGCCGGGACACTAGCTGTTCGCGCTTTAGAAAATGCCGTATTATTATTATTATTATATAAATATAGGATAGGATAGGATATATATGTTTGTATAGCGCTCGAATGCCGTGGCGTCTTGGCGCTGATGCATGTGAAAATGGTGCACCCTGTGTTACCAGGGAGCTAGATCGAGGTAAACAGCCACGTTTTCAGGTCCTTCCTGAAGGAATGTCGATTTGGTTTGAATCTCATGGCTGTTGGCATTTTGCTCCATAAATTTACCGCACAGTTTGAAAAAGTTCTGGCGCCCCATCTTACCCGCCTAATCCTATCTATCTGGAGGAGGCCTAAATTGCCGGACCTAAGGCACAAATGGGGGTATAGGGTGAAAACATTTTTTTGATGTCCCTGATCCCTCCCCCATAAAGTGCTTTATGAACCAGGCATAGGGCCTTGAATTCCAAGCGCTGCTGAACAGGGAGCCAATGCAATGCTCTGATTCCTGCTGAGGTTGGTTGACCTCTAGGTATATTTAGAAGCAGCCTTGCTGCAGCATTCTATAGGGACTGCAGCTTTCTCATCTGGGTTTTATCAATGCCCAACAACAGGGCATTGCAGTAATCAAGTTTGGATAACAAGAGAGCCACCAACACCGTCTTTTGCAATTCCTGTGAGATGAAAGGAAATATCTTTCTCAAGGTTTTTATTAGAAAGAAGCAGGAAGAGGTGAGGCTGTTTGTCTGAAAAGAAAAATGTAGCTGGTCATCGAAGATGACTCAGAGGTTTCTAACCTTAGGCACGGGAAGGGCATTACTCCGCCCCCACCGACCACCAGGTGTCATTCCACAGGGATCGGCCCTGACCAAACTCTATAACCTCCGTTTTATCTGTCTTAATTTTCTGGAAGCTATGGTTCATCCAGGTCATAATCTCAGTAAGGCACGCATGAAACCTAACAGCTGTCTCTTCAGGTTGCTAGCTATCGAGATTACAAACTGAGAATCGTCAGCATAGGATACCAGGGCGAATCCATGCTTTCCTGGGGATTGACATAGATGTTGAACATCCTCGGGGATTAGGACGATCCCTGTGGGACCCCACAGTGAAGATGGAAACTGTAACAATAAGCAACAGAAAGGTAACCAGTCCAGCTTTCCAAAGATCCTTCCACTGCGCAGCATTACGTGTCATCGCATTTTAAGTAACTGTTGAACCGTTTGAGCTAGAAACAAAGGGGCTTATTCACAAGGGAAGTGGTGGAGTGAGGCGTTAGCCTTCCTGGCTTAACGCCTGACTTCGCCATTTCAGAAACGCAAGACTGCACCATATTTACAAGAATATGGTGCAGCCCTGCAGTTCCCCCTGCGCTTGCACTAAACTTAGCAGCCTAGAGCCAATGCAGGCACCCTTGCACCATAGTGCAAGGGTGTCTGCGAGCAGGGAAGTTTGTTTATGTCCAGGAAGGTCCCCCTTCCTGCACATAAACAATCTTGAAATGCCATTTTGTAACTTGTATGTGTGCTACTTAATGCAGCACACATAGAAGTTGCAAAACGGCATTTACAAAAAATGATTGTTTATGTGCAAGAAGGGGGACCTTCCTGTACATAACAATCATTGGCCTTTTGCAGTTTTCATGTGTGATGCACAACGCAGCACACATTAAAACATCAAAAACGAGGAGAAGTGAAACATTTCTCCTGGTTACGCCAGGGTAAAACCAAGTTATCCCTGGTCTTAATTCTGGCGCTGCCTCCTATTTACGCCTCCCTTGTAAATAGGGGGCAGCATCAGAATCAATGGGTGTTGCGGGGGAATGCCCACAGCAACACCCATTGCCCTCCCCTTTCACGCTAAGAATAGCGTGAAAGTGGGCCTTATTTACAAGGCAGCGTTAAGCCACTGCCTTGTAAATAAGGGGAAGCCCCTATTGCCACAAGAACTTTCTAAAAAGTGATGTTCCCGTGGTGATAGGGGATCGTAAATATGCCCCAAAATGGTATTTCTGTTAAAATCTACAGATTATGCTGCAGATGATGGATTAAGTGGCAAATGCTGCACAGCTATATGATGCAAAAATCCCCGTGGTTGCACAATCACATAATTCCAGGGACCCTGGTCATGCCTCACCGAAGTAAGTGCAAAGACTTGAGGGCAGATTTACAATAACTGGCGCATCCCCAGGGATGCGCCAGTTATTGTGCGCTGCCGCTCCCCCACCCATGGTGCACCGCATTTACAATGTGGCGCACCATGGGGCAAAAACGGCACAGATGTATGACGCATCTGTGCCGTAAAGGCGGCACATTGCTGGAGTTGCGTCGCAAGCACGGCGCAGCTCCAGCAATGCTCTCGGGGGCCCTATCTGTCCAATGCTGTGTAAAGCCTTACACCTGCTTCAAGCAGGCGCAGGGTTTTGACGCAGCATTGGCCTAAAAGCGACTGAGTGAAATCTTGTAGATTTCACTCAGCCACTTTTAGGAGGCGTTCCTGCGCAGGAACGCCCCCCCCCCCCCCCCCCCCCCTGCGCCGGAATGCCTCCTTATGGCGCAGAGCTTTACAACGCGAGGCATCTCCCATATGCGTCACGTTGTAAATACCCCGCACCATGGCGCATCTTTTGCGCCGCCGCTGCGTCACAAAAGTGATGCAACGGCGGCCTAAAAGAGGCGCAAGGAGCTTGTAAATCTGCCCCTTAATTTACATTTTAGTGGTTATTACAATTTTTTTAGGAAAGCCACAAAAATAAACATGAGGGCGATATATGTGTTGATACTCAATTCGAGAGTCTTTACACTTGCATGAGAAAATGAGAACACAGGTGACTCAGATAAATCCCTGTGCAGTGATGTACTACACCTTGCAGTGTTTCCATTTGGGCAAACCTATTGCCTTTGCAAATGGTTATCTCAGACATGTGCTCGGTATTACCGGGCAGTGCTGTGCAGCCACGCTGAGTCAGGTCCTTTGCTAAGGCTGCTGCTGTTGATTGACGGTGTTTTCATTTCGTGTTGTTGTTCTTGTTCCCCATGCTTGTTCTATTGCCAAGCTTCTCTTGTTGTCATACAGTTCAAACAATGAAAGGGTATGTGTGGGTCCGTTGCTAGGTTGCCGTCCTTCACTTCAAAGCTAACATCAACTCAGTTCGTGTTTTTGAATGGATATGACCCCCTCCCAAGGTCCCTCAGACCTCTTCCCCCACCCTTTGGTACCTCCAGGCACAATAGTTTGTTTCTTAGCAACTCAGCGTTCCGAGCTAAAGCCGCTTTACAATCGCACTCCGGGAAAAGAAAAGTTTTCAGCAGCTCCGCCGCGAGACCGGGTTACAGTGTTTTCGGGACTTAAGATCAAAACTAGAGCAGACCTCCAGACAGGTAAGACACATACTTGCAGATTACACTCACACTCTTGGAATTTCATCTTTTGGTTGCAAATGAATTAAAGTGAGATTCCACAAAGAATTTCATGTAAGTTACTCGTTTAATGTCTTCGAAACGTACATTTTGGCGGTAGAATGATCTGTGAGATTGAACAAATCCGATAAGGAAATTAAAATAAACAAGCACTGGCAGTGTACTGGTCAAACCATGATCTGTTCATTTTCCCGTGAAAAGCAAAATATTTATATTGTTTTAAATGCACTTATGAACGAAGTACGCCCGTGAAGTTTAAATGCGCTATTACATTGTTTTAATAAGTTCTTTTTTTACATTTATAGTTATTCGTACACGCACCTACGTATATAACAGTCAATACATGGGCATGCAGCTCGCGTTTGCTGCCATTTCAGATGACTGCGCTGCTAAAAAAACGCAATTCTAGTTTCATGAAAGCCCCCTACTGAGTTTTGACAGTTTTCTCTTTGGCTGAGCTTCACCTCACTTTGACCCTGCCGCTTTCATATCCTCTCCAGCTCTTCTGGTGTTTTATATCTGTGTTGATCATTTCCAGAGGATATCTCTCTTTGGTTGTCAAAATGGTGTTTCGGGCATCACCGATGTATTGTTTATTGTTTATTCTGTCTGGAACTGTTGAAGAAGAGATTCTTCATCAGTGAATGCTTCCAGACGAGTATTGCTTCTACGTGGATACTGATAGGAGGGGAGACTTCATAAGTGTGTGTGTGATTTTTGTATGCACATAAGTGTGTGTAGTTTTGCGTGCGCACATGCATCATTGGGTGTGTGCGCGAGCATGCATTTTGTGAGTCAGAATGATGAGCCTGTACAGTGTGTGTGTCTGTGTGCGTGTGCCTGCACGCTTGTATATTTGCATTTGGGACAAAATGTTTAAACACTGGTTGCAAGATACTGGTTGCCATTTGTGACAAGTATTATTGCAATTAATGTGGTATTTTGCGACCCATGTACTAATGTACCATGTACTAGTAGGTCTGTACGCAAAATACTGAAGTGTACTGGGTGGCAAAGTAACTTACCTCATGAATATTACAAATTGTGACCAACTAGAATTTGCTGCCATCACAGAATTGGTGTCCTGATGAGGTCAGCAGTCCATCGTCTCTGTGATTGCCTTTAAATAAAGCACATTTTGTTTCTAAATGTAGTAACATTCACCAAGGAAAATATGTCTCATGCAAATAGTTTACCGCTACTGTTTCAGTAGTCAGTAAAATATGAATGTTTTGCAACTGGATTTCAGTCCCAAAGCATTAATACATAGATGGCAAACCAAGTGCACTCACTCCCCGCCCCAATGCATGCTTCAACAAGAGGCCCCCTTACCAATTAAACTCCGGAGTCTCGCTTGATTTTCCGCAGTGCGTATGTTTATTAAAAATTAACATCACAGGTCAATTACCTCATTGACCGCACTCTTTAATTAAAATCCAAATTACTTTTCATATCACAGCATTAAAAATTCACTCTTATCTACAAAATTACTCTTTTACCGCCCATTCTCCAATGGGCATTTGGTTTAACTTCAGGGCTGCGCCAGCAGGCCACAACCCAGATAGCCTGCTCTCTTTTCGTTAACCCCCTTTTAGTCAACAGAGCCGCAGGTGAATTATAAGCCCCCACTTGGGCAACCAGCGGCTTCCAGGGTAGGGCTGGAGAAGCTAAGGCCACCAGCAGGTCAGCCTCAACTCTCCCGCCAGCCCCGGAGTCCATGATGATTTCTAAAAACCTGTTCAAAGGTGGAAACTGTCACTGGACAAGAAGTTCCCGTGTTATTCTTGTCCGGAAACCCCGCTCTTGACCTGCCGAAATACCTAACTTTTTGGGGTTGGGTGGGAGGGTGTCCACTTCACGGAGGTCCGACTCCTCGGCTGGCCAGCAAACAAAGAGGGGTTCCCAAAATGGACGATGGCTTTTAAGCCTCGCGCCCTGGGAGTTCTTCCGGGTCTTCAGTAAGCCCCGGTCTTATTGGGCTACCGCGATTCCCCTTCCGGGTCGGCTGACCCGGAAGGGGAAGATGTAACGTGGCACTTGTTTTTCCACTAACGGCGCCACTCCCCGAAGGGGGGTGGCGCTGTGCATAGATGGCAAACCAAGTGCACTCACTCCCCGCCCCAATGCATGCTTCAACAAGAGGCCCCCTTACCAATTAAACTCCGGAGTCTCGCTTGATTTTCCGCAGTGCGTATGTTTATTAAAAATTAACATCACAGGTCAATTACCTCATTGACCGCACTCTTTAATTAAAATCCAAATTACTTTTCATATCACAGCATTAAAAATTCACTCTTATCTACAAAATTACTCTTTTACCGCCCATTCTCCAATGGGCATTTGGTTTAACTTCAGGGCTGCGCCAGCAGGCCACAACCCAGATAGCCTGCTCTCTTTTCGTTAACCCCCTTTTAGTCAACAGAGCCGCAGGTGAATTATAAGCCCCCACTTGGGCAACCAGCGGCTTCCAGGGTAGGGCTGGAGAAGCTAAGGCCACCAGCAGGTCAGCCTCAACTCTCCCGCCAGCCCCGGAGTCCATGATGATTTCTAAAAACCTGTTCAAAGGTGGAAACTGTCACTGGACAAGAAGTTCCCGTGTTATTCTTGTCCGGAAACCCCGCCACAGGGCGAGGCGCTTACTGGCGGACTCGACCTCCCCCCGCGCTCGAGAGTTTCGGAGATAGCTCCTAGGATTGTTTCTAAAAATATCATGTTGCCCGTCTCTGAAAGGTGTACACCATCCTCCGCATACAATTCCAGCCTGGAAATTTGTATCAATTTGTGACGGATCGTTCTGATACTAGACTTCTGCAAGATCTCTGCCACCGATTGATTTAGCCTCCTCACCGATTTGTTCACCGCTTTCCTGGGTGCGTTCCGCGGCCAAACTAACCTTGGGATGACTTCGGACCACAGCAGCCTAGCCTCGGGCAAGATATTTTTTACAGCTGCTAGGGTCGAAAACAACAACTCTTTAACACCTCTCCTTCCTGCCGGGATCATATCATTGCCCCCACAGTGCAACACGAATATATCTGGGGAAGGCATGCCTCTGGCCAAGGCCGCCAATAAATCCTTAGGAACGTCAGCTAGGAGTTGCCCGCCTACTCCCACCCAATGATGATCGAATCCTTGCCCCATGTGCACCCTTTGGTCGAGCGTCTCCTTGAAGATCGCTCCAGCCCTGCGAATGAAGGAATGACCGCACCAACATATTTGGACCCTCTTAGGTGAGTTACCTACGGTAAACATGAAGAGACACGATGAGAACGAAGGGAGGTAAAATAATCATACAGCTGTTAAAGTAACTGCGGTCTAACATAACGCTCGTAGCATGCAGATTTCCAACGACCTAACTTCTTGATGGTCTGCTCAGGTAACCCCAAGCCCGCAGCTGTTGTTGCTGCCCCGATGCGAAAAGAATGAGAAGTAAAATTGGACGGATCCACCCCAATCTTCGCTAAAGTCATCTTAACCACCCTTGTGAACTGGAACCTAGTGAGGGGCAGACCATTCAAGTGAAGCAGTACTCTATCATCAGCCCCTTGTGGCCTAATTAGCAAAAATTCCCTCATCAGGCTAACTGGACAGAATGACTGGCCCTCTGCTCTTCCCAACTGTATCCAAGACCCTCTGCCTAAAGGGTCAGTTTTCGATCTTCGCACCCTAAGTCTCAGGACATCTGTTGATTCTATCACATCTGAACACCTTAGGCCACCCTCTCTATCCGTTTTCGATGCCGGGAGTAATTCAGAGATTCGAAGAGCTCCGCAAAAAGCTAGCACATAGGCCACCCTAAATAATTGGGTCTCGTATGATGAGAAGCAGACCAAGGGTAAAGTGTCCAAAATTTTTACCAGTTTTCCTACATCTATAGGCCTTCTAGAGTCTTTCACCCCAGGCGCCAAGCGCTCCCAACCCTTCACCGCCCTTCTCACTCTCTGGTCCTTTGTTGGGTCAGCGACTCCTTGCAACCCTGCATAAAATGCCAGTGCTGAAAGTTGCCTCTTCATACATGCAACCGAATTTCCTCTCTCTTTCTGGTGCACTATGAATCCCAAAACACTCTGTGGCATAAAGACTTCTACCAGTCCCGCCCCTTTCAAGAATGACATATAACATTCCCAAGACTTTTGATACATACACTTAGTCTTGGGGGCCACGGATGCTGTAATCAAATCGGAGGCTGTGGGGCACCAAGCTTCCATAGCTCCGCTGGGAAAGCTGACATTGTCGACTCTGCTTGCGGCCAAAGTGCCCGGAACTCTGTTAACTTAAAACGAGACAATGCGTCAGCCGCTTTATTCTCAACACCGGGAACATGCCTAGCAGTGAAATGGACATTGAGTCTCAGGCATTTCAAAATCAAATTCTTTAAGAGACGGAGGACCCATGTGCAGGTTGCGCTCTGGTTATTAATCACCAAGACTACTGACATGCTGTCTGACCAAAAGACAATGCGCTTGTTAGCGAGCATATCCCCCCACAAATGCAATGCCACAACTATGGGGAACAACTCTAGGAAGGAAATGTTACGGGTCAGCCCTCGTTCTATCCAATCATCAGGCCAGTGTTGCATGCACCACTTGGCTCCCAAAATTGCTCCAAAACCAATGCTTCCAGCAGCATCAGTGAACAGTTCCAGATCAGCATTGGTGGTGCTGGCAGACCGCCACAACACCGTGCCATTGAATTCCTGCAAGAAACACTTCCAAATACGCAAGTCTTCCCTCACTTCAGATGATAACCGAACCCTGTGATGTTTGGCCCGCAGGCCAGACATTGCCCTTGCGATACCCCTGGAAAAAGCCCTGCCCATTGGTATGACCCGCAAGGCAAAGTTCAGTTGGCCCAAGAGTACTTGCAACTGGTGTAACGTCACTTTTCCTGCTCCAATACAGCTATCAATTGCCTCCTTGAAGGCATCCACTTTTGACTTTGGTAACCTGCACACACCTGCTCTGGTGTCAATTTCGATGCCTAAATATGTCAGACATGTTGTTGGGCCTTCTGTTTTTTCCGCCGCTAAAGGCACCCCCAAAGCTCCAGCTACCTGTTGGAAGCCCAGCAGGGCCTTCCTGCAGGACTGTGAACCTTGAGGGCCCAAAAATAAAAAATCATCGAGGTAGTGTACTACTGCATGGGATTTGTCTGATGACAAGAACTGTTCCACCGCCCATTCTAGGAACCTTGCGAATGTCTCGAAAACTGCACAAGCAATAGAACACCCCATGGGCATGCATAAGTCAATGAAGTAGTTGTCATCGAAAGTGAAACCCAACAACCTAGTATCATCTGGATGGACGGGGATTAACCTAAATGCTGACTCAATATCCGCTTTGGCCATTAAGGCACCTTCACCCAACTCTTGCAATTTTTCGATGGCTGTGTCGAAAGATGTATAGCGCACTGTGCACAGTTCTGGGTCTAATTTATCATTGACTGATAGCCCTGGAGGGCTTGATAAATTGTGTATGAGCCGGAATTTACCCACCTCTTTCTTTGGGACTAAGCCCAACGGCGAACAAACAAGCTCAGGGTTCGGGGAATTCTTGAAAGGACCAGCGACACGCCCTAAGGAAACTTCTTTCATAATCTTACTTCGTGTCGCCTCCATGTTCTGGAGCACGGAGCTTTGATTGCGCGGCGGGACTTTAGTTGGGGATGCTGAAGAAGGGATCCGAAAGCCAAATGAAAAGCCATGGAGCAGGAATTGGGCCTCCTCAAATTTGTCATACTTACTGAGGAGGTGCGTCAAAACATGACGCTTAATTGGAGTTGGGAGCTTTGTCGGAAGCCTTGGCTGGCTTTCCTTTTTGAGTGGTATGTGTGGGCTGCTCTTTGGGGTTTCCATTTTTCTTAAAACATCTGAGTTCAGGATGGGATGTGCCACCACAGTAGGAGCAGCAGTGTTTGAACCTGCACCCGGCCCCCCTCGTACACTCGTTTCTATTAAACTGCCAGCAGGCCTGTTTTTTATCAACGACTCCCTTGTCACTCCGAAAGGACTGACTCTGAGCCGGGGCACTAGCCTTAGGCGTTGAGGGGGAAGAGTAAAAAACTGTGTGCCATAAATTGATCTCTCGTTGATCCCACGATATACCTGGGTGGACTGCCTTCATTTGCCTGAACATCTTGTCATACTTTAGCCACCCTAGTCCAGGAAACTCCGAAGCTGCACCATGAATAAGGGATATATAACTCATCATCTGTGGACCTAACACAGGGTATTTCTCCAGTATTACTGCTGCATAGATGGCAAAACCTGTGATCCAGTTTTTCATGGACCACTCTGTCCATGACTTCTTTTGACTATGTTCGCCTTCTTTCCCACCTTTTGACTTCCCTGCCGCCACTCCTGCATTAATAAGGTCAAACACATCAATATATTCGCCCCTAAGTATCCTTTCCTTTACCTCAGCGGGCACATGCCAAGTGATCCCTGTGGATGGCGATAGGGTCATGGAGGATGAGCCAAACAATAGCGGGCTGAATGCCAACAATGGATGACCCGGTGGCTGCCCCCCTGTCCCTCCTTGCGCCTGACTAGTGTGGGGCACCGAATGATCAGCAGCAATGTTATCTATTGATACCTGTGGTGGACACCCTAAGTTTGTGTAAGCGTTCAACATGACCTGCCCTGCCCCCGTTTGGTACGTCGTGGCGGGGATTATAGAACTTAGGGGGCCATTACCAATTGCTTGCCCATGGGAACCGTACAATTGCATCCCTGGTAACTGTGCGACCCCCCCGGGTTGTATCCACACTTGGGACACTCCACTACCTGGTTGCGCCACCACTGGCGGTAACATACCCTGTGCACATGGCGCCCCCACAGAAGTGACAGGGTACCCTCTTATTTGTGTATGCTTAGCAGTATTACTCTGCCCTTCCATGCCATCCTTGTCTTTCTCTGTAGGTGAATCTATTGTCTCTAGCACATCCTCCTCACCTGATGATGTTGGTTGGGGCTGCGTCGCCCTGGGCCGCTTGCCCTTTGTTGCCTCTTTAAACCTCTCCGGAGTGCGCCTCGCTCTCTTGCCTCTCCCTCTTTCTTCCTGAGGGTTCGCGTCTGCTCTAGCCCCCTCTCGCATGTTCTTTAGCACCCAATCCATGCCCTTTTCCCTCGTATACTCCAGCAACTCCGTAAACCCGAGATATTCATCACTTTTTGTAGAAGGCTCTTTACCTTTCTGCGACTTTTTTGGCGGCATCCTGCACTTAAAGAGAACAAGCATTACTTTCTTATCAACATTGCAAGAATCCATATCGCCGCGCTCTCTTTTCCCGGAGCCCTTCTCACTCCATCGCTAGCCAATGTGAATGTACTTGCCCCCAGACAACTAGGGTTACGCTCAGTGTGCCTGCGCCCCTTAGAATTAGAGGTGACACCCCGCTTTGCACCAGTGGACTTTAATCTATCAGTCAAATCCCCCAAGCATTGCGCTATATCCCCAGTCTCAAATAGAAATATCTTGCATATTGTCTAGTACTGAATTTGCTTTGGGCGCTTAACAAAGCAAGTTGCCCATGTCCCACTATTCCAGCCTCGATTTTGCCCCTTTCTATGATGGGGGACACCCGATTATGTGAGATTAAAGCAGCGCCAAAATATGCCTTCTGTGGAGCCTGTTTTAGCCCATAATCATCATTGGGGGGGGGTTGTATGATATAATATAGATAATCAATAACAGGTTGTAACTGTAATTCACTCTCCGAATCCAGACGGGGGGCATAATCTTTGACTAAACTAAATACTCAGCAGCTTGATTAACGCCCAAGCTGTTCCAGGCGATCAAATGAAAACATTGCTCTGGGCACGTGATTTATTTCCCCACCTTCGCCCAGGACTCGCGCAGCAGCGCCCTCAGATCCGCCCTCATCCTTTTAAAAGCGCCGCTGGCAGGTGAAACATTTGCACCAGGAACCCCGAGGACGCCTCGCGCTGGGATCTAATGCGCGCCTCGGGGTTCACACACAACGCGTCGCACGCCCCTCGCATTCGCGTGCGCGCTTCACTCCTCTCCCTAGCTACCGCGCGCATAGAAACCCCCATGCACGCCATTCACGGTTGACTTACTCGCGCGCCTCCACACTCGATAATTTAAACATGACGGCACCAAACGCGTGCCGCGCCATTCAAGCTTCAGCTCCTTCACGCGCACATCAACGCGCGCCTCCACACTCAGTTATTTTAAAATCCTCACATACTTGACGGCAACTAACGCGTGCCGCACCATCCTCCTCATCACGCACTGCACGGCTTACCAACCTGCCTGAAAGTCGGCTCGACCTTCGCTAGCGCACCACGCGATGGTCCCGTAAAGCGATGTCCACTTCACGGAGGTCCGACTCCTCGGCTGGCCAGCAAACAAAAAGGGGTTCCCAAAATGGACGATGGCTTTTAAGCCTCGCGCCCTGGGAGTTCTTCCGGGTCTTCAGTAAGCCCCGGTCTTATTGGGCTACCGCGATTCCCCTTCCGGGTCGGCTGACCCGGAAGGGGAAGATGTAACGTGGCACTTGTTTTTCCACTAACGGCGCCACTCCCCGAAGGGGGGTGGCGCTGTGCATTCCATTCTGAAACCCTATTTGGGAGGGGCACCCTAAACACGCTCCTTCCCAATAGCGATTTGGTATGTAGTTGCAACCCCAAACAGAGGGTCAATAGCATGTTACTGAATCACAATTTGAGTCTGGTACATACAAAAAGGCCATTTAGGAGGTGTATGTGTATGATGAACCAAGTATTCTCAATCATTTTCATACAAAGTTTTCTGCATACTGTCACCCCATAAATAACAATCTTTTATTAATGGGATTTTACTAGACAGTCTGAGAAAGTTCTTCTTGAAGTTTGTTTTTAAAACTGGGAAGTAAATGGGAGTCATATAACTTGCACTAGGAACTTTGATAATAAGGCATAATGCAGAAACTAGTCCAATCGTGCATCTATTGTACTTATGCCCTACTCTCAGAATTCTTCTATTTTTTCAAAAATATACATTTGCAAAAACGTGCTATTAGAAATGGGGTTTCTGGTTGGCTAGGGTATGAACCTAAGCCAGGCAGAACCCACCACTCTAGTCAGGATAAGGAAGTTACACACACAAGATAACCCCTGCTCACCCCCTTGGTAGCTTGGCAGAGCAGTCAGGCTTATCCCAGAGACAATGTGTAAAGCATTTGCGCAACACACACACACCAGTGACATGCAAGGCACACCACTTTCAAAGAGACTTGACAAAAGGCTAGCAACACCGTCTCCCACCGCACACTAGTCACCAGACTACATGACGCCGCCATACGAGGAACAGCCCTGGACTGAATCCGATCATTCCTCACCGGAAGAAGCCAGAGAATCAGATTACCACCCTTCCTCTGCGATCCCACGGAAATCACCTGCGGAGTCCCACAGGGGTCATCCCTGGGCTCGACCCTCTTCAACAACTACATGGCCCCCCTCGCAGCCATCGTCCGCCAACATGGCCTCAACATTGTATCCTATGCCGAAGACACCCAGCTCATCCTCTCCCTCATCCGAGACTCCACCACCGCCAAACTCAACTTCCAGAATGGAATGCAAGATGTTGCAGCATTGATAATCAACAGCTGCCTTAAACTTAACACCGACAAGACAGAAGTCCTCGTCCTTGGACCCACCCCTTCAACATGGGACAACACCTTGTGGCCGACCGCCCTCGGACGCCCACCTACACCCTCAGACCACGCCATGAACCTCAGCATCGTACTCATCTCATCACTCACCATGAACCGACAGATCAATGGCGTCACATCCAGCTGCTTCAACACCCTCTGCATACTTCACAAGACCTTCAAATGGATCCCCCTAAGTCAGGGAAGACAGTCACCCACACACTCATCACCAGCATACTGGACTATGGAAACGCACTCTACTCCAGCATCAATAAGTCCCTATTCCGCAAACTCCAGACTATTCAGAACATGACTGCCAGACCCGTCGTCGGCATCCCCCGACATGAACACATCAGCCAACACCTACGAAAACTCCACTGGCTTCCTGTAGAGAAAAGAGTCACCTTCAAAATCCTCACTCACGCCTACAAATTCCTACAGAACAACAGACCCAACTACCTCAATGACAGAATCAACTTCCACATACCAAAAAGAAACCTCCGGTCTATAACATCGCACTGTCCGAACCCCACGCATCCACAGAGCCAGAGCAGGTGGAAGATCCTTCTTTCACATCGCTGCCAAGACCTGGAACAAGCTACCAGCAGACATCAGTCGTGCCCCCTCCCTGAACACCTTCAGGAAGACTCTCAAGACCTGACTTTTTGGCTAAACAGAACGGCAGACCCCCCTCATCCCCCCTCAGCACCTTGCGACCCTCACAGGTGAGTAGCATGCTTAAAATTCCCCTGATTGACAAATATTACTTGTATTTTATAGAAACACATAGACCACAGTTACATGAACCACAAGTCACCTTGCCAACTAGGCAATATTCATAACATCACATGTATCATAATCTCTTTGCCATAATGCCATCATCATACACATAACAGTTTGGGCACTAGGTAGGTATTTATAAGTTGCACCGGTTATAAAACATCATGAAAACATTAGGCATAACACCACCTTACACCCCCATTGTACATCTAATGCAATTTCTAAAAATAACAGTACTTGTTAATCTGCCCATGCAGGGCAAAAACAACATGCATTACCACATTAGGGTGTGAGGTGCAGCAGACTAGCTAAGTTAGGTACAGAATCGATAATTTACCCCATTTTGCTGTACATGCAGCACTAAATACTTATTACTTCCACCTCATCATCAGGCGGATTAGGGCGATGTCTCCTGGTACTTATTAAGCACTCTGGTGTGTTCTCATCACGGCCCCTCGGGACCAGACAGGCATCAAGAAATGCAGTCACTTGGCACCCCCTCTCGGTGTTTTGCAAGGGTAGGGGGAGGACGCACACACTGCAGGGAGGGCGGGAGACCTCACTCCGTCTCACACTTACGTAAACTTAGGGAAGTGCAGCTGCCCGCGAAGGGGATTTGATAATGCTAAAGAAAGGCCCCCAAGGTATGTGTGAGGACGGGGGAAGGGGTTCATAACCTCCCTCGGTGGGGTGAACTCTCAGGGTCCCCCGCGTATGGCCAGAATCACTCGGTCTGACAAGGCAGGCGCTACAACAGGCAAAGGGAGCTGCACAAACTCAGCTCCTTGCACAGCCACTCACCGGTCAAGCGCCACTTGGGAGCTCTCCCTGCTGTTTTGGAGGTGGAAGACGCTGCTCCTCTCTTCTGTGCACGACACATCAGCCCAGGCTGGTTTTCGGTTGCTAGAGCAACCTGCCGGGTGGGGTCGATGCTTGTCTGGAGATGGGGTCCCACTGAAGGGGAGGTTTTAACAGGCCGGCTGGCACTTCTTTCTGTCCTCAGGTGCTCCTACTGGTGCTGCAAGCGAGAGGGGGATCCCTTGAGGATCTGCCATGGTTTCCAGGACCAAAGGTCAGTGATCACCAGGCGCTCCCAACCTGGGATCCGGGCAGCTTTTCTCACCCGCACCAATAGGGGATCGGCCACTTGCTTATCCCTCGAATACACGTAGCACTCATCATGCACTCTCTTTGGCACCATAAAAGTGAAAGTCTTGGCACAACAATAGGGGAAAAGATGGGCTTCTCCCTGCACTTTATGGCACAACAATAGGGAAAACGAATCGCTCACCCAGCGCTTGGTGGTTGGTTTTGTCTCCTCACTTCCTCAGCTTGGAGTGAATAGCAAAGCGCTCCATGCACACTTTGCAAGAAAGATAATAATAAAGTGCTATTGCAGACTTCCTTTTAAAAAGGTGAAGAACAGTCCAGTCCTTCTCCTGCTCCAGGCAGGTTCTTTTTCACTCCAGCAAGTATCTTTCCAGAAGTCTTTTGATTTTTGAGACTTCCAACAAGAGGCCAGCACACACAAGCCCTTGGAGATTCTTCCCAAGCTGGATATCACAGCTGGGCAAAAAGAGTCAGTCCTTTTTCTCCACCGCAGACAGAAGCAGCAATTGCAGGCCAACCCTTCCTTCACACAGAAAAGGCAGCGCTCCTCAGTCACATAGTCCTTCCACTCTTCTTTTTGGCAGGGTCCTCTTGTTCCTGGAAGTAATCTAAAGTCCTGGGGTTTAGGTCCAATATGGATACCCTATTTTGTCACTGTCCTCTTTGTGGCAAGGGTCTCTGAACCCAGTCCAACGAGTCCTGTCCTCCCTGATGCAGCATGACGACATGGGGCGGAGAAGGCATTGTGAAAAGGAGACACAGCCTATTCAGGTGCAAGCAAAACTCCTCCCACCACTCTTAATTAATGCAGACCAGGTCTATTCAGCCCTGGTATGAGTTACCCAGGCAAGGCAGGACACACCTCACCCAGTGACTGTCTAGACTGAATGCACATCCCTAGCTCCTGTCACTCCAAAACAAGATGGTAAATATGCAAACAGTCAGAGGCACACAGGATGGGAAAGTATGAAAATGCCCACTTTCTAAAAGTTAAATAGGACTATGTGAGAATGCACTCCTTCCCTTCTCTTTTTTCTTTTGGACTCAAGGTTTTACTCAAATTCTGAATTAATCACGCGTGCGAACGGAAGCTGTGAATCGTCCATCACAGCGCTTTCAAAAGTACCAAAAGGGCGCTTCAGTCATGCACCCATCAGTCGCACTGCTATAGTGGACATGAGTTCTTCACAATAATACTCTTCGGCTAATCATTTGCATATTACTCTCTATTATTCAATATTTTCCACAATCCTTTTATCACACTCTTGCTGTTTTTCAAATCACTGTGGAGACGGCTTGATCGTGTAATGAATCTTTATTCAACATTTTCAAATGCCTCTGCTGCCAATCCAGGCTTTCAACATCGGCACGTGTGAACAATCAAGTGTCAGAATGGGTTCATTTCATTGATTTGTCCCAATGCATTTCGAGCCTGACTGTCTCTTCATCAGGGGTTCTCTAAAACAAATGAAATAACAGCTTTACTAATTGCTCAAAATATACTGACTGTATGCGCAAAAAAATATATCCACCCTCATCTATCCCTCCTGTCACTATCTTAAATAATAACCTCCCAACTCCGAAATGAATATAACAAAGAAATACATTCAGACAAATAATCATACGAAAATCATTACCCTGTGAGTAAATCGCAACCACGCAACAAGTGTCTATAACCACAACTTTCACTGACACTTTTAACAAAAACAAGGTCAGAAAAATAGGAGGTAAAAGCTAAACATTGTTGGGGATAAACCTGCAAAAAGGTCCAGTTCTAAGAGGTACATACATAATGCTACACTGCTTGTGGTGAATGTAGTATGGAAGCATCTTAATTGTATTGCTGTTGTGTGCCATAATAACCTACAAAATGTGAACACCTACCTCCCCCAACCACACCATAAACACTACTCACCCAGAAGCATTTTTAAGAATTCCCCATAAAACAAATTAACTATGAAACAGCCCTGCTTTATAAGTATCATGCCTCTTGTCATTCCTGCAGGGCACTGGAATCACTTGCCTTCCACTCTGAGCCAGAAGGGGAAACCCCCTCATCCACCTGTGTCAGATGAAGTCATGTCACTGGGAAAACTGCATTGCTTTGTCTGACCTAAATGACTGCAACCACGAAAACCTGTGGGAACTCACCCACTCAGCCATTGGTCATCTGTGGTCTTTCTACTAACATCAACCAATAGCTCCACATCTCGCATGAGCATGAGCTGCTCCACAACCCACTCCCATGCCAGATCAGGACGGCCAAAAATAAGGGCCTTTCCATGAAAAAGGACTTTCGGTTTGGCAGGGTATAGGATCATATAATTAAGGTCCATTATCCACTGTTTCTGCTTCACCTCTTCAAATTATTTTCTTTGCAATTCTTTGTTATAGTCTGGAAAAATAAGGATTTTGTGTGATTCGTACTTGTCCTGTCCCATCCCCGCCATCTGTAGGATAAGGTCTCTATCCTTGTAGTTCAAAAAATGGACAATGGTGGGTTGGTGGAGAGCACTAGGCTGTGGCCATTGTGTGAGTGCTCTGAACACCTGCTCAATTAGAAAGCAAGAAGAGATCTGGCCTACTGGGATGAAACTACAAACCCATGGTTCTAGGAACTTTTCTGTCTTAGGCCTCTCGACTCCCTGAGGAAATCCCAAGAAACAGAGATTCTAACCGCAATAGTGGCCTTCCGCATCTTAAATCCTAGCTGCCATCTCATTTGTTGAGGCTTTGCAGCATCCAGACTGTCTTCTTGAGTGTAGTCACAGTGTCCCCCAGAGTCGAAATGCAGCCTTCTGATCTGTTGACATTGCCATATGTGTTGTGAAGAACCTGTCTAAGAAGTGCAATATTGGCTTCTATTTCTCTAACCTTTGTTTCAAGAGCTTTTCTAGCATAATGGATTGCATGCAGTATTGCCTTGGCGCTGGATCCAATGCCTTCTGTGGTGTTCGCAGTGCTCACTAGGCTTGCATCTTGATCTGTGTCGGGGCGCTTCCTTGTGAAGGGCTTGGCAAATTTATCAACTGTGCCTTGCTTAGTGGGTGTCTTGTCTTTGGCCCAAATAGGAGCATGGGACATACTGCTATCCCCTGTCATTAAAAAGTGGGAGTTGCAATAGGTTATGGGACCTCTTCACCAGACCCCTTCTGAAGGAGCGGCATGAGTGGTCTGGTACCAGGGGGCTTCATCATGGTCTCAATGGTGGAGTCTAGGGAGAACCCTGACATTTCGTGGTCCACAACAATTAAAGAAAGACCAAGTGGAGCCATCAGTGAAGAGAGAAAAGCACCATCAAGGCACGCAGTTGCAATTCTGTATCTTTCTTGCAACATCACAATAAGGGAAGGGCCCTTCTGCGAAAGGTGGGCTTTCACCACCTAGACTTCAGTTCTATTTGCTGCAGCAATGTGACCTCTCCCCTGAAGCTGTCATATCAAAACATGCCACCCCCACAAAGCATGCATGCAACCTGGGAATCATCCTGGACTCAGAGCTCAAAATGGACTGCCAGATAAACACTGCCACTTCTGTTGAGCACCCTACAAAGCACTATGTCCCAGGTGCTTCAGGAAGCTGGCACCTTAGGGGTGACTCACCCAGACTTTGGGACTGACCCTATGGCTCCACCAAAGCAGTGCTCCATGCTTCGCCTCTTCAGGCAGGGTAATCATCTTCCAGCTTGATGATGCTCCAATACATTTCTGGGCAATTGGCATTTTATTTTTTAGTCTCACCCTTTTGGTCAACTTTCAGCCACAGTGCCTTTTCTCCTTGGGCCGCATAGACCACAGGAGGCCACCCAGTCGGGATGATGCCACCTTATGCTCCTCTATGCAGGATTGCCTCATGGTCAAAAAGGCCTCTGGAGTCGCATTAATATGATTTATGGACGCTGGCTGGTAGAGCATTAATAAATAGTTTCAGGGATTTTGTGCCAACTGTCCCTTTACCTCCTGGAGTCAGATTTTTATTTTGTTGTGTTATTGACTTTATAACTCTTTTAGTGTTACTAAATGCTTTGCACATTTTCTCTATGTTACCGGTCTGCCCTGTGCCATAGCTACCAAGGGTTTCGATCAGTTGCAAATAGAGGTAGGCAAGCCATTGAAAGCTTGAGCCAGGCTTGAGTCTGAAGCTTGGTTCTGGCTCAGCTCGAGGTCCCTCTGGAACCACGAGCCTATACCTAGCCAAACTTTAATGTTGCTTCTGCCATCACCCTCTCTCTACCCTCATGCACAGTGGTAAAAAATTAAGTATTTACTTTTAGGGTAAGAAGGATAGACAAATAGATACCCATTTAGAGGCTGATTTGTACAAAGTGCAACCAGAAATCAAAACTTCCACATATTAAAGGAATATACATTTTTTAATTTCGAGGAAACGTTATCATATTTCACATGATGTTAGTTGTATGATTTACATGGTTACGTGGCAAATATTTTCAGGTCTCGGCTCATGCTTTAAGAACCAAAACAGTCCTCTGGCGAGCCTGGTACACCCTGTTAATCTGTTTGCTCGCCCATCTTTAGGTTTAAATTATTGAAACCTTTTACTGGACCAGATAGTATCTTTAGTACTTGTGGTGAATCTCAGTGCCTCACAACCAATAAACTATTTTCTCACTGTCATTGTATCCTTATCCTGTGTGAAATTGGCATCTACGGTCCAGACCTTCCTCACTAGCCAGACTCAGTCATGATGTAAAGTTAATAAAATATAGAGACTCTCAGGGCTCCCCGATGAGCCCTTCTCTGTTCAATCTTTTATATGTTTCCTGTAGCCTAACTCATTAAATCATTTGAGTTGGATCAAATGACTTTACTTTGATACCCAAATTGTGGTGTCACTGTCTGACAGTGTTTCCTCTACCCTGTATTGTTTTTGTTCATTATTTCGAAAGTTGCTGGGTGGATGCACACTAAGGGGTAGATTTATGATAACTGGCGCATGCCCAGGGATGCGCCATTTATTCTGCGCCGCTGCTCCGCCACCCATGGGGCGCCGCATTTATAATGCGGCGCACCATGGGGCAAAAACGGCACAGATGCGTGACGCATCTGTGCCGTAAAGGTGGCGCATTGCTGGAGTTGCGTCGCAAGCGCGACGCAGCTCCAGCAAGGCTCGGGGGTGCCCCATCTTTACAATGCTGCGTCAAGACCTACGCCTGCTTCAAGCAGGCGCAGGGTTTTGACGCAGCATTGGCCTGAAAGTGACTGAGTGAAAACGTTTGCGAGGCGCACCTGCCCCAGAACGCCCACCCTGCGCCGGAACGCCCACAAGTGGTGCAGGGCTTTACAACGTGACGCATCTGCCTAGATGCGTCACGTTGTAAATGGGTCATAGGGATGCGCCACGTTTACGCTGCAGTTGCGTGACGCAAACGTGGCGCATCCCCAACATAAATCTGCCCCTCACTACCGACAGTTGAGTGGGGAGGATTGTTTTAGTGGCCAAGCATCTATCTCATCTGATGCTTGGTGGCCCGCTGGGCTTGACCCTACACTGCTGTCCTCTACTCAGGCAAGGAACCTTAGGATTGTTTTTGATCATACATATTTTGTCTATGCTCCAGACACTTAGGAAATTTTGTTTTACCTTTCCAAACTCAGCTTCAAAAATGGTTTGTGTAAGAAATTGGGTTACTGGTTCATGGGGTGAAACCCTACTCACGACACAAGCAGTTTAGCACTGGTTAGCAGTGGTATAGTGTTCAGAGTCCTAAACCTAGCAAAAATGGAGTCAGTAAAAACAGGAGGCTTGAAGGTAAAAAGTTGGGGGGAAACTATGCCAAAGATGTCAGGTGCAACAGTTATCCAGTCTCTAGTCATTTTTCAAATCGATTTTGATCCCTTCATCTATTTAGGACTGCCTGATTTTCATACCAAGTATATTCAGATTGTTCACAATGCTGTACATGTATGATACTCAAACTCTCTTTCAATCAATATATGACTCTGTCTAAGAGACCTACACTGTGTTCCAGTTCGGAAACCTGCATTGTTCAAAGATTTGTGTTTGACCTATCAGGCTATGAACAATCTTTTTATTTGAGATACAAGTTCTATTTTTATCAACCTAAACATATTCTGAACTCTACAAGTGCTAACCTGGTGGTTTCGAATGATAGGATGGCCTTTCTCCTATTTAGGAGCAAAATAGCGCAACTCCCTTCTGCTTGATTAAAATCTGCCCAGTCCCTTATTACTTTCAGAAAAAGGTTAAGACCTAGCTTTTGGCTTTTTTAACTTTCCCAGCTACAGACCAGTAATTGGTTAAATCCCTGTGCAGCGCAAGGATGACCTTCATTAGGTAGCAATACATTTAAACACAGCATATAAATAAATAAATAGATAAATAAACAATAGCTCCAGGCACAAAAGGGGAACCACAGTACTGACCACAGCTATAATAACTGCAGGAGCCACTGCAAATGTAACAGCTTCTAGCATAGCAGGTACAACAGCTAAAATTTAAAAAAATGTGCCACAGCAGAAACAAGTACTGCCAGCAACTCAGGGAATACTGCAGCAACAACAGCTGCCAAAATAGCAGGGACCACAACCATGGTCACGTCGGCTGCCACACAAGGGATATCAGAAACAATACTATGGGGGTCATTAGGATGGCGGGCGGCCTATCCGTGATTGGGACTGCCTGCCAGAAGGGCGGGGGTCCCGTGGGGAGCATTAGGATGCGCCCGCCACTGTGGCGGGCGCATCCTGCATTTTTAGCATTGTGGCGGCCGGTGCTCTTAGCACCGCCTGCCACAATGCTAAAAATGCACGTATGCATTTGCATACACAAAGCGCCAGGCAACGCGCGGTGCCCGCCGCTTTGTTTATGCAAATGCAGGGGGGGTACCACAGGTACCCCCGTGTGCACCCCCCACCTCTCCTTCACTCTGGGGACCCACAGGGGGCCCCCAAAGTGAAGACCACATGACTTTCCGTGGCGGCATCGCCGCCATATAAGGGCATCTAAAGAAGCCCTTGTTAATATGGATGGCGGTGTCTTATAAACACCGCCAAAGACTTCATGGAAAAGTCTGGATATCTGGACCCCCATCAAGCGGGTTTTCGCCCTGGCCACTCCACGAGTCAGTCATACTGGCAGTATTGGACGATCTACGCAGGAAGGCAGACTCCGGAACCCCTCAGGCCTTGGTACTCCTGGATTTGTCAGCCGCGTTTGACACAGTGGACCATAGCAGGGACCACAACCATGGTCACGTCAGCTGCCACACAAGGGATATCAGAAACAATACTATGGGGGTCATTAGGATGACGGGCGGCCTATACGTGATTGGGACTGCCTGCCATAAGGGCGCGGGTCCCGTGGGGAGCATTAGGATGCGCCCGCCACTGTGGCGGGCGCATCCTGCATTTTTAGCATTGTGGCGGCCGGTGCTCTTAGCACCGTCTGCCACAATGCTAAAAATGCACGTATGCATTTGCATACACAAAGCGCCAGGCACCGCCCGGTGCCCGCCGCTTTGTTTATGCAAATGCAGGGGGGGTACCACAGGTACCCCCGTGTGCACCCCCCACCTCTCCTTCACTCTGGGGACCCACAGGGGGCCCCCAAAGTGAAAACCACATGACTTTCCATGGCGGCATCGCCGCCATGGAAGGGCATCTAAAGAAGCCCTTGTTAATATGGATGGCGGAGTCTGATAAACACCGCCAAAGACTTCATGGAAAAGTCTGGATATCTGGACCCCCACCAAGCGGGTTTTCGCCCTGGCCACTTCTCGAGTCAGTCATACTGGCAGTATTGGACGATCTACACAGGAAGGCAGACTCCGGAACCCCTCAGGCCTTGGTACTCCTGGATTTGTCAGCCGCGTTTGACACAGTTGACCATAAGATATTGGTGGACTGTGTCAGACGGGCTGGGATCCAGGGCCATGCCCTAGAGTGGATTATGTCCTTTCTGGAGGGCCGCACACAAGCAGTACGCCTGGCTAATTTCACAGCACCTAGGCTGAACATCACTTGTGGGGTCCCTCAGGGTTCCTCCCTGTACCCTCATCTATTCAATCTGTACCTCCTTCCTCTGATCAAGTCCTTAAAAAATCGGAATGTGACTACATTCAACTACGCGGATGACTTACAACTCTCATTTACCATAGACAATTCTCCTAATTCTATCACTAATTTTCAGGAAACCATGTTACACATCCGCTACTGGATGGATCACAATCATTTGAAGCTTTATCCTGGGAAGACTGAGGTGCTACTGATAGGGGGCAGTCATGTCTTCTGGGGCCCTCACTATTGGCCAGCAGAGCTTGGGCCTTCCCCTAAGCCATCTACCTCTGTGAAAGGTCTGGGGGTAACCATAGACAGAGATTTATCCCTGAAAACCCAAATAGGGACAGTGGTCTCAACATGTTTCTTTCAATTACGAAAGATTTATAAGATCCATCACCTGCTTACTCACACATCACTGATACAAGTGGTGATAGGGCTGGTATTGTCTCATTTAGACTATGCTAACTCAATTTACCTAGGGCTCCCATCCTGTCTGACTAAGCGGCTTCAGCTGGTGCAGAACCAGGCTGCAAGATTGATCCATCAGCAACCCAAGTGGCCCTCTGCCAGACCTCGTATAAAAAAACTACACTGGCTTCCACTGCCTCAACGATCTGCATTTAAGACAGCTTGCTTAATTTTTAAAGCCCTAAACTGTCATAGTCCCATATTTATCAATAATTTGCTATATAGGTATACCCCTACTCTGGATCTTCGCTCCAAACATCTACACTTGCTAGCCACTCCGAAATGTAAGCGGAAACGACATGGTGGATGCCGGTTTGCATATCTGGCCCCACAGCTGTGGAACTCGCTTCTCTTGGAGATCCGAACCTGCACAGAACTACTGCGGTTCAGGAAACTTCTTAAAACTTGGCTATTTAAACAAGCACACGAGTAAGCCCTGCCTCAGTATGCGACCAGTTCAGAATAGCGCCATGAAACCTTGGTCTACGTGCGCTTTATAAATTTGTTATAACATAACATAACATAACATATTAAACCTTTTCCGCCCCGGTCCCCCCCGCCATCCTAATATGGCGGGGGGTCATTTAGGTGAGGATCGCGGGCGGATTGTCCCCACCAGGCCGGCGGTGGCTACCACCAACCTGGCGGGGGCAATCTGCCCGCCATCCTAATGGGCCCCTATGTGTCACAACAGCAGCAACTATAGATGCAGCAAATAGCACAGCAGAAGCCCATTAGTGACCAAAGTGGTACCCATAGAAGGGTCAACAACAGTAGACAGAAATCCAGGGACAACAGCTTTGACCACAATTTTAACCAAAGTTGAAACAACAGTAGAATCACAGCAGTCACAACATCTGCCACCACATTAGGGACAAGAACCACAAAAACCTAATGAACTGCCAGAGCACTAGGCACAAAAGCAGCAACCACACTTGTTACCACTGAGAAAAAATAAAAAATGATGAGTGGAATACATGAACTAATATCAGAGATTGATAACTACTATTGATCACATTCCAGTCCATCATATTTTTGACCACTACCAACATAGACTAGCCATAAGCAAGCCATCTTATGTCCTTCTGAAATAAAAACAGTCCAGCCCAAGTTGTTAAGCTGAACTCCATCTAAATGTCAACACAAGGAGCCCGAGACATATTTTGTCCTGTTGACTTTCATCATTATGGTGCAGCTTTAATCCTGTGGCACAATGATTAATGGGCCCTTAGAATTATATAGCCTTTTCACTTAGGGAATTTAACTAAGAAACAGAATCAAGCACTGGCAAAGTTCTGGAATTAATGTTTTAACGTATGTAACCACAGATATACACGCATGTGTATACACTATTTGTGCCTCTCATCTGTGTACCGTTTTTTGTCTGTACCGCCTATATTTGTCCTTTATTATAGCACTAGCAGCCCGTCCCGATGTTGTCCGGGTATGAATTGCTGCCAGCCAGTAGTATATTGTTTTGTAGGATTTCGTTTTGATCGCATTTCTTATCTGTGACAGGCCTGTGAAACGCTCCGATTCACAGTGCACTGCTGATGCACTTAAGAGTGCGCGTTCAGTAGTGTTTGAACTCAAGTTTCCCTACTTTATTTTTCCTTGCACTATTATGTAGCGCGAACTCGACAACATGGCATGAGCACAATTTACATTACAGAAGAACACATTCATTTGTGGTAGGCACGGGGAGACAAAGTGATTTTCCTGCAATCACAGGATGTTGAACTGATGCCGAGATTTGAACGTAGCTCCCCAAATCTAAAGTTCGCAATTCTAGAACTTGTGGTGGAAGGTGTGTCTAAAAGTCGGTGCTGGCCATCAATGAGAAAGACCTGTGCATTTTTCAAATGGGTCGTGAAAAAATATGAGTATGTTGCTGGAGATGTGGGCCGCCGTGCCACCAATGTACTTACCGGGGGAGGGTAAACACCCATTATTCCGCAACTTTCTTTCCGCACACCATCACTCCACATACTCTCATTACGAAAGTACCATGACTCCGCAATGCCATTATAACGCTTGGCATTACATTTTATATGCTTTTACGACGAAATTCGTTGTAAATGCATGAATGGTAAAAACATGTTTTTTTAAAAATGTTTGGATAAGGTAAGTATGGGTATAGGGGTATATGTTTTGGGGTACTGAGGTATATGTTTTGGGGTGTTTGGGTATTTTAAGGGTTCAGATATAGTTTTGGGTTATGGGGTACAGGGGTCGTTTTAGGGTTTAGGGATAGGTATGGGTTTTGGGGTACAGGGGTATTTTTTGGGTTCAGGGGTAGGTTTGGGTTTTGGGGTACAGGGGTATTTTAAGGGTTCATGGCTAGGTTTGGGTTTTGGGGTACAGGGGTATTTTAGGGTTCAGGGGTAGGTTTGGGTTTTGGGGTAAAGTGGTATTTTTAGGGTTCAGGGCTAGGTTTGGATTTTGGGGTACAGGGGTATTTTTAGGGTTCAGGGGTAGGTTTGGGTTTTGAGGTACAGGGGTATTTATAGGGTTCAGGGCTAGGTTTGGGTTTTGGGGTACAGGGGTATTTTTAGGGTTTAGGGGTAGGTTTGGGTTTTGGGGTACAGGGTATATTTATAGGGTTAAGATGGGTTAGTGATTACGGGTGTTGGGGTATTCTAAGGAGTAAGGGTGGGTTATGATTATGGGGTGCAGGGGTATTTAAAGGGAGCAGTGTGGGATTAGCACACGATATGAGACATGGCATGAAGGGCGGAACGTACCACATGCCCCCAGCGTTTGTCACGCCCCCCCAGCACACAGCACAACAAAGATACGCTTACAAGGGACTACTTTGCCAAAGGTTCTTTTACCTTTTAAATGTATATGGTGGGCGTCTGCATAGCCTATGTCCTTCAGCTGCAACTGCTCTTTGCAACGCTGTTGGGTTTTGTGATTGGTGCTGTGGTTCCTGAGATTACCCGCCTCAAAGGTTTGGGCTCTCTCTTTATTATATTAGTATGGAATAAATAGTTTGCATGAATTTGGGAATGCTTTATGAAAGGAACCACAATGTGCATGGTGCTGGGTTGTAGAATGTGTTGTACAGCTCTGTTTATCTAGTAACCCATGAGGATGAAATGTATCTTCCTAGCAAACATAAATGCTAGGGGGCAGTTCTGGCGCATCTCTGCAAATCAGCATGGATGCGCCAGAACAAAAGCGTCACGCAAAACTACCCTTGCGTCACGGCGGATGCGCCGCAATTACAATCCGGCGTGCCGTGGCGCAAGGGTAGGCAGATGAGTGACGCATCTCATGACGTAAGGGCGCGCATCGCTGGAGTCGCGTCGCAAGCCCGACGCGACTCCAGCAATTCTCGGTTGTGCCCTATACTTAACGTGCTGCGTCTGTCCTTATGCCTGCTTCAAGCAGGCGTAAGGAATTGACGTAGCAGCGTCGCACAAGTGCCTGCGTGAAATCTTGTAGATTTCACGCAGGCACTTTTGCGAGGCGCACCTGCCCCGGAACGCCCACCCTGCGCCGAAACGCCCACGTGTGGCGCAGGGCTTTACAACGTGACGCATCTGCCTAGATGCATCACGTTGTAAATGGGTCGCAGGGATGCGCCACTTTTACGCCACCGTTGCGTGACGCAACGGCGGCGTAAACGTGGCGCATGTGCCTTGTAAATCTGCCTCTACATTCTTTCTAGGACAGATAGGCAAGGAGCATGCTTTACTCTTTCTGTAGTTTTCAAACAAGAGTCATTTCTTCATAGAATTTGGATTCAAATGGTTTTAGCATAAAGACCACATGACACATGATCTAACAACATTGTCATAGAACAGAGAGCTTGTATTCAAGAACATTTATTTCTTATTTGGAGTTGTGGAGGAGAAGGAGGAACAAAGAAACTTGTGGTCCAACAGCTTGGCAAACCTGTAGTAAGTATCATGACTGCCACTCAGCTACCATTCGCGGAGCCACCTCTGTCTCCTCTTGAAGTAACCTTTTTACCAGCAGTCAATCTGTCAGAGTGCAGCTGAGTCACAGTGACAGTTGTCCCACCCTATTGAGGGCAAGGCAGCGTTATTTATTTTCGTGTCCTCCATACCACACAAAGACAATACTAAACTGAATCTGTGCACAGGGAAACCATCTCCCTGCACATTGGCCATTTAATTTTGTTTTAAAAAAACACAAACTCCCGATCTGGGGGGAAAACCCATCAGAATGTTTGAAGACTGCCAAGCTAGAGGACTGTGCAGCTGTCAGTGTGTAGTATGAGAGGAAACTATGAATAAAACATCTGGAACGAAGAAAAGGGCTAACAAGCACTGTGATTAATGCTGAGTAAACACCTATTGAGTTAATGCAGTCAGTTAGTTAAGAGAATGCACAGTAGATAATGAATCAGAAAAAAATGGCACTCATCTGTGGCTGCTGAGCAAGGAAAGAGGACTGGGACTATGTGTTGTGGAAGCAAGTGGACTATTTAACTTTATGATCATTTGTCTTGTAGTAATTATGGTAAGAACTACGGACCTTATTTATGAAGGTCTTACTCCGCCGTTGTGTCTCTTTTCAGTGGAGCTGCAACAGCATAATCAATGCGGCACACTGCAGCCTATTTTCAAAGTGATGCATCTAAGCAGATGCATCACTTTGTAAAAACCTGCGCTAAATTATACCTGCATCAGGTATAATGTATGCAGGGTGGGTGTTCCCACATAAAAATGGCTCATACAAGTGGAGTAGTAAAATCTATGAGATTTCACTGCGCCATTCCTACGACTTGACTGCGTCAAAATCAGTAGGCCTGCTTCAAGCAGGTGTAAGCAGTGATGCAGGGCTCCACCAGATACGTCAGGATTCCTGACGTATCTGGTCAATCCTTGTGACATGGAGCGCTGCCGTGTAAATATGGAACAACCATGGTGTCACAGGGATGGTGCAATGAAAAGTGTTGCATCGCTGTTTTTCCCCCAGCGATGCAACACTTTTCATAAATAAGGCCCTAAGAGAATTATTGGCTTCTTGTACAATGTCATGCTGCTGTTTAAAAAGTAAAACAGAGTATAGTTTAATCCTGTCTTTCAGTCCTGGAATAAAATTCCTCTTATGGGGTTTGGTGACAAAAGGTATGCCAGGTGTTGTTATATGGTTCCTAGGAATCTAATAGGACTGTGTATTAGATCAACAAAAGATCATAATATTGAGGCTGAGTCTACTCATCTCATCAGTAAATGTTGGTTCAGCTAACTCACAGTACCACGTCTAAACTCCTCAACTTCCAGAGTCATAGATGTTGTCAGTAACCTCGATCATGACCACTCTTATTCAAAAGGAGTTTGTGGAAACAGATATAACCCTTTCATGTGTCGCCTTTACATGCCCAAGGTTTTACAAAGAAAAGAGACAATAACACATTTTCAAAGATTTATTGAAAAAGTCTAATCCTTGTAAATAAAATGTGAACTGTGATTATTAGACAGATGAAACTGATCATTTTTATAAACATTATTAAAATTGTGAAACCACAAACAAATCTACCATATTAATTTTTCCTAATGCTACTCCTATCAGTTATACTTCTACTCTAACAAGAGCAAATTTGAAATATCCGTCTGCCAGGCACAGTTGGAATGATCTAACCCCATACCTTGGTGTAATGTCTCAGGAAGCCCACCTAAGTGCATTAACAAATGCATGCCATCTGAGAGTGCAAGACTGCACCCCTTTCTGCTTATGCAGTTATCTTCCTTCTTAGGGTTAATGTCGGGGCCTGTGGGCTGACTCGTATTTACAGCTCTCGCAGCATTCATGATAACTCCAGTGTGAAATGCCTCTCACTGACTTCAACATGAGCATGGTTTAAATCATAAACACTGGTCTTATAACATTCTACTAGAGGCGCAGAATAACAATTTTACTTAGTCTGGAGGGAAAGAGTCTTCTCCTATGAGCACATAATAAAGCAAGAACAACAAGTTCTGAGATATGTTTGCCTGGAACTGGAACTAACAGTGCAGCCTATAGAGCAACAATTCTATGTACATGACACATTCTTGTGTTAGTGAAGAACATGTGCAAACCACCAGCTAAAAGAGATGCTTAGTTAAAAAAGAAAACTTACATGGAGTCAACATAAATCCACATAACACCCTCTCTGTGGCCGGGGAATATGACTATTTAAAAAATAAATAGAAATAGCACTATCTTTTTGTAAAAGCCTTGCATTGCATAGGAACACTTTAATAATAGAAGCACATTCAAAGCCCATAAAAACTGCTAATTAAAAAAACCATAAGAAGGAGAAATTTCCGAAAAGCCAATGCAAGATTATGAGGCATCCAATGAGGAAAATCCATGTCCAGTGCGTCAATAGGGCTCAGGAAGGAACTTGCATCCGCAAACATCACATCCAAAGAAAACTGTAGAGCAAGATCCAAGTCATGAAGCGAATCATCAGCAGCCCATTTAGCAGATGCCAAAGGCAACAGTGCTAGGGTGTAGCATTTGGCAAGTGCCCAGATGCCAGGAAAGCAGAAGTCAACGAGCATCTGGCATTGGCGAAGGTGGCTCACAATAGGCATCAAGCAGAAAATGAAGCAGCATCATTTGACAAAACAGCTAATGGGACTGCAAAGAACCACGCACAAGCAGATTTATTTCTGGAAACTGCGACAGTTGTGTGGCAAGGCATACGTCGAGTTCACACTTGAATGAGCACCATAGACAATGAAACACAGGCTGCACTCTATGAAACCAAATGAGTTGGAAGACCAGAGACCAGTTCCTGTTCAGTTCTAGTAACAATGACTCTCTAAAATATTATATCATGCAGTCACAACATAGAACGACATGTGGTAGTTTCATTTCCATTTGATCTCATTGTGGGACATCCATTGCGGAACAACAAAAATAGAACTAAAATAGCAACAAGGAGCAACAACACAATCAGAATTCCTCCAAACATGCTAGAAAACAAGGAGTGTAGAAAGCACAGGATAACTCCAAGTACAGTCTGGAACGTGGAAACCAGTCCAGACCCAATCACTTTAAAAGAGTGTGCTACTCCAGCTGTATTAGAAACATTAAAAATACATTGTACAAGCTCACCAAAATGCTGTGGCAATTGAGCGCACAACAAGGATTGCACCTTTGACAAGAAATATGTAGCTTGGTGATCAAAAGTTTCTCGGGAAGATGTGAGAGCCACATCAGTTTGAAGCAGTAAGGCTTTGAGTTTGCTCAACTTATCAAACTTTGTTTCAGTTGCAGGGACTTTGGGCCACATAGTAACTTCTATGAGAGTTTGTGTGGGAGGATACAAAAAAAGCATAGAGTAAGAAACTAACTTGGAAACAGTGGCCAGATACGGGACACCTGGCTTCATCCTGCAACAACCTTGATCAGTTAAAATTAGATAGCTTCCATTAGAAAACAGCAAACATGTATTCTTGAGCAGTTGTACAGTGAACCCCTTCAGATAATGTGCTGAGTTAGGCACAGAAGCATTACATGCACCATGAAGTGCAATATTTCTACAGATCAATGAGTGACCTAAGAAAGTCCCACAGTCATGCAGACTAATGCCTCTTTGTTCTTGTACATACATCTCTACTGAAAGGGGCAAAACCAAGCTTTGTGTAAAAAAATGCAAACCCATCTACTCATATCTGCTTACTTGAAAATGCAGAAGACAGGATGTGAAATGAAACATGGAAATTGGAAGAGAAATTAGACCATGGATCAACAAAATGGCAGAGGGAGTTTCAGAAACTGAAAAGGGAACTGTTTCGATATTAAGCATAGTGTAGGTGGCTCCATTTTGAGCATTATTGTTTCCATATGTGTCAAATTAAAAGCCTATATAAGTCAGCTGCATTGAAATAATTCCAGGGCACTCTATTTGACTTTAAAACCTGGAGAGACCAACGCAATTGCAAAATCAATTTCAACTGACTCTGGCCAAGTTGATGCATAGACATGTCATCTTGTATGATATCAAATGAAGATGAAACAATATTATTCAATTAACAAATACGAGTTAACATTAGTAATGTCATTATCAACAACAGCCAAAGCTTTTCCAAATTGTCCTGATCAATTTGCATCAAATGCTCTGCTGCGTCTTTTTGAGACATTTTCCAAATCATATATAAAGGGTTTACAATGAGGAGATCTCGGACCCAATAACAAATCTTGAAAATCCATATTTTCTGAAAGGAGGGATAAGTGGTTTTTAACTGCTACATATGGTGAGTATTCCAACCATTGCTGGCATAGTTTACCCACACTGTATGTAGGGACAACTTCAGAATGTGGCGACAGAATATAGAGTGGGTCAGGACTGTTTGCTTTAAACCCTGTTGAAGGGCTAAAAAACAAGCTTTACAGTCATTGGTGTCATGCAAGAGTTGTAAGCATTTATTCCTCCATTCCCAAATTGTTCTATTCCAATCCCATCAATGGGTAATTTTTCTGTAGATATAACAATACCAGTTGATTGATGTGAGAAAATTTCTTTTTATTAGTGTTCACTCAGGATTGCATTCTTTCATGCTCATTTTTCATTTGTCCACTAAGCAGTTGATTCATATGGCATAGGGCAGAACAGCCGACACGTGTTTCACCATATTTGGCGAGTAGAGCCAGGGCTTTCTCAAGGCTATTTTTTAGTCTTTTCATCAAACAGCAAAACATTGTATAAAAGCAAATTCCGGTAAACAAGTACCCGGGTAAATCCACTGTGTGACAGCGGATTTACCCGGGGACTTGTTTACCGACGTGCTGCCGTTTCTGAAATTTCTTTGTATGGACTATGGATGTCTCATGCTACATCATCTGAATTTGCTTTTATACAATGTTTTGCTGTCGCTAGTAGAGCTGCCTCCCCATTGACGTTACTTAAAATAATTGAGGGCACTGTGGAAAGATAAGGTAAGGTAACCTGAACATTTTCCTGGAGTGCAACATGAAGAAACCACCCTGACTTGCTGTGCTTCATGCTGCAAACAGGGTGAAACACAAGGGCTCTGATTTACTAGGATATTGCTTGGGCACTTGTACAAAGCTATACACAGTGCTTAATTTGTGCCGGTGCTTTCCGGGGCTTAGCACCGGCACTTATTTATCAGGGCCGGGTCTAGACCAGATTGCAACTGCTATCTCACATCAGCAAACTGAGCGTGCATCAAAAATTAATTAAATCGACCGTTCACAAGATCCGCTCTCTCACGCTGTCTCCCCGTGAAGAGCTGAGACAATTATAAATCCATTTTGTGTTGCCGGTGGCGGGGCCTCTAATTGGCTGTATTTGGTCATGTGTGGCTACGGCAGGCGCGGCAGCAGCGTGTGTGCGTGCATACGTAACCTTTTTAAAATTACACACTGCCGCCCGCCTTATGATCATGAAGCATACACGCACCGGCAGTCCGCCACGATTATTTGGAGCATGTCGTGAAATGTGCAGCACCAGCGGTCCCAGGTAGGAATTTCTTCAGTGTCCAGTTTTACTGACAGTTACACATAACTTTTCAGAATAATAACAGGCATATTTGCTGTAACAGATATGCTTTCTCAGCAGCAAAGTTTACGGAGGTCAATTTACTTAATGATTTAGGCATTCCGTGTACATGCTCTGTCGTTCCTCTCCCGCTCTTAAACTCCGGTACATCTCCATAGACGTAACAAAGGCCCCCGCAGACAGTGCATCCCGCAGTGCGGTGGGTCTCAGGAGCTCCAGGGGGGCCTTTAGCATAGTGTGCTCAGCCACGGACTGGATTTGAGACCAGTTCGTTTTACAGCTATGCTCCTGCGCACATGTACCAGCGATCGATGTGCATCACGACATTCACATGAGCCATCACTTACACATGGTTCACTGCAAGCTGCGTGGTCTTCTTATTTGTCAGAGAACCAGCAGATAACCTCTAAGCCCAAACACATGAAGTTATCAGATTTAGATTACACTCCTGGTTGTCTATCAGTTTTACAAAATCACAAAGTTTCCACGTCACAGACTGCATGATAGAGAACATTTTGGAAATTCCCATACAACATGCCACAGAGCGAGTAACGTACTTGGGAATCATACTGCACAGAGACAAGCACGAGGTGATAACGTAACGTTAAAGTTATGGGCCAGTGACAGACAGATTAGCAGCCCAAGTCAAAAGCTGAAACAAAAAAAACCCTCTATGCTCAGCAGGTCGGATTGCTATAATAACAATGTCTGTGCTTTCCAAGCTTCTATACTTATTTACTAGCATACCATTCCACATCCAAAAAGCTTTTTCTCCACCAGAAGAAGCTTTCTAATCAGATTTACATGGGCACATAAACACCCTAGGATGCTTACACTACCATATGAGCTGGGAGGGTCCGAGTTTCCAGATTTAGAGCTTTATTACTTTGTGGCACAATGCCACTTCGCTAGGTATTGGTACCACTTAGATGCTAGGATACCGTATTTCAACCCTGGAAGAGACCACACTTAGGGAACTCAAGTACAGGCCCTTTTACCAAGTGGACTATCCCAAAACCCAAATAAAATTAAGACACTAGCCACCAAGTACTGGGCATAGAAAAAGTGGGCCGGAAAATGGGGGTACCACTACTGTACTCACCAGCGCTACAATTGGCACAAAGCCCACTATTGCCCTTCACTAAGGAACGCTTAGTGCAACAGACCCTGAAGTGGCTCAAACTCCAGGAACTTGAAGAACTCTATGTGCAAGTGGTTTTCATGACACTCGAGCATTTTACATCCGAGCATAGACTGTTCCCACTAGACCACTTTATCTACACTAGATTTCGACATACCTTGCAAGATCTAATTCACTGGTTCCCAGAAGAAGCCAGAGATTTTGCACCACTGACCCCACAGATCCGATTGATGGACGATACTAGATGGGTCTCTTAATATGAGATTAGGTCATATTGTTTTTTTTCACTTAGCCTATTCTTGTCCCCCCATACAGACTTTATGAAGGAATGTAAAAGAAACAGCTACTCTAATACTAGGCAGAAAAGTAGAAATACAACCATTCATGGTCCTAATCGAATATAAAGAAGATACCTCCGGGGTAACATAGACTGGCTGCTATGGCTTTTTTATTAGCCAAAAGGAGGATTGCTATGAGCTAGTGTTGAAACACCATTCCACGGAAGCGGGTGGGCTATGGGATTTGGCACATTGTAATTAAGTGAGTCTTTTCTGTACTTTAGCCTCCAACCTCCTGATCAAAAGATATCTGGGGTTCGTGCGAATCAATCCAGCTCAAATGGTAGAGGAGGAAGATACATAGCGAACAGATTCACCTGAGTAATGAACATGCTGTTACACAACATCTTTGTGGTACCATAGTGATTCCGGCGTTGGAAATCATGAATTGTTGTATACCACTCAATATATATCTCATACCCCCTTTGCCACATCCATAAAAGATAAATCATGTGGGTAAGACTGTACCAAAGGCATGTAAATTTCATTATTATAAATTGAAAGAGTAAGAACAGTGCCATGAGGTGAACCAGGGAATGACTCCTCCAGCTATCCAGAGACCGGTGATAGCCAGGATTGTGGGGTGGTGAGCTGTGTAGAAGGCTGTTAGTGGCTCAGAGAGATTGAGAATAGGGAACAGGTGGTAAAAACGTGTGAGGCGTGATTGAGAGCAGCCTTGGTAGAGTCTTGTCAGAAAGATAAGTTCAGCTCTGGCTCTGTTTCTAAAATCGTACTAAAATATTTCAATTTGAAGTATTTTGCATACTGGAGCAGTTCTCACTTGTTAAAGAAGCTAATGTGCCTTTTTTAATTGCTATCCTTGCTTTGCAATTGGAAGTATTCTCTTCTTTAGTTTACTAATTCTTGATTCAGGAAGTGCTTTTTTTTAATTCGTGGACTCAGAGCTCTAAGCATTAACCAGAGTGTTATGGCAACACATTTGTGTGTGAGCTGGAGGTAACTTGGGGTACGATCAGTGCTGAATGTGCTCATATGATAGCTGGTGGTGGACTCAGGCACTCTATTTCGCTGACCAGGGCCAGTAATATGTACCAAGTTCACTGCGCTGTGGTGCACCTTTGCGTAACATAGGTGACAATGTGCAAAATACAATCCCTCAAGGGAAATAAGCATGCATTACTCATTTCATAGATGTGATGAAACAGAATGTTTGTAAATATTCATCACTGGATGATGCTGTCATAGAATTCATGACTATCAGGGCAGAGGAATATGGCCAGACAAACATTTTGATTTGTGTGCCTACCTATCAGTATTTTAGACGAACCAACAGTTGGCTGATGCTATAGATTTGTGTGTGAAAGTGTTTGGTGCTTAGAACGTTTACTAGTGCCTGTGTGTTTGAAAATTATATTATACAACATACAAAGGATGGGATTGATGTATTATACAATATACAATGATGTCATATTGTTTGTTAACCTGAATTAATCTGCCACTCCAGGAAATAGTTGCTCTTTCAAAGAGCTTCCATTGCCAGAGAGAAAAGGCTGTGAAGATATTTGTTTTATCTAAATAAGCCTTCAATGTGGCATGATCCAAAATGTCCAGTTGGGAAGGCAATCGAACAAGTGGGTGGAGCCAGTGGAGAAGTGGGCGGAGTCGGGAAAGTGGGTGTGGCCTCCAACACATATTTGAGCACCTGGACTTCATATTTTACAAATTAAGCACTGGCTATACATCACTTAATGACGTTGTGCAAATGGTTGGCAATCAACTTTTGTGTGAAAAAGCTGTTTGCACATCAAATGTTGATGAGAGAACAGAGGAAAAATCGTTTTCTTTGAGAGCACTTAACCCATGATACTACATGCAAATGGAGCAAACAGAGCAGGAAAAGTCCAAAGAATTCTACGGAAAGCAAGATCAGCAAACATAATGTGACCTAACTTTAGGTGTAATTCTACCACCAAATGAAACCAAACACTTACAATTGCCAATCAGAATATTGTATGGTTATCTCATATGTAGTTTATGTAATTTACACAATGACAGACAGCCATCCAACTTCAAAAGCTTTTTGTGTTTCAAAAGCACACTGCCAAAGTGGGAATTTGTTTTTCAAAAACAAAAAAAGCTAATGGCCCACACACCTTGGAAATTTTGTCCCAGAGTGTGGGGGTCATTATTTGGTTTTTCTTGCCCTTTAGTGCCTGGCAGTGACGTGCAGGGGGAAAAAGACTTTACACTGCCCACCCTAAATAAGGCAACCAGTGTAAAGTGCTTCCACCGACGGCCCCTACTCCTTTACGCCGTCGGAGGCAGCATTCTCCCCAGTTGGCTCTACAATGGAATATGTAAGGTCCGTCCAAATCTAAAAGAGGCGGGCTAACCCAGGGTCGAGTGGACAGAGTTCTCCAACTCGTACCCTGTCTGCCAAACTCTAAACAGACCTAAAGTTTACCAAAGTTTGCTTTTAGGTTTGGCCCGAGTGTGCAGCTGTATCCAATCCAATATATAGAAAGTGTCATATTGACTTATTGGAATCAGCCTCTTTCCGCTTGTGAAATTATTACTCAAAATTTAGATTAGCTCAGGGTCATATTTTAACATCACAGTCACGATCTTTTCTGCTTGGCGTCTTACTCTCCCTACAACGAAGGGGCAGATTTATGATAACTGGCGCATCCCCAGGGATGCGCCAGTTATTTTGCGTCGCAGCTCCGCCACCCATGGTGCGCCGCATTTACAATGCGGCGCACCATGGTGCAAAAACGGCACAGATGCGTGACGCATCTGTGCCGTAAAGGTGGCGCATTGCTGGAGTTGCGTCGCAAGCGCGACGCAGCTCCAGCAAGGCTCGGGGGTGCCCTATCTGTCCAATGCTGCGTCAAGCCTTACACCTGCTTCAAGCTGGCACAGGGTTTTGACGCAGCATTGGCCTGAAAGTGACTGAGTGAAATCTTATAGATTTCACTCAGCCACTTTTGCGAGGCGCACCTGCCCCGGAACGCCCACCCTGCGCCGGAACGCCCACATGTGGCGCAGGGCTTTACAACGTGACGCATCTGCCTAGATGCGTCACGTTGTAAATTTGTCGTAGGGATGCGCCACGTTTACGCCGCAGTTGCGTGACGCAAACGTGGCGCATTACCAACATAAATCTGCCCCGAAGTGTTTACGTTAGAATGAAAGGCTAACTAGTTATATCTCAAAAGTATACTCAGCCATCATATTTTTTGCCACATTTAGATGTTAATGTCCCACAGGTTTTGTATACAGAAAGGAATCCTTTTTATTGTTGTGCGTCAGTATATCAACAAGCCGCCATCTTGCAAGAGTTTGTATTCTTATTTCGGGGTCGGGCCCTCCGATCTCTCACCGTTGTCCTGTTCTCTTCAACAAGGACGGCACTAAATATGATTTTACTATCATCTTCTTTATGTAATATAATAAAACCGTCATATTGGCGAATTCAGTGGGAATAGCATGAATATAAATAAACTGCAAGTTAAGATCTTAACCACAAGATGGCACCAGAGATTTAAATATATTTCCCTGCATTAAAAATGAATTTAATCAATAAAACTCACCACAAGAGAGCAGTATAAGAATAATAATAAGTGCAAGCAGGTTTAAATGTGTGCAATGATGTAGTTATGTGTTTCTTTATCTACCTGCGCTGTGCGTAGTGTAACAAACAACTATATTCCAATAACAAAGAAACTGCAGTCGGATGTCCTACATCACACATGAGTGTAGGCAGACACATCATCAGCTACATGTATATATTAATTCTTAGCAGCCATGCCTTTCAAATGCTCCTGTAAAAGAAATAGGAAACAAGCTTTGGCCAAGACACGAAGTTTGTCTTCAATGGTCATGCCTGTGTTCGAGTGTTTTAGCACATTAACCCACACTTATCGGCTTTTTGTATGCTAACTTTAAGATTAACTACTTTGTAAACCTTTTCCCGATGTCCTAATGTTGATTTAAATAATGTTTGTCTTTTCATAGGTTACATTAATATTTTTCTTTAAGGGCTAGCTTCTCTGCAACACAGTCATGTGCCATTGAGAGCTCTGTATGATTACTGCATATTTTCTATGCTCTTACTCTTACAGATGTGCGAAATGGATAAAAATGTTGCATTTACTGTTCAACCACCAAGTGCAAGAAGAGATCCTTACTTTGTTTTTGCAAGAAAAGTGCAGTTTTCTGCCAACAAGGAGCTGTCTATCAGACGCAGTAAGGAAGTCGTGCAGCACAAACCTGTGCCAGACAATGACATATGGAGAAGGAAGCCGCCGGACTTCAGCGTCAGGCTGTACAGATCCCTGCAACTGCCGAAGCAGACAGCAGAGTATGAACGCGAAGAGGTGGACACACAGAGCCGGGTCAGACTCTGGGAGACAGTGAGTGAGCTCTACAGGATACAAGGGGAGCTCTTCCCAGACCTCATCGGGAGGAGAGAACCGCCCAAACTGCAGACCAGGTTTCCTCACATCGGCCCCTATGAAGCTAGCCTCATGTTTGTGAAGAATGGAAAGTTTCCCTCTGGGCCATACAAGGACCCTAAACCCCATGATTTCAGACAGGTAAGAAGACACCATGGCACGAGATGTGCACAAGTGCTAAGAACACAAGCAAGAGAAACTTGAGCCCGATTCACAGAACTAACTTAAGACAAATCCTAAACTTACTCCTTTTGGTATTCACAGAAGTTAGGATTTTGTCTTAAGTTTGTCTTAAAACAAACTTAAGACAGACTTAAGACAGACTTAAGACAGACTTAAGACAGACTTAAGTTAGGATTTTGTCTTAAGTCTGTCTTAAGTCTGTCTTAAGTTTGTCTTAAGACAAACTTAAGACAAAATCCTAACTTCTGTGAATACCAAAAGGAGTAAGTTTAGGATTTTTTCTTAAATTAGTTCTGTAAATCTGCCTCACAAATTTGTGAGTTAAGATTGAAATTTAGCCCATGTATATAATGTGTTTAATACATTTAGGCACTTACAATGTTTTAAGAATCAGGCATTGTTTTACCTCCAAAAGGCTAATTACAACCAATTGTTACGATGATTAAAATCACTCAATAACTGAAGAAGCACCTGGCAGAACTAGGGCTCTCATTTGCGGGGATTTTGGCGTAGGGCAGCACAGCAAGTCCTCCTGGTGAGCTGCCCTTCACCAAAGTGAGAGGGCAGCAATGCGCTGTATTTATGCAATAAAGTGCATTCCTGTCCTTTTTCCTTGCGCTGGCACCGCTTCAGATGCCTAGCGTCGAGGCATGCACCCTTCTGGATACAAATTAAATATAAACAAAACACAGGTAATAGCGAATTATAAGCCTCAGGCCCCTGTTCAAGGGATATCTGAATCAGAGACCAGGAAAAACCTGGTCTTAAACAGGCAAAACAAAGGAAATGCATTATTTCTCCTCGTTTTTTCTGTTTCTATACCACCATTACAACGCGGTCATTACAACGCAAACCATTACAATGCATTGCGCTGGGGGGCGCTCTAGGATAGGGAATATGTTTAATTTTCTATCCAACACCTTCCCTAGTGCCCACGGGGACTGGAGTTGGAATAGAAAATTAAACTTTTCACTATCCAGCACCCCAAAGCGCTATGCAGTGTAATGGACTGCGATGTAAAAACCGCGTTGTAAAGGCATGCGTGGTAAAAGCATGCGTTGTAACGTCATACATCCGTGCAGCACACATTGAAACAGCAAATTGCCATTGATTATGTATGTGCAGGAAGGTGACTCTTCCTGCACATAAACAATATAAAACAAGGGTATACAACGTTTACAACGAATCTTTTACCACGCACTACCATTACAACGCGGGCATTACAACGCATACCATTACAACGCATTGCGCTGGGGGGCGATCTAGGATAGGGAATAGGTTAATTTACTATCCAATAACCTTCCCTAGTGTCCACGGGGACTGGAGTTGGAATAGTAAATTAAACTATTCACTATCCAGCACCCCAAAGTGCTATGCGTTGTAATGGACTGCGTGGTAAAAACCGTGTTGTAATGGTATGCGTGGTAAAAGTATGCGTTGTAACGACATACATCCTAAAACAAGCATTTGCAATGCAATAGGTCTCGCATTTGCGAGAGTTTGAGCTATTGGCTTTGCAAATGACAATGCATTTTTTTGTGTGTTTTGAAAACCTGCGAGCGCGCACTTTGTACTTCTAGACTTTGCTTACAAGATGCAAGGCTTGCAATAACTGAGCCTCTTTTACTGCCAGCCTTGCTTCTCGAAAGCAAGGACTAGAAGTACAAAGTGTGTGTTTACGCACCGCTTGCAGCTTTTCAAAACACATAAATAAAAGGCATTGTCATTTACAATTCCAATAGCTCAAACTCTCGCAAATGCAAGACCTTTAGCTATCTAATTCACAAAGTGAGCCACTTTTGTTTTGGTACCCAAGACTATTTTCTGCCCCTGTCCGCCCCTGGTTACATTAAAGAACATTATTTTTTTAAATGATGAATTGCTCTATAAAAGTTAGCTTCAACCGCTCCTGCAGAACGCCGGAAGTGTTTCTGTTTAACTATTAGAACCGGAACTCCTGAAGTTTAGGAGATTTATTGCGGGTGCCCGTCCTGAACAGATTTCCAAATCCGGGGTGGCACTTTTAAAAACATCCCTGAATGGGCGCTAGTTTATTAGACGGAAGCAGCTGCAAACTCTGAATCTCCGATGTGCGAGTTTCTAATCGAACACCTCACACGTCGAGACAAATCGACCAGTGCGCTCTCAGCAGGGTGTTTTAGAGTGAGGTTTCACAGCTCTGATGTTATTTGTAAAAAAAAAATATCGTTGGACAGAATATCGACCCTAAGGTAAGTAATATCGAATTTTTTTATATCGATGTAAGTAATATCGAAGTTAGTAATATCGATAGCATATATATCGATGTGACTAAGTTCGATGTTACTAATATCGATATTTGTATTATTTTTATGTATTTTATTATGTATGTGTAATATGTTTTTGATAAGTATTTTAATTGTTTGAAATTATATGTATACTATTTTTATATATTAATAATGTTATTTTTAAGTAAATTTTATGTTTTAGTACTGGAGCAGGCTGTGGGTTTATAGGGGAATAGCGTGGGAAAGTAATTTAAATATACTACATTAATGATTAATTATTAGGAATTATAAATTAATTTTATTTAATTTTTGTTTTTATTTCTGTAGCGGGTTGTGGGTTTATAGGGGAAATGGGTGGGAAGTAATTTAATTGTAATTAATTAATGATTTATACATTTTTTTGTAATGGATAATTATTTTATTTATACTTAGTTATTAATTGGCAATTAATTATTTTAATTGATAATTTTTTTTGATTTGGTAATTGTTGTTTTTAATTGTTAACTCATTTTTTAATTGGTAATTCATGTTTTTAATTGGGAAATATTTTTTTTTAATTGGTAAATCATTTTTTAATTGGTAAATATTTTTGTTAATTGGCAATTAATATTTTTAATTGGTAATTATTTTTTATTAATTTGAAAATATTTTTAATTAATTGGTAATCAATGTTTCATAAAAAGTATTATTTGGTATGAAAAATAATTTTATTGTTTAATAATGTTTAATTGTGAATTAATTTTGAATAATTAATATTTTTTGTAATGGAAACTATTTTATTGTTTAATATTTATTATTTGGTGAGTATTATTTATTAATTAATATTTATTGTTATTTGTTGTTAATTTATTGTTAATTAATTATTCAATTGTAATTGCTTTTAATAATTACTAATTGTTTGTAAATTATGTAGATTTATTAAAAAAAATTATTATTCATTATTTTAAATATAAACATTATTTATAAGTATGTTATATTTAAATTCTACGCTTTCCAACGCTTTCCCTACTGTTGCACCCTCTGGAGTTGGAATAGTAATGTTTACCCCTACGCTATCCAACGCTTTCCCTACTGTTGCACCCTCTGGAGTTGGAATAGTAATTTTTACCCCTAGGCTATCCAACGCTTTCCCTACTGGTGCACCCTCTGGAGTTGGAATAGTTATTTTTACCCCTACGCTATCCAACGCTTTCCCTACTGTTGCACCCTCTGGGTTTGGAATAGTAATTTTTACCCCTACGCTATCCAACGCTTTCCCTACTGTTGCACCCTCTGGGTTTGGAATAGTAATTTTTACCCCTACGCTATCCAATGCTTTCCCTACTGTTGCACTCACTGGAGTGGGAATAGTAATTTTTACCCACCCGCTATCCAACGCTTTCCCTACTGTTGCACTCTCTGGAGTGGAAATAGTAATTTTTACCCCTACGCTATCCAACGATTTCCCTACTGTTGCACTCTCTGGAGTTGGAATAGTAATTTTTACCCCTACGCTATCCAACGCTTTCCCTACTGTTGCACCCGCTGGAGTTGGAATAGTAATTTTTACCCCTAGGCTATCCAATGCTTTCCCTACTGTTGCACCCTCTGGAGTTGGAATAGTAATTTTTACCCCTACGCTATCCAACGCTTTCCCTACTGTTGCACCCTCTGGAGTTGGAATAGTAATTTTTACCCCTACGTTATCCAATGCTTTCCCTACTGTTGCACCCTCTGGAGTTGGAATAGCAATTTTTACCCCTACGCTATCCAACGCTTTCCCTACTGTTGCACTCACTGGAGTGGGAATAGTAATTTTTACCCACCCGCTATCCAACGCTTTCCCTACTGTTGCACGCTCTGTAGTCGAAATAATAATTTTTACCCCTACTCTATCCAACGATTTCCCTACTGTTGCACTCTCTGGAGTGGGAATAGTAATTTTTACCCCTACGCTATCCAACTTTTTCCCTACTGTTTCACTCTCTGGAGTTGGAATAGTAAATTTTACTCCTAGGCTATCCAACGCTTTCCCTACTGTTGCACCCTCTGGAGTTGGAATAGTAATTTTTACCCCTACGCTATCCAACGCTTTCCCTACTGTTGCACTCACTGGAGTGGGAATAGTAATTTGTACCCACCCGCTATCCAACGCTTTCCCTACTGTTGCACTCTCTGGAGTGGGAATAGTAATTTTTACCCCTACGCTATCCAACGCTTTCCCTACTGTTGCACTCACTGGAGTGGGAATAGTAATTTTTACCAACCCGCTATCCAATGCTTTCCCTACTGTTGCATTCTCTGGAGTGGGAATAGTAATTTTTACCTCTACGCTATCCAACGTTTTCCCTACTGTTGCACTCTCTGGAGTGGGAATAGTAATTTTTACCCCCTGTAGTTTTTTTGGGACTTTAAATAGTAGTTTTATTTATTTATGTATTTAATATTTTTTGTATTATTTTAGACAATGTTGTATTTCATTAATTTTAAAAATATTGAAAGTATACTTAATTTTTTAAATGTAATAAATATAATTATTTATTTTTATTTATGTTATTATTTTATGTGTGTAGATGTATTTGTAATTTATAGTATTTTTAATAATGTATAAGTAATTAAAATAATTATTAAAAATTATTATTAAGTAAGTATATTTTATATATGTTATGTTTGTTTTTAATTAAAGTTTTATTATTAAATATGTATTATTTATTAATGTTAAACATTATTAAATATGTTTAAATATGTTTATTTTATTTATAAGTATTATTGACTTTATTTTACTTTTTTTTTTACAGAAAAAAAAACGATATTTTTAATTACGATATTTTTAACATCGATATTTTGGTTTCAATATTTTTGTACTTACCATGTTGTAGATAGGGTGTCGATATACTTGCCTTCGATATTCCAGCGTCAATGTTTTGTAGGTTGATATTCTGTCCGTCGATATTCTGTCAGAGATTCGGAAGGGGACAGGAGGTGTGCACATCGTGTGTCTGTACGTGCGTGTTTACGGGCGCGTTCACAATCCGCATTCGGGTCTGCGCATGCACATCTCCTGTCTCCCTTCCGAAGCAAGTTCGTAACAATAGATCTCGCTGGCAACAGCGCTTTCGCACTGCGGTTGCCAGGCGAGACTTAAAAATGACGTTTTGCAACTTTTATCTGCGCTGCAATAAGCAGCACACACAAAAGTTACAACATGTCCTTTAAAGATTGTTTATGTGCAGTAATGGAGACTTTCCTTTACATAAACAATCTTTCCCTCAGCGCAGACACCCTTGCTCTTTGGTGCAAGGGTACCTACCTTGGCGCTAGGCAGCTAAATTTAGCGCCAGCGCAGGGGGAAATGCAGAGCTTCACCATATTGTTGGAAATATGGTGTAGCCCTGCGTTTCTGAAGTGGCGAAGTGTGGCATTAGGCTAGGAAGGCTAATGCCGCACTCTGCTACTTTGTTGTAAATATACCCCTACGTGTCTTTTTATGGAAGGTACCAATTGAAATGCTTTTTCAGAAAATCCGAGCCAATGTTATGCAGCGCTTCAATAGCTATGCATAATGATTTGAACTGGATCCTTTTGTGAGTTGGGAGCCAGTGTAATTTAATCAATTCTCGGAAGACCGATTTGTATTTAGGAATGCCTAACAGCATTCTAGCGGCCGCATTCTGAAGCATCTGTAGTTTCATTAGTAGATTTTTTTTAATATTACAGAATAAGGCATTCTCATTATCCAGTCTGGTCAGGGCCAGTGCAGTGGCTACTGTCTTCTGAAGATCTAAGGAAATTAAAGAACATATCTTGCTGATCATTTTTAAGATGAAAAATACGTACGATATAAAGGTATTAATGTGGGGCCATATAATCAAGAACGGCGATAACATTAGAAGCCCAGGTTCTGGTGTGAACCTGGGCTTCTATGGGAATTCACAAGGGCATATTTTCAAGCCCCTTATCGCCGCTTTAGCAGCAGTTTCCTGCTGCTAAAGCGGCGATAATGTTATAGCCGTTCTTGATAATATGGCCCGTTGTCCTTAAATGTCAATTTATCATCAAAAATTACCCCATAATTCTTAACTTACTTCACAGGTAATGGGGTGGAGCCCATATCACTTGGCCACCAGTTGGGAGTCCAAAACAAGATGTTGTTCCCCAGGAGAATGACCTCTGTTTTCTCGGAGTTAAGCTGCATGCAATTGGTTCTCATCCATTTATTGATTTGATCAATGCAGCTATTACAGCATCTGCTGTTTCATTTGGATTACTGGAAATTGAGACAATTAACTGGGTGTTGTTGGCATATGAAATGACTGAGAAACCGCAGGATTTTATTAACTTATAAGGGTCAGAGGAAAAAGATCCTATTGTTACATGTTGAGCTCTGTCTGTCAGAAAGGATTTAAGACTTTTTAGTGCTACCCCTTTTATGCCATCATCTTAAAGTCGGTTGATAAGGATGTCGTGATCGACTGTATCTAAGGCTGCCACTAGATCCAATAAGATCTGTGAGCAGCTCAGAATCCAAACTGAGTTGAATCTAGCAGACTGTTATTATTAATGAAAGATGTTAGTTCCATGTTTAATGATATTTCTAGTACTTTAGCAGGCAAGGGTAACCTAGCACCTTCTGCGGAAATACCTACACAATAAGGTGTGATAAGCCCAAAAATAGGGCTAGTGATATAGTTTATTTATTTATTTTATTTATTTATAAAGTTTTATATAGCGCGAACAAGATTCCGAGGGATAACAGAGCGCTTTACAATATGATGGGAGGAAGGACAAAAGCAATATCTATAACAATATCCGTAAGAGGAAGGGAGAGAAAGAATATACAGTGCAAAATACAACCAGGAGGGTAATACAATAAGGGAGTAAAAGAATAGACTGACAGCATGTCGGGCATACTATTCTTGTACAGGTTTGTGGATTCCAGTAGGCAAACAACGTGACTAGTGGCAATGTGATTTAGTGAAGTTTCAAAAACAGCTGCCTAGGTGCCGCTGGGGTAATATAATCTAAAAAAAAAAAGCTCAAACGAAGACTGGGGTTTAAAATCCAAAAATGTGTCTGCAAGAGATCCCTCACAAACATTCCTCATGTCAATAATCTGCATATAGCCCCAAAATCATCTTTCAAGATGGCGTTGTACAAATATTTTACAGAAGAAGGAGGAGACCAAAACTCGCCTAGATCAATATTAAACAAAAGATTTTTGACTTTGGACAGACACTTGATTTTAAAGAAGTTATCCACGAAAACTACATGTTGAAAGGTTCTAAAATAGTCCTCAAGGGCCAGATAATATTTCAACCTGTGCCAATATAGCAAGACCCTTAATTGGGCTTTGGAGGTCAGTGGTGCAATGCCCATGTCCCGCCAAAGGGGAATTGGACCAGTGTACTTAGGAAGGTTAGTTAAAGCTCGCAGAAAGGCGTTTTCAGCCACTCCTAAAGGGACCAAAGTTGCAATGCCCCATACTTCTGCCCATATAGGGCACTGCCCACTGCCTTTGCCTTGTAAACCTTTATGGCCGGGGAGATGTGCTCAAGATCAGAGGACCTGTACACTCTCAGGATTGCGGCAGAATATTGCATTAGACTCAGATTTCTCTTCTTGAACCTGGGACCGCCAGGACAAACCATTAGATATCCTTATTACCTGATAATCAAACACCAAGATCTTTTCCAACATTATAGAGCCCCTGGAGAAATTTAGTTTTCGCGTGATTTATCATTAGTCCACGTCACAGCAGAAGGCTTCAAACATAGCCAGCTTTAATTTCTGACCCAGTCACCTCCATAATTGGGGTCTTTGAGCACATCTTTAAAGCACCTTTTTATGGAATTATAAACAGCAGGTGTCCATCAGGTCCCCTCTAAACCCTACACTAGCAATCTGGCTCCACTTGCTTACCAAATCTCTTATTAAAGAACTGGTGCAAATAGTTAATTGATCATTGAATTCTGGTAGTTGCCCTGATGTATGGCAGACTGTGTTGGTCATTATTGATTTAAACTAGTTGGACATCAAGGGGCATATTAGCAAGGGCCAGATCACCGCTTTAGCAGCACTTTTTGCTGATAAAGCGGCACATTTTTTATCGCCCAATTACCAAGCTGTCGCTAACAACAGTTAGCGACAGCTTCCAGGGGATAGGGACCGGTTTGGGGCCCGCTTTGCATGTCAGCGATATTCATCGCTAATGACATGCAAAGTGGGCGTACCCAAACTGGTAGCGACTGAAAGCAGCCGCTAACACAGCTATCGCCTATTAGCAATACCCTTGACGCGATAAAAAAACACACGCTAACCGCGATTAGCGCCAGGATTTTACACCTGGTAAAAACCTGACTTAGCCATAATAGTCAATGGGAGGTGGATTCTAAGGCTAAGTCCCCACCTGCCTATTAGCAAAATTTTCCTTAGCAATAGGATTTTTAGTGCTGGAAATCTCACGTTAAAGACGATTCTTTATCGTCGGGGAGATAAATGTTGGTAATACTGCGTTATCTCCGCAATAAAGTCCAGCGATAGGAGGCGATAAAAAAAATTGCACTAAGCGCAGTTTGCGATAATTATCGCAAGTTGTTGCTAATATGCCCCAAAGTTTTTAGTCAACTGAAAAATATGTAAAAGACAGCAACGTCCTTGATCTTTTTCAGCCTGAGGTTAGGGCTGTGTGAAGTACGATTATAGTATCTGTGCTTCATGATCTCAGCAGATTGCAACTTTGCTTGCTGCCCTGTGTTGAGTAAAACATTAGTAAATATGCCCCCCTAGTCTCTCTGTCTCCTCTCAAATCCAAACCAAGAACTTTGAATTGTGAAGTTCCTTGGGGACCAATTGTTATTTCACATCTAAATGTGTCCTTTTTTACTCCTTTTTGGGGAGGAAGATATTACATTACTGCTTGCTGATGACAAACAACTTATTTGTGAGCTCATTTGACAAAAATGTTGATGTATAGTGCACCTTGCGCAGTCTCTTTTGGACTCAGTGCATGTTGACAACTTTTATGATACTTAATCCATCTAAAACAGAGCTATTGATTCCCCTGCAGGCAGCACCACACCTGATCTCTTATACTGATCACAAATAATGGGTTCTTATCTCAAGCCTTTTCAGACAGCAGGGTCGGACTGGCCTATAGGGCAATCAGGCAAAGCCCAATGGATTGGACTCACTGATCAGTATATGAGCCACATTTGTAGCAGCTTGTGGGCCAGTTTTACGGTCTGCTGGGCCAGTTGTTGCTGTTTATTTTTCATATAGTACCTAAAACATTGCCTGAAACAAGTGCAAATAAAGACAGTCTCCCATACCTTGCAAAACAGCCATACAGCATGTCTTTGCATGATCAAAACTGACCTGAGTTTCAATTACGGGCCACTGTTTGAGCTATTTGGTTCACTAATAGGAGACACTTTTATTTTTGCGCCACGGCCAATTTTTTGTCCCAGTACGTCCCTGTCAGATGGTACAGAACCTTGGCATCTTGATTGATTCTAATGTATTGCTCGTGTAACAGATTCCAAAGTTGGCAGTCCTTGATTTCCGCAGCTGAAGACCTAGCCGTATTTTCTTAATTATTAATAAGAGTTTTCACATTTCTGTCATCAATACTCTAGTCCAGTCTCAGAAAGATTAAGGAAAGGCTATCTTTCCACCTCTGAAAGAATATTGACCCAATTGCAAATGATCCAGAATACTGCCCGCATAGAATCCCAAGAGGAGAATAGACCAAGTGGATGGTGATGGTCTGTGCTGTTGAGCATAGAAGGAGCTTGAGAGGCAAGTAGCAGTTGAGGCCATCCATGTGGAGTTATTGATGACAGTGTTACTTCCACCATTTGTTAGTTTGTTTTAATGCAGGATGTTGTAGTCTGGTGCAATAGGACACTACATTGATGAGCGGAGATGTGGAAAACCATATTTTACTGATAAGGATGGCAGTGTGTAGTGAACAACACACGTTCCTTTGCACCGATGCCCTAGATACCACAGGCAGAAAATGTCCTACATAACCATGTCTAAAAAATCGAGTGAGTTGATCTGTGAATACATGCTTCATGTCCTTGAATTTCTGACAGTTATGCAATGTCTTCTGCATGTAGCATTGCAGAGCAGTCATTGAGCAGCATGAAGTCTAATTTTCGCTTGTTGTGTTCTGTCGGAAGAGGAGCATTGATAAGGTTATTTGGATTGTGTTGGCATGGGTGTTGTAGGACAACATCAAATATACATGATCAAACAATTATGCGGCCAGGATGTAAATCTGTAGGTAGAAGGCAATGAGTGTGGACAATTTAAGAGGTGAGCCATGTGGCAGACAGGGATTCTTTCTCTTGGCCCTTAATACATCCTATCAAGAGTTCACTTTGCATTCCCTCCAGCTTTAGCTGAGGATGCCTGATTATGGATGCCCTTGGAACTTTCCTAGAGAAGGGGAGTGTTAGGTCTCCTGGTTACTTCCTGTTTAGTTGCTTTTAGTAAGTAGTGCTAATTTGGGAATCCCTCTTTATAGTTCTGCCTATGCATGGGATTTCATGAGCATTTTTGTTGAGACCACAGGGTCTAAAGACAAACATCTGTTTTCTGAGTGTTAATGCTGCTGTCTTTTGTCTGCTTATTTTGTTTAGACATAATGTGATTCTGTTCTTTCCCCTCAAGGTTTTGGCTAAGTGTAGTTGGTTAGGAGTTCTAAGCGCAAAATTTGCTGCTGATGTGCAGTACGGCATAATAAAGAGTTGTATGGTGCATACGATTTTTAATTCACGGAGTCTCATACAAAGACACTCCCTGAAAAGAGATTTAAGCAAGGTTACTACTACTTTCTCTTTGACTTTAAATGTTCTGTTTCTTCAATTCTATTTGAGCTGATAAGCGAGAAAGTCACATTTAAATCACTTATAGAAAGCTGAGGTTTCTGAGTTCAGCATTTACTTTGGCCATCATGCACCCAACAGAACACAGTGTCTTCCCTGGTATTTAAGATTTCCCTCCAAGAGACGGTAGTGCCAGCTTCTTGATCTTCATCCATGGCATATAGCCTTTCTGCTATTGGAGATAAATTGCCTCCAGTGGGAGGTCCAAGCGTCAAAGGCGTCCGATGAGCAAAAACGTAGGTCCTTGAGGCTGAGAGCTTAGTGCTCAAATCACTATTTCTTGCTGGCTCTAGATGATATATGTGCATACAGTTGCAAGTCTGCTAAACTTGACTTTGACATAGCTTCCAACATATTTAAAGAATTATGTGAATGTGGTGGTCTTAGAGACCATGTCAGTGCTTGGAACATTTCTATCTTCACAAATGCTCTTTCCTTGGCAGTGGAACTTCCTTTGTCCCAGCCACTGCTTATTAAAGATAACTAATCTTTGTAAAATTAGCAGCAGGGGAAGTGTAAGAAATTGTCTGATTGGTTGAGAGGGGTGAAAACCAACAGATTGGCCAGTAACTCACCACCCTACTCAACACCTTTATCACCACCGCAACATTTCTAGATGCCTGGAAATATGCAGAAGACAGACTACTAAAAGCCTCCAACGACCCCAGCAAACTCAGAAACTACAGACCAAACTCCCTGCTCCCAATGCCAGCGAATGTCCAGGAAAAGATCGTCAACAATCAACTTATGACATACCTGGAGCAGATCCAGTTACTCAACAACCCCCCAATCTGGCTTCTGCAGCAATCATAGCATCAAAAATGCCCTGATTGCAGCCACTGATGACATTTGAACCCCCCTCGACCAAAGAGAAACAGCAGCCTTCAACACTGTATCCCACCACAGGCTGATCAAATGTCTCCACAACATCGGCATCCAAGGGAATGCGCTCAGCTGGATCACCTCCTTCCTCACCGGAAGAACCTAGAAGATCCACCTTCCATCTCTTACCTCTGAACCCAAGAAGATCACCTGCGGTGTACCCTGGGGCTCATCCCTCAGTCCCACACTACTCAATGCATATATGAGCCCGCTGGCAAACATCATCAGATACCAAGGTCTCAGCTTAATTTCCTACACCCAAATCATCCTTTCGCTCACTGATGACCCCACCACCACCGGAACCAATTTCCACAGATGCATGACAAATGTCGTCGACTAGATGAAGAACAACACAGACAAGAAGGAAGTACTGATCTTTGGCAACAGCATTAACACATGGCACGACTTCTGGTGGCTATCAGACCTAGGACCTGCACCCACCCACTCCCTCCGACCATGCCATAAACCTCGGAATCATCATTGACAACAAGCTCACCATGAAATCACAGATCAACTGCGCCTCCTCCGCCTGCTTCTCACTCTGCGCATGCTATGTAACATCTTAAAGTGACTACGCCTACACATGCAACACACCGCAACATCACCTGTCGACTGGACTACAGCAACGCCCTTGATGTAGAAACCACTGCACACCTCCTACATAGACTTCAGACCATACGAAACCCCACAGCCAGACTCATCCTCTGCCTTCCCAGATGAACCCACATCACACCCCAACTCAGGCACCTCTACCGGCTCCCTGTACAGCAGAGATGCAAATCAAGCTGCTGACCCATGCCACTCAACGCCTACGCTGAGACGTACATAGACGTCCTTCTGAAATTATTACCAAGTGATCACTACTGGTGGCACTTTTCCCAACTTTCTCCACCGGCTGGTGAAGAAGGGTTGCACTTCCTGCTGAAGATTCTCCAGATAAATCACACCAGGGTGTCGGCTGACACCCAGGCCAGAAGAGCTACCGAAGCTCTCCATCTTTTCAGGCTGTCCTACTCATCCCCTGTCCTGATGAAGACTCGCCCCTGATGCAAATAATTCTGCACTATCTTATAGGGTTGAAACGTTGACGTTGTTAATGTCAATTAGTCCATATGGAGTCTCAACAAAAGAAAAAGTTTTTGCGTCTGTTGTGACTATTTAATTCAGAAGTGGACACACAAGATTTTATGTTACTTGTATTGGTATTGAATATATGTCACTTTCCTTATTCTTCTACAGCACGGTCACCACCACTCAATACCAGTCACTAAACCTTGCACTACTTATGTGTATTTTTATGTCATTTTTTGTCATGGACAGCCACTTGATCCACTGATTAATACATTGCATGGTATCTACAATAAGAGATATCATTCAAACGAATATTGGAGTTGTGTGTCTTTGGGTATTGTAAATTCAATGTGGATTCAGAATTAATTTCAAGTACATGAAAAACAAAGAAATTGCTTCACTCCCAACGGAACCACTGTTTTTGCTTAAGACCCATGCACATAAGGCACTACACAACCAAGGACCGACATACATTGACCACCGCCTGAACGTCCACCAACTGCTGAGAAGACTACGCTCCGCCTCTGTTTCACTTGGCAATACTCCCTGCATCTACTAAAGCAGAAGTGGAGGATGCTCCTTCTCCCACATAGCAGCACCTGGAACAGCCTCCCCACGCACCTCTGGACCATCACCATACTTCTTGAGGTCCGAATGGACCTCAAGACCAGGCTGTTTGATAAGTCTCCGGGACCTGCAAGCATCCGGATACCCTATTGGGTGATTAGACGCGCTTTATAATTCCTAATTGATTGATTGACCTTGTGATAAAAAGTCTCATGAGATATCAGGAAAAACTCTTTCACACAGAAAATGCCTCATAAACAGATTTTTTTACTCAAATAAAATCTTGCAAAACCCTCTAACGCTAGGTGCATGTTTTGGTAAAAAAAAGAAGTGATGCAAGATACAAAATATTCACATTTTACTGCAAATTTTCAAAAAATAATAAAAAAAACACACAACTTCCTGGCCCTAATCATGATTTTCCCTGTGTCAAGTTGTAGAGAATTCATCAGTTACAGCATTGAGATGACTGTCACTGCAGAAGTTTGAGGATGAAGAAAACTTGCAAAGTGTTAAGGTAGCTGGTAACTTTAGATTGTTTTTAAGGAATCTGATTAGTTCTCAATAGATTCTGTACTATGAGATGGCACCATTAGTTTAAAATTAGAATAGTTACAACAACTATTATTCATCTTGCTATTGTTATGAACTTGGTATATTTTTTATAAATCTGACTGTATTGTCTTTTGACAGCGTTAGTGGGTTTGCTCTCTCTGTGGAACAATACAGATATTCTTCTCCGACTTGAAAGGATATGCAAAAGGCAACTCTCCAACCCCTACCCAGAAATATTATTTCTTAGACCAGTACTAAAATGACTTTACTTTTACAGAGGTTTTACATCTGTGCTTACTAGGTCTAATTGAAAATATTTTTGAGAAAAATGCAGTATGCAGAAGCAAATTGCAACAAAATTACACAAATTTGCTCCCACCTACCACAGAAGATCTAAAGGCCCATAAATGGAAATCTATTTGGATAGTGCAGTTCAACTTGTTCTCCTTATTGGAACCGGGCAGGAGAGGACCACTCGATGCGCCCAGCTCATAGGTGCTTCTCCTCTATTCTATGATTCTTGTAAAGCGCATAGCTCCCCAAAGGCCTCCCATCGCTAGAGCAATCATCATTGTTGCCAGCTCACCAGCAATAACTAATTGATGTAAAGTCAGGTTTTCAGGGCCTTACGAATGGAGAGCTCATTGGACAGCTGGCATAGTTCGACGGGGAGAGTGTTCCAAAGTTTGAGGGTCTGTTAGGAAAGTGAGTGCCCATCTCAATGGGATCTTCTGAACTTAGAAACCTGTAGCAAAGGGGCTGAGGAAGATCTAAGTGACCTTCCAGGAACGTAAGGGATAGCTAGCGATCTTAGTGGAGCAGTACTTATCTTATGAAGTGATATATGTTCAATGCATTAGGCCTAAAATTGGACCAGCTAATCATGCCAGGCCTTTTTTGCAGATTGATGTCAAGGGAGATTCATGAGGAGCCATGCAGCAGCATTCTGTGTAGCCTGCACTTTGTAATCACTTATCGAGGGAAACCGAGGTATAGAGCATTGCTTTAATCAAGGTGAGAGATAATAAGAGCCTGGACAATTCATCTTCTAACTAAAAAATAGAAAAGGTTTAAAACCTTTCTTAGCAGTCTCAGAACACCAAAGAAATTTCCTGAAAGTAAATGTAAACGTAAATGTCCAGTATTTGTAAAGAGCAAACAATTACCCGAAGGTGTCAAGGCACTGGGGGCCATAGGTAAGATTAAGCGAGCTATTTCCCAGAGTCACATGGTGCTGGGCTGATCTGCCACCGGCACCGGGGATGGAACCGTGAGCCCCCAGGTTCCGGAGTTAGATGCTCTGGCCGCTGCACTACATCTGCAAACTTTAAACCAGTAGAATAAAGAAACTGGGCTAAAAGACTACGATAGAAATTCTGAAATTATTTATTGTTACCCCCAACTGCTATTACTTGAACTACCCTACTAGTAAAAATATGTTCTATGCTACTTAACATCTGTAGCAAAATATCTGTTTGAACTGTTCATTGTTTGTGCCATGACTGTGACAACACAAGTCAAAATTGTGTCTGAGAAAGTATATTCCTACTACAAAATCTGAATGCATTTCTGTCCCAAATTCTCCCATGATTTGTATAAGTGAATATTAGTTTTGTATAAATGTCACATATGCAAATAATATGCATTCAAGACTAGAAATACTTTAAATCCCCAAAACTCAGATTAGGGGGCAGGAGCATCTCTACTGCCTTAGCAACTTGGCCAATTTTGCAGTGATGTAACTCTCTGCGCAGGGACAATATAGATACGCTTCTCCTACTTGAAAGGATTTTTTTTATATGCATCAGTATTAATACACAGATTATTGCTCTTGTTGGCTTACAAAGCAAATAAAGCAGATAATGTGTGCCATTCTAGTCCTAATACATTTTGTTAATCTGAAGTGGCCAGTGTAATTTTAGCCCTTAGAATAAGGTATTCATCTTGTTGCAAATTGGGTTACTGATGGAGCATGGTGAAACCTGCTCAAGCTGCAAAAATAATATTTGTCAGGGTGAAACACAGCAAAACCAACATTATTCTGTGCTTAAGGCTCTGGTTTCTTGGTACAAAGCAGTCAGGCTTAACTTAGAAACAATATCTTTATGCAGCACTTCAAACAGTAATGAAGTAAAAAACAACACAGGAAAATCCCACACTAATTTTGAAAAATAGAATAAAATGTAATACGTTATTTGATACTAAAATTACAAAAATCCAATCAGTAAAATTGAAGATATGCAATTTTAAATATTTCAGGTAAGTAAAGCACCTAAAAGCTCAAAGCGCCACTCACGGTTATATGGTTGTGCTAGACTGGGTGAAAGTCACAAGTTCAGGCCGATTGCGATGGAGTGCAGGCTAGATACAGGAACTAGGTTAGTCCTGCTGATAGAGTTGTCTCCAAAGTCCAGCATGGAGATTTCTGTTTCGGTGAAAGGTGCCCCAAGAAGCAGAGAGAGGGTCACAAATGGTCTTCACTGTAGCGCAAAGAGCAGGCTGGGGTTCATGTATAGTCGGTGCTGAAGCAAGAAGGTCCTTTTCAGCGTCAAGGACAGTCGTTGCTGGAGCATTTGCATTGGCGC